>NC_091644.1:3621562-4828750 GCF_027580195.1 Bos mutus | reverse complement strand
CACTCGAATCATCCCAAAATCATCCCCCATGCCCTGGTCCAGGGAAAAATCGTCTTCCACAAAACCAGTCCCTGGCGCTAAACAGGTTGGGGACTGCTGGTCTAGATGCTTTGCTGTTACCTGGCCGACCCCTCAGCACTGTGATTATTATGCTAGACTCGTGCCTGTGCCCTACGTCTTTTATAACACTACCCACCAAACCTCCTCTCCCTTGTCCTTCACTGCTAAAGGACTTCATCTTAGAGACCTCGTTTGTTCACAAATGTTTCTTTGGAAGATGTTGGTTGGTTTGTCTTCCCCCAAAGCTCTCCTTTTCTCTGCTTCCCTGGCAATAGGTAAGAGGGCTCCCCTGTTCTCAACTCTCTGTCTCCCTCTGGCTTTCTTTGGCAGGAAGTTATCCCTTCTCTACCTATAGACCCCAACAACGTGAGGAGCATCTCCTGAATACTTGTCTTGTCTGAGTGTTCCATTGACTATGAAAAGAAGGGCCAAGATCTCTTCTCTAAGAGAGAAGGGGGCTTCCCTTGTAGCTCAGTCACTAAAGAATCTGCCTGCAATGCAGGATCCCTGGGTTCGATTCCTGGGTCGGGAAGATTCCCTGAAGTAGGAAATGGCAACCCATTCCAGTATTCTTGCCTGGAGAATCCCATGGACAGAGGAGCCTGGTGGCTACAGTCCACAGGTTTGCAAGAGTCAGACACAACTTAGTGACTAAACCACCACTAGCTCTTCTCTAAGGCCAGATTCCAGAGTGAATACAGCTGGGACCACGACATTTACTTCCTACTCCAAATTAGTCTACTTTTAAACTACTTATTTCCATCCTCAAAAGGATTCTTAAAGCCCTGAAAAGGACATAGAAAGGAAGTAAAGGCAAGATTATACAACTAACTAGTTCTTCCAGTGATCCCAGGACCACATTTGGTCTTCAATTTCCTTCATCAGCTAAAGGCTCTGCCAGCCAAGGCACTCAGCTTGTTTATTCTTCTAGCTTTGCTGGCTGCAGGGAGAAGGGAAGTTTGTATTATTAAACTTCAGAAATGACCGAAATTCTCCTTCACTTTCTCCAGCTTCCAGGCTTTCTGGTACTTATCTTGTGTCCTTCATTTATTTTGAAGTGCAAATAGCCTGTAGATACAAATATTTACCAGCACAGCTGTGCACTGGCTGACACACGAAAACGCTGACCAGGAGCTCATCAGGAGCTCAGAGCAGCCGTGAGAAGCCTGGAGAAGCCTGCCCGGCGACGCGCAAAAGTCCAGGCTTGTCTGGAGAGCTGGGAGGCAAGATCCAGAAGGGGGATCATGCAGTGCAAAGTTTCTTGAACTGTCGCCGTCATGGACCATCAAACATCTTCTTTGTCTCTTTATCTCTTTGTTCAGAACTCAGATGCAGTTCTCTTGTCCTTACCTGGGGCATGGTCCTGCCTTTTGGCTACAGGTAGACAGGGAACAGCCACACTGTTATCCAGTGGGGGAAAAGCAGTTCCCGAAAGTGAAACAAAACAAAGTAAAGTAAGGTCTTCTTGGGAAGGGAGAATTGATGCTTGATGGCTGTCAAACAGCCAGTGTCTAACATAAGAGTTTGTTGTTGTTCAGTCGCCAGGTCGTGTCCGACTCTTTGCAACTCCACGGACTGCAGCATGCCAGGCTTCCTGTCCTTCACTGTCTCCCAGAGTTTGCTCAAATACTCAAAAATGGAAACGAAGCATATAAACAACACAGGGAAAAGACCAAGAGAGCACAGAGCTTGGTTAACCATGCTATAACTTAATTAAGAAGAGAACTTGGATTTGGTTTGTTAACATTTTACAAACTGTTGAAGGAGTCCGTGAAAGACGTTGTATGTACCGTGTTTAGTCTAAGTAAAGCCCTAGTACCCTTCCCCCAATTCCACCCATTTGCCACCCAGACGTGTCCCATACTTGGAGCTGGTCTGCCAGCATCAGCAAGCTGAGCTCTGCTGTGTGGGGCTTCAGTTCGCTGGAATCCTGGCTCTGCTGATGGGACCATGTCAGTGATTTCTGATGTAAATTCTATCTACAGTCCGATCTCCTCACCATAGTCCCTTCACCCTCACACCAGTTGGCTTTCTTTATCCTCTTTTTCATGGCCTGGAATGAGCTCCTCATTGTTGTTCGAGTGTTTTCAGATTTCTTGTTCTGGGGAAGATAGTAGATCTCCCACCAGAAGCCAAGCCCTATGTGCTGGTCATGACCTCAACAAGGTGGTAGAGAGCAGTGACCCTGCCTCCTCCAGGCCAGGGGGCATTGGGAGCACAGAGTGGACGCCAAAGGCAGCTTCCTTGCCTGAGGAAACCTGGGATGAGACTTCATGGGGGTTAGACTTCCCCTCTGAGAGAGGAGCTCATGCCAGTTATTCAGGCTTGCCGCTTCCTGGGGAACCAGCCTTAGAGGAGCCCCGAGACTCACTGAACTGGCCCTTGGGTTTGTGTGGCTCCTTCTTTCTTCATTTGAAATCATATTCAGGGCGTTTACCTCTCATGGTTATTCCTAACGAGCCTAAGGGTCAGCAGGGGACAGGTTCCTCTCTCTGCTGTATGAAGACTGGCATTAGACAGCCTGTGATGTCCTGTTTTGGAGCAAAGCTTCAACATGGTCTTTCTCTTGGAGTTTGACACCAGGGATGCATAGGTGGAGGGACTAACCTTGCCTGACACATAGGCCCTAATGCTGCCTGAAAATGGGACTGCAGCTTCTAATACCTCATTGAGGGGTTGGTATGGCTCTTCCACGGACATCTGGTTTTGTACCCCAAGTCACTGGGGAGAAACTGAGGAAGTAGATATATAGTCTTTGTCTTTAAGGAACTATCAAGTAGTTTGGCCTCTTTGACTTATTCTGGCATTGAAGACAAAATACCAGTGATATTTGTTCTGTTTCTTAAGCCAATAAATAATTGAACAAACAAAATATCTTCCTTGATACCATCCGCCTTATGGCAAAAGAGGTATGCAATTCACTACATGGAGAATCAGCTGTGAGGGTCACCCATCTCGGCAGCCTCAAACCTTCACGATACCAGGAATGACAGCTGATCCCGGGGAATTCCCTTTCCTCACCGTCCCATGCCCCATCCTCATCCAGGCCCCCAGCCACATGAGCTTCCAGACAGGGACAGGCCCCCTCCCCAGCATCTCTGAAGATTTCGTGTACTCCAGGCTTCCCATGCTGCCTCTGCTGCTCACTGGGCTTATGGCTCAGGGAGGCCATTGACCTTCCTGAACCCAAGCCTCCTTTTGTGTTCAGTGGGGATGATCACACCAGATCTTTTGAGCACTGTAAACACTAAATTGCAAATCCATGGGGCATATCAGGGGCTCAAGGACCACACCTTTTTATTTCCATGGGACTCCTTTCTTCCATTGCTTCTGTCAGTTGTTCAAAGCATCTTCTCCCAAGGGTTGCCTCTGGGAGAGGCATTTGGGGGGGCAAATGCTGCAAAGCCCTTATTGCTGGGTCCTTGCTACCTGGGAGCAGTGTCCTAGGCTATCGGTATTCCAGGTAAGGAGGGCTGGCCATGCAGTTGGGGGAAGGTGGGAGGAATGGGGCCCCGCTTTACCCTACTGCCCAGCAAGCTGTGGTCTCCAGCCTCCCAAAGTTTGTAGAAAACCAGCTGGGGCTCCCCTTAGGGCTTGGCCTGACCCTCCTCCTGTGCTCTGCCTTAGGACAAAGAAGTGAATCTGGAGCAGGTCCATCGGCGCATGAATAGTCTAATGGATGAAGACATTGCTCACAAGCAGATTTCCCCAGCGTCCATTGAGCTCTCGGCCCTGGAGATGGGGGGCCTGGCTCCCAGCCAGGCCTTGGAGCCCACGCGAGAGTACCAGAACACGCAGCTCTCGGTCAGCACCTTCCTGCCGGAGCAAAGCAGCCACGGCACCAGCCGGACACTCTCATCAGGGCCCAGCAGCAACCTGCCTCTGCCACTGAGCAGCTCGGCCACCATGCCCTCCATGCAGTGCAAACACAGGTCGCCCAACGGGGGGCTGTTCCGCCAGAGCCCCGTGAAGACCCCCATCCCCATGTCCTTCCAGCCCGTGCCTGGAGGCGTCCTTCCAGAGGCCTTGGACACCTCCCACGGCACCTCCATTTGACCGCGCCGCCTGCCCTCCTGCCCGCCCATCCACCCACCCGACCAGCAGAGCTTTTTAATACCAGAAAACTACAACACAAACCACACACACACGCGCATGTGCGCGCGCACACACACACACAGAGACTCTTTCATTTTTCTTGTATATACGTGTAAATAATGACAGAATGGAGTGGGGTAAAAGTGTATTTTGAATATTCCCAATTTTCGAAGTCAGTAAAAAAAAAAAAAACCTGTATGAATGACTTTGTAAATTTTGTTCTATATGAATAAAATGGCAAATTACTTGTGATCATTCTGAAGTGCCAAAGAAGCCCCCTGTTCCTGGGCCTTTCCGAGGGCGAGGGCAGGAGGGGTGATCAGAAAAGGACGCCCCCTGCTGGTGGAGAGGGGAAGGTGCCCAGCCAGTCCCTTTAGAGGAGCCCGGGGCGCTGCCTCCTTCCCTGTCTCGTGGCTCCTGCCGTGTTCCTCTGCCCCTGGCCTTTTTCCATTTACTCCTCTCACGTAGATAAAGGGTGAGCCTCGAGCCAGCGTTGGCCTGACCCCTGGGTCCCTGTGCTGTAGGGGGATCCACTGTGCCAGTCAGTCTGGGACTGAGGAGGCTCCCGGGACCGGAGCTGTCCTCTTGGTCACCCCACTTCACATCGCGGTGTGCCGTGGGCCCAAGAGAAGCACCCAGGCCGATGGAGCCGACTCTGAGGACTTGGAGGCCGACGTGTTCTAGGGTTATCCTGTTGGCCTTGTGTGTGTGTGTGTGCGTGTGTGTGTGTTTGACTTTCTTTTCTTAATAAGAAGCATCCACAAGGAATCTGGGAGGAAGAGGGTGGGTCCCACCATTGCCTCAGGGAAGCTGAGCAGAGGTGGGCTTGGCTTCGTCCATGGGGATCGGAAGATGTGAGGTCTGGTGTGTGGACCAGGTGAGGCGGAGGGTGCGAGAAGCCAGGTAGGGGGAGAATATTCACTTGGGTGTGGGCCCGTGTTTTCAGGTAAAAGCATCCTGTTGGAGGAGTGGAGAGAGGTACTGAGGTGGGCAGACTCATGCTCAGGGGATGCGAGTGCCCACCATAGATCAAAAGGACCGTGCAGGTAAGAGGAAGCCTTGGCTCTTACAGAAAGAACAGCGTGACTTGTGTGATGCGGAGATAAGTAATTCCCAGCCTCCAGAGAAGAAGCTCCAAAGTGAAAGGATGTCTCTGGGTCTTAAACCCCGCAGACAGTCTGCCAGACAGGGCTGAAACCCAGCATGAGACTTCACGTCCTGCTTTGGCACCTGCTCCAAACCGGAAGCTCTCAGGCTGTCATCCAGCCCATGGCAGGGGCTGTCCTGGCTGAGGGCATCGTCTAGTCTCTGAGCTCTCCGGCTCTATCCCCGAGCTGATAAGCCTGCTAGGAAACTCTGTTTCTTCAGGCTCCGACGACCTGCTTCCCTCCATTGCCCTTTCTGGGGCAATGAAACTATAGAATCAGGGAGAAGAAATGACTCTAGAAGCAGTCATTCAAGTGCTCTAAGCTGTATGTAACTATATGTAACTTTAGATCTTTTTCTTCTGAAGACAAAGGTGATTCTGCTTTCCTAACCTGCCATGGTGCTGAACACACCGCACATCTGGCACCAAGAAGGGCGGGGCTCCCTCCCCCAGCAGTAATGGGGGCGGGGCTGAGAGCTGGGGTCTGTGGTCCTGGGGAAATACAAAGTCCTATTGATTGCCTCTCCTACAGCCCTGTGGAGTTACTCCAGAGATGTATTTATGAAGGTGATAAGCAGCCTGGGATTGATTTCTTTCCCAAAGTCCCGTGTGACATGATTGAGCAGTAAGGAACGGCTGCATCAGAGTCAGCTAAAAGCACCCTGGGAGGGGAGTGTTTATAATTATGTTATTTATCTCTGGATGCTGCGAATGGCCTGATACTCGTGCTACCAAGACAATCCATTGACATTCCTCTAATCAGAGTGCGTAGAGTTTGCAGCCGGGTGCATGCAAGCGGGGAAGCTTAGGTGGGCTACGGTAATCCTGGGGCAGAACAGACTTCATTTTCTTCCCATCAGCACTTTGAGGGGGCCTTCCCTGGATGGTCAATTTTTTCATATATGTATTTCTCTATTTTCTTAATCAAATTCTGGTCTCACTGCCTTATTTCACGCTCAAGTCTGTTTTTATTTTCCCTGAAATGACCTGTCTTCTGGAGTATACCATGGGTGTCTTCTTGGGCAGTTTGCTTTGAATGGGTGTCAGGGAGAGGAGAGTGCTGGGGTGTGTGTGTGTGTGTGTGTGTGTGTGTGTGTGTGTGTGAAAGAGAGAGAGAATGAGAACAAGTGGATCTTTAAAGGAAAGGTATTTTGCTTATAAAAAAGAAATCTAAACAACTCATGGTATTATTCCTCGCCATGTTTATGTAATTTAAAAAAAAATCCTATCCCTGGCATGAGGGGAAATGGCTGATACTCAAGCAAGTTCTCTAGAAAAAAATTCCTCCCAACTCAGATTTCTGTGTCGGCTCAGAATGTATCTTTTTTTTTTTTTTTTTCCTTCATGCTTTGCTCTTTGGATTTATAACTCTGTTTAGACTATTCCATACATTTTAGGTATATTTTGTGCCTTCAGACACTGCAAATAATAATCAGCATTTGGATTAAAGTTGTTTAATAATAAAACTTGGCTTTGCTCCCTACCCTCTTCTTCTCTGGGGTGAAGAAATGCTATCTGTGTGTTCCTGGACACCAGCTATACTCTGTCCCCTTGGTGTGGACTGCTGTGAGAAGTTTCTCAGGCCAAGTGGCTCTCAAACATGCCTGGGAGTGGAGGCGCATCCCCTCACCCAGTGTGCATGCAGAGCACGCCTCTCAGCTGGGCAGCAACCCGAGGGACAGGCTGAGAAGCGATTCTAGTGCTTGGTTGGCTGGACAGTTTCCTGCTGGAAACGCCTAGAGAGAACCGGGACACGTTACATAGGGAAGTGTCCCCACAGCCTTGTGGGATGAGCACCCTTTTAAGAGTTGAGTGATTTTGTTTCTTCACTCAGATCTACACCCACTCCGATCTCGGAGAAGTTGCTTCCCTGTGCTTTGGCCTTAGGGTTAAGGCTCTGTCATGCTTTGAGGCCCTATAGCTTGGCTTTTCAATATTTGACCCTCAGGTGGTCTGGGGTACCATTTTTTCCAGTGAATATCCATATACCCAGTCATTGCTATGACCCTGGGATCACCAGTCTGGCCCTTGCACCTTCAGAGTCATATGGTCTCCAGTCCCACTTCTTTGCATCACAAAGTTCCCCTCTGACCTTTAGGCCTTTGGAGGAGAAACAGCCTCCTGGCAGCCTTGGGCCAAACAGGGCTGATCTCAGGAGTTTGGTTTTCATAATCAAAATCTCAGCTTTTGGAAACTGAAAGGAGCCGGTCTGGCCCTTGTCCTTCTGTCCCTGCACCAATGAGAGGCTTCGCCAATGTTGAGTGCAGACTTGAGAGGCTGGGGACGGGGAGGCATAGAACCCTCAGGCATTCCCAGATTATCTGAACAGACAGATGGATCTAGACAGGAATCCCAAAGTGTTCTATTTACTTAAGAAAAAGCGACTCAGTTCTTACATTCTAAATCATTCTAAATCTTACCAAGGTGAAACAAATTCGATACTTAATCCTGTCTTTTCAAGCTCTGAAAGGAGACAAATGGCACATGAAGGAAGAAAAGACCACGAGCCCTAAAGGCTTTGGTCACATGGCAGGAACGCTCAGCTCCTCTGGTCTGTGGTCTCACTTAATCACCATGGGGGGGCGGGACAGGCCCCTGGGGAACTCGGGTCTCTATGCGACCTTATGCTTCCAAGACTAAGCGGTTAGCTCCTTACCTTTCACTCCCACAGGAATATGCTCATAAATTAGCATCTATGTCTTAACAAAAGCCTTCTTTTGCTCTCCTAGCTTAGATAAAAGTTTAGATAGATAAACAAGAGAAGACAAGATTAGGTAAAAGTTCAAAATATTTTAACTGACCTTCCCTGGCTATGAACACAATAAAAGAGACAGCATTTCTGTTCCTAAGGTGACTTTTTTTGTACTTAAAATATTATTTTTTCATGCCTTTAGTTGCTTTTAATAAATGAAACTATGTTCTATCTTTATTATTCTCACCCTTCATACCAGGAAACTTCAAATAGGTAACAACCTCCTGTGCCAATAACTTTAATTATTGTCTTTTTTCCCTCTCTGTGGTATATAGTGGAGATTACTTATGAGAAAAGTACAGATGTTCCAGATAAATCAGGTGAGCTAATAATCACCTTCTACAAGGGAGAAAGGGACAGTTGTCAATGATATCAGATCCTCTTTCCAGCTTTCGTTTTCTGACCTCTGAACTTAACTTTGGGTGCTGAGCTCTAGAGAAAGGAGAGGTTTTCTCCATAACAAGAAAAAACAACTCCTGCTACAGAAATTTGCAATGGGCAATGGCCAAGATCTGGAAGAGAGGGCATCAGGGTGAGCAATCAAATGTCTCAGGAAGGGCTCTGTTACTGGCAGATCCAAGCATATAGTTGCTACGGCAACCAGGTATTCAATCTCTGAGGGAAACAAAATATCCATCAACACACTGAGACTTATTAGCAAACAAGGTAAGTGTACAGGGGCACATGCAGGTCTCCCTAGGCGGCACAGTGGTGAAGAATCCACCTGCCATTTCAGGGAATGCCAGAGATGCGGGTTCGATCCTTGGGCTGGAAGATCCCCAGAGAAGGAAAATGCATCCCACTCCAGTATTCTTGCCTGACAGGGGAGCCTGGAGGGCTACAGTCCAGGGGGTTTCAAAGAGTTGGACACGCCTGAGCACACAGCACACAGGTGTATGTACACATATACACATGCTCTTGCATGAACACTGAGGTCCTTGCACACACACTCAGCACTGTACACACAGGCACGCAGAGTTTAAAAGCACACAGCTATGCACTTGGGCAATGGGAGCAGGTCCTTCTTCTCAGATCTGGGAAACAGAGTCCGGGGAGGACTGTTTCAGAGCCTTTCTGTCCAGTGTATACTCTCGATGCAACCATCAGCCAAGTGGTGCTCTGCAGTCAGCCACTCTGGAGGGAGATGCGTTTCCTGCTTCTGTCTGGTCTCTCTCTGGCCAGGCGCCCAACGTGCCCAGTGAACTGCCCACTCTTACCAAACCATTATTGTGAAATGCTCCTGATTTTCAACCCAAATCCTGCAACTATGCAAAGAAGTCTCCAGCATTCTCCAAGGAATCTAATTATTTCCATTTAAGAATAGACATGATCACATCCATTTCACTGACTGTTTATTGATCAGGTGCCAGGAGACCTTGCAGATGCTACAGGTTGAGTTCCAGACCATCACAATAAAATGAATATCACAATGAAACAAGTCACATGAATTGTTTTTAATTCCTGTTGAATATGAAAGTTATGTTTACATTACACTCTAGTCTATTAAGTGTATAGTAGCATAATGTCTAAGAAAACAATGTACCCACCTTAATTAAAAATATTGCAAAGAAATGCTAACCATCATGACATCAAAGATTGCTGATCACAGATCTAACAGATACAATAATGATGACGAAGTTTGAAATATTGTGACAGTTACCAAAATGTGATGCAGAGATACAAAGTGAGCAACTGCTGTCAGAGAAATGGTGCCCATAGACGTGTTTGACACAGAGATGCCACAAACTTTCAGTTTATAGCCAACGCAATATCTGTGCAGTTCAATGACATGCAGTGCAATAAAATAAGGTGCGCTTGTGTAGTGTTCTAGGGTCTGCTCTCTATGTTTTACATACAAATGCTCTCTTATTCTCAGAGCAGCCCTGCAAGGTAGAAATTATTATCTCAAAATTGTAGAAAGGGAAGGTGAGACTCAAAAAGGCCTGGTTCCAAAGCTGGTAAGTGACAGTGTTGGGAGACACATTTCCTTGTCTGTCTGAGTCCATAGCCCTGTGTTCCTGCCAACGCGGCTGGCTCTCCCTGGATAGGGAGCAGCCCTGCTGTCCCTCAGCCGCTGGACCCATGCCGACCTTCTCTGCCCCAAGGCATCGTGGCGCCAGCCCCACCAGCTCCCTCAGCTTCTGCCTTTGTTGCTTTCTCTCCAGTGGCCTCAGGTGAGTATCTGCTTTTACACCCATGCTGTGGCCTTGGCTAGCCTGGGCTAGCGGGGTCATTCCTATCCACAGAGTCTGGGCCAGGTACCTGCTCCTTTAAAGAACCCTTAAACAGGTAGGGTGTCAGGATCTCCTAGATTTACTCAGAAAACAGGCTGCTTTTAGGTGGGTGTCTATTCTTCCCAAAGCCCCTCCTTCTACAGAAAGTAAACTGTGTATCAGGTCAAGGGAAGCTCCAGGGCCAACTAGTGCTGTAGAGTACTTAAGGATTCTTTCCAGGGCAGGAATTCCTCCCCCGAAGTCCCTGGGTAAATCTCTGAGGTGCCTGAGAGAGTTTTTAAATTGTTTGTTAAATTGTTCGGTTACCCTGTGTGTGTGCTTGTTTTTCAGAAACAAGATCCATATCTTCTAGGATATTCTTAAAACTTTTCCTATAAAAATTTTAAGTCTCTGCCTATAAGAGATGGGATTCAGATGGGCCCTACGTTCCAATCTCCCAATGCTGGTGTTCAGATGTGACCCCAGGTCAGTACCCATTTGAGGGGGAAGAATTACAAAACATTACCCAGAGGAAAGGGTGGGAAATACACTTCAGATGGAACCCTGGGACTTTAGCCCAGAGGTAGGGAAGTCCCGCTGGCAGAGCACACAAGGGACCGCAGGATGAAGGGGCCGTGGAGTGATTCTGATGCTTTAATCCTGGCGCAGGGGAGCATGGTCCAGAAGGCAAAGGGACAGCTAGTGCAACTGTCCAGGTGTGGGCTGGAATCCTCTTCTGGCACATAATGGTCGTGACATATTGAGTACAGTGGGTTTTTGCTGTTGTTTTTATTTCCTGGAATCTGACTGCTTTATTTATATATTGATAATGATAATATATATCATCCCATAGTTGAGATTCCCATAGTTCGTAATCATCAGCATAGCTGCAAGTTACTGAGTGTTTATTACATGCCAAACTTCTCTCTATATCATCTCATTTGTTCCTGTTTTGATCATGCATTGTAGCTAAGGGAGAAAAGAGATGCTCAGAAAAGTTCAGTAACTTACTGACCTGGTAGAACAGGGCTGTGACATCCAGGCAATCTGAGTGCAGAGCCCATGCTTTTACTCGTGACACAGTATTAGCACTTTACACTGAGAGTGTTATCACGGGGCCTGGAGCAGAGCAACACACGTTCTCCTACGCTGGGCTCATTGTGGGATGGGACAGGGAGAAGGGGTTGGGATCCCTCAGACCTCCAGCAAGGCAACTGCCAAGTGTCACTAAAATAAGCAAGAGCTGGCTGTTCATTTAGCTTCTGGGCCTTTTAGCTCTGTTATCCCGGATTTAAGGTAATAAGAATGTCTGTAGAGCTATCTGTGAGTTCTGACAACAAAGTTTTCCCATTTCATACGCTCCCCTCTTCTGATATCTGACCCACCTGTTGAACCTACACAGAAGCTGACAAGCAAGAGTTCTTACCTTTGCTTCATGGAGGTCAGATTGCTTTCTTCCATATTAAGGTAGAGCCAAATGAATGTCTATGGGGACCAGCCTGGCTTAACACTCATACAATAAGTAGAGACTGAGGGTCAAACAAATCTGGCTTAAACTCTGGTCTTTGTCACTCACCATACGAGTATCCTTGGTCCCATCACTCTCAACTCCAAGCCTCTGCTGCCTTTACCTAAGAATGGGTCCTGAGTCCTGATCAGCTGTGAGGATCTGTTGTAAAGCCTCTGCACAAATACAGTCTCAAAAATGGCAGCTCTTGGGGTTATCTGCATACCTACAGCACCCTACTTCTCGGTGGGAACTGCTCAGCCTCTGAGTGTAGCCAACTGTCTCATTCATACTGTTCACACAGGGGACACTTCCTTTCAGCTTGGGCAGAAGGCAAAGTTGCTTGCCAGGGCAAAGAAAAACAGCATTTCCATTTTCACCCCTAGGACTGGGACACTTGCCCTATGCCCCAGCCCTGTCCCACTGGGAGCTGACGATGCTTGCAGCTCTCACCTCTATTCCTGACACCTGCTCAGATAATAATTCTTCATTGTTTCCCGAAAGCAAATGAAAAGCAGCCTGGCTTACCTACAGTGAGTGGCACAAATCGACTGAAAGCTGTTCAGTCAGTACCCTGACTTCCCTGCTGCTGCTGCTAAGTCGCTTCAGTTGTGTCCGACTCTGTGCGACCCCATAGACGGCAGCCCACCAGGCTCTGCCGTCCCTGGGATTCTCCAGGCAAGAACACTGGAGTGGGTTGCCATTTCCTTCTCCAATGCATGAAAGTGAAAAGTGAAAGTGAAGTCACTCAGTCATGTCAGACTCTTAGCAACCCCATGGACTGCAGCCTTCCAGGCTCCTCCATCCATGGGATTTTCCAGGCAAGAGTACTGGAGTGGAGTGCCATTGCCTTCTCCGCTGACTTCCCTATGTGCTTATAATGAAATGCAGATGTGAGAAGAAGCAGGCTCTGGGGAGGACCGGCCTCCAAAGCCACAGAGGCACTGAGTCTTCAAGAGTATAAGGAGTGAGGTTTATAGTCACACATTCCATAAGGCCCCAGATGGCCAGGGGCTTCCTGGGGTGATGGCTCTTTGCTTCTGAGACAGGACCTAACTCCCTTATGCCTGATGAAAAAAGTAGATGCATGAGTATGTGTGCTGAGATCGTTTTACATTTACTCTGTACCTGTTTTTCAGTTTCTGCCACCACCCTAGGTGTGAAGCTCACAGTGGCTGGTCTTCCTTGATGAGCGACTTGTCATCTGGACAAGCTAGGTTTTCTCAGGTAGAAGGTGTTTCTCAATTCAGGAGATAAAGACAGAGCAGGCTGTCAGATCAGTAAGGATCCTGCCCAGTAAGAAACAGAGGGCACATTGAAGCTGAGGAATTTGAGGAAAGGGGCACCGTTCAGAAAGATGTATGCAGGCAGCGGTAAGAATAGTGAAGAAGGCTGTGGATGGCGGGAGCAGCCCGGTCTTAGCCCCTCGTGGCCAGAAAGGAGAGGAGGAGGAAGCATGTGTTTTAACTGGGAGAGAGGAGGTGTGAAATGGGCTGAGTCCATCTCCAGGGGATAAGCCATCCGATGGCGACCCCACAAGGAGCCAGAAGGGGGAATACGTACTTTGACTTCGCTGGTTCCCCACCTCTTAATCTTCTGCCAGTTCTAAGAGCAGAGAGCAGGAGCCCACCAAGACCCACATTGGCCAGCCTCCTGGAGCACAGAGCAGGGTGGAGTGGCTATGGTGAGGGTGAGAAATGAAAGATGCTTAACATGTCAGGATGCAGAGGAGGAAAGGGGGGATTCCCATGGGTCATATGCTTATCATGTTCTATGAGAATTAACTCATTTCTTATCTTGGAAAATCAAGAAATCTCTTTTTTGGCAAATGAGGTAAAAGAGACTCAGAATAGTTAAGTGGTTTGCTCAAGGTGGTCAGGTGGTCCAGCCACCTTATCAGCCTAGATAAAACCTGTGCTGTCTCCATCCTAGATTGCCCCACGTGTTCAGAAGATATAGACATGAAATGCAGAGACATCAGGCAGAGGGCTATTTTCCTAGATCTGGAGCTCAACCAACACAGATCGCAAGCTTGTGGGTGAAGGCTGGCAGAATGGAGTACGTGACATTTGTGGAAAAATCATTCCTTTCCCTTTTCACAGCTGAGGCAGAGACTGTATCCCTCAAAACTCTAGTTGTTGGAGGCCACCCTTCTAAATGGAATCCCAAACAATGCCAAGGTGGGGAATTACAGAAGAGGCACTGACCTGCAATCAGAAAGGCATGCTTTTGAAATCAAGTTCTGCTATTTTTATTTCTATATGACTCTAAGTAAGTCACTTAACCTGAGTATCAGCTTCCACATCTATGAAATCTATACAAAGAGAGGAGCAATCCCATCTCAAAGGATGAAATAATAAAACTTGGAATAAAGCATCAGGTACCAGCATTAGTGGCTAGCACATAGCAAGTGCTTTAATCAGTGATGAACATTATTAGTGTAGAAAATACGGTTGCAAAGAGCCCAGCTGACTACAGGGGCACAGTTTGAAAATATATCTTGAAACAAAATTATTGAATACACCCAAAAATGTGCGCAAATCATAAGCGTACAGCTTGATTCATTTTAACAAGGTGAGCACTCTTGCATAGCCAGCAGTCTAAATAGGAATAGAACATTTCCAACTTCCTAATTAATGCCTCTGAAGCCCCAGAGTAAACCATGCCTCCTGGTCCTGTAACCACTGGTTAATTTAATATATTTTTGAAATAGGTACAGATAGACTCAATTATCCTTTTTTGGGCCTGAGTTTTTTTTTTTTTTTTTCATTCAGTGTTGGCCTTAGAGGTTTCTCTTCATTTCTATGTGAAGTTCATTTCATTGCTATAGAGGATTTAATTATATGAATATCACAGCTTATGCAGCCTACTGCTTATAGACTTGGTTTATTTTTATTGTGTTGTTACAAATAGTGTCCCTGTGAAGATTTTATTGTACATGATTTTGGGCAGATTCATGTATGTGTTTCTGTTAGAGTGCTGGGTCAGAGGTATACACTGGTTGGACATTATATAGATACTGCTAAAATGTTTTCAGATGCCGTTGCACTGATTTATGCCCTTTACCTGTGATGTCTGAGAATTGCAATTATTGTAAATCCCCACTAACACGAGTGCTTTCAGATATTCTAATTGTAGCCATGCGCTAGTGGGAATGTAGTATACCAAATTGTGGATTTTATTTGCATGCTCTTGTTGACGAATGAGATTGAGTCTTTACATACACTTATCTGAATATTTGCTTTTATGAAATGTCCCTCTTCCACACCATGGCTTGCCTTCTCACTCTCTACTACCTTTTGATGAACAGAAGTTCTTAATTTAACTGTAGGTTCAGGCGTCAACTTTTCTCTTACTGTCAGGATCAGTTTGTCCTGTTTCTGAAAGCGATGCCTAACCCAGGGCAGGGAGACATTCTCCTATGTTTTCTTCCGGATGCTTGGTTGCTGTCTGTCTGGCTTTTCACATCTACACCTATGATCCTCCTGGACTTAATTTTTAAATTAAAAATAGAAGTTAAAGGCCATTTTTAAAAACACAGAGATTCAATTATTCTAGCACCACCTATAGGACAGAAAGCCCCTTTGTCATCTCACGGCCATGTCAGGTTCATCATAAACCGAGTGAGCGCTACATGCTAGACTGCTTTCATATTCCGTTCTGATGGTCTATTTGTCCATTTTCACTAAGATCACACGGTCTTGGTTATGGCAACTTTGTAATCAGTTGTGATATCTGGTCATTTAAGTCAGTCCTATGCATTCACACATCACTTTTAGAATCACCATCCTATTCTTCACAAAATTCCTCCTGACATTTTGATTGAAACTGCGTTGAATCCAGAAATAAATTTGGAGGAAATTGACACCTCTCCATTCCTTACTTTCAACTTTTTCTGTGTGCTTATATTTAAGGTGTAGCATTTGTTAGCAGCTGGAAGTTCTATATGAATGTGTGTGTGTGCTGGGGGTCAGGGGTGGGTCCTGTGTTTAGTTTATTTTTAAAAATTATTTACTTGTAGTAATTAGTCCATTTGCATTCAATGTAATTGCTGACACAGTTGGGTTAGATCTATAATCGTATTCTTTTTCTACTTGTTCCTCTAGTTCTGTGTTAATAATCTTCTTTTTGCTTATTTTATATTCAAGACAATGCTTTGTCTTTCAATATCTTTGCTAGCATGTTGGTTATACATTCTTATATTCTCTAAATCCTTAAAGGAATTCTCTTAAAGATATAAATATGTATTCTTACAAAACGGAAGACAATGTCAGTGTCTTAAACAACTTTAAACAAATTTAATATTTTATTTCCCACCTTTTGTTACTTTAATTCTACATATATCTTTGACAAGGGCCAGGAGAAGCAGTAAACGTTTATCAAAGATAACAACATGCAGGGCAGCAGCTTCCTCTGGGGATGCAGAGATGCACAGAAATTCCCATGGAGATATCAAAGTATACTGTGATGAGTCTATAATGAGGATGACCTTACATCCTCATCTGCCAGGGACATTATGCTTATTGTTCTAGCAGAGTTAGTACTAATAGCTTCAATTAGAAGGATAAATTATGTGGTCACTCTAGCTATCACTGATGTGTTGATTACTTGTTTGTGTCAACTTGGCTAGAGACATAGCACACAGATATTTGGTCAAACACAATGTCTCCGTAAAGGTATGTTTTAGAAGACACTAGCATTTAAGTCAACAGACTTTGAATAAAGAGGATTATTCTCCATCATGTGAGGAAAGCCTTAAGAAAAAATAAGTCAGTTGAGAGCCTTAAGAGAAAAAATGGAGGTCCTCAAAGAAGAGGGGCTTCCCTGATAGCTCAGTTGGTAAAGAAGCTACTTGCAATGCAGGAGACCTGGGTTCAATCCATGGATCGGGAAGATCCCCTGAGAAGGGAAAGGCTACCCACTCCAGTACTCTGGCCTGGAGAATTCCACGGGCTGTATAGTCGATGGGGTCGCAAAGATCAGACATGACTGAGCAACTTTCACTTTCAGAGAAGAGGGAATTCTGTTCCAATTCTGTATTCAGACTCAAGCTGCAACATCACTTCTTCCTTGGCTCTCTAGCCTACTTGTTTGTCCTGCAGATTTTGTACTTTCCAGACTCCTCCATGGGTTTCCCTGATGGCTCAGACAGTAAGGAATCCACTTGCAATGCAGGAGACCTGAGTTGGATCCTGTGTCGGGAAGATCTCCTGGTGAAGAGAAAAGCTACCCACTCCATTATTCTTGCTAGGGAATCCCATGGACAGAGGAGCCTGGCAGGCTACAGTCCATGGAGTCACAAAGAGTCAGACACGACTGACTGACTAGCATTCACTCAGGCTCCTCCATTATTGCGTGTATAATTGAATGGGTCAGTTCCTTAAAAATCCCTCTTTATTCACACACACACACACACACACACTCATACACATCCTGTTGGTTCTGTTTCTTTGGAGAACTGTGACTAATATAATAAGCTTTTGCATAAGGGGCTCTGGGGCTATGGAGGCATTGCTGTTTAGCTGCTCAGGAGTTTCCAACTCTTTGTGACCCATGGATTATAGCCTGCCAGGATACAACCCATGGATTATATCCTCTGTGCCTGGGATTTCCCATACTGGAGTGGGTTTCCATTTGCTACTCCTATGCAGCCTAGTTGCAGGCAACACTGTTTCTTCTGGACCCACAAATCTGAAAGGAAAGTAGGCTAAATGACAAGGCTGAGGGATGCTGAGTTCTGTGGCTGGAAGTTGGTGGAGGGCCTGGAAGAGAAATTAGGGGTAAGCTCTGAAGGGCCAAAGCGGTTTGCACTTCAAATAAAGTGCTCTCCAGGTACTGGGGAACCACCGGAGAATTTAAGGAGAGAAACCCTGGGGGTGTTGACTTCTTCCTAAGGCTCTCTTTAGCAGTGGATGGGTGGTCAGATCAGATCAGATCAGATCAGTCGCTCAGTCATGTCCAACTCTTTGCAACCCCATGAATCTCAGCACACCAGGCCTCCCTGACCATCACCAACTCCCAGAGTTCACTGAGACTCACGTCCATCGAGTCAGTGATGCCATCCAGCCATCTCATCCTCTGTCGTCCCCTTCTACTCCTGCCCCCAATCCCTCCCAGCATCAGAGTCTTTTCCAATGAATCAACCCTTCACATGAGGTGGCCAAAGTACTGGAGTTTCAGCTTTAGCATCAGTCCTTCCAAAGAATACCCAGGGCTGATCTTCAGAATGGACTGGTTGGATCTCTTTGCAGTCCAAGGGACTCTCAAGAGTCTTCTCCAACACCACAGTTCAAAAGCATCAATTCTTCAGTGCTCAGCCTTCTTCACAGTCCAACTCTCACATCCATACATGACCACAGGAAAAGACTCTGATGCTGGGAGGGATTGGGGGCAGGAGGAAAAGGGGACGACAGAGGATGAGATGGCTGGATGGCATCACTGACTCGATGGACGTGAGTCTCAATGAACTCCGGGAGTTGGTGATGGACAGGGAGGCCTGGCGTGCTGCGATTCATGGGGTCGCAAAGAGTCGGACACGACTGAGCGACTGATCTGATCTGATCTGATCTGACTAGATGAACATTTGTTGGCAAAGTAACGTCTCTGCTTTTGAATATGCTATCTAGGTTGGTCATAACTTTCCTTCCAAGGAGTAAGCGTCTTTTAATTTCATGGCTGCAGTCAACATCTGCACTGATTTTGGAGCCCACAAAAATAAAGTCTGACACTGTTTCCCCATCTATTTCCCATGAAGTGATGGGACTGGTTGCCATGATCTTCGTTTTCTGAATGTTGATCTTTAAGCCAACTTTTTCACTCTCCTCTTTCACTTTCATCAAGAGGCTTTTTAGTTCCTCTTCACTTTCTGCCATAAGGGTGGTGTCATCTGCATATCTGAGGTGATTGATATTTCTCCTGGCAATCTTGATTCCAGCTTGTGTTTCTTCCAGTCGAGCGTTTCTCATGATGTACTCTGCATATAAGTTAAATAAACAGGGTGACAATATACAGCCTTGACAAACTCCTTTTCCTATTTGGAACCAGTCTGTTGTTCCATGTCCAGTTCTAACTGTTGCTTCCTGACCTGCATACAGATTTCTCAAGAGGCAGATCAGGTGGTCTGGTATTCCCATCTCTTTCAGAATTTTCCACAGTTTATTGTGACCCACACAGTCAAAGGCATAGTCAATAAAGCAGAAATAGATGTTTTTCTGGAACTCTCTTGCTTTTTCCATGATCCAGCGGATGTTGTCAATTTGATCTCTGGTAGGATGGGAAAAAATAGATAGCAGGATCATGAGGAAGTACTGGCCATAGCCTAAAGTATAAGAACAGGGTTCTGAGCTTATGCAGCAGCTGGAGAGAATGAGTAGGATAAAGATGGCTTTGAGAAACATTATCCTTTATTTCTCCTTATTGTTGTACCTGTTTGATGACATCTGTGCCCTGAATAAACCAACCACCTGTTATCTCTATTCCTATAGCCAGAAAGTAGATGTAAGTTTATAGGTGATGTAAGTTTACAGCAGACCAGGTTGCTGTCCTAGTAAATTCATGATCACCAGTCTCAAGGAGACCTGGAAATTCTACTAGGACATTCTAAACCAATTCAATCTTCATTTTCCCCAGAAACTGTTCACACTTTCGAAATGCATGAACATGCCTTCCCCTTCCCTCACTCAACATTTTAAAACTGAAATTTAAAAATCTTTGAGATAATTATAGATTACAGAAATAATACAAAGAAATGCAATGAGCCTTCAGTCAGTTTCCTCCAATGTAACATCTTACAAACCCACGGTACAACATCACACTCAGGAGATGGATGTCAGTTACAGCCAAGACAGAACATATTTTCACCATCACACGACTCTTCATTCTGTCCTTCTATAGCCATATCCACTTTCCTCTGCCTTGTCTTAGCTCCTGGTAATCACCAATCTTTCCTGCACTTCCATAATTCTGTCATTCCAAGAAGGTTATGTATGTGGAATCATGCAGTATGTAACTTTTGGGGATTGGCGTTTATCACTCAGCATAATTCTCTGGAGATTCTTCCTCACTGTTTTGTATATTCATATTGCTGAGTGATAGTTCATTGCATGGATATACCACTGTTATTTTAGCCATTCACCCACTGAAGGATATCTGAATGTTTCCAGTGTTCACCTGTTACAAATAAACCTGCTGTGCAGACAAACAGGTACAGATTTAATGTGAACATAAGTATTCATTTTTATGGGATAAAAGTTCAGAAGTATAGTTGCTGGGTTGGTATTGCTATGATAGTTATATGTTGGTTTTAAAAGAAACTGCCATCGGTATGGACATTCTTTCACTTGTAAGTGCTATGTTAGGTGTAGATTTTTTTAAAATATTTTTTTGTTGTTGTTCTTTATCAAGTGGAAAAGTTTGTCTCTATATCTATTTTCCTGAGTGTTTTTGTCTTTGTGTGTTTGTATTTTTATGTATGTGGTAGGTTAATTATGTTCCTCGAGCTTGAAGAAGTGGCTTTTTGTAGGAGGTGTCTCTGCGTCCCAGCAGCCCACTCCCTCTTGTCACCAAAGCTGCATGCTCTAGGGTAAGTGTCCCCAACCTCCAGGCCGCGGACTGGTACCTCCTGTCAGATCTGTGGTG
The DNA here is from genome assembly GCF_027580195.1 of Bos mutus. Classification (NCBI taxonomy): domain Eukaryota; kingdom Metazoa; phylum Chordata; class Mammalia; order Artiodactyla; family Bovidae; genus Bos; species Bos mutus. Next base: position 4,808,339 of record NC_091644.1, on the reverse strand, counting down.
GCATTAGAGATGAAGTGCACGATAAATTTAATGTGCTTCAGTTCAGTTCAATCCCTCAGTCATGTCCGGCTGTTTGTGAAACCATGGACTGCAGAATGCCAGGCCTCCCTGTCCATTGCCAACTCCTGGAGTTTACTCAAACTCGGTAATGACATACAACCATCTCATCCTCTGTCATCCACTTCTTCTCCCGCCCTCAATCTTTCCCAGCATCAGGGTCTTTTCAAATGAGTCAGCTCTTTGCATCAGGTGGCCAAAATATTGGAGTTTCAGCTTTAGCATCAGTCCTTCCAGTGAATATTCAGGACTGATTTCCTTTAGGATGGACTGGTTGGATCTCCTTGCAGTCCAAGGGACTCTCAAGAGTCTTCTCCAACACCACAGTTCAAAAGCATCAATTCTTCAGTGCTCAGCTTTCTTTATTGCCCAACTCTGACATCCATACATGACTACTGGAAAAACCATAGCCTTGACTAGACGGACCTTTGTTGGCAAAGTAATGTCTCTGCTTTCCAATATGCTTTTCAATATGCTGTCTAGGTTGGTCATAGCTTTTCTTACAAGGAGAAACTGTCTTTTAATTTCATGGCTGCAGTCAACATCTGCAGTGATTTTGGAGTCCCCCAAAAATAAAGTCTCTGTTTCCAGTGTTTTCCCATCTATTTGCCATGAAGTGATGAGACTGGATGCCATGATCTTAGTTTTCTGAATGTTGAGTTTTAAGCCAACTTTTTCACTCTCCTCTTTCAGTTTCATCAAGAGTCTCTTTAGTTCTTCGTTGCTTTCTGCCATAAGGGTGGTGCTATCTGCATATCTGGGGAGAAGGCAATGGCATCCCACTCCAGTACTGTTGCCTGGAAAATCCCATGGACAGAGGAGCCTGGTGGGCTGCAGTCATGGGGTCGCTAAGAGTCAGACACGACTGAGGGACTTAACTTTCACTTTTTACTTTCATGCATTGGAGAAGGAAATGGCAACCCACTCCAGTGTTCTTGCCTGGAGAATCCCATGGACGGAGAAGCCTGGTAGGCTGCAGTCCATGGGGTCACACAGAGTTGGACACGACTGAAGCGACTTAGCAGCAGCAGCAGCATCTGCATATCTGAGGTTATTGATATTTCTCCCGGCAATCTTGATTCCAGCTTGTGCTTCATCCAGCCTGGCATTTCGCATGATGTACTCTGCATATAAGTTAAACAAGCAGGTGACAACATACAGCCTTGACGTACTCCTTTCCCTATTTGGAACCAGCCTGTTGTTGCATGTGCAGTTCTAAGTGTTGCCTCCTGACCTGCATACAGATTTCTCAAGAGCTTGAATCATACCAAAACCATCCCCACCCTTCATCCCCATCCACAAAAAAACTGTCTTCCATGAAACTGGTCCCTGGTGCCAAAAAGTTTGGGGAGTGCTCCTCTAGGGGTTCCCCTTAAGAGGGCTGCCTTGATCCTTATGTTGTGGCAGGCTGACTATCGGCGTGGTCTGGTAGGCTTGGGTGGCCCCTGGCCCAGTAGATTGCCAGGACTTACCTTGTGGGGGTTGCTGCTGGCTGTATGTGGTTAGTAGGGCCTGGTCATGAGGCGCCTGACTGCCAAATGTCAGGGAGTGCCTGGGCTAACGCAGGCTCACTGCTAAGTGGATTCAGGGTCCGGAAGAATCTGAGGCCGTTGCCAGACCACTGGTGGGCGGAGCTGCAACTTGGCCCTCTGATAGGCTGGGCTGTGTCTAGGGGCGTGTCCTGAGGTGGCTGGCTGTGAGTTTCTGAGTCTGTAAACAGTGTCTTTACTGATGGCTGGGAATGTGTTCCAGCACAGTTAGCTGTTTGGCGTAAGATGTCCGACCACTGGCAACTACAGGCTGCTGCGTGGGCCAGGTCTTGATTCTACTATGCTAGCAGGAGGAGCCCACAAAAGTACAGCCAACATGTTTTCATGCGGTAGACTGTTTCCAAATCTGGCTGCCGTCAATGCCTGTGTCGCCACCATGAGCGCCCCCCGTCTTCTCCTGGAAGACTCTCCCGAACCAGCAGGTAGGTCCATTCCAGGTTCCTAACAATTACCTCTTTTGCCTTGGATCCCAGTGCATATGAGGTTTTGTGTATGCCCTTTAAAAGTGAAGTGCCTTTTTTTCCTATCCTTTGGAACTTCTGAAATTAAGCCCTTCTGGCCCCTAAAGCCAAATGCCCTGGGAGTTTTTCTTCCTGTTGCTGGACCCTGGGCTGGGGAACCCGACATGGGGCTTAGAATGACTCACTCCTGTGGGAGAACCTCTCCTGTATGATTATTCTCCAGTTTGTGAGTCGCCCACCCAGGGGTCTGTACTCAGTCGTTCAGTCGTGTCTGACTCTTTGCAACCGCATGGACTGTAGCCTGCCAAGCTCCTCTGCCCATGGAATTTTCCAGGCAAGAATCCTGGAGTGGGTGCCATTTCCTACTTCAGTGGATCTTCCCCATCCAGGGATCTGACCCAAGGGTCAAATCTGTGTCTCTTGCATCTATTATCAGGCAATTGTTTACCACTAGCACCGCCTGGGAAGCCCTACTCTGGGATATGAGACTTGATTATATCTGGAGGATATTATATTATATGTGGATTATATCTGGCACCCCTCTTGCTAGTCTCCTTGTGGGTCCTTTGTGTCTTTAGTTATAGAAGATCTTTTCAGGTAGATTCTGGTCTGTTTCATTGATGACTGTTCTGCAGATAGCTGCGGTTGTGCTGGAGCCTCCCAGGTGGCACAGTTGTAAAGAATCTGCCTGCCAACGCAACAGACACAGGAGTTTTCGAGTTAGATCCCTGGCTTAGGAAGATCACCTGGAGTAGGAAATGGCAACCCAATTCAGTATGTTTGCCTTGAAAATTCCGTGGACAGAGGAGTCTAGCGGGCTACGGTCATGGAATCACAAAGAGTCGGATACAGCTGAGCGGCTGAGCAGGCACACATGCACACATGTGGTTGTTACAGGGCCCTTTACAGATTCTTGGAAGGCAATACCATAGAAATAAATATCACTTCTATAAGATTCTTGAACAAGCAAAGCTTTGTACTAAAAGAGATTGCTTGTGCACAAGGGAGAAGGCAGAAAAAGTGGCAGCTCCCTGCGTAGAAGGGATACGTGGCTTTTATAACTAGAGCGAGGGTTTGTGTCATGATCACTGATAATTTGCTGAAATCCTCAAACTTCTTTAATCAGCAGCAGGTGGCTCCATGGTGGCTGTCAGGAATAGGGAGCACTCCTGTGAGTGGAAAGAAATGCATGAGAATTTCCTGTAAGAAAGCCCAGGAACAAAGTTAAAATTTATAGTTGAGCTTCCTGTCTTGTGGCAACTAGGTATACTTGTTAGTGTAACAGTAATAAAGTTAGTCTTTTATTCCTGCAAGCCTGGTTTTTGTCTCTGGGACTTTGGCTCTCAAGGCCTCTGTTCTTTAGCTTGCAAGACTTGTTTTGCTCAAGGTCATTCCACATTTCCAAAATGGTTGTACTCTTGTCTTCCTGTCTCAATTTTGGTGCATTCCTGAGAAAACGTGAGCTAGGGTCTTTCTACCATCTTGACCAATCTCCTTCCTGAGTATTTTTGTCATGGGGATTGAATTTAATCAAATGTTTTTTCTGCATTGACTGATATGATCACTTTTTTTTCCCCTTTAACTTTTTAAGGTGGTCAATTATATTAATTAATTTTCAAATATTGATCTCTCCTTACATTTCAGGAATAAAACTCACTTGGTAATAGTATAATTCTTTCTATACCTTGCTGAATTTTGTCTACTAAAATATTTTTAAGGATTTTACATCTATATTTAAAGGATAAATATGCCTGTAGGTTTTGGAGTTGTTTTTGGTTCTTTGTCTTGGTAACAGATAACAGTAGCTTCATAAAATTAATTATTACTGCTTTCTTGGAGTGATTTGTACAATGAGTATTAGTTCATCTTGAATGTTTGATAGAATTCATCAGTGAAATCTTCCTGGTCTGCATTTTGTGGGGGGGGGATGTGGTGATAGTTCAATGAAAAATTCAGTTTCATTATTAGTCCGTTAAAATTATGTCTCGTATTGGATGAATTATAATAATTTTTTTGCTTTTTGAGCAATTGATCTGTTTCACCAAGGTTGTCAAATACTTTTTGTAGAGTTTATATTATTTTATTTTCTTTTTATCCTTTTAAAGTCTACAGAGTCTGTAGTGATATCTTTGATTTTATTCCTGATATTGGTAATTTGTATCTTTTCATATTCATCAGTATTGCTAGAGGTTTGTCAGTTTTATTGATCTTCTTAAAGAACCAGATCCTGGTTTCATTGATTATCTCTGTTTTTCTGTATGCAATGTTATTTATTTCTATTCTTTTCTTTGTTGTTTTCTTCCTGTTGATTGTTGATTTATTTTATTCCTCTAGGGTCTTGAGGTGAAAGTCTATATTATTGTTTTGAGACTTTTCCTTTTTCTAATGTATGTATTTGGTGTTAATTTTTTTTTTCTTTTAGCACTGTTTTTTTCTGTGTCCCATAATTTTGATTTTTTTTAAATTTTATTTTATTTAACTTTACAATATTGTATTGGTTTTGCCATATATTAAAATGAATCTGCCACAGGTATACATATGTTCCCCATCCTGAACCCTCCTCCCTCCTCCCTCCCCATACCATCCCTCTGGGTCGTCCCAGTGCACCAGCCCCAAGCATCCAGTATCCTGCATCAAACCTAGACTGGCAACTTGTTTCATGTATGATATTACACATATTTCAATGTCATTCTCCCAAATCATCCCACCCTCTCCCTCTCCCACAGAGTCCAAAAGACTGTTCTATACATCAGTGTCTCTTTTGCTGTCTCGTATACAGGATTACTGTTACCATCTTTCTAAATTCCATATATATGCGTTAGTATACTGTATTGCTGTTTTTCCTTCTGGCTTACTTCACTCTGTATAATAGGCTCCAGTTTCATCCACCTCATTAGAACTGATTCAAATGTATTCTTTTTAATGGCTGAGTAATACTCCATTGTGTATATGTACCACAGCTTTCTTATGCATTCATCTGCTGATGGACATCTAGGTTGCTTCCATGTCCTGGCTATTATAAACAGTGCTGTGATGAACATTGGGGTACACGTGTCTCTTTCCCTTCTGTTTTCCTCAGTGTGTATGCCCAGCAGTGGGATTGCTGGGTCATAAGGCAGTTCTATTTCCAGTTTTCAATAAAATTTTTTATTCTGTTAGAGATTTTCTATTTGATCTTTGGATTATTTAGAAGCATATTCTTTAGTTTAAGTGTTTGGAGATTTTCTTGTTGTATTTACATTATCAATTTTTAGTTCAACTTCATTGTAGTCAAAGAACACATTCTGTACAATTTCAGTTTTTAAATGTGTTGAAGATTATTTTATGGTGCAAGATATTTTTATGGTCATATAAATGTTGATATATGTTTTACATGAACTTGAAAATAATATGCATTCTACTGTTGTTGGGGGAGGTGTTCTATACATGTCAATTAAATCTTGTTTGTTGGTGTTATTAGGTTCTCCCATTTTTTGTCTATTTGTCATATTGATTGTGGAGAGGGGCATAGTAGCATCTACAACTGTAATTGTGGATTTGTCTATTTTCCTTTTCAATTCTATAGGTTTTTCTTCACAGTTGCAGTTCTATTATTTTGTAAATACATGTATAGATTCAGGATTTCTATGTGTTCCTGATCATTGATCCTTTCTAAATCATATTATGTCCCTGTTTCTGTAATACGTTTCTTTGCTTTGAAGTCTATAATACTTTATCTGATAGTAACATATGCACTCCTACTTTCCTTTGTTTAATGTCTACATAATACAACTTTTCCATTATTTTATCCTCAACTTGCCTGCATCATAATTTTTCTAGAGTAAAAAAGAAACAGTATATAATGGGGTCACATTTTTAAACGCACTCTGCCAATATTTGTCCTTTATTATAATTATTCCTTTGCTAGGGCTAAAGTCTCTCATTTCTTTTTCTTCTCTCTCTCTTTTCCATTTCTTTGTTTCCTTCTACTTTTTTCTTTGGATTATGTGAATCTTTTTTTCAAATTCCCTTTCCATTTTTATATAGCATTTTTGAGTGCATCTCTTTGCATAGTTTTCTTAACGGTTTCTATAGATATTACAATGTTGCTATTGTTTGGTCACTAAGTTTTGTCCAACTCTTTTGCAACCCTTGGACTGTAGCACTCCAGGCTCCTCTGTCCATGGGACTTCCCAAGCAAGGATACTGGAGAGGGTTGCCATTTTCTTTTTCAGGGGATCTCACTGACCCAGGCATGGCAACCACATCTCCTGCATTGACAGGTGGGTTCTTTACCACTGAGCCATGAGGGAAGCTTACGGATGTAATATGTGCACAGTATCACTGTCCATGAGTTGCAGAGAGTCAGACACGACTTAGCAACTAAACAACAACAATAGCACTATCTACTGACTTTGTCCTTTTATCCACTAGGATGATATGTTATAACCTTACATCTATTTTCATTCCTTTACTTTTCTTGTTTATACTATAATTACCTTAAATGTTTTCTTTCCATACATTTAGAAGCACATCAGACATTATAATTTTGCTTCATCCGTTGTAAATTCAAGGAAGAAGGGAAGTCTGTCGCCAGTGTTTATCCTGACACGTTCTTCCTTCCTTCCTCATGTCCCAGGAGTCCTCCTATTATGTCTTCTTTCTGTTTCAAGAACTGCCTTATTCATTCTTTTAGGGTCCATCTGTCAATGACAAATTCTCTTAGTGTTACTTTATCTGAAACTGTCTCAATTTTGTCTCCTTTCCTGCAGGATATTTGTGCTGAATATAAGATGATACTAGGTTGACTATTCTTTCCTTTCAGCTCCTTAAAAATGTTGTATGCTTCCTTTTGGCCTCTGTGGTTTCTAATGAGAACTTCATGGTCTTCCAAATTGGTTTTCCTTTTAAGGTGAGGTAATGTTGATCTCTTGCTAATTTCAAGATGTTTTCTTTGCCTTTAGTTTTCATACATATGACTGTGGTTTTTCTTTATGTGGATTTCTCTGATTTATCCTATTTGAAAGTCAGTCAGCTTCTTGAATCTATACATTTATGTCTTTTGTAAAATTTGGAAAATTCTTAGCCAGTATTTCTTCAAGTACTTTTACAATCTTGTCCTTCTCTCTTGTGGGACTCCAGTGACATGAATGTCAGATATTTTTATCATGTCGCACTGTTACTTGAGGTTCTGTTCATTTTTATCGCTGTCTATTTTCTTTCCTTTGTTCAGATTGGGTAATTGTTTTATCTTTATGTCCACTGATTCCCTCTGATCTCTCTGTTCTGCTGTTTAGCTTACCATTTTTAGCTTTGTATTGTATTTTTCAGCTCTAAAATGTTAAATTTTAAGTTACTTATTCTTCTTTGTTGAAACTTCCTATTTGTTGGCTGAGACATTCTTTCTTTTGGTCGTTTTAAAAAATTTATTTCAAGCTCAGTGCTAACATCAATAGCTCATTGAACCTTTTTTTTTTCTAATTATAGTGACTTTAAAATATTTGTCAATTAATTCTAACATCTCTGTCTTCTCAGTGTTGGCATCTGTTGATCACCTTATTTCATAGTTTGATAACTTCCTGGTCTCAATGAATAAGGCCTCAGTAATGAATGCTTTTCAATGGAAATCTGGACATTTGTGATATTATAAAGCTGTGGATTTTCTTTAAAGCTTTAGCTTGCTTCCTTTTACTGATACTGCTCTGATAAGAGTACAGTGCTCTGTAGCCCTGCCTGGTTACTTTCACAAGGGGTAGAAATTCAAGTTCAGACTTGGCTTCCAATGACATACAATACTGGAGGACTGTTACTTTTAGATAGAGGTGGGAGTTTCGGCCTCACTGACACCATGGTCGGGGTTGCCTCATTACTGTTGAGCAGCCAAGAATGTCTTGACTTTCTACCAGGTCTCCTTGAATACCTTCCAGTTAAATAACACCCTGGTTGGAGGAGAAGTGCTTTGTTACAACCTGAAAAAGGCAGAAGTCTAGATCCCCCACTTTGTTTTTGTTGGCATGGATAGAGGTGGGGCTGTGATTTCTTCTGTTATGTTTCATAATAGTGGAGAAGTTATTGTCTGTGGCTTTCTGTCTTCATCAGCTATCCACTTCCTTGTCCTTTGTTAGAGAGAGTAGGGTTTTAGTGAAGGGTTTATTTTTGATTGTGCCTATTAGTGTTCCCTGATGGCTCAGCTGGTAAAGAATCCACCTGCAATGCAGGAGACCTGAGTTCGATTCCTGGATTGGGAAGACCCCCTGGAGAAGGGAACAGCTGCCCACTCCAGTATTCTGGCATGGTGTATTCCATGGACTGTATAGTCCATGGGGTCACAAAGAGTGAGACACGACTGAATGACTTTCACTTTCATTAGTGTTCCCAGACTTCCCAGGTGGCTCCAGTGGTAAAGAACCTGCCTGCCAATGCAGGAGACATAAGAGACGTGGGTTTGATCCCTGGGTCGGGAAGATCCCCTGGAGGAGGGCATGGCAACCCACTCCAGTATTCTTGCCTGGAGAACCCTAGGGACAGAGGAGCCTGGCAGGCTGCAGTCCATGGGGTCACAAAGAGCTGGACACGGCTGAAGGAACTTGGCCTGCACGTATGCATTAGTGTCCCCACGTTGCTTGCTCCTTGAGCTCCATGTCTGGGATATATGAGACAAAGTAGAAAACCCAGGGAACTCACTGCCTCCAATCTCATCCCTCCGTTTTCTTGCTATAAAAGAGAAGATTTCCCATCTAGGAGTTAAGGCCAACCCTCCTGTTAAACAGTAGATCTCATCCACTCCTTCTTCCCCAGGAGAGCTGAAACATAGATTCCCTTTTCCTTACACATAGATTCCTCCCATGACTAGATTTTTCTATTTGCTTTTAATTGTATTCAAGCCCTTTCCATGAAATACAAGTCTGTCTTGGCCTTACACTCCCTCTGGCTCCTTTCTTCTTTGAATTTCTTGAAAGAAAATGTCCTTACTTATTTAATTTTTAATTTTTCCTACATTCGAATGGAACGTTCAACCATTCCAGCGCGATGCTGGTTCCCATCGTTGCACCTCCAGGCGGCCCTACTGCATTTCCGTATGTTATGTTTCTTGGATTCTTAGCCTCTTCCGGCTCTGAAGATCACTTCCTGATTCTTGAACCCCCTCTGCTTTTAGCTTCAGTCAAGCATCACTCCCCTGGTTTTTCTATTCTCTTGCCATTTGTCTGTTTTCTGAGCTCGTTCTCTCCTACTTTACTGCTAAATTCTATTCTCAGAGCTGACCCACATGCTCTCTTCTCATATCTTCCAAGTTTTCTCCCTGGATAGTCTACCAAGACAGAAAAGTGCCCTGGACATTTTCATTTATACCATGGCTTAAGTTATTATCTATGTAGACGTCTCACACTTTTATATCCAGTCTCATCTCTCCTCTGAGTTTTATACTTGTATAATCTCTCTTGGAAGGCTGAAAGTCTCTGCAAACCAATATGTCCTGAACTGAAATCAAGATTTCCTAAGCAATTCCCTGTCTCCTTAATCCTCTTCCCCTAGTCTCTGCATCTGTGAGTGGCACCGTGGTCCATCCAGTTATAAAGGTCAGGAAGCCATATGGGCGTCTTCTCCTTTATCTTCTAATTCTGTACATCTCTGTGATCTGTCGATTATGCCTCCCAAATAATTCACAGGCACATCTTGTCTCCAGTCCCACTGCCCCCACCCTGATCTTGGCACCATCGCGTCCCTCCTGCCATGGCTATTGTCATAGCTGCCTAAACCTTCCAAACATCTGCTCTTGCTCCTTATCAAGCTGGTTGCCACACTGTGGCCAGAGGAGTTTTTTTATTTCAAAATTCAAATTAGATTCCCTGACTCTCTGTCCCTCTGTTTCTCTCCAGGTGTCTCTGACTCTCTCCCACATACCACACCACACACACACACACACACACACTTGCTCAAAATCTGTAGATACCTCCATTGACTTGCCAATACTTTTAGAACAGAAACATGACTTGATTATGTAGACTAAACTTCTGTTTGATCAGTTTTTCCCCTAACCGTCAGTCTTATTTGCTGCTATTTTCTCCCAGTTTCTGCTTCAGCCACATTGGCCTTTTAGTAACAAGGATGTTCCCTGGTGCTTCTGCCTGAGGGGATTTGCCTGTGTGTCTCTACCTGAACCCATTTGTCTTCCTCTATTCAATTCATTATCTCTTCCTTCAATTCCTGGCTCTATTATCATTTCCTGAATTATCTAAGCACTGTTTTATTTATCTGATGCTTAAAGTATTTAGATTTTCAGATCCATGAAGACAGAGGATGTCATTTACTGCTTGTTGTTACATCCCCCTGTGTACAGCTCAGTACCTCACAGAGTCACTCTGTTGCACAGAATGCAGGATATCCCTGGAATCATGCATTGCTATAGCTGGAATTATTTACATCACACCCAAAGGATTTATAATAAATACTGTAGGATGAATGAATGAGATTAAATCAATGAGACTTAATATTGAATTGAATATATGCATAGAAGTAGTGCATCTTTTCATGCAAGATCCGATCAGATCAGATCAGTCGCTCAGTCGTGTCTGACTCTTTGTGACCCCATGCATCACAGCACACCAGGCCTCCTTGTCCATCACCAACTCCCGGAGTTCACTGAGACTCACGTCCATCGAGTCAGTGATGCCATCCAGCCATCTCATCCTCTGTCGTCCCCTTCTCCTCCTGCCCCCAATCCCTCCCAGCATCAGAGTCTTTTCCAATGAGTCAACTCTTCACATGAGGTGGCCAAAATACTGGAGTTTCAGCTTTAGCATTATTCCTTCCAAAGAAATCCCAGGGCTGATCTCCTTCATGCAAGGATGGGCACAATAAAGGACAGAAATGGTATGGACCTAACAGAAACAAAAGAGATTAAGAAGAGGTGGCAAGAATACACAGAAGAACTATACAGAAAAGATCTTCATGACCCAGATAATCACGATGGTGTGTTCACTCATCTAGAGCCAGACATCCTGGAATGTGAGGTCAAGTGGGTCTTAGGAAGCATCACTATGAACAAAGCTAGTGGAGGTGATGGAATTCCAGTTGAGCTATTTCAAATCCTAAAAGATGATGCTGTGAAAGTGCTGCATTCAATATGCCAACAATTTGGAAAACTCAGCAATGGCCACGGGACTGGAAATGGTCAGTTTTCCTTCCAGTGTCAAAGAAAGGCAATGCCAAAGAATGTTCAAACTACCGCACAATTGCACTCATCTCATATGCTAGCAAAGTAATGCTCAAAATTCTCCAAGCCAGGCTTCAAAAGTACATGAATAGTGAACTTCCGGATGTTCAAGCTGGATTTAGAAAAGGCAGAGGAACCAGAGATCAAATTGCCAACATCTGTTGGATCATCAAAAAAGCAAGAGAGTTCCAGAAAAACACCTACTTCTGCTTTATTGGTTACACCAAAGCCTTTGATTGTGTGGATCACAACAAACTGTGGAAAATTCTGAAAGAGATGAGAATACCAGACCACCTGACCTGCCTTCTGAGAAATCTGTTTCCAGGTCAAGAAGCAACAGTTAGAACTGGACATGGAACAACAGACTGGTTCCAATTCACAAAAGGAGTACATCAAGGCTGTATATTGTCACCCTGCTTATTTAACTTATATGCAGAGTATATCACGTGAAATTCCAGGCTAGATGAAGCACAAGCTGGAATCAAGATTGTGGGGATAAATATCAATAACCTCAGATATGCAGATGATACCACCCTTATGGTAGAAAGTGAGGAACTAAAGTGCCTCTTGATAAAAGTGAAAGAGGAGAGTGAAAAAGTTGGCTTAAAACTCAACATTCAGAAAATGAAGATCATGGCATCCAGTCCCATCACTTCATTGCAGATAGATAGGGAAACAATGGAAACAGTGAGAGACTTTAGTTTTTTGGGCTCCAAAATCACTGCAGATTTTTGACTGAAGCCATGAAATTAAAAGACAGTTGCTCCTTGGAAGAAAAGCTATGACCAACCTAGACAGCATATTAAAAAACAGAGACATTACTTTGCCAACAAAAGTCCATCTAAGTCAAAGCTATGGTTTCTCCAGTAGTCATGTATGGATGTGAGAGTTGGAGTATAAAGAAAGCTGAGCACTGAAAAATTGATGTTTTTGAGCTGTGGTGTTGGAGAAGACTTTTGAGAGTCCCTTGGAGAGCGAGGAGATCAAACCAGTCGGTCTTAAAGGAAATCAGTCCTGAATATTCATTGGAAGGACTGATGGTGAAACTGAAACTGAAACTTCAATACTTTGGCCACCTGATATGAAGAACTGACTCATTGGAAAAGACCCTGATGCTGGGAAGATTGAAGGCAGGAGGAGAAGGGGACTACAGAGGATGAGATTGTTGGATGGCATCACTGACATGATGGACATGAGTTTGAACAAACTCCAGGAGATGGCGATGGACAGGGAAGCCTGGTGTGCTGCAGTCCATGGGGTCGCAAAGATTGGACAGAACTGAGGGACTGAACTGAACTGAACAGGAGTAATTGATTAAAAAGAAACAAAGTGTTGTTCTTAAGTTTTAACTCTGGGCAATATGATTGATGTTAATGCCAATTACAAAAGCAGAAGTCACAAAAGCAATTTTAGGGGGTGGAGGTTGGGTTTACTCTTTGACATATGATTTTTTTTTTTCTATGTAAGTACATATCTCCAGCATTCAGTTCAGGTCTGGCCTTGGGAAATTGATTTTGGAATCATTAGCTCTTAGATGGTATTTGTAGTCAAGTGAAGGACAGGGTGGCCTGATGCACTGTAGTCCGTGGGGTCACAAAGAATCGAACATGACCTAGTGACTGAACAACGACAGATGTGCATAAAGTCTATTCAGTGGAGGGGGGATCTGATCCACCCTAAGATTATGAATGTGTCATCACAGACATCACAAAGGAAAGAGGCTTCAAAAGGAGGGTATGGTAAACACTATTATAAGCTGCAAGTTTCCGTTAAGATGAGGAAGGGAGTGGAGACTGTAGAGTTAGTCTTTCCAGAGTGGCCATGGGGAGATGCAGTGCACTGGAGAGTGGACGGAATGACTGATGATAAATGTGAAGACACAGCAGACACTTCGTGTCAGGGTGTGATCCCTGGAACTTTTTGACAAAGTGGGGTCCTGCTGAAAACCAGGATATTTGAAATCTAAGGGACAGGTGGAGGGCAGAAACAGGCAAGGTATGGGATTTCAGGAAAAAAAAAAAAAGATGAAAGAGTTTATGCTTAATGAGCTCAGTTTTCTCAGTGACACGGACCACTTACAGGGGAGAGAATGAGGGCGGGAGCCTGATGGGGTGCCTGACAATGAAGACAAGACTGAGAGTCATCTCTGTGGGGAACAGGAGAAGGAGCTAGCTTGAGCAGGATAAAGGATTTGGAGTGAAACAGAAAGCTCAAAGACAGGTGAGTTCATACATGTGTAGTCCGCTTGAGCCAGTGACACTCCACATCCCCAGGCCAGCCAAGGGAAAATAGGTGGTTGTATTAATCCAGGTGTGGACATCATCAGAGTCAGTGCTCACAAAGGTTAAGGGATCAAGGGAGTGGAGGAAGTCAGTAAACATGGAGCTGAAATGACTGACAACAGCAAGGAGGCTGATAAGGAAGGAAGTGAAGCTGGGCTAAGGTTGATGGGCTGGAAAGATAAAGCAGGACTCTGAGACTGGAATTCTCCATGAAGCCTAGCTTAGAGCAGTTCTATTGAGTCAGTGGAAGAGAGAAACTGTAGTCAGACACTGAAATGTTAAACCAGAGGCTAGAAAAGAAGCAATGTGAAACCGATAACAATACGTACTTTGACGTTAGACACACCTGTGTATAAATCTTGTCTCTTCGATATTAACTGTGTGAACTTGGAACTCAATTGCTTAATCTGTAAAGTCGAGATAATAATAGTTCCTATGTCAAAAGCTTCTAGTGGAAATTAAATGTGATAATGCATGTGAAGCCCTGTAGGTGGATATTTATATTCTTAATTTTATGTGATCATGATGTGACCTTAGGATGTAATTGTGACTGTAAGAGGCTGAAGAAATGCAGAGAGGCAGAATTTCAGAGTGGAGAAGACTTGAGACCAGGGTGTAGGAAGGGTAATTCAATGGCTGTTTGGGTGAATAATAGCATTTTTGCTTTGTTTCCATAACTGACATGGGCGCCACAGTTGTAGGCTGGAGATGGTGCTCTTGGCTTCCTTTGCTTTACACGAGGCATTTAACAAAGGCAGTCTGAGACTCAACCCAGTTGGGACCCTCTTGCAACAAGAGTGCATGTGCAGCCAAGTTCAGCTTTGTTTGCTTGTAGTCATCCTGCGTATATCACAGTGCTTCATTTGCATAAAAGGATGTCCAGGTTTTAGCAATGAGATCTTTTTAATTGTTTGGTTTCTGCACATGAAATTGGTTCTGAGTCAGCCAAATATGCTCATAATTAGGAAACAAACAATAGAGGCCAGTCGGTAGCATTTTCTTTTGCTTATTTAAATAGCCTACTTGGAGTCAAGCCATATTGATTCTGAGAAAGCTTTATTCAATTAGTGCCCATGTGTGCATTCAACACTGTGTAGTCAAAGAGGACTCAGGTGGGCTTGAGAGTGACCCCGGGTACTCTCCAGGGGTGTTTGGTGATTGTGTGCCCTGCATAGAAGATAGAGAGAATCTGGCTCCTGCAAGATGGCACTTATGTGCTGCCTCTGCAGACACCAACCATGTTGGCACCTTCAGGGTCCTATAGTCCTGTCCCATTAAAGCCCATAGTTGGTGACTCATTAAAGCCCATAAATCTGGATGTTCGACACAGGCTGAAAGACCTGAGGGAAGATCAGTTATGATTCCTAGCCTAAGAGAAGAACTGAAGCCATCAGTGAATAACAGCCTTCTGTGAGCCAGGCAGAGTTTTAAGTGCCATTAGTGATCACAAATCATTTAATTATTTTTAAACAACATGTATTTATTTGGCTGCATTGGGTCTTAGTTGCTGCACAAGGAATCTTTGCTGCATCATATGGGCTCTTTCTGAGATGTTAAATGTCGTGGCACATGAACTCTGTGGTTGTGGGGAGTGGGCTTAACTGCTCCATGGCATGTGGGATCTTAGTTCCCTGACCAAGGATCGGACCTTCATTCCCTGCATTGCATAGCAGATTCTTATCCACTGGACGATCAGGGAAGTCCCAATCATATAATTATTACCCCATCTTACAGGAAAGAGAACCAGCCTCAGAGAATTAAATGCCTTGTCTAAGTTCACACAAAGTGGTGAAGCTGCGATATGAACCCAGGTGTGATGAAGTCTAGCATCCCTGGCAGCTCAGTTGGTAAAGAATATGCCTGCAATGCAGGAGACCCAAGCTTGATCCCTGGGTGGGGAAGATCTCCTGGAGAAAGAAATGGCAGCCCACTCTAGTATTCTTGCCTGGAAAATCCCATGAACGGAGGAGCCTGGTGGGCTATAGTCCATGGGGTCACAAAGAGTCAGACGTGACTGAGCAACTAACAATTCTTGAGCAAATGAAACCTAAGGCTTTGAAGAAAAGCTATGACAAACCTACACAGTGCATTAAAAAGCAGAGACATTGCTTTGCCAACAAAGGTCTGTATCAAAGCTATGGTTTTTCCAGTAGTCATGTATGGATGTGAGAGTTGGACATAAAGAAGGCTGAGTACTGAAGAATTGATGCTTTTTGAACTGTTGTGTTGGAGAAGCTTCTTGAGAGTCCCTTGGACTGCAAGGAGATCAAACCAGTCAATCCTAAAGTAAGTCATTCATTGGAAGGACTGGTGCTGAAGCTGAAGCTCCAATACTTTGGCCACCCAATTCGAAAAGCTGACTCATTAGAAAAGACCCTGAGGCTGGGAAAGATTGAAGGCAGGAGGAGAAGGGGATGACAGAAGATGAGATGGTTGGATGGCATCACCGACTCAATGGACATGAGTTTGAGCAAGCTCCTGGAGTTGGTGATGGACAGGGAGGCCTGGCGTTCTTCCATCCATGGGGTCACAAAGACTCAGACATGACTGACTGACTGAAAAACCACAAAGGCGCAGATGCTTAGTGAACTGTTAGTAGTTTTTGTTTGTTTGTTTGTTTGCTTGTTTTGTTTTTTCCTCTGTGTGTATAGGTATTTTGGAAATTTTTTTCAGATTTTACTGGAAATGTAAGCAAATTATATAAAGGACTATGTATTTATACATAGCTTGCAAGATCACCTATGTGGGGAACATCCAGGACCAAGGTGAGATATTTGGGTAGGTTAGAGCATAGCACTGGGTGTCCAGGGGCTCAAGCCTTATTGGGAGGGTGGTAATGAGAATTACTGGGGCTGATGGGTACCTATTATTAAGAAAACTCCAGGCAAAGATTCAAGAAGACCAAAGATTAAGGTCTGTTAGTCTTGAATCTAACTGGAGATTGCCGCAGTGCCGGAGTGACATCCATCTTTTCTTTGACTTAAACAACCTGAAATTAAGTGAGAAGACATGAGGGAAAGGAAGACAGAGGGGTGATTTCAGAATGTAGGGTAGAGGGTCACAGAAGTTCCAGCAGAAGAAGAATTTCATTAGGATAACTTGCAGAGTCAACATGATAATCCCTCAGCAGGAAAAACCTAAATAGAACAGAAATGGCAGTTCAGTCCAGGAGTGGGGATTTTGGGTGCTTAATCAATCAGCTTCCCTAGACTGTCTTGGCTTTTCACTGAAAGCTGTACTTCTAGAAAATCCCTGTGTCTGGAGTGCATGGAGAATGAGTCATCAATGCAGATTCCAGGAGAGTCTCAGGAAAGGCATCAAGAGGGATGGTAGGGCGGCTAAGTTCTTGTCACTGAAATCAATTCTCTCTCAACCTCAGCATCCTATGTTTAAAGAAGGGAGGAGGGATTCCTCTTGTGTGTGGTCACTGTGAGGTCTGGGCTATAATTGTGCTGAGTTGCTCAGTTGTGTCTTTTGACCCCTGGACTCTTTCGACCCTATGGACTGTAGTCTGCCAGGCTATAATTAGAATTGGAGAAAAAGGGACAAAGAACTAAAATCATGGAGCATTCTCTCTGAACCCATGCTGGCACTACATCTCCTGTAATGCTTGTTTGTAATACTATTATTGTTTTCTTTGTTTTTTAGATAAGAAAAAAATGAGTTAATGAGACACTGTCACTTGTCCCAAATTATATGACTAGAATGTAGTAGGCTTACCTTTGAGAACCAGATGGTAGGGATTTGATGCAGGGGTTTGATGCAGCTGAAAGAATTTCCTTGAAAAATATAGGCTTGGGAGCCCCAGTGCCCCAGTGAGGCACTTCTGCTGAGAAGAATGGCTAGGGATAACATTAGTTTGAAGTGTCTGAGCCACAGGGTGGTGACTGTTTCTCAAAAGAGGTAACCTTTTCAACCTGAAATTTTATTTTTTTTTTAAGAAGAAAAAGAACCACTCCTCTGAATTTCTGTTAAGGAGAGAGTTGGCCATTTCAAGAGAATAAGGCAGAGATAAAATGAAATAGGATCTGTTGCAGTCTTTGCCCAAGAGTGCTTGTCAGGGATTGTTTCTTCTTGGCTTGAAAGAGGATAATCAGCTCAGAAAAGAGAGTATGCCTTTGGGTATGAAATCTGTTTTTATAGAAGCTGGCTGGTAGGCATTTAATCAGGTAGAGATACCCACACCTTAATCCTCTGCAACCCAGATGCCCACATGTCTCCATTGGGAAATTAATCATTTCCAACTACATTATTAAGGAAAGACCCTTTCCAGAATCAGCTCCATGGGAACTATGTGCTCCCTGGGAGACCCCTGGGTAATGGCTCCTGAAACTTCATGGAGTCCTGGAGCTGCCATCCTGCTCTGATAAAGCAAAGTCCAGTCAGACTGGCTCACACCCTGCACTCCAGAATTACAGAGGACATTTCCAAAGGGCAAGTGACCTGCAGATGTTGATCTTTGAAATAATTTTCTAATTCTTATTCATTAGCTTTCAGTTTCTGTAGAGATGTTTCAGAAAAGGGGAGGCAAAAATGAGAGCTAATCAATGTAGAATTTGAAAATCACAAATTTGCAACCTCAAATGTAAAAATTTATCCTAGCAAATATTACCAATTGATGCAAAAAAACTTTGGGTGAATTTTTTTTTTTTTTTTTTTTTTTTTTTGATGAGGGGGAGAAATTCAGACAGTAACAAATACTAGTGCCCAGTCACTTACAAATTATTTAAGGTGTAGGTGTATAAAGCAGGGCAAATGGCTGACACTTTTTCCAAGAGAACCCACTGGTCATAGCAGGCACCCTCTTCCAGAAAAGACTCTATACATGGACATCACCAGATGGTTAATACTGAAATCAGACTGATTATATTCTTTGCAGCCAAAGATGGAGAAGCTCTATACAGTCAGCAAAAACAAGACGAGGAGCTGACTGTGGCTCAGATCATGAACTCCTTATTGCCAAACTCAGACATAAATTGAAGAAAGCAGGGAAAACCACTATACCATTCAGGTTGACCTAAATCAAATCCCTTTTGATTGTACAGTGGAAGTGACAAAGAGTTCAAGGGATTAGATCTGAGAGAGTGCCTGAAGAACCATGGAGGAGGTTCCAGAGTTTGTACACTGACACATTGTACTTGAGTCAGTGACCAAGACCATCCCAAAGAAAAAGAAATGCAAAAATGCAAAATGGTTGTCTGAGGAGGCCTTACAAATAGCATAGAAAAGAAGACAAGCAAAAGGCATAGGAGAAAAGGAAGTTCAGTTGAGTTTAGTTGCTCAGTCGTGTCTGACTCTTTGCGACCTCATGGACTGCAGCACGCCAGGGCTCCCTGTCCATCACCAACTCCCGGAGTTCACTCAGACTCACGTCCATCGAGTCAGTGATGCTATCAAGCCGTCTCATCCTCTGTCGTCCTCTTCTTCCCCCGCCCTCAATCTTTCCCAGCATCAGAGTCTTTTCCAATGAGTCAGCTCTTTGCATCAGGTGGCCAAAGTATTAGAGTTTCAGCTTCAGCATCAGTCCTTCCAAAGAACACTCAGGACTGATCTCCTTTAGAATGAACTGGTTGGATCTCCTTGCAGTCCAACGGACTCTCAAGAGTCTTCTCCAACACCACAGTTCAAAAGCATCAATTCTTTGGTGCTCAGCTTTCTCTACAGTCCAAAAAGGAGAAAAGGAAAGATATACCTATTTGAATGCAGTTTCAAAGAATAGCAAGGAGAGATAAGAAAGCCTTCCTCAGTGCTTAATGCAAAGAAATAGAGGGAAAAAAAGAATGAGAAAGACTAGAGATCTCTTTAAGAGAATCAGAGATACCAAGGAGCATTTCTTGCAAAATTGGGCAAAATAAAGGACAGAAATGGTATTTACCTAACAGAAGCAGAAGATATTAAGAAGAGGTGACAAGAATACACAGAAGAACTATACACAAAAAATCTTCATGACCCAGATAACCACGATGGTGTGAACACTCACCTAGAGCCAGACATCCTGGAATGTGAGTCAAGTGGGCCTTAGGAAGCATCACTATGAACAAAGCTAGTGGAGGTGATGGAATTCCAGCTGAGCTATTTCAGATCCTAAACAATGATGCGGTGAAAGTGCTCTGCTCAATATGGCAGCAAATTTGGAAAACTCAGCAGTGGCCACAGAACTGGAAAAGGTCAGTTTTCTTTCCAATCCCAAAGAAGGGCAATGCCAAAGAATGCTCAAACTACCACACAGTTGTACTCACCTCACATGCTAGCAAAGTAATGCTCAAAATTCTCCAAGCCAGACTTCAACAGCACATGAATAGTGAACTTCCAGATGTTCAAGCTGGATTTAGAAAAGGCAGAGGAACCAGAGATCAAATTGCCAACATCTACTAGATCATAGAAAAAACAAGAGAGTTCCAGAAAAACATCTGCTTTATTGGTTATGCCAAAGCCTTTGACTGTGTAGATCACAACAAACTGTGGAAAATTCTCAAAGAGATGAGAATACCAGACTACCTTACCTGCCTCTTGAGAAATCTGTATACAGGTCAAGAAGCAGCAGTTAGAACCGGAGATGGAACAACAGACTGGTTCCAAATCAGGAAAGGAGTACATCAAGACTATGTATTGTCACCTTGCTTATTTAACTTCTGTGCAGAGTACATCATGAGAGATGCTGGGGTGGATGAAGCATAAGCTAGAATCAAGATTTCCAGGAGAAATGTGAATAACCACAGATATGCAGATGATATCACCCTTATGGCAGAAAGTGAAGAGGAACTACAGAGCCTCTTGATGAAAATGAAAGAGGAGAGTGAAAAAGTTGGCTTAAAGCTCAACATTCAGAAAACTGAGATCATGGCATCTGGTCCCATCACTTCATGCAAATAGTTGGGGAAACAGTGGAAATAGTGAGAGACTTTATTTTCTTGGACTTCAAAATCACTGCAGATAGTGACTGCAGCCATGAAATTAAAAGACGCTTACTCCTTGGAAGGAAAGCTATGACCAACCTAGACAACATATTAAAAGCAGAGACATTACTTTGTCAACAAAGATCCATCTAGTCAAAGGTATGGTTTTTCCAGTAGTCATATATGGATGTGAGAGTTGGACTATAAGAAAGCTGAGTGCAGAAGAATTGATGCTTTTGAACTGTGGTGTTGGAGAAGACTCTTGAGAGTCCCTTGGACTGCCAGGAGATCCAACCAGTCCATCCTAAAGGAAATCAGTCCTGAATATTGATTGGAAGGACTGATGCTGAATTGAAACTCCAATACTTTGGCCACCTGATACGAAGAACTGACTCATTTGAAAAGACCCTGATTTTGGGAAAGATTGAGGGCAGGAGAAGAGGATGACAGAGAATGAGATGTTCAGATGACATTACCGACTCTATGGACATGAGTTTGAGCAAGATCCTAGAGTTGGTGATGGACAGGGAAGCCTGGCATACTGCAGTCCATCGGGTTGCAAAGAGTCCGACATGACTGAGGGACTGAACTGAATTTACTGAGGAATATAAAGCAGTATTATGTTACATAGATATGAGCAAAAAAGTTGCAAACGATAAGGAAGAAAATGAAACTGCACTGTGGGAAAATCCCTATATTTATGATATAGGGATTTTTATACCATAAAAATCGTTTAAAAGATTCTTAATATAATTCCTAAAGCAACACTAAATGTATAACACAAAGAACTGTATCTAAAAATCTAATGGACACATTGAATCAATTTCTGAAAAAAAATTTAAACAAAAAACAATACAAGAGTAATAGAGGATGAAAAACAGGATAAATTGAAACAAAGTAATACACTGTATCCCTAAATATATTGAATGAAGAGAATAAAGCACTGCAGTTAAAGGGACAGCCTATAAGCTTAGATTATTTAAAAATGACAGTACTTAGTTATATTCTATGAAGAGCTGAGTTTTATACTCAAATGGTTGAATAAAAATTGATAAAATAATACTATGAAACCCATAGCCAGAGAAAACTGAGTGCAGTATTAATATACCAAAATGCACTGCAACTCATGGAAACTACCAGGGAGAAAGGAGAATATTTCATAAAGATAAATGTGTTGGTTTTTTAGGAACATGTATCAGTAATAATATATGTAATTTACAAAGTTGCAGAATGAATCAAAAACTTACAGAAATAAAAAGCAAAACAGACAAATCCCAATCATAGTTGGAATTTTGACATTTATTTCTCAGTAAGTGACAGAACAACTGGACACAAAACCAGTAAGGATATAGAATTTCTAAATGATATCTATAGGCTATTTAAACAACTTCAAATTAAACATTCCTTTCAACTATATATAAAAAGTTCATTAAGAGTAATAATGTAAATCTCAAGCTATTTAAAAATATTTAAAGCTAACAAATATTTGGCCATATAAAATTAAATTATGAAAATAAATACAAAATACTAACTCATGGTTCAAAGAATAAGTAATGAGAAATTGGGAACTATTTGAAAGTACATATTAATAAAATATAATATATCAAGATTTGTAGAATAAAACTAAACTAGTGGTTAGAAAGAATTTAAAGGTATCAGTGGTCATATTAGAAAAGATTCAGAATAACTTAATGTTTTGCCTTAAAAATCTGGTAAAAGGGGACTTCCCTGTGGTTAAGACTGTGGTTAAATACAGTGGTTAAGACTGCACCTCTGCAGGGGGCACAGGCTCCATCTTTTGTCTGGGAACCAAGATACTACATGCTGCTTGGCACAGCCAGAAAAATATCTAGAAACATGTAAGTAAGTTGAACACAAAGCACATAAAGAGAAGGCCATGTTAAATATAGTAGCAGAAACCAGTGATAGAAAGCAGACAGATCATGCAGAAAATGCAAAAATTATCAGAAAAAATTAATAAAATATATAATCCCTGAACAAGACTTATCAAGAAAAGAGAAAACAAATTATCTTTATTAAGACAGTAAAAGGGGACATTACTACAGGTTCTACAGTTATTAAAAGAATTTAAAACTATAATTGAATGCCAATATATATCACCACTCAAGTGAAACAATTTCTTGAAAACTATGTTAATAAATAGTTGTCTATTTAGGAAAATGATTTACATTAAAAAGATTTTATGTTATGTCCAAATACTATTTACCTTCACTTATGAATTCTATTGAACACTTGGAAAAGAAATAATATCAAGTATTCATAAACTCTTTCAGAAAATTAAGGGGAGAGAAAGACTCTCAACTTATTTCACAAAGCCTCCATAACACTGACATCAAAATCTGAGAAAGGTATTACCAAGAAAAAAAGAATTACAGGCAAATACCCTTATGAATATAGATACACATCTTAAACATAATAAATGCAAAGTGAATTCAGAGTATATAGAAAATAGATAATAATGAAACAAGATTTATTCAAGGAGTGCAAAGTTATTTTACTTTTGAACATCAATGTAATTTACCAGATTTTCATAACTAAAGTGGACAACATATGATTGTAGTTACTGATGCCTAAAAATAATTTGATGATATTTAAAACCCATTCATGTTGAGAAATCACAGAAAAACTAAAAATAGAAAAAAAATTCCTCAAGATGAAAAAAGTCATATGAAAGACTACACCTAACAAAACACTCAATGATGAAATATTAAACTTTGTCATCTTGTGGTTCAGATCAAGACAAAGATGCCTGATCTTATCAGTTCTATTTAGCATTGTACTGGTGGTCCCAGCCAGCACAGTAAGGCAAGAATTAAAAAATAAAAGGAGTAAAAATAGAAGTTAAAAAGTAAAAAAAATAATACTTGGTAAAATAAAAAAGTTGTGTTAATAGACATGATTTTTACATAAAAAATCTAGACAAATCTATAAAAAACCCAACTTGGATGGTAATTAAATTTAGTAAGATAGCAGGATATCTGAGCAATATGATTGCTCAGATCAACTGATTTCAGATCAGATCAATTTGATTTCTACATCATGGTGGTAGTTTAGTCGCTTCAGTCGTGTCCAACTCTTGTGAGCCCATGGACTGTTGCTGCCAGGCTCCTCTGCCCATGGGATTCTCCAGGCAAGAATACTGGGGTGGAAATATTGCCATTTCCTTCTCCAGGGCATCTTCCCAACCCAGGAATCGAACCCAAGTCTCCTGCATTGCCCGCAGATTCTTTGCTGACTGAGCTATGAGGGAAGCACACTTCTATATCATAGCAGCAGATAATTAGAATATGGTTTATTGAATATAGATAAAAGATAGTTAAGTTTTTGTTGGAATTTGCCATTTAATATTAGAATACATTCTTAATAAGTGTGGTTATGTTATATATCATTTTAATGCACATTTCTTACTGTGCTGCTGCTGCTGCTAAGTCATTTCAGTCATGTCTTACTCTGCGACCCCATAGACGGCAGCCCACCAGGCTTCCCTGTCCCTGGGATTCTCCAGGCAAGAATACTGGAGTGGGTTGCCATTTCCTTCTCCAATGCATGCATGCATGCTTAGTCACTTCAGTCATGTCTGACTCTGTGTGATCCTATGGACAGCAGCCCACCAGGCTCCCCTGTCACGGAATTCTCCAGGCAAGAATACAGGAATGGGTTGCCATTTCCTTCTCCCATTATGTATTTTTAATATTTATTTTTGATTGATTGATGATTGGTTTACAATATTGGTTTGATTTCTGTCATACATCAACATGAATTAACCAAGGCAATGGCAACCCACTCCAGTACTCTTGCCTGGAAAATCCCATGGACAGAGGAGCTTGGAAGGCTGCAGTCCATGGGGTCGCTGAGGGTCGGACACGACTGAGCGACTTCACTTTCACTTTTCACTTTCATGCATTGGAGAAGGAAATGGCAACCCACTGCAGTGTTCTTGCCTGGAGAATCCCAGGGACGGGGGAGCCTGGTGGGCTGCCGTCTCTGGGGTCGCAAAGAATCGGACACGACTGAAGCGACTTAGCAGCAGTTAGCAGCATACATATGTCTCCTCCTTCTTGTATCTTCCTCCCATCTCCTGCCCATTCCCACCCCTCTGGGTAATTACAGAGCCCCAGTTTGAGTTCCCTGAGTCATACAGCAAATTCCCATTGGCTATCTATTTACATATGTTCATGTATAGGCATCCATGCTGCTCTTTCCAAAACGGTTAAAAATCAAAATGCTTAGGACTAGATATAATGAAAGCCATGAACTAAAAAATTAATACACAACTGGCTACCTTGGTGGCTCAGAGTCTGCCTGTGATGTGTGAGACCCAGGTTCAATCATTGGGTTCAATCCTTGGATCAGGAGGATTCCCTGGAGAAGGAAATTGAAACCCACTGCAATATTCTTGCCTGGAAAATCCCATGGACAGAAAAGCCTGGAGGATTGCAGTCCATGGGCTTTCAAAGAGTCGAACACGACTGAGCAACCAACTCTCACTCTTTCACTTGAAAGAAATTAAAGAAGACCTAAATAAATGGCAAGATATAACATGTTTATGAACTAGATGTCTCCACATTTTGTGATGTCAATTTTTCTAAATTGTTTGTAAGCTTAAGGTAATTCTAATCATAATTTCAGTTGGTGTTTTGCAGAAATTTAGAAGCTGATTCTACATCCACAAAAGCTTTGAAAAAATGAGCAAATATAGAGGAATTAAATTTTATGCTTTCAAGACAGTAGAAAGCTAGATTTATCAAGAGAGCCAGCTTTTAGTGTAAGGGTAAGCAAATGGATCAACGGAAGAGAATGAAGAGTCCAGAAATAAAGTTACACTATTTCTTAGAGGTAGTGTTTTAACTTTTAAAATAATTTTTATTGAAGTATAATTGACAAATAAAATTGTAAGATACTTACAGTGTATATAATGTGATGTTTCAATATACCTACAAATTGTGAAAGGACTCCCCCTATTGAATTCATTAATACTTCCATCAGGTCACATATTTACCTTTTGTTGTTGTTAATATCTTTTTAATGTGGACCATTTCTAAAGTCTTTATTGAATTTGTTACAATAATACTTCTATTTTACATTTTGTTTTTTTGGCCATGAGGCTTGTGAGATCTTAACTCCCAGACCAGAGATTGAACCCGCACCCCTGCATTGCAAGGGGAAGTCCCTGTTGTTAACGTTTAAGTTCTGTTCACTTGGTAAATGTCAATTATAGAGTGCAGTTATCAATATAGTCACCATATTGTACATTAGATCTTTCAGACCCTATTCATCTTTATAGTTGAAAGTTGTACCCTTTACCAAGCTCTGCTTGTTTCCCCCACCTTCAATCACTTTTCTACTCTCTGCTTCTATGATTTTGAATTTCTTTTAATACATAAAGAGCTCCAATAATTTAATGAAAAACAAGTAGAAAAACTGAACAGAAACATAACAAAAATGGGGTCAGATTGATTAGTCAGTGATGCAAAAGCATTAAATATCGTCAGTCCCTCCCTCCCTCTCTCTCCCCCTGCTTTACTCTGAGACTCTCACTTGCTGTGTGAAGCAGGGCACAGTGCTGTAGGCTCCCCTTTGGAGAGGCCGGTGTGGTCAGGAATTGAAGCCCACTAGCTAATGCTAAAGAACCGAGGTCCTCAGGCCCAGCAAGCTGCTAGGAACTGAATCTTGGCCACAGTGGCGTGAGTGCGCAGCAGATCACATCCTTTCCTGGGAGTGCTTTGCGGTGGTTAGGGCTCCAGCCACACTTTGCAGTCCCGCTAAGCTGTGCCTAGATTCCTAGCCTACAAACATTGTGAGATAACAGAGGTTTGTTACTTTGAGCTGCTAAGTTTTGTGGTAATTTGTTACATGGTAGTAGATACCTAATATGGTGACTTCATCAAAAATAAAATAATTTATTGGCTCCATTTCTGGGTTTTCTAATTTATTGACCTGTTTATCTGTCTTTGCCCTCAGAACACACTCATTTCTTCAGTTTTTCAAATTAGATATTGCAAATCCTCGAACCGTATTATTTTCTCAGATTGGTTTTAATTATTCTAGGTCCATTGTTTTCTGCATTGATTTTAGAATAATATTGTCAATTACTAAAATAAGTAGATAAATAAAAATGAGAATCTCATGTGATGTTGATTGGTATTGCACTGAATATCAATTGGAAAGAATTGCCATCTTAACCAAGTTGAGCTTTCTAATATAAGAATAAGACAGATACCTTTATTATCTATCTTTACATCTTTCTCTTTGTTGTCTTTAATTTCCTTCTGGTGCATGTTTTGTAGTTTTTTTAGTATAAAAGACATGCAGATTATTTGTTAATTCCCTCCTAAATATGTTTATGATATTATTGGTAGTATTGCATTATTGTTGTATAACTTATCTTTGTTGATTTTGATTTGCTAGTATTAGAACTTGATTTTGGTTAACATTACCTTCTGTAACCATGCTAAATTTTATTTTTGCGTCTAGTAGACATTTTTTATTAAATTCCATAGGGGTTTCTATATACAAAATCCTTATCTGAAAATGATAACAGGTAACAATTTTGAGATTACCTCTTCTTTTCCAATCTCTATCTTCCTTCCCCACCCCTGCCCCCTTTTTTTAATTAGTTTGAACTTCCAGTATAATGTTGAATACAAATTTGTTGTTGTTCAGTCATGTCCAACTCTGATACCCCATAGATTATATAGCATGCCAGGCTCCTCTGTCCAGCATCATCTGCCAGAGTTTGCTCAAATTCGTCTCCAGTGAGTCAGTGATGCTATCTAACCATCTCATCCTCTGCAGCTCTCTTTTCTTTTGCCTTCAATCTTTCCCAGCATCAGGGTCTTTTCCAAAGAGTTGGCTCTTTGAATCAGGTGGCCAAAGTATTGGAGCTTCAGCTTCAGCATCAGTCCTTCCAATGAATATTCAAAATTGATTTCCTTTACGAATGATTGGTTTGATCTCCTTGCAGCCCAAGGGACTTTCAATTTGAATACAAATTAAGAGCAGATATTTTTGCCTCCCCCCTCGCCCATCTTGGTAGAAAGGGATTCGGTATTTCACAATTAAGTATGGTGTTAGCAATAGGGGGTTTTTTTGTTTGTTTGTTTTAGTTGTATAAATGTTCTTTATCTGAATGAAGAATTTCTCTTCTGTTCTTGGTTTCTTCAGAGTTATTATCATGACAATGTGGCAAATTCAATCAAATGCTTTTCTGCAGTTACTGAGGTGATCATTTCTTTTTCTAGTCATTCTGTTGATGTGGTAAATTACATTGCTTGACTTTCACATGCTAGAACAACCTTGCATTCCTTAGATAAATTCCTTTTGGTGGTTTATTATTCTTTTTTTACCAACTACTGGAAAAGATTTCCAAATACTTTATTAAGTATTTTGTGACTGTGTTTATTTTCCTTCTAATGTTTTTATAAAGTATTGGTATTAGTATTGGTATCAGTTCCATGAAATGGGTAATAAATTGCCTTTTTCTCCTGTATATTCTAAAAAGTTTGTGTGGAATTTGCATTATTGCTCTTAACGTTTCATTGAATTATTCTGAAGTCATGTGGGGTTTGAATTTTCTTTGTGGAATGATTTTTTTATTGTGAATTTCATTTTTTAGGAGATATTGGGACTTTCTGCTTTTCTACTTCTATTAACCTTGATTAAGGATTTGTTCCTTTAAGCTATGTTAAATAATTTATTTTTGAAGTTCTTCATACAGTTCCCTTATTAGCACTCTGATGTTAATGGATCTATAATAATAGTCTCTCTTGCCTGATGTTGGCATTTTGTGTTTTCTCTTTTTAGCTTAACCAGTGTTGCTAGATTTTGATTTATTTTATTAGTTTTCAAAGTTTTCAATATTTTTGTTGTCATTTTTCTATTTTACTGAACTACTAATAATTTTATTTATGCTTAAGTTTGGTGTAATTTGATCTCTTTGCTTCTTAAGGTAGAAGCTAAGGTAATCGGTTTCACCCCTTCCTTCTTTTCTAATACAATCATTTAAAGCTATTTAATGCTGTCTAAGCACTTTTTTAGCCATAAACCACACATTTAGATATGCTATGTTTTCATTATCACTTACTTTAAAGTGCTTTTTAATTTTCTTTCTGATCCATTGACTCATGAATTATTTAACATGGTATTACTAAATTGCCAATTATTGGGGGATTTTATTGATGTTTATAATTTGAAATATTTTTAGCCAGATAATATATTCTGCATGATTCTACTCTTTCATATTAGTTAAAACTTCTTTTATGACCTAGAGTATTGGTCTCTTTTGGTGACTTTTTAATATGCCACTAAAAATAATAGGTATACTGCAGTTTTGATGTGAGGTGTTCTATAAAAGCCAGTTAGATCGAGTTGCATGACTGTATTTTTCAGATCTTGTTTTTTACCCGTTTTTGTGTACTTGCATGCATGTACATGCTCAGTTGCTCATTTGTGTCCAGGGATGGAACCCTAGTCTCCTGTTTCTCCTGCACTGGCAGGCAGATGCTTTACCACTGAGCCACCTGGGAAGCCATTTGGTATATACTTACTCTATCAGTTACATAGAGAGGAGTGTATACCAAACTGCAGTTTCTCTCAGCTCTCCTGCTCTCCCCTTAGCTGTCCAGTTGTGGCAAGCCCTGCTTGCCTTGATAGATCAGTTTCTTTCAGTTCTCTTTCTGACTCTGCTTTGGAGGATATTTGCCTTGCACTTGAGGCAGGGTCCAGGCACCTCACTGGGATCTGTTTCAGCTCTTGCCCTACATTTAGCCTTTCACATGGTACCCCTGAGCATTCAGTGAAGATCCATGGGAAAGAGTTGGTGAGTAAGGAAGACTTACTCTGTGGATGAGGTAGCTAGAATTTCAGATTATTATACATGCCCACTCAGGACCATGGCAAGTGTGTTAAAAGTGTTTGTACATTCCCATAAACCTTATCCATGATGGAGTTTTCCTCTTCAGACTTCTCCATGAGCCATCAATTCAGTTCAGTTGCTCAGTTGTGTCCAACTCTTTGCAACCCTATGGACTGCAGCATTCCAGGCCTGGCTGTCCATCACTAACTCCTGCAGTTTACTCAAACTCATGTCCATTGAGTCAGTGATGCCATCCTCTGGCATCCCCTTCCCCTCCTGCCTTCAATCTTTCCCAGCATCAGGGTCTTTTCCAATAAGTCAGTTCTTCGCATCAGGTGGTCAAAGCATTGGAGTTTCACCTCCAGCATCAGTCCTTCCAATGAATATTCAGGACTGATTTCCTTTAGGATGGACTGGTTGGATCTCCTTGCAGTCCAAGGGCCTCTCAAGAGTCTTCTGCAACACCACAGTTCAAAAGCATGAGCCATCAGTTTCTCTCTTTTTTTTTGGCAGCACCATATGGCGTGCCAGATCTTAGTTCTTCCACCAGGGATTGAACCCTTGCCTCTTGCAGTGGAAGCACAAGGCGTAACCACTGGACTTCCAGGGAAGTCCTGGATCATCTGTTTCTTTTATCCCAGAATGTGTTTATCCTTTTTTGGAATTTAGTGCATTTGCATTCTCAAGTTACTGATGAGTTTTTTTAAAGCTGTAATTTTATTGCATAACCAGCTTGTTTTGGTTGATAGAATAAGAACAATGATTTCTTGCTACTTTCTAAATACTAACAGGAGGAGAAAGCCTGTTTCAGTTGCTTTTTCATTTTGGGGATTGCTTTTTAAAGTCTATTTTAAATATGTAAAACATTTACTTGGTTCAAAACCAAAAGCATATAAAATGTATTATGAGAACTTTTTAAAAAATTCTTTTTTCTTTTTAAAAATAATAGTTGTGCTTTGCTTGTTTATTTTTTCAGTGTTTCTTTTTTCAAATATAAGCACGTATGTGTGTGTGTGTATGAGTGTATGTATCTAGATAGGTAGATAATATGGATATATACATATTTATTTCCCATCCTTTCTTACACAAAAGGTTGCATTTTAAAGAGAGTTCTGTATCTTTATGGTAAACTTAGAAAATTAAAATTGACTGTAATACAGAAAAGGATAGAAATGCTAAAAATTTAGCCTAGAGATTGATTATGAATGAACCCATATATATAATCACTACATTTTCCAAGAAATAAAATATTAATAGAAACCCTTAAACTTCCCTCATGTCCCCTCTCAATTATTATGCTCTTTTCTCATCAAATATAACCAATATCCAGATTTTTACCATCACTTATCAGTCATGCAAGCTTTTGAAATTTTATAGATGAAATCAGACAAATATTCTATTGTGTCTGGATTATTTACTCATTAATACATATGTAAGACTCAACAACTTTTTTATGTAAAGCCTTAGTTCATTCACTTTTATGGCTGAATAATATTCTATTATATGAATAATATGTACCTTATTTTGCTATTCTACTTTTCATTAAACTTGCTATTGGAAATTATACATGTAATTTTGATATTATTAAAAATAAATATGGCTCTATTATGTCTTGATTCTTTCCTTTGCCCTATGATATTGAAAAGGAGTAAGAAGGAACATATGAGTTGCTCAATATCATAAGGTTTTTATTTTTTGAAGATTAAGGCAAAGATTTATATTCAGAGTTTGCTAGTAGTTTTAATTTTTGTCACCAATAGAGCTTGAATTTTATCAAAAGATACCCAGGCATCTATTGATGCAGCCTTTGACAAATTCAGCACCTATTTATGATTAAAACTCTTCAAAATATGGGCATAGGAGGAAATTACCTCAACATAGTAAAGGCCATATATGATAAGCCTACAGCAAACATTATTCTCAATGGTGAAAAGCTGAAAGCATCCCCCCTAAGATCAGGAACAAGACAATGGTGTCCACTTTAGCCACTATTATTCAACATAGTTCTGGAAGTCCTAGCTACAGCAATCAGAGAAGAAAAAGAAATAAAAGGAATCCAGATCAGAAAAGAAGACGTGAAGCTCTCACTGTTTGCAGATGACAGGATACTGTACATAGAAAACCCTAAAGATAGTACCAGAAAAGTGCTAGAGCTAATCAGTGAATTTAGCAAAGTTGCAGGATACAAAATCAATACACAGAAATCACTTGCATTTCTATATACTAACAATGAAAAATCAGAAAGAGAAACTAAGGAATCAGCCCCATTCACCATTGCAACAAAAAGAATTAAATATCTAGGAATAAACTTACCAAAGGAGACAAAAGAAACTTACACAGAAAATTATAAGATACTAATGAAAGAAATCAAAGATGATATAAACAGATGGAGAGAGATTCCATGTTCCTGGGGAGAAAGAATCAATATTGTGAAAATGACTATACTACCCAATGCAATCTACAGATTTAACTCAATCCCTATCAAATTACCAATGGGATTTTTCATAGAACTAGAACAAAAAATTTTGCAATTCATATGGAAAGACAAAAGACCCCAAGTAGCCAAAGCAGTCTTGAGAAAGAAGAATGAAGCTGGAGGAATCAAAGCTTCCTGACTTCAGATTATACTACAAAGCTACAGTCATCAAGACAGTATGGTACTGGCACAAAAACAGAAATATAGACCAATGGAACAAGGTAGAAAGCCCAGAAATAAACCCATGCACCTATGGGTACCTTATTTTTGACAAAGGATGCAAGAATATACAATGGGGCAAAGAGAACCTCTTCAATAAATGGTGCTGGGAAAACTGGACAGCTACAAGTAATAGAATGAAATTAGAACACTTCCTAACACCACCACACACAAAGACAAACTCAAAAGGGATTAAAGCCCTAAATGTAAGACCAGAAACTATAAAAATCTCTTAGAGGAAAACATAGGCAGAATGATGACATAAATCAAAACAAGATCCCCTATAACCCACCTCCTAGAGTAATGGAAATAAAAACAAAAGTAAACAAGTGGGACCTGATTAAATTTAAAAGCTTTTGCATGCAAAGGAACCTATTCAGTTCAGTTCAGTTCAGTTGCTCAGTTGTGTCAGACTCTTTGAATTTCCATTAACCGCACCATGCCAGGCCTCGCTGTTCATCACCAACTGCTGGAGTCTACCCAAACCCATGTCCATTGAGTCAGTGATGCCTCCAACCATCTCATCCTCTGTCGTTCCCTTCTCTTCCTGCACTCAATCTTTCCCAGCATCAGAGTCTTTTCAAATGAGTCAGTTCTTCGCATCAGGTACCCAAAGTATTTGAGTTTCAGCTTCAACATCAGTCCCTCCAAGGAACAACCAGGACTGATCTGCTTTAGGATAGACTGGTTGGATCTGCTTGCAGTCCAAGGGACTCTCAAGAGTCTTCTCCAACACCACAGTTCAAAAGCATCAATTCTTTAGCACTCAGCTTTCTTCACAGTCCAACTCTCACATCCATACATGACCACTGGAAAAACCATCTAGCCTTGACTAGATGGACCTTTGTGGACAAAGTAATGTCTCTGCTTTTTAATATGCTGTCTAGGTTGGTCATAACTTTCCTTTCAAGTAGTAAGCATCTTTTAATTTCATGGCTGCAATCACCATCTCCAGTGATTGTAGAGCCCCCAAAATAAAGTCAGCCACTGTTTCCACTGTTTCCCCATTTATTTGCCATGAAGTGATGGGACCAGATGCCATTCTCTTAGTTTTCTGAATGTTGAGCTTTAAGCCAACTTTTTCACTCTCTTCTTTAACTTTCATCAAGAGGCTTTTTAGTTCTTCTTCACTTTCTGCCTTAAGGGTGGTGTCATCTGCATATCTGAGGTTATTGAGATTTCTCCCAGCAATCTTGATTCCAGCTTGTGTTTCTTCCAGTCCAGCATTTCTCATGATGTACTCTGCATATAAGTTAAATAAGCAGGGTGACAATATACAGCCTTGACGTACTCTTTTTCCTATTTGGAACCAGTCTGTTGTTCCATGTCCAGTTCTAACTGTTGCTTCCTAACCTGTATACAGTTTTCTCAAGAGGCAGTCAGGTGGTCTGGTATTCCCATCTCCTTCAGATTTTTCCTCAGTTTATTGTGATCCACACATAAGCAAAGTGAAAAGACAACCCTCAGAATGGGAGAAGATAATAGCAAATGAAACAACTGACAAAGGATTAACTTCCAAAATATACAAGCAGCTCATATAACTCAATACCACAAAAACAAATAACCCAACAAAAAGTGGGAAAAAGACCTAAACAGACATTTCTCCAAAGAAGACATACAGATGTCTAAGAAACACATGAAAAATGCTCAATGTCGCTCATTTTAGAGAAATGCAAATCAAAGCTACAATGAGATGTTGCCTCACACGGGTCAGAATGGCCCTCCTCAAAAAGTCTACAAACAATAAATGCTGGAGAGGATGTGGATAAAAGGGAACACTCTTGCCCTGTTGGTGGGAATGTAAATTGATACAGCCACTATGGAGATGGTATGGAGACTCCTTAAAAACCTAGGAATAAAAGCACCATATGACCCAGCAGTCTCACTCCTAGGCATATGCCCTAAGGAAAGCAAAATTGAAAGAGACACATGTGTCACATTGTTCATTGCAGCACTATTTGCAACAGCTAGAACACGGAAGCAACCTAGATATCCATCAACAGAAGAATGGATAAAGAAGTGGTGGTACATATACACAATGGAATATTACTCAGCCATAAAAAGGAACACATTCGAGTCAGTTCTGATGAGGTGGATGAACCTAGAACCTATTATACAGTGTGAAGCGAGTCAGAAAGAGAAAGATAAATACCGTATTCTAACACATGTATACAGAATCTAGAAAAATGGTCCTGAAGAATTTACCTACAGGGCAACCGTGGAGAAACAGGCATAGAGAATAGACTTATGGACATGGGGAGAGGGGAGGAGAGGGTGAGATGTATGGAAAGAGTAACATGGAAGGTTCCATTACCATATGTAGAATAGATAGCCAATGGGAATTTGATGGATGGCTCAGGAAACTCAAACAGGGACTCTGTATCAACCTAGGGGGTGGGGTGGGGAGGGAGTTGGGAGGGAGCTTCAGAAGGGAGGAGATATATGTGTACCTATGGCTGATTCATGTTGAGGTTTGACAGAAAGCAGCAAAATTCTGTAAAGCAATTATCCTTCAATAAAAAATAAACTAATTAACAAACAAACAAACAAAAAAACCCAATAATGATCAGGATAATAGAACAAAAATCATCAGCCTGCACCAGATGATATATGAAGCCTGTTTTGAATTTTTAAGGCTAAGTTTTTTCTAAAATAATTTTAAATTGAGGCATAAACTATTCCATAATAAACTCATATAATAAGATGATATGATTACAGGTGTGTTATAAAAATTGACATGTGAAAAAATTGCAAATTTTCTTTACAGTTCAATCTGAATGCATAGAATCCATTGTTCATAATTAATAAATATGTAAAAATAGTCTCCTTAACAGTTAGAAATATTATACAATTTTTTCCTCCTTAAAGTTTAACTTTGTTTATATTCAGCCATATCCATAAAATTAGAATTTAATGTAATATATTTTTGTTTTTGAAAGTCTATTATTGTTAATTCTATCATATTTCTCTCTAAAAAATGAATATATATTATAATTTTTATTGTGAAATCTGTTTAAATATAAAGGTCTAGATATTTCAGAACATATTCAAGATTGAGTTGCTGTTGCAATATTTGGAACAAAATTGATTAGAACCACATGCATGTGTTATAAAATGTGAAAAATTATTAACCTGTATTACTATAAATACTTCCTTTTAGCAAATAAAAAAAAAGATACATAGGCATCTATTGAAATAATGTTTTTCTCCTTTGTTTTGTTAATGAGTCATATTACACTGAATTTTGAATGATAAACCAACCTTGCAATCGTGGGTGAAACCTAAATTGGACATATATTTTATCATTTTTATATATCACTGCATGTTTTTGCAAATATTATCTTTTAAAATTTCATTTATGTTCATGTGTAGGATTGGCCAGTACTTTTCCTTTTTGTTTTCATTTTGTTTTAAAGCCAAGTTACTCTGTTTTGTAAATTGAAATGGTGGATCATCTTGCATCTCCCATTCTCTGGAAAGATCTCTCTTAGGTTGATGTTATTCTGGCCTAAAGGTTTACCAGACTTGCCCTGCTGAGTAAATAGTGGACTGCCATCACTTGTGAGTTTTTTTTTAATTATTATTTTTTTAAATGATACTATTTCCTTGATAGAGAAAAGACCATTTATATTTTCTCTTTGTTCTTATGTCAATTTTAGTGAACTATGATTTTTCTAAGAATTTGTTAATTTCATTTAAATTATGAAATTTATTATCAAAAAGTTGATCACAATACCTTTAATTTTAAATGTGACTTTCTCCTCTTCTTTCCTGACTTTGGAAATGTTTCCTTTCTCTTTTATCTTCATTAGATTAATTTTTTAAAATCAGTTGTTTACTCTTTGAATAACCAATCTGTGTTTTATCAGTCCATTTGGACTTCCCTGATAGCTCAGTTGGTAAAGAATCTTCCTGCAGTGCAGGAGACCCCAGTTCAATTCCTGGGTCAGGAAGATCCCGCTGGCAAAGGGATAGGCTATCCACTCCAGTACTCTTGGGCTTCCCTGTGGCTCAGCTGGTGAAGAATGTGCCTGAAATGCAGGAGACCTGGGCTCAATCCCTGGGTTGGGAAGCTCCCCTGGAGAAGGGAAAGGCTACCCACTCCAGTATTCTAGCCTAGAGAATTCCATGGACTGTATAGTCTGTGGGGTCGCAAAGTGTCGGACATGACCGAGTGACTTTCACTCTGTTATTTTTTGGTTTTCTGTTTAATTTCCTTCTTCTCTTATCATATTGGTTTTCTTCATATATCTCTTTTGTGCTTCCTTTTTGGACTTAGTTTACTTTTTGCTATCTTCTGACTTTCCCACATGGTGAATCATTCCCTTTTTTTTTTTTAAGCCCATCTTCAGCAGAGACTCATTGTCTAAGGATACACTAATTGTATAATAATTAATCTGGATTGCTTTACATATAGCTTTGTCAGGCAGCCTAAAGGGTTTTCAACAGCTGGAAACAACATTTTACTTTTGTTTTTCTCGTTTGTGAATTGTTGATATGATATCATCTTGAGTGAGTAGAGAGAATTTTGATTTTATTTCCATACATGAATTAAGTTTATGAATAAAATTTCCATAGAGACCTGGAAGATATTTTTACCCACCCAAAGCCCTAGGCAAAAGCTGCTGGCTTTTCATTTCCCACGGTTCCCGGGGTGAGGGAGTACAGGCATCCTCTTCAGCCTGTCAATCACCTAGGTTGTTGTTGTTATTTAGTTGCTAAGTCATGTCTGACTCTTTGCAACTCTGTGGACTGTAGCCCATAAGCCTCCCTCTTTCTGTCCATGGGGTTTCCCAGGCAAGAATACTGAAGTGGGTAGCTGTTCTCATCTCTAGGGGATCTTTCTGACCCAGGGTTCTATCCTGGCCGGTGAGTTCTCTACTACTGACCACCAGGGAAGTCTCAATCGTTATTATCCTCCCGTGATTCTGATTCTGAACCAGGCCTCATTGGGCCTTCTGTACCTCATTTGTGCTTGAAGCCAAGTGTTCTATGTTTGAGACAGTACTGGGATGCCAAATCTTCCCTCTGAAGCCTCTGTTTGTCTTGCTATGGCTTCTGCAATAACATCTATAGGTCTTATTATTCTGCTTAACTTTATTCAATGCTTCTGAGTTTTCTTTACTTTAAAATTTTTGACTAGATGGGTGGTACTACTTTGGGATAGAGATCCCTGCTAAGGCTTTCATCATCTTGCCTAACTCTCAATTCTAGGCTACCTTTATAAAAGTTAGACTGGAATTTGATTCATTCCTCATTTGTATGTTTCAAATGAGGTGGTGGGGATGGCAGGATAAATGGGGATAATATGGAAATTTAAGAATGCATTTGGGTGATCAGGAAAAAAGACAAAATAGATGAACTGTGTAACATATATTTTATTGTGCTTGCAAGATAGCCAACACAGAAAAATATCACTCCTGAGACATTTTAGATATCAAACAAGTCTTGGTAAAAAATTTCCTGTGGAATTAAGCATAAATAAATCAGAACACAAGACTTGTGCTTCTTCATAATGTAAATATATGTGAGATTTGAGGTTTAAAATAAGTCTACACTGGGAAAAAAATTAAGGCCATCAGTTTGTACTGGGTTTTAGTGAATTTGACTGCACTCAGCCCTAATTTAGAGTGTACCAAAGTTTGCAATTAAAAGCTACAGTTGACAAGTGCCTGAACATAGGCTTATTAGTAGAGAGTTACAAAAGCTCAACAAAAAACCACCTAAATTATAGACCTTCACTGTTCACAGGGCTTCCTCTGTTTTGGCAAATCAATGTTTTTAAAGGGCGTGTGGTTATGGAAGAGATGGTGCTTTTATTACTCACTGTATTTATTTATATCAGTCTTTCACTGTATCTCAGATTCAGACATGTACGTGATTTGAACTTCACTATTCAATTAGCCAGTAAAAAAACTTTTCAGATTTTGTTTTTTCTTTTGCTGTATTTTTTAAAAAAGCAATTTTAGATTCAGAGCAAAATTGACAGGAGTTTACAGAGATTTCCCAGAGATCTCTTGCCCCTACACCTTCATGGTCTTCGCCATTATCAGCATCCCTCACCAGGAGTGGTGCCTTTGTTATAACTGATGAACCTTCATTGACTCATCATAGTCACTCCAAGTCCATAGCTGATATAAGAGTTCACTCTTGGTGGTGTACATTCTGTGGGTTTGGACAAAACCATGTATGCCATATTTATATATTATGTACATAGGCAGAGATATTATGTTTATAGATATTTATGTTTATGAATTCACAAAATTATATATAATTTGAATATATTTTAAATATATTTAATATTAATGTAAATTAATATTGGCATCTATGCAAATATTGGTAAATATGTATATAAATGTATGTAAATGTTTACAAATTAATATCGACATGTATGTAAATAGTGGCATGTATCATGCAGAATATTTTCACTGCCCTAAGAATCCTCTATTCTCTGCCTACTTATCCCTCCCTTTCCCCTCTCCCTGGCAACGTCTGATATTATTATTATCTCCAGAGTTTTGCCTTTTCCCAGATATCATGTAGTTGAAATCATACAGTAATAGCCTTTCCTGATGACTCTCTTCATTTAGTAATATGCATTTAAGTTTTTATTTTACCCATCCCTAACTTCATTTCTTTTTCTCAACAGTTGTCATAATGTGTAAAATCTATATGTTTAGGGGTATATATTCATTCTGAAAAATGGGAAAATTGTAATAGATAATGTTGGTAGCCTGCTGCATGCTTAAACTGTCATGAATGTTGACTGATTACATTCCCAGTTGCCCCTTCTCTAGAGAATTATCGTTAGCTGCATGGGAGACCTCTCTCTTGCCCTATATAACTTCACTCATTCTCCTCTCAAGAGAAGCATGTCCAGCCTCTCCCTCAGGCTCTGCCTTTAGAAAATCTAACCTGAGACCCAGGTTTGTCATACAAGTTAATGATTTACATATACATGAGACATATATACATTATATAAAATTTTTTATGAATTTACAAAATTATTATAAATTGAATACTTAAAAATATATTTAATAGTAATGTAAAATTAATAACTTGAAAAATATATAGCACTGAGAATAGAATATTTTCAAAAAGAAGAATAAGAGCGGGGCATTTCTTTGGTAGATATTCTGACTATGACAACATTATAATCATTTAAAGAGTGAACTTTTGGAACACAGAGATAACAGTTTCAGTAAAGGAATAGAATAGAAATCCAGAATGAGACTCAGGAACAAATATTTCATCATTAATATATAACTAGTTCTTAGGAAAGAGTTGAATACTTGGTAAATAATAGAAATATGCTGAATAAAAGGCAAAGTGATATGTGACAGAGTTGACATTACAAATCAGCCAGGAAAGAAGGGAGTTTTCAATAAATGTTCCTGGAGAAATAACTTACCCATATGAAAAGAAAATGTGTCTCATCTTCACACTATACAAACATATCAGTTTTAGTCAGTTAAAGATCTAAATGTGAAATATAAAACTCAAAAATATTTATCAGAAAATATCTTTATGACCTTGGCATAAGAGTGTAGTTTTTCTTTTTTAATACATCAAGAAAATATGAACAATAAAGGAAAAATATGGATGCATTTTAATAATTTAAAAAGTTGTATGTCAAAAACAAATTGAAAAGATAAGTCACAATCAGGAGAAATATTTGCAATATATAAGACTGACAAATGATTAGCCTTTGGCATATATAAATATTACTGTGAATCAGTAAGAAAACAGATGAAAATAGAAAATAGACAAAGTATATAAACAGGCAAATCCAAAGACTAGATAAAAGCATAAGATTTTCAACCTCAGGAGATTTTTTTCATGTTCACAGGTAAATATAATAATAATAAACTAATGGCAATCCCTGAATATGCCACATTTTGGTCAGGATATAGAGGGCCAGACGCAATCATGTGATACTGATGAACCTGTAAACTGGTATTACTACTTTGGAGAATCACTGATAATATCTAGGGAAATGCAAGTCCAAATGCCACAGAAATTTCAGTCCTAGTTTTATTCCATAGGTGAACTCATGC
This sequence comes from Bos mutus, assembly GCF_027580195.1. Lineage (NCBI taxonomy): Eukaryota > Metazoa > Chordata > Mammalia > Artiodactyla > Bovidae > Bos > Bos mutus. The sequence continues at coordinate 4,768,273 of NC_091644.1, read as the reverse complement.
ACACATGAATGAGAAGATATGTACAAAGTTGCTCAACTTTACTTGCAATGTCAAAACTATTGAAACAATTTCATCAACAAGACAAAGAAAAATAATATATGGTATATCCATGCAATGCAATGCTCTACAGTCGAAATTAATATACTTGATGTACAAGTAACAGTAGGGAAAAAAATGTAAGTATAATGTTGAATAAATCAAGCTAGCTTTAAAAGCATATGTACAGTACAATTCTGTTTTCTAAAGCTTTAAGCATGTAGAATAATATTATATATTGCTTCTGCATGAGTACGCATGTAAGGAAAATATGAAAACATGAGTGGAAATGATCAGCAAGGTCAAATTAGTTTAAACTCTTGTCAGAGGAGAGGGGAATCTGTTCTTGGAGATTTCTCAATTACACTTGGAGTTGGATTTTACATGTAATGTTTTGTTTCTTAAGCTGAGTAGCAAGAATATTTGTTTTTTTGTTATAATGTGCATACATCTTTATGTGCAACAACTTTCTTGATAAAAAATAAAAATGTATTTTATGCTGTTTCCTATGTATTTAAGTTTACATATCACACACACAGAAACATTGGTGTATTTTTACTCTACTCCCTCAGGATTTATTTTGTTCTTAATATTAGTTGTATTGCTCTCTACTGATCTGCAGTGATCCTGAGTGCTGTGTGCATTCCAGCATTCACCTCTCACATTTGCCTCCATTCTTCTAGTGATGGATCCCTTCCAGCATTTTACCTGTCCTCTTTGACCTGCGCAGGAGTTTTCTTCATGTATTGCTGGATCACAGAGTGTGCACGTATGCAATTCTACTATGTATACCCAGATAGCTCTTAATCAGCTCCAAATAACATCTCATTTCACACTTCTACTGGGAGTGGATGAGGGATTCTATTTTTCCATGATCTTCTCTGAGTCTGTTATCAGAAAACAAAATCTACAGCATCCTTTATTAAGTGGGAATTCTTAAATGTGTTGTGGCAAGGAAGTACAGTTCCTTGGATTCTCTTGGTCAGAGAACTCTTCTTTATCTGCAAAGGTCACCCTTCTCAGCCACAGGGGCAGTTTCAAGAAGAATTCCCATGGGGGTGTAAGGGAGAAGACTGCATTCAGACACCCCGAGCACAGGCAGCATCCTGTACAATCAGGGGAGACCAAGCTGTTCCAAACAGGACATTCTCTTGTGTGGGTTAGGAGACTTGAAATCAAGACAACTCAACCACGCCAGACACAGCCTTTCCCTTTCTATATCTCAGTACTTTCCTTGTGTAACATGGAGAGGATGGCCAATAACATCTCTACTGTCTGCTTCAGCTGAAACAGTACATGCAGAATGTATGTATTTAACAATTTATAAGTTGAATCATTCTGGAGTTATAGGAGTCAAGTTTGGTGAATTTCTCTTGTGCCCTAAATCACGGTTTATGGGTGGGGCCATATTAAACTGTTTACTATGTTTATATGATGCTGAAACTCCAAAACTTTGTCCACCTGATGTGAAGAGCTGACTCATTGGAAAAGACCCTGATTCTGGGGAAGATAGAGGCCAGGAGGAGAAGGGGGTGACAGAGGATGAGATGGTTGGATGGCATCACTGACTCAATGGACATGAGTTTGAGCAAACTCAGGGAGAGAGTGAAGGACAGGGAAGCCTGGTGTGCTGCAATTCATGGGGTCACAAAGAGTCAGACACTACTGGGCAACTGAACAACTATGTGTGTGTGTGTGTGTGTGTGTGTGTGTGTGTGTGTGTCTATGTGTGTGTTAAGCTCTCAGTCGTGTCCGAATCTTTGTGACTCTGTGGACTGCAGCCCATCAGGCTCCTCTGTCAGTGGAATTCCCCAGGCAAGAATCCTGGAGTGGACTGCGGTTCCTCGCTGTTGTTGTTCAGTAGCCAAGTCGTGTCCGAATCTTTGTGACCCCATGGACTGCAGCTCACCAGACTCCTCTCTCCATGGGATTTTCCAGGCAAGAATACTAGAACAGCTTGCCATTTCCTCCTCTAGGGTATCTTCCCTACCCAGGAATCGAACCTGTGTCTCCTGAATTGCAGGCAGATTCTTAACCACTGAACCACAGGGGAAGCCTGCCTATCTATCTCTCTCTTTTCAAACCTCAGTGATTTATCAAAATATAAACAAATTTCTCACTCATGTGAAGTCCAGTTGAGGGGTTTTTGGTTGGGTGGCTTTCCAGGACATCACTTAAGAGCCCAGAATTCTTCCATCCTGTGGTTCTTCCCTTTTCGAGGTTCTTGAAGTTCTCTCTGGTCACCTTCCAGACAAGAAGAAAGAACAGAGCTCACCGTGGGAGGATATTTTGAAACTGAGCCTTGAAGTGGCACACAGCACGGCTTTGTCTTTGCTGAAACTTGATCCCATGGTTACAGTAACAGACTAAGAAGTCCAGTTTGTGCACCATGAAGAAGACATAACTTCTGGAGAACACAGAACAGTCCCTGCCACAGCAGGAGTCCCTGTCAGGCATCTGCAGAGCACAAATTCGTTTTGTTTTAATTATAGAAGCAATGTAACATTAAAAACAGTGCTTCAAAATTAGAGAGGAATTACTTACAATGCCAGGAACAAAGTATCTATTAGTGTTTATGCAATTTTACATAGCCAGGAACTTAGGGGGCATGCACTTGAGTAGTCCTCACTCCCTTACTCCCCTCCTTATTGACTTTTCAATTTCTTTCTTTAAACATTTCTCGTTTTGTTTTGTTTAAACACTTCTTGGTTGCCAAACGGTTACAGATCATAAGACACAAAATTTGGGGAATTCCCTGGCAATTCAGTGGTTAGGACTCTGCGCTTCCCCTGCAGCAGGCGTGGTTTCCATCCCTGGTCTGGGAACTAAGATCCCACAAGCCAAGTGGTGCAACCAAAAAATTAGACCCAGAATTTTAAATCTGCCTTCAAGTTCCACCAACGTGAGATCAGGCAAATAACCACCTGTTATATCATGACGAAGTACGTGATAGACATAAATACATGATATTGGGCAGCACTTATCCCAGAAACAGATGTCTATAGAAGGTGGTATCTTAACTAGTAATAAAGGATAAATAGAAGCTAGTGTGGTTAAAAAAAAAAAAAAGAGTTCAGGAGCATTCCACAGTGGGAGAGTAGGGGTGCCATTCTCCAAGGCCTGGAGGTGTGGAATACAGCAGCGAACTGTGCAAAGTACGCACCGTTCAGGTTGATTGGGAAGCACAGTGTGAACGGGAAGTGGTGAAAACTACATCAGGATGGGGTCAAATTGTGTAAGACTGTCAACTCTGCTAAGGAGACAAAAGTTCAGTCTAAATGCAGGAGGAGTCATTGAAGTATTTTAAGCAGAGGCATGATTTAATCAGAAACTTGCTTGAGAAAGGTAGCCTTGGTTGCTCTGTTTAAAAAGACACGAGAAGTGGACAGAATTGAAGGCAAGAGACACGTTAAAGGACTACATGCATTATTCATATGAGATATGATGGTGGGTTTACTTGGGTTATGATTGACATTGGAGAGAAATATGTAACATTCAAGAGATATTTAGATGGTACAACCAACAGGGCTTAGGACTTGATTGGATGTGAGTAGTTAAAGAGAGGAATATGTTAGGGATGACCCAGAATTTAGACTTGGTTGATTGGATAGAAAATTAAGACAGGGACTATTGGAAAAGAGAAGACAATGAATTCCATTTTTAATTTTGAGGTACTGTTGGAATTATAACTAGAGGCAACTGTTAGGAAGTTGGCTGTAAAATTGAAATTCAGGAGAGAACTACACTGAAGTTAAGATTCCTAATTAAATGTATAGGAGTAAAGAAGGCTGTTCAGAGATCACATACAGAGTATGAGGACCATCATTTAGGTGAATGATAAAAGAATAAAAGCTGACAACACAGGTTATAAAGGAAAAAACGAATAGAAATGAGCAATAGAGTAAGTGTATTAAATCAGAGACACGAAGGGAGGAAATTTTAAGTGCTAAGAAGAGATCAAGGAAAATAAAGATAAAAAGTGCCCATTAGATTTGGCATCAAACAGTTCATTAATACCTTTCTGAAGGATCAGAGAGAAGTGAGTGAAAAGTGAGGATTTATCTCTTAATGGCAGTTGATGGTTATCAATAAGAAGAGAGAATAAGATAGTTGCTCTCATGTTTATCTGAACATGATTTTTTTTTTCCCAAAACTGGAAAAGATTTGATGAAGTGTAAATGCTTTGGGGAGAAATTTTGTCGAAAAGGATACTTTGAAAATAGTAGAATGATAACAGAGAGAGGAGTAATTAATAGGATGAGGTTTCCAGAAGCAAGAGCAGACCTGGAGGATAAGGCTTCTATTTTAATTAGTAGTGGGAATTTCTGGTAGATCTCATGTACTGATTCCTATTGTGTTTTCAATGAAATGCCAACTGCTGAGGGAAAGCAGGATGGTACGGCCAGATATTTTTAAATGGAAAAAGTTTTAAATTACTGTTATGGAATAAGATATCACACACACAAATAAAACATGAATATTGAGTGGTGCTGGAAGCTTCCTTGAAATCAGATATGCTACAATGAGCAGCATCCCAGTGGTAACCTACGGGAGTTTTCTCTAGCAGGGGCAGTGTCCTATGTGTGGAGGTGAAGAAGGGAAGTAGCTGAATAGTCATACAATTGCCAGGTAGGTTTGACAGAAGGACAAGAGAGGCAAAGATAATGCCAAGAAAGAGGAGAAAATGATCAGCCAGAAAAATCTAAGCTGACTATGAAAAGTGGTAAAAAGCTTCACAGGACTGGAGAGTCTCAGAAGATGGAGATTAACTGACACTGATTAAGTGAAAGAAAATGAAGAATAAATACCAGTACTCTGAGTAGAGGTTTAACTTTAATTTCAAAGTCCATGGGGCTCTAAATAAATATTTGTTGAATGATGACTGAGTGGATTTGCCCATAGGCACATATAACCATTACCCTGGTATTGTATTCCTAGGTTGTTTTTTTTTTTTCCTACCTAGATTGCTTTTATTTTCAATTTTAAATAATTAATACAGTAAAATATATTTTTTTTCTTTTAGTATATGGTTCTGTGACTTTTTAGCTAATGCAATTTATTTTTTAGAGCAGTTTTAACTTTTCAGGAAGTTGAGCTGATATTACAGAATTGCTATATACTACCTTTCTACCCCAGATTCTGTATGAGGTTACTAACATCTTACATTAATGTGATATATTTGTTATAATTGATGAACTCATGTTGATACATTATTATTAACTAAATCCCATAGTTTACACTATGACTCACTCTGTGTTATACAGTTCTATAGGTTTTGACCAATGTCAATATCATATTTTCACTATCCCTATTAAGCACCAAATGAATATAGGCTCACTTCAGTTCAGTCTCAAGTCCTGTCCGACTCTTTGCGACCCCATGAATCGCAGCACGCCAGGCCTCCCTGTCCATCACCAACTCCCGGAGTTCACTCAGACTCACGTCCATCGAGTCAGTGATGCCATCCAGCCATCTCATCCTCTGTCGTCCCCTTCTCCTCCTGCCCCCAGTCCCTCCCAGCATCAGAGTCTTTTCCAATGAGTCAACTCTTCGCATGAGGTGGCCAAAGTACTGGAGTTTCAGCTTTAGCATCATTCCTTCCAAAGAAATCCCAGGGCTGATCTCCTTCAGAATGGACTGGTTGGATCTCCTTGCAGTCCAAGGGACTCTCAAGATTCTTCTCTAACACCACAGTTCAAAAGCATCAATTCTTGGGCGCTCAGCCTTCTTCACAGTCCAACTCTCACATCCATACATGACCATAGGAAAAACCATAGCCTTGACTAGACGGACCTTAGTTGGCAAAGTAATGTCTCTGCTTTTCAATATGCTATCTAGGTTGGTCATAACTTTTCTTCCAAGGAGTAAGCATCTTTTAATTTTATGGCTGCAGTCACCATCTGCAGTGATTTTGGAGCCCCCAAAATAAAGTCTGACACTATTTTCCCATCTATTTCCCATGAAGTAATGGGACCAGGTGCCATGATCTTCATTTTCTGAATGTTGAGTTTTAAGCCAACTTTTTCACTCTCCTTTTTCACTTTCATCAAGAAGCTCTTTAGTTCCTCTTCACTTTCTGCCATAAGGGTGGTGTCATCTGCATATCTGAGGTTATTGATATTTCTCCCGGCAATCTTGATTCCAGCTTGTGCTTCTTCCAGCTCAGTGTTTCTCATGACATACTCTGCTGCTGCTAAGTCGCTTCAGTCGTGTCCGACTCTGTGCGACCCCAGAGACGGCAGCCCACCAGGCTCTCCCATCCCTGGGATTCTCCAGGCAAGAACACTGGAGTGGGTTGTCATTTCCTTCTCCAATGCATGAAAGTGAAAAGTGAAAGTGAAGTCGCTCAGTCATGTCCGACTCCTAGTGACCCCATGGACTGCAGCCTACCAGGCTCCTCCATCCATGGGATTTTCCAGGCAAGACTACTGGAGTGGGGTGCCGTTGCCTTCTCCCATGATGTACTCTATATAGAAGTTAAATAAGCAGGGTGACAATATACAGCCTTGACGTACTCCTTTTCCTATTTGGAACCAGTCTGTTGTTCCATGTCCAGTTGCATTATTAGTATGGAACATAAATTATTGTTCTTTGTAAAATAGACCTTTGTGGGGTTTCTTGTTTCTTTTTTACAGGAGAAAAACACTAAGTTTAATAACATGTACAACACCAGTATACACAGGAGAGATCCAGGAAAATTGAGTAACTCCTAGACTTTAGTTTTAGGGTAGTTTTAAGTTCACAGCAAAACTGAGGGGAAGCTACAGAGAGTTCCTGTATACTTCCTGTCCCTATACATGCACAACCTTCCCTTTTATCAACATCCTGCACCAGGGTGGTATGTTTGTTACATTTGATTAACCTCCATTGATATATCATAACCCAAATTTGATTCAGTTCAGTTTAGTTGATCACTCGTCTCCAACTCTTTGTGATCCCGTGTACTGCAACATGCCAGGCTTCCCTGTCCATCACCAACTCCCGGAGCTTGCTCAAACTCATGTCCATCTAGTCAGTGATGCCATCCAACTATTTCATCTTCTGTCGTCCCCGTCTCTTCCTGCATTTAATCTTTCCCAGCATCAGGGTCTTTTCCAATGAGTCAGTTCTTCACATCAGGTGGCCAAAGTATTGGAGCTTCAGCTTCAGCCTCAGTCCTTCCAATGAATATCCAGGACTGATTTCCTTTAGGATTGACTGGTTGGATCACCTTGCTCTCCAAAGGACTCTCAAGAGTCCTCTCCAACACCACAGTTCAAAAGCATCAATTCTTTGGCTGTCAGCTTTCTTTATGGTCCAACTTTCACATCCATACATGATACTGGAAAAACCTTAGCTTTGACTAGACAGACCTTTGTTGGCAAAGTAATGTCTGATTTTTAATATGCTGTCTAGGTTGGTCATAGCGTTTCTTCCAAGGAGCAAGCATCGTTTAATTTCATGGCTGCAGTCACCATCTGCAGTGATTTTGGAGCCTAAAAAAATAAAGCCTGTCACTGTCTCCACTCTATCCCCATCTATTTGCCATGAAGTGATGGAACCAGATACCATGATCTTCATTTTTTGAATGTTGAGTTTTAAGCCAACTTTTTCACTCTCCTTTTTCACTTTCATCAAGAAGCTCTTTAGTTCCTCTTCACTTTCTGCCATAAGGATGGTATCATCTGCATATCTGAGGTTATTGATATTTCTCCCTGCAATCTTGAATTCAGCTTGTGCCTCATCCTGCTGGGCATTTCACATAATGAACTCCGCATATAAGTTAAATAAGCAAAATGACAATATACACCCTTGACGTGCTCCTTTCCCAATTTGAAGCCAGTCTGTTGTTCCATGTCTGGTTCTAACTGTTGCTTCTTGACTTGAATACACATTTCTCAGGAGGCAGGTAAGGTAGCGTGGTATTCCTATCTCTTTAAGAATTTTCTAGAGTTTGTTGTGATTTACACAGTCACAGGCTTTAGAGTAGTCAGTGAAGTAGAAGTAGATGTTTTTCCGGAACTCTTGCTTTTTCAATGATCCAGTGGATGTTGGCAATTTGATCTCTGGTTCCTCTGCTTTTTCTAAATCCAGCTTGAACATCTAGAAGTTCACGTACTATTGAAGCCTAGACTGGAGAATTTTCAGCATTACTTGCTAACGTGTGAGATGAGTGCAATTGTGTGGTAGTTTGAACAGTATTTGGCATTGCCTTTCTTTGGGATTGGAATGAAACCTGCCATTTTCCAGTTCTGTGGCCACTGCCCAGTTTTCCAAATTTGTTGGCATACTGAGTGCAGCACTTTCACAGCATCATCTTTTTTTTATTTAATTATTTTATTTTTTAAAATTTATTTAATTGAAGACTAATTACTTTACAGTATTGTAGTGGTTTTACCATACATTGACATGAATCAGCCATGGATGTACATGTGTTCCCCATCCTGAACCCCCCTCCCTCTTCCCTCCCCATCCCATCCCTCAGGGTCATCCCAATGCACCAGCCCTGTGCACCCTGTCTCATGCATCAAACCTGGACTGGCGATCTGTTTCACATATGATAATATACATGTTTCTTTGAAATAGCTCAACTGGAATTCCATCACCTCCACTAGCTTTGTTCATAGTGATGCGTCCTAAGGCCCACTTGACTTCACACTCCAAGACGTCTGGCTCTAGGTGAGTGATCACACCATCCTGGTTATCTGGGTCATGAAGATCTTTTTTGTATAGTTCTTCTGTGTATTCTTGCCACCTCTTCTTAATATTTGCTGCTTTTATTAGGTCCATACCATTTCTGTCCTTTATTGTGCCCATCTTTGTATGAAATATTCCCTTGGTGTTTCTGCTTTTCTTGAAGAGCTCTCTAGTCTTTCCTGTTCTGTTGTTTTCCTCTGTTTCTTTGCATTGATCACTCAAGAAGGCTTTCTTATCTCTCCTTGCTATTCTTTGGAACTCTCCATTCAGATGGATATATCTTTCTCCTTTGCCTTTAGCTTCTCTTCTTTTCTCAGCTATTTGCAAGGCCTTTTCATTTTGTCTTTTTGCATTTCTTCTTCTTGAGGATGGGTTGATCACCACCTCCTGTACCATGTTACGAACCTCCGTCCATAGTTCTTCAGGCACTCTGTCTATCAGATCTATTCCCTTGAATCTATTTGTCACTTCCACTGTATAATAGTAAGGGATTTGATTTAGGTCATATCTGAATGGTCTAGTGCCTTTCCCTACTTTGTTCAATTTAAGTCTGAATTTGGCAATAAGGAGTTCATGATCTGAGCCACAATCAGTTCCCAGTCTTGTTTTTGCTCACTGTATAGAGCTTCTCCATCTTCAACTGCAGAGGATATAATTGATCTGATTTCGGTATTAACCATCTGGTGATGTCCATGTGTAGAGTTATCTCTGTTGGAAGAGAGTGTTTACTATGACCAGTGCATTCTCTTGGCAAAACTGTTAGCCTTTGCCCTGATTCATTTTGTACTCCAAGGCCAAACTTGCCTGTTACTCCAGGTATTTCTTGACTTCCTCCTTTTGCGTTCCAGTCCCCTATGATGAAAAGGGCATCTTTTTTTTTTTTTTGGTTGTTAGTTCTAGGAGGTCTCTAGGTCTTCATAGAACTGTTCAACTTCAGCTTCTTTGGCATTAATGGTTGCAGAATAGAATTGAATTACTATGATATTGAATAGTTTCCCTTGGAAATGAACAGAGATCATTCTGTCCTTTTTGAGATTGCACCCAAGTACTGCATTTTGGACTCTTGTTGGCTATGAGGGCTACTCTGTTTCTTCTAAGGGATTCTTTCCCACATTAGCAGATATAATGGGCATCTGGATTAAATTTGCCCTTTCCAGTCCATTTTAGTTCACTGATTCTTAAAATGTTGATGTTCATTCTTGCCTTTTCCTGTTTGACCACTTCCAGTTTTACCTTCATTCATGGATCTAACATCCCAGGTGCCTATGCAATATTGTTCTTTACAGCATTGGACTTTACTTTCATCACCAGTCACGTCCAAAACTGGATTTTGTTTTCACTTTGGCTCCATCTCTTCATTCTTTCTGGAGCTATTTCTCTACTCTTCTCCAGTAGCATATTGCACACTTACAGACCTGGGGAGTTCATCTTTAAGTGTCATAACTTTTTGCCTTTTCATTCTGTTCATGGGGTTCTCAAGGCAAGAATACTGAAGTGGTTTGCCATTCCCTTCTCCAGTGGACCACGTTTTGTCAGAACTCTCCACCATGATCCATCCATCTTAGGTGGCCCTACATGACACGGCTCATCAGATCAGATCAGTCGCTCAGTCGTGTCCGACTCTTTGAGACCCCATGAATCGCAGCACGCCAGGCCTCCCTGTCCATCACCAACTCCCGGAGTTCACTCAGACTCACGTCCATCGAGTCAGTGATGCCATCCAGCCATCTCATCCTCTGTCGTCCCCTTTTCCTCCTGCCCCCAATCCCTCCCAGCATCAGAGTCTTTTCCAATGAATCAACTCTTTGCATGAGGTGGCCAAAGTACTGGAGTTTCAGCTTTAGCATCATTCCTTCCAAAGAAATCCCAGGGCTGATCTCCTTCAGAATGGACTGGTTGGATCAATCTCCTTGCAGTCCAAGGGACTCTCAAGAGTCTTCTCTAACACCACAGTTCAAAAGCATCAATTCTTTGGCACTCAGCCTTCTTCACAGTCCAACTCTCACATCCATACATGACCACAGGAAAAACCATAGTCTTGACTAGATGAAACTTTGTTGGCAAATTAATGTCTCTGCTTTGGAATATGCTATCTAGGTTGGTCATAACTTTCCTTCCAAGGAGTAAGCGTCTTTTAATTTCATGGCCGCAGTCACCATCTGCAGTGATCTTGGAGCCCAGAAAAATAAAGTCTGACACTGTTTCCACTGTTTCCCCATCTATTTCCCATGAAGTGGTGGGACCGGATGCCATGATCTTCGTTTTCTGAATGTTGAGCTTTAAGCCAACTTTTTCACTCTCCACTTTCACTTTCATCAAGAGGCTTTTGAGTTCCTCTTCACTTTCTGCCATAATGGTGGTGTCATCTGCATATCTGAGGTTATTGATATTTCTCCCGGCAATCTTGATTCCAGCTTGTGTTTCTTCCACAATTTGATCTCTGGTTCCTCTGCCTTTTCTAAAACCAGCTTGAACATTCACATATTGCTGAAGCCTGGCTTGGAGAATTTTGGACATGGCTCATAGTTTCATTGAATTAGACAAGCCTGTGATCAAGTGATCACTTTGCATAGTTTTCTGTAATTTCATAGTTTATAGTTCACATTTGGTTTTGGATTTTGACTAATATATAATGACATATAGCCACCATTGTAGCATCATACAGAATATCTTCACTGTCCTAAAAATCCTCTTCTCTCTACCAATTTATCTCTTCTTTCCCCTTAATCCCTGGAAATCATTAATCTTATTAGTGTCTATAGTTTTGCCTGTTCCCTTTCAGACTGATTTCTTTCACTTAATAATATGCATTTAAGGTAGCTTCATGTCTTTTTGTGAATTGATAGCCCATTTCTTTTAAGTGCTAAATAATACTCCATTATCTGGATGTACCAATTTATTCATTCACCTACTGAAGGAGGATATCTTGGTTTTTTCCTAGTTTTGACAGTTATGAAATTAATATGTAGGTTTTTGTGTGGAACTGCAAGGAGAGATATTGTATGGTAATATTGGATTGTATGGGAAGACTGTGTTTAACTCTGGAAGCTAGTGCTAGACTGTTATTCCTAAGGGATGATTGAGAGTTCCTGTTGCTCTGCCTCTTCACAGCATATGATGTCAGTGTTCTGGATGTTAGCTATTCTAGTTGGTGTGTAGTGGTTTATTGTTATTTTAATTTGCCATTACCTAAAGATATATAATGTTTTACAACTTTTCATATGACTATTTGCCATCTGTTTATCTTTTTGTCTGTTTGGATCCTTTACCCATTTTTTAATTGAGCTGTATGTCTTCTTATTTTTTCTCTTAAGAGCGCCTCAGATATTTTGGGTACCAGTGCTTTATCAGATATGCATTTGGCAATTATTTTGTCTCAGTTTGTGGCTTGTTTGTCCATTCTCTTAAAAGTGTATTTCTTAGAGTAGATGTTTTTCATTTTCATGAAGTCCAGCTTATCAACTTTTTCCTCCATGGAGTATGCTTTCCTGTCATATTAAAAAGTCAGACAATCTCAAGACACCTAGATTTTCTCCTCTGTTAACTTCTAGAAGTTTTATAATTTTTCACTTACATTAAAAAATAAGTTTACTTATTTATGTATTTTTGGCTGTGCTGGGTCTTCATCGCTGCGTGGGTTTTTCTGTAGTTGTAGAGCAGGAGCCAATCTCCAGCTGTGGTGCTCCACCTTCTCATCGAGGTGGCTTCTCTCCATGCCTCACATGGGCTCCATGACATGTGGGCTTTAGTGGTTGTGGCCGATGGACTCAGTAGTTGTGGATCTTGGGCTCTAGAGTAGAGGCTCAATAGTTGTGGCATACGGGCTGTTGTTTTGTGGCATGTGGGGTCTTCCTGGATCAGGGATTGAATGAATCTGTGTGTCCTGCATGGACAGGCAGACTCTTCACCACTGAGCCACCAGGGAAGCCCTTTGCATTCATATTTAAACCTATTGTCCATCTTTAATTAAATTTGGTTAAAGGTGTAAGGCCTGTGTCTAGATTAATATTTTTGTGTGTGGATGTCCAGCTGTTCCATCAACATTTGTTGAAAAGACTGTCTTTTCTCTATTGAATTTCCTTTGCTCTTTTTTCAAAGTTTGATAGATTCTATTTGTGTAGGTCAATTTCTTGGCTTTCCATTCTGCTCCATGGATTTATTTGTCTTTTCTTTTGCCAATACCATACCATCCTGATTAATGTCATTTCTATGAATTTAATACACGTGTAGATTTTTGTAACCAGCACAATAATCAGCATATGGGACAATTCCATCACTCAAAAAAATAAATAAACTTCCTTATGTTTTCTCCTTATATTCACATTTCTTATGCACTTATGTCTGGCAACCACCAATCTATTTCCAGCACAGTAATTTTTCCTTTTTGTGAATATCAGATGAATGCAATCATATGATATATAGCCTTTTGAGATTGGCTTCTATCAGTCAGCATAATGGCTTTGGAGGATCATCCTTTTTTAAATGAGTATGAATAGTTGTTCCTTATTTTGGCTGAGGAATATTCCATGGTATGGATTTAGCATAATTTGTTTATTCATTCTTTATTTGAGAAATATTTGGGTTATTTTCAGTGTTTGGTGATTAAGAGTAAAGCTGCTGTAAATACCCACATACAGGTTTATGTGAACATAAATTTGCATTTCTCTGGGTTCAATACCGAGAAGTGAAATTGCTGGGCCATAGTAAGTACATGATAAACTCTTGAAGAAACTACTGATCAATTTTCTATAGTGGCTGAATAATTTTATATTCCTACCAGCAATGTATGTGAGATGCAGCTGTTCCACTTCTTCTCCAGTGCTTGGCATAGTCAATAATTTTTAGTTTGGACATTCAGTGGATGGCAATTTTGTTTCATCATGATTTTAATTTGCATTCACTAGCTAATCATGTTGAATATCTTTTCATAGGATTATTTGTCATCCATACATCTTTGATTAAGTGTCTGTCAACATATTTTGCCCATTTCAAAAAAATGTGTTTTTTTCACTCTGAGTATTGATAGTTCTTTATTATTATGATTAGAAGTCTTTTGTCAGATATATGATTTAGAAATGTCCCCAGTTGGCAGCTTGCTTTTTTCATTCTTCTGATAGTACCTTGTGCAGAGCAAAAGTTGTTAAGTTTGATGGTTTAATTTATCAAAAAAAAAATTTTTTTTTATGTCTTAGGTTTTTGGTGTCATGTCTGAGAATTCTAATTCTTTGTATAGCCCCAGGTTATGAAGCTTTTCTCCTAAAATATTTATAGTTTTGCATCATATCTTTAGATGTATAAACAATTCTGAATTAATTTTTGCATAAGATGTGAGATGTAGGTTAAGGTTTATTTTTTTGTCTACATATATCAGATAGTTCTAACACTATTTGTTGAAAAAGAATGTCTTTTTCCCTTCAGTTACTTTTTGCATGTTTGTATATGGATGTGAGAATTGGACTGTGAAGAAGGCTGAGCGCTGAAGAATTGATGCTTTTGAACTGTGGTGTTGGAGAAGACTCAGTCCAAGGTACTGAAAGGAGATCCAACCAGTCCATTCTGAAGGAGATCGATGCACGTGAGTCTCAGTGAACTCCAGGAGTTGGTGATGGACAGGGAGGCCTGGCGTGCTGCGATTCATGGGGTTGCAAAGAGTCAGACACGACTGAGCAACTGATCTGACCTGATCTGATATGGCCAAATATCAATTGGCCATATGTGTGACGGTCTACTTCTAGACACTGTTCTGTTTCATTGATATATGTGTTTATCCTTCACCAACACCACGATTTCTTGGTTACTATAGATTTATAGCAAGTCTTAAATTTAGATAGTGTGATTTCTCCAAATGCTTGATACTTGATCAAAAGTGTTATGCTATTCAAGTTTTTTTTAATATTTTCATGTAAATTTTACAATCAGCTTGTCTAAATCTACATTATTTTTTGCCGAATTTTTTGTTAGTATTATATTAACTTACAGATCAAGTTGGGAAGAATTAATGTCTTTTGTATATTGAATTGTATCCACCTATAGAATCAATATTTGGTTACATTGATTTTTATTTTTTAGCTTTTAGTTTTATTGAAGTTTACTCTCTTTTATCTTCTTTATGCTACTTTGGGCTTATATCATTTTTCTTTTTCTCAGTTCTTAACTTAGAAGCGTGAATTATTGACTTGAGACCTTTCTTATTTTCTAACAAAAGCTATTGCTATGAATTTCATTGCAAGCATTGCTCAAATTGCACCCAGACTTAATATCTGAATTTTTATTTTCTCTAAGTTCAGTTTTTTGTTTTTGTTTTTCTTCTTTATAATTTACTTCAGTGCTCCTTCTTTGACCCGTGGATTATTTAGAAGTGTATTGTTTGATATTTAGATGTCTGAAGATTTTCCAGTTAGCCATTATTGATTTCTAATTTAATTCCTTTAAGACCTGAAAACATAATTTGTAGGATTTAATTATTTGGACTTTGTTAAAGTTTGTTTTATGACCAGAATATTGACAATCTTGGTGAACGATCCATGTGGACTTTAGAAGAATGTACATTCTGCTGCTGCTGGGTGGAGTGTTCCATAAACACAATTAGATCAGTTGGTTGATGGTGTTGTTCATTTCTTCAGCATCCTTGCTAATAGTCTGTCTACTACTTCTATCTGTTACTGAGTGGTATATGTTAAATTCTCTAAATATAATTGTGAATGTTTTTATTCTCCTTTAATTTCTGTCAGTTTTTGCATATTGATGCTCTGTTCCTAGGTACATCAGTTCAGTTCAGTCACTCAGTCGTGTCTGACACTTTGTGACCCCATGAATCACAGCACGCCAGGCCTCCCTGTCCATCACCAACTCATGGAGTTCACTGAGACTCATCCATCCAGTCCAGCGCTTCTCATGATGTACTTGGCATATAAGTTAAATAAGCAGGGTGATAATATACAGCCTTGACGTACTCCTTTTCCTATTTGGAACCAGTCTGTTGTTCCATGTCCAGATCTAACTGTTGCTTCCTGACCTGCATACAGATTTCTCAAGAGGCAGGTCAGGTGGTCTGGTATTCCCATCTCTTTCAGAATTTTCCACAGTTTATTGCGATCCACACAGTCAAAGGCTTTGGCATAGTCAATGAAGCAGAAATAGATGTTTTTCTGGAACTCTCTTGCTTTCTCCATGACCCAGCGGATATTGGCAATTTGATCTCTGGTTCCTCTGCCTTTTCTAAAACCAGCTTGAACATCAGGAAGTGCATGGTTCACATACTGCTAAAGCCTGGCTTGGAGAATTTTGAGCATTACTTTACTATCATGTGAGATGAGTACAATTGTGCGGTAGTTTGAGCATTCTTTGGCATTGCCTTTCTTTGGGATTGGAATGAAAACTGACCTTTTCTGGTCCTGTGGCCACTGCTGAGTTTTCCAAATTTGCTGGCATATTGAGTGCAGCACTTTCACAGCATCATCTTCCAGGATTTGAAATAGTTCAACTGGAATTCCATCACCTCCACTAGCTTTGTTCATAGTGATGCTTTCTAAGGCGCACTTGACTTCATATTCCAAGATGTCTGGCTCTAGGTCAGTGATCACACCATCATGGTTATCTGGGTTGTGGAGATCTTTTTTGTACAGTTCTTCTGTGTATTCTTGCCATCTCTTCTTAATATCATCTGCTTCTGTTAGGTCCATACCATTTCTGTCCTTTATCGAGCCCATCTTTGCATGAAATGTTCCCTTGGTATCTCTAATTTTCTTGAAGAGATCTCTAGTCTTTCTCATTCTGTTGTTTTCCTCTATTTCTTTGCATTGATTGCTGAGGAAGGCTTTCTTATCTCTTCTTGCTATTCTTTGGAACTCTGCATTCAGATGCTTATATCGTTCCTTTTCTCTTTTGCTTTTCGCTTCTTTTCTTTTCACAGCTATTTGTAAGGCCTCCCCAGACAGCCATTTTGCTTTTTTGCATTTCTTTTCCATGGGGATGGTCTTGATCCGTCTCCTGTACAATGTCACGAACCTCATTCCATAGTTCATCAGGCACTCTATCTATCAGATCTAGGCCCTTAAATCTATTTCTCACTTCCACTGTATAATCATAAGGGATTTGATTTAGGTCATACCTGAATGGTCTAGTGGTTTTCCCTACTTTCTTCAATTTAATTCTGAATTTGGCAATAAGGAGTTCATGATCTGAGCCACAGTCAGCTCCTGGTCTTGTTTTTGTTGACTGTATAGAGCTTCTCCATCTTTGGCTGCAAAGAACATAATCAATCTGATTTCGGTGTTGACCATCTGGTGATGTCCATGTGTAGAGTCTTCTCTTCGGTTGTTGGAAGAGGGTGTTTGCTATGACCAGTGCATTTTCTCGGCAAAACTCTATTAGCCTTTGCCCTGCTTCATTCTGTACTCCAAGGCCAAATTTGTCTGTTACTCCAGGTGTTTCTTGACTTCCTACTTTTGCATTCCAGTCCCCTATAATGAAAAGGACATCTTTTTTTGGTATTAGTTCTAAAAGGTCTTGTAGGTCTTCATAGAACCGTTCAACTTCAGCTTCTTCAGCATTACTGGTTGGGGCATAGACTTGGATTACTGTGATATTGAGTATAATTGTTATTTCTTTTTTGTGAATTGAATAATTGATTAATATGCAATAGTTCTCTTAATCCCTGATAATTTTCTGTGTTCCAAAGTCTTTGTCTGATATTAATACAGCCACTTTAGCTCTCTTCATGTTAACCTTTGCATAGAAGTAATTTCCCATCTGTTTTATTTTTAATTTTCCTATATTGTTATATTTGAAGTGAGTTTGTTATAGGCAGCATGTATTTAATAGGTTTTTTTTATTTAAGTATAGTTGATATACAATACTGTATGTTACAAGTGTTCAATATAGTGATTCAAAAATTTTAAAGGTTATAATCCATTTATAGTTATTATTAATTATTGACTATATTCCCTGTGTCGTACTATTTATCCTTGTAGCTTATTTTATACATTGCCATTTGTATCTGCTTATCCATTACCCCTTAGTTGCCCCTCCCTCTTTCTTCTCCCCACCGGTAACCACTGCCACTATTCTGTTACCTTCATCTGAGTCTGCCTCCTTCCTGTCATATGCACGTTTGTTGTGTTTTTTAGATTCCACATGTAATGATATCATACAGTGTATGTCTTTCCCTGTCTGACTTATTTCTGTAGCATCATGCATTCCACGTCCGTTCGTAATGCTGCAAGTGGCGAAACAGACAAACAGAACCCATATTTTCGTGTAATTGCTGTGTTTAGATCAATTGCATGGAACATAATTATTGATAGGTTTTGATTTAGATCTAGTATTTTTTTTCTGTTTTCTGAATGTTTCCTCTAGTTTTTCATTTCCGTTTGTCCCTCCTTGCCTTCATTGGGTAAATTTTACATTTTTATTATATTTTAGCTTACCTATTCTCATAATCACAGTACACTTTTTGACTTTCATTGACTCCTAATAATTTTATCTCATCAAGTGGAATTGTAAGTTTCTGTCTTTTATGTTGTAATTGTCTTACATTTTACAGTTACATTAAAAAAAACCCTCATCATACAGTGATTATATTTTTTGTTTTTAGCAACTGAATATTATCAATATTTTTAAAATTGAGAAGAAAAGAATAGTTTATCATTAATAGTTATTTACCACTTCTGTGGCTCTTCCTTCATTCCTAACATTCCAAGTTTCCTTCTGATATCAGTTCCCTTCTGTATGAAAAACTTTGGTCTGCAATTCTTTGTGTGCAGATCTTCTAACAACAAATTGCTTTCATTTTCCTTCGTGTTGGAATATATGTATGTCATTTTGTATCCAGAGGATATTTTTACTGTGTACAGGATTTTTGGTCAATAGATCTTTTCTTCATAAGTTTAAAAATGTTGTGGCATTTTCTGGTTTCATGCGTTCTGATGAGTGATCTGCGGTCATTTGAAATAAATTTCTTTAAAGGTAACGTGTTGGTTTCCTCTGATTATTTCGTGATTTTTTTCTTCATCTCTTCATTTTTAGCAGTTTGATTATAATGTGAGTAGGGAGTTGTTTGGGTTTATCCTGGTTAAATTTCACTGACTTTGGCTATATAGGTTTACGTCTTTTGATGAAATTGGAAAGCCTTCAGCCATTTCTTCTTCAAATACTTATTTCAAACTGTGCTTTTTCTCCTCCAGGTCTAGAGTTCCCATAACATACATGTTAAGTCTTATGTTGCTGTCACACAGTTCCCTGGATTTCTGTTTGCTTTTGTTATCTCTTCTCTCTTTGTTGTTACTGTTGAACCCATCCAGTGAGTTTTAAAGTTTGGTTAGTATATTTTTCAGCTCTAGCATTTCTGTTTGTCTCTTCTTCACATTTTCTAGTTCTTTGCTGGCTTTCTCTTTTTCCACTCTGGGGTACTTATTCTTGCTTGTGATGCTACTTCCATAATAGCTGCATCCATGTCATACTGGCACTTGTACCTGTTAATTATCTTTTCCATGCAAATTGAGAGTTTCCTGGTTTTTTGGAAGAGAAGTGATTTTGGACTGTTTCCTGCTATTCTGAAAATCATGTGTGTACCTCTGGGTCTTATTTAAATTCTATGGAAACTGTTGGCATTGTTCTTCTAGCAGTCAGTTGACCTGGTTCGCTTCAGACTACAAGGTTCATCCTGCCTTTGGTTGACTGTGGATCCAGGCTCAGTTCAGCGTTCAGTGCCTTGCAGTGCCGTTCAGTTTTGCCCCAGGTGGGCGCCACCCCGAGGTCAGTCTGGGCCTAGGCAAGTGTCTTTGTGTTGGTTCGGTTCTTAAATTTTTTTTTTCTGCTCAGTAGAATCAGATCCACGTGTGTGTGGCTTGAAGACTAGTTCTTACACAACCTTATAGGGTTGTTTTCTCAACACACTTCCTCTTCACAGTTTACCATGTGCAGTATGTCCGTCAGTTTTTAACAGATTCCAAAGGGCTCGTGGCACTCTTGGTTTCTGTCCTCCAGACATAAGTGCTGTGGCTTAATCTTCCCTGCTCTCCCCTGTGCTTCCAAGACTGCAGCTATGTTTGGGGTCAAGTGTAAGGAGCACATGAAAAGAAAATGCTGATTCACTCCACACTCTTGGGATCCCAACCCAACTTACTGCAGAGGTCTTTGCAGCCATCACGGTGTTAATGCTTAGAGGCTGGGCATAAGTTGCCAGAGATGGGAAAACAAACACACAAATAAAACAAAACCTGGGATTTCCACATTCTCTTTGAGATTTCAGAATTCCCTCACAGCTCCCAGAGCCAGAAAGGGGGGGTCTCTCTTAGAGCTGATTGCCACCTTTAGGTTTTCATTTGAATTGAGTTTAGGCCAATGGATCCTGGAGGAAAAAGACATGCAGACTCACTGCTGTTTTGATGTTATTTGGAATTCTGATCTTCTTTCCTGATCTACTTGCTACTACTTACTTTCCAAATCCTAAAGTAGTTCCTACAGGCATGGTAGTCATAGCAGTGGGAAGTATAGTTATTCCACTTAACAGAACTGGAATCTCTCCCATGATGTTTTGTAAAAAAATTTTTTTTTTTTTTTGCAGAGTTTTGGCTTTTTCTTGGAAACTAACTTTAGGCTCACAGAAGTTGCAAAAATAATACAGGGAATTTCTGTGCATGCTTCTCCAGATTTCCCCAGTGATAACATATCACAGTGCATTTCAAAACCAGGACATTGGCAGTGGCATGATGCTATCAGTTAAACTACAGACCCTGCTTGGTTTTCATCAGATCTTTGTTGCTGGTGGTGGTGTATAGTGCTATGAAATTCCAACACTTGTGTTACCACCACAAGGAAGATACAGAACTCTTCTATCACTACAAAAAAAAAGAAAAGAAAAAGAAACACCTCCAAGCTACACCCCAACTCTAACCCTGGGTAGTCACTGATTTATTCTGCATCACTACAATTGGTGGTCATTTCAAGGTTATTCTACAAGTGGAATCATACAGTGTATCCGTCAGTTTTAACAGAGTTCAGTCTTTGGCACTGAGTGCTTTCCTGCTATCAGGCATTCAGACATCAGGCAAGACTCTCTTACTGGGACAGAAGCTATGACCTACTGGTCCCTCCTCTCAAGTCCCTCTAACAAGTATGGGAATTTAAAAAGAAGGAATTAGAGGCCAAGGTGTGTGTGTGTGTGTGTATATATGTATAGTGACTAGGGTCTGTTAAAGGAGCAAGCATCCCATTATTCTGAGCACTCAACTCCTGGCCTTCAGGAATCAGAATGAAACCAGATTCCCTGGACATAAAACATCTGAGTCATTGCCTCAGATCACAAGGGCTGACAAGAGGTCAATGTATGTCTAACCCCAAGTGGCCCACTTTGCCTTCATGTGACTGTAAGAGCCGGAGGAAGGTGGGCTAGCATGGCCCAGGGAAGCTGTGCTCAGAAGGGCACACTAAATACACCTATTATCCCTGTGGCTTTGTCAACAAAATATTTCAACCCCTGATGAATCTCTCTGTGTTCCTAGATTTATTTTTAGGTGCAGCACAACAGATTGTTTCTTTGTTTGCTTTTCTGTTTGCTCATGGTTATTACTTCCTCCTGAACGGTTCATCATAGCGGCAGTCATACAGTAATCATCTAGCAGTATATTATTATTTATTATGTATCCAGTACCATAAAGGCTCATAAAGCTTACCAGGTGCCCATGACGATACCAGCCATTGACTGAAGAGCTTAATGTTGCATTCGGGCACTTACTGGGGAGCTGGAGCTGGAGGCTCAGTGATGAGGCCGACTGTCCTGGGACCAAACTATTACTCCTACTTCCTCCTGGCAGTGTAAAGGGATGCAGAGTTCTAGAAGCTCCATGCAGTCAGGACACAGAGAAGGACATGGACAGGGCAGAAATCTTGATATGGATGGAACAGGAGAAGGAGGTGGTGCTTGTAATAGCATGGTTCTCATGCTTCTGAGAATGAGAAACCTGATTCTCATGTCTTCTGAAATGGACTCTATAACTGGGAGGATTGTTGCTGTTTTTCAGTAGCTCAGTCATGTCTGACTCTGCAGCCCCATGGACTATAGCCCACCAGGCTCCTCTGTCATGGGATTTCCCAGGCGAGAATTACGGAATGGGTTGCATTCCCTTCTCCAGGGACCTTCCCAACCCAGGGATGGAACCCTCATCTTTCATACCTTCTGCACCAGAGCTCCTTTTTCTGTGTTGCTCTTCACTCTATCAGGGAAGAGCTCAGGTTGGTGGCGCTGGCCACTTTCTCCAAGCTCACAAGCCTGAGGTCACGCATTCAATTATTTTCAAATACTGCCTGTTCAGATAAAAAAGGAACGGAGGAGGAAGACAGCTGGCTGAGGCTGAGGCTGGTTGCAGACTTGCTTCTTGTCCTCATGGTGGCTGGCAAGTGGAGCTCTGTCAGGGATCCCTTGCCTCCCGTGTCAGACAGACTTCAGTCTCAGGAGGACGGCTGTGCTTCCCTTGTGGCTGTGCTCACTCTTTTCCCTCCAGTGCTAGATTCAAGATAGGATTCCACAACCAGTCCCCCATCATTCACTCGGCATCTGCAAATCCCAATCAGACAAGAAGATTTTGTCAGATTTAATTTTTGAAGTGTGTTTATGGACCAGTTCTCTCATTGACTCTGCCTTATCAGCCTATTCGATGCCTCTCTAGACTTTCAGGCATGCCTCTTTATTTTCCCATGGTTGAAAATAAGGTTGAATTTAGAAATCCCTCAAGTTTACTTTTCATTTTTGATTGTAACCCAAGCCTGATTAAAAATTTTTTCTCCCTTTTCATTATCTATCAATCTTTCTAATGAAATCAATGGAGATAGAGGCAAGATACCTTTGCTCAAGTCACTATCTTACCCAATTCCTATGCAAGACCAAATTTTATATATTTTGACTAATATATCCCTCAGGTAAGCCTGCTTGCTGTCAATAGGTTAAGTCTTCCTGTTTGATTCCATCATCTTTCCAGTGTAGACACAGGTGAAGTCTAGAGTTTCCAGGAGACAACAAAACACTTCTCATGCAAAACAGGGACACTGAGTGCCTCAGCTGTAACTGTTACTCTGAACAAACTCTGTCACACGATCACATGATCTTCAGCACTTGACACATGTCTATCAGAAATAGAACTTATGAAAAGAACCCCATTTACAATTGCATCAAAAAGAATAAAATACCGAAGAATTTAACCAAGGAGGTAAAAAAAACCCTATAATGTGAAAACTATAAAAAAAACCCAAAAACTATTGAAAGAAATTGAAGATAACACAAATAAATGGAAAGTATTTCATGCTAGCAGATTGGAAAAATTAATATTGTTAAAATGTCCATTTAGTAACCAAATCAATTTACAGATTCAATGCAGTCCCTATCAAAATACCAATGGGGTTTTTCACAGTACTGAAAAAATATAATTGTAAAATTTGTATGGAGTCAGAGAAGATCCCAAATAACAAAAGCAATCTTAACAAAGAAGAGCAAAGCTAGAGATAATCATGTCCCAGATTTCAAACCATACCACAAAGCTATAGTGATCACAACTGTATGGTACTGGGATAAAATACTTAGTTTTAATCAAGAACTTTCTTATTTATCAGTCTTTTCCATATCTGTTTACTCTAGTCTTGTTTTTTTTTTTTTTAATATAATAGTTAATGGAGAAACATTGAGTACCAACTATAATCACAGAGTATTTCCAGGCATTAAATATATAATATATAATCCAGCACCTCAGAGAACCTAGCTCAACAGTATTGCTCTTTCTAACACAAGGAAACTTTGAGTTTGTATATATTCCTCTTCAGAACTTGGGTTTGGCTCCATCTGAGAAGATTCAATTTTTCAATAATGATTTCAATGATTTTGAATAATGATTCCTCCTCAGAACTTGGGTTTGGCTCCATCTGGGAAGCTTCAATTTTTTCAATAATGATAACTGAAGAAAATTGTCTAGCAATCTGTTGTATTTGACTTCTCACTCTGCCAGTGTTACTGTGTTGACTTTTGTTCAGCCTCCCAACCTTGAAGAGATATCCTCTTCAAGAACATTCAAGAGAAGACAGAAGAGGAAGCAGAGTAGCAAACAATTTTTTTTTTTTTTTTTGTAGAGGTGTCCCTGTGGCAGGCAGACATTCTAGGAAAACACTCAAGATTCTACATCCTTCTGCCTGGAACCCGTGAACAGGAAGAGATATTATTCCTGTGGCTGTGTTAAGTTACGTAGCACACTTGACCCAGAAAAGGGGAGATGATTCAGATGGAGCTAATCTGGTCACATGCTCAGTCTCTCAGTTCTTTCCTCTCTTTGCAACCCTATGTACTGAGCCCGCCAAGCTCCAGTGTCCGTGAGCTTTTCTGAACAAGAATACCGCATGGGTTGCCATTTCCTCCTCCAGGGGATCTTCCTGACCTTCTGTGTCTCCTACATGGCAGGCAGATTTTGTGAATCAAATCACAGGTGCCCCTAAAACACAGAAGAAAACACAGAAGGAAAATACAGAGATGTGAAGAATAAGGACTGATGTGCCCCAGCTAGTATGAAGATGCAGAGGACCCTGTCAAATGCAGGGGAATCTAGGTGTCTTCCTGGGGCAGACAGCACCTCTTACTGATGTTCAAGAAGGAATCTGGCCAACAATGTAAATGAATTTGGGAGTGGAGTCTTTCCAGAACCTCCACAAAAGGCCCTAGCTGGGTCACACCTCGCTTTTGCTTTGTGAGAACCAGAATTTAGAACCTAAAAGAGGCCTCCCTGATTGCTGACCTCTAGAAGTGTGAGCTAACAAAAAACTTTTGTTTTATGTTGCTAGTCTGCGGTAATTTATTACAGCAGCAAGGGGAGGCTAATACCTACTCCTTCATGTGTAATTAAGTTCTAAACGGAAGAGGTAAATGGAATTACTGAAAAGCAAACTCTCAGAAACAAAATTAGAAAGTAAGCTCGTTTGCACAATAAAAGAATTCTTTACATTGCAAAAGGATTTAGAGGTTCCTTTAAGTAGCACTTATTTAAGTATTTGTTTACAGATCATTACTTGCTTAACAGAGGGAGAAACTAAAAGCTGAAGTGTTCCAAGCTTTTGCTGATTAAATAGCAATCAAAAATGAAGATAAAGTATGAGATTATAATAATAACAAATGTGCATTTATGCAGGCATTTCAAATGTTTTCATTTTACATAATCAAAAGCAAAAGTCCCAGGATCTGCAGTTCTCTCCAGGACACTTGTCCTTCTTATTCAAGTCATATTTAGTGCAAGCAAGCAACTGCGCAGCACTGAAGACCTTGGGAGTACAAAGAGGAGGCAAGGAATTCTCGTCCTCGGGTCCTTTGCTCCAAACTAACTGATGCTTTCTAACTGTGGTGCTAGAGAAGACTCTTGAGAGTTCCTTGAACAGCAAGGAGATCCAACCAGTCAATCCTAAAGGAAATCTGTCCTGAGTATTCATTGGAAGGACTGATGCTTAAGATGAAGCTCCAATACTTTGGGCACCTGATGCAAAGAGCTGACTCATTGGAAAAGACCCGGATACTGGGAAAGATTGAAGTCAGGAGGAGAAGCGGATGACAAAGGATTAGGTGGTTGGATGGCATCACTGGCTCAATGGACATGAGTTTGAACATACTCTCAGAGATAGTGAAGGACAGGGAAGCCTGGCGTGCTGCAGTCCATGGGGTTGTAAAGAGTCAGACATAACTTAGGAACTGAACAACTAACAACAACAACAATTTTGCCACATAATTATTTCTAACCCTGAAATTTAGAGCAGAGGAGGAGCCAGGAGGATGGGGGGATGGGGGAGGGGGTCGGGGGAGGGGGGCAAAAAATATCAAAGATCTGGAAGGTTGAGCAGAAGCATCCCAATAGTAGGGTCCTTGATTGTGGGGCAAGGAAAAAGGGAAACTTTGTCAGGTCCCCCACTCCAGGGACTGATGGTAAGAGGAAAAAAAAAAAATTCAATGCCACTTGTTAAAGGCAGTAAGGCAGAATTTACTTAGGACGATTACCACAGGACCACTGGAGTTTCACAGGAAAGATATTAGGCTCAACTCTGAATAAAAATGGGCACATGGCAATTTTAAGCCAAGGAACAGGATGGGGTTACTGGATGGAAAATTACTAAAAAGAAACATCAGGGGTAAAGGAGGTTCTGGTTAAACTGATCTAACAGGATTCTGGCAGGCAGCAGGCCAGAGTAATCAGACATTGCCCAGGGGATAGATGGTGCAGGATGAAGAACTTGGTCCATTATCAAGGATGAGGGTGATCAGATATTGAGAGTGGAGGAATTCTTTGCTAAACTTACTTACAAGGGTTCTTGTTAAAACTAGATTTTATGAGGAAGTACATTCATGGACACAAAAGAAGGTTTAGAAGCCTGACTATACTTTGGTCAACAAAAGAATCTTTGTCACTGGGTCAGGCCCCCTTGACTTATATTATCTCACTCAATTCTGCAGGGTGTACAACTTTACCCCATGCTTCAGGTAAATAAACCAAGGTTCCAAGAGGAAAACCAATTAGTGCAACTTTACGAACATTTAAATAAAGGGCCGAGAGTGCCAGGCTGCGATGGCGCAGGAACGGCCGAGAGGAGCTACCCCACGTCCGAGGCCAGGGGTGGCATCTGGGAGGAGCTACCCAGCGCCTGAGGCCAGGCAGGCGGCCAGGAGGAGCAACCCCACGTCCAAGGAGTGGTGGCTGCATGGGCACAGGAGAGCCTAGAGGAGCTATTCCACGTTCAAGCTCAGGAGGGGCGGCAGTGAGGAGATACCCCTCGTCCAAGGTAAGGAGGAGCGGCTGCGCTTTGCTGGAGCAGCTGTGAAGAGATACCGCACGTCCAAGGTAAGAAAAACCCAAGCAAGACAATAGATGTTGCAAGAGGGCATCAGAGGGCAGACACAATAAAACCATAATCACAGAAAACTAGTCAATCTAATCACACTAGGACCACAGCCTTGTCTAACTCAATGAAACTAAGCCATGCCCGTGGGACCACCCAAGATGGGTGGGTCCTGGTGGAGAGATCTGACAGAATGTGGTCCACTGGAGAAGGGAATGGCAAACCACTTCAGTATTCTTGCCTTGAGAACCCCATGAACAGTATGAAAAGGCAAAATGATAGGATACTGAAAGTGGAATGCCCCAGGTCAGTAGGTGCCCAATATACTATTGGAGATCAGTGGAGAAATAACTCCAGAGAGAAGGAAGGGATGGAGCCAAAGCAAAAACAACACCCAGTTGTGGATGTGACTGGTGATACAAGTAAGGTCCAATGCTGTAAAGAGCAATATTGCATAGGAACCTGGAATGTCAGGTCCGTGAATCAAGGCAAATGGAAGTGGTCAAACAAGAGATGGCAAGAGTGAACGACGACATTCTAGAAATCAGCGAACTCAAATGGACTGGAATGGGTGAATTTAACTCAGATGACCATTACATCTACTACTGCGGGCAGGAATCCCTCAGAAGAAATGGAGTAGCTGTCATGGTCAACAAAAGAGTCCAAAATGCAGTACTTGGAAGCAATCTTAAAAACGACAGAATGATCTCTGTTTGTTTCCAAGGCAAACCATTCAATATCACAGTAATCCAAGTCTATGCCCCAGCCAGTAATGTTGAAGAAGCTGAAGTTGAACGGTTCTATGAAGACCTACAAGACCTTTTAGAACTAACACCCAAAAAAGATGTCCTTTTCATTATAGGGGACTGGAATGCAAAAGTAGGAAGTCAAGAAACACCTGGAGTAACAGACAAATTTGGCCATGGAATACAGAATGAAGCAGGGCAAAGACTAATAGAGTTTGGCCAAGAAAATGCACTGGTCATAGCAAACACCCTCTTCCAACAACAGAAGAGAAGACTCTACACATGGACATCACCAGATGGTCAACACCGAAATCAGATTGATTATGTTCTTTGCAGCCAAAGATGGAGAAGCTCTATACAGTCAACAAAAACAAGACCAGGAGCTGACTGTGGCTCAGATCATGAGCTCCTTATTGCCAAATTCAGAATTAAATTGAAGAAAGTAGGGAAAACCACTAGACCATTCAGGTATGACCTAAATCAAATCCCTTATGATTATACAGTGGAAGTGAGAAATAGATTTAAGGGCCTAGATCTGATAGATAGAGTGCCTGATGAACTATGGAATGAGGTTCGTGACATTGTACAGGAGACAGGGATCAAGACCATTCCCATAGAAAAGAAATGCAAAAAAGCAAAATGGCTGTCTGGGGAGGCCTTACAAATAGCTGTGAAAAGAAGAGAAGCGAAAAGCAAAGGAGAAAAGGAAAGATATAAGCATCTGAATGCAGAGTTCCAAAGAATAGCAAGAAGAGATAAGAAAGCCTTCCTCAGCGATCAATGCAAAGAAATAGAGGAAAATAACGGAATGGGAAAGACTAGAGATCTCTTCAAGAAAGTTAGAGATACCAAGGGAACATTTCATGCAAAGATGGGCTCGACAAAGGACAGAAATGGTATGGACCAAACAGAAGCAGAAGACATTAAGAAGAGATGGCAAGAATACACAGAAGAACTGTACAAAAAAGATCTTCACGACCAAGATAATCATGATGGTGTGATCACTGACCTAGAGCCAGACATCCTGGAATGTGAAGTCAAGTGGGCCTTAGAAAGCATCACTACAAACAAAGCTAGTGGAGGTGATGGAATTCCAGTTGAGCTATTTCAAATTCTGGAAGATGATGCTGTGAAAGTGCTGCACTCAATATGCCAGCAAATTTGGAAAACTCAGCAGTGGCCACAGGACTGGAAAAGGTCAGTTTTCATTCCAGTCCCAAAGAGAGGCAATACCAAAGAATACTCAAACTACTGCCCAATTGCACTCGTCTCACACACTAGTAAAGTAATGCTCAAAATTCTCCAAGCCAGGCTTTAGCAATACATGAACCATGAACTTCCAGATGTTCAAGCTGGTTTTAGAAAAGGCAGAGGGACCAGAGATCAAGTTGCCAACATCCACTGGATCATCAAAAAAGCAAGAGTTCCAGAAAAACATCTATTTCTACTTTATTGACTATGCCAAAGTCTTTGACTGTGTGGATCACAATAAACTGTGGAAAATTCTGAAAGAGATGGGAATACCAGACCACCTGATCTGCCTCTTGAGAAACCTATATGCAGGTCAGGAAGCAACATTTAGAACTGGACATGGAACAACGGACTGGTTCCAAATAGGAAAAGGAGTACATCAAGGCTGTATATTGTCACCCTGCTTATTTAACTTATATGCAGAGTACATCATGAGAAACACTGGGCAGGAAGAAGCACAAGCTGGAATCATGATTGCCGGGAGAAATCTCAATAACCTCAGATATGCAGATGACACCACCCTATATAGCAGAAAGTGAAGAGGAACTCAAAAGCCTCTTGATGAAAGTGAAAGTGGAGAGTGAAAAAGTTGGCTTAAAGCTCAACATTCAGAAAACGAAGATCATGGCATCTGGTCCGATCACTTCATGGGAAATAGATGGGGAAACAGTGGAAACAGTGTCAGACTTTATTTTTATGGGCTCCAAAATCACTGCAGATGGTGACTGCAGCCATGAAATTAAAAGATGCTTACTCCTTGGAAGAAAAGTTATGACCAACCCAGATAGCATATGAAAAGCAGAGACATTACTTTGCCAACAAAGGTTCGTCTAGTCAAGGCTATGGTTTTTCCTGTGGTCATGTATGGATGTGAGAGTTGGACTGTGAAGAAGGCTGAGCGCCGAAGAATTGATGCTTTTGAACTGTGGTGTTGGAGAAGACTCTTAAGAGTCCCTCGGACTGCAAGGAGATCCAACCAGTCCATTCCGAAGATCAGCCCTGGGATTTCTTTGGAAGGAATGATGCTAAAGCTGAAACTCCAGTACTTTGGTCACCTCATGCGAAGAGTTGACTCATTGGAAAAGACTCTGATGCTGGGAGAGATTGCGGGCAGGAGGAAAAGGGGATGACAGAGGATGAGATGGCTGGATGGCATCACTGACTCGATGGACGTGAGTCTGAGTGAACTCTGGGAGTTGGTGATGGACAAGGAGGCCTGGCGTGCTGCGATTCATGGGGTCACAAAGAGTCGGACATGACTGAGCAACTGAACTAAACTGAAATAAAGGGCATACTCAGTTTGGTTCCCAAGACCCTACCGTTTTTGTTTTAACAAACTATGTCTCCAGACATATGCCCAGGTGGGCAGGTGATTAAGAGAAGTTACAAATCAACACTAGGGCAACATCAGTTCTGTCTCTGTAATAGCAGCCTTTGGACTCTGACCAGGTAGCAACAGGTTCAACATCTTGATTAAAAGTTTCCTAAGTGCTTAGACACTACCTCCTCCAATAAATGCATCAGCACAATTGTGGTTGGTCCTAAATTTTTTTACAACTATCTTTAAAAGTTAGACTCAAGATTTAGTTGAAATAGAGAAACATCAGGTACACATAGCCTGCTGTCAATCAAAATCTGCAGTGAAGGGGATTTGCCTGGTGGTCCGGTGGGTAAGGCTCTGCCTGCCAATACAGGGGACTTGGGCTCAATCCTAAGTCGGGGAACTAGGATCCTACATGCTGTGGAGCAACTAAAGCCCACACGCCACAACTAGAGAGTCCTGCACGCTTCACTGAAGATCCCGCATGCGGCAGCTAAGATCCTATGCAGCCAAATAAATAAAGAATTAAAAAGAGAAAAACCTACCGTGGAACTAAGGACCATTTGTTGCCAGGATATCCTATTGCCCTGAACTCAAATTTCACCTTCAGGATACTAAAGATTTTAGAAGTTATCTACACCAAGTAAACATCCCTTTACCTTCACTGCAATTACAGCTTGGTGAATGCTATAGTAGTTCATCATATAAGCTTAGATTTACTAAATACTTCACCTGGCATAAAGTAGACATCCCATAAGCATTTCTTAAATTAATAATATTGGTCTCTGGCATTTTCTTATAACCCCATGGGTTCTGGGAAGCAGTCAGGCATACTCTTACCCACTCTCTGACTCATTAAGTCATTAAAACTCTTATGATCAGCTTTGTCACATTTATATTCATTTTCCTCATTCTCTTGA
This sequence comes from Bos mutus, assembly GCF_027580195.1. Classification (NCBI taxonomy): domain Eukaryota; kingdom Metazoa; phylum Chordata; class Mammalia; order Artiodactyla; family Bovidae; genus Bos; species Bos mutus. The sequence continues at coordinate 4,737,473 of NC_091644.1, read as the reverse complement.
GTGATTTTTTGAGTTCAGTTAAGAGTTCAGCATTTGTTGAATGATTTCTGTGTAGCAAATAAGTTCCCCCCAAACTATTTATTAATTTTGATTCATGTCTTATGCATAATGATCTATATGGTGGTAGTAGGAGCCTGAGCATAAGTGCAAACCACTAATTCATTCATTCAACAAATGTTTGCTGAGTGCCAGCTGTTTGTCACATGCTGGAATGCAGATACAGAGGTGATTCACAGGTCTTCTGTCCTTGACAGAGCTGCCAGTGTATGTGAGAGAAAAAGAAGAAAGTATTAATTATAAGAAAAAGTAGTAAGCACTTCTTTGTTGACAAGATTAGAGAAGAGACCTAACAGATGGAAGAAGAGGGTAAGGGATGATGAAAGCTTTTCTAGAGGAGTGAAAAAATGAGGGGGACGGTGAAAAGTGAGTGGGCCTCGGCCTGGTGGATAAGAAAGAGGTGCAGGACAAAGCATATCCTTTTGAGAGTGATATTCTAAGGGGTGTATTGAGAAGCTCAGACATGACTGACTGATGTGTGGAAACAAACCACAAGAAGGGGATGGGAAGCTCAGCCTAATTCCGTTGTGCTTTTGGCTGTGCTTACACGTGGGCTGAGCAGATAACTGTGTTGTCCGACAAGGTCCTGGCTGAGAAGTAAAGCTGACAGACGCCTGGCTTCTGCTCACAGTAGAACACTGCCCCTGTAAGGTGAGACTGCACTTGTATGAAACCATCCACTCAAATGAGAGGCCAGAAGTATGTGATGATGAGCACTGGGGCATCTTTCTGCAAACATGACTTTGTGAGTAGGTGTTCTTGGATCAGTTGCTATTGCCAGGAAGCTCAAGAGGCCCAGATGAGATCAAAATAAAAGCAGAATGGAGTCTGAAATAGTCAAGCCAGAGGTCCAGAGAGAGTGGAGAAGAATCGGACAAACGCCTGCCCCCCCGCCCTGGTGCACTGTTTGGTTCCTCTGGGGCTCACTGATTTAGGAGAAATCCAACATTTTTCCTTTCCTTTTTGAGACATAATGTGATCCTGACTCATATGCTAGGGATAGACATTTGGGAGAGACAGTAGCCCAACACTGGGGATGAATAAACCTGGCCTGGACATGGTTTCAGAAAAAGATACCCAAATCCTTTTTTAGCAGAACATTTAATTTCCAGTTTTTCAAGCTCCACACCACTCCCTATTGCATCTGATTCATTTACATATTCATTTTCTTTCCCTGACCCTCTAGGTATTTGAGTTTAAGACCTGTGAGAAAACAAATAACCGAACTCTAGGAGAGACCAGGCCAGCTTGGGGATGACCAAGTAACAGCGATCAGAGGGAGAGCAGTAAGAGGGGCGTGATGGAGGCCTGAAGAAAGCATGACTGTTAGCAGAGAGAGGAAGATGTGAACCCGAGTGCGATGTCAGAGGAAGGTCAGGGAAAATGCATATTGGTAACATCCCTTGCGTGTAGCTCTGAGCAAAATGAAACTGTGTCCTGTTTTGTTGCTGTGGCCTTGTCCAGATTTTTGAATTTTAAGAAGCAAGCTTATTAGGGTCAATTTGCTTCATTATTGTCTTCTCTGCCAGGATTCTGATGAATACAATCCAAGTTGTATTCAGATTGTCAAGTGTATGCTGTGTGCTAAGTCCTTCAGTCATGTCTGACCCTTTGTAGCCTTATGGACTGTAGCCCACTGGGCCCCTCTGTAGTCTAAAAGGAGAACACTGGTTACCCCTTTCCCCAGGTTTTCATCCCTACTTCCTGAAACCCATTCTCAAATCCACCGTGTGTGTATGTCTGGCTCAGTTGTGTCTGACACTTTATGATCCCATGGACCGTAGCCTGCCAGGCTCCTCTGTCCATGGAATTTTCCAGGTGAGAATACTAGAGTGGTTTGCCATTTCCTATACCAGGGGATCTTCCTGACCCAGGGATCGAACCCATGTCTCTTGTGTCTTCTGCATTGGCCCACAGATTCTTTACCACTAGTACGACCTGGGAAGCCCATCCACCTCCATAGCTTATCTCTATCCACTTTTCCCAATTTGAGTTCATTCTGTTCTTTAAATTTCAAGCTCAAATTCTTAGGACATGTTCTTACTGCTTTTCTTCAAGGCTGAGTAGATTTGAACCATTACTGAAAGCTTTTCCCTTGTCAATTTCCCTGTCCATTGCAGCTGACCACTTTGCTTGACAAGCTGATGAGGCCTGTGTAATACCTAGACATTTTCCTCTTCCTCTTTCAAGGGCATCAAGGCAGAGCCTCCCAACATTTGAAAATGAGGAAAAATTTTTGCAAAGATTACTCACCAGAAGCCAGAAAGGGATGAGTAGATTGTCAGGTAATGGAGCCAGGGTTGTGAGAGGGTAGATTGGCTGAAGCTTCCCATTACTTTCCTAACAAGGGGATCCTTTCTTCTCCTCCCTGAGTGGCAAGGACCTGAGAACAGTGAGGGAAGTTGTGAATCTATGGAGCCTGGATTCCACTCTGCTGGCTCCTGCCCCTGCTGACTCTGAGCTCAGGCCCCAGGAAGGCAAACGCTCCAATAACCCTGTATTTTCACTGCCTTTTCCCAAGTCATCATTTCACAGTTGGCTCTCTGGATCAGAATGCTTCCTAACATCTATAAAGATAACTTCTCTTCACATCTGCATAAGAATCTCATACATCTTTGGCAGCCTTGAGTATTTATTATCTCATTTGATCCTTATCCCTGTCTTGTACAATCACAATAATGATGATAAAAATTATTTAATGCTTAATCAGTTCTAGGCAGTGTCCTCGAAGTTTTGTACTGCCCAATTCAGTTCTCCCAAACCTTATCATGGAGAGATTTTATTTTTAAACTTTTTATTTTGTATTGGGGCATAACTGATTAACAATGTTGTGATAGACTCAGATGAACGGTGAAGGGTCTCAGCCATACATCCATGTATCCATTCTCCTCTAAACTCCTCTCCTCTCCTCTCCAGGCTGCTACATTGGGTAGAGCAGCATGTGCCATACAGTGGTTCCTTGATGGTTATTCATACTACTCCCATTTTTCAGAGATAAAAACTGAAATTTAAATATCCCTTAGTCAGAAGCATCAAGCTTTTCAAGGTCATGCTACTTTTGGTAATAGAACTGTGAAGGGTGGCAGAATATACCACACCAAAATAGGTCACTTTGGTATTCTGAACTGAAGGCAATTGAGAAGAAGCTGACACAAGAAAAGCTCCCTGCCTTTCCCCTATTTGCCTAAAAGTAGGTCATACATTTGTAAAGGTGTTCCCACTCCACCACAAAGCACAGAGGTTAATCAGCAAGGATAATTCCAGACCCTCATCAGCCCAGAGACAGCACCAGAGGAATACAGACCATAAACTTTGCTAAAACTAGCCCTTATCTACCATTAGTTTCCCCGTATGTTTGCTTTTCCACAATTTGCCACCTCTAGAAGCTCAAAATCCTTTTTCTTTTATCATGTCACTGCTCTTAAAATCTATTGTTTTTTGCTAAGGTGCTATATAAGCACATGGACTTCCCTGGTGGCTCAGATGGTAAAGCATCTGTCTACAATGTGGGAGACCTGGGTTCGATCCCTGGGTGGGGAAGACTCCCTGGAGAAGGAAATGGCAACCCACTCCAGTACTATTGCTTGGAAAATCCCATGGACAGAGGAGCTTGGTGCAGGCTACTGTCCATGGGGTTGCAAAGAGTCGGGCATGACTGAGCAACTTCACTTTCACTATATAAGCACAAGTTTGAACTAGCCTCTGAGTTACTCATCTCTAGGTCTCCTCACATGAATGGGTGATGTACATGCTGATAAACCTCTGCTTGTTTTTCTCTTGTTAATCTGTCTGCCAGTCTAGTGTATAGGGCCCAGCAATGAAACTAAGATGGGTAGAGGGAAACGTTTTTCTTTCCTCTCCAACAGTTGGTACCAAAGATCAGGTACCCCAACTCATGATCTTGTACTTGTTTTATTACACCAGGTTGCTACAAATATATTATAAAACAGCACTTCTCTTCTTGAAACTTACTGTGCACAGAATCACTTGGCTATCCTGTTAAAATGCAGATACTGATTCAGTAGATCTGGGGTGAGACACAGAAATTTGCATTTCTAACAAGCTCCTGGGTGATGCTGATACTGCAGATCCAGGGACTATATTTTGAGTAGCAAGGTATTTGGAGATTGGATGTATGGCTCCAGTCGTCAGTCCCCTTTTTGAGATAAAACTACTTTCAAAAGAGGATTTTTGTTACCTGATCCTTATCTAGCTTGCTCTGACAGCCAGGGAAACAATGGCTTTGAATGAGCAGCTGAGCTGGCTGTGTGAAAGGAAAAGAGCAATTACTGAAGAATCTAAGAGAATCTGTATTATGGGGTATCATATCCTTTACTTGGGAGCTGGGGAAGGTATTGGTAATAAAGAAAAGAGCCAGGGCCCTTTGCCTCAAAAATAAAACCAGAAAATGTCTTACTTGATATGAAAGAAGACTGAGGCAAGGGACATGCACTTTTTATTCCACAGAATGCATTCCCCCCCCACCTCAGATTATCAAAACATTGTGTATTTTTTATAAATCATTTGCAAGATACTTAAAATAATGGCATAACTGTTTAACCCACTCAGAAGCTCAAAATCTAGCAGTAACCACTATTTACAATTTTGATGTATTTACAATGTGATCTTAAGCTAGATGAAGATGTCAATTGGTAGATAAAACAGTTGAGCTCACACTGCATTTTTAGATTTATGTCCTGCAATCGGTTCACAATTTTGTTAGCAGTATCTCCCTGCATTATTAGGGCTTCTTTGTAAACATCATGTTTGATGGTTGCATGATTTTCCATTGTTTGTTCTCATCGTAATTTCCTTAACTATTCTCATATTTCTGTTCTTTCAAAGTTATTTTCAAGTTTTCACTGTTAGGGATCAGTGTTGAAATAAATCTTGGTTTACATTTTCTACGGTTTCCTTATAATCAATTCCTGGGAGTGAAATTACTAGAGCAATGGTTTCAGACATTTTTAAGACTCTGGTTACATATTGCCAAATTGCCTAACGGAAATGCAGTCTTCCGCAAAGGAAGTTTTACAGGTGTCTTTTTTAAGACATGACCCTGAGTCGGGATGTTGAGCCCATCCTCAGAGCCTCTGTCTTCTCGGAAGTCCACACTGGGTCCCCGCCATTTGCTTGCCAATTGTTTCCCAGGCTTTCCTCCCTCTCATTATCACAAAAGTAGCAGTGGACCAATTTGGTTCCTAATGCATTTTCACTAATTGCACCGTATGTTACACATTTGGGTCACGGTAACTTTGGATTCTGTTTGTGTGTCTTCAGGGAAGGAAATGGAAAGAAGCCAGCGGAGGAAGAAAGCCGTGATGAGGGAAGCCCAGTGCTTGGTGCCCGCAGCTGCAGTCTCCATCCCAGTAGGTCACAAGATACGCAGAAGGGGACAGGGTACCAAGACCCACCCCAGTTTACCTTTTCAGTCCATTCAATTATCTGGTTAAATGGTTAAACTGTGGTTTAGATGAACTGATATTAAATTGTCCGTGACTTGATTGTGGGTTCTCCTGTGCCCCTAAGGTTATGTTTTATTGTTGTTCAAAGTCATGTGTCTTAGGGCACATTTCCTTGTGGAAGATACGAGAATAGCATGCGTTGTATGGGAGGCGTAATTCTATATCACCCAGTAGTATCCCGTATCACCCTGGCATTGCCATTTTGGAGCAGAGCCTTGTCTGTATTGGGCATGAGGCAGGGCGTAATACTAAGGACCCCAGATAGCCCCTGGTCTGCAAGGAAGAAGGACACATGTAGGAGCGGTCGTGGGCACAGTGACATTGACTGTCAACTCAGAGGTGAGTGAGGGAGAGGATGGGGAGAGAAATGAGCTCCAGGTCTGCAGAGTAGGCTCCAGGTGGTGGAAGGAAGGTACTGAAGCACAGATCTGATAAGTACACAGTTTGATCTGAGCCTGGCCTCAGATGTAGCCCAGTCCCGAGACTAAGCATTGGTTACAAACTGCACCTGTCCTCAGGCTCACTAAACCCTGACCAATTCTCCATGTTAATTCAGACTCAGGCACAGAGTTAAGCTGTAACCTGGCAAGTTTCTGAGCTGTAGCCTCAACCTAGAAGAATCCTGTTTATCCATTCAAATAATATGTTTTCAGTGCTTGCAGATTTCAGGTCATTCTCTGACCTTGAAGCCCCTTCACCTTTTCTCATTATTAGTGTGAAGGTAAATAAGATAATACACGTTCCAGGTTAGTGCAGTTCCTGCACACAGCTATCACCATTTCCTACCCTCACCACCTCCTGAATCCCTACCATTTCCCTCACTATTGGGAGGACAGTAGTCTTCTTTGGATGCAAAGAGGGGCTTTTACAAGGTTTCCAGTAGTTCTCATAAAGGCTTGCCTCCACTGGCCTTAAATCAGTTTTCTGGGTCTAATAGCTGAATACCCTGTGTGGGGCCTTCTTGCTCTCTCTGGTCCCCAGGCCACCTGCCTGTATCTTCACAGCCTCACTCTTCGTACACTCCTGTCATGGAAATACTCCAAGAGAAGACTCTTGGATGAAATCTTTCCTTCTTTAACTCCTCTTCACACACAAAGCTGTTTCCTTTCAGCGTCAATGTTCTGATTGTAGAAAAGACAGCTGGAGTTTAGAACTAGATGTTCTTTTGTCTCGTCCAAATGCAATGATGTGCCCTATCTTAATTTGGTCTTCTCTAATGAATGACTGCAGATACACAACTCATAAACAATAGAAATTTATTCTTCACAGTTCCAGAGATTGGGAAGTAAGACAAGGTACCTGCAGATTTTACCAAATACATTTACAGTATCTGGTGAGGACCCACTCCCTGGTTCATAAACAGCCATATTCTCACTGTATCTTCACACAGCAGAGGAGCAAGGGAGATCTTTGGGGTTTCTTTTGTAAGAGCATGGATTCCATTTATGAGGGTCCCATGCTTATGCCTTAATTACCTCCAAAAGGCTCCAACTCCTAATACCAACACATTGGGGATTCGGAGTTCAACACATTAATTCCGGGGACAGAAACATTCAGTCCATAACATTCTCCATTGATGCTGGACAGAGTTCTGTATCCCCAGTCTGGGACAGAATGTAGGCAGAGGTTGCCACCTGCTAACGACTCCAAATGATCATTTCAGATTCATTTATGATTGAGCTACTGCTAAGCCTCTAGTGGTATACGAGGGCCTGTGACATCATCTACCTGGCTTCTTCCTCCAAAGGTAATTACCTGGGTTTTCTGAACATTTTTGCTTGGAATGATGTCTGCCATTCTGACACATTCCTACTGTGGACCACCCCCCAGAGTACAGAGGCATTGTCCAATAACTCAGAGGTAACCTTGAATTCTGAATATGCTCTCAGTCATCCTGTCTCATTGGAACTGTCTGAAACAACTGTTCAACTCTCTCAGAGACTCAAGGACTGAGGATTGGTCCAGTAGAAGCCGCCAGCATGGGCCTGCTTTTTTTTTTAGCAATAGACCCACCCAGATTCCTGGACATCAGTCATTGGGAGGCATGGGTTGTTGCCTTTCTTATACGAAGGAATGGAAAGGTCATTTCACTTAATCATGAATGCAGGTTTTTAACAGTGTGATTATCCCTATCTGCCTGGTGTAGAAATTGAAACTTGGCGATATTAGGGAAACTGCAAGCTCATACAGTTAGTGACCCAAGTGGGACTGAAAGGGACCATTTCAGCATTCAAACGATCATGCTCCAGCATCGAGAAAACCACAAAGAAGTTTTGTGGAGCACAAGAGTGAACTTCAGTTTGTCTGTTTTGTGCGATACATTTTATTTTATTTTTTTTGTGTGTGATACATTTTAACCAGATCTTCTCCCCTTGTTCCTGCTAGTATGTCTAGAACTTGAGAGTAAGAGGGAATCTCACAGAACCCTAGGCCAACATCTGTGCTTCGTAGCATGGATCAGGCTGCTCAAGTGACAAGCAGATTACCAGTGGGAGGGATTTTCCAGGCCAGAGGTGATGTGGTGGAAGAAAGATAGGAAAAAAGCACAAGTTTTATGATAGAACATAGATATATTTTTTAACATCTTTCAAACTTCTTTGTTTCCTTACCTGTAAAATGGGTATATATTAATATCTGCGATCCAGGGCCATGGAAAGAATGAAATGAAAGTACATTTCTCAAATATCTGTCATTGTGCCATACAAGTTTAAAGAAAAAAATAAAAATGTTCCAAATTGTGACTCTAAACTCTAAACAGTTTGGAACCCAGGTTAGTCCTTCTTGATTCTGCCTCCCTGTCTCCACCAGCCTTTCTCTACCTGCCTCCTTCCTGCGGACCCTTCCTTCAAGCTCTGCTGCAGCCCATCTGCTCTCCACTCCCAGCAGCCTCCCTCCCACAAGTGCACTTTGTTCAAGTTCAACGTCTAGGCTCTCCCTCCTTTCCCCTACTTTCTGCTTGTCCCAACTGTTTCCAGCTTCAGTGAACACCCGTTTAATTGGATTTCTGCCTTCTTCCTGGCTCACAAATGGTTCTAAACAGGGCTTGATCTATTCCAGCAGTTTTGGAGTGGTTTTATTCAAGGGGCTGTAAGACCACCAGGGGGAGAGTTTTCATCCCATTACAGCTGAGTGCAGGTCTCAGTTCATGAGAAAAACACCAGGCATGTAGTGACCGTAATGGTGTAGAACAGTGCGTAATGTGGAAGATGGAAGAGAGGGAGGCAGGGGCTTAGCATCTTCTGGTCTTATATTCCTCTTCTTCTTTCTTTTCTTCTTGTTGCTCTTCCCAACCCCTGATATACACACTAACTCACTCTCAAATACACTCACACACTCACACACTCACACTTAGACCTTAGCAAAACAGAGCCCAGGGCTGGATCCATTTTAACACAGTAAAGCCGTGTGACTGGTTTCTTTTAAGTTCCAACTGCCATGAGCTCTGGTTTTGCCCATGAACATTTCAGGATGACTCTATTTCTGTGTGGTAACTCAAAGACTGTGCGTAATTGCCTAGCTCTCTGACTCCTGATGGAAAGGCCCTTCCTCAGCCACGCGAGGTCTGCATGGTGAAGGAGGAGGGGACAAAGAAACAGGCCTAACTGAGGTACGGTTCCCCTGAAACTGGAGGACTGAGAGAAATTTGAGCCTAAATGCTTTCCAGAAATTTCTGTAAGACTTGCTTTAAACCCACGCCTAGCCCAAAACTACACCTGTAAAATCTGACAGAACACATTTAATCCCCCTGACCCCCAAACACACACAACAGTCTTGCAGTTGCTCCCAACCACCTCAGAAACAGGAGAAAAGGGACTCAGAGCCGAATCACATTACCGCTGATTTGATTTCTTTCTCAGTTTCATGGATCATAGGTTTAGGTTATTTTGAGAACTGCTGCAGAAGAAGAAAGGCAAAGAATTCAATATAATAACACTAGTAATGTGACTTAATAGGTCTGTGGAAACTTCTACTTGCTCCTCCTCCTCCCCTTCTTCCCATGCATCGTCCTCTCCTCGCTCTCCCGAACTAAATGTATTGACCCCCTCAAGCTATAGACTAGGTGCTGAGGACAAGGAGGTGTGTAGGGACAATACCCTCCCCTTGTTCACAGGCCAGTTGGTGGAGGGGCAGCATAGCGGGGGCCCAGTTTCTGGTCAGGACTCCACCGATGACTTCATTTCCTTCTCCACACCGTGCCTCAGTTTTTCCTGTCATTACTGCTATCTCTTGGATTCAGTGACATCAAAAGGGTGAAACCGTGATGAAAAGAGGATCAAGCAAGAAGGAAGAGGTTGCAGCAGATGGGATTATAGCCGATTCTGAATTTTAAGATTCTTCAGGCTTCATTCCTTTTTTTGCAATATTTTTCTTAGACTTCGTAAAGGCAAAATAGCATCTCATTGAAGAAACATTGTTCAAAAAAAGATAATAGGCCATATTTGTTAAGCTCCTACTTGGTCACTAGGCCCTGAGCAAAGTGCTTTACATGAGTCATACATCTCATTGGTACTGAAACGTAGAGAGATTGAGTTATTGAGGTGATGGGCAAGTAGATAGCAAATCAGGATTTTAATCAAGGTGTGTTGACTTTGGAGAGCAGGATCTTGACTACTAACGTGCCTTTCCAAGAAAAAAAGAGGCCACTTAATTCCCTTGTAAAGTCATTTTGATTAGTACACTTCCTGCTTTCTGACATTCACAACCCAGTTTTGATGCCAGTTACTTTGCATTCCATTCCCAGGTTGGTACTCAGTACCACTGGCAAAGAAAATAAAAACCACCATGAAAAATCGCCTCACACCTGTTAGAATGACTATCATCAAAAGGACAAGAGATGATAAATGCTAGTGAGGAAGTGAAGAAAGGGACTTACTCTTGGTGGGAATGTAAATTGGTACAGCCAACATGGAAACATAAAACAGTATGGAGTTTCCTCAAAAAATTAAAAAATAGAACTACCATATGATCTGGGATTCCAGTTTAGGGACTATATCCAAAGGAGACCAAATACAAAACTTGACTGAGATGAAAAAGATATTGAATTAGGGCAGATTGGAGAAAGGTTGAAAAAAAGAGAGAGTGAACTTTACTGATATAGATATATGGATCAGTATCATTCAGTCTGACACATAAGAGTTCTAGAAGGACTAATTAGTCTTCTAGAATACTAATTATTAGAATAATAATAATACAGAAAAATAATTGAAATATAATCACCGAAAAGTTACAAAATGTGATGAAAACTTTGAATTATAGGCAGAAGAAGCTCAGTGAACAACAAACAGGATAAATACAAAGAAAACCACTTCCTTGCATATCATAGTCAAACTGCTGGAGACCAGAAAAAAAAAAAAAGCTTGAAAGCATGCAGTAAAAAAAAAAAAAAGTTGTGTTGTATATATGGGAACAAAGATGAGACTGACTCCTGACTTCTCATCAGGAAGACAGAGGACCAGAGTGCAATGGAATGACCTGCTTACATTGCTGGGGTGATGGTAGTGGCGTCAGTCCACTGGAATGCTATATGAACTAAAAACTGTGTTCAGAAGTGAGAGTTTAATAAAGAAATCTTAAGAGAAAACAAAAGCTGAATTTGTTGCCAATATACCTACAATAGAAGAAATTCTAAGTAATATCCTGAAGCCAAAATGGAAATGATATCAGAGAGAAACTCAGATATCTAGGAAGTAAAGAAAGGCAAGAGAAGTGGAAAAGAAGCAGGTTAACATAAAAGACTGCTCATTTTCTCCTACTAATAATTTCTATAAATTTGAATGGTTTTAAAATAAAATGAATAACATCATAAGGTAGAATTGCTAATGTATTTAGAAAAACACAATGACACTACAGAAAGGGATTGTATGTATAAAGTAGTACTGTTCTTTAGACATTCCATTTGAAAGATGCTAAGTGGGAAGGGGAATAGTGAAGTGGAACACTGTGATGTCAGGAGTGGAGCACTCAGGTGTGAAGTCGTACAATGCATTCAACCCAACTAGACGTTAAAAGTGAAAAATAGAGCTTGTTAGTCCTGGAGTAAACAAAACAGCAAGCTAACAAAATAACAAAAGATGTCTTTCTAAGAAGTTGAGGAAATAAAAGAGTTTCTTATATTCAAGTAATGCTCCCCAAGCTGATGCCCCTCACCCCTCCCCCCCCCAAAAAAAAACACAAAAAGAGGTAAAAAAAGGCAAGAACAGCAGAACAAAATCATAAGTCACAGCTTTCCAGTATGGAAAAAAAAAAAAAAAAAGATCCAACCCTATGTTCCTTACAGGAGACACAAAGAGATTCCAGGCCCACGTGGTTTCACCAGGGGAATGCTAGCAAATACTCGAGCGAGAAATAATTCCATTTTCACAGATACTTACAGAAAATAAGAAGAAGATGCTGCTTACCTCATTTTATAAATCCAGCATTACCTAGATTTCCAAACCAGACACATCTATAATTGAAAAATAAAATAACAAATGCCTTCATAAACCTATGCACAAAACTCCTTAAAATATTAGTCAGTTGTGTCTGTCATTGGGCCCTCTTTCTCATTCCAAGTGTTGATATATTGATATTTTCTCTTTTAGTCCTTAGTTAAATTTATCAGAATGTTTTCTGTTTTATTGGTATACATAAAAGCCCATAAGGTATTAATTTTAATTTATGTCTTATTTTAATATAATTTTAGCTTTCTGACTGTATTAAGAGTCAGTGTGTGTCTAGATTGTAATATTACGTTTTTCTTTCTGCAATATACTATGGTCATTTAAAAATATGGTAGCGTACAATATATATATATCTGGCAAATAAACTTTATTTATTGTATTATTCTGTTTCCCTGAAACCCATTTATTCCTGTCTATTTGATCTGTTAAAGATTTAGAGAATTGGATTAGTCTCCAAACTTGATGATAGTTCCATTAATTTCCCCTCATATTATAGCAGTCATTATATTTACGTTGATGCAGTGTTATTCCCCATAAACATTTCATGGCAGGTCTATTGAGGGCATTTATCATTATCGACAATGCTATTAATACTAAATATACTTCCCGCTTATCTTTAATATCCAGTGCAGGAAGCACCTCCTTTAGGTCTTGCCCTGGTCCTCTAGGCTCATTTTTCTACATCCCCTCAGCACCTTTGTGCTTAATTCTTTATTAATATGGTGCTTTGTGTGGTGTCTTTTCTCATTAGATTGTGAGTTCCATGAAAATGGAGTTTATGCCCTGTTTCCTTTTAAGTTGCAAGTTTCAGCCTAGTTCATGGATTTGGGATGAACCTGGGTAAATTTTCACTGAATTGGATTGAAATAAAAATGACCTAAACCAATAGGTATTTAGAAATAATCATCACAGACCTGGGAGGTTATGCTGGATGTGAATTGGAACAATGGGAAGAATTTGAAAACAAACATATTAATAAAAACGGAAGATAGACGCACCCAGCTTGGAAACTGCCCTCACCACTCTAACCCCTTCTTAGCCTTCTCCAGTCCTGCTCTTTGCCCACTGTCCTTTCAGCATATGTCAGCCACCTGCTCCCCATCCATTCCACCCCTGCACTTTCTTCTCTCACCTTTGGCCCTGGAGCAAAGCAGGTCAGCTGGCATTCTGTTTGTATGCAAGCCTCAGGGATAAAAAATACTGTGTTTTGACAGCTTGGTGATGTGAAATCATTCTTTCCAAGGTACATCTGCGTGGTCTGGCTTACCTGGGAAGAGGATAAGAAGGCAAAGATGCTCTGTTGAGATAGGAATGGGCAGTGGGAGAAATGAGTGTATCTGTTTCAGCATCAGGCATCAGGGCATGCAACTCAAGGAGTGATCTAGGATAAGACAAGCCTGGGACAGGAGAGCAGCACCTTCAGCCCCAGGGCTTCACCAGTTCTGACCTGTTGATTTCTAAAGGGTCCTGAGCTGCAGCCTCAGCTGGGGATCAGTCGAAAGGGAGACAGTTCCAAACTACTCAATCCATTACTGTTCATCTCCACCCCTGGTCAGTCTCTGCATCTGGGGAGGAGGGCAGGAGGGGGTCTGACCAAAGGGACCACTTGCAAGTCCTGAAAATAGTATTGTGTGCTTTATACTTTGGCCTCTGCATCTGCTATTGTCTCAACCTGGAATGCCCACAGCCCTCACCCTCTGCACCTCTTGAAATTCTATACATCTTTCAGGAACCTGGTCAGATATCAACTCCTCTAATCCAAAATCACTGCAGATGGTGATTGCAGCCATGAAATTAAAAGACACTTTCTCCTTGGAAGGAAAGTTATGACCAACCTAGACAGCATATTGAAAAGCAGAGATATTACTTTGCCAATGAAGGTGCGTCTAGTCAAGGCTATGGTTTTTCCAGTGGTCATGTATGGATGTGAGAGTTGGACTGTGAAGAAAGCTGAGTGCTGAAGAATTGATGCTTTTGAATTGTGGTGTTGGAGAAGACTCTTGAGAGTCCCTTGGACTGCAAGGAGATCCACCCAGTCCATCCTAAAGGAGATTAGTCCTGGGTGTTCATTGGAAGGACTGATGCTGAAGCTGAAACTCCAATACTATGGCCACCTCATGCGAAGAGTTGGAAAAGACCCTGATGCTGGGAAGGATTGGGGGGAGGAGAAGAAGGGGATGACAGAGGATTAGATGGCTGGATGGCATAACCGCCTCGATGGACATGGGTTTGAGTGAACTCCGGGAGTTGGTGATGGACAGGGAGGCCTGGCGTGCTGCGATTCATGGGATCGCAAAGAGTTGGACACGACTGAGCAACTGAACTAACTAATATAGCATGGTCATTTAGGCTGTATTTTAAAGTATAGACAATAATGAATATTTTTGTCAAGATATCTCTTTCTCTTACTAGTATGTGGGATTCTTTCAGACAGGTCAAGATTTTATTCATCCTTTGCATTTTTAATACCTAGTGGTTGGTACATGGTAATACTCAATAAAAGTTGTAAATTTATTGGAATTGGAGGGGTAGATGCATAAACTCACTGGTAACTGGACAGAAGAATGCTTTAGCGTGGAAGACTGGCCTTTCTGGAAATGTACCTGGTATTTCTGATTTCTAAAATGTCTCATTCTTTACTCATGTTTTTTAAGGGCTAGTAAGAATTTTGTGCACTTGACTGAAAGGAACTCCAGCTTTCCTTAACCACTAAAGCAACATTGTCTACAGGCTCTGGGTTCCCACAGATATGGAGTCACATTTCTATTCTGTTACTCAAGACTTGGTTTTGGTCAAAACTTTTTGGGCTAATTTATTCATGTACTAAATTGCAGATGTTGACTCCTACTTCTTTTGGCATAGCCAACTGCCTGTGAATTTTTTATTCTAATAATTTTTGTATGAAATCTACCCTGTGATTTATGGTGTTCCTGACCTTCCCAGAACGTCATGGAGATTAAATGAGATGACATAGATGACGGATCAGAATGGCATTGGGAGTTCACGCTGTGAACCTCGCTGTGTTTTAAACACATCAGTGATGGATAAGCAGTGCTCACAAGCAGGCAGAACCTCTTGGGGGCCCAGAGCATAACTGCAGCCCTCAGCGGTGAGCAGAGCCATAGTTACAGCCCTGCTGAGCGCTCCGTCTGGAAGCGGGCAGAAGCAGCCTGGAGTGAGGATGACATGTGGGGGGAATGGGAACCAAATGTACTCCACGTGGGGTGGGTGTCCCAATCCAGCACATTTCATGAGACAAGGGTAAGCATGGTATTCTCGTGACTGGTTAAGAAGGCTGAAAATGATACTACGGCCCCTGTCCCGAGGTGTGGCTTATATAAATCATGCATGCCTTGTCTGAAGAAAGATTTATAAAGTTCACTTAGAATTTGTCATATCTTGCTAACACACGTCTGGACCTACCGTGTGATGGTTGCATTATCAGTCCTGGATATAAGCCCCAAGCCACTAATATAAGATGTGCTCATGGACTGGATGAAGCCGGGGTCATACGGATTAAATTGTGAAGCCACTAGATAGCAAGGAGTGAGTTTAGAGAGAAGACAAATAAAACACCCCAGAAAGAAAACAGCCTCTCAAGGATGAGTCTGCAAAGGGCAGCTCCAGACAGCCTGAAATGTACCAAGAAATGGTAGAATTTCCCTTCTGTCTTCAGTGGCCCTATCGCTTTCTACTTTTTCTTATACACTTACTGTGTAAGTGTGAAGTGTTAGTCACTCAGTCGTGTCTGACTCTTTGCAATCCCATGGACTATATATAGTCCGCCAGGCGCCTCTGTCTATGGGCTTCTCCAGGCAAGAATACTAGAGTGGGTTGCCATTCCCTTCTCCAGGGGATCTTCCTGACCCAGGGATCGAACCAGCATCTCTTATATCTCATGCATTCCCAGGCAGGTTCTTTACCACTGAGCCACCTGGGAAGCCTTATCATGTATAAGTCACCACGCTTTCCTTCTAGACAGCGTGCTCCTTGAGGCCAGTGGCTTTCTCTAAGTCCTCCCTCCTCCCTGCAGGGCAAACAGTGGAAGCTCTGTTGGCTTTTGGCAGGACTCTGTGGACACCGAATGCTGAAACTTTGTAGTGGAATCATTGCAAAGAGCACAGTGGGTGTGATCAATGTCTGTGTGAGAGAGAGTTTGAAATTCTTTTCGTTGAACCATTTCTGAAGACTGAGTAGTTGCTCTGGGGAGACTTTCCTATTTCTTAGCACTAATAACATTCTCTGCAACACAACTTCAGTGCACAGGAATCCTTCTGGCCATGGATGCAGCTTCCATCACAGAGCAGGAAAGTCCCAGGCCAACCGCCTCCCGAGTTCAAGGCTCATCAAGTGTGTTTCATTTTTCCAGCTGCCCAGTACTATTTAGTGTTATTCTCTCTGCTATCCTTCAGATCTTTCTTTCTTTACCGCATCTATTTCACTGGCTTGGGTTGGCAGCTGCACGCTCAATAGTAGGAAAAAGCCAGTTACCTTCAAAACAGTAGGATAGTTTCCTTTGTTTTTGTTTCTTTTTCCTCCCAAGCGTTTGATTTGATGTTTTCTGTGAATTTGATATCATTTGGTAGCATTCCATCAGTGCATGCCCCGAGGCTAGAGTTAATCTGTAAATGAAGCTAACTTTGCTTCTAAAATTCTCTCCATTGGTTATTGCTGCTTTGATCCTCCTCCGTCAGCCCATGTTCATCCTTCAGCTTCTCTCGTTTTCACTTCTGTCTCCCTATCACTCTCTTTCTGTTCTTAAGCACTTGCATTTCAAGAGGAAGAGTCCTGTGTCTTGCCAAGGCAGTCCAGTCACTGCCATTACTAATCAAGCAAACTCCCGCCTTTGTTTAAATGCCATGAACTGGCAGTGGCACTGAATTCACATTCTCCTTTGAACTCGCAACAGTCTCATTTGATTAGAAGTCAAGATCCGTGTGAGCCATTACAGAGTGATTGTTTCCAAATCAGCCCATCCCACTCTGATGGTCCCTCTCTGGTCATAGCTCACTGTGTCCCGTCTTCTCCATTTTATATCAGGCACCATGCTTCTTTCTGGTGTTGCCAATCTGTGCTGATTAGAGCATCTGAGATGGTTTTAGAGAAGGATCTAAATCTACCTGGCTTGAAATACTCACCATGCTCCATTCACTGTTGGCTGTCTGCTATAACCCTGACAAAGTTACCAAAATTTGCTGATTTTTATCCAGTCCTCCTCCTAGTGTTGTAAACTTTTCTCCTCTGTCCATGTGTGGCTTCTTGCTAATCCTACTCCCATGCCCTCCCATTGCTTCTGGGCGCTGGTCAGGGAATAGATCTGGAAGCAAACCAGATATTAGACTAGCATAGCCCACTTTTCTGCTACTCACTATTGAGTCTCAACTTCTACCTTTATTTAACTTGCAAACGGCAGCAACTTCATGACACAGAAGTGACGACACAATGTCCTGTTATTCGCTGTACCCACCTGGAAGCCTCACATCTCCAGTGACATACCATCTTCCCGTTAACCTCTTGATGTGGCTTCTAGTGTTCTGTGAACTGAAATGCAAATGTCAACACCACTTATATTGATATATCTCTTAACTTAATAGAAAAAGGGGAAAATAAAATAAGAAATTATATATATGGGCTTCCCTTGTGGCTCAGCTGGTAAAGAATCTCCCTGCAGTGTGGGAGACCTGGGTTCCTTCCCTGAGTTGGGAAGGTCCCCTGGAGGAGGACATGGCAACCCACTCTGGCCTGGAGAATTTAATAGACTATGAAGTCCATGGGGTCACAAAGAGTCAGACATGACTGAGTGACTTTCACTGTATATATTTATATACATACTCTCATATATGTGTGTGTGTGTGTGTGTGTAGTTGACCTGAATAGCAGGGATTTGAACTGTGTGGGCTCACTTATATTTGGATTTTTATTTTGATAAATATTTTAGAAGTGTTTTTTGGGGATTTGTGACAAATTGAAAAAATTTGCAGATGAACTGGGTAGCCTAATTTACTGAAAAAATTAAGACAAAGGTGTATGTCCTGAATACATAATATATCTGTAGATTTTAATCCATTTTATCACTTACTACCATGGAATATGCACAAATCTATTATAAAAAGTTAACATTTACCAAAACTTGTGCACACAAACACTGACCACACCACTGACCAAATGGCATACGTAGTGCCATTTCCAGTTGAGGGATATGGAGACAAATGTAGAGATGGGGCATGAACTCGTAACTGCATACATTTATCTATAGTAATACTCTCCTACTGTAATTAGTTCATAGCCACCTCCTGTTGCTGTTGCAGTGAACTCAAGTGTTGTGAGTTCACTTAGAACATCATTTTCACTTGGAACATCATGTGATGCTAATCATCTTTGTGTGAGCAGTTTGTCTCTCCAGTAAATTTTGTGTCATAATAAAAAGTGATCTCTTGCTGTTCTTGTATATTTTTCATTGTGTTTAGTGCAATACCATTAGCCTTGAATAATACCAGGGGACCCATATGAAGAGCAACTAGTGATGCTAGAAATGCTCCCAGGAAACAGAGAAAAGTCATGACATTAAAAGAAAAAGTTGAATCGCTTAGTGTGTACCATAGACTGAGGGCTGCAGTTGTAGTTGCCCACCACTTCAAGATAAGTTAATCCAGCAAAAGGGCCATTGTGAAAAGAGAAAAGGAAATCTGTGACGTCATGACTCCAGCTATACCTTGCACTTTTCATGAAATACCTTTCTATATCATTGAAAATGCAACTTTCATGTGGTTGCAAGATTTCTGTAGAATCTATACGATTTAAGAAAAAGCAGAGTCATCATTTAACAACTTATAGCAAGAAGAAAGAAAAGGATCTGAAGCTAGAGAATTTAATGCCAGCAAAGGATGGTTCAATAATTGTTGAAGAGGTTTAACTTAAAAAAAAAGTCAAGATTACAGGAGATGCTAGCAGCTTGTGCCAACCAAGAGGCAGGAGACAAGTTCCCAGATACCTTTAAGAAAATTATTGAGGAGAAAGGATATCTGCCTGCACAGGTTTTTAATGCAGACAAACGTGCCCTATTCTGGAAAAGATAAATGCACCAAAGGCTGTTTATCAGGAAGGAAGAGAAGCATGCACCAAGATTTAAAGCGGGAAGGGATAAACTAGCTGTTGTTTTGTGCAAACGCTGTCAGGTTTGTGATCAAGCCTGGCTTTATCTATAAACCTGCTGACCCTCAAGCCTTGAAGGGAAAAGATAAACACAAGCTGCCAGTCTTCTGGTTTACCACAAGGTGGCCTGGACAGTGAGGCTCCTTTTTCTAGATTGGTTCCATGGATACTTTGTCTCTGATGTCAGGAGTTACCTTGTCAGTAAGTGATTGTCTTTGTAGTTCTTTTGATCATGAGCACTGTCCCTGCTCACCCAGAGCCCCACAAGTTCAA
This sequence comes from Bos mutus, assembly GCF_027580195.1. Taxonomy (NCBI): domain Eukaryota; kingdom Metazoa; phylum Chordata; class Mammalia; order Artiodactyla; family Bovidae; genus Bos; species Bos mutus. Next base: position 4,718,086 of record NC_091644.1, on the reverse strand, counting down.
CACCAAAAGTGTCAAGATGGTCTAATTGCCCCCAAACACAATGTCTCTAATTCAACCTTCAGATAAAGGGGGTCATAAGAAACCTTTCAGGCTCATTATACACAGTACTCAATGGGAAGGATTGTCAACTGTATAAAGAGAACCCTGGTAGGGGGAACATCATAAAAGTCTGGAAGGATTACACCATTGAAGATGCCATCATTGTTATAGAAAAAGCCATGAAAGCCATGAAGCCTGAAACAATGAATTTTTGATGGAGAAAACTGTGCAGATGTTGTACATGACTTCACAGGATTAACTGCAGAGTCAATCAAGGAAATAATGAAAGAGACTGTGGATATGCCAGAAACAGCAAAGGGGAGGTGACGGGTTTCAATATGTGGATCTTTGAGAAATTTGCATTGGCTTGATAGCTGGTTCCATGGGCAAGATTGGAATTACAAGCAGGACATGAAGAAAGAATGGAAGAGACTCAGAAGTAATCTCAGGAGACCAACATGTCTAATGGGCAGGCAGGGCAAAGACCTGGGAGTGGAGACTGATGAAGAACAGAAAAACATCAGAAAGAAGATGGTATTTTGCTTATCATGAATACTCAAGAGAGAGAAAGATGGTAAGAAGAGTTAGGACTTGAACTTATAGGAATCTGAGATGTAAATACTCTATTTGGCATTAGAGAGGTTAGTTTCAGTAAGTGGAGGGAATGGAAGATAGAATGCATTGGCTGAGCAGTAAACATGAGGTAAAGAAATCTGATCTTTTTTTTTTTTTTTTTTAAGTCATAGCACTTCTGGCTGAATTTTGCATTCTCAGTGATCCCCTGTGGAGAATCTGGCTCAGGACAGATGTTTAACAATATCCTCATTTGCTCCCTTGGAGTCTAGGTCCCTCTGCCTCCTCTAGGGGTCTGCTCTGGGCACTCCCACCCGGATCTACTGTTCCTCCTAAGGATGCTTGACATGCGCCCTTGTGAGCTGTGGCATTAAGCTCCCAGCCTCAGTTCTGTGGTGGCTGACCTTGCCTGCTCACTACTGAGGACTTGATTCTTACTACGCCAGAGAGGATAGAGAAAGCATTGCAAAATACACAAGATTTTGCCTAGGTAATCACGGAATGATGACAGTCCATCCATGATAAGTGCAAATGTTAGAATAAAGGAAATACGCTGGTTAACAGCTGTAGATTTAAGAGATGGCATTGTCAATCATGATTTCTCACTGGGCAATGACATTTTTAATTAGCTGGTTTGAGTAAACAACCAAATACAAACTGTTTATTTTCCTGGGCTCCAAAATCACTGTGGACAGTGACTGCAGCAATGAAATTGAAAGACTCTTGCTCCTTGGAAGAAAAGCTATAACAAACCTAGTATATTAAAAAGCAGAGACATCACTTTGCTGACAAATGTCTGTATAGTCAAAGCTATGGTTTTTCCAGTAGTCATGTATGGATGTGAGAATTGGACCATAAAGAAAGCTAAGCACTAAAGAACTGATGCATTCGAACAGTGGTGCTGGAGAAGACCTTTGAGAGTCCCCTGGACTGCAAGAACATCAAACCAGTCATTCCTAAAGGAAATCAACCCTGAATATTCATTGGAAGGACTAATGCTGAAGCTGAAGCTCTAATACTTTGGCCACGTGATGCAAAGAGCAGACTCTTGGAAAAGACCCTGATGCTGGGAAAGATTGAGGGCAGGATGAGAAGAGGGTGACAGAGGATGAGATGGTTGGATGGCACCATCAACTCAATAGATACGAGTTTGAGCAAACTCTGGGAGATAGTGAAGGACAGGGAAGGCTGGTGTGTTGCTGTGCATGAGGTCGCAAAGAGTCAGACATGACAACAACAATACAATTATATTTATAATATAAAGTAGATATGTAATTCAGAGAAGGCAATGGCACCCCACTCCAGTACTCTTGCTTGGAAAATCCCATGGACGGAGGAGCCTATTAGGCTGCAATCCATGAGGTCACTAAGAGTCGGACACGACTGAGCGACTTCACTTTCACTTTTCACTTTCATGCATTGGAGAAGGAAATGGCAACCCACTCCAGTGTTCTTGCCTGGAGAATCCCAGGGACAGGGGAGCCTGGTGGGCTGCCGTCTATGGAGTTGCAGAGAGTCGGACATGACTGAAGTGACTTAGTATAGCATAGATATGTAATTATAAAGCTTCATCCTTGTTAGATTAATTTTAGATGTCATGTTTGGTTTCAGTGTTAAAAAATAATATGATTTACCACAGGAACAAATAAGGAAGAATGATCATATTATTAGTATAAAAGATGAAAGGATGTTGATAAAATTTAACATCTATTCATCCTTTAAGTCTTTAGCAACCTAGGAATAAAAGAGAATTGGTTGATCTGATAAAGAATATCTGTAAAGAATTTTGTTGCAAATGTCATACATAATGCAGTATGATATTCTATAAATTATACAAGGGCTCCACAAAAATAGTAAACAGCCCAGATGCATACATACTCATAAATAGTCACTTGTTTTAAAAGGAGGAATTGCAAAGCAGTAGGAATATAAATATAGCAAATAATAAATGCTGTTGAGTCAGTTGGATATCCAAGTGAACAAAAATGAAATTTGACTCCTATCTTGTACATGACACAAAAATAAATTTCAAGGGGGCCGTAAGTATGGATTTTCAAAGCCTCTATGGACTACAAAACAATGAGGCTTCCAAAAGATAATGTATGAAAATATGCTCATGATCTTGGCGTAGGAAAAGCTTTTTGAAATGACCTAAATATATGTAACTACAGAGGAAAATATTGAAAAGTGGAACTATATTAAAGTTAGGCATTTTTGTTTAAAAAAGACTTGTAAAAGGATTAAAAGGCTACAGAATGGACGATATTTTAAGCCCATATAACCAATAAAGCCTTGTATAATCTATAACTATTTCGCTAAGAAAAAATAATAGACTACCCAATAGAAACATTTGCAAAAGAACTGAACAAACATTTTACTAAGGTGTCTGTCCAATTGACCTTTAAGGCATATGTTTGAAAAATGCTCAATTTTATGATAATAATAAGAAAATATAAAATTTAATCATGGTTTAATACAACAGTTCACCAGAACACTAAGAGAAAAAGAAGAAAAACTGACTAATATTTCTAAGTGCTAATGAATATGATGTGGATCAAAACAAAGCGAAAAATCCTCTCATATATTACTAATGGGAGTGTAAGTTGGTGTGTTTTGGAAAACATTTTTGTATTATACTAGTGAAATATCTATTCAAGTTGAAGATATGTAAAGCCTGTGATCTCTCACTTTTGCATCTATTGGTATTTACCAAGAGACATATGCAAGGATGCATGTTCATACAGCATTATTCATGAGTCCCAAACTGTAAACAACCCCATGTCTATCAATAATCAAATAAAGAGTCATGTATATATAATGGAAGACTTTTTAACAATGAAAGTGTATAAATTGCAGTTTTGTGCAACATGATGACTCTCACAAACATGATGTTGAGTCAAAGAAACTAGATACAAATAACTTTATACCATATGGTTATGAGTTTAAAATATCAGACAAGATAAACTAAACAATAGCATTTAAGGATGCAGACATAGATGGTAAAGCTACAAAGTAGAAGTAAAAGTGCTAAGTAAAATTAAGAATAGTTCATTTTGGAGTGTAGCAAGAGTAGACGCGGGAAGAGCAGATGAGGGGGCTCCGGAGGTGCTGACTCTGTTCTCTTGTTCTGTTGATGGTTGTGGCAGTTCGTTGCTTGCTGCCTTTTTGTAAATGTATGTTATATTTACTAATTTTGAATAGTAATTGCCCATCTGTGTGTGTGTGTGTGTGAGAGAGAGAGAGAGAGAGGTGGAGAATGAGATGTGAGAAATTGCTTATGAAGACAACTTTATAAACAATTTTGTCTATAAAAAGAAAAAGGGAAGCATCATGGCAGATGCCAAGGGAATGTGGGCATCAATGTAGTTGATTTTTAACATGGGGGTATTATAGTGTGTTTGCATATTAATGATAATCCTGCAGAAGGGAAAGGGACATAAGTGAAGTTGAACCCAGAAAAAGTGACAGAACATGAAGCCCGTGAAGAGTGGGAGTGAGCTGCAGACCCTGAATGAAGGGATGAGCCTAGAAAAGGAGCTCCTCAGAAAAGGGTCTTGAAGGAGGTTGAGATGAGTGTAAGTGCAGCAGAGTTTGCACGTATGCATCTTAGAAAACCATCTCTTTGCGTAGTGAGCTCTGTACCCCCATACCCCCACAGGTCCCCCTCAGCCTTAGCAGCTCTCTTTCCATTCCTGCAGAGGATCCTGCTCCTCCCTGCCTCATATGCACCTCTGCACATGCTGTCTACTGCACAGAGTGATTGTACTCTTGACCCCTCCCACCTGGTTAATGTCTGCACTTCCTGTAAATTTCAGCTGAGCCACCATGAGTACAGGAAAGCCTGAGCTGACTCCCCAGGACACACTCTCAGCTTCCAGATCACCTTTCTCTCACAGCTCAAATCCCTGTTGTGACTTCAAATTCACTGAATGTAGGCTGTCCTACCACAAAACAGTATGTGCTATATATTCAAGGATTATTTCCTCTTTGATCTACCCATGGCCCAGTGCCTAGCATCTTGTAGGTACTGTTTTTTCAAATGCATGAACACGTGAATAAATGAAGGTCATCTTGCAGAATATTCTTAGAAATATTATTTGAAGTCAGAATTTGTTCACAATAATGTTTCTGTTCACTGATCAAACGCTTTAATATATTTAACCTAATAAATCATATTTTCCTTTAGACAGCCATTCATTAATAAACATGTATTTAGTAATGATGTTATGGGAACGGTCACAGAAACAATTCAGGCTTCATGTAGGCAAAATTGTTCTGTGAGAGTAGCCCCTGGCTTTGGAGTTTATATTTTGAATTTTAATTCTAGCTCTTTTTCTTACCTTTTATTATTATTATTTTTTTTTTACACAGGGTAAGTCCTCTAAATTCTTTGAGCCATTGTCTCCTTATTAGTAAAGTACAACTCCTCCTTTAGCTCTTGCATTCTTTTTGTAAAGGTGGCATGTAGTTACCTACGTAAAGACTTGTAAAATGCCTGGTTCAGAGTTATGTCCTTCCCTTGGTTCCTATCTAGGTGGAGAAATGAGGCAGGAAGCTTATTATATACCCTGAGTCAGGTTCTACACATTAATGGGGCATGGGACTGCTGCTAAAGAAAGTCTTGAGTTGATGCTCCCATCCTTAGACAAATAGAGCGTCACAGCTGGAAGGAATTTAAAATTCATGCAGTCAGAATGCCTTCTTTATAGGTGAGGCCTCTCTAGCCCTGAGAGGGGAAGGGCGACCACAGGTCACTGGCTTCATTTTGGAGCAGAGGGCAGCCCGTATCTTAGAGAGAGCACACCTCTTCCTTCCTTGTCTGTATGGGCTCTCGGCTGGGGTGCTAACAGGCAGGCTATTTTGAGCCAGGAGTTGCATACAGAAAGACTCACAGCAGTGTCCAACCTTGGTCTTGCCATTGTGTTGGCCTCCTGTGATGCTTCCCTCCTTGCAAGGCACTTTGTGTCAGCAGGAATGTGAGGCAAGTTGTGAAATTCAATTAATTCTACAGCCAGCCCACATACTTCCTTCCAGGGCTGGCCCAGCCAGGTCTAGGCAGCATTACCAGCTCTAAAAACAGGAGGCTGTCTGACATCCTGCCCCTTCCCTTCTCCCAGCTTTTTCTTAGATCTTCCCTCAACCTCCCCATTCAGCTCTTGATAGAAGACAAAGCTGATCTATGGGGATGCGTTTCTATATTAAAATACTGTTGCAGACCTAAATTTGATTTGGAATCTCTGAAAGCTTGAATTATGCAACTGCTTTTGTTGAAGTTGTGAGGGAGTGGCTAAGATACTCTCATCTCTCTTGAGTACATACAAACAGAACAAAAGCAAAAAACATGAATATCTGTATGACTCATGTGTTTCCAGGATGTACCTGTAAACCTTAAATATAAGAGTTCCAGTTAATTAAAGCCAAAATAGGGCCACCAGTTTTCTCGGCTTTGAAAGAAGGGGTGAGGACAGAGACACGCCATGCCTGGGTGAGACAACAATCAGTACTCGTATAACAGACCTCAGGAAGTGAGAACCGGAGGATATGATTCAAGTATTGAAGCCAATTTGGTGCTCCCACTAAGCCAGCCAGTGTCCTGGACTCTAATCACATACAGAAAGAAAAAAAATGCAAGAGTGAGAGGAGAGCTGAAAGTATTCACTCCACTAGTTTCTTCTTCTGGGAGGTAAAGAATGTTCTCCTTTTTTATGGACAAAGTGAACACAGGGAAATGCTGGGTCTCTTCTCACATTCTTCAGAATATTAATCTTGATATACGAGATGTGGGAGTCTACCATCCGTCAGAACTCTAGTTGGCATTTTTGAAGCTAGAGGTCTCTGATGTTTCAGAGGAGGCCGTCTTTCCTTTCTTGAGGTCACTCTTGATTAGAGGTGGAAGCTCAAATCAGCTCCTCCACCTGGGAGACTCAGAAACAGATTAGAATGGGCAGTTAATTCCATTAAATTGTAAGGTCAAGTTATGCCCTTGGCAAATGGTTTACCCATGATTCTCTTTCTTGTCTCGTGTTAAGTCCAGACATAATGCCCAACAGAGAGTACCAAGGACTGTGACGTAATGAACAGTGCATGCTGCCAGCACCTCCAAAGTTGAGTTATCCATCTTTCAATCTGTTATTCTCCACTTTTGTGAGCAGACCACAGGATCACATAAGAATCACAGTGTCTGCACACACACCAAGACACAAGAAAGGTTCTCATTTTTCTGGTAATTGTTGTCCCCTGGACCACAATATAGTGTATAATCTGTGCATTCTGCATGCTAAGTCACTTTAGTAGTATCCAGCTCTCTGGGACCCCATGGACTATATAGCCTACCAGGCTCCTCTGTCCATGGGTTTCTCCAGGCAAGAATACTAAAGTGGGTTGCCATGCACTCCTCCAAGGGATCTTCCCAACCCAGGGATCAAACCTGTGTCTCCTAAGTCTCCTGTATTGGCAGGCAGGTTCTTTACCACTAGCACCACCAATCTAGACTTAACATTACTGTTGCAAATCAAAGATTAGAGCAGGGGCTTAATACTATGTAGAGGCTTGTAGATAAAGGAGAAAATGGGATATAAAAGGATAAATATTCTTGGTGTAAGCATCACCAGTCTGTCAATCCTTCTAGTGACTCTGTTCCAGTTGTGTGGTATATGTATAATACATGAACCTCTCTGAAATGGGAGATATCTTCCAGTGAGAGTTCAATTGTGAGATTTTTTCAATGAGAGTTTCCTTATCATGAAAAACAATCAACTGTTCACACTTTCCTTTCCAAATAAGCATTTACGGCGGCGGCTAAGTCGCTTCAGTCGTGTCCGACTCTGTGCAACCCCATGGACAGCAGCCCACCAGGCTCCCCCGTCCCTGGGATTCTCCAGGCAAGAACACTGGAGTGGGGTGCCATTTCCTCCTCCAATGCATGAAAGCGAAAAGTGAAAGTGAAGTCGCTCAGTCGTGTCCGACTCTTAACGACCTCATGGATTGCAGCCTAACAGGCTCCTCCGTCCATGGGATTTCCCAGGCAAGAGTACTGGAGTGGGATGCCATTGCCTTCTCCAAATAAGCATTTAAGATATTGTTTATTTTGAAATATTTAGAAAATCGTTGTGGTGACACTCTGCATCAGTATTCAGGTCTAATTTGAGACTTCCCTCTTCCCCTCGCTATGTATCACCCATATTTAAAATCACTTTAATTTCTGTTTTCCTTTCATTCCTGACATCAGAATGGTGACTGTCTAGGGGTCCCTTTTCTCTTGGTAACAAGTGAGTCTAGTTTTGTAAAACAGAAATTCCTCTGGCACATTTCATTTCCTTATATTCCTCAGAGTTCCAAATGTTTGCTCTTATATCTGTAATTCTTTGTCTCAAATAAGATCTTAAACAATTTTTCTCAAGTCTTTTAAATTCCACATGAACTCAGGAACTACTGAGTTTTTATTGGTGAAGCACAGTTTGAGAAATACGGTTCAACACAATGAAGGAACAAGGTTTACCACGGTGACTGTGGTATATTATCAAGCTCTTAGTTTCTGTAAAAAGCAACACAAAGGTCTGCCCAACAAATGAGAAATTTTCATTTATTAACAAATATTATCAAGTATCTATCAAGTGTCAGGCACTACTGTAGGTGCTGAAGATATATCCCTGAAAATACAGCTGAAATCGCCTAACTTGATAGAGGTTACATTCCAGCAAAAGGAGACAGAAAATGGTCAAAACAACGAAGTAAACACAAATAGTATGTAGAAGTGTAAAAAGTGTTATGAGGGAGAATAAAGGAAAATGTAAAAGTCTAGAGGTTGCTGGGTGGCGGTTATTGCCATTTTAAATGTAGTTTGATGGGGAATTCCCTGGTAGTCCAATGGTTGAAGACTGGGTGCCTTCACTGCTGTGGGCCTGGAGTTCAATTCTTGGTCAGAGAGCTAAGTTCCCCACAGCCAAAAAATAAAAAAAGAAAGAAAGAAAAATTAAAAAAATCATCATAATTTATAATCATAATAAATAATAGTGGTTTGAGAAGATATTGCTGAGAAAGAGATATTTGACATTTGATAATAAATTTGGCTAATATTAGAAGTGCTTTGTCGCTAAGTCATATTCAACTCTTTGTGACCTCATGGACTGTAGCCCACCAGGCTCCCCTGTCCATGGGATTCTTCAGGCAAGAATACTGGAGTGGGTCGCCATTCTCCATCAGGGGAGCTTCCCAACCCACATATCGAACCCATGTCTCCTGTGTCTCCTGCGTTGCAGGCAGATTCTTTACCTACTGAGCCGTCAGGGAAGCGCACTATCAGAAGAGAAGTCTTGACTATGTGCATGCACACTGGCACAAACACACATACACACACACACACACACATGCACACACACTGTGTGTAGGGAGGAGAGAGAGATAAAATTCTATTATCAGAAGGTATAGCTTGAGGGTCTGGGTCACTTGCAAAGAGAGGTATCAGAGTCGCATGTCTTGTGATAATATCTAGAAGGAAAAGTCAGAAGCAAAGTTGTTACAACCTGACACTGGCAGAACAGTTGCAAAAGTGACCCTAAGGCTATAATTAAGTAGTAAATATAGATTAAATTGGCAGGATGAGCCTAGCCACTAGGTTAGAATAAATCATGGAGTAGAATGAGAGGATTATAGAAGATAAAGAAACTTTCAGTGAGTTTATATTAAACATTTATGGAGTCTAGACCTGTGCTGTATATTTCACAATGATATCTCATTCCATACACTAATAGCTTTGCTATGCTATGCTATGCTAAGTCACTTCAGTCGGAACTCTGTTCGACCTCATAGACGGCAGCCCTCCAGGCTCTCCTGTCCCTGGGATTCTCCAGCCAAGAACACTGGAGTGGGTTGCCATTTCCTTCTCCAATGCATGAAAGTGAAAAGTGAAAGTGAGGTCGCTCAGTCATGTCCAACTCTTAGCGACCCCATGGACTGCAGCCTACCAGGCTCCCCGTCCATGGGATTTTCCAGGCAAGAGTACTGGAGTGGGGTGCCATTGCCTTCTCCTAGCTATAGGAGATGCTAAAGGTTTGCCTCCTTTGACAGTTGAAGAAAATTAGACATGAGATGGTTAAGTGACTTGTCCACTTGTCCCACAATAAACTTTATATTGTCATTTTCTCTAATCCGATACCTAACTGAAGATCTTGCATTGTATTTCACTGTTGTGAGCTTCATTCCCCTTTAATACGGAATCGTTCCTGAGGTTTTCTTTGTGTTTGTTGACCTTGATGTTTTTGAAAAGTCCAGTCACATTATAGAATGCCTATTATTAATAGTTTGTGTTTGTTTGATATCTCCTTATCATTATTTTTATGTTTTTGTTGTTTGGAAATAGTAGGAATGTCATGTTCTCTTCAGCGTATCAAATCAAGAATCACATGATTCCAGATATCCTCAATATTATTGATATTAACTCTAATAACTTGGTAATGTGGTGTTTACCAGGTTTCTTCACTGTGAAATTACTATTTTCTCTCTTACAAAAAATAATTTGTAGGTAGATACTTTGGACCAAAAAATATACTTTCCCCATTAAGTGTTAAATCACTAGTTTAGGATCAATGAAAATTTTCTAAATTTATCATCCTTCTATAGTTAGTTGACATGCTCTTATAAGGAAGAGTTTTGCTTCTCCCATATTTATTAATTCTTTAGTTATATTAATATGAACTCATGATTTCTTACTCCATTTAAGTATGTATTTTTTTTGCTCAGTTTGTCTAACAATTGGCTAATAGGAGCCCTTCAAGTTGGCTCTTATGACCTTTTAATATACCCATGAAAAAGGGAGCATTACTATGAAAGAGGGGACATTATTAATCTTACAGAAAAAAAAAAGGATTATAAAGAAACAATTGTATGCTGGAAAATTACATAACCTAGGTGAAGTGGAAAATTCTGAGAAAGATATTAACTATTAAAACTGATTCAAGACAAAATAGACTCTCTAAATAGGTTAAAAACAAGAGATTGCGTTAGAAATCAAAAAAATTCACCACAAAGAAAAGCCTAGGAGGACCACATGGCTTCCCTGGTGAAATTTATCAGACATTTAAAGATGAATTAACACCAGATCCTCATAAACTCTTTGGAAAAATGGAAGCGGAAGGAACGCTTCCCAACTTATACAAGCCAGCATTGCCCTGAGAGCAAAATCATAAAAGGTATACAAGAAAATAAAATAGTAAAGAATGATATCCCTTATAAACACAGATGTAAAAGTCCTCTTATAAGATACTAGAAAACTGAATCCAGCAGCATATTAAAGAGGATTATATACCAAATGGCATTTAACCTGAAAAATGCAAGGTTGATTCAAATACAGAAATAAATCAGTGTAAAGCAGCATAATAATAGAATGAAGGGGGAAAAACACATGCTCATCTCAATAGAAGCATGAAAAGCATTTGAAAAAATCCAACACCCTTCCATCATAAAACCATATAGCAAACTAGGAACAGAAGGGAATTAACTCCATCTGACAAAGGCTGTTTATGAAAAACCCATGATGAACATCACACTTAATAGTGAAAGACTAAAAACTCTCCCTGTAAAATCATGAGCAAGACAAGGGTATCCATTCTTGCTGCTTTGGTTCATCATTCTATTAGAGGCTCTAGCCAGGTTAAATAAATGTCATCCAAATTGGGAAGGAAGAAGTAAAACTATCTCTGCTGGTCCATGACATGATATTAAATGTAAAAACCCTTCATTGATTGTTTAAATCAATGAAAAAATGCCCATGCCTATCATAACTAGGAAACGAGTTCACCAAAGTTGTAGGATAGAAAATCAATACATAAATATCAGTTGTATTCCTCTACAGTAGGAAATAGCAATACAAAAATGAAATTAAGGAAACAATTCCATTTATGAGAACATTATAAATATTAAATGATAGTACTAAATTTAACAAAGAAATATAAGACATTTAAGGCTACAAAATATCAGGAATTCCCTGGCAGTCCAGTAGTTAGGACTCAGTACTATCACTGCCATGGGTGAGGATTCAATCCCTAGTCAGGGAACCAGGACCCTGAAAGCTGCTCAGCGCTGCCAAAAAAACAAAAAAACTACAAAATATTGCCACCCACCCACCAAAAATGAGAAAGACTTGAAAGGCATCCTTTGTTCACAGACTAGCAGATCAAATATCATTAAAATGGAAATACTCCTCAAATTTATCTAAAGATTCAGTATCATCTCTTTCAAAATTCCAGCTGCCCTCTCTACAAAAATTAGCAAAAAGACCCTGAAATCCATGTGGAAGTGTAAGAGACCAAATAGTCAAAATAATCTTGACAGTGGTGAGCAAAGTTAGAAGACTTACACTTCTAGATTTCAAAATTTGCTACAGATCTATGGTAATTAATTCTTTATGGTGATACTGGTACAAAGACAGACGTGTAGCTCAATGAAAGAGAACTTGGAGTCCATAAATAAACACACTAGTACAATAAGTACATTAGTGTTCAATTGATTTTCAATAAGTCTGCCAGGACAGTTTAGTGGGGGGGAAAGAACAGTTGTTTATTTTTAACAAACGATGCATGACTACTACTTATATGAAAATAACTCAAAATGTATTAAAGAGCAAAATATAAAAGCTAAAAGTACAAAGTCCTTACAAGTAAATAGGTGTAACTCTTCACAATCTTGGATTAGGCAATAGTTCCTTAGATATAACACCCAAAGCATGAGAACCAAGATATCAATTGGACCTCGTCAAAATTAAAATCTTTTGTGAATGAAAGGATAGTATCAAGAAAGTGAAAAGACAACCCCCAACTAGGAGAAAATATTGAGAAATCATGTATTAGATAGGAATCTACTATCCAGAATATATGAAGAACTTCTACAATTCAACAAAAAGTGAATACCGTAATTAAAAAATAGGCAAGAATCTGAATAAATATTTCTCTAGAGGAAATATATATACAAAATTTTTGGCCAGCCTGTATGCTTTCAGCTGCCAAACATAGCCTATCAATCGATGATAAACGCAAGGAATGACTAGAGCAGTTAACAAGCCTAGAAGTGGCAGAGTCCTATCTTGCCTGCATGTTTTCCTGTAGCCTAGAGAGAGTTGGACACGATTGAGTGCCTGAACTGAACTGAACTGAACTGAGAGAGAATGTAAGTTGAATGTATGAAAGTACATATGAATGTGAATATGTCACAGTGAAGCTGGAAGAGTGAACTTTATGCCTCATGTAATATAATCAACACAAGGCCTTGCCCAGCAACATCACCAAGTTTCTTGGGGCTCACTAGGCCCTAGGATCTGCTAGTGGTAAACAGTTCTATCCAGTGTCTTATGTGAAATCTTCAAAATATCCAACCATCCTGCCTCATGTACACACACCCCACCGCCCCTTGCATTCTTGGCTTTTCTCAAATGCTGGGGCCTTTAGGATCTCACTGAATGTTAAATCAACACATGCCTATCATCATCCAGACAGGATTTTCCCTCTACCGGATAAAACTGAGATCCCGTATCGCTTAGGGCAGGGGTCCACAACCTCCAGGATTTAATGCCTAATGATCTGAGATGGAGCTGATGTGATAGTAATAGAAGCAAAGTACAATATAAATGTAATGGGTTTGAATCATCCCGAGACCATCCCTCACCACCCATCTCCCAACCCCCACCACCCCCTGTCCACGGAAAAATTTTCTTCCAATGAAACTGGCCCCTGGTGCCAAGCACGTTGGAGTCTGCTGCATACGCACACTGATTTCTGGCATGCCTCTTTAACAGATGCTTATGATAAGGTACAAGTTCAGCTTCTTCATCCTGTTCCCCCTCAGCGCCTTTCTAATCTATTACTCTACACTCTTAAACCTGGCCTCTCACTCACAGCAGGAGTAAAATGTGCACAATGAATAAACGGGTGGCCTAGAAGAAAATTCTGCTTTTTATTTGACCTTTCAGTGTTCATTTGTAAACTGCGGAGAAGAGCAGTATATCCCCCATAGGGGCACTCTGAAGATTAATATTAATATATATACTAGTGGTGGGTCACAGAAGGTACGTAATAAATCTTGGCAGTTACAATGATGATTGTTTGAGACATGATACCCAGCTATAAAACTCTCTACTGCCCTATTTTTGCTGTCTGTCTAGTCACTCATCACAGTTTGAGTGACTTGGTCACCTGGTCGAACGTCCCTAGTATCTGCTTTCACTCAGGTCACATGCAGAAATAGCCATCTGACATCTTTGTATCTGAGATCTTTTCATTTCTGGATCTTACTGCTCTCTGAACTTTAACTTCTATGCCTTCTGCAATTTAGGCCCTTCATTTAATTCTTCAATTTGTTAAGACCACAGACCTTTCATTTTCTATGTTCTCCCATATCAATGACCTTTCAGATTTACTTTTAAAAAATATAGAGCATTCTGGCAGATATCTTCATCTCCTTCCTGCCTCTGTTGCTAAATGATTCAGTGAGCCTGGATAAATACAAACATCTGCCTTTATTTATGTTGCTTTGGGACTACTGGATACTTCTAGTGAAAATTAGACAAAACTGAAATCTTGTGCTGCTTTAGGGACATGATCACCATTGTCTACAGGGACATTAGTATTTCCCGATAACCTTTCCAAATGGTCCTTGTTCAGTCACTCAGTAGTGTCTAACTCTTTGCAGCCCCATGTACTATAGCATGCCAGGCTTCCCTGTCCTTCACTCTCTCCCAGATTTTGCTCAAGCTCATGTCCATTGAGTTGATGATGCCATCCAACCATCTCATCCTCTGTCACCCCCTTCTCATACTGCTTCCAATCTTTCCCAAGCATCAGGGTCTTTTCCAATGCATCGGCTCTTGGCATCAGGTGGCCAAGTGTCGGACCTTCAGCTTCCGCATCAGTCCTTCCAATAAATATTCAGGGTTGATTTCCTTTAGGATTGGATTGACTGGTTTGATCTCCTTGCAGTCCAAGAGACTCTCAAGAGTTTCTCTAGCACCACAGTTTGAAAGCATCAGTTCTTTGGTGCTTAGCCTTCTTTATGGTCCAACTCTCACATCCATACATGACTACTGGAAAAACTATAGTTTTGACTATACATTTGTTTCGACTTTTGTTAGCAAGGTTATGTCTTCACTTTTTAATATGTGCCTAGGTTTGTTATAGCTCTCCTTCCAGGGAGCAAGGATCTTTTAATTTCATGGTTTCAGTCACTGTCCATAGTGATTTTGGAGCCCAAGAAAAGTCTGTCACTGTTTCCACTTTCTCCCCATCTATTTGTCATGAAGTGATGGAACCAGATGCCATGGCCTTAGTTTTTTTAATGTTGAGTTTAAAGGACCAAATGGTTCTGCCTTATCTTACTTCTATTTTTCTTTCCATTCTCATTTAATAATATAACTATTTAAAGAAAGTTTCCTTAATACCAAGCTAGTTGGGTATTCCTCCTCCATGCTTTTGTAGCATCCTAGCTTTTCTCTCTCACAGCTCACATCAGAGTGGGTGGTAATTTCTTCCTTACTTATCTCAATCTATCATTAGACTGTGAGCTCCTTAAGAAGAGTGTAGTCAGTTGACTAGTGTTTTCCCAAAATTCCCATCCATTTGGACCTTCAGAATGTGACCTATTTGGAAACTGTTTTTGCAGATATAATTAGTTAACTTAGGGAAAGTGAAAGTGATAATCACTTAGTTATATCAGATTCTTTGAGACCCCATGGACTGTAGCCTGCCAGGCTCCTCTGTCCATGGAATTCTTCAGGCAAGAATACTGGAGTAGACAGCCATTCCTTTTTCTAGGGGATCTCCCTGACCCAGGGATTGATCTTGGGTCTTCTGCATTGCAGGTAGATTCTTTACTGTCTGAGCCACTAGGGTATTAGGATGGACTCCAGATCTAAAACCTTGTATTCTTATAAGAAAACCATACGAAGACACAGAGACACACAGGACAGAAGATTCTATGATGACATAGGTAGAAATCACAGTGATGAATGTGCAAGTCAAGGAATGTCAAGAACAACCAGAGGCTAGGAGAGGGGCATGGGACCGATTTCCTTCAGAGCCTCAAGAAGGAACTGACTCTGCTGATATTCTAATTTTGAATTTTTGACCTCCACAACTGTGAGAGAATAAATTTCTGTTGTTTAAGCCCTGCAGTACGTGGTACTTTGTTACAGCAGCCTAGGAAACTAATATAAACTGGGACAGTGTCGTTCATACCCATGCATTTAGTTTCTACCTCAGAGCATGGTGCGGGGTTGGTTCTTAGGAAATGACTTATTTTTTGGCTGTGCTGGGTCTTTGTTGGTGTGCACGAGCTTTCTCTAGTTTCAGCAAGCATTGCCAACTCTCTAGTTGGCCTGCAGGCTTCTCATTGTGGTGGCTTTTCTTGTTGGGGAGTAGAGGCTCAATAGTTGTAGCCCTCAGGCTTAGCTGCCCCACACAGGTGGAATCTTCCCGGATCAGGGATCGAACCCATGTCCTCTGCATTGGTTGGCAGATTCTGAGCCACTGGGCCACCAGGAACGTCCAGAAAATGATTATTGAAGAATTCACTTCTTGGCACCCAGCAAAGCTTAACCTCTCTAATTCCAATGAGAATTTGGCTAAAAACACTTAGCTCATCCTGCCTTGAGAGCCAAGCACAGCCATCCTATTTTACTAGCAAATGTTATTAAAGGGAAGAATTTGTTTGGAGCTATCCACCAGTCATTTTTCTGCTCCTTTTGTTTGCTTCATCTTTTTACAAATGCATCCCTGGGCTAAAAGCCGTTCTTGTGTTCCTTTTACTAGAAGCCTAAATTCAAGCACATAAAAGATGTTCTTTGGTAGAATCACACATGAAGCCATCTCAGTAATTAGCGCGTGCCATGGATTTAAGCAAAACAACAGGACTGCTAGCCTGGAACCAGGAAGCCTTGTTGAAGATGATACCATTCACGAATCTGTCGTTTTCTAGCTTGAGGATCAGTGGCAGGAGAAACCCATCATAATTTCCCTTTGAGCTTTTGAAAATCCCATCTGGGAATTTTGACTCATTCACATCACTGCCTCATCTGTTACCAGATTGGGCTCAGGAGTCTCCTTATTGCTGGTGTGCTATGGTTGAGGCACAGATTTGCCAAGTCAAGCAAAGAAAGTCAGGAACTGAGGCTGGTTTGCCACAAGGCAAGCTGAAATCTGGAAGGGATCAGAGAGAGCAACTGAAAAAAAGCTAGGATTATAGAAAGGGACTTCCCTGGTGGCTTAGATGGTAAAGCGTCTGTCTACAATGCGGGAGACCCGGGTTCGATCCCTGGGTTGGGAAGATCTCCTGGAGAAGGAAATGGCAATCCACTCCAGTACTATTGCCTGGAAAACCCATGGACAGAGGAGCCTGGTAGGCTATAGTCCATGGGATCGAAAAGAGTCGGACATGTCTGAGCGACTTCACTTAATAGAAAGGGAAAGAACACAATGGAATTCAAGCTGCTAGAGTGTGGCAGCTCCCATGTTTCTGGAAACAAGGGACTTTCGGGCATCAGTGTGAATGCAAAGGAAATTAAGGCCAGCAGAGAACTGTAACGAAGCGGAAATAATGTAGTTATTTAGACTGCAAAACTAAGAGCAGCAGCTCTGTGTTCTTACAACTTGCTCTACACTTCTGTAAGTGCTTTCTGTGTATTGACTCATTTGATCATCACAGGGCCCAGGGCCAAGCAAAGGAGGAAATTGAAGCAAGGTCACACAGCTAGAAACTGGCTCTTCTGGGGCCATGAATTTCAGTGGCATGGCCCCAGGATCCATTCTTTCAACCCCCAAGCTATATTCTCTCTTGTGCTTTATGTTTATTTGTTTTCGTTTAGCTGGTCATGGAGATAGTGCAATGATTCCTTTTTGCCACCTATGATTACTAGCTCAAGGTCAGGAGTCCAGTAGGGTAATGGCTAGGCTGACCATAAAGTTTATTGAATTAACATGATATCATTTGGAAAATATTTCTATATTGATTAGCAACTGATTTATTTGTAGATGTGTGAAATTGTTCTTTAAAAGAAAAAGCTTTCCATAATTATGTCTAAAAGAAAATAGTGATATATTTCTAAATACATTAAAACGAAATTTAAAAATATATATTGATTATCTGAAAAAAAAAGTATTAAAGCAATGCATTTTTGGCATACACTTATGTATATTAATCAATTTTTTAGCCTTATGTAGCTCACTGGTATTTTTGAAGATTGCATTTTTTAAGTATAATCTTATTTTTAAGATTATACTAAAGTAAAATTTTCTGAAACTTCAAGGTTGCATGTTATGATTAATAATTTTCAAGTTATGACATTTAATTTAACCATTCTCTGTTGACCATAACATTTTTAAATGAAAAAGTATGGTATAAGTGCTAAGATATTTTGTAATTACAATGTTTACATTTATTAGTCTAAACAGGACCTATTCATAATTCTAAAATTTGTAATAAAATTGATATCTATTTTGCACATATATTTCCATAGCACTGTTATTTTGCCTCAAAAATGTTTATCTTCCTCTGAAAAATATTTTTGCAACTGAAATCTGATCAAATTATTTTGAATGTTTCAACAAATGTAGATACTGTAAAACCAGAGAGACCATTTCAATTTCATTCTTTTCCGGTGTTAAATATCAGTTTGCCGAAATAAAAATAGGAGCTCCATCAAAAGATTCTTCCCACAGTTGAGATATTTGAAAGAGTAATTGCAGAATTTAAAAGTTAAATCTTCAACACCATTCGAATTCTCTCTGTTTAATTTGTTCAGCTTCACGTTTGCTTTTGCAGAATTAAATTTAAATGCCTTCCTGTTTGCAAGCTTTGATTTCAAGTCTCAATTTGCTGAAAGCACAAAGGCTGGGTTTCTTTGGTACCCCAGTTGTTGAGTATACTAATTAAAGATTTACAGCTGATTTTTAATAAAACACATGCCAGATTTAGAAAAGTCTTTTTAAAATGTTTAATATCATTATAGAACATTTTAGTCAATTTACAAAGTAGTTCTTCAAAAGCTCAAACATTTCTGAAACTTGACTGATGTTAAACAACAGTGAAAGCATGTGTCGCCATGCTGAATTTGTGTAGTCAACATTTTTGTCACGGTGATTCTGTAGTTAAGTTACTGTGTGTATCTGTAAACATTTCTGTATTTTGACTACAGTTTTTTACTGTAATCATTAGATTATTAGTGCTTCTTTGAAAGCAATTAGGAACTATGTGTTCACTGCAAAAATTTCTGAGCACATTTATGTTCCATTGGTCCATTAACTCAGAAAAAAAAAATGTTCTTTTTCTGCCATAATGCTGTCATGCATCATTAAATTTCTTGTTTTGATTTTACTGAAAAACAAATGAATTCTCAAAGCTGAATTTTCAGCTGAATTTAAAATTGCATTCACAATAACATCAGATGTTTCACCTTCAATAGAATGAATTTCTAACAACTTTTTATTTCAGTTCTCTGAATAGAGTAAATCTGACCCACTACTGGAATTAACTTGACTTTTTTTTTGATGCTTCTGAAAAGACATGTAAGTCTTACTACCTCTAATTATTTGCAAAATCTACTTTCTACAATTGAAATAACTTGTTAGCAACTATCCTCCACCCCTATGTATATTCATAAGAAAGTTCAGGATCAAATAGAACAAATTAATTTAGAAAATCTCTCATTTGATCTAAAGGAAAAGTCATGTTTCATTATATAAATATAACTTGTGCAGTAATGCTAATCATCATTCATAGGCATCATTTAAAAACAATGTTAACTCTTGAGGTTGTTGCTAAAGTTTAATCAAATTGTTATCTTTTTGTTTTAATGTGATCAGTGATATCGCTATAGTTCCCCACTGTAAAA
Source organism: Bos mutus (assembly GCF_027580195.1). Taxonomy (NCBI): domain Eukaryota; kingdom Metazoa; phylum Chordata; class Mammalia; order Artiodactyla; family Bovidae; genus Bos; species Bos mutus. Next base: position 4,698,606 of record NC_091644.1, on the reverse strand, counting down.
TATAAATAAAGGCCAGGAAGTGGGGCGTTAAGACAATGCATTTACAGAAACTTGAAAATATCAATGCAACATAGATGAAGAGATCTTGTGGCCCGTGGTAGGATGAGTTACTTTCTCCAAAATGAAAACATGACATTCATGTCCGCAAAAGAGACAGAAAGCCACTTTACATTTTCTGTGAACAATTTTGTATTTTTTATATATATATATAATATATATATATATAATAGTCGACATATATATATATGTATATATATACACACATATTATAGTGAACATTTTTTGTTACAATGATTCTGTAATTCAGTTACTTTATATATCTGTAAACATTTATGTATTTTGACTATACTCTTTTACTGCACTCATTAGATTATCAGTGCTTCTTTGAAACAAATTAGAAATTAGTATGTGCACTGCAAAAATTTCTGAGCACATTTTGGTTCCATTGGTCCATTATATATTCAAAATGTGATATATGTATACTTCCCTGGTGGCTCAGTAGTATAAAATCCACCCGCCAATGCAGGAGATGCAGGAGACAGGTTCAATCCCTGGGTCGTGAAGATCTCCTGGAGAAGGGAATGGCTACCCATTCCAGTATTCTGGCCTGGAGAATTCCAAGGACAGATGAGCCTGGCAGGCTACAGCCCCTGGGATCACAAAGAGTTGGATGCTAAGTGACTAACACAATGTATCATATTTGAGGGTCTGCTTTGAACCACTCATTAAGCAATCTATAAAGCCACTGGTTTTGAGAGGGATATGGAGCAAAAGAAATTTTGTTGCAGAACTGAACTTTTTTTTATCCACTGTGCCTTATAATATAGCAGATCCAATGGGACTTGAAGTATCTGAGGTCCTTAAAGATTCTGAATGAAGCCCTTGGTAAAGGGATAGGAGAGAAACGGTACAAAATCACTAGAATTTTGGATCAAAGACCTGTGTCCTCTAGAGAGATACCTTCTTTGTATACTTCCTTGAGGTGAAATTTACATAACACAAAATTCATCATTTTAAAGTGAATAATTCAGTGGCATTTAGTACTGATAGCAGCTTTCCTCAGCTTTGATTTATCTGGGACTGCACTAATTTCTCTTTCATTTTTGAAAGGTCATTTTGCCAGATTCGAATTCTTGGTTTACAGTGGTTTTTCTTTCAGTTTGACTATGCCATCCTTCCTTCTATATTTTCTTTTGTAAAGTGGGTTATTAATCTTATTAAAGATTTCTTGTACATGGTGAATTGTTTTACTCTTGCTGCTTTCAAGATTCCTTTTGTCCTGCCTTTTGACAGTTTGATTACAATGCGTCTCAGTGTGGATCTATTTGCATTTATTTTACTTAAACATTATGAAATTTTGTGGGTTTATAAATTAATGTCTTTAATCAAATTTGGGAGGCTTTTGGCTATGATTTTTTCAAATATTTTTTCTCCTCTTTTCTTTCTCTCTTTTCTTTATTCAGTTCAGTTCAGTCACTCAGTTGTGTCTGACTCTTTGCGACCCCATGAATTGCAGCACGCCAGGCCTCCCTGTCCATCACCAACTCCCAGAGTTCACTCAAACTCATGTCCATCGAGTCAGTGATGCCATCCAGCCGTCCTATCCTCTGTTGTCCCCTTTTCCTCCTGCCCCCAATCCCTCCCAGCATCAGAGTCTTTTCCAATGAGTCAACTCTTCGAATGAGGTGGTCAAAGTACTGGAGTTTCAGCTTTAGCATCATTCCTTCCAAAGAAATCCCAGGGCTGATCTCCTTTAGAATGGACTGGTTGGAACTCCTTGCAGTCCAAGGGACTCTCAGGAATCTTCTCCAACACCACAGTTCAAAAGCATCAATTCTTCAGTGCTCAGCTTTCTTCACAGTCCAACTCTCACATCCATACGTGACCACTGGAAAAACCATAGCCTTGACTAGACGGACCTTAGTTGGCAAAGTAATGTCTCTGGTTTTCAATATGCTGTCTAGGTTGGTCATAACTTTCCTTCCAAGGAGTAAGCGTCTTTTAATTTCATGGCTGCAGTCACCATCTGCAGTGATTTTGGAGCCCCCAAAAAAAATAAAGTCTGACACTGTTTCCACTCTTTCCCAGTCTATTTCCAATGAAGTGATGGGGCCAGATGCCATGATCTTCATTTTCTGAATGTTGAGCTTTAAGCCAACTTTTTCACTCTCCACTTTCACTTTCATCAAGAGGCTTTTTAGTTCCTCTTCACTTTCTGCCATAAGGGTGGTGTCATCTGCGCATCTGAGGTTATTGATATTTCTCCCGGCAATCTTGATTCCAGCTTGTGCTTCTTCCAGCCCAGCGTTTCTCATGATGGCAGGGTGACAATATACAGCCTTGATGTACTCCTTTTCTTATTTGGCTCTCTTAATTTTTAATTTGGTCTGCTTCACGGTGCTCCACCGATTTCTTAAGTTCTGCTAACTTATTTATTCTGTTTTCTTTCTGCTCCTCAATAAATTCATTGATTCTTTTTTCCCCCTTCCTGCTCAAAACTGCTGTTTAACCCCTTCAGTGATTTTTCACTTCAACTATCGCACTTTGTTCCTTTATGTGTACATGGTTTCCTTAGCCCTTTGATCATATTTAAGACAGTCATTTTAAAGTGTACTTTTTCCTAGTGAATCCAATGTCTAGGCTTCCTCCAGGATGATTTCTGTCAACTTATTCATGTATTTTCTTTGAATGAGGCACCCTTTACTGTTTCTCTGTATTTCTGTGATTTTTTGTTGTTATGTTGAAAACTGAACATTTAAGTATTTTATATTAAATAATATTATAATGTGATAATACTAGAAATAAGATTCTCCTCCTTTTCTAGGGTTTTCTATTTTTGATTGTTAGAGGCTATAGCTATCCATTTGGTTAATGACTATTCCAGGCTATTTCTGCACAAAGTATATTCTTCATTTGGCTTCCCAGATGTCTCAGATATAAAGAATCTGGCCTGTCAATTCAGGAGACAAAGGAGACATGGATTTGATCCCTGGGTTGGGAGGATCCCTTGGAGTAGGAAATGGTAACCCACTCCAGTATTCTTGCCTGGAAAATCTCATGAACAGAGGAGCCTGGCAGGCTACAGTCCAGGAGGTCCCAAGGAATCAGATAGGACTGAGCAACTGTTGTTGTTAAGTCACTAAGTCATGTCCAACTCTTTGTGGTTCCATGGACTGCAATATATCAGCCTCCTCTGTCCTTTACTATCTCCCAGAGTTTGCTCAAATTCACGTCCCTTGAGTCACTGATGGTATCATACCTTTTCATCCTCTAGCCCTCTTCTCCTGTTGCCTTCAATCTTTTCCTAGCATCAGAGTATTTTCCAATGAGTCAGCTCTTCGCATCAGGTGGCCAAATTATTGGAGCTTCAGTTTCAGCATCAGTCCTTCCAATGAATATTCAGTGTTGATTTTCTTTGGGATTGACTGGTTTGGTTTCCTTGTAGGCCAAGGGACTCTCAACAGTCTCCAGCACCACAGTTCAAAAGCATCAATTCTTCGGCGTTCAACCTTCTTTATGGTTCAGCTCTCACATCCATACATAACTACTGGGAAAACCATAGCTTTGACTATACAAACCTTTGTTAGTAAAGTGTTGTCTCTGCTTTTTAATATGTTGTCTACATTTGTCATAGATTTCCTTACAAGAAGTAAGTGTCTTTTAATTTCATAGCTGCTGTTACCATCTGCAGTGACTTGGGAGCCCAAGAAAATAAAGTCTGTCATTGCTTCCATTTCCCCCCCTTCTGTTTGCCATGAAGTGATTGGACCAGGTACCATGATCTTAGTTTTGTGCATGTTAAGCCAGCTTTTCCAATCTCTTCTTTCACCTTCATCAAGAGGCTCTTGGGGCTTTCCTGATAGCTCAGTTGGTAAAGAATCCATCTGCAATACAGGAGACCCTGGTTCAATTCGTGGGTTGGGAAGATCTGCTGGAGAAGGGAAAAAGCTACCCACTCCAGTATTCTGGCCTGGAGAACTCCATGGACTGTATACTCCTTGGGGTCACAAAGAGTTGAACAGGACTGAGTGACTTTCACTTTCACTTGGGCTTCCCTGGTGGCTTAGCTTGTAAAGAATCTACCTACAATGTGGGAGACGTGCGTTCGATCCCTGGGTTGGGAAGATACCCTGAAGAAGGGAAAGGCTACCCACTCCAGTATTCTGGCCTGGAGAATTACATGGACTGGGTAGTCCAAGGGGTTGCAAAGAGTCAGACGCAACTGAGCAACTTTCGCTTCACTTCACTTCACTTCGTAAGAGGCTCTTGAGTTCCTCTTCACTTTCTGCCATCAGGATGGTATTATCTACACATCTAAGGTTGTTGATATTTCTCCTAGCAATCTTGATTCCAGCTTGTGGTTCATCCAGCCTGGCATTTTGCATGATGTACTCTGCCTATAAGTTAAATAAGCAGGGTGACAATATACAGCCCTGTCATACTTCTTTCCCAATTTTGAACCAGTCAGTTATTCCATGTCTGGTTCTAACTGTTGCATCTTGACCCACATACAGGTTTCTCAGGAGACAGGTAAGATGGTCTGGTATTCCCATCTCTTTAATAATTTCCCACAGCTTGTCATGATACACATAGTCAAAGGCTTTAGTATAGTCAATGAAGCAGTAGATTGAGCACACACATATTCTTAGTTTTATGTGGTCCCTGAACACCCTGCTTCTTTAGCTTGTGTTTTTAAAAAATAATTTTATTTATTCATTTATTTTTGACTGTGCTGGTTCTTCATTACTTTGAGCTTTCTTTATTTTATTTTTTTATTTTTCTTTTTTAATTTAATTTTATTTTTAAACTTTACAATATTGTATTGGTTCTGCCATATATCGAAGTGAATCCACCACAGGCATACATGTGTTCCCCATCCTGAATCCTCCTCCCTCCTCCCTCCCCATACCATCCCTCTGGGTCGTCCCAGTGCACCAGCCCCAAGCATCCAGTATCGTGCATCGAATCTGGACTGGCGACTCGTTTCATATATGATATTATACATATTTCAATGCCATTCTCCCAAATCATCCCACCCTCTCCCCCTCCCACAGGGTCCAAAAGACTGTTCTATACATCAGTGTCTCTTTTGCTGTCTCGTATACAGGGTTATCATTACCATCTTTCTAAATTCTATATATATGCGTTAGTATACTGTATTGGTGTTTTTCTTTCTGGCTTACTTCACTCTGTATAATAGGCTCCAGTTTCATCCACCTCATTCGAACTGATTCAAATGTATTCTTTTTAATGGCTGAGTAATACTCCATTGTGTATATGTACCACAGCTTTCTTATCCATTCATCTGCTGATGGACATCTAGGTTGCTTCCATGTCCTGGCTATTATAAACAGTGCTGCGATGAACATTGGGGTACACGTGTCTCTTTCCCTTCTGGTTTACTCAGTGTGTATGCCCAGCAGTGGGATTGCTGGATCATAAGGCAGTTCTATTTCCAGTTTTTTAAGGAATCTCCACACTGTTCTCCATAGTGGCTGTACTAGTTTGCATTCCCACCAACAGTGTAAGAGGGTTCCCTTTTCTCCACACCCTCTCCAGCATTTATTGCTTGTAGACTTTTGGATCACAGCCATTCTGACTGGTGTGAAATGGTACCTCATTGTGGTTTTGATTCGCATTTCTCTGATAATGAGTGATGTTGAGCATCTTTTCATGTGTTTGTTAGCCATCTGTATGTCTTCTTTGGAGAAATGTCTATTTAGTTCTTTGGCCCATTTTTTGATTGGGTCATTTATTTTTCTGGAGTTGAGCTGTAGGAGTTGCTTGTATATTTTTGAGATTAGTTGTTTGTCAGTTGCTTCATTTGCTATTATTTTCTCCCATTCTGAAGGCTGTCTTTTCACCTTGCTAATAGTTTCCTTTGTTGTGCAGAAGCTTTTAAGTTTAATTAGGTCCCATTTGTTTATTTTTGCTTTTATTTCCAATATTCTGGGAGGTGGGCCATAGAGGATCCTGCTTTGATTTATGTCGGACAGTGTTTTGCCTATGTTCTCCTCTAGGAGTTTTATAGTTTCTGGCCTTATGTTTAAATCTTTAATCCAAATCCCTTGCATTCCTACACACTAATAATGAGAAAACAGAAAGAGAAATTAAGGAAACAATTCCATTTACCATTGCAATGAAAAGAATAAAATACTTAGGAATATATCTAACTAAAGACCTATATATAGAAAACTATAAAACATTGGTGAAAGAAATTAAAGAGGACACTAATAGATGAAGAAATATACCATGTTCATGGATTGGAAGAATCAATATAGTGAAAATGAGTATACTACCCAAAGCAATTTATAGATTCAATGCAATCCCTATCAAGCTACCAATGGTATTCTTCACAGAGCTAGAACAAATAATTTCACAGTTTGTATGGAAATACAAAAAACCTCAAATAGCCAAAGCTATCTTGAGAAGGAAGAATGGAACTGGAGGAATCAACCTGCCTGACTTCAGGCTCTACTACAAAGCCACAGTCATCAAGACAGTATGGTACTGGCACAAAGACAGAAATATAGATCAATGGAACAAAATAGAAAGCCTGGAGATTAATCCACGCACATATGGACGCCTTATCTTTGACAAAGAAGGCAAGAATATACAATAGATTAAAGACAATCTCTTTAACAAGTGGTGCTGGGAAAACTGGTCAACCACTTGTAAAAGAATGAGCTTTCTTTAGTTGCAGCGAGTGGGAGCTACTCTCTAGTTGCCATGAGGAGGCTTCTCCTTGCGGTAGTTTCTCTTGTTGAGGGGCAAAGGCTCCAGAGTGCATGGTCTTCAGTGGTTGCGGCCTGTGGACTCTAGAGCACAAGCTCAGTAGTTGCGGTCCACAGGCCTAGTTGCTCCGCAACATGTGGGATCTTCCTGGACCAGGGATTGATCCGGTGTCCCCTGCATTGGCAGCCAGATTCTTTACCACTGAGCCACCAGGGAAGCCCTAGCTAGTGTTTTGACAGAAATTTTATCAAATACCAGATCCTGCAAATAAAATATCAGTGAAGAAACAAATCACTTCTCCTAGACTTTCAGGATTTTTTCTGTGTTGGGGTGTTCCTTCGACACTTGGCTAAACTGCTTTCACTGAGCATAAAGACCAGTCAGTTCTGAAAGCCTAGGGTCTTCTCAGGTTTTTCTGAACATGCATCCTGACCTAGGGTGCATATGTTGCTTTTGAATGTTTTCATTTTCTAAGGAGTTATCTCTCCAGCTTTTCCTCCAAGATTTAAGTGATCTATTGCTTGTCTAAATCAGAATCTTTTGCCCCAGGTAGCTACAGGACTTTTTTGTTCACATTGTAATGCTTTCTAGGACTAACTGCTGCTTTTTTATGCTGCTTGAGTTCTGAGTTAGACCAAAAATGAATGCCTTGTAGCAGTCTTTCAGGGAGCTCCCAGAAAGTTTAGAGCAAACACAATAATTTGTGGATAAGGTCTGCTCTGGAACCGGATCAGGACTGTTCCCATGCTGGAAACAGTCTGCGGTCTTTAAGAAACTGTAGGAGAGGGGATAGGGTGGGGCAAGTGTAAATGCCTTCGAGTTTTTCTACCATTATGAAATGTTTTTCTTGATTCAGCATTTGCTTGGTTGCTGTAGGCTTTTGAATATTTTTCAGAGTTCTGACAAAGTTAGTTCATATTGTTTCTGCTTGTTTTTTAGAGTTTCTATGAAGTAATGGAAGCATGTTGTTGCCAACTCCAAGTTGCCAACTCCATGTTGTTGCCAACTACCAAGCATGATGTCACGCTTTTTGAGAAAGTTTCTAGCTTCTTATTGGAACCCGGTAGTCATTGGATATATGACAACAGCACCCTAATTTACTGTCTACTTGATCACATTATAATGTCAGTGGTTTATATGAGTTTAGGCTTGAGCAGATACTGAAAAAATCAAGTGAGTTTAATAAAGAAATAATTCAAATTTCCATGGCATCTACCTATTTTGTATTATTGAAAACCTTTCTTTCAACCCACATTTTAAACCTAAGAAAAATTAAAAGAAAGTTTTTTTTTTTTTTTTCCTGATAACACAGTTTATTCTGATAATATGCCCATAGCAACCAGTTTTTATAGCCCCAATCAAGAGTAGCCATAAATTACAGTGGGGAAAATATATTCTCTCATTGGGCAAAATTTTGGCTGGGTAATTTGTTTTCTCACTTTGAAAGAAGAAATAGAGGTATAGATGGGCAAGTGGCTAATGCTGTGTCTAATGGGCAGAGATTTGGAATGACAAAATTTGAGAATTAGTGACAAGGAATCTGGGGGAAAAAGGTGCAGGTATACCTTGTTTTCTTGTGTGTCAACTTTTTGTGCTTTGCAAATATTACATTTTTTACAAACTGAAGTTTTATGGCAACCCTGTGTGGTCAGATAATGGTTAGCATTTTTAGGACTAGGGTAATTAAGGTGTGTAAACTTCTTTAAGATAATGCTTCCATCTAGTCAAGGCTATGGTTTTTCCAGTGGTCATGTATGGATGTGAGAGTTGGACTGTGAAGAAAGCTGAGTACCGAAGAATTGATGCTTTTGAACTGTGGTGCTGGAGAAGACTCTTGAGAGTCCCTTGGACTGCAAGGAGATCCAACCAGTCCATTCTGAAGGAGATCAGCCCTGGGATTTCCTTGGAAGGAATGATGCTAAAGCTGAAACTCCAGTACTTTGGCCACCTCATGCGAAGAGTTGATTCATTGGAAAAGACTCTGATGCTGGGAGGGATTGGGGGCAGCAGAAGGAGACGACAGAGGATGAGATGGCTGGATGGCATCACTGACTCGATGGACATGAGTTTGAGTGAACTCCGGGAGTTGGTGATGGACAGGGAGGCCTGGCGTGCTGCGATTCATGGGGTCGCAAAGAGTTGGACATGACTGAACGAATGAACTGAACTGATTGCACACTTAACACATTACAGTTGAGTGTAAACATGCTTTTTATATGCTTTTCAAAGCCAAAATTTTTGTAACTTGCTTTATTGCAATATTTGCCTTATCGTTGTGATCTGGAACCAAATCCCCAATATCTCCAAGGTATGCTCTCTCAAAATAAAGGATATTTGTTTTCTTTGTGTGAATGCACACCAAAAGTAGTCCTTGGTAGAGGAGTCTTTCAACAATCAAGGTGATAAAATTACAAAACTGTGGCTGTGGTTGACCATTTTCCTCAGTCAGTAAAGTACTTTTTCACAGAACTCAAGAATAAAGTAACTAGAGTAACAGGGATGAAAGATTATATGTGGCTAAACAATGTAGGTTTCTTCTGACCAAGACTTAGTCATCCATCTTTTATTTTACATGTCTGCCTGCTAATGACAGGGACCAAAGTTGAGCTTCTAATACAACCACCTTCCACAGGCAATCAGTTGTCTGCCTAGTGTCAGGTTATTTGCAATGACCTTCTCTATTGCGAATGGGATTTCCATTGTGAATGTACTCAGTAGAAAGCCTCCTGCTTTAGACATGGATTTGCCTTAATATCCCAATATTTTTCCATCATCACCATCCATAGATTTATGAAATGCCTAATTCACTAATATTTATCCCAAACAATATTGCTTCTGGCCAAGGAGCTCATTTTTATCTTGTTTTCCAAAGTGGTTTTTATCACTATATGCTCCTGTTGGAAGTAGGTGAGAGTCTCCATTAATATGCCTGCTCAACAAACACTGATTATTCAGTTCTATTTATGGGTAAACAGTTTGTCATTTCCTGGTGAAATTGAAAGTAAGAATAATTTTTAGCTAGCAAATCATTTCAGCAATATTTACCCTAAAATGCTCTTGAGAAACTTTATGCTAAGATATGTATATAAATGTTCATATCAGCATCATTTATGGTAACAAACCTATGGAAACTATCTTTATGTACATCAGCAGTGCAACAGATAAATAAATATTGATGTATTCACACAATACAGTATTGGGAAGCCATGAAAATAAATGAATTAGAGTTATATATTTCAGTGTGAATAAATCTCAAAAACACATTAAGCCAAAACAGAAGCCCAGAAGCCATGGAAGAATATATACATTATGATTCTGTGTGTATAAAGTTCAAGAAGAGAAAAATCTCTTTTCTATATGTGTGTGTGTGTGTGTGTGTGCAAGTATTAGAATCTATAAAAAAAAGAAAGGTATTGATTAACACAAAATTTAAGGTAGCATTTTCCTGTGGGAGGTTTGTGAAATGGATGTTTTCAGTCACTAAGTCGTGTCTGACTCTTTGCAACCCCATGGACTGTAGCCCACCAAGCTCCTCTGTCCAAGTCTCCTCCTTGTCTTAATTTCCCAGGCAAGAATTACTGGAGTGGGTTGCCATTTCCTTTTCCATGGGATCTTCCCAACTCAGGGATTGAACCCACATCTCTTGCATTGGCAGATAGATTCTTTACCACTGAGCCATCTGGGAAGCCCTGATGAATGAAGTAGGGCTCATACTGACTTCTATGAGACTGTAAAAGTCTATCTGATTCTTGAGTGGAAGGTATAGAGCAGTCACCTGGTTATTCAGATGGTAAAGAATCTGCCTGTAATTCGTAAGACCCAGGTTCCATCCCTGGGTTGGGAAGATCCCCTGGAGAAGAGAATGGTTACCCACTCAGGTAATTATGGCCTAGGAAATCAAGACAAGGAGGAGTCTTGAATAGAGGAGCCTGGCAGGCTGCTGTCCATGGGGTAGGAAAGAGTTGGGCTCAGCTGAGCAACTAAAACTTTTACTCTGTCTTCCTGAGTACATAGAAACACAGCATTTCTCAGCCCTTCGCCATTAGGGAATCCTATGGCATCAATTTTAACCAATGAAATGTGAATGGTGCTCCTCCTTTCCAGGCTGATACAGTGAAAGCTACCACATGATCTTCCTGGCACACTCTTCTCATGCCATTTTGGCATATGTTGAGATGGAGACTGCTTAGACCTCCTGGGTCTTAGACGTGTTCTTACTGTGAGGAGGTGCCCTGGAGAACCAGCCTCCGGACATACAGTGGGCTTTGCGTGAGTGAAAACGATAGTATTTGTGGTTGGTTACTGAGATCAGGTGTTTGTTACTAAAGCATAAGCTAGTCTTTCCCATTGACTGTGATGTATTTATGTGATTTATTTATTTACTCTGGCGCATATAATAAATTTCCAGATATAAAAACTAAAATCATGCTTTGGAACCAGACATCCAGAGAGAACGTTTCATGCAAAGATGGGTACAATAAAGGACAGAAATGGTATGGACCTAACAGAAGCAGAAGATATTAAAAAAATGTGGCAAGAATACACAGAAGAACTATACAAAAAAGATCTTCACGACCCAGGTAACCATGATGGTGTGATCACTCACCTAGAGCCAGACATCCTGGAATGTGAAGTCAAGTGGGCCTTAGGAAACATCACTACAAACAAAGCTAGTGGAAGTGATGGCATTCCAGTTGAGCTATTTCAAATCCTAAAAGATGTTGCTGTGAAAATACTGCACTCAATATGTCAGCAAATTTGGAAAACTCGGCAATAGCACACAGGACTGAAAAGGTCAGTTTTCATTCCAGTCCCAAAGAAAGACAATGCCAAAGAATGCTCAAACTACCACACAATTGCACTTATTTCACATGCTAGTAAAGTAATGCTCAAAATTCTCCATGCCAGGCTTCAACAGTATGTGAACTGTGAACTTCCCAATGGTCAAGCTGGATTTAGAAAAGGCAGAGGAAGCAGAGATCAAATTGCCAACATCCACTGGATCATTGAAAAAGCAAGAGAGTTCCAGAAAAACATCTACTTCTGCTTTATTGACTACCCCAAAGCCTTTGGCTGTGTGGATCACAACACACTGTGGAAAATAGATGGGAATGCCAGACCACCTGACCCACCTCCTGAGAAATCTGTATGCAGGTCAAGAAGCAACAGTTAGAACCAGACCTGCAACAACAGACTGGTTCCAAATCAGGAAAGGAGTACATCAAGGCTGTATATTGTCACCCTTCGTATTTAATTTCTATGCAGAGTACATCATGCGAAATGCCAGGCTGGATGAAGCACAAGCTGGAGTCAAGATTGTGGGGAGAAATATCAATAACCTCAGATATGCAGATGATACCACTGTTATGGCAGAAAGTGAAGAGGAACTAAAGAGCCTCTTGATGAAAGTTAAAGAGGAAGTGAAAAAGTTAAAACTTAAAAAACCTTAAAACTCAACATGCAAAAAACTAAGATCATGGTTTCTGGTCCCATCACTTCATGGCAAATAGCTGGGGAAAAAATGGAAACAGTGACAGCCTTTATTTTCTTAGGCTCCAAAATCACTGCAGATGGTTACTGCAGCCATGAAATTAAAAGGCACTTGCTCCTTGGAAGAAAAGCTATGACCAAGCTAGACAGCATATTAAAAAGCAGAGACATTACTTTGCCGACAAAGGTCCATCTAGTCAAAGGTATGGTTTTTCCAGTAGTCATGTATCGATGTGAGCGTTGGACTCTAAAGAAAGCTGAGTGCTGAAGAACTGATGCTTTTCAAATGTGGTGTTGGAGAAGACTCTTGAGAGTCCCTTGGACTGAAAGGAGATCTAACCAGTCAATCCTAAAGGAAATCATCCCTGAGTATTTATTGAAAGGACCGATGTTGAAGCTGAAACTCCAATACTTTAGCCACCTGATGCAAAGAACTGACTCATTTGAGAAGACCCTGATGCTGGGAAAGATTGAAGGCAGGAGGAGAAGGGGACGACAGAGGATGAGATGGTTGGATGGCATCACTGACTCTATGGACATGAGTTTGAGCAAACTCAGGGAGTTGGTGATGGATAGGGAAGCCTGGCATGTTTCAGCTCATGGGGTCTCAAAGAGTCGGATACAAGTGAGCGACTGAACTGAACTGTTGCAGAGAGTAGTTGTGGGGGGAAAGTCAATTACAGTTCTATTCTATATTAGGGATACTCCTTATTCAAGGAATTAACTTCGAAGAATGTCAGTATCTTCATTAAAAAAAAAAAAAAAGAATAATAGTAACTACCTTACAGGGTTGTCTGGACCTCCCATGGGCTCAGGTGTGTTGTTGGCTTAGTGAAATGCCAAGTAGTGCAGGGGACTGAAGCTGGATTCCTTGAAATGGACTTTTTCATGATAAAATTTGTTTTTCTGTGTGTTTCTCAGAAGCTATCCTTGCAGGCTGATAGTGGGAGTGACCTTTTAGGAAAGGGGATAAAGGCAGTCTGGATGCCCTGTGGGACCCTCTCAGCTCTAATTTCTCTCTATTGTAATGAAGCGTGTGCTCAGTCACTCAGTCGTGTCTGACTCAGCGATTGCATGGATTGTAGCCCGCCAGATTCCTCTGTCCATGGGATTTTTTCTAGGCAAGAATACTGGAGTCGGTTGCCATTGCCTCCTCCAGGATATCTTCAACCCAAGGATCAAATCCCTGTCTGCTGTGGCTCCTGCATTTCAGGCAGATTCTTTACCATGAAGCTATCAGGGAAGCCCCCATTGTAATGAAGACTGAAGGGTAATGGTAGCTTTCTACCCAAGGGCCTGTGTGGTTCTGTAGAAATCATTTCCCACTGTGGCACATTTGGTCTGTAGGGAGAGGATGGATTGCTGGAGGCAGACATGCTGACAGGAAACCAAATCCCGGCTGGCCTCACATCATCTGATTCCCACTGTACTCAGTTGGCCCAAGGGAACCACGTGTCCTCCTTCCTCCCCAAGGTCAGTTGAAGAACAGCCAGGCTGATGGTCACCTCCAGTTACAGCCCTTTGGGGCAGGCTCTGTGGAAGAATGTGATTCCATTAAAACACAGCCGTCCCTCTGGGGCAACTGAAGAGACAATAATAATCTTTAGATTCAACCCTGAAGGAAATTACTGAGAATAAAAACATGTCAGCACATTTTGGGGAAAAAAAAAAAAAAAAAACTAGACTGAGTCTAAAGCATTTAGGGAAACTGGAATGAAGAGGAAAACTTAGATTTCCCGAGCACTTTCTAAGTACCTGGTAATTTAAATACCTTTGCTAATTGCACATTCAGGGAAATCCTGGAAACTGGAATTTATCATCTTAATTATATGAAGAAGTAAATGGGGCTTGGAGAGAGTATTTGATTTGCTAAAGTGTGGTGAGCAGCAGAGTGTGGCTACAGAGCTGGAACCAGCCTGACTGCACAGCCATATCCATGACCACATGACCCTGCTTTTCAAAAGGTTAGGCTTCATTTGGGTCAGAATTTAGCTGGCATCAGGGGACAAAATATCTCTACACATTGAGTCTGTGTCTTTAATCTCCTATGGAGGATCCACACATTTGGCCAGCTCCACACTTTGGCCCTGGTGCCAATGGAATATTCCACTTGTTTTATCCTTAATCTTACCTGCAGAAGCCAGCCCAGAAGCCCAGTGGCTAATCATTTCCTTCTGTAGCTCACACTTCCTGGAATCTTGCCCTCTCAGCATTCCTGTGTCACCAAGGCATCTTTCACTGCATTCATTCATTCCTCGGATCCCTATTTAGTAAGAAGTACCTTCTCTATGCCAGATAATTCTTTTAGGTTTTGGGGACACCAGAGTGCACAAAAGACATCAGTTCCACCTGTGTAGTAACAATAAAACTATATTGTTTGATTTCAGCTGGGGAGAATAGCTATGATGAAAAATACACTATGTTAATGGGTCTAAGCGGGCTTCCCAGGTGGCCCTGGTCGTAAAGAACCCACCTGCCAATGCAGGGGAGGTAAGAAAAATAGGTTTGATCCCTGGGTCAGGAAGACCCCCTGGAGGAGGGCATGGCAGCCCACTGTAGTGTTCTTGCCTGGAGAATCCCATGGACAGAGGTTCCTGGCCAGCTACAGACCACAAAGTTGCAAAGAGTTGGATATGACTGAAGTGACTTAGCATGCATGCATGCACACAAGCAGTCTAAGAGTGTTTGGGGCAGGACCAATTAGACAAAGAATGGTTATAAAAGGCCTGACTGAAGATGACCTTTTGGAAGATACCTAAGGCTGTGGAGCAAGTGATGTGAAGATGTGGAGAGATGGGTATTCCAGGCACACGGAGCAATGTGTATTGAAGCCGCTGAACTGGGGATGAGTTGATGTATTCATTCATAGACCGGCACACAGTCCAGTCCTGTGTGGCCAGAGTGGATTAAACTAAGGGGATAATGGTTGACAATATGATCGTAAAAGCTAGGCAGACTGTGAACAGGGTACCACTTCCTAACTCAGCCTTTGCCAAGGCAGTTCTCTTTTCTGAGCCCCAATCTGCTTGTGTGAAAAGTAGGGATGATAACATGCATTATGGTGGATTGTTTGGATGATGGACCAAGAGACTGTGTAAGTGGCCTAGTTTAAATAGACTCAACCATATTTACTTTCTTATTTTTCTCTTATTTTCCAATGTCTTCTCCATTTTTCCCTTCCTTCTTATCTTCAAAAAATAAAACAGAACTATCCATCCTAGAATGAGAGAGCCTGTGGTAGTCCTTGGGCATATGGAACGGACATCACCAAGTTTCCTGTTCTCACTCTTGGAGGAGAGGGTCACTGCGACGGTAACACTTGCATGGCGATCTCCTGAGGACTGGACCCTACCTGCAGGGACAGGAGGAGGAAGTAAGGAGCTCTGCCTGATGGTGTCAGTGCTACTGGAGCTGTGTTTTAAAGAAAGTCTAGAATAGTTCAGGGAATTCCAAGTAGAGAAAAGTGTGTTCTTTGTGGTAGGAAGAATAATGCCGCCCACCAAATCTACATCCTAGTCCTCAAAACCTGTGAATGTTACCTTCCAAGGCAGTTGGGGCTTTGCTGATGTGACTGAGGTAAAAACCTTAAGACGTAACAAAGATCAAACACAAAGAACAAATATTAAAAGCAGCAAGGGAAAAACAACAAATAACACACAAGGGGATTCCCATAAGGATAACAGCTGATCTTTCAATAGAAACTCTTCAAGCCAGGAGGGAATGGCAAGACATACTTAAAATGATGAAAGAAAATAACCTACAGCCCAGATTATTGTACCCAGCAAGGATCTCATTCAAGTATGAAGGAGAAATCAAAAGCTTTTCAGACAAGCAAAAGCTGAGAGAATTCTGCACCACCAAACCAGCTCTCCAACAAATACTAAAGGATATTCTCTAGACAGGAAACACAAAAATGGTGTATAAACTCAAACCCAAAACAATAAAGTAAATGGCAACGGATCATATTTATTAGTAATTACCTTAAACCTAAATGGGTTGAATGCCCCAACCAAAAGACAAAGACTGGCTGAATGGATACAAAAACAAGACCCTTACATATGTTGTCTACAAGAGACCCACCTCAAAACAGGGGACACATACAGACTGAAAGTGAAGGGCTGGAAAAAGATTTTCCATGCAAATTGGGACCAAAAGAAAGCAGGAGTCACAATACTGGTATCAGATAAATTAGACTTTAAAACAAAGGCTGTGAAAAGAGACAAAGAAGGTCACTACATAATGATCAAAGGATCAATCCAAGAAGAAGATATAACAATTATAAATACATATCCACCCAACATGGGAGCACCGCAGTATGTAAGACAAATCCTAACAAGTATGAAAGGAGAAATTAACAATAACACAATAATAGTGGGAGACTTTAATACCCCACTCACACTTATGGATAGATCAACTAAACAGAAAATTAACAAGGAAAAAAAAAAAAAAAACATGTATCTATAAAGCTCACTAAAGCAAAGCACAGTAAAATGAGGTATGGCAATAAAAGGCATTAAATTTAAAAAAAAAAAAAAAAAAAAACCTTAAGACGTGGCGATTATCCTGGATCATCTAGATAGGCCTAATGTGATACTAAGCATCCTTATAAGTAAGAGTGGGAAGCAGGAGAGTCAGAATCAGAGAGGTAACTGAAAATGTTAGTCTACTGACTTTGAAGATGGAGGAAAGTAGCCTTAACTCAGGGAAAGTTGGCAGTTTCTGCAACATGGAATATGTCACGGAATATCTCCTCTGCAGCCTCCAGAGAGAACATAACATTACCAACTGTCTTGACTGTGGCCCCATAAGACCCATTTCAGATTGCTAGCTCCAGAAGTATAAAATAATAATTTTGTATTATTTTAATCAATTATGTTTATGGGAATTTTTTCTGGCAGCAATAGGAAACTAATATATTCTCATTCCCAAGGCAAGGAAATACTGAACTGGATTCAGAGAGATGCATGACCTCCAAACTGAGAAGGGCTTGATCCTTCAGGTAGCTTTATCCTTTAATCCAGGGACATTTATCCCTTCCCTCTGCTTTTTCTCCAAGTATTTCAGCATCTAGCAGATGACACATTTAAAACCCTGGTTACTAGTTCTAAACCAGCTTCACTGTTGCAGCCCCCCTTCCTCACTTCTCCCTTATCAGTCACCACTGTATTCATGCCTACTTTATGGCAGACATTTTAGACCCTTAACTGACCCCAGACTATAACCTCTTATCTCAATTTTCACTCCTTTTAAAAACCCATCGGAAGCTTCAGAAGATGGCGGAGGAGTAGGACGGAGAGAACACTTTCTCCCCCACAAATTCATCAAAAGAGCATTTAAACGTCGAGTAAATTCCACAGAACAACTTCTGAATGCCGGCAGAGGACATCAGGCACCCAGAAAAGCAATCCAACTCTTCGAAAGAAGCGCGACTGAACAAAGAGAAGAAATACAGTTCCACCCATCAGAACACTGACACAAGCTTCCCTAACCAGGAAACCTTGACAAGCCACCTGTACAAACCCACACACAGTGAGGAATAGCCACAATAAAGAGAACTCCACAAACTGCCAGAATACAGAAAGGACACCCCATACTCAGCAATTTAAACAAGATGAAGAGACAGAGGAATAGCCAGCAGATAAAGGAACAGGATAAATGCCCACCAAACCAAACAAAAGAGGAAGAGATAGGGAATCTACCTGATAAAGAATTCCGAATAATGATAGTGAAATTGATCCAAAATCTAGAAATTAAAATGGAATCACAGATAAATAGCTTGGAGACAAGGATTGAGAAGATGCAAGAAAGGTTTAACAAGGACCTAGAAGAAATAAAAAAGTCAATATACAATGAATAATGCAATAAATGAAATTAAAAACACTCTGGAGGCAACAAATAGTAGAATAACAGAGGCAGAAGATAGGATTAGTGAATTAGAAGATAGAATGGTAGAAATAAATGAATCAGAGAGAATAAAAGAAAAACGAATTAAAAGAAATGAGGACAATCTCAGAGACCTCCAGGACAATATTAAACGCTACAACATTCGAATCATAGGGGTTCCAGAAGAAGAAGACAAAAAGAAAGACCATGAGAAAATACTTGAGGAGATAATAGTTGAAAACTTCCCTAAACTGGGGAAGGAAATAATCACCCAAGTCCAAGAAACCCAGAGAATCCCAAACAGGATAAACCCAAGGCGAAACACCCCAAGACACATATTACTCAAATTAACAAAGATCAAACACAAAGAACAAATATTAAAAGCAGCAAGGGAAAACAACAAATAACACACAAGGGAATTCCCATAAGGATAACAGCTGATCTTTCAATAGAAACTCTTCAAGCCAGGAGGGAATGGCAAGACATACTTAAAATGATGAAAGAAAATAACCTACAGCCCAGATTATTGTACCCAGCAAGGATTTCATTCAAGTATGAAGGAGAAATCAAAAGCTTCTCAGATAAGCAAAAGCTGAGAGAATTCTGCACCACCAAACCAGCTCTACAACAAATACTAAAGGATATTCTCTAGACAGGAAACACAAAAATGGTGTATAAATTCGAACCCCAAACAATAAAGTAAATGGCAACGGGATCATACTTATCAGTAATTACCTTAAACGTAAATGGGTTGAATGCCCCAACCAAAAGACAAAGACTGGCTGAATGGATACAAAAACAACACCCCTACATATGTTGTCTACAGGAGACCCACCTCAAAACAGGGGACACATACAGACTGAAAGTGAAGGGCTGGAAAAAGATTTTCCATGCAAATAGGGACCAAAAGAAAGCAGGAGTAGCAATACTCATATCAGATAAAATAGACTTTAAAACAAAGGCTGTGAAAAGAGACAAAGAAGGTCACTACATAATGATCAAAGGATCAATCCAAGAAGAAGATATAACAATTATAAATATATATGCACCCAACACGGGAGCATCGCAGTATGTAAGACAAATGCTAACAAGTATGAAAGGAGAAATTAACAATAACACAATAATAGTGGGAGACTTTAATACCCCACTCACACCTATGGATAGATCAACTAAACAGAAAATTAATAAGGAAACACAAACTTTAAACAATACAATAGACCAGTTAGACCTAATTGATATCTATAGGACATTTCATCCCAAAACAATGAATTTCACCTTTTTCTCAAGCGCACATGGAACCTTCTCCAGGATAGATCACATCCTGGGCCATAAAGCTAGCCTTGGTAAATTCAAAAAATAGAAATCATTCCAAGCATCTTTTCTGACCACAATGCAGTAAGATTAGATCTCAATTACAGGAGAAAAACTATTAAAAATTCCAACATATGGAGGCTGAACAACACGCTGCTGAATAACCAACAAATCACAGAAGAAATCAAAAAGAAATCAAAATTTGCATAGAAACGAATGAAAATGAAAACACAACAACCCAAAACCTGTGGGACACGGTAAAAGCAGTCCTAAGGGGAAAGTTCATAGCAATACAGGCACACCTCAAGAAACAAGAAAAAAGTCAAATAAATAACCTAACTCTACACCTCAAACAACTAGAAAAGGAAGAAATGAAGAACCCCAGGGTTAGTAGAAGGAAAGAAATCTTAAAAATTAGAGCAGAAATAAATGCAAAAGAAACAAAAGAGACCATAGCAAAAATCAACAAAGCCAAAAGCTGGTTCTTTGAAAGGATAAATAAAATTGACAAACCATTAGCCAGACTCATCAAGAAACAAAGGGAGAAAAATCAAATCAATAAAATTAGAAATGATAGTGGAGAGATCACAACAGACAATATAGAAATACAAAGGATCATAAGAGACTATTATCAACAATTATATGCCAATAAAATGGACAACGAGGAAGAAATGGACAAATTCTTAGAAAAGTACAACTTTCCAAAACTCGACCAGGAAGAAATAGAAAACCTTAACAGACCCATCACAAGCACGGAAATGAAACTGTAATCAAAAATCTTCCAGCAAACAAAAGCCCAGGTCCAGACGGCTTCACAGCTGAATTCTACCAAAAATTTAGAGAAGAGCTAACACCTATCCTGCTCAAACTCTTCCAGAAAATTGCAGAGGAAGGTAAACTTCCAAACTCATTCTATGAGGCCACCATCACCCTAATACCAAAACCTGACAAAGATGCCACAAAAAAAAAAAACTATAGGCCAATATCACTGATGAACATAGATGCAAAAATCCTAAACAAAATTCTAGCAATCAGAATCCAACAACACATTAAAAAGATCATACACCATGACCAAGTGGGCTTTATCCCAGGGATGCAAGGATTCTTCAATATCCGCAAATCAATCAATGTAATACACCACATTAACAAATTGAAAAACAAAAACCATATGATTATCTCAATAGATGCAGAGAAAGCCTTTGACAAAATTCAACACCCATTTATGATAAAAACTCTCCAGAAAGCAGGAATAGAAGGAACATACCTCAACATAATAAAAGCTATATATGACAAACCCACAGCAAACATTATCCTCAATGGTGAAAAATTGAAAGCATTTCCTCTAAAGTCAGAAACAAGACAAGGGTGCCCACTTTCACCATTACTATTCAACATAGTTTTGGAAGTTTTGGCTACAGCAATCAGAGCAGAAAAAGAAATAAAAGGAATCCAAATTGGAAAGAAGAAGTAAAACTCTCACTGTTTGCAGATGACATGATCCTCTACATAGAAAACCCTAAAGACTCCACCAGAAAATTACTAGAACTAATCAATGATTATAGTAAAGTTGCAGGATATAAAATCAACACACAGAAATCCCTTGCATTCCTATACACTAATAATGAGAAAACAGAAAGAGAAATTAAGGAAACAATTCCATTCACCATTGCAACGAAGAGAATAAAATACTTAGGAATATATCTACCTAAAGAAACTAAAGACCTATATATAGAAAACTATAAAACACTGGTGAAAGAAATCAAAGAGGACACTAATAGATGGAGAAATATACCATGTTCATGGATTGGAAGAATCAATATAGTGAAAATGAGTATACTACCCAAAGCAATTTATAGATTCAATGCAATCCCTATCAAGCTACCAACAGTATTCTTCACAGAGCTAGAACAAATAATTTCACAATTTGTATGGAAATACAAAAAACCTCGAATAGCCAAAGCGATCTTGAGAAAGAAAAATGGAACTGGAGGAATCAACCTACCTGACTTCAGGCTCTACTACAAAGCCACAGTTATCAAGACAGTATGGTACTGGCACAAAGACAGAAATATAGATCAATGGAACAAAATAGAAAGCCCAGAGATAAATCCACGCACATATGGACACCTTATCTTTGACAAAGGAGGCAAGAATATACAGTGGATTAAAGACAATCTCTTTAACAAGTGGTGCTGGGAAATCTGGTCAACCACTTGTAAAAGAATGAAACTAGAACACTTTCTAACACCATATACAAAAATAAACTCAAAATGGATTAAAGATCTCAACATAAGACCAGAAACTATAAAACTCCTAGAGGAGAACATAGGCAAAACACTCTCTGACATACATCACAGCAGGATCCTCTATGACCCACCTCCCAGAATATTGGAAATAAAAGCAAAAATAAACAAATGGGACCTAATTAAACTTAAAAGCTTCTGCACATCAAAGGAAACTATTAGCAAGGTGAAAAGACAGCCTTCAGAATGGGAGAAAATAATAGCAAATGAAGCAACCGACAAACAACTAATCTCAAAAATATACAAGCAACTCCTACAGCTCAACTCCAGAAAAATAAATGACCCAATCAAAAAATGGGCCAAAGATCTAAATAGACATTTCTCCAAAGAAGACATACAGATGGCTAACAAACACTTGAAAAGATGTTCAACATCACTCTTTATCAGAGAAATGCAAATCAAAACCACTATGAGGTACCATTTTACACCAGTCAGAATGGCTGCGATCCAAAGGTCTACAAATAATAAATGCTGGAGAGGGTATGGAGAAAAGGGAACCCTCTTACACTGTTGGTGGGAATGCAAATTAGTACAGCCACTATGGAGAACAGTGTGGAGATTCCTTAAAAAACTGGAAATAGAACTGCCTTATGATCCAGCAATCCCACTGCTGGGCATACACACTGAGTAAACCAGAAGGGAAAGAGACACGTGTACCCCAATGTTCATCGCAGCACTGTTTATAATAGCCAGGACATGGAAGCAGCCTGGATGTCCATCAGCAGATGAATGGATAAGAAAGCTGTGGTACATATACACAATGGAGTATTACTCAGCCATTAAAAAGAATACATTTGAATCAGTTCTAATGAGGTGGATGAAACTGGAGACTATTATACAGAGTGAAGTAAGCCAGAAGGAAAAACATAAATACAGTATACTAACGCATGTATATGGAATTTAGAAAGATGGTAACGATAACCCTGTGTACGAGATAGCAAAAGAGACACTGATGTATAGAACAGTCTTATGGACTCTGTGGGAGAGGGTGGGAAGATTTGGGAGAATGTCATTGAAACATGTGAAATGTCATGTATGAAACGAGATGCCAGTCCAGGTTCAGTGCACGATGCTGGATGCTTGGGGCTGGTGTGCTGGGAAGGCCCAGGGGGATGGTATGGGGAGGTTGGGAGGGAGGAGGGTTCAGGATGGGGAGCATGTGATTTTTTTTTAAATATTTAATAAACAAACAAACAAACAAAAAAAAAAAAACCCATCGCCTTGTGATTTCTCAGGCTTCCCTTGGTGGCTCAGATGGTAAAGAATCTGCCTGCAATGCAGGAGACCTGGGTTTGATCCCTGGGTCAGGAAGATCCCCTGAAGAAGGGAATGGCTAACCCCTTCAGTATTCTGGCCTGGAGAATTCCACGGACAGAGGAGCCTGGCGGGCTATGGTCCATGGGGTCACCAAGAGTCAGACACAACTGAGCGACTAACACTTTCACTTCACTTTTGTGATTTCTGACATCAGATCATTCTTCCAGCTATTACATTTAGCATCTCACTTTGGATGTCCTGCAGCAGCTTCATCTTATAACTGAAATATATGTCCCCACAATAATCCTGCTCCGTCATGATGAATG
The DNA here is from genome assembly GCF_027580195.1 of Bos mutus. Taxonomy (NCBI): domain Eukaryota; kingdom Metazoa; phylum Chordata; class Mammalia; order Artiodactyla; family Bovidae; genus Bos; species Bos mutus. The sequence continues at coordinate 4,675,301 of NC_091644.1, read as the reverse complement.
ACATAAGCATCTTCCTAAAAAGACAGTTAAAAATTTCAGAGGCGTATTTGGCTTCTCCTTCTCCACCCCGCCTTGATGTCTAGGTGCCAGTGTGCTTTGATGAAACCTCATAATGTTCTTTTTTGCAGCAGTCCCTTTCTCCCTCTCCCACTGCCTGAGTCATTTTCCCTCTCTACTGTTTTCTGTTTGACTGGTCTTCTGCATCCAGCCTTGGTGTCCTCCAATCTGTCCCACACCCCAGTTCCCTAGTGAAGGTGGTGCCCCGGCACATCTCAGGCTGAGTGAGCCACAGCCCTCTCAAACGTGCCTCTCACATATATAAGAACATTGTTTCTGTTTGCATTCCCAAATCTTCCCACTTTAACACTAGTCTACATTTTCATGTGAATCTTACCACGGTGGACTGCACATTGCACTGTTTCTGGCAATTTCACCAATCCTTAAATACACCTTTATTCTTGTGATTTTCTGCCTTTGTTCAAATTGCACCCTGAGTGCTATGACCTTTTCCTTATTGCTTTCCCTTTAGTCCAGACCTACAGGAAACATTAATGTTTTTCCAAAGCCTTATGAGAGTTCCTTATCTGTCTTCTAAATTAATGTCCCTCTCTTCTATATTGTAGTATTGAATATGGTAGTGGAACTCTTGTTGTAATGAGAATTAAATTCGTGTGGTATAATTTCATGTCTTATCATCTTTAAAATGTGTAATCACATCTTTCATTTGAAGATGAAAGAAGGGACACCAGGTTGAATAGTCATTTATTAGGGTATCTCTCCACCTCTCCCCAGCTTCCTGTCTGGAACTAAATGTTCATCTTTAGGGCTATATTGCTTTCAAATATAGTTGCATTTGGGAAATGGGCTTGGCATCTTCTGCTTTTCCCTTCAACTTTGCTCCTTACCCTTCTCTACTCTGCTGTGCATCCCCAGAGGGTAAACTGTGTGGATTCTATTGATCTGTTCCTTTGCAGACTGGTTTTGGGTTGAATTTGTCCAACGGGGAATCTAGAGATTGGAGAAGAAGAGAGAGGTTTGTTCTGATCACTCCTTCTGGTGGCACACATTGAGGCTGGATGGATCCTTGATCAAAGGTCACAGCTTCTTTCAAACACTCCCCCTCTCACTTGACTGTTTCAGCCTCATGGAGGTGGGATAAAGATTCATCCTTTTGTTACAAACCATACAGGATACCACACAATTCTTGGTTTTGCTTTCCTAAACCCTGCCTGTGTCTAATTTGCATGCATAATCTGTGTGTCTGGCTCTTTGTGACCCCATAGATTGTAGCCCACCAGGCTCCTTTGTCCATGGGATTCTCCAGGCAAGAGTACTGGAGTGGGTTTCCATTTCTTCTTCCAGGGGATCTTCCCAACCCAGGGATCAAACCCATGTCTCCAGTGGCTTCTTCATTGGCAGGCAGATTTTCTTTCTTTCTTTCTTTTTTTTTTTTTTGAAGGATAATTACTTTACAGAATTTTGTTGTTTCCAGTCAAACCTCAGCATGAATCAGCCATACGTATACATATATTCCCTCTCTTTTGAAGCTCCCTCCTGTCTCCCTCCCCATCCCACCTGTCCAGGTTGATATAGAGCCCCTGTTTGAGTTTCCTGAGCCACACCGCAAATTCCCATTGGCTATCTATTTACTTTTGGTAATGTAAGTTTCCATGTTACTCTTTTCATACATCTCACCCTCTCCCCCCTCTCCCCATGTCCATAAGTCTATTCTCTATGTCTGTTTCTCCATTGCTGCCCTGTAAATAAATTCTTCAGTACCATTTTTCTAGATTCCATATATATGTGTTAGAATATGATATTTATCATTCTCGTTCTGACTTCCTTCACTCTGTATAATAGGTTCTAGGTTGATCCACCTCATTAGAACTGACTCAAATGCATTCCTTTTTATGGCTGAGTAATATTCCACTGTGTACATTTAACACAACTTCTTTACCCACTCATCTGTCGATGGGCACCTAGGTTGCTTCCATGCTCTAGCTATTGTAAATAGTGCTGCAGTGAACAATGGGATACATGTGTCTTTTTCAGTTTTGGTTTCCTCAGGGCATATGCCTAGGAATGGGATTGCTGGGTCATATGGTGGTTCTCTTCCTAGTTTTTTAAGGAATCTCCATACCATCTTCCATAGTGGCTGTATCAATTTACATTCCCACCAACAGTGCAAGAGCATTCCCTTTTCTCCACACCCTCTCCAGCATTTATTGTTTGTAGATTTTTTGATGAGGGCCATTTGGACTGGTGTGAGGTGATACCTCATTGCAGTTTTGATTTGCATTTCTCTAGTAATGAATGATGGGGGAGCCTGGTGGGCTGCCGTCTATGGGGTCGCACAGAGTCGGACACGACTGAAGTGACTTAGCAGCAGCAGCAGCAGCAGTAATGAGTGATGTTGAGCATCTTTTCACATGTTTGTTAGCCATCTGTATGTCTTCTTTGGAGAAATGTCTATTTAGGTATTTTCCCCACTTTTTGATTGGGTTGTTTGTTTTTGTGGTATTGAGTTATATGAGCTGCTTATAAATTATGAAAGTTAATTCTTTGTTAGTTGCTTCATTTGCTATTATTTTCTCCCATTCTGAAGGTTGTCTTTTCACCTTGCTTACAGTTTCCTTTGCATGCAAAAGCTTTTAAGTTTAATCAGGTCCCACTTGTTTACTTTTGTTTTTATTTCCACTACTCTAGGAGGTGGGTCATAGAGAATCTTGCTTTGATTTATGTCATTGAGTGTTCTGCCTATGTTTTCCTCTAAGATTTTTATAGTTTCTGGTTTTACATTTAGGTCTTTAATCCATTTTGAGTTTATCTTTGTGTGTGGTGTTAGGAAGTGTTCTAATCTCATTCTTTTATGTGAAGCTGTCCAGTTTTCCCAGCACCATTTATTGAAGAGGCTGTCTTTGCTGCATTGTATATTCTTGCCTCCTTTGTCAAAAATAAGGTACCCATAGGTGCATGGGTTTATTTCTGGGCTTTCTATCTTGTTCCATTGGTCTATATTTTTGTTTTTGTGCCAGTACCATACTGTCTTGATGACTGTAGCTTTGTAGTATAATCTGAAGTCAGGAAGACTGATTCCTCCAACTTCATTCTTTCTCAAGAATGCTTTGGCTATTCAGGGCCTTTTGTGTTTCCATATGAATTGTGAAATTTTTTGTTCTAGTTCTGTGAAAAATGCCATTGGTAATTTCATAGGGATCGAGTTAAATCTGTAGATTGCACTTGGTAGTATAGTCATTTTCACAATATTGATTCTTCCTACCCAGGAACATGGGATATCTTTCCATATGTTTATATCATCTTTGATTTCTTTCATTAGTGTCTTAAAATTTTCTGTGTACAGTTCTTTTGTCTACTTATGTAAGTTTCTTCCTAGATATTTAATTCTTTTTGTTGCATGGTGAATGGGATTGATTCCTTAATTTCTTTTTCTGATTTTTCATTGTCAGTATATAGAAATGCAAGTGATTTCTGTGTATTGATTTTGTATCCTGCAACTTTGCCAAATTCACTGATTAGCTCTAGTAATTTTCTGATACTATCTTTAGGGTTTTCTATATACAGTATCATGTCATCTGCAAACAGTAAGAGCTTTACTTCTTCTTTTCCAACCTGGATTCCTTTTATTTCTTTTTCTTCTCTGATTGCTATAGCTAGGACTTCCAGAACTATGTTGAATAATAGTGGTGAAAGTGGACACCCTTGCCTTGTTCCTGATCTCAGGGGGAATGCTTTCAGTTTTTCACCATTGAGAATAATGTTTGCTGTAGGCTTATCATCTATAACCTTTGCTATGTTGAGGTAGTAACACAGTAAACTACTATGCCCATTTTTTGAAGAGTTTAAATCATAAGTGGGTGCTGAATTTTGTCAAAGACTTTACCTGCATCTGTTGAGATGATCATATGATTTTTATCTTTCAATTTGTTAATATGGTATATCACACTGATTGATTTGTGTATATTGAAGAATCCTTGCATTCCTGGAATAAACCCAACTTGATCATGGTGTATGAGCTTTTTGATGTTTTGATGAATTCTATTTGCTAAAATTTTGTTGAGGATTTTTGCATCTATGTTCATCAATGATATTGGCCTGTAGTTTTCTTATTTTGTGTTGTCTTTGTCTGGTTTTGGTATCAAGGTGATGGTGGCCTTGTAGAATGAGTTTGGAAGTGTTCCTTCCTCTGCAAATTTTTGAAAGAGTTTTAGAAGGATAGGCATTAGCTCTTCTCTAAATGTTTGATAGAATTCTCTTGTGAAGCCATCTGGTCCTAGACTTTTGTTTTTGGGGAGATTTTTGATCACAGCTTCAATTTCAGTGCTTGTAATTGGATTGTTCATAATTTCCATTTCTTCCTGGTTCAGTATTGGAAGATTGAGCTTTTCTAAGAATCTGTCCATTTCTTCCAGGTTATCCATTTTATTGCCATGTAGTTGTTCATAATAGTCTCTTGTAATCCTTTGTATTTCTGCATTGTCTGTTGTAACCTCTCTTTTTTCATTTCTAATTTTGTTGCTTTGATTCTTCTCTCTTTTTTTCTTGATGAGTCTGGCTAAAGGTTTGTCAAATCTTTTTATCATCTCAAAGAACCAGCTTTTAGTTTTATTAATCTTTACTATTGTTTCTTTCATTTCTGTTTCACTTTTCTCTGGTTTGATCTTTATGATTTCTTTCCTTCTACTAATTTTGAAGTTTTTTTTTTTTTGTTCTTCTTTTCCCAGCTATTTTAGGTGTAAAGTTAGGTTGTCTATTTGATGTTTTCCTTGTTTCTTGAGGTAGGATTGTATTGCTATAAAATTTTCTCTTAGAACTGCTTTTGCTGAATCCCATAGGTTTTGAGTTGTCATGCTTTCATTGTAATTTGTTTCTAGAAATCTTTTGATTTCTCCAGTAACCTATTGGTTCTTTAGAAATGTATTTAATCTCCATGTGTTTATGTTCCTTACAGGTTTTTTTTTTTTTTTTTCTTGTAATTGATATCTAGTCTCATAGTGTTGTGGTCGGAGAAGATGCTTGATACAGTTTCAATTTTCTTAAATTTACTGAGGTTTGATTTGTGACCTAAGATGTGGTCTATCCTGGAGAACGTTCCATGTGCTCTTGATAAGAAGGTGTATTCTGCATTTGGATGAAATGTTCTGAAGGTATCAATGAGATCCATCTCATCTAAAGCATCATTTAAGACATTTGTTTCCTTATTAATTTTCTGTTTTGATGATCTGTCCATTGGTGTGTGTGGGGTGCTAAAGTCTCCTACTATTATTGTGTTACTGTCAACTTCTCCTTTTATGTCTGTTAGTGTTTATCTTATGTATTGAAGTGCTCCTATGTTGGGTGAACATATGGCAACCCACTCCAGTACTGTTGCATGGTAAATCTCATGGACGGAGGAGCCTGGTAGGCTACAGTCCATGGGGTCGCCAAGAGTTGGACATGACTGAGTGACTTTACTTACTATGTTGGGTGCATAGAAATTTACAATTGTTAGTCTTCCTCTTGGATTGATCCCTTGATCATTATGTAGTGTCCTTCCTTATCTCTTGTAATCTTCTTTATTTTAAGATCTATTTTGTCTGATATGAGGATTATTACTACAGCTTCCTTTTGCTTCTTTCTTTGGCATGGAATATATTTTTTCATCCTCTCACTTTCAGTCTATATGTGTCTTTAGGTCTGAAGTGGGTTTCTTGTAGACAGCGTATATATGGGTCTTGTTTTTGTATCCATTCAGCCTGTCTGTGTCTTTTGGTTGGGGCATTTAGTCCATTTACAGTTAAAGTAATTATTGATATATATGGTCTTATTACCATTTTCTTAATTGTTTGGGGTTAATTTTGTAGATCTTTTTTCTTCTTTTGTATTTCTTGACTATATAAGTCCCTTTAACATTTGTTGTAAAGCTGGTTCAGTGGTACTGAATTCTCTTAACTTTTGCTTATCTAAAAAGCTTTTGATTTCTCCATCAATTTTGAATGAGATCCTTGCTGGGTACAGTAATCTTGGTTGTAGATTTTTCCCTTCCAGTACTTTAAATATATCCTGCCATTCCTTTCTGGCCTGCAGAGTTTATGCTGAAAGATCAGTTGTTAAATCTATGGGGGCTTCCCTTGTATGTTACTTGTTGCTTTTCCCTTGGTGCTTTTAATATTCTTTCTTTGTGTTTAGTCTTTGTTAGTGTGATTAGTATGTGTCTTTGTGTGTTTCTCCCTGGGTTCATCCTGAATGGGCCTCTTTGTGCCTCTTGGACTTGATTGACTATTTCTGTTTCCATGTTGGGAAAATTTTCAACTATACTCTCTTCCAAAATTTTCTCATATCCTTTCTTTTTCTCTTCTTCTTCTGAGACCCCTATAATTTGAATGTTGGTGTATCCTTAGTTCTTTTCATTATTTTTGCTTTATTCTGCTCTTCAGAATTTATTTCCACCATTTTATCTTCCAGCTCACAAATTCATTCTTCTGCTTCAGAGATTCTGCTATTGATTCCTTCTAGAGTATTTTTAATTTCAGTAATTGTGTTGTTTGTCTCTATATGGTTATTCTTTAATTCTTCTAGTTCTCTGTTAATTGATTCTTGCATTTTCCCCATTTTGTTTTCAACGTTTTTTTTTTTTTAAATTAATTTTATTTTATTTTTAAACTTTACATAATTGTATTAGTTTTGCCAAATATCAAAATGAATCCACCACAGGTATACATGTGTTCCCCATCCTGAACCCTCCTCCCTCCTCCCTCCCCATACCATCCCTCTGGGTCGTCCCAGTGCACCAGCCCCAAGCATCCAGTATCGTGCATTGAACCTGGACTGGCATCTCGTTTCATACATGATATTTTACATGTTTCAATGCCATTCTCCCAAATCTTCCCACCCTCTCCCTCTCCCACAGAGTCCATAAGACTGTTCTATACGTCAGTGTCTCTTTTGCTGTCTTGTATACAGGGTTATCGTTACCATCTTTCTAAATTCCATATATATGCGTTAGTATACTGTATTGGTGTTTTTCCTTCTGGCTTACTTCACTCTGTATAATAGGCTCCAGTTTCATCCACCTCATTAGAACTGATTCAAATGTATTCTTTTTCATGGCTGAATAATACTCCATTGTGTATATGTACCACAGCTTTCTTATGCATTCATCTGCTGATGGACATCTAGGTTGCTTCCATGTCCTGGCTATTATAAACAGTGCTGCGATGAACATTGGGGTATACGTGCCTCTTTCCCTTCTGGTTTCCTCAGTGTGTATGCCCAGCAGTGGGATTGCTGGATCATAAAGCAGTTCTATTTCCAGTTTTTTAAGGAATCTCCACACTGTTCTCCATAGTGGCTGTACTAGTTTGCATTCCCACCAACAGTGTAAGAGGGTTCCCTTTTCTCCACACCCTCTCCAGCATTTATTATTTGTAGACTTTTGGATCGCAGCCATTCTGACTGGTGTGAAATGGTACCTCATAGTGGTTTTGATTTGCATTTCTCTGATAATGAGTGATGTTGAGCATCTTTTCATGTGTTTGTTAGCCATCTGTAAGTCTTCTTTGGAGAAATGTCTATTTAGATCTTTGGCCCATTTTTTGATTGGGTCATTTATTTTTCTGGAGTTGAGCTGTAGGAGTTGCTTGTATATTTTTGAGATTAGTTGTTTGTCGGTTGCTTCATTTGCTATTATTTTCTCCCATTCTGAAGGCTGTCTTTTCACCTTGCTAATAGTTTCCTTTGATGTGCAGAAGCTTTTAAGTTTAATTAGGTCCCATTTGTTTATTTTTGCTTTTATTTCCAATATTCTGGGAGGTGGGTCATAGAGGATCCTGCTGTGATGTATGTCAGAGAGTGTCTTGCCTATGTTCTCCTCTAGGAGTTTTATAGTTTCTGGTCTTACGTTGAGATCTTTAATCCATTTTGAGTTTATTTTTGTATATGGTGTTAGAAAGTGTTCTAGTTTCATTCTTTTACAGGTGGTTGACCAGATTTCCCAGCACCACTTGTTAAAGAGATTGTCTTTAATCCACTGTATATTCTTGCCTCCTTTGTCAAAGATAAGGTGTCCATATGTGCGTGGATTTATCTCTGGGCTTTCTATTTTGTTCCATTGATCTATATTTCTGTCTTTGTGCCAGTACCATACTGTCTTGATAACTGTGGCTTTGTAGTAGAGCCTGAAGTCAGGTAGGTTGATTCCTCCAGTTCCATTTTTCTTTCTCAAGATCGCTTTGGCTATTCGAGGTTTTTTGTATTTCCATACAAATTGTGAAATTATTTGTTCTAACTCTGTGAAGAATACTGTCGGTAGCTTGATAGGGATTGCATTGAATCTATAAATTGCTATGGAAGAAATGAAGAACCCCAGGGTTAGTAGAAGGAAAGAAATCTTAAAAATTAGAGCAGAAATAAATGCAAAAGAAACAAAAGAGACCATAGCAAAAATCAACAAAGCCAAAAGCTGGTTCTTTGAAAGGATAAATAAAATTGACAAACCATTAGCCAGACTCATCAAGAAACAAAGGGAGAAAAATCAAATCAATAAAATTAGAAACGAAAATGGAGAGATCACCACAGACAACACAGAAATACAAAGGATCATAAGAGACTATTATCAACAATTATATGCCAATAAAATGGACAACGAGGAAGAAATGGACAAATTCTTAGAAAAATACAACTTTCCAAAACTCGACCAGGAAGAAATAGAAAACCTTAACAGACCCATCACAAGCACGGAAATTGAAACTGTAATCAAAAATCTTCCAGCAAACAAAAGCCCAGGTCCAGACGGCTTCACAGCTGAATTCTACCAAAAATTTAGAGGAGAGCTAACACCTATCCTGCTCAAACTCTTCCAGAAAATTGCAGAGGAAGGTAAACTTCCAAACTCATTCTATGAGGCCACCATCACCCTAATACCAAAACCTGACAAAGATCCCACAAAAAAAGAAAACTACAGGCCAATATCACTGATGAACATAGATGCAAAAATCCTTAACAAAATTCTAGCAATCAGAATCCAACAACACATTAAAAAGATCATACACCATGACCAAGTGGGCTTTATCCCAGGGATGCAAGGATTCTTCAATATCCGCAAATCAATCAATGTAATACACCACATTAACAAACTGAAAAATAAAAACCATATGATTATCTCAATAGATGCAGAGAAAGCCTTTGACAAAATTCAACACCCATTTATGATAAAAACTCTCCAGAAAGCAGGAATAGAAGGAACATACCTCAACATAATAAAAGCTATATATGACAAACCCACAGCAAACATTATCCTCAATGGTGAAAAATTGAAAGCATTTCCTCTAAAGTCAGGAACAAGACAAGGGTGCCCACTTTCACCATTACTATTCAACATAGTTTTGGAAGTTTTGGCCACAGCAATCAGAGCAGAAAAAAAAAAAAAAGGAATCAAATTGGAAAAGAAGAAGTAAAACTCTCACTGTTTGCAGATGACATGATCCTCTACATAGAAAACCCTAAAGACTCCACCAGAAAATTACTAGAACTAATCAATGATTATAGTAAAGTTGCAGGATATAAAATCAACACACAGAAATCCCTTGCATTCCTATACACTAATAATGAGAAAACAGAAAGAGAAATTAAGGAAACAATTCCATTCACCATTGCAACGAAAAGAATAAAATACTTAGGAATATATCTACCTAAAGAAACTAAAGACCTATATATAGAAAACTATAAAACACTGGTGAAAGAAATCAAAGAGGACACTAATAGATGGAGAAATATACCATGTTCATGGATTGGAAGAATCAATATAGTGAAAATGAGTATACTACCCAAAGCAATTTATAGATTCAATGTTTTCAACGTTTTTGACAATCTTTACTATCATTATTCTGAATTCTTTTTCAGGTAGTTTGCCTATTTCCTCATCTTTTAGTTGGACTTCTGTATTTCTAGTTTGTTCCTTCATTTGTGTAGTATTTCTCTGCCTTTTCATTGTTTTTTTAAACTTATTGTGTTTGAGGTCTCCTCTTCCCAGGCTTCAGGGTTGAACTCTTGATTCTTTTTGGTTTCTGCCCTCCTAAGGTTGGCCCAGTGGTATGTGTAAACTTTGTGTAGGGTGATATCTGCGCTGAGTTGTTTCGTTTGTTTGTTTTTCCACTGATGGGCAAGGCTGAGTGAGGTGGTAATCCTGTCTGCTGATACTGGGTTTGTATTTTTGTTTTGTTTTGTTTGTTGTTTAGATGAGGCATCCTGCACAGGGTGCTACTGGTGGTTGGGTGATGCCAGGTCTTGTATTTAAGTGGTTTCCTTTGTGTGAGTTCTCACTATTTGATACTCCCTAGGGTTAGTTCTTTCATACTCTAGGGTCTTGGAGTAAGTGCTTCCACTCCAAAGGCTCAGGGCTTGATCTCTGGTCAGGAATGAAGATTTCACAAGTGGTTTGTTATGGTATTAGGTGAGATTAAAACAAATACCCAAAAACGAGAAACAAAAGATGAACCCCAGCCAAATAGCAGTTACAAAATCAGACAAATAATAATTAAAATAATGGAATATACATGCATACATATACACTCATAAGGAAAATCAGAAGAGTCCAACAGAAATAAAATATAGTATATTGACCCTGCAAACCAAGGAAATCAAAAATTATATTTACCAGTTAAGAACAAAACTAACTAAAGCACAAACTGGCAAACAAAACTAAAGCAAGGTGCCAAGTGGGGAATAAAGCCATGAAAACAAAACTAACAAATATGTTGAGAGGAAAGGAAGAAACAAAAGAAAGAAAGCATAGACATGCAAAGTTAAATAGAGATAGATGAAGAAGATTTATATACATTAAAGATTAACTGCAAGGGGAAAAGAATGGTAGGAAAGACAAACAAAGGAATAAATGTAGAAAAAATATAATAGGTTTAAAAAATTAAAAATTAGAATAAAAAAAAGAGAAAAGAAAAAAAAAAGGAAGAAGAAAGAAATAAAGCAAAACACCACAGAACTGCAAAAGCCCAATGTAGAGGCAGGGGTTTATAACAATGATAAAAAGTGTGACTGAATATACACACATATATATACATCCATAAGCAAAATCAAAACAGTCCAACAAAAATAAAGTACAATAGATTGACCTGGTGAACAAAGGAAATAAAAATTATATCTACTAGTTAAGAACAAACTAACTAAAGCACAGACTGGGAAAGAGAAGTAGAACAAGGTGCCATTTGGGGAATAAAGCAATGAAAATAAAACTAACAAATATGTTGAGAGGAAAAGAAAGAAATTAAAGAAAAGAAAGGATAGATATGCAAAGTTAAACAGAGGCAGATAAAGAAGATTTATATACATTAAATATTAACTGCAGGGGGAAATGAATGTGCTCAGTTCAGTTCAGTCACTCATTCATGTCCCACTCCTTGTGACCCCATGGACTGCAGCACGTCAGGCCTCCCTGTTCATCACCAACTCCTGGAATTTACTCAAACTCATGTCCATTGAGTTGGTGATGCCATCCAACCATCTCATCCTCTGTTGTCCCCTTCTCTACCTGCCCTCAATCTTTCCCAGCATCAGGGTCTTTTAAATTGAGTCAGATCTTTGCATCAGGTAGCCAAAGTATTGGAGTTTCAGCTTCAACATCAGTCCTTCCAATGAACACCCAGGACTGGTCTCCTTTAGGATGGTTGGATCTCCTTGCAGTCCAGTGGACTCTCAAGTGTCTTCTCCAACACCTCAGTTCAAAATCATCAATTCTTCGGTGCTCAGCTTTCTTTATAGTCCAACTCTCACATCCATACATGACCACTGGAAAAGCCATAGCCTTAACTAGACGGGCCTTTGTTGGTTATTGATATTTCTCCCAGCAATCTTGATTCCAGCTTGTGCTTCTTCCAGCCCAGCATTTCTCATGATGTACTCTGCATATAAGTTACATAAGCAAGGTGACAATATACAGCCTGATGTACCTCTTTTCCTATTTGGAACCAGTCTGTTGTTCCACGTCCAGTTCTAACTGTTGCTTCCTGACCTGCATACAGGTTTCTCAAGAGGCAGGTCAGGTGGTCTGGTATTCCTATCTCTTTCAGAATTTTCCACAGTTTATTGTGATCCACACAGTAGGAAAAGCAACAAAGGAAAAAATGTAGACAAATGATAATAGGTTTTAAAAATTAAAATTAAAAAAAGAGAGAGGGGAAAAAGGAAAATTCCACAGAACTGCAGAAGCGTAACATAGAGGCAGAGGTTTATAACAACAACAAAAATGTGACTGAGAGAGAAAAAAAAAATCTCAAAAGCTTAATTAAATTTCATAGTGCCAAGAAAATCAATAACTACAACAGAGGGGGTGTGGGAAGGAAAGAAAAAAAATCCAAAAGAATCTACAGAACAAGTCAAAACATAAGAATGATAAATGTTTTTCTTGAGTCACTGCTGTCAAAGTCCTTTCCCTCACTGGGAGTCACAGTCCAGCTCATCTCCCCAGGATCCCCTCCAACACTGCTGACCTCTGGACCTGCTGTGGGGGCAGCTCAGATTCTAATCTGGTCCTATTCCTGTGTGTTCTTGCCTCCAATGTCCACAGCTATCAGAACTAGTGTGTTTCCTTTTGTGAGAGTTCTCAATGTCCTTTTATATATTCCATAGACACAGAGTCTGCCTAGTTGATCGTGTGAATTTAGTCCACAGCTTGTACAGCTTGTGGGAAGATCTGGGGTCTTCTTCCTTGGTCACTCTTCCCCTGGGGTTCAGTTGTGGTTTTATTTCCATCTCTGCATTTGGGTCGGTCCACTGGGGTTTGCTCCTGAGTGGAGGACTTGGGTTTGCCCCAGTGATAGCCAGCTGTGGAGGTGTGCAGCTGCTTGGGTTGCAAAAGTTCTGGTAGCACCAGGTACTCAGTGGAGTTGACAGCTAGGGCAGCAGGAAATATAGCGCTCTAGAAGGGTATGGCAACCAGTATTGGCCAATACACCCCAGTGTTCTTACCTGGAGAACCCCCCTGACAGAGAAGCTTGGCAGGCCACAGTCCACAGGGTGGCAGACTTGGACATGACCGAAGCGACCCCGTGTGCATAGACTCAAGAGTTTTTCTGCCTGTGGCAGCTCTGCCCCAGTGAGAGTTGAGCCTGAAGGTGGTGCAGCTGCTTGGCTTTCGGGGACCCTGGTGGTGCCAAGTGTGCAGGGACATGGACTGCCTCTGCTGTAGGAGGAATTATGGCCCTATTAGAGTCTTTTTCTGAGCCTCTTACAGCTGGCGATCAGGTCTCTTTGGCCAGTCTTTCTTCATAGCTCTGCCCGTTCATGCATTAGAAGGCTTCCTTGCCTGGGGTCCTTCTCTTTTGTTTGGTGCGTGAGGCACATAGAGGGGCCCTCCCTGGCTGGGGCCCTACTCTGTAGATCAGCGCGTCAGGCATTTAAAATGTCACCCTGGCGGGGTCCTACTCTGCTGGTCAGTGCGTCAGTTGTTTGATGGGCCAGGCTCTCTATTGTTCAGCTGCTAATGCTGGCATGTGGGGAGAGAGCAGTATGGTGCTGGATCTACCCCCTACACATGACTCAGCAGTATTGCCTTGCTTCCATGGCTGCCTGGCTTTCCTCCATAGGCATTTCCCACCACAATCTCCTCCCTCACATCCCCTCGATCCATCTCTCCGCAGTCAACAGCAGCCCTTGCCCTGGGATTTCTCCACAATCACTAAACTCCAGCTCCCAGCTGCTGCGCCTTCCAGGGGATGAGGACCAGTGTTCCTGTCCAGGGCATGTATGGCTGCGGCAAGGACTGTCTGATTCTCATTCCATTTAGGCTGCCACAAATCGGCTGTTTCACTCTCAGCCTTAAATGTTTCTCCTCTGACGCAGAAGGTTGCCCCGCTGTGGGGATCGTGCCCCTGCTTCAGTTCCCCACCTCCCAAAGGCAGGTCCAGTCCTACTGACAGTCCCGTTTTCCCCTCTAGTTCCTTCGTCCTACCAAGCGGTTCTATATGTTATTTTCCGCTGGTCAGGTACTCCTGTCTGCTCTCAGCTGGTGTTCCGCATGCACTTCTGTGTCTGATCTGTGCAGAGAGATGTACTCCGCGTCCACCTACTCCTCCGCCATCTTGTTCTTCCCTGGCAGGCAGATTCTTTACTACTGAGCCACCTGGGAAGCCCTGCCTGCCTTTTTGAAAATAGTCCTGTTACTCAGCTCTCCTAAAACCATCTAATTTGAGTATGCCGTGTCTTTTCTACCAGCACTCTGACAGGGCAACTGTCTGCTATTCTTTGAGTTCCTGCTCTTTTTTCTCCAGATCCAGCTGCTTGACTCAACATATTGACTCCAGCAAACATTTGATGGGAAGGGAGTATGGACTATGTCCAAGCGCTTTCTGGTTCCATAGAACCCTGTGGTTATGGTAGCACAGGTGTCATTGTGGTCATTCTTATGAACTTCTGGAGCAGGAGTCCAGCATTTCTGGGTCTCCCCAATGCTCAGCATATGGTGATTGCTTTGGAAAAGATGGGGGAATGGGATGTAACCACATCCATGACTAAGCCTCTCTTTTTCTAAGCTATTAGGACTCAGAAGGCCTTGTGCTAGGGGCTGAATAATAGGCTTGGAGCACATCATCTCATTCCTGCCCAAACTGCACTGCTTTCGTATATGTGATAAAACCCCCAAAGGCTCTTCTGATTCTTTCTTGGATTGAAAGAGCATAGCGATATTTGATTGGCAATCTAGAAAAAGCAGCTTCTATGGGAAACAGGGCTAGAGGCTACTGAGTGATTGAGGCAGGTCTCTGGGGACACAGAACCTCAGGTTCCAAGGCAGAATTGCGGAGAAGCAATTCCCCAGGAAGAGACTCCTCTCAACCTGGCACATAGAGATGCTCCCTTGACTCCAGTTCTTTAGCTACTGCTCATGTTCTTTATACGGAGAGAGGCGTGTTTGGGAGAAGCCCCCAGAATATGATGTTGGGGCAAGTAAGAAACATTTCTTAAGGAGTTGGTGCAATAAGCCAAGACTCTGGAAAAAAGCACAGTGGCCAAGTCTGAAGTAGAAACAGATGGGTCAGCCTGGCATGACCTCTGATGTGCGCTGTCGTTACATCCTGTAGAGTTTCAACAGTGGTTCTCAAAGTGTGGGCCCAGAGCAGCAACATCAGTCTCACTTGGGAATGTGTAAGAGATGAAAATTCTCATGGTCCACTCCAGACCTATGCGCTTCCCCAGTAGCCCAGCATTGAAGAACACATTGCAGTGCAGGAGAAGCAGGAAAAGTGGGTTCAATCTCTGCATCAGGAAGATCCCCTGGAATAGGAAAAGACAACCCACTCCAGTATTCTTGCCTGGAAAATCTCATGGACAGAAGAGCCTGGACTAGTCCATGCAATAGCAAAGTGTCAGAAACATCTGGGCATGCATGCCCCCTAGACCTGCGGAACCAGAAGTCCTGAGGCAGGGGCCCAACGGTGTGTTTTAACAAGCCGTCCAGTGACTTTGAGGTTTGCTAAAGTGAAAGAACAACGGAAGAATCTCTCTTTACAGCGCCTACTGCTACTTAGGCTATATCAGTGTACCTTCTTAACTTCCTTTTCAGGAAACTGGCACCACAGTCAAGGGTGCAACACAAAGAGGCTGAGAGGTTTGGTGTGGGGAGTAAGAAGGCACTGTTTAAAGTTTAGTCTTCTTGCCATGAATTTCATCCAATTTTCTTTTCTTTTTTTTTTTAAATTTTATTTTATTTTTAAACTTTACATAATTGTATTAGTTTTGCCAAATATCAAAATGAATCCATCACAGGTATACATGTGCTCCCCATCCTGAACCCTCCTCCCTCCTCCCTCCCCATACCATCCCTCTGGGTCGTCCCAGTGCACTAGCCCCAAGCATCCAGTATCGTGCATTGAACCTGGACTGGCATCTCGTTCCAATTTTCTTCATATAGCCCAGGATGGCTGATTATTCCTTAGCAAGGATGGATGGGTAGATAATGATCCTACAGGGACTCCATTTCTGCATAAGCTTGACCCCCAGTGCTCTGGCAGCCCCTTGCTCAGGGTTGCAGGTCATGCCACATTTCTGTGACTGAAGAACTGGTTGGTACAACTTTGGTTTCCAGTGATTGCTAAACAAGCAAACAAACAAAACGAACCCAGGGAGATGCTCAGGCAGAGATGTTTCAGTGTGTGAAGTGAGACATTGGTATCAGGAAAGCACACTCACAGCCCAGAGGCTGGAAGCAGGTGAGAGTGACCGGAGGCCAGAGACCCAGGGACCTCGCATCAGCTAAGCGCTTCTAGCTTGCGGTTCTCAAGATATGATGCAGTTCTGTTTTCAGTTGGCTGATACTTGACATGGGACAGATGACATTCCATTCACAGACCAGTAACCGCTCAGCTTTGCATTCTCAGAATGTCCCAGCTTGGTCAGCAGTCCTTTAACTGAAGGTTTTAAACAGATGCCAAATATGAATCATGTTATGGCTATTGCTATGCTGGACGTCAGGGCTATCTGAAAATCCTCAAATGATGTTTTTGTGATATTTGGGAAGAGGGTCCAGGAACAATCAAATCAACCATAGATGTCATTGACAAACCACCTTTCCCTGTAAGGGCCTCATGGGAAATGTGTGCGCAGAATAAAGCTGAGAAAAGCAGTGATTTATTCTGAACACAGTGCGGCCCCAGTCACTGTGAGTACGTGCAGAATGCTCGTCTGCACTTGAGGAAAATTCTCGACCTTGGTAGGTCCTCTGATTTGACCTCCTCCAAAGTTTTGACCTGAAAACCTAAATGTATCTCAGAGCTTCACTCCACCGTCCTGGAAAGGTCAAGCTTGCAGGCAGAAGCAGAGAGGAATGCCAGAAAGTGGGAAGCACTGCCCCAGGAGACAAACGCCAGGGAAGGCAGTTTCGAGAAAAGAAGAGATGCAAACTTCCTCTGGGCTACGGAGTTGATAAAGGTCCAAGATGCTTCTATAGTTGAGGTTCCTGCTATATTAAAAACATGAAAAAATTAAAAAGAGGATAATAAAAAATAATGTTTCTTTAAAACAAATTGATGTTTTCACAAAAATAAAGTTAAAATTGCACAACACGATTCCAGAATTTTAAAACCACGTGCGTATGGAGGACCTCACAGCTGGTGGTCCAGGGAAGAGCACACATTTACAGTTGTAGAATGGATGTCTCCTTCCTTCAGTCAAGCAAGTTAGCTCTGTAACTGCCAGTATAATGGTATTTGATATGATATGAAACCCCTGTATCATCTGAAGCCCCTGTATCCTTTGGGGTATTAACTAAATGGTCTTCCTGTATCACCAGCTTCATGAAGGGCTCAGAGCTGTCCTAACTTCGCTTCTTACTGCAATATGTCAGAGAAGATGCCATTTGTCTTAGTTTGGTTGGGCTGACATAGCAAAGCGCTACACACTCGGTGACTTAAACAATGGAAATTTAACTTCTCCCAGTATTGGTGGCCAGGAGTGCAAGATCAAGGCATTGGCAGGATTGATTTCTTCTGAGGACTCTCCCCTTGGCTTGGGGATGTTTGTCTTCTCTGTGTTCTCACAAGGCTTGCTCTGTGTGTGTGGTTTTGTCCAGATTTCCTCTCGTTAAAAGGAGACCAGTGATACTGGATTAGAGCCCACCCATATGACTTTATTGTAGCTTAAATAGCTCTTTAAAGACTCTATCTCTATACGCAGGCATGTTCTGAGGTACTGAGGATGGGGACTGAATTTTAGAGGGACTCAGTTTGACCCGTAGCAGCAGGATCCCAAGCATCCCATCCCACAGCATATCTGTGCTGTGCTGTGCTTAGTCACTCAGTCGTGTCCAACTCTTACCCCACAGGCTGTAGCCTGCCAGGCTCCTCTATCCATGGGGATTCTCCAGGCAAGAATACTGGAGTGGATTGCTATGCCCTCCTCCAGGGGATCTTCCTGACCCAGGGATTGAACCCAGGTCTCCCATGTTGCAGGCAGATTCTTTATCAGCAGAGCCACCAGGGAAGCCCAATACCATATCTATACGTTTGCAACCCTAAACTCAACTCTAGACGCCATCCATCAACAAGGCCTGTCCAATGGGAGGATCACGTGTGATCTTACACCCCAACCCCACAAGGAAGAGGGAGGATCTAAGAGAAGGAAAGGAATCCTCAGCTGCTCCTAAGAGCGGCAGAAGCCCTGTGATGATCATCAGTACATCTTCCCTTGCTCTCAGAAATAGCAGGGCTGAATCAGGCTCCTTTGGCCTTGGATCTCTCTGAGCAGGGATTCCATCCCTGGCTTCTCTGGAGCTGGCCACACCTGTCACTGCCATGCATTTGAGCAATTTGAGTTTCTCTGATGTTCAATGCACAGGCAGCCTTTTTGTTGGTGTGTTTTATGGAGGATACTATTTTACCCTTCCTTCAATTCCTCTAGGGCTTCCTCAACACTTCCACCCACTGTGGGCTGTCACCTGGGAGTCAGGGAGAAGCTGGGGAAGACAGAGACCCGGCTGTCCCCTCCTTTTACATCTGCCCAGTGCTCTTGGAGCCTTCTAAAACATTTGACTGCTTCCCCAAGCAGCAGAAGCCTTGCTGGCAGCCTCCTGGGAAGGTCTCAGTGAGAGAGAGATGGGAGACGGGTGGGGTGGGCTGTCCTTTCTTCAGTGCATTCAGCTCAGGCACTGGCCCGTTTATCTGCCGCAGTGAAGCTCTACTAATGCAGAAGGAATACATTCAGCCCAGAGTGCCCTGGAGAGCGGTGGGGATAATAATGCCACTATTCATTATTTTAAAACAAACACAATTTGGAGTGTGGATCTCTCTGGAAGTGTGAAATTGGTTCCTCTGAAAGAACAACTGGCAAGGGAAGAGCACGTGACCAGCCCAAGGACAAGGGATTCCACCTGGGGCTAGCAGTGCGGTCTCTATGAGTCCAACCAGCCCTGCTGGCTCAGCTGCAGCTGCAAGTAATGCAGGAGTACAAGGAGAGGTATTTAACATGTATTGAGCACCTGCTGGATGCTCTATATGCTCTATTGCACGATTGCTGTGTAAGATGAATATTTTCCTCCCATTTTCTATAAGAAGAGACCGAACATCTCAGAGAAGTCACAACCTTTGCCCAAGGTCACATAACTTAGCCTTGGCAGGGAAGAATTCAATCCAGATTGTCTTGACTTCAGAGCCATGTTCTGTCCACAAGACCTTGTTATGGGGGTCGGGACAATACCAGGACTATCTGAACTGTGACACAAGACCCTCTAGGATTGTCCCAGAGCCAAGGAGTGGTGTGAGAAGGGAAACTGTATAAAAAAGGAAGTAGTCTTTATCACCGTAGTCAAGTGGATCTCCCTTCCAGTCTGGCCAAGTGTAGGCACCAAAAACGGGTGTGACTTTGATAGGTTATTTGCCAGTTCTGCCCCCATCCCCTCATCTGTGAAATGGGGATTTGGATCAGATGAAAGGTCTGCTTGTTGGGTTTCCTGTGCTAAAATCTTATGCTATTAATAGCAAGAGTCTTACTCACTGATCCATCCACGTGCTTGCCAGTTCTGAAAGAACCCACAGTGAGTCAGGATCTTTTGCTACAACCTCAGGGCTGGAAGTTGCCTTTAAGGAGAAGGTAGGCATTCATGTGAGAAGGAAATGGCAACCCACTCCAGTGTTCTTGCCTGGAGAACCCCAGGGATGGTGGAGCCTGGTGGGCTGCCGTCTGTGGGGTCGCACAGAGTTGGACACGACTGAAGTGACTTAGCAGCAGCAGCAGGCATTCATGTGAGCTGGTGGGGGATGGCCTGAATGGACCTGGTCATACTCTGAGGTCCCACTCCTTTGCACCAGTTATGTGAAAGTATCACTGTGATGAGGTGGGAAAAACAAAGTTTGGAATCAGAAAACCCTGGGTCCAAATCCTGTCATAGAGTGTGACCATTCTGATTAACTGCTTGAAGCCTAAGTTCCCTCCTCTGTAAATTGAGAACAGTAACAGCGCCTTCCAGTGAATGCGGAAGTTGAGTAAATCTTGGGTGGGAGGCAGCTGGGCAGTGGCTGGCCCAATCCTTGTATCCTTTGCCCTTCTCCACTTCACGTGCTTTCAATAGAAAGATCCCTTCTCTGAGAGATAATTACAGGTTCTAGATCCATCATGCAGCCCAGTGAATCTTTAAGGACTGTGCCTCTTTAAGATATTTAGGGTCAGAGACCCTTTTGAGATACCAGGAAATTTGTGAATTTTTTTCCTAGAAAGGAATCACATTGAGCCATAAATTCCAGCTCACACTTCTAGGACTCTCCTCCCTGGCACCTCAGCCATGCTGTCCAGGTGGCATCCTTGCCCTCATAAAAGGGAGGGATTTGGAAGAGTCCACGTGTCTTCAGTCATGGCTTTCAGGATCCATGGAGTGGCCTATGCTTCAGTTCATAGGAACAGGAAGGCACTGAAGGAGGAGGTGGAAGGCCAGGTGGGCTGTCTGCTGCTGCTGCTGCTGCTGACCAGTCGCTTCAGTCGTGTCTGACTCTGTGTGACCCCATAGACGGCAGCCCACCAGGCTCCCCGGTCCCTGGGAGTCTCCAGGCAAGAACACTGGAGTGGGTTGCCATTTCCTTCTCCAATGCATGAAAGTGAAAAGTGAAAGTGAAGTAGCTTAGTCGTGTCCAACTCTTTGTGACCTCATGGACTGCAGCCCACCAGGCTCCTCCATCCATGGATTTTCCAGGCAAGAGTACTGGAGTGGGGTGCCATTGCCTTCTCTGGGGTTGTCCACTGGCCTTCCCTAAATCACTTTTCTCATGCTTACATGGGAATGTGCACTTGTTAACCTGTGCTTCCTGAGCCCATGGTCCTGGCACCTCCTCTCTGATCTGTGACACCAGCAGGAGCATAATTAGTGAGGAAGAACAAAGGCTCTGAGGCACCTGGTCTGAGCGCTGACCTCACCAGATATTCCGGCCAGGCTGTTTTCATGAAGCTTCCCGGAGCACGGTGAAGGCTGCCAGCTGCTCCTCTCCAGAACACTCCCTGGTCTATTGAGGTGGCCGTCCTCCCCTCTTCTCAGTTACCCAGGGCACTTACAATCATCTGTCCTCGGGCACTTTGCTCACACCAAAGCCAGGGATGCCCGTCTTCTGAGATAAATGCCCTTTTACTTACGACCTAACAGGAGAACAGAATAGACTGCTGTGCTTTAGTGTGAAAAGGGCCCCTGGTTCCCAGCCCGCCCCACACACGTGACACCGGGCAGTCCAGGCAGCGGTAGAGGCTCACTCACAGTACCCTTCCCTGGGGGTGGGGCCTGCAATTCGGCATTATCATCCGGCTCTTCCCCCTATCCTCAGTCAGAAGCTCTGTTCCTGAGCCACTCTTGATGACACTAATAGATTCTGACCAACGAATTATAGAACTCCTGCTAGAACTCCTACTCACAGGCACACACACACACACACACACACACTGCCCTGTTTTTGTGTGTCCTTATCCCTTGCACACAAGATCTGGATAACAATAGTTTTCATCTTCCAAGTGGCCACGCACTGCCCGCTCCACGTTCTGAACAACCCCCTGTTCTTCTAGCTTTCTCCACCTCATTTCCCTGTTATGGTATATTTTATCTGTAGAGCTTCTCATTTGTTGAATCCTATTACTTATTTATGGTTTTACTTGTTGATGATCTGTCTCTCTTGCTAACAGGCATGTCCCTGAGAGCAGTGCCCTTATCCTTTGCTCGTGTTCTCTCCCCAAGGCAAGGAGTAAGCACACAAAACCAGTTCTGTTGAATCAAGCATTTGTAGCGCAGGCAGCGATATATTATATGAATTCAAGACTTTCCCCAGGGTCTTGTTTTGCCCAGGATTTTATCCACCTGAAAAAGAAATATTCAGGAAGCTTTGCAGACTGAGGGGCTGAGGTTCGCTGTATCTCTAAGACAGCACGGGGTGCCAGGAGAGTGGACCGCATGTTGCAATCGCTGTGGAGGTGTGTGCTCTTGTTTTGGCTACTGTGTGTCCAAAAGAGACACACACAAGCATCCAGATCTTATCTCAGATGCCTCTTTGGCCCTCCTGCTTTTCTAGCTCAGCTTCATTCATGTCCATGCTATATCTGATTCCCCAGGAATGACCTTCTCTGTTCTATTGTGAAGTCTGATTTCCAACCATCATCTGTGCAACATGCTAATTCAGCATGATGGTCACAGTCTCAGGGGCTGGCACACCATGGTGGGGCCAGGGACAGGAGATGGAGCGAGATCATCTCCTCCCTAAATTTGTGGTGCATGACACCATGGAGGTTCACGATACTTTGTGGCCAATTCCCACGAAAAGCTGGGCTGATTAGTTTTCTGAGCGTGGGGGTCTGCAGTAGTGATGATGATGATGATAATGGTTAAAGTATGCTAAACACACACTTTTTTATGAGAAGTCTGCTAAGAGATCCGTACATCACTGCATTTAACAGCAGCTTAACAAAGTAGGCCTTGTTATTGTCCCTACTCTTCAGATGAGCAAACCGAGGCCCAAAGAAGTTAAATAAGTAGGACATGAGTGTGACTCTGAAGCCCGTACCTTTAGCCACCATGCTCTGTGACTTCTGCTCCGGCGAGGTTGAGAGGAAAAACCGGAGGGTGCATGCCTGAGTGTGGAGAGGCCAGCTGGGTGCTCCCCCAGCGAGGAAGTCTTAGGACACGCATCACGGTCTGGTTTTGGTTAAATTACACTCTTTGGCTGTGGCATTGCTTCCTGATCCATCCTCCTGTTGATGTCACCTCGGTCAAGTCACATTCTCTCTTAGCCTCCCCCATCCAGAATCTGGAATACAGACCGCAGCCTGCTTCTCAAGATTGTTGTTGGGTTTACATATGATAATCTCTTAAGAGAGATAGTCACTCGGCATTTTCTCTAACTGAGAAGGTTTTGAGTAAGCAAAAATGATAGCGTGTGAAACCGCGTGGGCACCTCCCTGCCCCACCCCCCAGTCCTGGATGGAAGATAGAGTCCTCCGTCCTCTCCTGGCTGATGGAGAGCAGGCGGTCCTCTCTGCCTGGCCCAGCACTCCGTCAGCACCCACGCATGTTGTGGGGTGAGGCCCTACAGTTGAGGTGTGGCATGCTGACGGGGTCGACACTGGCTGACGAACACACCGCTGCCACATAAGCTTGTCTTTTGATGTAAACATGGAAGATGCAAGGACTTGATTTGCTTGCTATCCACCACTTTCCTTAACTGAGGGTCTAAAGATGAGTTCATACGGGGCATCTCTGACACCCAAATTGCATGCACATAGTTATGAGAAGATTTATATCCATGTCCCCACCCGCCCGGGGGAAAAATGCAAAGCATTCACCAGTTCCTCAAGGAGCTCTGTGATCCAGAAAATTAAAGGAATGTAAATCTTAGGTGACAGGCCACGGCATGGAGGGAGCAGCTTGGTACCTGCCACATCACAGCCCCTAGAAAACACCTCCTGAGAGGACAGAGGGCAGGGAGATGTGTGGAAACCTCCTCAGGCTCTGGTGTTTTCTCTTTTTGGAAACGTCTATGGTAGAATTGGTATCAAAAGAAATTGGGGGCAGGAGATGGCTCAGAGAAGGAAAGAAGGCGGCATGGTGGGTTTGTATTTGCTGCATCTTTTGAGTCAACCCTTTGCCTCTGTAATTCCACTGGAGGTTCATGGATAACCTCTCAGGGTGATGCCATCAGCTGTACTTTACACTGGGAGGAACAAGCCCAGAGACGCTAGGTGACTCTTCCAGGGCAAACCAGCTAATACGAGTACGATTAGAATTTTAAACTCAAATGTGCCTGACTGCTATGATGGGACATTTTGAAAAGAGAAGTGAAAATACAGAATAGTCATCAGTAGAAGCAGTGCCACCCTTGCCCCCGAATCTTAAAAAATCTGAAAGCTATGATAGACTCAGGGACTAACATCACCATCTTGGTAAACATAGAACAAAATCAGTGTTTTTGTTTTGTCCTAAAAGATTAGAGACACATTTCAATCTTTCTTT
The DNA here is from genome assembly GCF_027580195.1 of Bos mutus. Classification (NCBI taxonomy): domain Eukaryota; kingdom Metazoa; phylum Chordata; class Mammalia; order Artiodactyla; family Bovidae; genus Bos; species Bos mutus. The sequence continues at coordinate 4,651,336 of NC_091644.1, read as the reverse complement.
CCTTCTTTTCAACTTGACTTATTTTCTAACTTTTTTCTCCTTCCTTCCCTCTCTTCCTCCCACCCTCCATCCCTTTGCCCCCCTTTTCTTCTTTCATTTTGTCTTTCTTTTCTTTATTATTTCCTCCTTTCTTCCTTTCTCTTTTCCCTCCATGAATGTTTCCTGAGTCTTTTTATGTGAAATATTGGCACTAAGGGTCATACAGACCCGAAAACATGCCCAGTGCCTCCTTGCTCTCGAGAAAATCTTAAACTCCTAGACACTCATATCTTACCCAACATGCCAAAAAAAACCCTACCTAGGAAACAAAAATTCTAAGTGAAAATTTAGGAGAATAATTATAGAATTGTTGGATGAAGGCACATTTTAGAGAAGAAAACACAAGCTATATATTAAATACATGTAGACTATATACATAGCAAAATACATAATTTGTTAGCTAAGTCTCTTTCAATTGCAACTGAAAGAATACAAGTAAAACTAGCTTAAGTTAAAATGAACTTAACCAGTATTAAAGCTGCAATAGTCTCAGAGACAGTCACCATTCTTTTAAGCTAAAAGAAAATGTAGAATCATTTGCAGATGGACATCCAAATTGCACACAGCATTAATAATTAACTTCCTGAATATATTAGAAGTTCCCACATCTTGATGGATACTGCTCATGAGTTAAGGTATAGGGAAACACACAGTTGCTGATAGATGTGTAAATTGCTATAACTTTCTAGGAAAGTAACAGGGTATTAAGTGCAATTGAAAATAACTATATATTTTGCCCTTCTGGAAGTTGGTAGTATAAACATATTAATATATATAAAAGGATATTTATCACAGCAATGTTTGAAGTATCCAACAAAAAAAGCTTGAAGATACCCCAATCTAAATATCCACCAGAAGGGGGGTGGTTGAATAAGCCACAGAGCATTCTTCGTATGAAATTTCATGCTGCTGTTAAAAAAGAAGAATGCAGTACATGTGGGTCAGAGCAATGGCTCTGACGGGTTACTGTGTGAACAGAAGTCAAGGGGCAGAAAACTGTGTAGTATCCTTACACTTTTGTGAAACAGTATAGATGAAAAATAACATTTGTACATACATAAATATATCTTTATATTCATAATTTCAGAGAGAAAGGTGAGAAAGAATACACACAGAGCCAACTATTCATGCTGACTAATTCAATTTAGTGGGATCAAGAGGAGGGGAGAAGCAGCAATACCAGTATTTTAATTTTTAAAAAAATATTTCATTTTATTTATTTTATCTTTTGGCCTGCCCCATCTGACATGTGGAACTTTCCCAACCAGGAATTGAACCCACGCCCCCTGCAGTAGAAGTACAGTCTTAACCACTGAACCACCAAGGAAGTCCCCAATATTTTAATTTTTATAACTCTGCATTTTAATCTATTTTTTAGTATTTATTTGTTTATTTAGCTACACCAGGTCTTAGTTGCGGCATGTGGGATCTAGCTCTCCAACTAAGGGTCAAATCTGTGCCCCCTGCCTTGGGAGCACAGAATTTTGGCCACTGGACCACCAGGGAAGCCCCTAACTCTGCATTTTTAAATGTGTGGAACTGCTATGCATTTTTTTTTCTTTTTTTAATGAAAAGCAATTTTAAAAAGGAAAACAGAAAATCAACTAGGGAGGTGAAATTCCACTGTTCTTCTGCATTAAAGAGCTGAGGCCAAACCTAAGAAGAGCTGGCCTTTTACAGAACTCAGTGTGACATGGTGATTTCATTATCAGGATCCTGCTTTGACTCAGGATCCATCTCAGAGACAGGAGGAGCAACTGGCTCTCCATAGATGGCAGGGGCGTGGGGACATGTGTAAGAGAGCCTCATATTTCACAACCTCTTTGTGTTAAGGAGAAAATTGATGATTTGCAGCTTGTCATGCAATTGAAAGGATTCCAACTTTAATTGTAATTGGTCAAAAATACATGCAGATTTTAATCTTTGTCTTCATTCAGCATAACTCCTATTTGTTGTTTATTGCAGACCATCCCTTGTAGAGCAGTTTATGTATGTTCTTCAGTTTCAGCAAAGTCCCTGGCCCGTCTAACTCCTATTTGTTGTTTATTGCAGACCATCCCTTGTAGAGCAGTTTATGTATGTTCTTCAGTTTCAGCAAAGTCCCTGGCCCGTCTTCAGCAGCTTCAACAAGTTGGGTCATGACGCACAGTATTTTAAAAAAACCATGAGACACTTGCTGAAGTGAGAAGACTTGGGGAAAATTTTTCAAAGTGCAAATTAGATGGAGGACATGGGTCCTAGATGGTTATATTGGTGCCAAAGGACAAGTTAGTTTTCTCGGAGGCTCCTGAGAAGCATAATAAAAGCTGTTTCACAGACTACCAGTTCATAGGCGCTGTTTGATTTCAAACCCCGCCTGTGTTATAAGAAACTGGATCATTAACCTTAAAAATGTCAACTTGTTCATGTTAATGTGAAGTGAGTTATAAACCAAGGGACCCTGCAGAAACAGCAGGTATTATGGACACACGTGTAATGTTCCATCTTCACGCTTATTCAGGCCAGAAGCAGAGAGGGGCAGAACAGAGAGGGACCCACCTGCGGGGGTCTATCCCTGTCAGACCTGTGTGTCCAGTGGGAGAAGAGCAGGAAGGCAGGGTTAGGAGGGGCAAGGCTGATATCAGAGTGAAAAATCCATGGGAGAGGCTGAAGCCAAAGGCTGACCACAAGCACAGATGAGGGAGGGGTCCAGAAACATGATTCTGCTGGCAGGAACAGAGTTGTTGCTTCAGGACTGTACAGGGGGAGGCAGATGGAAATATGCCTGTGGCTAGCCTTTCCCCCACAGTTCTGTGGGCCAGGCCCTCTGCCCCTTTCATCAAGGACCCACCGCTCTCCTGACCTGTGAAAAGCAGACTATAGCTACAAGTCCCAGATTTTTTTTTTTTTAACTGAAATTTGGTATAGAGTTCATGGCCAGTGATTAACCAAATGCCAGTGTACTGGAGTGGGTAGCCATTCCTTTCTCCAGGGGATCTTCCCAACCCAGGGATGGAACCCGGATCTCCCTCATTGCAGGGGGATTCTTTACCAGCTCAGCCACAAGGGAAGCCCAAGAATACTGGAGTGGTTAGCCTATCGCTTCTCCAGCGGATCTTCCCAACCCAGGAATTGAACCAGAGTCTCCTGCATTGCAGGTGGATTCTTTGCCAACTGAGCTATGAGGGAAGCCCAGATGAGTTTGCTAGGGCAGTCATAACAAAATAGCACAGACTGAATGACTTAAAAACCAGAAATTAAGTTTTTCATGGTTCTGGAGGTGAGGGATGAGATCGAGGTGTCAGCAGGGCTGCTGTCTGCCGAGGCCTCTCTCCTTGGTGTGTGGATGGCTATATTCTCTCCATGTCCTCATGTGGCCTTCCAGTGTCTGTGTCCTCATATCCTCTCCATCTAAGGACATTGTTCGTATTGGAACAGCACTTACCCGTATGACTTCATTTTAGCTGAATTACCTCTTTAAAAGCCCTGTCTCCGAATACAGTCACATCCTGACAGGCTGGGGTTTAGGATCACAACATATGAATTTGGTGCACTGTGCACAGATCAGCGCACAACATTGTCTCTTTCCATTTTTCCTCTGAAATAAAGCCAAGTGCTCAATTATAAATGTGTATGTGTGTAAGTAGGAATATGAAATTATTGTTTTCTTCTCTAATAATGCCTTATTTCTTCTGGTTTTCAGTAACCATGCATGTCAGCTCCCTGAACTATGTACCTTCAAGGAGCATGGCAATTCTGTCCCTCAGAGGGACAAGGCATCGCCACATAATATGGCTTGGAAGCCCACTCCCATCACCGTTCCCTGAGCTGGGCAGATGCATTTCCTCCTTAGGGAGGGTCTGAGGTCCAGCTCTGTCTTGAGATTGATTTTAATCATCAGCCCTTTAAATCCGGTCAGACCCTGAAGATGCTCGCATAATTTTTGAGATACTCTAAGTCTGGTGCTTCCCCAGACCCTTTATTGGGCTTAGCCCAGTGGCATTGTCTGATCCCTTCTGACTTTCAGGCACCATCTGTATAGGTGCATATCTGCATGTTGATTATTACATACCACTTACCTGGTACTTCCCTGATGGCTCAGATAAAGAATTCGCCTGCAATGCTGGAGACCTAGGTTCAGTGCTTGGCTCAGGAAGATCCCTGGGTCAGACAGCCCACTCCAGTATTCTTGCTGGAGAAGTCCATGGACAAAGGAGCCTGGTGGGTTACAGTCCATGGGGTCGCAAAGAGTTGGACTAGACTTGAGTGATTAACACCACCTGGTACCAGGCATTCTAGGTGCTTTGCTGATGTGAATTCATTTAATCTTCACAGTAACCCTAGGAAACAAGGGTCTTTGTTATGCCCATTTCTATAGTTGAAGGAACTGAGGCTCTAGGAAGCAGAGCAACCTGTCTGAAGTCAAACACCCAGCCAGTGGAGGAGCCTCCACCCGAAACCAGTGTCCAGAGCATATCTATTTTTCATGCAGCCTTGTGAGGGAGTATTTGCTGTCACCTTCTTGCAAATGAGGAAAGAGATTTATGGCTATTTAGAGCCAGGGGTGTCTAATTCTAAAACCATTTTTCTTTCCTTTGTGCCAGCCTGTTTGCTTGAACACCCCCTGTCCCCCAGAGCCTGGGCTGATCCTCCCTCCTGTCACACATCCTTCAGGGGCACTCAGAGCCAAGCACAGTCACTTCTTCACATCAATATTGTTGAGTGTAGAGTGCCATCAAGTCCATTTGGAGAAATGGAAAATGCACAGGCTTTAGAGTCAAGTAAATTTTGCTTCAAAACTCACCTCTTCTAATTTTCAATTCTGTGGTCATGACCAAGTTACTTAACTTCTCTGAGTCTCATAAAAGGGGGAATAATAACTAGGTAATAGTGTATCTTGGGCTTCCCTGGTGACTCAACAGTAAAGAATCTACCTGCCAATACAGGAGATGTGGATTTGATCCCCGGGTCAGGAAGATCCCCTACAGAAGGAAATGGCAGCCCACTCCAGTATTCTTCCCTGGGAAATCCCATGGGCAGAGGAGCCCAGTGGGCTACAGTCTGTGGGGTCACAAAAGAGTCGGGCATGACTTAGCAGCTTAACAACAACAAGTAGTGCATCTTAAATGCTCAGCAAATGATCGTTAGCCCACTCACCCTGTTCCCATCGTGCAGTGGAGTAGGCTGACTGCAACATGACTCTAGTTCTCGTCATCAGAGACTATTCCCCATAACTCACTTGAGTCTAAGATGGCCTTGGGGCTTGTTTTGGCCAAAAGAAAGTGGCAGAGTGATGGTATATTAGCTGCAGGTCTCAGGCGGCCTTGCCTGCTTCTATTTTGTCTTGAGGACTCTTACTGCCGCCATGAGAACAAGCCTGGACTAACCTGCAGGAAGATGAAAAGCCGCAAGGTGCCAAACAGAGTCGTTGCAGATGAGGCCACTCTAGACTGGCAAGCTTCAGCCAGCTGACCAGGTGACCACAGGGGCACGAACAAGCCCGGCTGATATCAGCTAGCCACACAGCCATCCTGTAGACCCCTGAGAAGTAACACAGCTGTCATTTAAGTCATCAACTTGGATGTGGCTTGTTATGCAGCAATTGCTAGCTAATACAGTCAGATATTCATAGTATCAGTACTTTCTAGAAAAGCTCAAAAACATGCTCACGTTTACCCAGAGGAGCATCCCCCTCCTGTGTGCATTCGCAGGTATACACTTCTGTTCTCCCCACGTGTTCATAGGTCTCACAGGCTACTGGATGATGATTCTGACAACAAATGAGAGCAGTAAACGTGTGTCTCCATGGGCTCCAATTAACTGCATTTGCATGTGCTTCCCATCGTCTTTGTGTCAATATGGGCATATGGAACTGGGATCTTTTTATGAGGCCTTTAGAGTTTGATTTTTGCAAAGAGGCTGGCACTTCTTTCGGCAATGACACTACAATTCAGATGACATTAAAGTGTTAGGGAAAGGGTCCACTTTCTCCCAAACTGGCTGATCCAGCAGATCCCACAGGCCACGGTCACAGTTCTGGGTCCTTGTTGTACCTTCTGCTCCATGGCTATAGCCAAAGCCCCAGGGTAACTTGCATGGGTGGCCAAGGCACACCCCAAGTGCCTACAATGGCTGGTGGCCTCACAGGAGCCTGCAGGGTTTATCGCACTGACTAGGTCTAATGTGATTATTGTGTGTGTGTGTGCATGTGTGTATCTGTATGCATACGTGTGTGCCTTTCTCCCACACTGGATTGCACAACAGTGAAATTAAAGACGGCTGTCTTTTATGGAATCCCAAGTATTTGTAATAGATCATCCCAACCCCAGTTGAAAGATCGATCAGTGGATCAGGAATTCCCACCAAAGCTGCTTGACCCCAGAGAGCTGAACACTCCCAGCCACAGTAAGCACAGTTGCCTTGTATACTTTGGTTCTAGGATAGTGTCAGCACAGCCCCTAGTGATTAAGTGAATCTTTTTAAAAAACATTTATTTGACTGTGTTGGGTCTTGGTTGCAGGGCAAGGACTCAGTTGTTGCAGCATGCAGCTCCCTGGTTGTGGCATGCGGGTTTAGTTGCCCTGCTTCATGTGGGACTAGTTCCCCCACAAGGAGTCAAACCCATGTGCCCTGCATTGCAAGGCAAATTCTTCACCGCGGGACTACCAGGGAAGTCCCAGGAATCTGAATTTATGGTCTATAAAGGATGCCTTTATCACCCTCCCCTCCACTTTCTTAGTTGTCGTTCAGTCACTAAGTCGTGTCCAGCTCTTTGCAACCTCATGGACTATAGCATGCCAGGCTCTTCTGTCCTCCACCAGCTCCTGGAGTTTGCTCAGGTTCATGTCCACTAAGTCGGTGATGCTATCTAACCATCGTATCCTCTGTAGCTCCCTTCTCTTTTTGTCTTCCGTGGTGTTTTCATTGAGTTGGCTCTTTGCATCAGGTAGCCGTAATTGGAGCTTCAGTTTCAGCAGTAGTCCTTCCAGTGAATATTCAGAGTTGATTTCCTTTAGGATTGACTGGTTTGAGAATCTTCTCCAGCACCACAGTTTGAAAGCATCAATTCTTCAGCATTCAGCCTTCTTTATGGTCCACCTCTCACATCTGTACATGACTACCGGAAAAGCCGTAGGTTTGAGTCCAACATAATTATTACGAGCCATGGGTGGGTTCAGATTTCAGCTCCAGCACTTTCTACCTGAGTGATCTTGCATAAGCTCTTTAACATGGATGAGCCTCAGGATGTTCACCTGTAAGTAAAGTACTCCATAATATTTATAGCGTCCTGGTGAGGAAGTACACACAGGTAGTGAAATGAGATATGCATGTTTGGTGCTTAGAACACTGCCTGGCAGAGAGTAAGCACTAAATATATGTCACCTATTGTCCATTTATACTCCCATTTAAATCATACTTTCAGAGAGGCAATAATCTGCCAGCTGCAAAATACGCAGAGATACAGGACTAGGAGAGCCCTGGCTCCTCCGTGAAAGGCTCTCCTACTTGTAAGCGGAAAATGGGGGTAAATAGGGTGCTGTGATACTCAGTGGGAGGGAGGTAGTGTTTTGCAGATGACAACGCATGTCTGCGGAAACTCAGGGGAAGACGCGTCTAGCTCCCTTGGTCCAGAGAACTGGAGAGAAGTCAGAGAGGGTGATATTTGAGTTGTGTTCAGAAGGACGAGAGGGAATTTGAGAGCTGAAAAGGTCAATTATTCCAGGCAGAGGGAAAGGCCTGTGGAAAGGAATAGGGCCCTGCAGGGCCTGTGTTTTGATCTGGAGAACGTGGAGTTCACATGGAGGCTGTCCGGAGGGAAGTGCCAGGGGATGGAGCTCTAAAGGAGAGCTCCCAGAACTCTTCAGGAGGACCTGGCTGCCTTCAGTGGCCTGTGCAAGAGTGAGGGAAACAATGTTATTTGAGATATTGGGAGCAGAATTCCACTCAGGGAGAGAATTGTGCTTGTTTAAAAATGAGTTTTAATGGGCCTCTTAGAATATGCCTGGAGGCCCTGTGGGCATTGTAGGAATGGGCTTGGGGTGCAACAAGGAGAGTGAACTGAGGAATAGAGGAATTTCAGGAGGATCAAGTGGAAGAGATGAACAGTAAACCAGGCAGGGGAGATGCAGGGCAAGGAAGACCAGGAGAGAGGGTGAGGGCAGGGAGCAGGGGATCTGTGTTGACCAGACTTGGCTGCCAGGCAGACAGTGTAGGTGGGGCAGAGCCTTCAAGGCTGCTGAGAAGACACAAGGATGAGCTGTCTGTCACTTGGGTTTAGGCTGTTAGCTGTGCCATGCTGTCATGCCTCTTCAGGAAAAGTGGTTGCACAGCCAAGCCACCCACACAAATGGTGTCTGTGAGAAATGAAGGGACAGGGGCTGAGCTCCGAGTCGAGGTCAGCCCAAGTCAGAAATAAGAGACAAGGTATCAAAATAGAGTTCAAATTGGGTGACATAAACACAAAAGGCTCCAAGAAGTCACACAAGTGTGGAGGGAGTATTAAACTGCAGAACGTTTGAGCCAATTTTATTTACATATTAACAGAGAGACACTGGCTGTCATTGACCTTCACGTATATGTTATATGTCACCCATGATCTTGGCAGGCATGAGGTCTTTTTTGAACACAGCATAAAGTTAGTGTATCTTCAGGAGAAATATGGAGAATGAAATGGCAACCCACTCCGGTACTCTTGCCTGGAGAATTCTGTGGGCAGAGGAGCCTGGTAGGCTGCTGTCTATAGGCTTGCACAGAGTCGGACACGACTGAAGTGACTTAACATGCATGCATGCATTGGAGAAGGAAATGGCAAGCCAATCCAGTATTCTTGCCTGGAGAATCCCAGGGATGGAGGAGCCTGGTGGGCCACCGTCTATGGGGTCGCACAGAGTCAGACATGACTGAAGCGACTTAGCAGCAGCAGCAGGAGAAATAAGGAGGGTAGAATTTGAGACTATTTTAAATTGAGGATCCTTAACTGTATATTAAATTTTCATAGCCATTTCTCTTGCTCAGTGATATGAGGGCATCTTGACCTTTCAAGTTTATCTACAGCCTCTTATTCATTGAGCCCATGAAATAGATGGTACCAGAGCATACACTGCCAGACTAGATGTCTCCACAGAATAGAATGCGAGGAATGTTCTAAAACTCAGTGCCTCGGAAATGACTGCATGTTTTTTGATTCAGGCATCACTGAACAAAAGGGAGGCTTTTCTGGAAGGAAATTACAGTTACCCTAAGAACCCAAGGCAAGGCATGGAGCCAGGTCTGGGAGGGAACCAGCACAGAACTGGGAAGCTGAGAATCAAGGCCACTGCCTGCTCTCAAGAGGCCATGTGGTCTCATGATTCTGTTTCTTCCAGCTGGATTTGGTCTTTCTGGGAAGCTGAGAATCAAGGCCACTGCCTGCTCTCAAGAGGCCATGTGGTCTCATGATTCTGTTTCTTCCAGCTGGATTTGGTCTTTCTTTCCTCCACCCCAGCATGCGTGGGATCCCCAGCCTTGCTCTAGATAACCTTGGGATGGGCTCTTCAGTCAAATGTTCCCCACAGACTGGCACCACCCCACTCAGTTCAGATTCCTGGGAGCCTGAATCTCACGTTTGTCCCTGTGGATTAGCTGCTGTGTGGGGAATCTCTTTCCCCTCCACTCATCTGTACCTGGGAGTGGAGGCAGGTACCCCACCATGGAGGTGGATTCTCAAATATGAAATGAACTAGCTTCATTGAAGACAGATTAATAGGAAAATACTCTTCTTCCTGTTGGGCAGAATGACTGCAGTTTAGAATATCTGCTCCACAAGGAGAGGGCATTGGCTTTCAGAGCATCACATCTGCATGGCCTCATGCCAGACTCTCTTCTCTTATCTCACTTTCTGCTTTTATTGTTGTTCTGTCACTCAGTCGTGTCTGACTCTTTGTGACCTCGTGGACTGCAGCACACCAGGCTTTGCTGTCCATCACTGTCTCCTGTGGTTTGGTCAAACTCTTGTTCATTGAGTTGGTGATGTCATCCAACCATCTCATCCTCTGTCACCCCCTTCTCCTCTGCCTTCAATCTTTCCCAGCATCAGGGTCTTTTCCAATGAGTCAGCTCTTCACATCAGGTGGCCAAAGTATTGGAGCTTCAGCATCAGTTCTTCCATGAATATTCAGGGTTGATTTCCTTTAGGATTAACTGGTTTGATCTCCTTGTAGTCCAAGGGAATTTCTCTTAGAAATTTGCTTTGGGTAGGACATATGGTGGTCTCCATTTTATAATTAGTGACTCAACTGGAACGTCATAACCACTCTAGGGTGAGAATCACAGTTTAACATGAAGGTTTAGGATACCCAGGTTCGATCCTTGGGTCAGGAAGATCTCCTGGAGAAGAGTATGGCTACCTACTCTAGTATTCTTGGCTAGAGAACTCCATGAACAGAGGAGCCTGGCGGGCTACTGTTCATGGAGTCACAGAGTCAGACACAACTGAGGAAGTAACACTTTCACTTTATTTTTTTCACTTTAACCCCTTTCTTCATGAATAGGAGCAAGCTGACAGGGCCACTCTGTCTCCAAAGCTCATTCTTTGGCACCCCGGGCCCTCCTAACCCTTGCTCTTCAGGTCTCTAAAATGTGCTGGAGGAGTTAGGTGGCTTTGCCAAAGTAGCTGGTCCTGCCTCTGGCTACTGCTCTTGCTGTTGCAGCAGCAGCACTTAAAAGAGCTATGGGGCCACAGATGGACAGTCATCCTGTGAAGACTGCTTGGTGAAGGAAGGGCTTTGAGAAAAAGCAATGGATCAACCAGCAGGGCTGGTTTTGTTTACATGGACACATAGAGGGGTCCTGTCTGTAGGCAACTGTCAAAGGCTCTCTGTGTACAGAGACCCTTTGCAGGGGACTCCTTTCACACATGCATACATGCACACATACACACACACACACACACACACAACATGCATGGAGACTATATCACACACACACAGACACACACATGCATCAGGTACACTGAATCTACAGCATTTAAGGGATTTAAGTTGTAATCCCAAATTTACCTCTTGATATTTCTGTGATCCTGAGCAAATCTTTCTTTCTCCCTGATGTTTATTTTCTGCATCAATAAAGTGAAAATAATTATAGGCTTTAAGTGGTGATGTGAAAATAAACTAAAATAATATGTGTAAAAAACTAAGTACCCCCTACATATTTAGACATTTATAAATTTAAACAAAACATAAACTGTCATTCAACTATATATATCCAAACCCACATGCATATATACTCATTCATATGCATGCATACATGTATTTCTGTACACATACATTATATATATATATATATATACATATATATATATATATATATATATATATATATATGAGCTCATGAAAAAGTGAAAGTGTTAGTGGTTAGTCGTGTCTGACTCTTTGTGACCCCTCTGTAGCCCACCAGGCTCCTCTGTCTATGGGATTTCCCAGGCAAGAATGCTGGAGTAGGTTGCCATTTCCTTCTCCAGGGGATCTTTCAGAAACAGAGATTGAACCCGAGTCCCCTGCACTGAAGCACTGAAGGTAGATTATTTACCATCTGAGCCACCACCATAAATACCAACATACACAGTGATTTTATTCAGATCCGTGGATAGTATTAACTTTTATAACCATTCATATACACATGTATGTGTGTATAAATATATGTAAATATGCCCCCTTCATGGATCACAGCCTTGTCATGGCAAAGTGGCTTGTGTAAATCAATGAAGCTATGAGCCATGCTTTGCAGGGCCACCCAAAATGAGTGAATCGTAGTGAAGAGTTCTGACAAAACATGGTCCACTGGAGGAGGAAATGACAATCCACTCCAGGATTCTTGCTTCAAGAACCCCATGAATTGTATGAAAAGGCAAAAAGATAGGACACCAAAAGATGAGCCCCCATCACTTCAGGTCGGAAGGTGTCCAATATGCTACTGGGAAGAGTGGAGGGCAATTACTAATAGCTCCAGAAAGAATGAAGTGGCTGGGCCAAAATGGAAAGAGTGCTCAGGTATGGATGTGTTTGGTGGTAAAAGTAAGATCCGGTGCTGTAAAGAACAAAATTTCATAGGAACCTGGAATGTTAGGTCCATGAATCAAGGTAAATTGGATGTGGTCAAGCAGGAGAGGGTAAGAGTGAACATCAGTGTTAGAAATCAGTGAAATAAAATGGATGTGAATAGGTGAATTTATTTCAGATGACCATTATATCTACTACTGTGGGCAAGAATCCCTTAGAAGAAATGGAGTACCCCTCATAGTCAACAGAAGAGTTCAAAATGCAGTACTTGGGTGCAATCTCAAAAATGACAAAATGATCTTGGTTCATCTCCAAGGCAAACCTTTCAGCATCACAGTAATGCAAGTCTGTGTCCCAACCACTGATGCCAAAGAACCTGAAATTGACTGGTTCCATGAAGACCTACAAGGCCTTTTAGAACTAACACCAAAGGAAAAAAAAAAAAGATGTCCTTTTCATCATAGGGGATTGGACTGCCAAAGTAGGAAGTCAAGCGATATGCAGAATAACAGGCAAAGTGGGTTTTGGAGCCCAACATGAAGCAGGGCAAAGGCTAATAGAGTTTTGACAATGTAACATGCTGGTCATAGCAAACACTCTTTTCTAACAACCTGAGAGATGGCTCTTCATGTGGCCATCACCAGATGGCCAGTACTCTCCACTGGACATCACCACTGGCCAATGTTGGGGGCCAGTGTGAGGCACTCTGCCCGTGGCAAAGGTCATGAGGAAGGAGGCTCGACATACACAAAGGTGGGATCGAGCCTCAGGAGTCCCCCTGGAAATCCTCGAGCATCTACCCCCATAACCAGAGCCTGCCTACTTTACTACTTTGTGCTCTCACCTACACCTCTGACTTTATGGGAGGCTGTCCCCCACCACCTCTTTCGGAGAAGGAGTTAACTTAGAGCTCCAGTTAATAAAAACTCCTGGGCGTGACAAGAGTGTTTTAACTTACAAACTCCTCTGAAGGTTCTCTAGCCTGCCTGACAAGCTTATCCAGCCACATGTGATTGCTCACAGCCTACCAACCGTGAGAGGCACGAGATGCTTTAAACCTTCTAAAAACAGGTTCCTTAGAAAAGTTAGAAAACCATTAGTATAAGTATAGTGGGCTGATTAGAAATTGTATAGGTGAAGGGTTTTTCTTTTGTTGAGCCAATGTTTGTTGCTAAGTCTCCACATCTCCTGCCCTTACACACATTAATGAATATATAGAAGAAATAAGTATTAACCTTTGATATTAATCACATTAGACCTTAGGCTAAGTAAATTCTTTCCTTAATTAAAACCCACTACACCCTCACCCTATAGGAATGTAACTTTATCTGGTACCTTCGGAAGGTGGAGTCTTTTTTAAGAATAATCACCCCTGGAGAAATAAGTGTCCTGGTTGACTGACCGCTGTCACAAGGAGAGGGTCATAAATTGTCAGCAGGCCTCCTGTCCAGAAGATTACGTAACACCCCTAAGACCTCTGTATACATTTGTATGAAGCACCTGACTTTGATAAAAGTCAGGACTGCTGACCCTGCGTGACTTTTGCATAACATCTCAGTGTATAAAAGTAGACCATGGAAAATAAAGAATTGGGATCAGTTTCTCGAAATACTGGTCTCCCCATGTCGCTCTCTCTCTCACTCTGGCTGAGTCTCCATCTGGAGCATGGAACCCAACAAGCTTACTAATTTTGCCTGGGCTTCTAAGATCTGACCGGGGAGGCCTCAGTGTCTCCTCTCCTTTGGGAGAACGGAAGAACGCCTGCGGCTTATGTAAGTGGTGCAAACTTCTTGTCTTGAAGTTTTATTGGTCTCCCGCGTAAACCAAGCTACTCAGCCTCTTTTCTCCACTGAATTTTCCTGCTGAGCTATCCTCATTCTATTACTCTTTACATCTCTAATTAATATCTAATTGAAGCTATTGTATCCTGATCCTCGCCGATGCCGTCCCCGCTTCCAGCTCCCTGGATCAGCCGGGGCTGGACCTCGGCAGGCCAAGAAATCAGATGTTCTTTGCAGCCAAAGATGGAGAAGCCCTGTACAGTGAGCAAAAGTAAGACATGGAGCTGACTGTGGCTCATATTTAGTTCAGTTCAGTTCAGTTCACTTCAGTCGCTTAGTTGTGTCCAACTCTTTGCGACCCCATGAATCGCAGTATGCCAGGCCTCCCTGTCCATCACCAACTCCTGGAGTTCACTCAGACTCACGTCCATCGACTCAGTGATGCCATCCAGCCATCTCATCCTCTGTCATCCCCTTCTCCTCCTGCCCCCAATCCCTCCCAGCATCAGAGTCTTTTCCAATGAGTCAACTCTTCGCATGAGGTGGCCAAAGTACTGGAGTTTCAGCTTTAGCATCATTCCTTCTAAAGAAATCCCAGGGCTGATCTTCTTATTGCAAAATTCAGACTTAAATTGACTAAAGTAGGGAAAACCACCACCCCATTCAGATATCACCTAAATCAAATTCCTTATGATTATATCGTGGAGATGATGAATAGCTTCAAGGGATTAGATCTGGTAGACAGAGCGTCTGAAGAACTATGTAGGGAGGTTTGTAACATTGTATACAAGGCAGTGACCAAAACCATCCCAAAGAAAAAGAAGTGCAAGAAGGCACAGTGATTGTTGGCGGAGGCTTTAGAAATAGCTGAGGAAAGACAGGAAGTGAAAGTTAAGGGAGAAATGGAAAGATATACCCAAGTGAATGCAGAGTTCCAAAGAGTGGCAAGGAGAGATAAGAAGGCCTTAGATGAACAATGCAAAAAAAAAGAAAAAAAAAATAGAGGAAAACAATAAAATGGGAAAGACTAGAGATCTCTTCAAGAAAATTGGAGACATGAAAGGAACATTTCATGCAAGAATGGGCATGATAGACAATAGAATGGTAAGGACCTAACAGAAGCAGAAAGAGATCAAGAAGAGATGGCAAGAATACACAGAAGAACTAAACAAAAAAGATCTTAATTACACAGATAACCACAGTAGTGTGATCACTCACCTAGAGTCAGACATCCTGGAGTATGAAGTCAAGTGGGCCTTTGGAAGCATTTCTACAAACACAGCTAGTAGAAGTGATGGAATATCAGCTGAGCTATTTCACATCCTAAAAGATGATGCTGTGAAAGTGCTGCACTCAATATGCCAGAAAATTTGGAAAACTCAGCAGTGGCCACAGAACTGGAAAAGGTCATTTTTCATTCCAATCCCAAAGAAGGGTGATGCCAAAGAATATTCAAACTACTACTCAATTGCACTCATTTCATATGTTAGCAAGACAATGCTCAGAAACCTTCTAGCTAGGCTTTAGTAATATGTAAACCGAGAAATTCCAGATGTACAAGCTGGGTTTAGAAAGGGAAGAGGAACAAGAGATCAAATCAACAACATTCATTGGATCATGGAGAAAGCAAGGAGCTCCAGGAAAAACATATTTTTCTGCTTCTTGACTGCGTTAAAACCTATAACCATGTGGATCACAGCAAACTGTGGAAAATTCTTAGAGATGAAGTACCAGACGACCTTGCCTGTTTCCTGAGAATACTGTATGTGGGTCAAGAAGCAACAGTAAGAGCCAGACATCTGTCTGGTTCAAAATTTGGAAAAAAGGACTACAACAAAGCTGTGAATACTGTCACTCTGTTTATTTAACTTATATGCAGAGTACATCATGCCAAATGCCCAGCTGGATGAATCACAAGCTGGAATCAAGATTGCGGGGAGAAATATCAACAACCTCAGATACACAGATGATACCACTTTAATGGCAGAAAGTGAAGAAGAACTAAAAGAGACTCTTGATGAAAGTGAACGAGAAGAATGAAAAAAGCTGGCTTTAAACTCAACATTCAGAAAAACTAAGATCATGGCATCTGGTTCCATCACTTCATGGCAAATAGAAGGAGAAAAAATGGAAGCAGTGACAGACTTCATTTTCTTGGGCTCCAAATCACTGCAGACAGCAACTGTAGCCATATAATTAAAAGACGCTTGCTGGTTGGAAGAAAAGCTATGACAAACCTAGACTGCATATTAAAAAGCAGAGACATCACCTTGCTGACAATGGGGTGCATACTCAAAGCTGTGGTCTCTCCAGTCGTCATGTATGGATCTAAAAGTTGGACCATAAAAAGGCTGAATGCTGAAGAATTGATGCTTTCAAATTGTGGTACTGGAGAATACTCTTGAGAGTCCTTTGGACTACAAGGGATCAAACCAACCTATCCTAAAGGAAATCAACCCTGAATATTCATTGGAAGGACTGATGCTGAAACTGAAGCTCCAATAGTTTGACCACCTGATGTGAAGAGTTGACTCACTGGAAAAGACCCTGATGCTAGAAGAGACGGAAGGCAAAAGGAGAAGGAGTTGCAGAGAATGAGATGGTTAGATAGCATCACTGACTCAATGGACATGAATTTGAGCAAACTCTGGGAAATAATGGAAGACAGAGGAGCCTAGCATGCTGCAGTCCATGGGGTCACAAAGAGTTGGACAGGACTTGGCAACAGAACAGCGACAAAAATGTAAACTCACAAGTGTAAGCACTCATTAATGTGTTCTTAGACACACCCACATTAGACATATATCTATGCATCTAATACACACATAACAAGCACATATGTCCTTATTATATATATGATCTATATATACACATATATATTACATATTTTATATAGTAAGAATTCACCTCTAATACTGAAGCAAGTCAAAATAAATCATAACTGAAAATATCCCTCTGGCCTGGTGATCTTATCGCCGCACATAAGTACTTCCATTGTTTCTTTTGGGAACACCTAGACTGGGGACGTATGCTCTGTGATCTTTATTAGCCTGTTGGTGGTGGAGAAGTTCATTAATTCATGTCAGCCATGGAGATGAGACGCTCCCCACCCTGAGAAGAGGAGGAGTCTGCAGTTGGAGCACCACCAGCCAACCATGAGATGGGCTGTTCTCCTGCAGAAGCCCCGTCTTCAGTGCTAGCTCACGGAAGGCTGGGCTTGAGTAATACAAGGTGTTTTTCTTCCTTCAGTGCCACGCTCATGGCTGAACTGCTGGAGAGCTTCAGTTTGTATTCCTGAGTGAGTGTGTGCAGTGGGAGTGCTGTGTGCAAGGCACCAGCATTGTCTGAATCTATCTGCAGAGTCCTAGAGTCCTTGGGAAGTTGAATTCCAGTTAAGTGGCTCTGAGGCTGGTCACAGGTGGTAATCAATACTACCTATTGCTGCCTGGGCATCTGGAGGTCTCACACTCAAGTCCCCAGCCTGCTTGGGACTTGTGGGTCTGCACTTCTCCCTTTGGGAAGACATCCATACCTAGGGGCCTGGGGATATAGGCAGAGCTCCGTGCAGAAGGACATCAGGCTTCCTCATTATATGGTCTGGCTTCCATTTGTAAATTATGAAAGGCATGAAGAAGGAAGACTTTGATCCATCAAATTTATGGATTCAATAACTGTTGCCATTTCAGACAGCAGGGATCCCTGGGGATTATTTTTCTATGTATGCCTAGGTAGCAGAGAGGGAGAGACAAATGCTAAATATTCTGCTGTATTTATGAAATGTCAAATGTGCTTTCCAGGGTAATAGCATGAATATTGAATAGCCTCGCTGAAATTTACAACCTTGCAACTGAAGGTTTGGGGATGCTCCTTGCCAGCAGCCTGTGTGTAGACAGGACAACAGCCATGGCACGGAAGGCCCACATAGAATGGGGTTCAGCTGCTCTTCCTGCTCAGCTTGCTTTGCCACTGCAGCTGGAGGATGTGGCCTGACTTCATAAATATTGACCATCCCAGAAGCCCGTGTTGGGCCCAGCCAATATCCTAAGCATGAAGAGGGGACCGAGTTGGCATTAAACATCCTACGACAATTCTCAAAGAAAAAAGTCATTTTATGACAATCGTCTCTAGATCTGGTGAAATAGCCTACAGCACATCAGTACCCAGAACTATTCTATGGAGAGCTGAATAATTTCTTTGCTGTTTTCTCCAAAATCTGGCCATCTTCTTTGACTGAGAAGAACACTCTAGTTTCTAGTAGGCAAATAGCCTGGATAATAACTGGCTAATAATGAGGCAAAATCTCATAGTTTCCCACTTGTAGACCTAAAGTCCTATTAAAATGTAAGGGTGGAGTGTAGTCCCCTCTTTGGGAGGTCTCTTTCAGTTCAATCAGTATAATATTCTTATGGGCAGTCTCACGTCCTCTTTTTCTTTAACCACTAATAACATTTCTGATGTAGGTACGACTGCTCTAATGTCAGAAATGCCTCTCAGAGCTCTAGTTTTCTTCTGTCTTTTCCCAGGCCCTCCAAGATTATTTGAATAGCATCCTCTTTGTTTCCCTACCTCTAGTTCATTCTTAACATTGCCCTCAAAGTGACTTTTTATTTAGGATGCCATACTGTAGGTACTTTATAGACACGTCATGCGTTAGTTCCCCAAAGTCTGTGCTATAGCTCCTCATTGCCACTCACTGCTTCTTCAGAGCCCATACTCCTCTCATATCTCTATGCCTTTGCATGCTGCCTCCATTGCCCAGAGGCCCTTCGTCCTTTTCTCCACCTACACATTCCTACCTACCTGTTAAAGTCTAGTTCAAATGCTAATTGTACACACACACACACACACACACACACACACACACATTCTTTTTCAGATTCTTTCCATTATAGGTTACTATAAGATATTGGGCTTCCTTGGTGGCTCAAGTGGTAAAGAATCCACCTGCAATGGGGGAGACCCGGGTTCAATCCCTGGGTTGGGAAGATCCCCTGGAGAAGGAAATGGCAACCCACTCCAGTAATCTTGCTTGGGAAATCCCATGGACAGAGGAGCCTGGCAGGCCACAGTCCATGGGTCTCAAAGAGTTGGACCTGACTGAGCAACTAACACGCTTCATACTTCATAAGGTATTGAGTCTAGTTCCCTGTGCTATAGCAGGCATGTGTAGGGCTTCCCAGGTGGCTCAGAACCCTGTGTGTGTATATATATATGTATTCTGCTAAGTCGCTTCAGTCATGTCCGACTCTGTGCGACCCCATAGACGGCAACCCACCAGGCTCCCGCATCCTGGGATTCTCCAGGCAAGAACACTGGAGTGGGTTGCCATTTCCTTCTCCAATATATATATATGTATATGTGTATGTATGTATGTATGTTGAGTGGAGCTTTTATATATCTAGTATGTTGGGTTTACCAGGTAGCTGTAGAAGTAAAAAATCTTCCAGCCAATGCAGCAGACACAAGAGATATGGGTTCAGTCTTTGGGTCAGGAAGATTCCCTGGAGTAAGGACATGTAGCAACCTGCTCCAGTGTTCTTGCCTGGAAAATTCCATGGACAGAGGAGTCTGGTGGGCTATGTCCATGGGGCCACAAAGAGTCGGACACAGTCAAGTGACTGAGCACCTGCATATATATATGTGTGTGTATACACACACATACACACACACACGCATATATAGTAGTGTGTATATGTTAATCCCAAACTCCAAATTTATCCCTCCCTACCCTCTTTCCCCTTTGGTAACCATGATCTGTTTTCTATTTCTGTGAGTCTATTTCTGTTTCATAAATAAGTGGATTTGTATCACGTTTTTAGATTCCACATGTGTTATTGTATGATGTTTGTCTTTGACTTACTTCACTTAGTATTATAATCTTAGGTCTATCTGCATCGCTGCAAATGGCATTATTTCATTCTTTTTTATGGATGAGAAGTATCCCTCCCTAACACTTTTTTTCTAGAGCAGTGGATGGTGGACTAAACCTTTATCTTTGTGAATTAGTCATTAACCTCAAGGTTATTGACTGGCCCTTTTTGTGTATTGCTAACAGATTAATAGACTAAAGTCAAGATACTTGTGCTGAGGGTTCTGGTAGATACAATGTATCCAGATTACACTCCCAGAAAGGTATGGACTATAAGCAACATGCTGAGGCCAAAGAAAAGCCAAGAAATGTCTGCACCCAGCAACTGAGCTTCGTCCTGGGCCCCATGGGGCATGGCTGGGTTTCCAGATGGCAGCCCGGGCTGCTGCACACCCCATGTCTCTAGTGCCTGGTGTGATAAACTTTCTTGACAATAATTAATGAGTGAATGGATATATTGATTAAAGCTTAGGGGCCTATTTACCCTATCCCAGGGCAGTCAATTTTAGGAAAATGCTGTGGTATCCAAGGGTAGTTTAAAAATTTATGGTCTTTTGAAAAAAATCTTTCAGTCTTTGAACTGAAATGGTAGAATCTATAAGCACTCTGCTAGGAATCCACTTTCAGAGACTGAATTTGTCCAGGAAAATCCAGGGGAACAACCGACCGCAGGATACTGTGAAACAGCGCTTCTCAAACTGTAACGAGCACAGGGATTGCCTTAGAAATCTCGTGGAGATGCACATGCTGATTCAGTAGGACTAAGAAGAGGTGTGAAATTATGAATTTGTAATAAGCTCTTAGGCAGTGATGATGCTGAAGCGGCTTTGACCGCACTTTGAGAAGCAAAGCTTCAGAGGTGACTTGCTCTACGGCTCTTGGTAGGGCAGGGGTACAGGTAGGGGTGGGTAGGGCTTACCTCCTCTCCTCTAGGATACTTGGTGATGTCTAGGATTTTTTGATTGTCATATAGAGATGGATACTACTGTCATATAGTAGTGGAGGACACGGATGCTGTTAAACATCCTATGAAGCACAGGAAAGTCCTCACATAAAGTATTATCTGGCCCAAAATGCCAGTAGTGAGGTTTAGAAATTCTTCTCTAGGGGAACGAACACGATTTGCTGTCTGGTTTACTTGAGGTCCACCTGTGACCATTCCACTTAATTGCCATAGCCATTACAATACTCTCTGAATCTCAGTTTTTGTGAGGACTACCTCACTATAATCAGTAGAATGTCTAGATATGCAGTAAATGTTCAATAAAATTTTATATCAGTTGAAAGAAGGTCAAAGAACTGTCTTTTCTTGTAGACTTCTAGGAAAGTAATGACTGTTATTGAGTACCTGTGAGCTTAGTCGTTCAGTTGTGTCTCTTTGCAACCCCATGGACTGTAGCCTGCCAGGCCCTTCTCTCCATGGGATTCTCCAGGCAAGGATATTTTGAATATTTCAGAGATGCTTCAAATTATACAGGCAAACCTTGGGCATAGACTCTCCTGAATCTGTAACGTTCGATTTTGTGAGAAAAAATGATGTTTCAATCCGTATTGTTGGGCACATATTAACAGCAGCTGTTCTCACAGAGTAATAAGTTATGATGGCCAGTTGACTGAGAAAGTTGGGTACTGTGTCTTTGATCATCCCAATGCCAACAGCTTTGTCTCATCTCAGAGGCACCCGACTTTGACTTGCAAAAGCATAGGTACACAGAATCCCACTTGTGATTTCATGGGTTTCTCTTGGTTTGTGCTTGGAACAGGAGTGAAGCTAACCCAGTAGCTGGGGGTGATGGAACAGGAGTAGGCTGAGGCTGACCATTCTTGACATGGGCGCATGTGTACTTCAGACAACATTCAAGGCTTAATCTTTCCATGTGCCTCAGAATTCTCAGAAGAACCTACGCTCTTCTCCTGTCATTCCCAGCCTGCAAATCTTCTGCCCATCACATAAACAGATGGACACAAACACACCCAGATGCTCCCCCACCCCGGCCCTGCCAAACACTGCCCCATCTATACACTGCCCCATACATACACTGCCCCATCTATATCTCAACAGATGAGTCTTTCTGCTGACTGCCTGTACAGAGAAAAACAACCAGATGGCACAGCTGGAGAAAAATATTTCTGTTTTAGAGGGTCAATAAAGCTCTTTATCATCCCAGCAGAAATGGGCAGGGAGCTAGCAGGACACTGGGGTGCTCAAGACGAACGTTGAGCATCTGTTTGATGTGTTGGTGGAGCATTCAGGAATCATTTCTAGGTCTTGCTTTTGCCAAATATCTTACATGATAGCCCTCAGACTCAGAGGTTGCCCATTCCTGGTTCCTCTATCGTTTACCATGCTGCTCTCCAGCTTGTCTACCTGACTGTAGAATTTCATTAAGAGTTACTCTAAAAGTTTCTCATGTTTGCCTGGATGGAGACAGTTAGATCAGTTCATGTGGTAGAGTGGAAAGATCAGGGATTTGGGACTGAATATGCTAGGAAGACTACAGGCTAGCACACAGTTCTGCTCAGGGCTATAAATTATTATGAGGAAAGGAAACTAAGCATGATCAGCAGAAGGAAGAGGCACAAAAGACAAAGTCTGGGGGAGACCAGCCTCAAGCTTATGGAGTCCTTGCCCATTGGAATCAAGCAGGATACATTTCATCCCCCAAGCAACGTGTGTGAAGTGTTGCCAACCAAAGAAGCTCATTAGAAACTTAATAAGAGTTGGTTTTTGTTTTGTTTTGTTTTCTACTGGGGCCTGATCGCATAGGCAGTCTCTGCCTGGATTGTGCCTAAATTCCAGACTCCCAGAAGAATAGCAGCTCTTTAGCACCCACCACAATGTTCATGCAAACAGCTTAGGCACTGTGAGCCACTCTTACCAGGCTATGTTGGGAACTTTCCTGACATCTAAGTTTCCAAACACTGGTCAAGGTCCCGACTTGCTGATACATCTTTTCAAGTATCACAGTGGATGTTAACTGTGATGTTAACTATTTCTGCATAGCCATGGGTCCTGTGCTGGTTCTCGCTGTCCTCCCTGAAGCAATCGGCAACTCAGTGGGTGTCCTTACTCCAGAGCTGTAACAAGGTGCCTTGAGGCCCCCATTCCACCCACAGAAGCAGAGACAGCTGGTTCTCAGCCATGCTGACTGGAGCCTTTGAAGATGCAGGTCCTGTGGGAGAGGACCACAATTCCCAGGGATAACAGCTTATGCCAAAACAAAGACAGTCTCTTCTCAAAACCTTCTCTGTCTGTAAGATTAGGTGTTCCATTTTCTTCTTCTTTGAATTAGGAACACTCAGGGTTTTATTCTTGTAAGTCAAAGGATCTTTTTGAAGGATGACATGTCAGAATTTTTTTTTCTTTTTGGCTTGAAAGCTTGCAGGAGTCTTTCTTTATCTTTTAAATGGAAAGTTTTCCCCTGCTCCCCCTAGGATATGCCTTGGCACATTTTCTTATTACTAACTTTATCTAGCATGTGATGCTTCTTCTCCATTTCTCACCCCAGATCTTTTCCATATTTTCATGACTGTTCTACAAATTTTCTTCTATTAGATCTGTAATTATTGATGTTCTTCCTTGGTAATACTGACCATTTTAGGGCTAGATGGGGCTTGTTGTTCATTTTCTAATTTGCTTGGCTATTGAGTTGGCCCAATAGTTAGTTAGGAATTTGTTCATTTAATCAATAAAGTTTTCCAAACATCCACACCTACTAGGGACACTTACCAGATGCTGAAGATTCAAAGATAACTATTTTAGCATGGGCTGCCATAACAAATTACCATTCATTGAGTGACCTAACCAACGAATATTGTTTTTCATGGTTCTGGAGGCTAGAACATCCATGATTAAGGGATCAGAAGTTCCTGTGCCTGGTGAGGACCCACTTCTTGGGATGCAGATGGTCCTCTTCTCTTTGTAACCTCACAGAGTGGAGAGCAGAGCTAGCTAAGCTCTCTGGTCCCTTATACTGACACAAATCTCCTTCATGAGGGCTCCTCTCTCAAGATCTAGTTAGCTCCCAAGGGTCATACTTCCCAAGACCATTGCATTTGAATTAGAGTTTCCACATAGGAGTTTTGGTGGGACACAAACATTCAGTCCATTTCAATAACTAAGGTTATTGCTGGTGTTTAGGAAACACGTGTGCACACATTCCCGGAATAATAGGGCTTTAACGAGGCCTGCCTACTGTACCAGGGAACCCAAAAGGATCTTCAGAATGATGAGCGGCTTATCTATGAACTATTTTTTCTTAAGTTTACTTTTTATGGCAGCATTTGGCTCTCTGCAAAGCTACATTCTACTTATTTCAATTTTATTTTTATTTGGCTGGTTGTGGTGCACGTGCATTCACATTTTGTTGACAAGTGCCAGGATTGTGTACTTTGTGTGGTGTGTTGATCCTCATTCCTCCCTAGTGATCTTAAGGAGCCCCTTGAAAGCTCATTCCCAACCTGTTTGGGTCTAGTCCTAGAAGAGAAGTCAGCAGAGAGGATGCATTTTTCTCTTTCTCCTGCACCTTGGGGCTGATGATACCCTCACCTTGACACTGAGGCAGAAATTAAAACAGGTGGAAGCCTGAGTGCTCTCACTCACCTGTCTAGAGTGGTCGGAAGTGAGCACAGAGCACTTTCTGGGACTGGGGCTGCAGAGATGGTTCTAGAAGTCTCAAGGAGAATGCTTCAAGATGTTATCACAGTCTGGCTGCACTCGGGAGCTCTACCCAGATTGCAGACAGATGAAGGGTGGGAGCTGCTCCTGACACCTGCCCTGGGGGCTCAGGTGCTTTAAGATGGTCTCCTAGACTTGGTGGCAGCACAGACCAGGTGTGGGAGCAGGTCTCCACAACAAAGATGAGGTGTGGTTGAACAGAGACGGCCCTCCAGTGCTGTGGGAGCATCGTGGCAGAGAGACGAAATACGATGTGCCTTCTATTCCTGGGAGCCCTTGTTATTCCCTATAATTGCTGCCACTACTGCTGTTGCTGTTGGAAACTCCTTGAATTGTATGATTTAATAGTAATAATGATGAGCATTAGGGGGAAATAGATTCCCTGTTATTCATCTTATTCTGCCATCTCTTCGGAATTCTTTTACCAGTTTATCTTCAAAAAGAGGTAATTGAAAATTAATTTTTGTCATAAAAATAAAAATCCTCTTAAGATAATTGGAGCCTCCAGAGAGGGTCTTCTTAGTCAAAAAAAAGCAGTCCTTCCCTGTTACTGCTTTCCAGTGCTTTGAGGGAGGGGGTACTATTGCAGGAGATCTAGGTTGAGAAAGAGGTGAACTGCTGTCTGTTGAATACTTAAGTGAGTATTAGGTGCTGGGATCAAGTCTCTACCTGTGTTATTTTATTTGGTCCATAAAACAACTGACAAGTCAGATATAGTGTCCCCATCTGATAGATGATGGAACTGAAGTAGAGGTGAGGTTGAGAGATCTGTACTTGAATGAGATTTAGGAGTCTCATTGGCTTCTAATCCAGTATTGCTGGAAACATGTTGTTCAGTTGTTAAGTCATAACTGACTCTTTAACTCATGACTGTAGCATGTCAGGCTCCTCTGTCCTCCACTATCTCCCAGAGTTTACATAAATTCATGTCCATTGCATTGGTAATGCTGTCTAACCATCTCATCCTCTACTACCCACTTCTCCTTTTGCCTTCAATCTTTCCCAGCATCAGGGTCTTTTCCAGTGAATTGGCTCTTCACATCAGGTGGCTAAAGTATTGGAGCTTCAGCTTTAGCGACTGTCCTTCCAATGAATATTCAGGCTTCGTTTCCTTTAGGATTGACTGGCTTGATCTCCTTGTTGTCCAAGGAACTCTCAAGAGTCTGCTCCAGCACCATAATTCAAAAGCATACATTCTTCGGCACTTAGCCTTCTTTATGGTCCTGAAAAAACACCTGTCTCTCAAAGGTGATACTTCTCAGCTGTATCATTGTTTAGTCACTAAGTGATGTCCAGCTCCTTTATGACCTCCATAGACTATAGCCTGCCAGGCTCCTCTGTCCATGGGATTTCCCAGGCAAGAATACTGGAGTGGGTTGCCACTTCCTTCTTCAGGGAATCTTCCCAACTCAGGGATCGATCCCACATCTCTTGCATTGGCAGGTGGATTCTTTACCATTGAACCACCTGGAAAGCTCTCTTACCTATATAGATGGCGCAGTATGCTTCCCAGAGCTCCTCTCCATCTGTTTTGCCTGGTTTTGTGTCAGGGTCCTTTATCATTAGGTCTCGATGAGTCATTTAGGGGCAGGAGGGTAAGAATCTTTACACCTCCCACCCTCCCAAGTCAAAAATATTTCATTCCATCCTCATCCTGGAACTGGACTGAAAGGCAGGCTGGCTTTAGGATGTTCCTCTATCGTTAAGGCTTGCTGTGAGTTGTCATTATTCCCTAACTTCCATTCTTATTTTTACTTGACACTGTCTTTTACTGCATCACTTTCAGATGCTAGTCCATTTTTCTTCCTAAAAGATCTTTAAGTCAGGCATTTCACTACATGTACAGATGATGGTGGCTGGTCTATGTAGCCCAGCCCTAGAGGGGACCAGCTCTGGAAGCAGGAGAGTCAATATGTGCTATGCATCTTGAATTACACAGATGCCAAGTAGGGAACTATGTACTTGTTTCAAAGGTGACTGAAGTATTTGGGGCCATGTACTTTATGACCCCAAAGGAAAAAGATTAAAAAAAAAGAAAGTTGAGGAAAGAGATTCAAAGCCAGGCTCTGTAGTGCTTGTAAGTGGTAAGCCCTACTGTTGTTGGAGGCAGAAGGGAGTCTCCAGCAGGGGGAGCTCTGACTCCCCTGGGGTGAGACATTTGCGGCTCCGTCAAAGGCTGCTGCTTTTCCCAACACTTGTACCCCAACATGGGAAAGCTTACTGTACACACGGTGGTGAGATGTTAATTTAAGATACTGTTCAGTTATTCGAGTAGAGGAAAGATCTTTCCGAGGGCCAGCTCTCCATTGCACTTAGAGTCTTTCATCCATGGGCTTGTTGGGTGGATGCTCCCAGCCAGTGTGCCCCGTGGATGAGACGATTATTTTTCCCAAATGGTCAGATCATAGAAGGACATCCATGATATGCCAAAGCAAAACCCATATTTCCAGTTTTCTTGCTTAGTCGCCATTTTGTTTTCTTTTTCTCTTTTTATCTACTAATGTATTTATTCATTTTTCCACTTGATGGGGAGTGAGGAAAGATGAGATGGTACTAGACAAAAAAGTGTCTTCAGAGGGCTAGTGAAACCTCAATTATATGGTTTGACTTATTCAATCAACCAACAGTTCATAAACAGGGACCACCTGTTTGCACAAAATGTTGTAATAATAACATTAGTCCTTCACCTTTTTCATGTTTTTTAATGTTACAAATTTATTTTAGCCCCTGATGTCAGCAGTAGGCAGCCTCCTGCTTTGCAAGGTGTTTATGATTACATTGACACTAATATATGGGTCCCAAATTAAGAACCATAGGCTAGATAAACTCCAGTAACTCTTCCAGTTCTTAATCCTTTTGAAATTTAATTATGCAGATATAAATAATGAGATTGCTAAGTAGGGAGTTTTAAAAAGCGTTCCTCTCCCTCCTCGCAATCATGTTGTTTACTTGTTCCGTCGTGTCCAACTCTTTTGTGACCCCACGGACTGTAGCCCACCAGGCTCTTCTGTCCATGGGATTTCCCAGGCAAGAATACTGGAGTGGGTTGTCATTTCCTTCTGCAGGGGATCTTCCCCATCCAGGGATCAAACCTGTGTCTCCTTTCTTGGCAGGTGGATTCTTTACCGTTGAGCCACCAGGAAGGCCCCTTGCAATCATATTCAATTCTAAAAACCCAATCTCTTCTGTTTGACTCTAAAAGTGGCCAGCGCCAATTCACGAAATTCAAAATGCAGATGTAATAACAGTCAGAAACTGGCGAAGGTCTTCATCGGGAAAGACCTCAGGGAAGCAAGACTCAGACCTGTGAAACTGGTGTGTGCACGGGTGTCGGGGCGCCCAGTGCTGAGAGTGCTTTTCTCAGCAACCAGCTCCTTCCATTCGGGGCCAAGAGCCTCCTTAGGTGTGTAGGTGTCAAAGGCAATGAAACCCTAGTCAAGGAGCTACTGCCTTTTTCAAGTTGAGGCCATAGGCTCAGCCTGCTGCCATATCAGACCTAATTCAGACCATCCATCTGGAGGAGAACAAGTCGCAAATGTTTCATTCTGAGCCCCAGTATGCCCTGACGGGACCCTCTCTTCCTCTCTCACTTAAGCTTATTGAGACGCGCCTTCCAATTATTTGGGAAAGTACCAGAGGCCTGTGGAGGCACATCAGGGCAGTTGGGCTCAACACCCATGGCCTCTTCA
Source organism: Bos mutus (assembly GCF_027580195.1). Classification (NCBI taxonomy): domain Eukaryota; kingdom Metazoa; phylum Chordata; class Mammalia; order Artiodactyla; family Bovidae; genus Bos; species Bos mutus. The sequence goes on along the minus strand of NC_091644.1, from coordinate 4,623,266 downwards.
TCGAGGAGCCTGCATATATGTTCAAGTCAAGGAACAAGTCTGAGGAAAAACGAACAGAAGAAAAACTCTCCCTTTCAAACCAATTGATTCTTCAGCAGCAACAGGAAAATTGAAGCTGAAATGTTGACAGAACCCCAGCTCATGAAAAGCTCTGGGGAAGATAGGAGACCCTGCTAATGAGAAGAGGGCTTTGTTTTTTTTTTAAACCATTGCAAGCCTGAGGTTTTTTGTTTGTTTGTTTGTTTGTTTTAAAAAAAGAAAAAAACACCCCTAGAATGACAATTTCCAAAACTGGAGGGAAGTTAGAAATGATGGAGGTTTTGTAAAGACGGAATCTCTTGCTGAGACAAACTGTCAAATTTTTCATTATATCCATTTCAAGGCAGGCATTTATTACCTTTCCAGTGACTATATATCTCCTGTAATGTTCTTACTGTGGTTTGCCTCTTAATTACCCGTAGAATTTGCATTTAAACCGAGTTAAAGTGTGCTATCTACTCTTGACTTCATGCAGTTGTTTCCATGGTAACTGAAGGGGTCTCCTGGTGGCCGGCCGGCCTGGAATATCTGCTTCAGCTGGCCTGCAAGCATCTCCCCCTCATGGTTGATCCATCTCCTTCCCTTCACAGATGTGAGTGAATGAAGGCATCAAAGGATTCGCCGACCCCTGTCGGATTTCTTTAGAAACTACTGTCAGCAGCAAGATTTCCCTTTATTGGTGAGCCCTTCATGATTGGTGGCTCAGATGGTAAAGAATCCGCATGCAATGTGGGAGACCAGGGTTCAGTCCCTGGGTCTGGAAGATGCTCTGGAGAAGGGAATGGCTCCCCACTCCAGTGTTCTTGCTTGGTGAATTCCATGGACTGAGGAGCTTGGTAGGCTACAGTCCTTGGGGTTGAAAACAGCTGGACAGGACTGAGCGACTAATACTTTCAGGATTGGAATCTGAAGCTGATTTCTCCCTGTGTAGTCCAACTCAGATTGCTCCCTTCAGCTTTAGATACATGAATTGACTGGGTCTGTTGTCCAGTCCCCCTCTTGACCCAGAGACCTTAGCACAGGTCCCAAACTCTGGCTCCTGCTTGCTTGGAGAGCATGAGTGGAGCTTCTTCTTGATGGGGAAGTGGCGTGACTCTACATAAGCATCATTATTAAAGACAGTTGTAGCAGGAAGTCATAACAACAGGATGCAAAGTGCACTGAGCTAGTAATCAGGAGCTCCTGGAGTCCAGGCCTTGGACAAAGCTGGTTTACCCCTCCAAACCTAAACAGAAATGAAAGGAAGGTGAAATTGTACTGAATGATTTTCCTTGATCCCACTGGCACTGAAAGCACATGTCTCTAAGGTTATTTTTTTTTTTCTAAGAGAAATGGATTAAAAACAAAGGCACAGTAAAACAATTTTTTGGAAAAAAAATCTTGTGGTATGGCCCTTCATGGACCATAAGGAAAGAAACCCAGACCTCTGACCCACCTCATGCTGTGGCCTCAGACTTATGAAGCAAGGGGACAAGAAGGGAACTGCATGGCAATCTATGCAACTCTTGCCCTCAGCTCTCTGAAAAAGCTTAGCAGAGTTGATGCTCACACCCCCAAGGACCAGAGCCCAGCCATTAATATCCCCCTTAATCCTCTCTGTTGACTGGTACCAGGGTTGGGCTGGGGAAGGAACATACTTAAGTCTGTCGTGTGATTTGTTATGTATCAGTTATTGTTGTTCAGTCACTAAGTTGTGTTCCACTCTTTATGACCCTGTGGACTGCAGCATGCCAGGCTTCTCTGTCAGTTCTTTGCATCACATGGCCAAAGTATTGGAGCTTCAGATTAAGCATCCGTCCTTCCAATGAATATTCAGGGTTGATTTCCTTTAGAATTGACTGGTTTGATCTCCCTGCTGTCCAAGGGACTCTCAAGAGTCTTCTCCAACACAATTCGAAAGCACCAGTTCTTCGGCAAGCAGCCTTCTCTATGGTCCAACTCTCACATCTGTACATGACTATTGGAAAAACCGTAGCTTTGACTATATGGACATTTGTCAGCAAAGTGATGTCTCTGCTTTTTAATACTCTGTCTAGCTTTTCTTCCAAGGAACAAGTGTCTTTTAATTACATGTCTGCAGTCACCATCCATAGTGATTTTGAAGCCCAAGAAAAGAAAATCTGCCACTGTTTCCATTTTTTCCCATCTATTTGCCATGAAGTGATGGGACGGGATGCCATGGTCCAGTTTTTTGAATGTTGAGGGTTTTTTTTTAATTGAAGGATGATTGCTTTACAGTATTGTGTTGGTTTCTTCCAAACATCAGCATGAATTTGCAATAGGTACACACATATCCCCTCTTATTGAATCTCCCTTCCACCTCCCTTCACACCCCACCCTTCAGGTTATGACAGAGCCGCAGGTTGGGTCCCCTGAGTCATACAGCAAATGCCCATTGCCTATCGGTTTTATATATGGTAATGTATGTTTCCATGTTTTCTCTGAATATATCCCACTCGTTCCTTCCTCACCCCTGCCCAGTGTCCATAAGTCTGTTCGCTCTCTGTCTCTCCACTGCTGCCCTGTAAATAGGGTCATCGGTGCCATCTTTCTAGATACTATATATATGTGCGTTAGTATACGATATTTGTTTTTCTCCTTCTGACTTACTTCACTCTATATAATAGGCTCTAGGTTCATTATCTCATTAGATCTGACTCAAATGTGTTCTTTTCTATGGCTGAGTAATATACCATTGTATACATGTACCACAGCTTCTTTATCCATTCATCTGTTGATGGGCATCTAGGCTGCTTCCATATCCTAGCTGTTGTAAATTGTGCGGCAGTGAACACTGGGATTGTGCGTGCATCTGTGCCCAGTCACTTCAGTTGTGTCTGACTCTTTGCGACCCTATGGACTGCAGCCCTCCAGGCATCTTTGTCTATGGGGTTTTCCATGCAAGAATGCTGGAGTGGGTTGAACAATGGGGTACATGTGTCTTTTTCAATTGTGGTTTCCTCAGAGTACATGCCTAGTAGTGGGGTTGCTGGGTCATATGGTGGTTTTATTTCTAATCTTTTAAGGAATCTCCATACTGTCTTCCATACTGACTGTATCAATGTATATTCCCACCAACAGTGCAAGATGGTTCCCTTTCCTCCACACCTTCTTCAGCATTTATTGTTTGTAGATTCTTGATGATGGCCATTCTGACCAGTGTGAGGTGATATTTCATTGTGGTTTTTATTTCTACTAAGAGAAACCAAATAGTCTAGTCATTTCTCTAATAATGAGTGTTGTTGAGCATCTTTTCATGTGTTTATTAGCCATCTGTATGTCTTCTTTGGAGAAACGTCTGTTTAGGTCTTTTGCCCACTTTTTGATTGGATTGTTTGTTTTTCTGCTATTGAGTTGGAAATTAATCTTTTGTCAATTGATGTATTTGCTATTATTTTCTTCTATTAAGGTTGTCTTTTCATCTTATTTATAGTTTCCTGAATGATGAGTTTTAGGTCAGTTTTTTCAGTCTCCTCTCCCACCTTCATCACAAAACTCTAGTTCTTCTTCACTTTCTGCCATGAGGGTGGTACGAGGAAGGTGAACTCTTAACTTAGGTCACTGTCCATGCCACACCTCTGTTTCTGCAGTTACCCTATTGATTCACACCTGAGGGGAAGGGCGTGCCGATCTAAGCAGTCTGATCCTAAGCCCACTAGGATATTAGGATCTAGGACTGGCTGTGTTTACTAGCAAGCAAGGTCACTTTTTCCCAGGGATCAAAGGTGGAGCAGAGCGGAAGTCTGCCCTGGCTATCCAGAGCAAGGGAGAATGCTATCTTCAGGGAATTTGAAAACAATACTAAAGTCGACTAGAGGTTGATCTGTTTTTTATTATCACTATGTTCCCAGATATATTAAGTGTTTTCAGAAGATATTAAGAAGAGGTGGCAAGAATACACAGAAGAACTATACAAAAAAGATCTTCATGACCCAGATAACTACAATGGTGTGATCACTCACCTAGAGCCAGACATCCTGGAATGCGAAGTCAAGTGGACCTTAGGAAGCATCTCTATGAACAAAGCTAGTGGAGGTGATGGAATTCCAGTTGAGCTATTTCAAATCCTAAAAGATGATGCTGTGAAAGTGCTGCACTCAATATGCCAGAAAATTTGGAAAACTCAGCAGTGGCCACAGGATTGGGAAAAGGTCAGTTTTCATTCCAACCCCCAAGAAAGGCAATGCCAAAGAATGCTCAAACAACCACACAATTGCACTCATCTCACATGCTAGTAAAGTAATGCTCAATAGTACATGAACTGTGAACTTCCAGATGTTCAAGCTGGATTTAGAAAAGGCAGAGGAACCAGAGATCAAATTACAAATATCCATTGGATTATTGAAAAAGCAAGAGTTCCAGAAAAACATCTATTTCTGCTTTATTGAGTATGCCAAATCCTTTGACTGTGTGGATCACAACAAACTGTGGAAAATTCTTAAAGAGATGGGAATACCAGACCACCTGACCTGCCTCTTGAGAAATCTGTGTGCATATCAGGAAGCAACGGTTAGAACTGGACATGGCACAAAAGACTTGTTTCAAATAAGGAAAGGAGTACCTCAAGGCTGTATATTGTCACCCTGCTTATTTAACTTATATGCAGAGTACATCCTGAGAAACGCTGGGCTGGATGAAGCACAAGCTGGAATCAAGATTGCCGGGAGAAATATCAATAACTTTAGATACGCAGATGACAGCACTCTTGTGGCAGAAAGTGAAGCAGAACTAAAGATCTGCTTGAGGAAAGTGAAAGAGGAGAGTGAAAAAGTTGGTTTAAATCTCAACATTCAGAAAACTAAGATCATGGCATCTGGTCCCATCACTTCATGGCAAATAGATGGGGAAACAGTGGAAACAGTGGCAGACTTTATTTTTGGGGGCTCCAAAATCACTGCAGATGATGACTGCAGCCATGAAATTAAACAATGCTTACTCCTTGGAAGGAAAGTTATGACCAACCTAGACAGCATATTAAAAAGCAGAGACATTACTTTGCCAACAAAGGTCTGTCTATTTTCCCAGTAGTCATGTACAGATGTGAGAGTTGGACTATAAAGAAAGCTGAGCACTGAAGAATTGATGCTTTTGAACAGTGTTGTTGGAAAAGACTCTTGAGAGTCCCTTGTGCTGAAGGAGATCCAACCAGTCCAGCCTAAAAAAATCAGTCCTGAATATTTATTGGAAGGACTCATGTTGAAGCTGAAACTCCAATACTTTGGCCACCTGATGTGAAGAACTGACTCATTTGAAAAGACCCTGATGCTGGGAAAGGTTTAAGGCAGGATGAGAAGTGGATGACATAGGATGAGATGGTTGGATGGCATCACTAACTCAATGGACATGAGTTTGAGTAAACTCCGGGAGTTGGTGATGGACAGGGAGGCCTGGTGTGCTGCAGTGCATTGGGTTGCAAAGAGTTGGACATGGCTGGGCGACTGAACTGAACTGAATATTCCCAAACTCAACATCAGTGACAAAATCTTTCTTCCCAGGGGGTAACTGCTTCCACCACCACACCCTTTATGCACACCTGCAGGTAGGACACAGTAGGGTAGATGCCAGGGTGGGTGGGATAGAATTTCCAGAGCTTAGCATTTACTGCAGCTGAAACCCCCCTCTCCTCCTCACTTCCAGCCCCTCCTGGGCTTGCCCACAGATGTCCTGAAGGAGCAAGCTCAGCAAAGAGATTGCCACTGATCTATCACTGCAAACTGTCTGCACTCCCTTGGGGCTGTTTGCCTCTCCCAAGCAATTCCAAGCCAAAAAGAGCTCAGCAGTGGGATCCCCTGGGCAGCCTAACGACCCAGACTGTAAACGTGGTTATTACTTCTGCAGCACTGGAAAGGGAGAAAGAGAATGTGAATGAGAAGAGAGGGACTCTGAATTGGGTACAGGGGATGTTGAGTCAGGGAGAGAGAGCAGGTGGGTGAGTGTGGATGCAGATGGCTATGCTCCTGGGAGTGAGAGAGAGGCTGTGAGCGCACCCTGTCATCCAAATCTCACCTTCTAGATTCCCTGTTGCCTTACCTTTCTATCTTTTGCTGTTCTCGGCAGCCAGTCCTCACTTGGATTAGGGTTTGTATAGATGACTCCTGACTCTATTCAGTTTTAGAGAAGTTTTAACTTGCATAGCAGAGAAAGCAGGGGATGTGTTGATGGCTGCAGACAAAATATCTCTGGCCCTTTCAAACTTGGAGTGCTTTGCTGGGCTTTTTCTGTCCTCTGCAAACCTTTATTTTTTATGAAGTGTCCTCAGTATGAAGCTGTCACCCCATGAGAGTGAATCCTTTCTTCAATGTATGCACAAGGACATGAGGACAGCATCCTCAAACAGACCCAGAAACTGTGTCTGCATCCTGAGCTCTTTTGGCAGAGGGCAGGGAAACTTGCAAGATCCCATAGTCCATCTTTGGGCAGGTTGAGGAGTTGGGTCCTGGGCTGGGAGGGGAGATACAGGGACAGGCATCTAGAGTGAGGCCTTAAGAGGCTTGCTCTGGGGCCTCCCTGCTCCTTTATCTGACATTGCGATGTCATTGTCCTGAGCTTCTCTGCAAAGACCTTCAGAAACATTTGCTGGGTCTCTTTGATCTCCAGGCCAGAATGTGTTTACTGAAACACCCACCATGTCACTCATGTCATGGCTTCTGTCCGGGGTGGGATCTGAGAGAAATACCTGGGTGTTTCTTTGATTGCGAAGAAAGCCATTTTCTCTGCAACATCTGTCTGTGCCTCTAAGGCTGTGGACATGACACATCTCTGTAGAAAATTCTCTTTTTGCTTCTGTGGCCTCCTGTGGATCTGTCAAGTGGCTGCCTGTGGTTCTGGTGTCCCTGCATGTGCCATGGAAGGGCCTTCTAAGTCACTATGGTCCTTAAACTGCTATCTCCTGCGAAAGGTCTTCCTTGCTACTGTGACCGTGATGGACTTCTGCTCTGGAGCACCTGCGTGCGTCAGAGATCTTTTAGGATTTATCAGGGAGCCATGGTATCCTGCAGCAGTTTAGGAGCATTGCCTGGCAACGGAGCTATCAGTTCACTCTGGAATGACCCTGGGCAAACCTTGCAGGAAGCAGATGCTCAGCCACACTGGTCACCTGGGTGCCCTGGTCCATCCTCTCTGCAGCCTTGCCTGCAGAGAATTTAGTGACAATACCGAAACTTTTAAAATATTAATCTGGCTTTGTATTAGTTTGCTAGAGCTGCCATAACAAATACCATGGATTGGGTGGCTTAAACAACAAAGTTATTTTCTCATAGTGCTAGAGGCTGGAAGTCAAGGACCAAGATGTTGCCTGGGTTGGTTGGTCTGAGACCTCAGCCCTTGGTTTGTAGATGGAATCTTCTTGCTGTGTCCTCACGAGGGCTTTCCTATATGTGCACGCATCCCTGGGGGCTCCTTTGTGCATCCAAATCTCCTTTTCTTATGAGACTGAATTAGGGCCACCTCTAGATTTTTCATTTTAACATAATTACATCCTTAAAGCTCGTATCTCTAAAGATAGCTGCATTCCAAACTACTGTGGCTTAGGATGTCAATATATGAATTTTGAGGGGATGCAACTCAGCCCATAACAATAATATTCTCATGTTCCAGCAATTCTAGACAACTTCAGTAATAACATTTTCTTCCACCACAAAGTATTTTTGTGATCTAAGTACTAAGCCATTGCTCTAGTTGTTGCTGAATTCTTATTTTTGTTTGTTTCGTTTGTTTGGTGACTAAGTCGTGTACAGTTCTATAGCCTGCCAGGTTCCTCTATCCATGGGATTTCCCAGGCAAGAATATTGGAGAAGGTTACCATTTCCTTCTCCAGTGGATCTTCCTGACCCAGAGATCAAACCCTTTGTCTCCTGCATTGGCAGGCAGATTCTTTACCACTGAGCCACCAGGGAAGCCCTGAATTTTTATTACTTCTACATTAATAAATTTAACATTTAACATTGAAATTAATTTATACAAACGTGTTATACCCTGGCACAGGATGACTCAAATACATGTATTCATTTCAAGAATAAATTCTTAAAAATTTGGACTCATTCAAGCTCATACGTAGTAGAATTCATGTCTGTAACCCCTGCATTTACTCCATACATCTTTATTTAAATGATTGATTAGAAATGAAAGGTAATGTTAAACACAGACAGAATTCAATTTACTTCAGCTGGAGTTTGTGTTTAAATTTTCAAACAGTGAAACAAATGATTGTTTTGTTCTTATCTCCAGAAATTCATACTTAATTGACATTCAATACAAAATTTTCACTAAAAAATACCTTTTAAATATTTTAAAAAATTTCTGGTCATTATTATTATTATTATTATTATGTGATTAATACTGAAAATAACTTGGTCATAAAGAGGATGAGGATACTTAAAAAATATTTGTGCATGATGATCTTTAACTCCAGGAATGCAGTTAATGGGTGGGACTTCAGGGAGAAGGATGAGGGGACAGCCCAGAGTGTGTACAGGTTAACATGCAGGCATCCAATAACCAGGGTCTAATAACCAGGGTCTAGGCAGGACACTACCCTAGAAAAGGAAATGGCATCCCACTCCTGTATTCTTTCCTGGAAAATTCCATGGGCAGAGGAGCCTGGTGGGTTATAGTCCCTGGGCTCACAAAGAGTCAGAGATGACTGAGCGACTGAGAACTGAGCAGAGGCAGGACACTGAGGATTCCATTCGTGGGCAGCGCTCTTTCCACATGTGTGCACATACGTACACGGGGTGGATGGTATCTCAGCTCTGGGACCAAGACCGAGGTCCACTTCTGTGAGGTCAAGCATACGCCCTTGCAGGGCCTGCAAAGGGCTCCATTCTGCACAGGATATTGGTGGTGAAGCAGACGCACTCTCACACCAGGGAGGCAGAGCACAAGGTCCCATATGGACACTCAGGGCCAGACTCTGGGTTCAAGTACTCTAGGGACTGTCAACTCTCTTTTACTCCTTACTGTTAGCAAATACTCTCTAGCTTTCTGCTGCCAGCTGCCAAGTCTTCTGCCAAGCATGGGCTACACAAACTATGGGGACAGGTCTTTGCCCATGAGGAACTCAGTGTGCTGGAAGAGTCAAAAATGTAAACAGATACAGTTCACAGGTGCCAAATTTCCCCCTTCTGACCAAGAGAGAGGTGGGAAGAATGTACTGGTTTTGATAGCGTCTGTCCCCCAGGGTGTAAATCCAAACTCTGGTGAGTGAATACCACTGAGTGTCTAGCTGGGAGCCATATACGCCAGGTCTAAACAATTCTCCCAAATCTGAGGGGCTGCAGTTGATAATGGGAATGGGCTTCTCCAGATACCAGGAAGAAGGTGGAGAGTTAGGAAGTGGAACTCCAGAGAGATGACAGAGGAGCCATGCATTGCAGACAATCTTGTGCAATGTCAGGAGGACACCATATATCTTTATTAGTTGGTGGCTGATTTGTCTGTAAAAGTGCTTGTGTTTCTGGGAGAAAGCCCACTGCCCCACTAGTCCAGGACAAAGTGAGTTAGGCATATAAGAAGGATAGCAAGGACACCCAAGAGAGCACCCAGGAAGCTTCCAAGGGCAATGGTTCTTGAGGTGAACCCTCAGAATGAAAAGAATTTTAATTTGGTCAAGAACAGAGAGAAGTTATGCATATTACAAGAAGAAGCAAGCATTCAAAAAAGGAACATGGTCACATGTGGTAGCCTAGCAGAGAACTTCAAACATTCCTAGTATAATTAATGTGGGGGCAAAGGCCCATGGATGAAATTGGAAATGTGAAGCTGGGGCTTAACCTAGCCCTTAGGGCATCTTCTCTGCTTCCTGCTGAAAGAGGAGTCAGGCTGTCAACACTGAGTCTCCGTGTTCTAGGTCAGCCCTCGGGAAGGGCAACTCAGTGCCCTGCCATCTGACTGCCCCAGGAATTGGGACAGAACAACTCCTGCAGGTGGAGAGCCAAGGAGCTCAGTGGGAGGAAGCCGAGCAGGACCGGCAGGCTTCTGTAATCACCCAGGGAGGGTGTATCCAGCTTGTTAAAATGCAGGTTGAATTAAGCGTGAGGCTTTCTCTCCTTTCTCTCCTCTGATCCTGGGTTAACTTTCTTCAATTACTGTGAGAGATTAAAAAAAAAAAAAAAAAAAAAAAAAAAGCCCAAAAGAGAGAGAGGCAGGAGGAGGCCAGCACCTCTTCACCTTTGTAAGGAGGAAATGTGGGGGGAAGTGGATTCACTCCTGAGCAAATTAAAATCAACAAATTGGCCAAACTCAAGGATGTGCTCATTATGTCTGCTTGAGACAAGAATTCTCAGGAACCAGAGAGTTTACCAAGGACCTCCAGAGATCGATGAGGTCACCCTTGCCTCCAGAAAACTTCCACTTAAATCGGATGCCTTTAAAAATGTATATCATTTTTTCTTATTATTCAAAAAATATTTGCATTGTGAATATTTTGGGAAATAGAGAAAAAATTACATACTCACACCTTAGGATTTTGGGTTAGCTCCTTTGAATCTTTTTACACACACACTCACAAATACACAGAACACCTTCCCCTTCCACACATCCATTCATACTCTTTAGTACTTCTTGTTTAACAATTATAATGGGATGGTACTATTTAGAAATCTGATTATTAGCATTAATTAATAATTCATTCATAAAACATGTATTAACACCCCCTTCATGCAGGCCCCCTCTTAGGCCTAGAGATGCAGTGGCATCAACAGCTTTCATGCCCTTTTGGAGCTGATGGTGAGAAGAAGGATACAGCATCTCATAAACCCAAAATTAGGTCTCACAATCTAGTATTCTGATGGGAACAAATGCTGGCACAGAGCCTAGTGGGACTGGAGCAGGGCTTCTGGAGCCTGGTGACTGACACCTGAGAGTTAGGACAGCTAGGAGAAGGGCGATCCAAGGGGAGAAACACACGCTCAAGTTGGAGGAGGAAGCCGGGGGCTTGTGAGCCGTGGGAGGCTTTTAATTTAAATAAAGCTGAAGGCCACAAATAGATTGAAAACAAGAGAGTTTATTATATAATTGCCTATGTTGTTTTAAGCCATTGTTCCAACTGCTGTGTGGAGAACATAGTGGGCACATCAGAAGCAGAGAGACGATAAGTAGGAGACGACTAGCTTCCCTGTTGGCTCAGCAGGTAAGAATCTGCCTGTGATACAGGAGACACAGCAAATGAGGGTTCGATCCCTGGGTCGGGAAGATCCCCTGGAGAAGGGAATGGCAACCTGTTCCAGTATTCTTGCCTGGAGAATCCCATGGACGGAGGAGCCTGGGTGGGCTACAGTCCATGGGGGTCACAAAGTTGGACATGACTGAGTGACTAACACTTTCACTGATACAGGCAGCATGCCACAGAGCCTTGGCCAGACTTGGTAGCATCAGAGATGGAGAAAAAGTACATGTCTCTGGGAGATACTTTAGGAGTAGACCAACTATCTATGCTACTGACTTGGATCTCAGTGGTCAGTTATATTTTCAAGGTTTCTAAAAGGGTATTTATTCTTGTTCTTTAGTTGCTAAGTCACTTCTAACTCTTTTGTGAGCCCATGGACTGTAGCCCACGAGGGTTCTCTGTCCATGGGATTTCCCAGACAAGAATACTGGAGTAGGTTGACATTTCCTTCTCTGGGGTATCTTCCCAACCCAGGGGCCAAACCTGTGTCTCCTGCCTTAGCAGGTGGATTCTTTACTGCTGAGCCACAAAGGAAGCATTCTAAATGTGTATGTTGTTCTGTTACTAAGTTGTATTCAATTCTTTGCCACCCCCATGGACTGTAGTGATTGTATGTGGTTTGAACATTCTGTGGCATTGCCCTTATTTGGGAATGGAATGAAAACTGACTTTTTCCAGTCCTGTGGCCACTGCTGAGTTTTCCAAATTTGCTGATATGTTAAGTGCAGCACTTTAACAGCATCATCTTTTAGGATTTGAAATAACTCAGCTGGAATTTTATCACCTCCACTATCTTTGTTTGTAGTAATGCTTTCTAAGGCCCACTTGACTTCACACTCTAAAAGTGTACGATAATTACTAATGTGGATCAGGTTGGGAGAAGACAGTCTTCAAATTACTTTCTTTTGAGGGCATGAGTAGGGAGCAATCAAGAGAGTCATTCTGGACGTTTGTTATTATTTGACATGCTGTGAAACATACAAGTGAAGGTTTTCAGTGGTCAACAAGATCTGTTCTTCTGAGAGGAGTGGCCTAGACTGAAGATGTGAAAGTGGAATGTTGCCATCAAACTGGTCTTAGCACTGGCGCTGGAGAATAGGGTACACACAAGATCAGCAGAGACCCTAGAAGAGGTTCTGTAATTGGTAAGAGAATAAAAAATCAAAGAAGGGGCAGAAAAAGGAGAGGCTGGTGGGTTCAGGATGAGACACACTAAGAGGGCGTGGTTTCAGAGAGGCAGCAAGAGAAGAGGCTCTTCCCTTTCACATGACTAAATATTATAAACTTTTAACTTTTAAAATCTGTACAATATTTTACTGAATGCATATGCCATACATTTTTGAAATGGATGTATTTTTGTGGTGCTCATGTACATGGAGAACAGGCCATTTCTTGATGCCATTTCATGCCGTCAGTGCTGCTAAGAGACCGTTTCTTCTCTTTCTAGACACATGTAGAATGGCACCTCCAGACCCTTAAGATTGGGAGATTATGGCCAGTTATGGCCAGTGAGTTTTGAGTAGATGGCCTGTTTATCAACTTAGCTGGAATATTTAATCTCAGCTTAAGGACAGTAATTTCTCTTCCTCTGGCAAGTACTTGGCCACATTCAAGATGGTAACCGCTTGGTCTGCCCAGGTCTCTGAATAACAGAAATGAGCAGAGTTCTCCAAATAACCCTTGATGGGCATGCGTGCTAATCTGCTTCAGTTTTGTCTGACTCTAGCCTGCCAGACTCCTCCAGACAAGAATAGTGAGTGGGTTGCCATGCCCTTCTCCAGGGGATTTTCTGGACCCAGGGACTGAAATGGAGTCTCTTGTGTCTCCTGCATTGGCAGGCAGGTTCCTTACCACTAGAGCCACCTGCAAAGCCTATGACCCTTGATAGGCATATACAAAAAATAAGACATAAACCTTTGTTCTTTGAAGCCTTTGTGGTTTGGAGGTTGGTCCTGCAGCATGCCATAGCCTGTTGTGACTGATGTAACTCTTTCCTTTTCTGCATCTTTATTCCCGTGATGTTCAGCCACCTCAACCTCAGCACTATCATCCTCCACCCCATGCCATGTCCCTCTTGGCCTCTTTCTTCCCCGTGACCTGGGGAACTTTGTCTAGCGTGTGGCTGAGGGTGGAGCTGTGTTCTGCCCCAACATGCTTTTTATTTTTTCTTTTGATGCTGTGTATTCTCTCAGGATTTGGCTTTTTGAAATTTTAAAAAGCTCTAACAGCCCTTCTCTGAGGTTGCACTGGGAAGGGCCAGCGGAAAAAAATAGCATCAGGAAAAGTGAGGACACACTATTTAATCTATTAAAATGTTGTTCCAGCTCAGGTACATCATACTGGGTATCTATAAACCACTTTATTAAACTGTGCTTTTGCATGGGGCCATTTGATTAAGTTGAAGAAGACAAAAAGAATAGCCTGGTGAAGTGTATTATTGTGAATCCTGTCGGAATGTTGCTAAGCCCTACTGATGTGATCACATATGGTCATCTGTGTGAAGAAACCCAGGAGAAATTTTGAATTAAGAATGGTCAAAATTGTGAGCAATTACTTTGTATTTATATTATAGACACTGTGCACTATACAAATAATTAGACATGACTCCATCTGCGTGTACATCTACCTACCTACCATTAATTAATGAAGCAATCCACAACCGTTAATTAATGAAGCAATCCACAGTGTGCGTAGAGTAAAGGAAACCTAGTGATAGGATTGGATGCTGTTTCTGTTCCACGGTCTTTGGAGCAGTGGGTTGTTCTCTGAGCTGGGACTTGCAGGCCTTCAACTTTTCCACCTTAGAAGGAAGGGTTCTGTCCAAACTGACCTTGAGCCTGTGCTCAGTTTAAGAGGATTAATAGAGGCTATTGCAGCTGAGGCTCAGGATTTGAGCATCTCTTATTAAGAGTGATGAGGTAACTGTGGAATTGTCCTAGGAAATCCAATATCATTTTGATGCATCAGGAATCTAGCTCCAATGAGAGCAATGAAAGCTCAGAGCCTCTAAGATCTTCTTTAACTCCAGCCATCAACATTTCTGGGTGTGATGACTTGGTAATAAGGTGTCAGCTTGGCTAGGCTGAACTGCACTTCCCTGAATCCCCTTTCCTCTGTGTTTTTGATGAGAGTGAGCCACAGGCAGATGCTTGCGAGATGTGGAAGCAGAAAGGAAGCAGCAGAAATCTCGCAGCCCATAGACATTGTTTCTGATCAGCTGACTCACCTTATGGGCATGAGGCTACAGCTATGCCTGACAGCTCCACCATCCCCACACAAGTTGTTGCCTTGCCCCACCATCCCCCCCGCCCCAATCCAAAGGAAACCTACCCATCCATCCAGTTACACACTAACCATCACTATGCTTATTTCCATCCAGCTTATGGCCAGTGAATACCTTATTCACTCATGTGTTTTCTGGTTGACTTTCCGTGCTCTGCACTCTGTTGTGAATGTCTGTGTGTGTGTGTGTGAGTAACTCTGCCACATCAAAAGAAGATGATTTGATTTGATAGTTTATGAGCATAGGAAGAGAGGCTAATGTCCAAGAAGATAATATGTTTTTACCATTTTGTTTTCTACTATTTTCATTCTACTTTATTTCATATTCATTCTAAGTTGGACATAGTCCTAATATTATTTGGAAAGGTGACATAATTTCTCTTTATGTTGATTTATCATGCTCTCCATTTGCTTGGTTATTGGATTGTTTACCAGTTTTTTTTCCCCTCCTATTTTCAGTTGTATTTCTGTGAGTACCTAAATTTTGTTTATTGAATCCAGGGGAATTTCTTTGGGATATAAACACAGAAGTCGAATTTCTGGGTCAAAACTGTGAACAGTTTTAAAGGTCTTATTACATAGCAACAGATTTCTTCTTAGAAAGATGAAACCAATTTGCTATGCTAGGAGCAATGTACAATTGTGCCTATTTCCCCATGGTCTTGTCAACATTGACTTGAAACATTTTTTTTATCCCTTGTACCTTGTTTTGCTAATTTAGTTATGTTAGGAGGCACCCGTGGAAAATAGCACAAGGGAAAAATCACAGACGAGTGTCATCATGTTCTAGTGTGAAGCACTCTTGCAATTCTAGCAACTTGATTTTATCAGAGCCTGTGTCGTTCAGAATGCTTTCAGCAACAGAAAGCAGAAAAGAAAATCCATACTGGCTAATATCATGAAGCAGGTATACTGAGTTGGGTGACTGCTCTGCTCATAGGGATTGCGGCTCATATCTCTACCATTCTCTTGGCGTTGCTTTTCTCTTCATGTCTACTTACTGTTGCAGGGAAACCTGCTAAGACAGCTCCGAGCCTCACTTCTGCATCTGACAACACACAGCTAAGGAACGGAACTTATCTTCTTGTGACTCCTTTTACAATTGAGGAAACTTTTCAAAAATAACTCCTCTTCCCTCCCAGATACTGTCTCATTGGACTGAAGTGGGTCCCTTGCTTATTTCTGAACTAATTACTACGTGACAGCAATAAGCATGGGTATTATCTTAGGCTTGCATTCCAGTACTTCTTTCACACAATCCATGCATGCAGGCAGCAAAAGTATGGTGAGAATCCAATTAGACTCAGTCCCCTGGGAGCAGGACTTGGAATGTGGGGTCAGGAAAAGGAGAATGCAAGGATAAAACAGAACAATTAGGAAGGGGGAATAGATGTTGGGGAAACAATTTTTCGTCACTTCATGACAAATAGATGGGGAAACAGTGGAAACAGTGGCTGACTTTATTTTTTTGGGGCTCCAAAATCACTGCAGATGGTGACTGCAGCCATGAAATTAAAAGAAGCTTACTCCTTGGAAGAAAGTTATGACCAACCTAGATAGCATATTCCAAAGCAGAGAAACAAAGGTTCGTCTAGTCAAGGCTATGGTTTTTCCAGTGGTCGTGTATGGATGTGAGAGTTGGACTGTGAAGAAAGCTGAGCACCGAAGAATTGATGCTTTTGAACTGTGGTGTTGGAGAAGACTCTTGAGAGTCCCTTGGACTGCAAGGAGATCCAACCAGTCCATTCTAAAGGAGATCAGTCCTGGGTGTTCATTGGAAGGAATGATGCTAAAGCTGAAACTCCAGTACTTTGGCCACCTCATGCGAAGAGTTGACTCATTGGAAAAGACTCTGATGCTGGGAGGGATTGAGGGCAGGAGGAGAAGAGGACAACAGAAGATGAGATGGCTGGATGGCATCACCGACTCGATGGCCATGAGTTTGAGTGAACTCCGGGGGTTGGTGATGAACAGGGAGGCCTGGCGTGCTGCGATTCATGGGGTCGCAAAGAGTCGGACACAACTGAGTGACTAAACTGAACTGAAACAACAATTTCCAGCAAAACACCAAAATATAATCACACTCATGTTAACCAGACTCACAGAGGTGGATATACCAGTGGATGGAATGATTTGCTAATGCATTGAAAACAGCACCATCACAGAGACAATGTTACGTTAAATACCTAAAATGTGTTCTCACTGCATGCTCACTGCATGTAAAGTAAAATGTCCACTTAAATATAGAGCAGTAAAACAAGTTTGGGATTCTTAATGCCCTGTATTATCAAGCTGTGGGGGTTCACTTTACCATCTCCCCTGCTGGTCAGGGCCTCCAAGTGGGCCAGGGAGTCATGGACTCTTGGCTAGAATGTTCCTTTCTTGGGAGCAGTTCCTGGAAACTACCGACTTCTCTGATAAAAATCCAAGTTGAGGATTCCCTATCCAGTAACACAAGCTTCCTAAAGTTAAACATAGTGGACACTCATAGGTTTCAACTTTGAAAACCATTGAATTTAGATGACCTGAATTAAACATTGTGTCCAAGTTACTTTTTATTTTCTCTGAAACTCATTTTCAGAGGCTGATGGAAGCACACCTTAGGAAGTATTCTGTACTGTATCCTTTGTGTTCTGTCTACTTGTTTGCTTGCTTGCTCGGCTTGAGGTGATGGGATCTCTTCATGTTCTTCAACCCCAGGAAGCTGACTGTCACCACTGGAAAGTTTCATCTACTCCCTAATGTTATTTGGAAAGACAACATAGTGTTTCTGCCTGGAATACTTCTCTTCCACACGTACACATATTTCCGTGGCTCCTTTTCTCATTTTCTTCATTTCTATTCCCACATCTGTCTTTATAAGTGAGACTTTCCCAAACAATCCTGCTTAAATAACACCCCACCTCTCTTGCTCTGCTTCAGTGTTCCCCATTGCTCTTATCATGATCTGACATAGCTGTTATTTGGTTATCTTTATCTCCCGGCTCTTAGGATCTCGTCTGTTTGATTCACTGCTATAACTCTAGCACCTAAAACAGTAACTGGTACATAGTGGATGCTCAGCAAACACCTATTGAATCACTTGATTTGGACATGGATTTTCTTTCTTTTCTGTGCTTCCATTTGTTACAAAGTGTATGTATGAACAAATTCAGTTATCAATTTAGGCCCCTTGAGTAGAATTTACTTAATGCATCCAAGGTTTCTTTTTCCTAAACTGCTTTAGCTATTTTGGGTCCTTTGCATTTCCATATAAATTTCACAATCAACTTGTCAATTTTTCCCAAAGAGGCTACTAGATATTATCCAGATGGTATTGAATCCATAGATTGACTTAGGTAGAATTACCATATTGACAATATTGAGTCTTCTATAAACATGGAATGACTTAATTTATTTAGATGTCTTTAAAATTTTCTTAGCAGTGTATATAATATTTATAGTACAATAAATTGCTCTTTTTTCCTGTGGGTTTTTATTCTATATAATGCTTCTGTGAATAGGATTTTTAAAAATTTAATATTCATTTGTCCATTGCTAATATATAGATACAATTGATTTTTGTATATGAGCCAATGATCTCCCTCATCTCTGTTTCTTCTTGAGTCAGTTTTTATAATTTGTGTCAATTTTTATTTCATCTAAGTTGTCTGATTTGTTAATATGGTAATTTATAGTATTTTATTTAAAAACTTTGATTTGTAGTGATAGCTATCTCAGTCTTGATTTTGATAATGTGTCTATTCTGTCTTTTTAGTTTGTCAATTCAGGTAAAGACTTATCCATTTTGTTTATATTTTCAAAGAAAGAACTTTTGGTTTTATTGATGTTCTCCTTTGTCTTTCTGTATTTTATTTCATTGTTTTTCAACATAATATTTATTATTTCCTTCCTTCTGCTTCCTTTGTGTTTTCTTTTTATCCTATTTCTTTAGCTTCATAAGGTTGAAGTTTAAGTCAATAATTTGAGACCATCCTTCTTTCTAATGCAAGTTTCTAAGGCTTAAATATCCCATTAAGCACTGCTTTAGCTGTATCCCCCAATCCAAACAGGTTGTATTTTCATAATCATTCAGTTAAATATATTTTCTGATTGTTCCCTTTGTTTAATTTAATCGATAGGTGATTTAGACGTGTGTTGTTCAATTTCTCCCCAGACTGGGCTTCCTTATAACACAAGCAGTGTTTCTCTGTTGATGAGTAACATTATTTAAAATAACAATGCAGTCAAATTTATCAGTTTCATTAGGTGTTGCTTTATGTAACCTACAAGTATTCCTGTATCACAAATGTACTCTCCTATGTTTTCCATTAAATCTGCTGTGTGAACGTCTACATTTAGATCTATGACCTAACTTAATTGGGTGCCTTAGGCCTATTTCACTGATCTATTTGTCAGAACTGTTGCGGTTGTTCAGTCACTAAGTTGTGTCTGAATCTTTGCGACCCCGTGAACTGCAGCACGCCAGGCTTCCCTGTCCTTCACCATCTCTCCTGAGTTTGCCCAAATTCATGTCCATTGAGTTGGTGATACCATCCAACCATCTCATACTCTGTTGCCCCCTTCTCCTCTTGCCCTCAATCTTTCCCATCATCAGGGTCTTTTCCGATGAGTCAGCTTTTCACATCAGGTGGCCAAAATATTGCAGTTTCAGCTTTAGCATTAGTCCTTCCAATGAATATTCAGGGTTGATTTCCTTTAGGATTGACTGGTTTGATCTCCTTGCTGTCCAAGGGACTCTCAAGAGTCTTCTCCAGTACCTCAGTTCGAAAGCATCATAGAACTACATTGTCACAAATATTTTAACTTAGTGCTACTCAACTTTTGTACTCTTGACATTTTGGACTGGATAATTTTTTTGTTGTATTGGGCGATCTTGTGCATTGTAGAATGTGTAGGTGCATCCTTGTGTTCTAAACATTAAATGCTGATAGCACCTTCCTCCAAATTGTGGCATTTCTTATAGTTAGGGGGTCAAAGGATTTTAATTTTCCTTTATTTAAAGATATGTTTCCTTTTCACTCTCTCTTAAAGATATGCAGAATTAAGGATACAGAATTCTGAATTCAGATAATTTTTCTCTCATTAATTTGAAAATGTGTTTTCACTGCCTTCTGAACTCTAATTTTTGATAAGAAAGCAGTGATAAATCAAGCCACTATACCTCTGAATGCTATGATTTTCCCCTTGTTCCTTTTAAGATTTCTCTCTCTCTCTTTTTTGTTTCAGCACATTAGCTGATGTTCTTAGGAGTGTGTGTGTAAAATCTCCTTGGAATTCAGTGAGATTTTCTTGGGGCGGGGCAGGTGAGCGTTGCTGCACAGGCTCTTCAGCACTTTTGCACGGGCTTTCTCTAGTTGTGGCGAGTGGGGGCTCCTCTGTGTTGTGCTGCATAGGCTCTAGGTACGCGGACTTCATAGTTGTGGCACACAGGCTCAGTAGTTGTGGCACACAGGCTTAGTTGCTCTGTGGCATGTGGAGTCTTCCCAGATCAGGGGTTGAACTGGTATTGCCTACATTGGCAGGCAGAGAAATCCCAATGAGATTTTTAATTTGTAAACTTCTGATATCATGCTTTGATAATACCATAGAAGTGGGCTGGAGTCCCCCCATCTATCAAAAATATTGGTACAAATATCAAACCTGATAATCCCAAACACACACACCAAGAGAAAATGTAAAAATGTATCACTCACATAATGAAGATTTATGGGGAGAGTGGGGTGGTCTTCCCGAGTAGGTCCAGAATGGAATGAGAGTGCACAGAAAGGAGGTTGGCTTGGGGCTTTTGTGGTGGTTAGGACTTAGGACCAGGGTGAGTTGCATGGTATGAACTTCCCACTAGTTCACATAGATGCCATGTCTGGGCTTTCTTACTCGCTTGCCCAATTGTGAAGCAGAAAGAGAAAAAGAGGGCTGGTGCTTAAAAGCATTCAGCAAACGGATGTCTAAAATGGAGTCAGATTCTTTATTACATGTGACCCAAACTAGAAAACACTTCAGAAACTAGATCTTCATTTTTTCCCCCACTCTGTCTCTGTCCCTCCCTTTCTGTCCTCTAATTTGAGTTTGATATTAATGAATTAGTTTTATCATTCTCTTTTAAATTATTTCTTCTTATTGGCTTTTTTCACTTAAAGTAATGCTTTTGAAAGATATTCATGTGGTTGCAAGTCACTCCAGTTCAGTTCAGTTGCTCAGTTGTGTCCAACTCTTTGCGACCCCATGAATCATAGCACGCCAGGCCTCCCTGTCCATCACCAACTCCCGGAGTTCACTCAGACTAATGCCCATCAAGTCAGTGATGCCATCCAGCCATCTCATCCTCTGTCGTCCCCTTCTCCTCCTGCCCCCAATCCCTCCCCGCATCAGAGTCTTTTCCAATGAGTCAGCTCTTCGCATGAGGTGGCCAAAGTACTGGAGTTTCAGCTTTAGCATCATTCCTTCCAAAGACATTAGTCCATTCCTATTTATTGTGTGGATATGCATAATGTGTTTATACACCTACCACTTCAATGGAAATTTGAATTATTTCCAGTTTGGGGTTATTTTTGATAAAGTTTTGCCTGCAAGCTTTTGTGTGGACATAAGTTTTCACTTATTTGGATAAATATCTGGGAGTAGGATTCCTAAGGCTACTATTACAAGTGTGTATTTAACTATAAGAAATTTTCATTTTGTATTTCCACCTAGAGCAATGAGAGCGCTAGTTACACCAGATCATTGCTAACTAACATGTGGTATGTGATTCTTTTTAAGCCTAACATTTCTAGTGACTTTAGTTATAGCAGTGTCTCGTGGTGGTCATAATTTGAATTGCCCTAATGTTTAATGACAGTGTTAATCATTTCTCTTGCTTATTTACTATTCATGTGTCTTCTTCAGTAAAAAATCTCTATGAAAATATTTTGCCTGATTTTTAAAATTCTTCTTTTTAATTTTTATTTTGATTTAAATGTTCTTTATATATTCTGTATAAAGATTTTGTATTACTAATACTGTCTCCTAATTTTTCTGACTATTAGTATCTTGAAAGGCAAAGGAAATCCAGGTCACAAAATTTTGTCTGTATT
Organism: Bos mutus; assembly: GCF_027580195.1. NCBI lineage: Eukaryota > Metazoa > Chordata > Mammalia > Artiodactyla > Bovidae > Bos > Bos mutus. The sequence goes on along the minus strand of NC_091644.1, from coordinate 4,601,708 downwards.
TTCTTCCAAAATGTGTATAGGTGTAAGCTTTACACTTATATCTTAGTGACCTACATCACATAATGATTTCTTAGATAAGGCATAAAAACATGAAGCTCAAAAAAAGAAAAAATACAATAGACTTCTCTTTATAAATAATTTAGGGCAGAAGACAGTGGAGAAATATCTTTAAAGTACTAAAGAAAAAACAAGCATCAACCTAGAATTCCACATCCAATAAGATTTCTGCAAAGATGATGGTAAAATATTTTTGGGGGGCATAAAGAAGCTGAAGGAATTTATAAGCAGTAGACCAGCACTATAAGAAATATTAAAGAGAGTCCTTTGGACAGAAGGAAAAAATTTTATGAGATGGAATTCAGATCTACTTAAAATAATAAAACCACTGGAAATGGTCAAATATGTGGACACACATAAAGCAATTATCTTGTTTTATAAAAGTCTCTTTATAAGGTATTGGCTCTTTAAAGCAAAGTAAATATGTTACATAGTTTATAAGATGTGTAGAAGCGAACACGATGACAGTAGCAGAAAGGCCAGGAGAGGGAAGACGGAAGTGGACTGTGTAAGGTTCTCATAGGACGTGTGAAAAGCTATAATGTTATGTGCAGATGGACTAAGTTAAAGATGTATGCTGTAAAGCCCAAAGCAACCACTAAAAACACAAAATGAGTACGTTTAGCTAATAAGCCAATGAAAAAAATGAAATAAAATCATAAAATCTATTATGTCTGAACATTGGCACACACATACAAAACTCGGAATTGGAATTTTTGCATGTTTAGAAAATCTCCAAATACAGAATTTCAATGGGTATAGAGCAAATGTGTTACAATGTCAAAGTGAAATATCTTCTCATTAGTGTGTAAGGACTGCTGATTGACTTCAAGAATTGTGGAAATATAAAATTCCAATTTCTGCAAAAACCAACACCTAATTAGAATGAAAAATGATACTATGATTAATTATGTACAGCCCATGATGACTTTTTCATTTAGATTCATGAATCTTTGTGAGCCATCTTTTTCAGATACTATAGGCATTAAAATAAGAATCAAAATGAACTAAAGTTAGAACCAGATTTTGGAATTTCTATATCATCAAGAGTGAAACAAATATTATTCAAAAATAATGATGCCTATTCAAACATATTCTCACTATTAAAATGTTATTATTAGTGAGAATATTTAGTGTGTGAAAAGTTTTTATGTATATTTAATGTACAAAATAAATGTTAAAATGTAACATTGATTAATCTGTCACAATGGTTTAATTTATAATTGTATACCATCTACAATGTACATAATGAAACATCTATTTACAAATTTTACAATTGCAATTTATTCTGTTATGTACTGTAATAATTATGTTTACATAGTGACACATATGTAGTATAAAATACGTGTGAAATATAATATATATTACTAATTGTAGGAATTACGATTATGTACTTGGAGAGTAAAACAAATAAGCATAATGAGGTTTTTAATGAAAGGGAGGCTCAGTTCTTATCATCTCACTCATTTATTTTTTGGCAGTGCTGTGTATCATGCGAGATCTTAGTTCCGCAACCAGGGACGGAATCCGTGCCCCCTGCATTGGGAGCACAGTCTTAATCACTGGATGGCTGGAGGCTCAGTTCTAAAAGCCCAGTCCTATAATGCAACTGAATGGCCAAACACGAACTTCCAAAAAGAGATTTGCATGGGCTGAAATCTAGTTTTAGCACTTAACTGTGCTGTTGCTACTGCTGCTAAGTCGCTTCAGTCGTGTCCAACTCTGTGCGACCCCATAGAAGGCAGCCCACCAGGCTCCCCCGTCCCTGGGATTCTCCAGGCAAGAACACTGGAGTGGGTTGCCATTTCCTTCTCCAGCGCATGAAAGTGAAAAGTGAAAGTGAAAGCACTCAGTCGTGTCTGACTCTTAGCGACCCCATGGACTGCAGCCCACCAGGCTTCTCCGCCCATGGGATTTTCCAGGCAAGAGGACTGGAGTGGGTTACCATTTGAAGTGCGTTTTCATGTCTTTAATTCAGAAAGTGTTTTTAATTCATGCCCTTTAGCCTCATTTTCCCCTTTTATAAAAAGAAGCATGTATTATTATCTACCTCAACAAGTTGATGAAAGGACTAAATGATTTTGTAAAATAATTAATATTTGTAATAATATGTAAATGAATTCAAATAGTGCATGAGACACATTAGTGCTTACAACTGATTAGTGTTACTGCTATAATTAATTATTGTTAACATTTATAAAGCAATTTTAATAAGGGCTAGGCCCTATTTTAACACACTTTACATATGTTAAATCATTTAACCCTCATTAAAAAAAAGGTGAATATGCATGAGATACTAGTCCCACTTTAGAGATGAACACTCTGGCACACAGGGAGTTAAATTTTATTATTATAATGTGCATGCATTAAAACAGCCTTCTATTTGGGAAATAAGTCACTTTTTTTTCATGGTGGATACATAAGGTATTAGGTTGGTTAAAATGAGCTTGAAAAATAGTTTTGCATGGGTTGTCATAAGTTAGATTAGGATATAATGTTCTTTTCTTTTGTTGCCCTTAACATCATATTTGACAGTCACACTTGCTTTATAACAAGCAAGTAAATAGGCTCCAACCTTTTAAATCTCCTTTGAAATGGTTTGTGTAATATAGGTATTATTTGGCCTCTGATATCAATAAATATATCTAAAATAAGGCCAGCTAGTTTGTGTGTATTGACACACAACTAACTATGATTGCTCTCAGACACCTTTCTTTGATCTCAAATGATGAAAAAATATAATCACTTGATACATATAAACATATCCAAAGCATCTTTGGGTACACTATATGACTGATTATTTTGATTCCTACTAGCTGTTAATAATTAGTGTTTCATTAGCCAATGATTTATTGAAGGCATAGATCTACTAGATCAATGTCTATGACCTTTATTGTTAGAAACAAAGCCACTGAGCCTATATTCTCTTTTCAATTAGAATTTATTTCACATCTTAGTGCCTAGCACTGTGATAAATGTTGGGCAGCCAGTAATAGAAGGAATCAAAATTCCTGTCTTGAGCAATTCACAGTGGGAGAGCATTGCAAGAAGACAGTGACAATTACAGGTGTTAGAATATCTAGATACAGGAATACAGTTATGGCTTCAAAAATGTCTCCATAAAGGAGACAGTATTTCGACTGTATTGTCAAGATTAGTTTTTTTTCCTCACAGGAACTAGGCATTGAGCATAGCAGGGATTAAAAGACATCAGATTGTGAAAGAGCAGGTCATGTATAGAAATAGTTCAGAGTAACTGGAGCTAGTTGTTGAAGGAGAAGTTGGACGGGCTAGGGTTTATTCATAGCTTTCACCGTATAGAATGCGTGCGTGCATGCTAAGTCACTTTAGTCATGTCCGACTCTTTGTGACTCTATGGACTGTAGCCCACCAGACTCCTCTGTCCATGGGATTCACAAGTCAAGAGTACTGGAGCAAGTTGCCGTGCCCTCTTCTAGGAGATGATATGGACCCAGCGATCAAACCTGCATCTCTTATGTCTCCAGCATTGGCAGGCGGGTTCTTTACCACTAGCATCATTGGGAAGCCCATACCATAAAACACAAGAATCCAATTAAGGTAATTTCCACAATCAGATGTGTTCTTTTGGTCATAAAGAAAGATGTGCTGAAGGCCATCCTGTGCCAGGTACTATGCAAGACTCCGGAGATACAGTCATGAAGCAAGAAGACACGTTTTCTGCCCTTGGTGTGCTTACACGGTGCTGAGCAGGTGCCCAGGTACTGTCGTCCTATGTCCTGACTTAGATGTTGAGGATCATGGAGATATTTTGGACATAGACTCAAGAGTATTTAGCATATAATTAATGTCACAAGTGAAGGAAAGGGAGGAATGGCAGGTTTCTGTTTGGAAGGTAAAGCCATTAGTGACATTACTGAGACTTACAAGAAAAGAATCTGGGGTAGGGAGGAAGATACCAGCTCAGTCTTTTCCATGGGTGTAGAACTCTTTACTATGACTGAACATACATTGAAGCTAATTAAAATATACTCATCAAAAAGGTGTCAGTTAAAATATCTCCTCAAAGAGAGCTTCTCTGACCACTTTTGCCAAAGAACCTGGTCTCCTAGCCACTTTCTATTCCATTGCCATACACATTTCCCTGTCTAGAATTGTCTTATTTGCCTATTTGCTCATTCTCCATTTTCCCAACTAGAAGGTGACTGCATGAGGGCAGAGACATGGTCTGTTTCGTTTTCATTCACCACTTTACCCCAGGGATGGGAGCATCATAGGCTCTCGGTTCATTTTTACTCCATGTTGAACTTGATGGACATGAGAGCTCAGGTTAAATTGGAAATCATTGGTGTTTAAGCTCCAGATGAGTGTGAGAAGATACAAACAAATGAGTCAATGTGTGGTTTCAGATTACCCTGCTTTTGAAACAGAAAGAAGGCCAACATGGCAGAAGTGTTGGGAAAAGTGTCTTCATGGTATAAGATGAAGCTGGAGGAATAGACAGGGAAATGTCATGAAGGGTCATAGTAAGGAATATAGATTTGATCCTAAGTGTAAGTGATGCTTCTCATATATAGCTTCATCTTCACGGTGAAAGTTAGAGACCAGATGTTCATCATGCCTGGCTAAACTTCCCAGTGGCTCCCTAAAAACTCTCCCTGTGGGGATCACTAATATGATCTTTAAATTTAATGTGACTCAAAACTGACTACTTGGGAACACTGTTCTGTGGAATTAATTCTAATTACCCCTTGAGCTCCCACTATCTGTTTTACAAACCTAGTTCCCTTATTGAATGTCTGCTTTTAACACTGCTTTGCTCTGGCCTGTCGTTTCCTCATTTCATCTTCATTCTCTGTCTCTGTGGTTCTGGGTAAAATCCATCACATGTATCCTTCTGGCTTTTCCTCCATATACTGCTTGAGTCACAAAATGTAAATTAAAATATGGTTAATTTCAGTTATTTTCCTTTTCTAATCCTCATAGACAGTTGAGGAATGTGCCATATCTAGTATCTTGAGAGTCCTCTCCAAGGCAGGACAGTTCTACAGTTCTTCAAACTGCTGGGAAACAGCAAAAACCGGAAACACGACAAAGTAAATTGAATACTTTTCATGTCTCTTCAACTCTAACTGATCCCTTGACCAAAAGCCAAATGTTATTTAAAATTTGTACAGTATTTTGCAATTAAAGGTAACACTTGGCTGCAATTTCCTGATAGTCAGCATTCAATTTAGCATATCTTGGCTTTTTTGTTTTCACTGTTTGGCTTCTCACACAATCTTCACACTTACTATATTTTTTCCTTAAAGGAAACTTGCAGTATTTCAAACCTGTGTATTCAGTTGTTCTTCATGGAGTTGTACCTTTTTAGAGAAATCTTTTCATTTTAAGAGCTCCACTCTGAGAAACTCCTTAATGGTGTAGCACTTGGAGGAAGATTAAGTGTCAGCAGATGCCAGTGAGTTACAGCTGAACTCGGGCTTCCTTGTGGCTGGATTCTTCTGAGCCAGCATCGTTTCTACTGTTCTGTAGAATCTTTGCTGGAATGTTGTTCCTGTTCACTGACTTCTCAAGGCAAGTGATGGAGCTCAGTGAAATTCCTTCATAAAAAGATGTGTACGACAGGAGAATTACTTTTTCTTCCTTCTGACTGCCACCTTCCTCCACGGAAAGAGAAGGATGTGGGAAATAGAAAATATGAAAATGGGGGTAAAAACGGGATAGCAGACGAGAAGGAAAGGGGAAAAGTCTAATGGAGAAACAGATAATGGGGAAGAGAGATGTGAAAGGGAGAAGTTGAAGGAGAGGAGATAGATAAGCTGTATTGTTGGAGGAGGGAGGGAGCATGTAAGAAGATGTGTTTATTCCTAGGTATTTCGTTCTTTTTGATGTGATGGTAAATGGGAGAAGAAAATCTCTCTCTCTGATAGCTCATTGTTAATGTATGGAAATGCAACACATTTCTATATGTTAATTTCTCCCTGAAAAATACTAAAATATGTATAATACAACAAAATTTATACCTATAGGAAATTTATAATGGCATTTTAAAATTAATAGAATAAAAATACATTGAGAATTTGCCTATACAATATAGAAAAAAATTAAACAAGAAATAAAAAAGGAAGAGATTAAGAACAAGAATTGAAGGAATAGAAAACAGCTAAATGGTGAGAGAGAACAATTAATAAAACCCTTTTTCCTTCAAGAATAGTAAAATTAATTCCCGACAATTAAGGAATTGAACAGTTTAGGAGAAAAAGAGAGGCCAAAACAATGCAGAGTATTAGGAACGATGTGGGGAAGTGTAAGCCCAAATATAAATAAATTAGAATATTTATTTTTAAATTATTAAGTTTAACACCATGAATTGGAAGGTCAAGTAAAAATGGATAATTTCTAGCAAAAGAGAAATTATCATATTTTGAGATGGCAGGAGGAGTTTTATGCCAATCCCTTTCCCCACCTCCCCTGCAAAATGCTTCCCATGGTAAAGAATATTATTAGATGAAAAACCAACTAAGCCAAACAGCAACAGCAGTGGCAACACATCAATAATAAAAAGGTGTAAAAGAAATATAATAAATCCAAAAATCCTCTGAAAACATAAAAGGTTATTTTTGGTAGAAAGTAAACAAATACCTGTACACATAAAATTGCTATTGTTTATATTAAAAAAAAGAAGAAACCATAGGCAAAATCAGGCACAAAAGACCATTGCTACAATGGAAATTAGTTGCAACACCCAACTAGGCCAACTTTTTTTTTTTTTTTTTTTGGCCACGCCGTGCAGCATGGCATGCGAGATCTTCCCCAACCAAGGATTGTCCCCATGCCCCCTGCACTGAGACCACAGGAGTCTTAGCCACTGAATCACCAGGGAAGTTCTATATTTTTTTTAATATAAATTTATTTATTTTAATTGGAGGCTAATTACTTTACAATATTGTATTGGTTTTGCCATACATTGACATGAATCCGCCACAGGTATACATGTGTTCGCCATCTTGAACCCCCCTCCCACCTCCCTCCCCATACCATTCCTCTGGGTTAAATACATGTGTTAACACCTTAGGGGAAATACTTGAAAAATGGAATTAGAATTAATAACTTGCAAAGTGTTAGAGGGAGAAAAACAGTGAAAAGTCCTTGAGAAAATGTAATAAAGACACACATAAAATCCAAAAAGTAGAGGAAGGGGTAATTAGAATTCAGGATAAAGATAAATATAAAAGGATAGAGAATGTCCAAATATATGAATAATTACAATCAATATGACAAAAAAAATCATGTAGTAGAAACAGATTTTTTAAATGTCAACAAAATAAAGCAAGCAGGATCAAATAGAATTCAATATGAAAAAATTCAAAATCATAAAAATAAGTTTTTCATTTTGATAAAAGAAACACTCCTCCATGAAAATGTTATAGTCAATAATATTTATGTACCCAGCAAAACTGCTTGAAATATATAAAAGAAAAATGATTAGCCATGGAGGACAAGTTGACAAAGCCACAAACCTAGTGAGGGTTTATTATACCACTCTCAAAAATTACAGAACAGAAAAGTAGATCAAAATAAATGTAAGTAGACTGAATAACAAAATGTTTGAACAAACAACTTGAATTCAATAGAAATGCACATTGTTTTATGAATTCGAACAGTAAAATAAATTTATTTGTGCAAATAAATGTGCATTACTTTTAATTTCATAAGACTGATTTTTAAAAATATAAATGAAACATTCACAAATATTGATTATGAATTAGGACTCAAAGGAAATCTCAACAAATTATAACAAGTTGACATCCTGTAATCTATACCTGTTAAACAAAACACAATACAATTAAGAATTAACAACAAAATAGAAGCAAATGATTGCACTCACTGAGAAGTGAAACATGCGCATATGTAAAACCCACACAGTTGCAGGTAACTTTTAAATTCAAGAAAACATAAAGACAGAAATTACAGTCAAAATGTAGATCAGGACTTCCCTGGTGGTCAGTGGTTAAAGAACCTGTCTTCCACTGCAGCGACTCAGAGTCAATCCCTGATCAGGGAACTAAGATCCCACATGCCACGGGGCAACTACTGAGCTCCTGTGCCGCAACTGAGACCTGACAGCCAAAAAAAAAAAAACTTATTAAAGACAACACCCAGATATTTTTTTTAAATAGTAAACATTGAATAAAGTATAGCTTTAAAGTATTAGAAAAAAAAGAAATTTTGGAAATAAACAAACTGGAGACTTTAGTTTAAAAACTAGACTAGGCCAATCCAGTGATTAAAATTAAAATCAGAAATAATAAATTAATAAGCAGTCAAAATGATATAAAAAGGTAAAACATGGAATAAACCAAAAACCCAGGGAAGTTTTATTTATACTAATATGTATAATATTAATACATAATATTTATAAAATTTATATCAATGTGTTTGATTTAGGAAATCAGTATGGGTTATTTCTTACTGTCCTGACATTCAGGAAGTGACTGTGTTATCTATCCTTGGTAGACGTTGACTCCTTTACAGTAGATAATTTTTTTTTCTTTCTTTTTTTTAAATTTTATTTTATTTTTAAACTTTACAATATTGTATTGATTTGCAAAATATTGAAATGAATCCGCCACAGGTATACATGTGTTCCCCATCCTGAACCCTCCTCCCTCCTCCCTCCCCATACCATCCCTCTGGGTCGTCCCAGTGCACTAGCCCCAAGCATCCAGTATTGTGCATCGAACCTGGACTGGCGACTCGTTTCATACATGATATTATACATGTTTCAATGTCATTCTCCTAAATCTTCCCACCCTCTCCCTCTCCCACAGAGTCCATAAGACTGTTCTATACATCAGAGTGAAGTAAGCCAGAAAGAAAAACACCAATACAGTATACTAATGCATATATATGGAATTTAGAAAGATGGTAACAATAACCCTGTATACGAGACAGCAAAAGAGACACTGATGTACAGTAGATAATTCCAACCATCTGACCAACCCTACCTTCAGAGAAAATGAGGAGCGTCATTTACCTGCTGAAAATGCCTAGTGCTCAGATGCAAGGCAAGGCTAGATGGGTAGCATTGGACAGAGTGATCAATTGCCTTTCATACAGCCCAAAGTAGTCTGTGCCCACTTGTAACCTGAAGGGCCCTCTTCAGGTCCAGGGAGCTCTGCCAGGAAACAGACACGCTAAAACAGCGACCTTGAATCTTGTCTGGCTGATAGTGGACCACAAAGAATTGACACAGTCCAAGCGCATGCTAGAAGATACACGGTTTCCTTCAGCAGACAGTGAGAGATGAAATACACTGGCTTTAAAAAATAGCAAAAAGTGTTGGGCTTACTGATTTTTATAAACAAAACCTTTGGTGTGCCCTATGAGTAGAAAGATGTGATGAAAATCTGTCTTCTTGGAATAAAAATAGAGACATATAAATTAAATATGCTTCACTCCTGAAATACATGCTGAAATAGAAGTAGAGATAACTACTACTGGACCATTTCCTTTCTTCTTTTTTTTTTAATCAAAAAGAAGCTTGCTTAGCTTTTTCTTTCTAATGAAATAGAGAGCAACGCAGTGAAACCTCTCCCGACCTTTGATTTACACAGAGATTAAGAGGTGTATTGAAGCTAGATCCTTCAATGCAGTTCCATCCTCATCCAGCCTCACTCTTAACTAGAAAAGCTTGTATTCATTCTATAAGATTTAATTTAAATAGACCTTATTTTTTGTAGTTTTCTGGGTAGTTAAAATGTTCTCCAGTTCTGGGTTCATAAACTTTTTGATCATTTCCTAGATTCTATTGTCTTCAAACTTTATTTTTACATTCCTAATATGCTGCATGTTCAAAGTTAAACCTGATTAAGCATTCAGTAAGGATTTTGATCAAACTAGAGTTTGGATTCTACTTAATTGGGCCCACCTGGTTTAGGAATTGTTACAATAACAACATGCTATATGAAGGAAACAATATGATGTACTCAGAATGACTAAGCCCATTATCTGTAGTAAAAACTACATGCTCTGCATTTCCCAAAGATGGCTACATCAATTTATAAACTATTGCATGTACTCCTATTAAAGTGCAATATTGACACCCTTGCATTAGCTGGTTTAGTCTATGTTCCTTTCCAATGAACCTGGGTAAAACTTTCTAACTAGTACAACAGATAAAATTGTAGACAGAAGCTGTGACATCGCATGACAATCAAGGACAGGTCATAAAAGGTAAAACAGTTTCTGTCTGCCCACATCCCACCCCCACGCCACCTTAGAATGCTTGTTCTGTAGGAAACCGGTCACCATGCCGTGAGGAAACTCAGACTAACCCACGTGGAGAGACTGACTACCTGGAGAGAACCTGAGGCCCCAGCTGACAGCCAAAATTTTATGCCAGATTTAAGAGTGAACAAGCCTGTGATGTTTCCCAGCCTGTAGATCTTGAACTGTCTAGTTGAGAGAGTGGAGGCAGGATTTGCTGAACCTGCACAGATTGCAGATTCATGCCCTGATTAAACATTATCATTCTAAGTCTCTTTCATTTAGGATTGGTTTGTTATGCTGCACCAGCTAATTAGTGCACATGTTGGGACCTGGATGTTGTATGCTGCCATAAACAAAAACTATGATAATAGCTTTGTGACTAAGAGATTAGACAGTATTTGGAAAGACCTAGAAGAGCATAATGGCCCTTTTAGAGGCTACCTGTGAAGTATTGAAGGAAAGGAAAGTAAATATTCTTGAAAACTGAAGGAAAGAGGATACCTTAACTAGGTTTTGGAAGTTTAGCAACAATGTTATACATTATAATGTGGAAAGTAGAAAATGTATCTAATGAACTGGATGGTCTCACTAGAGAGATTTCTGGGCAAAGGGTTAAAGTTGTTAACTTGGCTTTTTTAAATATGTCTATAATAAAATGCAAGAGAGGGGCAAGCTAAAGAAATAGCTGTTAAACATAAAGGGACCTAGGCTTACTGGATTAAAAATATAACTCATTCTCAGTTTCCTAGCTCCCCAAATTAAGGAAAAGCTTCTGAGCAGTGGTAAAATCCAGTGTGGGACTAAAATATGCTTTCTAAAGTCCTCATAAAAATGTAAGGCAGTGTCTTAGAGAGTCATTCAATCAGAACAGGCATAACTTAAAGAATCTTTGCATTAAACGAAAGACCCTATAACGGCCACATCACACAGTCGACTTAGAAAGTCTAAAGTAGGGGGAAAAAACTGTTCTTGAACAGATTTGTGGATGTGGCTCTTTGTCTATTAGAGTTGATGATGGATTGATTCATAACAGATTCACAAAGTGTAAAAGGAATTCTATCACTTTGGACTGAAAGAGACAAAGTTGATACAGAATGAAAATAGACCTTTGGATGTCCAAATTACCTCTGTCAGAATGTACTCTGATTAAGCTACAGAGCTACAAACACCTGTCATTTCTAATGAAAAACGAATGACGTAGAAGACAGAAACAACGGGTCAGAGGGTGGAAAAAAGAATCAGGAGAATATTGGAAGCGGGATGGGGCTCCAGCTTGGTAACTGGTATCACTGTCCAGTTGGATTTCAGAACTGGAGCTGTTAGACTGCGCGCCTCCCGTTTTCTCTTCTTTGCACAGGAAGCTCCATAGCAGTCAATGGGTGCCTGCTCTACCTTTGTATGTCAGGTGTGTAAAGGGCATAGAACTTGCCTTTTTCGTTCACAGATCTTCAGATGTAAAGAAATTTACTTAAGAGCTGCCTTTGAGAAATTTCACCTGAGGAACTGCATAGGACACTATATACAGTATCTGGATCTTGAAATGATGCCATGTGATGAAGCTTGAGGGTCTTAGGGGAGAGAAATAAGTGTATTTTGGGTATGATAGAGGTGGGGACTATGGAAGCCAAGGGATGAACTGTGGTAGATTATGTTTTTCCGAGATGGAAGCACCAATATTTATCTGATCCCACATATTTTTCCTACAATGTGGCGCTGACACTCCTCCATTAGGAATGAGTTTCACGCCTGCCTTAATTAATAGAATGTAGTAGAAGTTACACTGTGACTTCCCAGGCTAGGTCACAAACAGCAAGGTGACCTTGACTTGGTCTCCTCTTTATTGTCTTTTCTCTGTTCATGCTCTCTAAATCTCTCTCTCTCTCTTTCTGAAGTTCTCGTTCTCTCTGGGACACTCACTCTCTGCGCAAGGCAGACACTGTTCTGAGAAAAAGTCCAAACTAGCCTCTGTTGACAGACTGTGTGGTGAGGTCACGCGGAGGAGCCACGTGGAGAGGAAATTGAGCCAAAGCCCTCACCAAACCAGACGTATAGGAACACAGACTCAGATGTTTACACTTCACAGCCTTGGAAGTAGTTCAGGTTAATGCTTGTAGAAGCCAAACTTTCCCCAGTTCTACTCCAACTATAGACTTGCGGGCATGACAAGTGGTACTGTTTTAAGGGGTATTTGTTGTAAGGAACTGACACAAAAGCTGTGTATGTTGGGATGTTTACATTCCAAATTTTTGAAAGCAACATGCCCCAGTTTTTCCAAATGTGGTGAAAAACTGGGGTCTTATGTCCCTTTTTGCCAAAACGCAGTGGCTCTAACGCCCCATCTGCTCAAGTAGAAGCTCATTCTTCTTCAGACAAGACTCGCATCTTGGTCTTCTGTGTTCTACTGCTTAAGAAAGAAGATGTGTATGTGGCACACGTGCACACGTGCTCCATGCAGTAGTTCTCCCCTGTCTGTACAATTCAAACCATCTCCATCCAAAACACAAAAAATCTTTTCACTCAGGAAATTTACTCTTCAGAAATGCATCTCACTTGTATCTACCTATAGGTACAATCCTCAGGCAGCAGCTCCATCTTCGCTATGAAACAGCTGTTAACTCCTAATCAGAGTAACTGATGAAAAAAAATTTTTTTTTTATCTGGATTTCAACTTCTATGTAATGGCGATCTCCTTTGGGGCTCTGTGTTGGAATTTTTTCACTGGACTGAACAGCTTTGTTTCAAGTGCTTTTTTCCCCTTCTCCCAGAAGTGTGATGTCCTTAATTTCCTTACATTAAATATTATTATTGAATTGAAAATTCATGTTTTACATCAAAGATATCAAAGATTTTTGTAAGTGACATCATTTTCCAAATTTAGCAAACCCTTTCTAAAAGCCCAACAAACCGTGACATTCTTTTGTTGGTTTTGCTTTTTTACATTTTTATTTATTTATTTATTGACTGTGCTGGATCCTCATTGCTGTGAGGGCTTGTCTCTAGTTGTGGCAAGGGGGGGCTCCTCTCTGGTTGTGGTGCACGGGCCTCTCATAGCTGTGTCTCTCTTGTGTGGGGCACAGACACTCGGGCATGTGGCCTTCAGTAGTTGTGGAGCTTAGCTTCTTCGTGGCATGTGGGACCCTCCCAGACCAGGGATCAAACCCATGTCTCTGACACTGGCAGGCAGATTCTTTACCACTGAGCCACCAGGGAAGTTGCTGTTATTATGTTTTTGGCTGTGAAGTGTAGCATGTGGGATATTAGTTCCCCATCCAGGGACTGAACCATGCCCCCTGTATTGGAAGCATGAGGTCTTAACCACTGGACTGCCAGAGAAGTCCCTGAAATTCCTTAAATTAGAAAATTTCTTCATGTTTCTAAATAAACATTCTTAATCAGCTTATAATGAGTATCATGCCTCTCTCAAGAAAATAAACCTTTATGAATTGTTGCTTTATATTTTTTTCATGTATTTTTAAAAGTCTTTGTCCTTCAGTTATTAATCTTTGCTCAAACTTCAACCTTTTTTTCAAGACACTATGGGAAAGCCCAGAATTCTTGGCTTTCCTATCATATGCATGTAACCTGCTGATGCCTTGCTCTTCTCATTAATGGCTGGATGAAATGGCAACTCTGTGTCCTTAAATTGAGAACATCATCTCTGTGTGGTCATCATCAGAATTCTGCTGAGCTTTGGAATAAAAGTAGTGCCTTACGGTGACATAAGCAGAGGCAGCCTGATATGAAAACAGATCCAGATTGTGCAGAACACTGGGGCCTTGTGCATCCTACCGTTGAATGACTCTTCAGAAGCCATCGCTCAAGCGTGTCACTGGTTAATCTTTTTATTCCCAATGTTATGGTAGGTTTCATGTGCAACTGTCTTAGTCATGTCAAAGTATTCACTCTGTTTGTCACCTATTTTTAGTTAAAATTAATATATATCATAGTTCGTATGTGATTTTTGAAAACACGATTTTAACAGTTGTTTAGCAGTCAATTTAGTGAATTAATTATGACTTACCCAACCATTCCACTATTATCGAAACAGTAGATTGCTTCCTATCTTCCACTTCTATGAGTACTACATACATAGGAATCTATTTAATATAATAGCCCCCAAAAAAAAATCATGAACTATTTATTTAATCCTGTCAAGAACTAAAAAACCTCTGCATCTTAACAGATACTGTCATTGTTAGTCCTCATATGTTCCGTTCTTAGTTTCAGTGTCACCTTCATTATACAAGAGAAAACATTTTACTTGCTCTTCCTAGGATCAGATATTTACCTTATTCACATTTTGCCAGTTTCATAAATGAAGAGGAACTTGTTGCCTTAATGCTCATTTCTGTGACTGTTGGTAAAGATGAACTTTTTTTCATGTCTTTGCTTGTAATATTTACCAGTTTCTAGTTCTCTTATGAATTGTCTATCTTTTTTACCTTCGCTAACACTCCTATAACTAGTTCCCTACAAAGTCCAGGTTTGAAGCCGGAGTTGTCAGACCCTGGGCAAGTTATATCATCTCTCTTTCATCTACGAATCATAGAGATATATGGCACTTTAATAGACAAAATAATTAAAACTGGAAATTAGTGGCAATTCAAGACATGATTCTTGATAACAATATTATTATTTCTGTTGCTATTGTTGCATAAGTGACTTGATTATCCAGAGTATTAAATAGCAATGATAGTAGGAATTGTCATTTGATTCTTAGTATTTATAGAATCACTTTTATTATTTTCATACTGTTAGCATCTTGAATATTGGTTCTTTGTATACACCATTTATTAGAAAGAATTTTATATTTTAGCAAAGCTTTTTGTTTCTCTTGAGATGAATTTTAATTTGCTGTTTTTTTAATTTGGCCAATTGAGTTGATGTTTTGTTATAGTAAAGTTCTTACTACTTAATATTTCTGTTTAAAAGATTAAACTTTATTCAGTCCTACTTTAGTGAGGCACTAAATTCCGAGGATTTCCAAATCTATACTCATTGATCTATGGCTTTCTGTTTTTATTATCCTAGTATTTTTTGATATCAAGGTCATATTTCCCTTATAAATCAATTGTTTTTACATTATTTATTCTGGGTTTTAGATCATTTTCTGTTGTGTAGAAATTTTCTGCTGCTGAATATTTATAAAAACAAGTTTTAATAATAAACAAGACCTGAGGCTTCACTTGGGTCACCTTTTAACAAATTTATGAACTACTTTTCATGTTATGTATTTATTCAGTTTTTCTACTTGATTTTGTAATGACTTTAGTAATTTGAATTGTTATTATTCTATGAGAAATATTTGCTACATGTTTCAGATCAATCAATATATGCTATCTGTTGTATGTTATTATAAGTTAAATATCTCTTCTAAATTACTGTTACATCTCCTTTCCTCTTTCTCACTTTATATGCACATATTTTTTCCTTTTTATTACTTTGTTGGATATTTATTTTTCAAAGTACAGAATATTTTTTGTCTTCTATTTATTTTAACCTTTTTCATATGCATTATTTTAGAAAACAAATTTATTTTCTTTCCTAAATTTCCAATGCACAATATTATCCTTATTTAACTATCATTATTATTATTATTTAAACATTGTCTTGACATGGACCATCTTTAAAGTCTTTATTGAATTTGTTACAATATTGTTTCTGTTTAATGCTTTGGTATTCTGGCTGGAAGGCATGTGGCATCTTAGCTCTCTGATCGGGATTGAACCTGCAACCCCAGCATTGAAAGATGAAGTCTTAACCACCTGACCTCCAGGGAAGTCCCCTATCATTATTATCGAAATTTTAAATCTGTAAACTCACCTGTTTTTGCACCTTTACTACAAAATACAAGTCTAGACATGGTGCTTTTATACATTTAATTCATTTAAGCCAGAGTTTCAAACTCTGTGCTAGGCCATTACTAGATAATCAGAATATAATTATGACTATGGTAGTTTTCTCACCACTTGCAACTTATATGAGTGAAAAACAGATTGGTAAATAAGACTTTATAAAACATCATGATATTTATAAGTATTAAAGCATTAAAATAATATCCACAGGGTCCCATGGAAACACAAAAGCACACGTGAGGAGTATCGTAAAATGTTATACAAATAGCATTTATTTTGCTTTTTTTGCCCATATCATCTTTATGGCATTATTCAAAACACTTGACTCTTCTGTATTCTTTCTACCGCCTCTTTCTCATTTGATAGGATACTACTGGGATATGCCCAAACAGTGGTTCTGATCTATTCATCTATCTATCTATCTGTCTGTCTGTCTATATATCTATCTGTTCACTTATCATTTATCTATCCAATTCAGCCATCCATGCAACTGCCAGCTTAGAATCTCCTTTCATGCATAGACTGCACACCATGAGCTATAAACTAGCTTGAAGTAGCAGCATTCCAGTTTGGCTCTTATGGTGTATTCTGTTCATAACAGATTCCCAAATTGGTTTCCAAACGTGACAGGTCAGTTCAGTCAGTTCAGTCACTTAGTCGTGTCTGACTCTTTGCGACCCCATGGACTGCAGCATGCCAGGCTTCCCTGTCCACCATCAATTCCTGGAGCTTACTCACACTCATGTCCATTGAGTCGGGCATGCCATCTTATCCTCTGTCAGTTTCATGTCGTCTCATCCTCTGGGGTTTCAGCTTCAGGGTCAGTCCTTCCAGTGAATATTCAGGACTGATCACCTTTAGGATGGACTGGTTGGATCTCCTTGCAGTCCAAGGGATTCTCAAGAGTCTTCTCCAATACCACACTTCAAAAGCATCAATTCTTCAGTGCTCAGCTTTCTTTATAGTCCAACTCTCACATCCACACATGACTACTGGAAAAACCATAGCCTTGGCTAGATGGACCTTTGTTGGCAAAGTAATGTCTCTGCTTTTTAATATGCTGTCTAAGCTGGTCATAAATTTCCTTCCAAGGAGCAAGTGTCTTTTAATTTCATGGTTGCAGTCACCATCTGCAGTGATTTTGGAGCCCAAGAAAATAAAGTCTGTCACTGTTTCCATTGTTTCCCTATCTATTTGCCATGATGTGATGGGTCTGGATGCCATATCTTAGCTTTCTGAATGTTGAATTTTAAGCCAACTTTTTCACTCTCCTCTTTCACTTTCATCAAGATGCTCTTTACACTATGGGGAAAAAAAAATTGGGACATCTCTGAGTCAAAGAATTACATTGTCTATTAGATGTTAGAGATTTTAATGTGCTTTGAAATCTCTGAGTAGTAATGTAAAATATATACAGATTTTCATATTAAGTTTATCATGGGTTTCTTTGATCTGGGACCTTTTTGAGAGAACAATATTCCTTGCAATAGACTTAGGGAGGTTCTATTTTGTACTTCCATGGTCTTGGAGAAGACTCTTGAAAGTCCCTTGGACTGCAAGGAGATCCAACCAGTCCATCCTAAAGGAAATCAGTCCTGGGTGTTCATTGGAAGGACTGATGTTGAAGTTGAAACTCCAATACTTTGGCCACCTGATGCGAAGAGCTGACTCATTTGAAAAGACCCTGATGCTGGGAAAGATTGAAGGTAGGAGGAGAAGGGGATGACAGAGGATGAGATGGTTGGATGGCATCACTGACTCGATGGACATGAGTTTGTGTAAACTCCGAGAGTTGGTGATGGGCAGGGAGGCCTGGCGTGCTGTGGTCCTTGGGGTCACAAAGAGTTAGACACAACTGAGCAACTGAACTGAACTGATGGATGTATTGGGAGTGTGAATCCGCCAGCCTCAGAGAAGGAGACATAAAAAGGCCACTGAATTTATCTACATGTACTGGGAAATGTTAAATGTAGGATACATCACAAGTAAAACAAAAGGTACACATACATATAATAAAATATATGTACAGAATAGTATATATATATATATATACTATTAAAATACAAATCCTGCTGTGCCTTGAGTATTATAAAACAAAATTGTTTTAATGAGACTTAACCTATGTGATATGTTACACAGAGAATAACTACTATACAATTTAGAAGAAATAAATTGCCCTTTGTGACATGACATGACATGAACAATGTAAAAAGTGATTGCAAGACTAACTTTTTATTTTTAAATTGGTGAGACTTGTGATTCACATTTGCAGAAATCAAACTATATCTGGCTGAGCCAGAGGAATAATAAATTGAATCTAGCTTAACCTGGATGACACCAAAGAGGGATTGACAGTGAGCAGACAACTTCTACGTTCTTAGGATGTGGAAACCACTAGGACTGACTGAAGGTTGGTGATAATTCAGAACAGGAGAGCTACAGTGGCCAGCTTTTTCCAATGTAGAATATTATCAAACTCCATATAATTTCTTTATTTTCTTGAAATAATTTCAGAAGTAGAAAGTGTTGCAAAACTAGTTTCTGTATATGCTGTACATAGCTTCTCCTCATGTTAACATCTTATGTAAACACAGTTCAAATGATCAAAACTAAGATATTAATATCAGAAAAATATTAATGACTAGACTATATACTTTATTTACATCTCTTCAGTTTTTCCACTTTTTAAAAAATCCTAGGATCCAACCTTAAATGGTACATTGCCTTTAGTTGTCATGTGCCTTTAAGTCGTGATAAGTTATCAGTTATTCCTTGTCTCGGTGACCTTGACACTTCTGAAATAGTACTGGTCAGGTGTCTTATAAAATGTTCTCTGATCTATATATGTATATGTTCTCATGATGAGGCTGTGGTTATACATTTTTGGACAGAACAACTGAGAGGTGATGGCCCTTTTATACTGCATCATAATCAGGGGCATGTAATATCAATATGACAGGTAATGTTAACCTTGATCACTTGTTTAAAGATATGTCTGCCAGGTTTCTGTACTATAAAGTTATTATTTCCCTTTCCTTACTTCGTTAGATGTGACTCACTACATCCAACTCATGCATAAGAAGTGAGGAGTTATGGCTCACCACCTGGTAGAAATATAAAGGAATTTGTGGACAGTATTAAAACCATCAGAGTAGTTAATAAGTGTTTCAAGAGAGCTACTTTGAAGACATGCAAATGTCCTTGTTGTTGTTCAGCCACTAAGTTGTGTCCAACTCTTTGGGAGCCCATAGACTGCAACACTCCAGGCATCCCTTCCTCCACTGTCTCCGGGAGTTTGCCCAAGTTCCCGTCCATTGAGTCAATGATGCTGATGCTATCCATCCATCTATATCATCCTCTGCTGCCCAATTATTTTGCCTTCAACCTTTCCTAACATCAGGGTCTTCTCCAATGAGCCAGTTCTTGGCATCATGTGGTAAAAGTATTGAAACTTCAGCATCAGTCCTTCCAATGAGTATTCAGGGTTGATTTCCTTTCGGATTGACCGGTTTGAATCACCTTGCTGTTCAAGGGACTCTCAAGAGTCTTCTCCAGCACCACAGTTTGAAAGCATTAATGCTTCTGTGCTCAGCCTTCTTTATGGTTCAACTCTCATATCATGACTACTAGAAAGACCACAGCTTTGACTATACGGACATTTGTTGGCAAAGTGATATTTTTGCTTTTTAATATGCTGTCTAGGTTTGCCATAATTTTCCTTCCAAATGTCCTATTTCTTTTTAAATATTCTTTCCACTATATCTGGCATTTATCAGTGGATTTTGTTTGAGCAATTATTACTGTGGCATTCCAGAGGTGATTTTCCATTTCTGTTTTCTTCTAGGTTTATTATTTGGGATTCTCCTATAAGGACAAGTTGCCCTTTATACCTCATTTATTTACTTATTCAATTATGCATTTATATATTTATTATTTAGGTTAAAACCCAATACTGTTATTTCTCACCTTGTTGCTCAAGTAATTTCCACATTGCTCACCAGGAGCTTTTACAGATTGGTTTCTTTGACCTTCTGACATACCCTCATGCTTTTATGTTTCCTCTTTTTTTAAGCATTTCCTTCATTCTGGCAACAAGATATGCCAGGATTATCTTATACTAAACTTGTCTCATCCATAGAATGGTCCATTTATCTAAGAAGGACACAATGGTATTTGAAGATCAAGTTATTCTTATTTTTGTATCTATGTTTGCATGTGGATTAAACAATGTAAGTTTATACTGATATATTCGACTCCAATCCAACATCATAGGTTCATTCTAACATTACCTCTTTGTTTATCTGTTATACATCTTTCTGATGGTGAAAAACTTGGCTTTCAATATCTAAATACATATGATTTTGTCCAAACATAGAGTATGTGTAAAGTAGGTTCAGAATAACTAACCTATACTATGGTGAGAAACACATTTACCAATCAACATACAAGAGGCAGCTCTACACATGGACATCACCAGATAGTCAGTACTGAAATTAGATTGATTATATTCTTTGCAGCCAAAGATGGAGAAGCCCTATACAGACAGCAAAAACAAGAATTCGAGCTGACTGTGGCTAAGATCATGAGCTCCTTATTGCAAAATTCAGGCTCAAATTGAAGAAAGTAGGGAAAAACAATAGGCAATTCACATATGACCTAAGTCAAATCCTGTATGATTATACAGGGGAGGTGAGGAATACATTCAAGGGGCTAGATCTGATAGACAGAGTGCCTGAAGTACTACAGATAAGAGGTTCATAACATTGTATAGGGGGTGGTAACCAAAACCATCCCCAAGAAAAAGAACTGCAAGAAGGCAAAGTTGTTGTCTGAGAAGGCCTTACAAATAGCTGAGAAAAGAAGAGAATTGAAAGGCAAAAGAGAAAGGGAAAGATATATCCAACTGAATGCAGAGTTCCAAAGGATTGCAAGGAGAGATAAGAAAGCCTGCTTAAGTGCACATTGTAAAGAAATAGAGGAAAACAATGGCATGGAAAAGACTAAAGATCTCTTCAATAAAACTGGAGATACCAAGGAACGTTTCATGCGAAGATGGGCACAATAAAGGGCAGAAATGCCAACAGAAGCAGAAGAGATTAAGAGGTAGCAAGAATACACAGAAGAACTGTACAAAAAAGGTATTAATGACTGAGATAACCACAATGGTGTGGTCACTCACCTAGAGCCAGACATCCTGGAATGTGAAGTCAAGTGGGCCTTAGGAAGCAGTACTATAAACAAAGCTAGTGGAGGTGATGAAATTCCAGCTGAGCTGTTTCAAATCCTAAAAGATGATGCTGTGAAAGCGCTTCACTTAATATGCCAATAAATTTGGAAAACTCAGCAGTGGCCACAGGACTGGAAAAGGTCAGTTTTCCTTCCAATCCCAAAGAAAAGCAATGCCAAAGAATGCTCAAATTGCCATACAACTGTAGTCATTTCACAGGCTAGTAAAATTATGATAAAGATCCTTCAAGCCAGGCTTCAGCAGTACATGAACTGAGAACTTCCAGATGTTCAAGCTGGATTTAGAAAGGGCCTAGGAACCAGCGATCAAGTTGCCACATCCGCTGGATCATAGAAAAAGCAAGGGAATTCTAATAAACATCTACTTCTGCTTCAGTGACTATGCTAAAACCTTTGTGTGGATCGCAAAAATCTGGAAAATTATTGAAGAGATGGGAGTACCAGATTACCTCACCTTCCTCCTGATCAACCTGTATGCAGAACAAGAAGCAACAGTTAGAACTGGACATGGAACAATAGACTGGTTCAAAATTGGGAGAGGAGTATGACAAGGCTGTATTTTATCACCCTGCTTTTTACATCATGCGAAATGCCAGGCTGGATGACTCACAAGCTGGAATCAAGATGGTTAGGAGAAATATAAAAAACCTCAGATATGCAGATGATACCACTTTAATGGCAGGAAGTGAAGAGGACATAAAGAGCCTCTTGATGAAGGTGAAAGAGGAAAGTGAAAAGCTGGCTTAAAACTCAACATTTAAGAAATGAAGATTAAGGCATCCAGTCCCATCACTTCATGGCAAATAGAAGAATAAAAAGTGGAAACAGTGATGGATTTCATTTTTTTAGGTTCCAAAATCACTGCGGATGGTGACTGAAGCCATGAAATTAAAAGATGCTTGCTCCTTGGAAGGAAAGCTATGACAAACCTAGATAGCATATTAAAAAGCAGAGACATCACATTGCTGGCAAGGTATGTCTAGTCAAAGCTATGGTTTTCCCAGTAGTCATGTATGGATGTGACCATTGGACCATAAAGAAGGCTGGGTGCTGAAGAATTGATGCTTTTGATCTGTGGTGCTGGAGAAGACTCTTGAGAGCTCCTTGGACTACAAGGAGATCAAACTAGTCAATCCAATGGGACATCAACCCCGAATATTCACTGAAAGAGGAGCCTGGAGGGCTAAGGTCTTCCAGGGCCACAAAAGTCAGATATGACTGAAGCACAGTAGTGACTGAAGCATGCATAGTGTTTACGATACAAAATCAGGTGGAAATCACTGTTTGACTAAGATAATTACGTAAGTTCCTTTCCCCCCATATGTTAGTTAGTGTGGTTATATTTTACATGTGTAACACTGTTAGATTCACTTGTCAGTTTAGATTACATTTTGAATTCCTGAGACCTACTGATTTTCTGCCTGGTGGTTTAGTTGCCAAGTCGTGTCCTACTCTTTGTGATCCCATGGAGTATAGCCTGACAGGCTCCTCTGTCCATGGGATTATTCCAGGCAAGAATACTGGAGTGGGTTGCCATTTCCTCCTCCAGGGAATCTTCCCTACCTAGGGTTCCAACGCCGGTCTCCTGCGTTGCAGGCCTCTTCTTTACTTATGGAGCCACCAGAGAAGCCCTGATTTTCTGCCTACTTGTACTATCAACTAAGAGAGAAGTTTTGAAACTTTTCATCATTTTAATCATGGCTCTTATCTCTCATTTTAGTTTTACCAATTTTTCTTCATGCATTATGAAGCTCTTGTTAAATACATTACTTTTGGATTAATGTATCTTTATAGAGAGTCAAAATGTTTTCTCATTAATGAATGTCCATCTTTGTCCTTGAAAATATTCTTTGTTTTGAAATTTACTTTCTGTGAAATTAGTATAGCTCCTTCAGTTTATTAAGGTTAGTGTTTACATGATGATTTTTTCCATCATTTTACTCTTAATGTCTATTTTTTAATTTAATGTGATTTCTTAGAGATTGCAATAGGCAAGTCTTGCTTTGTGTTCAATTTGACAGTCTCAATCTTTAATGTAATTTATTATCATTTACTTTCAATGTGATTGTAAACGGTATTGGATTTATGTTTGTTTATTTTTGGCTGCTGTGGTTCTTCATTGCTGTGTGAAGGCTTTCTCTAGTTGCAGGGAGGAAGGGCTCCTCTCTAGCTGGGGTGCACAGGCTTCTCATTGCAATGGCTTCTCTTGTTTGGGGCACAGGCTCCAGGGCAGTAGCTGTGGCACATGGACATCGTTGCTGTGCACAGATCTAGTTGCCTCACAGAATCTGGGATGTTTCTGGACCAGAGATCAAACCTGTATCCCCCTGCATTGGCAGGCAGATTCTTAACCACTGGCCCACCAGGGAAGCCTAATATTGGATTTATATCTACCACCTTGTTTCCTGTTTTCTATTTCTTCCGGATTTTTATTTTTCTTCTTTTCTAACTTCTGTTCAGTTATTTGAAAATTTTATTTCCTCTGTTGATTTATTATTTATACCACTTAAAATATTTTAGTGGTGGCCTAAGAGTTTACAATATGCATTTTTAAGTAATCTGAGTCTACCATCAAATGACAGCACACTGCTTCACACCAAGTGTAAGGATCATAGAGTACATCAGAGTATATTCCCAGTCCTTCACCCTTTGTGAAAATGTCTTCATGTATTTTACTTTTAAACTTGTTATAAGTACACAATAATTTATATTAAATATACCTTAGGACATGAATTATCTTTTACAGAAATTAAACATAAGTACGAATTATGAAAGAATCTGTCTGCAATGTGGTAGACAGCAGATTGATCCCTGGGTCAGGGAAGATCCCCTGGAGAACCAAATGGCTACCCACTCCAGTATTCTTGCCTGGGAAATTTCATGGACTGAGGAGCCTGACAGGCTACAGTCCACGGAGTTGCAAAGAGTCAGACATGACTGAGCGACTAACACTTTCACTTCACTTACTCTTGAAAAAATTATGAGTCTTATTTCACGATGATATATTCTATTTCTAGTAATCCTTTTTCTAGATGCAAATTTGCAAATAATATCATATTTTCTTTGCCTCAAGGATTTCCATTGATATTTCTTGTTGAGTAGATCTGTTAGCAATGTATTATCAGAGTTTGTTTGTGAAAGAATGTATTTATTTCTTGTTCCTTTTAAAACAGCAACAACTTTTAGGGCTCAGCTTAGTTACCATGCAGCAAAACTGACCCATTCTTGGAGTATATTTCAATGTATACATTCACATAACCATTAACATGATAAGGAAAAACAACATCACCCCTAAACACTCCTTCATCCCTTTGTGGTAATTCCTTGGGTTTAGATTGTGAGCTATTTCCCAGAAATTATTTCTTAGTGTTTGCTTCCTTCTTGGCTTTGTATCTTCCTTTTACTCTGAGCTCTAAGAAGAGTTTGTCCCCTGCAGTTTCACAGTTAGGGCTCCACTGTCATTTCCATTCTGTACTCAGGCTGTTGGAAGGCAGAAAGTGGTGGTTTGGGGGGTGGTCCTGATGTCTTGACTAAACATCAATCCCAGGCAGGTGTCTGTCCCTTCCTAGTCATCTGATACCCTTTCAGCTGTGGTGCTGTGCCTAGCACTGATTCCTGCCCTTCATACAGAATTGCATTCTTTTTTGTTTTTCATTTTTCTGTCTGCTTTACCCAACTGTAATGGATGCCCATAAGTTTATATATGTAGAATTTTGTGATCTATTATTACTGCATTGAGGCTTTTAATCTCTGGAAGCAGTAGGGAAGATGAGAAAACTAGAACTTAAATAATTGAATTTTAAAAGCTCATTTTAGGTTTAACAGCTACTGGTCACAATGAAAGAAGGATTAATGAATGTAACACAGATCTGAGGAAAATATTCATGCTGAAGAATGTGGAGGTAAAAGCAAGGAAAATACAAAAAATAGAGTAAAAGGCATATGAAGTATGGTGAAGCAATATAACATATGTGTAATTTAACTCCCAAGAAGAGAAGAAAAAATGAAAATATGAAAGATTGATATTTTAACAGATAATGGCTTAGAATTTTTCATGAGATACATATTCAAGAAGCTCAATATTAAACAGGAGAAGCACTTTGAAAACCATATATAGACACATAATAATACAGCCATAATCCAAAGACAAAGAGAAATATCTTAAAAAACAGCCTTAAGCCAGGGGTAGATAGATATATTAATTAAAAGTAGCAACAATAAGGCTAATAGATGATTTCTTATCATAAATAATGAAAAAGGGAAGACAGCTGTATTGTATATTCAAAATGCTGAAAGAAAAAAAAAACTATCAAATTAGAATTCTATACCCAAAACAGACTTCAGATATGAAAGAAAAACAAAGATATGTTCAAACAAACACACAAACTAGAGACTTTATCAACAGTAAGTTCACAGTAAATCTAATTTTAAAGCAAATATGTTAGGGAGAAGGAAAAATTAATCCCATATAGAAGCTCAAGAGCATGAAGGAATACAAAGCAATGGAAAGGGTTAAAATATAGATAAAATTAAATGGATGCTAAGTCTATTAAAAGAATAATAATGTACTATGGGGATGAAGTAGCATCTGGTGGTGACAGTCAATCCCTGAAACTCCTTGGTTGGGGTTTCACCACTCTGATCTCTGTCTGTCATCACGTGATGTTGTCTCTGTGCCTCTGTGTCCTCACACGACATTTCCCTCCCCATTTGTCTGCTTTCTCTACTTATAAGAACAGTCATTTTTGGCTAGAACCTACCCTAATCCAGTATGACTTCATCTTAACTTGTATATGCAAAGACTATTTCCAAATAAGTTTATATTCACAGATTTCAGGGTTTGGAAATTTGACATAGCTTTCTGGGGAACTCAATTCAACCCATAATAGCTTCAAAATATGTAAAGCAAATATTGAGAAGCTAAAACAAACAAACAAAAAATCACAAAAAGATGAAGCCAAGATCACTGTGATGATATTAACATACCATTCATCACTGATAAGAATAAGAAGACAAAACATCAGCAAGAATTTTGATTAAAATAATGATTAAAACCAGGCATCCAACAGCAATAAAATATACATTTATTCTCAGGTATATGTGGACTACTAACTAGAACCAACCAATTTATGGGATAAATAAAAATTCCAAGTCATTGAAGTTTTCAAAACTGACTGTAAAAGAGTTTAGATGCTACCATTCAGTGGAATGCCTTTGGAAACAATGATTTGAACAATGCAGAGGAAAAGAGAATACAGATATAGATACCAACACACACACAAAAAGAGAATATAAAATAGAAACTGGAAATTGGAACAAAAACAAAACAAAAATATGAATGGAATGCTAATAAAATGTGATATATTTAAATCTGTGATCCCTCTCTGGATCTGATTCCAGGTAAATTTATAGCCTTAAACATGTAGAATATAGGCAAGTTCTTTATTTCAGAAGTTTAAAGAAAGTATCAAATTAACCCCCCAAAAAGATAGCAGGAAGGACACAATGAGGACTAGAACAAGCTTATTGAAATCAAAAAGAAATCTGTTTACAGAGAATAAACAAAGGCAGAAAGTTACTTGAAAAGACTAATGTAATTAATAAACTTCTGGGAGCAATGGTCAAGCAAAACGGATGATAAACTCCATTTTTAGAAATGAAAATCATTCCCAAAGGAACCATAGCCACTTTTAAAAGATAATAAGAGGATACCCAATAACTTTGACAGTTTTGGTGAAACAAGTTTCTAGAGAATACAAACCACATCTGAGACAAAGAGGCATGGATAACCTGCCTAGTTCTAGATCTGCGAAAGGAATGATAACTCCAGGGCACGCACTGCCCACCAAACCACAGTCCTGCCGCCAGAACACCTGCGGGCTGACAGGCTTTCATCCATGACCTCTGCCAAATATTTGTGAAGGAAAACACACAGGTTTTAATAAACTTGTCCAGATAATAGAATAAGAGGGAATCCTGCCCAGTTCATTTTATGAGATCAGCATAACTCGCTATCAACAGCTGACAAGGGGCTTGCAAGGAAGAGTAATCTCTTGAGGAACATAGGTGTCAAATTCCTAAACACGCATTATTCAATCAAATTCAGAGTTATAGAAAAGTAAATGAAAGAAGAATGGAACTGGAGGAATCAACCTACCTGACTTCAGGCTCTACTACAAAGCCACAGTTATCAAGACAGTATGGTACTGGCACAAAGACAGAAATATTGATCAATGGAATAAAATAGAAAGCCCAGAGATAAATCCACGCACATATGGACACCTTATCTTCGACAAAGGAGGCAAGAATATACAATGGATTAAAGACAATCTCTTTAACAAGTGGTGCTGGGAAATCTGGTCAACCACTTGTAAAAGAATGAAACTGGATCACTTTCTAACACCATACACAAAAATAAACTCAAAATGGATTAAAGATCTAAACGTAAGACCAGAAACTATAAAACTCCTAGAGGAGAACATAGGCAAAACACTCTCCGACATACATCACAGCAGGATCCTCTATGACCCACCTCCCAGAATATTGGAAATAAAAGCAAAAATAAACAAATGGGACCTAATTAACCTTAAAAGCTTCTGCACATCAAAGGAAACTATTAGCAAGGTGAAAAGACAGCCTTCAGAATGGGAGAAAATAATAGCAAATGAAGCAAACCGACAAACAACTAATCTCAAAAATATACAAGCAACTCCTACAGCTCAACTCCAGAAAAATAAATGACCCAATCAAAAAATGGGCCAAAGAACTAAATAGACATTTCTCCAAAAAGACATACAGATGGCTAACAAACACATGAAAAGATGCTCAACATCACTCATTATCAGAGAAATGCAAATCAAAACCACTATGAGGTACCATTTCACACCAGTCAGAATGGCTGCGATCCAAAAGTCTACAAATAATAAATGCTGGAGAGGGTGTGGAGGAAAGGGAACCCTCTTACACTGTTGGTGGAAATGCAAACTAGTACAGCCACTATGGAGAACAGTTTGGAGATTCCTTAAAAACTGGAAATAGAACTGCCTTATGATCCAACAACCCCACTGCTGGGCATACACACTGAGGAAACCAGAAGGAAAGAGACACGTGTACCCCAATGTTCATTGCAGCACTGTTTATAATAGCCAAGACATGGAAGCAACCTAGATGTCCATCAGCAGATGAATGGATAAGAAAGCTGTGGTACATATACACAATGGAGTATTACTCAGCCATTAAAAAGAATACATTTGAATCAGTTCTAATGAGGTGGATGAAACTGGAGCCTATTATACAGAGTGAAGTAAGCCAGAAGGAAAAACATAAATACAGTATACTAACGCACATATATGGAACTTAGAGAGATGGTAACAATAACCCGTGTACGAGACAGCAAAAGAGACACTGATGTATAGAACAGTCTTATGGACTCTGTGGGAGAGGGAGAGGGTGGGAAGATTTGGGAGAATGGCAATGAAACATGTAAAATATCATGTAGGAAACGAGTTGCCAGTCCAGGTTCGATGCATGATGCTGGATGCTTGGGGCTGGTGCACTGGGACGGCCCAGAGGGATGGTATGGGGAGGGAGGAGGGAGGAGGGTTCGGGATGGGGAACACATGTATACCTGTGGCGGATTCATTTTGATATTTGGCAAAACTAATACAATTATGTAAAGTTTAAAAATAAAATAAAATTGGAAGAATAAAAAAAAAAAAAAAAAAAGTAAATGTATTCTTTTAACTAGGTTGAACGTTTTTTTTTGTATTCCAGGAACTAAATTTTGATCAAACATTCAAAAATAATCTGTATAATTTACCACATTAATAAAATAAAGGTGTGCAATCACACAATCATATTTAAAAGGTCAGTTACGGTTTAGATAAGATTTAATTAATAAACTATAAAGCATGCAAACTCATTAGTACACACACACATACCATTCCACTCGTGAATTCTTTATTTCATGTGTGAATCATCAAAAGTCCTGGCAGAAATAAAATTTAGGTCTTAAAATTTGTTGGAATGCCTTTAGAAAAGATGGTTTCAAAGATGCGGTGGAAAAGAGAATCCACTTGCTAGAGCAAAGATGATGTTGGTGGGGGAATGGTTACTGAGCTAAACTTTGGAGTAAACTGTTACTTTTGATAGGATGCAAAATAAAATTTGAAGTGAAACTATGCCTGTTCCCTCCACCAGAACCCGGGGAAAGGATCAAAATTCCGCACGGAAGTGGCCGCAGGTGTGCCAGTTGCATACAGCCCTGAAATAGGCTCAGAGGCTTTCTGGTACAGGAGGCTTCCTGGTAGGGAAAACATCTCTCTGCACGAGGAGCAAACATGGCTTTGGGAAAGGGATGATTTCTCAAGTTCAGGGTGATGTGGTTACAGACAAATTATCTCCTGTACCATGAAAAGATTCCTGAGTCGGTGGATGGAGACCTGCACAGCCAGGAGCCAGAGGAATGAAAACTGGAGACTGTAGTCATCTGAGCGGACCGACAGCCCCACACCAAACGCGAGCCATGGCGTCTGAGCATAGGCAGCATGGGAAACAATGCCTGCACAAGTCGCTTCCCACACCACCCAAACATCTTGACATGCACAAAATTTTAGAAACCTAGACAGAGCCTCAAGAAATGCTGGTGGGTAGCCCTGAGTGGGCTCTTCTGTTTTCAACTCCTAGCTACTAATGGATCGTGTCTCATTAAAGTAAAATAAATAAATAAAATGTAAAAAGTAAGCTACACATTTCATACACCTCGGTTGGTAAACTGCTAAATGAGCATCCTAGGATGCAAGATCTAGTTGTAGAATTTTGGAGCCGCCGGGAATCACTGCAAAACTATAGTCCTCAGTCATAACTAGGAACAAGACCTAGGCCAAGGGCTAGCCAAGGTGAATAGGAGTGCAGCCTGGGCACAGGGAAGGGCTGCATCCTGGGCTTCGGGGACGTGGTCCAGGTGCTGGCAGCAGCATGTCTGTGGGCTGTGAGAACTAGCCTGCCTCCATTCATGGGAAAGAGGTAGAGGATTTATTTCATTTGACATCTCAAATGCTGTTTCAATTAGCCTATGAACAGGAGTGGGCCCGAGATCCCTGAGACCTGAGTTTGGCCCACAGAGTTCTTTGATCCCTCTACCAGGGCTCACTAGCCTTCAGAAATATCTGTCCATCAGCCCAGCACCTTCAAGGGGCCTCTCAGATCCTGGAAAGTTTCAACTTAGAAATATAACAAGTGGTTAAAAGTTGATCCCAGAAAATGAGATTTATGAGAAGAAATAAGTACTGGCCCAGATTCTCATCTACACTCTGCTCTCAAATCAGGCAATGCCAACTGACTTCTTCAAATCTAACCTGCAAGATGGAAGAGGGTCGCCACTGGTAGGGGGATAGCCTACTGGGACCTTCAAATGTAGTTTAGTTCCTCTTTTTATATCATTAATTACAAAACATGGAAGTCAGTATTTGTCATCCCCAAAATAGGAATGGCCCATATGTTGGGATTTAAACATAGAATAAAGTTTGCGTGTCTCTCTCCCCCTTCCCTCCAAATCCATCCCCTCTGGGCTGACATATTTTTTGGTTGCTCTGAACTTGAAAATAGAATGTTTGTGGCTCTGAGACTCTTCTTGTCTCCTTCTTTTATGGGAACAGTGTAACATACACTTCTATTTTGGACAGAGACCTTCTGTTTTGAAAATTTGGGGGAGAGAAAGGCCTGCGGCCCTTTGTCAATACAGCATATGTCAGCATGAAGCAGAATTAATTTTATGAAAAAGAGAACGTGTTTGTCTTTAACCTTTTAAGGTGTTGTAGTCAGGGACAGAGAGTGGTGCTGCAGATCTCAAAGAAGTTGGTTCTGTGGATGAGTAAGGAAACTGTGTAGGGAGAACCCAGGTGGAGAATTCTTTACAGGGGGTCTGGGTATGAAGTGCAATTGACATAACTTCTAGTGGGTGCTCTGTGGCATGGTCACTAGCAAAGGCAGCCTATAAGTCATGGGCTCCCACAAACATGCCAAATGGAACACCACAGACTCAGAGATGGCAGAGGGCTTGTGCCACCTCCATAAGGCCTATGCATGCTCTAACTCTATGCATGTATGGCTTTTTTGCAACCCCATGGGCTGTAGCTCACCAGGGTTCTCTGTCCATGGGATTTACCAGGCTAGAATAATGGAGTGGGCTGCCATTTCCTTCTCCCGGGGATCTTATTGAACAAGAATTTGAACCCATGACTCCTATAGGCTTGTATTATGTACAAATAACTTCTCATGAAATTATAAGAATGGATTATGCTTTAAATCTGAGTTCTGGTTTCTTTGACTGTCTTTGGGCAGAGGCTGCAGTGAAGAATTCAGGGGCTTTGGAACCAGACTGGGGATTTGGGGTACACCACCCATCTTATGGGGCTTCCCATAGAGCTCAGTTGGTAAAGAATCTGCCTGCAGTGCAGGAGACCTGGGTTCTATCCCTTGGTTGGGAAGATCTCCTGGAGAAAGAAATGGCAACCCACTCCAGTATCCTTGCCTGGAAAATCCCATGGACAGAGGGGCCTGGTTGGCTGCAGTCCATGGGGTCGCAAAGAGTTGGGCATGACTGAGCAACTAAGACTTCAGCTTGAACTTCAACCCATCTTATGATTATACAGTGGACGTGACAAATAGATTGACGGGTTTAGATCTGAAAGACAGAGTGGCTGAAGAACTATGGATGGAGGCTCATGACATCATATAGCAGGCAATGCCCAAAACTCCATACCAGTTGTGCTCATTTCACATGCTAGCAAGGTCATGCTCAAGCTAGACTTCAACAGTACGTGAACTGAGAGGTCCCAGATGTACAAGCTGGATTAAAAATGGAAGAGGGACCAGAGATCAAATGGTCAACACCTCCTGGATCATGGAAAAAGCAAGGGAGTTCCAGAAAAACATCTGCTGTTGCTTAATTGACACACTAAAGCCTATGACTGTATGGATCACAACAAACTTGTGGAAATAAAGAGATGAGAATATCAGACAACCTTACTTGCCTTATGAGAAACTTTTATGCAAGTCACGAAGTAACTGTTAGAGCCAGACGTGGAGCAAGGAACTGATTTAAAATTGGAAAAGGAGTACATCAAGGCTTTATATTGTCATCTTGCTGATTTAACTTATATGCAGAGTTCATAATGCAAAATTCCAGACATGATGAATCACAAGCTGGAATGAAGATTGCCAGGAGAAATATGAACGACCTCAGATGTGCAGATTATATCACCCTAATGGCAGAAAGTGAAGAGGAGCTAAAGAGCCTCTTGATGAAGGTGAAAGAGGAGAGTGAAAAACCTGCCTTAAAACTGAGCATTCAAAAAACTAAGATCATGGCATCTGGTCCCATCACTTCATGACAAATAGATGGGGAAAAAGTAGAGACAGTGAGAGACTTCATTTTCTTGGGGTCCAAAATCACTACAGATGGTGACTTCAGCCATGAAATTAAAAGATGCTTGCTCCTTAGAAGAAAAGCTATGACAGACTTAGAGAGCATATTAAAAAGCAAAGACGTCACTCTGCCAACAAAGGTCCGTCTAGTCACAGCTATAGTTTTTCCAGTAGTCATGTACGGATATGAGAGTTGTACCATAAATAAGACTGAGAGATGAAGAATTAATGCCTTCAAACTGTGGTGCTGGAGAAGATTCTTGAGAGTCCTTTGGAGAGCAAGGAGATCAAACAACATGCTAAAGGAAATCAGACCTGAATATTCATTGGAAAGACGGATGCTGAAGCCGAAGCTCCAATACTTTGGCTATTTGATGTGGAGATTCGACTCATTGGAAAAGATCCTGATGCTGGCAAAGAGTGAAGGCAGGAGGTGAAGGGGACGACAGAGGATGAGATGGTTGGATGACATCATCGACTCAATGGACATGAGTTTGAGCAGGCTCTGGGAGGTGCTGAACGACAGAGAAGACTGGCGTGCTGTGGTCCATGGGGTCGCAAACAGCAGGACACAACTTAGTGACTAAACAACAACCCATCTTATATGAGCTTCATTTTCTCCTTCTGTCTAATGAGAAGGATAATCAGTAACAATAATTTGTTGGACAGATTAAACATAGAAACACACAGCATACACTTACAAAGCAGAAGGTACAGAATATATGGATTATATGTGGTCTACTTTTATTATGAAAATATGATAGACATCCTCTGGAAAAAAAAAAAAAAACTCTGACCAACCAGCTGTGATCATCATTCTTGACTGTCATTTTCTATCAAAGTAGGATACCAGTTCTCTTCTCCCCCACTGTTTTGTTTAATCAGCCAATCACAGATCAGAAAATATAGTCTCTTTATTTTTTCTTCTAGTAAATGTGGTTAGCACACTAAGTACAGTCTTCACAAGTTAGACTTAAGTGTAGGTTTCATTTGAGGACACATACATACACACATCTATAAAACTGGAAGCGTGTGTTTCTAGGCTTTAATCTAACTCCTCTCACTTTGGGGAATGAGGCACAGAGAGTTCAAATTCAGTTGGAGCACCTCAGAGTTGGAAATGACTCAAGAGAAGCAGTTATCTGATTGCAGATTGTGTTTCTTCCACAACTCCCCGATGAGTCAATTCCTTTTCTCTGTTTATTCATCTCCAGAACCTGCCTAGTCCAGAGTTAGAGCCCAGATTGGTCCAGCATTTTCCTTTTAGTATCAAATGGAAACCTGGCCTCCTAAAGCATTCACTCTGCTTCCACACCCGGGTTCCTTGGAGAACGAGGATGATCCTCCCACATGCTAGTACCTCAGTGATTTTGTGGCAGCTCCAAATCCTGCAGAGTCTTTCCTTTGCCAGAGCCTTTACTGTCACCTTCCCCACCCTGATGGATGCTCTGAACCAGCCCATTGTGTGGCACACAGAAATAGGAAGTGAGATTTGATGTCAGACCGAACCTGTGAGGTCAGCTTTCTGATTTGTGATGTTAAGAGGCATCATTTCATGATGTGGATGAACCTAGAGATTGTCATACAGAAAGGAGTAAGTCAGAAAGAGCAAAACAAATATCATATATTAAGGGATATATATGGAATCTAGAAAAATGGTACAGATGAACCTATTTGCAGGACAGGAATAGAGGCACAGGTATAGAGAATGGATTTGTAGACATACAAGGGGAAGGGGTGGAAGATGAAGTGAGAGAATAAATAGCATTGACATATATACATTGTGTGGAGAAGGAAATGGCAACCCACTCCAGTATTCTTGCCTGGAGAATTCCGTGGACAGAGGAGCCTGGCAGGATACAGTCCACAGGGTCACAAAGAGTCGGACACGACTGAGTGGCTGAGAACGTATACACTGCATGTGTGCCTGCTCAGTCACTCAGTCGTACCTGACTCTTTTTGACTCCATGGACTGTAGCCCGCCAGGCTCCTCTATCCATGAGATTTCCCAAGCAAGAATACTAGAATGAGTTGCCATTTCCTTCTCCAGGATCTTCCTGATCTAGGGATCGAACCTGCATCTCCTGCATCGGCAGGTATACACTGCTGCATGTAAAACAGACAGGTACTAAGAAGCTGGTGTATAATACAGGGAGCTCAGCTCAGTGCCCTGTGATGACCTAGAGGGGTGAGATGTGGGGAAGGGAGGTTCACGAGGGAGGGGATAGATGTATACACTGGGCTGATTCATGATGTTGTACAGCAGAAACTAACACAACATTATAAGGAATTATATTCCAATAAAAAAAGCAAAAAAAAAAAAGTCATCACATCATAGGCATATTGTGAGATGTAACAAATATGTCCATTTCTTTGCCTCTTTCCTTTTCTGGACCCATATGATTTAACCAGAGATGCATTGTTAGTTGAACTGTGGAGGAATAATTGGTAGGAGTTGGATCTTCTTCCTTGGTTAAGGATAAAGCCCAAAATTAAGAAAATGAGAAAGAAGATCTGTTATGTTGCATTCATTTTCCCCCAAAACTGTTGCATAATTACATTGCCTCAAAGCATATAATTAGAACTTATAATTCTTATCTCATTATAGTAGCTTTGAGCTTTAACAAATTTTAAATGTAAGCAATATTTGTATGGCTTATTATGTTTATAAAAGTAAGGAAAAAAATAAAAAGACAGTGAAGTTGCAATTTAAGTAACGATTGTTTTTATTGCTCTCCTTTTCCCCACCCCTGTCTACAAGATAAAGGCAAGATCACATAGTTGTAGCTGTTCTTCATCGCTTGGCTGTGTGTGGGTGTTTTTTCTCTGAAAGTCACAAAAAATAAGGCCTTGGCAAATCATTTAAAAAGTAATTTTTTAAACAAACTTCACTGAAGGTCTATTAAGCACCAAATACAATGATAATTGTATTGGATTTTTTCCCTTTCTTTTATAATACTAACATGTTTTCAATATCTGGAGACCAGAGGGGTTCCTGCAGCTTCTGGCAAGTTCCAAGTGTAAAGGGCAGGGAGACAGGGCACACATCTGCATCATCACAGCCCGAGTCCTGGGCATGGACAAAGGCAGCTGCCCTGGCTGCCATGTACAGTCCAGGGGCACACTGAGGTGCCCAGTGGGAGGAGAAGCAGGCTGAGGAAGGCATGGGATTGAGGTGGGGAGAAGACTGTGTACCCCTTTCCCAAGAATAGCAAGCAGGAGTATGGGAGCAGCAAATTCAGGAGGACGGAGCAGCAAACACTACTCTACGGAAGGCTGAAATTATATCTGCCTAAGACATGTGATCCCAGGCTAGGGGATTATGAGGCCACAGGGTTTAGAGGCAAAGAAGTTTCTGTTTCCTGGTGAAGGTAAGAGTCATAGGCCTCATCAGGAACTCTGACTTGATGCAAGATGTGCCGGGAGTTGTATCCCACCACAGGAAACAGGAAAAGTAGGGTTGAGTGAAGGCTTCCCAGGTGGCACTTGTGGTAAAGAACCTGCCTGTCAATGCAGGAGACATAAGAGATGTAGGTTCAATCCCTGGGTCGGGAAGATCCCCTGGAGGAGGGCATGGTAACCCACTCCAGTATTCTTGCCTGGAGAATCCCATGGACAGAGGAGCCGGCAGGCTACACAGTCCATAGGGTCGGAAAGAGTCAGAGGAGACTGAAGTGACTCAGCACAGCACAGCACAGCACTGAGCGAATGCACATCAAATCAGGAATGGGGCAGAAAACCCATAAACAGATGGAAGGCACCCAGAGGGGCTCATCTGGTGACCGCCCCTCACTGCAGCATGGCACCTGGAGGCTCCCCCTGTGCTTGGGTCCACTGTGGCCTCTTTCACTTTGGGAGATGGATTCTAGCTGCACAGCCAGGTAGGCTAGAATCTGCAGACTCTGGGACTTGCTGGTGAATTACCTGCTACAGCTGGCAGAGCCCTGAGCTGGCCGAGGTGGACAGATTGTCCCTGAGCCAGTTCTGATGCTGGGGACTGGCACACACGGAGAAGCTTCTGCATTAATGATAAGGGGTGGCCTCAGCACCCCACTCTGATCTTCCTGCTCTCCTCCAAACCCATGACATTTCTCTTGCTCAGATAAGATGCTCACATAGGAGTACTGAAGATTAATTATTTCGTGTCAGAAGAGGGTGGTATTTCTTATGATGAAGAGTTTCATGTAACTGCTAAGTATTACTATAATTAGGGAGCTAAGCAGATACATCTATCCTGTATCTACTAATTATGCAGGGAAGTAAATTAATTTTTCCCTATCCATGCTCATTTTGCCTGTTGGTTATTTTTATATCAAGTACAAGGAGAAAGCCTTATCTCTTTCAGTATGGATTGTATATGTTGTGCTCCTCTATCCAACCAATTTAGATAAAACTGGATCCACCCTAGAGAAATTTCATTTGGAGAAATGGTGGTGGGAGGAGATAAGACCTCCTTGTCTGAGTGAGTTATAAATAGCGGACAAATAAATAGAAAGCCCCAGCTGCTGTAGGGAGAAAAAAAAATGTGTGTTTTTTTCTTCTGTTACTGTATAATTAGCATGAGTCACTGTCCTCCTGGCTGGGAGTATGTGAGGGAGAGGAGGAGGAGATATGGAGGAAGACAGCCAGGCCTGGGACCAGGGAAGGGGTCATTCTTCCTTGAGTTTCTCAGCGACTGGAGTTCCAGAACAAATGGTACACCAAAAGCATCTGGTCCTAGCAGGGCAGCCAGGAGGGAGGCCTGGAACATCGTTGCTCATGGGACTCACAGACAAGACACTCTGGATGTGGGTCCATGCACGATGCGTCATGTCTGCATTTTGTTTCCTCTTCAAGGACTCGTTCCCCAGGACTTGTTTTAATAGATACCAATCTGTGATCTTCTCATCACTTTTCCCTGTTGCATGTCCCTTCTGGGGGTAGTCATCTGGTCCTCATGCGGTGTCCATGCTGCAAACTCAGGCAAGTCCCTTCCCCCATCTGGCCTGCAATCCCATTCCTAGATAGAAGCAAGGCTACTTCAAGACTGCATGGAAACCACACCGTTCTGGGGAGCTACTAGAGAGGGGTGTTATTTACTCCTGTGATCAAGGGCAGTCATTCTGCTGCTCTGTCTCTTCCTCCCTGTCTCTTACTCAGTGCCCTCACACACAGTGACAGTCACTCAGGCAAACACGTCCTAGCTCTTGGAAGCAGCAGGAACTCTATTGGACTGTCTCAGGCTTAGACATAGCCCCACCTAATTTTGCTCCAGTTCTATTTGCTACTCCAAGACAGGATCCAGACTAAGGTAAGATGAGCAAGGCATCTAGAGCACAAAATTTAAAGGCACATTCATTTTCAGGAGCAGATCCCTCACTCAGGATAATCCTGAAAGTGAGGGACTCCTTAAGTCTCAGGCTCTGAGTACCTCACTCGCCTTACCCCAGTTCCTGCTCTGCTCCAGGGTTCCCTAGGATTTACTCATCAGAGGAACTCTGGAGGGCTAAAGAGTGACCCCCAAGATATCTAGGTCCTAAACCCTGGAATTTGTGAATGTTACCTTAAATTGCAGAATGGGCTTGGTAGATATTGATTAAATATCTAATCTAATTAAAGAACTTGAGCTGGGGGAGGTTATCCTGCATTATACCCTTGGGGTCTAAATATGATCACCGTGTCCTTATACGAAGGAAGGAGAGAGACATTTGAGTACTTAGAAGAGAGAAGGCACCGCCATGATGTTAACAGAGAGAGCTGGATTTAAGATGCTGTGCTATGGACTTCGAGGATTGAAGAAGACACCAGCCAAGAAATGTGGACAGCCTCTGGAACTGCACAAAGGCAAGGAACAATGTCCCATAGAGCTTTCAGAGGAAGCATGATCTCTTTGATTTTTACCCACCAAGAACCGTAAGAGAATAAATGTATATTTTTTAAGCCGCTGATTTTGGGGTGATTTATTACAGCAGTCATGAGAAATGAATTGGAAACCCAGCTCCTTCTACACTTGGCTTCCCCCAAACCATCTGGGACGCTTCTCATCATGCCCCCCAAATGCAGAATAGGATAGACTGATACAGACCTCTCACCCACACACACTAAAGCTGAACTCTCGCTTTCCCTTCATACTCTGACTCGATCTTTACCCTGTTGCTGGAGATGGGGCTTTTGCCACTCCACAGCTCAGAATTTGACAGAGGTGGAAGGCCTGCGTAGGAGGCGACAATGAGGGAATTTCGGTAAATATCACAGCAAGCTTTATCTCCACGAAGACAGCGAGCAAAGCATTTTATATACTAAGATATTTACCCATGAGGCAGTCCAGTTCACCCTCAGTATGCAAATAAATAGAGAATGAGAGAGTTAATTTATTTGTTCTAACCTCACAGTTAATAAGCAGCAAAACAAGATTCTCTTTTCTCCTCTTATTTTTTCCTTCAAACCAGGAATTTAGAGCCCCCTCCTGGAGCTTACAGGATCTGGAATTTCACATCTGCTGCCTATAATGAGTCCTGGACCAGGGACAGGACATCCTGGGCGCCACAGTGATGCAGCTGTGATGGCATTGTTGCTGCTTTCTCAGTTATTGGCGGGCGGAGGGGGTGGTACTCTTGCCTGGAGAATCCCATGGACGGAGGAGCCTGGTAGGCTGCAGTCCATGGGGTCGCTAAGAGTCGGACACGAGTAAGCGACTTCACTTTCACTTTTCACTTTCATGCATTGGAGAAGGCAATGGCAACCCACTCCAGTGTTCTTGACTGGAGAATCCCAGGGACAGTGGAGCCTGGTGGGCTGCCGTCCATGGAGTCGCACAGAGTCGGACACGACTGAAGCGAATTAGCAGCAACAGCAGCAGGAGGGGTGGTAGAGTTTAAGCTCTTACTGCACTTAGGAAGCCCTCTGTGACATGGCCCTAGCCTCCTGCTTCACTGGGCATGGCAGCTGTACCCCGGTCTTTGTGCTGCTCGCCACAGCCTCCCCACAACCTCCCCATCCTCCCTGGTTCTGCAAACACACAGGCTTTGGCACATGTTTCTCTGTTCTGCAAGTGCCAAATCAAAAGTGTCCTCTTTGGCTACGTCTCTTCTGATACCCTTTGGAAAAAGCGAGGGTGCCCTTCTAGGTGCCCCAGAGTTTCCATCAGAAGCCCTTTCTCACTGCCCTATGATTGTTTAGTCTCTTTCTTCCTGAACCAGCCAGACTGTACCTTAAAAATTCTGTACCTTTTCCCTAAGCAACTTGCATAGTGCCCAGTACATAAAGGTCACTCAATACATGTTTGTTCAATGAGTGAATAAATGAAAGTGAAAGTGTTAGTCATTCAGTCAAGTCCAACACTTTGCGACCCCATGGACTGTAGCCTGCTAGGCTCCTCTGTCCGTGGGATTCTCTAGGCAAGGATACTGGAGTGGGTAGCCATTCCTTTTCTAGGGGATCCTCCCAACCCAGGGATCAAACCAAGTCTCCCACATTGCAGGCAGATTCTTTACCATCTGAGCCACCAGGTAAGCCCCTAGTAAATGAATACATAAGTATAATAAAGTAGAATGTTATTACTGATAGAAAATTCATTCTGGCATCTCTGCAGACCATTATCTAAGACTTGCCCCAGGGTAAGATAAAGCCTAAGAGAATATTTTGGAGGATAAATTCCAGTCTGACCCTTGGAAACAGGGTGAGGTAGGGCTGCAGTGATTTTTTTCTTCTCCTTGGTTTTGCATTTCATTTCAGTAACTACACTGTATCTCACCAATTGTGGAGCTGTATATCTTATAGATGGAGCACATCGAATAGAATGAGTGTGCTGGGTAGATTATGTGGAGAATTGAAAATGAACATCAATTTACTTGAAGCTGAAAATAAAAGTTTCCTGGGAAGAAAAATCAGTAATGTGAATTTTCCCTTGAACCCAGAGGTAGATGAATGGGTGAGACCAAATAGTGATACTATAAAAACATGTCACAGAATCTGGGAGAGGGGAAGACATTCGTGGGGCAGAGAGGGAAATCCTGAACAAGGAAATACACTCGGAAGCCTCTTTCTTCTTCCTCCTTTTGCTTTACTTCTCTAACTTTCAGCACGAGGTCATCCTAAGGTGTACCTGGTTCATGAAAGTCCTGTTTTACGAGTATTAGGTCTCTTCAGCCTTTTATCTTAATGACTATATATCTTAGTCCCCAAATTCTATAATTTATTTTTTATTTTTTATTGAAGTACAATTGACTTACAATGTTGTATTTGTTTCAAGTGTCCAGCAAAGTGCTTCAGTTTCACATATGCATATGGATCTATTTTTCCGATTCTTTATAGGTGATTGTAAAGTACTGAGTAGAGTTCTCTGTGCTATATGGTAGATCCTTGTTGGTTATCTATTTTATATATAATGATGTGTATATATTGCTACCAAATTCCCAATTTGTTCCCCTCCCCTTTCCTCTTTGATAACCATAAATTTGTTTTCTATGTCTATGGGTCTATTTATGTTTTGTATATAAGGTCATTTGTGTATTTTCTTTTAGATCCCCCATATAAGCATTATCCTATGCTATTTGTTTTTCTCTGTCTGACTTACTTCACTTATTATGACAGTCTCTAGGTCCATCCACATTGTTACAAATGGCATTATTTAATTCTCTTTTATGACTGAGTCCACTGGGGCTTCCCTAGTGGCTCAGTAGTAAAGCATCTGCCTGAAATACAGGAGACAGCAGCAAGAGATGCAGATTTGACCCCTGGGTCAGGAAGATCTCCTGGAAAAGAAAATGGCAACCCACTCCAATTTTCTTGCCTGGAGAATCCCATGGACAGAGAAGCCTGGCAGGCTTCAATCCATGGAGTCACAAGAGTTGGACACAACGTGACAACAGAACAACAATAGTCCATTGTGTGTGTGTGTGTCCACATCTTGACTTGTTCATCTGCTGATGGACATTTAGAGGCTGCCATGTCTTGGTTATTGTAAGGAGTGGTGCAGTGAACACTGAGGTGTGTGTCTTTTTGAATTATGTTTTTTTCTAGATACATGTACAGAAATGGGACTGCTGGATTATACAGTAGCTCTAATTTTTGTTTCTTAAGGAACCTCCATACTTTTCTCCTTAGTAGCTGTACCAATTTACATTCCCACCAACAGTGTAAGAGGGTTCCCTTTTTTCCAGCCCCTCTCCAGCATTTATTATTTATAGACTTTCTGATGATGGCTGTTCTGATTGGTATGAAGTGATATGTAGTTTGATTTGCATTTCCCTGCTGATTATTGATAGTGAGCATCTTTTCATGAGTGTTTTGGCCATCTGAATGTCTTTGGTAAAAATCTGCAATTTCAGAAGTTAGGAAGTCTGGGAAGGTGTGAGTTGAGGAAATAATGACAAGTTGAATGAGGAATAGGTTCCAATCCTTGACCGGAGGAAAACAAACCCTGCAAAATATGTTTAGCCTAAGGATAAGTCAGAAAACACCCTAAGTACCGAACCATTTTCTATTTCCAGGTTTAGTGGTAGTGGAAACATGTAAGTCCAATAGAGGAGGGGAAGGAGCATGGCCTCTGGGGTCGGAGTGGCCCTAGGCTCCCCTCCTAACTCTCTTAGTTGCTAACAGAGGAACACCAGGCTAACAGCCAGCCTTGCCTCACCTGTCCTCACAGTTAGAAGTACGTTCATCTCCCCCATGAAGAATTGCTGTGGCCACTGTACATGAGAGGACAGACGGGCTGTTCCTGCCACATGCAGGGCAGAATCACACTGTGGAGTCATAACAGGTAAGCTCCTCCTTTGAGAGAGTCATTTCCTAGGTAGGTTGATAAGAAGTCTAGGGGTCCCCAAGGAGAGAGGGGTCTGGAATTCTCAAGGAGGAAGAAAGGACAAACTTTTTTTTCCTTCTCTATATTCCTTAGGATTATATAACAATAATGTATCCTGCCTGAGGACAGTCTCTGGATTAAAGACACTCTGGATTAAACCTTCTGGCTAATTCTGTTATCTTAAAATGTAAATCTACTACTTTGGGCAGGAATCCCTCAAACGAAATGGAGTAGCCATCATGGTCAACAAAAGAGTCCGAAATGCAGTACTTGGATGCAATCTCAAAAACGACAGAATGATCTCTGTTCATTTCCAAGGCAAATCATTCAATATCACAGTAATCCAAGTCTATGCCCCAACCAGTAACGCTGAAGAAGCTGAAGTTGAACAGTTCTATGAAGACCTACAAGACCTTTTAGAACTAACACCCAAAAAAGATGTCCTTTTCATTATAGGGGACTGGAATGCAAAAGTAGGAAGTCAAGAAACACCTGGAGTAACAGACAAATTTGGCCTTGGAATACGGAATGAAGCAGGGCAAAGACTAGTAGAGTTTTTCCAAGAAAATGCACTGGTCATAACAAACACCCTCTTCCAACAACACAAGAGAAGACTCTATACATGAACATCACCAGATGGTCAACACTGAAATCAGATTGATTTATATTCTTTGCAGCCAAAGATGGAGAAGCTCTATACAGTCAGCAAAAACAAGACCAGGAGCTGACTGTGGCTCAGACCATGAACTCCTTATTGCCAAATTCAGACTTAAATTGAAGAAAGTAGGGAAAACCACTAGACCACTCAGGTATGACATAAATCAAATCCCTTATGATTATACAGTGGAAGTGAGAAATAGATTTAAGGGCCTAGATCTGATAGATAGTCTGACGAACTATGGAATGAAGTTCGTGACGTTGTACAGGAGACAGGGATCAAGACCATCCCCATGGAAAAGAAATGCAAAAAAGCAAAATGGCTGTCTGGGGAGGCCTTAGAAATATCTGGGAAAAGA
Organism: Bos mutus; assembly: GCF_027580195.1. Lineage (NCBI taxonomy): Eukaryota > Metazoa > Chordata > Mammalia > Artiodactyla > Bovidae > Bos > Bos mutus. The sequence continues at coordinate 4,558,071 of NC_091644.1, read as the reverse complement.
AGAGAAGTGAAAAGCAAAGGATAAAAGGAAAGATATAAGCATCTGAATGCAGAGTTCCAAAGAATAGCAAGAAGAGATAAGAAAGCCTTCTTCAGTGATCAATGCAAAGAAATAGAGGAAAACAACAGAAGGGGAAAGACTAGGGATCTCTTCAAGAAAATCAGAGATACCAAAGGAACATTTCATGCAAAGATGTGCTCGATAAAGGACAGAAATGGTATGGACCTAACAGAAGCAGAGATATTAAGAAGAGATGGCAAGAATACACAGAAGAACTGTACAAAAAAGATCTTCACGACCCAGATAATCACGATGGTGTGATCACTGACCTAGAGCCAGACATCTTGGAATGTGAAGTCAAGTGGGCCATAGGAAGCATCACTACGAACAAAGCTAGTGGAGGGGATGGAATTCCAGTGGAGCTCTTCCAAATCCTGAAAGATGATGCTGTGAAAGTGCTGCACTCAATATGCCAGCAAATTTGGAAAACTCAGCAGTGGCCACAGGACTGGAAAAGGTCAGTTTTCATTCCAATCCCAAAGAAAGGCAATGCCAAAGAATGCTCAAACTACCGCACAATTGCACTCATCTCACACACTAGTAAAGTCATGCTCAAAATTCTCCAGGCTAGGCTTCAGCAATATGTGAACTGTGCACTTCCTGATGTTCAAGCTGGTTTTAGAAAAGGCAGAGGAAGCAGAGATCAAATTGCCAACATCCACTGGATCATGGAAAAAGCAAGAGAGTTCCAGAAAAGCATCTATTTCTGCTTTATTGACTATGCCAAAGCCTTTGACTGTGTGGATCACAATAAACTGTGCAAAATTCTTCAAGAGATGGGAATACCAGACCACCTGAGCTGCCTCTTGAGAAATTTGTATGCAGGTCAGGAAGCAACAGTTAGAACTGGACATGGAACAACAGACTGGTTCCAAATAGGAAAAGGAGTTCATCAAGGCTATATATTATCACCCTGCTTATTTAACTTATATGAAGAGTACATCATGAGAAACGCTGGACTGGAAGAAACACAAGCTGGAATCAAGATTGCCGGGAGAAATATCAATAACCTCAGATGCGCAGATGACACCACCCTTATGGCAGAAAGTGAAGAGGAACTCAAAAGCCTCTTGATGAAAGTGAAAGTGGAGAGTGAAAAAGTTGGCTTAAAGCTCAACATTCAGAAAATGAAGATCATGGCATCCGGTCTCATCACTTCATGGGAAATAGATGGGGAAACAGTGGAAACAGTGGCAGACTTTATTTTTCTGGGCTCCAAAATCACTACAGATGGTGACTGCTGCCATGAAATTAAAAGACGCTTACTCCTTGGAAGGAAAGTTATGACCAACCTATACAGCATATTCAAAAGCAGAGACATTACTTTGTTCACAAAGGTCCGAATAGTCAAGGCTATGGTTTTTCCTGTGGTCATGTATGGATGTGAGAGTTGGACTGTGAAGAAGGCTGAATACCGAACAATTGATGCTTTTGAACTGTGGTGTTGGAGAAGACTCTTGAGAGTCCCTTGGACTGCAGGGAGATCCAACCAGTCCATTCTGAAGGAGATCAGCCCTGGGATTTCTTTGGAAGGACTGATGCTAAAGCTGAAACTCCAGTACTTTGGCCACCTCATGCGAAGAGCTGACTAATTGGAAAAGCCTCTGATGCTGGGAGGGTTTGGGGGCAAGAGGAGAAGGGGACAACAGAGAATGAGATGGCTGGATGGTGTCATCGACTTGATGGACGTGAGTCTGAGTGAACTCTGGGAGTTGGTGATGGTAGGGAGGCCTGGCGTGCTGCGATTCATGGGGTCGCAAAGAGTCGGACACGACTGAGCGACTGATCTGATCTGATCTGATCGCATGATTCAACAACAACCTTTCATCTTCCCTGTAAACACGTGGCTGCTAATTCAGATGCATAAATACTACTTTGTACCATGTTAATGGTTTATGATGTGCTTTATTTTAATGTTATGTCATCACCCTCCCTGACCCTTTCCTGGGAAGCTAATTTTGCATTTCTCTAGGTTAAGTTATAGATTTGCTACATTCCTTTACAGTATTTCCCAACAGGATAGTTATAGATTTGCTTCCCATAGTCTTCTCTCTCAAGGATTCAGGAGCTTAGGCAATAGCATTAAAGTATGCCTGTAGGAAACCAACATTGTTCCTCAAATCTTTGTTGAGTTTTACCATCCAAAAACTAGTCATGAATGTGTCTGTATGGCATATATGTTTTTTTTGAGATATACATGTACATGCATATATGTGAGTTATACGTATATGCACACTCATACATACATAAATACTTACATTATATATATATATATATATATATATATATATATATAAAAATGTATGAGTGTGTATTAGTTTACACTTAGAGATTGAATAAGCCACTTGAGTCAATGGGATCCCGGAAGCAATAAACCCAATCCAGTATACTTGGCTTCTCTGAAATCTCTTGAGAAATTGGAAACAGTTATGTACAAAATGCTGTCCCTTTTGGCACTGACATATGCTTTGCTAGGGATTTTCTGTTGCAAAGAGCAGAAACACACTCAGAAATGCTTAAGGAAATAGGTTGATTATAAGAAGAAGGGAAAGTGCAGTCAGATCTCATGGGAGTGCAAACCCTTAGGCCACTGACATGATAATCTATCTCAGGCTCCTCCTGCTCCAGGGACCACACAACTTCTTGTTTCAGTGCAGCTGACTTCTTCTGCAAGCTCCCTATTTCCTCTTATGGTTTCCTTGTACTTGTACCGCTGGCCTTCGGCTTGCATGTGATGTGATTCCAGTCAGTGCTGGCACCCACCTCTGGTCCCAACCCCACTTACGTTTCAGAGCGAAATATAATGCAGAAAGTAAGAAAGAGAGATTTTTATTAGGTTGGCCCAGGTCCCATCTACTGTGGACAGGGATAAATCAACATCAGGGTAATGACATATATTCCATGAAAGACTCAAGCCAGAGAAGAATTGATTTGCATTTCTAGTAAAGGAGGTAAAAACATGTGGTCCAAACTTTTTGAAAAGAAAAATCAGAAATTTCAGAACAGAGTTTAAAATTTGCTCAGAATTTTTGATCCATACATTCTCCTGGTGGGACTGTTGAGTAAGAACATTATACCAAGTTTGGAAACAAATAGTTACAAAATTGTTCAATGAAGCATTAATGAACGTGCAAAAGAAATTCTCAGTAATAAGGAAATGATCGCTTAAATTAGAATGTGCTTCTGATGTATTATTTAACCATCAAAATGTATAAGGATTATGACCATCTCTTGACTAAGTTTTTAAAAGATTCTAAACTGTACATAGAGTAAAATCTAAAATATGCTAAGGGTGTGCATATATAAAATACAAGCTGTGATACATCAAAATGTTTGCATCTTGTGATTTTGGTGTATAGATCTGCATTTTTCTCCCCTTTTTTGTCTAGTTTCATGTCTTACAGATTTTGTATTATGAGTGTGGTATATTATTTTATACTGAATATTTACACTAAGTCGTAGAACTTTTTAAGAGAACCCTTCTGGCTTCCTCTTCCATTTTCTCTCCCACATATTTTTGGAAATATAAACCAAGGCATGTGAACAGAGGAGACATGAGCAGAGTTAACGTTGATAGGAGGTTTAAAAAGTAAATCTGATGTACTCCAATTCGTGGCAAGAAAAATACCCTAAACAGGGCTTTCACTTTGCCAACTTTCAATTAACCTTAGGCCTTTTAAGATATATTAACACTTTTTTGTCAGCTAAATGATAATTACCCAGTTTGCTTGTCTCCAAACCTCATTAAGTCTTCTATTGACGTCCTCACAAATTACAGCATTTGAGAGACACATTCTGCTACACAATCATGAGAAAGCTTAGAAAAATGTCACTGATCACTTGTTTCTTCTTAAGGATGAAAAAACTTGACTATAGTTATTGGAGGTCCATCAATATAGTCCGAAATAGCAACCATTCTGGCAGAATTTTTAAGCTGATCTCTGAAAAAGCTGATGATTATTTTGCATTATAATAATACCTTCCCTCTCTTCCTCCCACACACATATTATCCTGGGAAGTCAGACTTCTCCATAAATGAAGAACTCTTACCTGCGTACCAGATTTGAAAACTCCATGGTCAATACAGTAGATTTTAATACCATTGGGAAGGAAGAAATGTCAACATAATACCGTTTCAAGCCAAAGAGGACTACTGTCTCCTTCTGAAGCACACAGAGCACCCACACCCACGCCTCTATAATTTGAAAACCTGTATTTCAATTTATATGTTCATGTATTCATGTAAGCAATAAGCATTTGTAGAAAAGCCTAGAACAGCTATCACTAACACCTTAACAAAACTGTTAGAAGAACTATTAGAAGACTATAAAGTACCTCTTTCACACTGGGCCAGGTAGTCCTCTAGGTGCTAGGAGTATTGTAGTTAACAAGACAAGATCTCTGCCCACGTGGAACTTCCATTTCAGTGGATGAGGTTCAATAAAGAATTGTATAGTATATGATATATATGTGTATATATATATATGTGCATATATACATGTGTATATTTTTATATAGCCATTTTATTATATATACATAATTGGTATAGTATGTATGTGTGTACCTCTATTGAACCACAAACCATGGAGATTGTGTGCTGCTAGAATGGATTTGGGAGTCACATAAGCTTGAGTTTAAACCCCTGGCTCAGTTAGGCACTACATTTTTTACATTAATTTTACTGGAGTATATATAATTGACTTACAATGTTTTGGTAGAAGTTTCTTTTGTACAGCAAAGTGAATCTGTTATACACGTATCCAGTCTTTCTAAAATTCTGTCCCTATAGAGAGGTCATTACAGAATATTAAGTAGAGTTCCTTATGCTATACATTAGGTTCTTGTTAGTTACCTATTTTATATACAGTACTGTGTATATGTCAATCCGTTAGGTACTAACTTCATGGACTTCAACAAGTGATTTAACCTCTCTGAAGAATCCAGCTTAAAAATGGACAAAAAACTTGAAAAAGATCTCACCAAAGAAGATATACAGATGGTATATAAGCATTTGAAAAGATATTCAACATCGTATGTCATTAGGGAATTAGTAAATTAAAACAACAATAAGATACTGCTATATACCGGATAGAACGGCCAAATGCCAGAACACTGACCATGCCCAATGCTAGTGAGGTTGTGGATCAACAGAAACTCTCATTTATTGCTGGTGGGAATGCAAAATGGTATAGCCACATCAGAAGACAGTTTTGCAGTTCCTTGAAAAACTAAAAATACTCTTACCATTAACATGCAACAATCATGCTCCTTGGTATTTATACAAAGGAGTTAAAATTTATACCAACTCAACAAACCTGCATGTGAATTTTAAAAAGCTATGTTTATAATGGCTAAAACTTAGAAACAACCAAGATGTCCTTCAGTAGGTGAATGAATAAATAAACTGTGGCACATCCAGACAAGGGAATATTTTTCAGTGCTAAAAAATGAGCTATCAAGCCACAAAAAGTATAGATGAACTTTAAATGCATACTGCTAAGTGAAAGAAGCCAGTCCAAAAAGTCTACATACGGCATGGTCCCAATGATATGACATTCTAGAAAAGGCAAAACTACAGAGACAGTAAAAAGATCAGTGATTGCCAGGGGCTGAGGAAAAGGAGAGCTGAATATGCAGATCTCAGAGGATCTCTAGGGCAGTAAAACTCTTCTCTGTGATACTACAGTGGTGGATCTGTCATTATTCACTAGTCAAAACCCAACACCCAGAATCAGTTCTAAAGTAAACTATGGACTTTGGGCAATGATGATGTATCAGCGTAGGATCATTGGTTTTAACAAGTGTGCTACTCTGGTGCAAGATGTTGATAGAAGGGACAGCTGTGCACGTGTAGGGGCAGGGGGTATATGTGTCTGTCTGTATCTTCCTCTCAATTTTGCAGTGAACCAAAGATGACTATAAAAAATAAAGTCTGTTAAAAAAATGAAAATTTATTTACCTTTCATACTAATAATGCAAAATAACCAACATTTGTTTGATGTTTACTGTGTGCCAAGTCCACTTATTTATTTTTTTTATATTAAAAAAGAAAAAAACAAACCAAGATTCAGAGTGGTTAAATCACTTGCCTAAGGCCACGAGGCTAGTATTGAATGGATCCAGGTTTTAAACTCTAGGCTCTGTGACTCCCAGACCTGTTTTAGGAATATACTGTCTCCGTGGTGTGTGGCCCAATAGAAGCATATTCACACCATGAGTAGTAATGAACTTGAAGCAGGAAAGTGACAGGGAACACCCAGGGAAACAGTCTCAGGATCTGAGGGCAGGCAGGATTTGCAACGACTGGCTGGGGCCTCACAAGGCAGAAATACAACCCTCACCTGAGCATTTATGACATACCATGCAACAGTTAGAACAGGACATGGAACAACAGACTGGTTCCAAATAGGAAAAGGAGTACGTCAAGGCTGTATACTGTCACCCTGCTTATTTAACTTATATGCAGAGTACATCATGAGAAACGCTGGGCTGGAAGAAACACAAGCTGGAATCAAGATTGCCAGGAGAAATATCAATAACCTCAGATATGCAGATGACACCACCCTTATGGCAGAAAGTGAAGAGGAACTAAACAGCCTCTTGATGAAAGTGAAAGTGGAGAGTGAAAAAGTTGGCTTAAAGCTCAACATTCAGAAAACGAAGATCATGGCATCTGGTCCCATCACTTCATGGGAAATACATAGGGAAACAGTGGAAACAGTGTCAGACTATTTTTTTGGGCTCCAAGATCACTGCAGATGGTGACTGCAGCCATGAAATTAAAGATGCTTATTCCTTGGAAGGAAAGTTATGACCAACCTAGATAGCATGTTGAAAAGCAGAGACATTACTTTGCCAACAAAGTTTCGTCTAGTAAAGGCTATGGTTTTTCCTGTGGTCATGTATGGATGTGATAGCTGGACTGTGAAGAAAGCTGAGCACCAAAGAATTGATGCTTTTGAACTGTGGTGTTGGAGAAGACTCTTGAGAATCCCTTGGACTGCAAGGAGATCCAACCAGTCCATTCTGAAGGAGATCAGTCCTGGGTGTTCTTTGGAAGGAATGATGCTAAAGCTGAAACTCCAGTACTTTGGCCACTTCATGTGAAGAGTTGACTCATTGGAAAAGACTCTGATGCTGGGAGGGATTGTGGGCAGGAGGAGAAGGGGACGAGAGGATGAGATGGCTGGATGGCATCACTGACTCGATGGACGTGAGTGAGAGTGAACTCCAGGAGCTGGTGATGGACAGGGAGGCCTGGCGTGCTGTGATTCATGGGGTCGCAAAGAGTCGGACACGACTGAGCAACTGAACTGAACTGAACTGAACTGAACTGAATGGACCTGCAAGTATTCTTTTTTCACCTCATTCAATGCTAATAAAAAATAATCTATGAAGAAGTTGTTATGTATTCATTTAAGAAACCAGGGAACTGAGGCTCAGAATGTTGAAGTATTTCCCTGAAGGCTGAAGAGTTGGCTGTGGTTAACGCTTGCCTTTGTCCATTCCAAATACTGTTTAATTTGCCAGTGCTGAAATATCATTTGTACTTCATCAATTCAGATTACTAGTCACTTATCCAATGTACAAAAGGACTGAAGAAGACATTGTTCAAGGACACTGGAGCTGCAACATCACAAAATGGAACAAACAAGTCAAATGAGCAAAATTATCAGGGAGCACGAAGTCTCCAATGCTCAAGGGTCTAGACCCTGCTTGTTTTTCTCATTCTCCCACCTGCCCTCCTGGATGAGTGACACTTGGGCACCTCATGGGGCAAATCACCCAAGAATTAGCTGAGATTTCAAACTGCTCATTCCCTTTCTCCATAACCTGGGTCATGGATTCTCTCAAATGAGAAAATTAATTATTATTTTTAACAATATGCATCTTGATTATTATTTTGATTCATCTTGGAAACAGGAGAGCCTGTGAAAGATTGACAGATCAGTGAATAGGAAAATAGGAGGGAGTGTTTCAGCTTTTAAGCTGTTCTTGAGAAACACTGCAGGCCATTCACTGAAAGAGGCTTTCGTCCAGAAAACCAGGTGGTCAGTGTCACCACAAGAGATGACAAAGAAGAGGATTTAGTAAAAGGTTAAGGAGAAGCAAGCTTCTTTGATTTCCATGATAATGATTAACAAGGTATTTCACATTATTCAGGAAGACTCACAAGTACTTTGTCAATTTTAACCTGTGTACAAGTTTTTGTGGGTGGGAAGGATTTTTCAAGAACACTCTCAACACAGATACTCTTTGTTTCCATCTTTTAGTATTTGTGATATTGAGATTTCTGATACTCATTATTTTTATAATCAGTACGTCTGGTAATCAGAAGCCTACAGAATACTCAGTGCATGCGTGCAGGCTCAGTAGGGTCCAACTCTTTGTGAATCCATGAACTGTAGCCCACCAGGCTCCTCTGTGGAATTTTCCAGGCAAGAATACTGGGGTGACTAGCCATGTCCCCCTCCATGGGATCTTCCTGATTCAAAGATAGAACCTGCATCTCCTATGTCTCCTGCATTGCAAGCAAATTCTTTACTGCTTGAGTCACTGGGGATAGGGCCTCTACTCAATATTTTTATCTATTTAGTTAAATTTTTACTGGAGTGTAGTGGATTTACAGTTTTATTAGTTTCTGGTGTATAGCAAAGTGAATAAGTAATACATAAGATCTTCATGACCCAGATAATCATGATGGTGTGATCACTGACCTAGAGCCAGACATCCTGGAATGTGAAGTCAAGTGGGCCTTAGAAAGCATCACTATGAACAAAGCTAGTGGAGGTGATGGAATTCCAGTGGAGCTATTCCAAATCCTGAAAGATGATGCTGTGAAAGTGCTGCACTCAATATGCCAGCAAATTTGGAAAACTCAGCAGTGGCCACAGGACTGGAAAAGGTCAGTTTTCATTCCAATCCCAAAGAAAGGCAATGCCAAAGAATGCTCAAACTACCGCACAATTGCACTCATCTCACACGCTAGTAAAGTAATGCTCAAAATTCTCCAAGCCAGGCTTCAGCAATATGTGAACCGTGAACTTCCTGATGTTCAAGCTGGTTTTAGAAGGGGCAGAGGAATCAGAGATCAAATTGCCAACATCCGCTGGATCATGGAAAAAGCAAGAGAGTTACAGAAAAGCATCTATTTCTGCTTTATTGACTATGCCAAAGCCTTTGACTGTGTGGATCACAATAAACTGTGCAAAATTCTGAAAGAGATGGGAATACCAGACCATCTGAGCTGCCTCTTGAGAAATTTGTATGCAGGTCAGGAAGCAACAGTTAGAACTGGACATGGAACAACAGACTGGTTCCAAATAGGAAAAGGAGTACGTCAAGGCTGTATATTGTCACCCTGTTTATTTAACTTATATGCAGAGTACATCATGAGAAACGCTGGACTGGAAGAAACACAAGCTGGAATCAAGATTGCCAGGAGAAATATCAATAACATCAGATGCGCAGATGACACCACCCTTATGGCAGAAAGTGAAGAGGAACTCAAAAGCCTCTTGATGAAAGTGAAAGTGGAGAGTGAAAAAGTTGGCTTAAAGCTCAACATTCAGAAAACGAAGATCATGGCATCTGGTCTCATCACTTTATGGGAAATAGATGGGGAAATAGTGGAAACAGTGTCAGACTTTATTTTTCTGGGCTCCAAAATCACTGCAGATGGTGACTGCAGCCATGAAATTAAAAGACACTTACTCCTTGGAAGGAAAGTTATGACCAACCTAGACAGCATATTCAAAAGCAGAGACATTACTTTGCCAAGAAAGGTTCGTCTAGTCAAGGCTATGGGTTTTTCCTGTGGTCATGTATGGATGTGAGAGTTGGACTGTGAAGAAGGCTGAGCACTGAAGAATTGATGCTTTTGAACTGTGGTGTGGGAGATCCAACCAGTCCATTCTGAAGGAGATCAGCCCTGGGATTTCTTTGGAAGGACTGATGCTAAAGCTGAAACTCCAGTACTTTGGCCACTTCATGCGAAGAGTTGACTGATTGGAAAAGGCTCTAATGCTGGGAGGGATTGGGGGCAAGAGGAGAAGGGGACGACAGAGGATGAGATGGCTGGATGGCATCACTGACTCAATGGACATGAGTCTCAGTGAACTCTGGGAGTTGGTGATGGACAGGGAAGCCTGGTGTGCTGTGATTCATGGGGTCACAAAGAGTCGGACACAACTGAGCGACTGATCTGATCTGAAGGCAAAGGAGAAAAGGAAAGATATACCCATCTGAATGCAGAGTTCCAAAGAATAGCAAGGAGAGATAAGAAAGGCTTCTTCAGTGATCAGTGCAAATAAATAGAGGAAAACAATAGAATGGGAAAGACCAGAGATCTCTTCAAGAAAATTAGACATACCAAGGGAACATTTCATGCAAAGATGGGCTTGATAAAAGACAGAATGGTATGGACCTAACAGAAGCAGAAGATATTAAGAAGAGGTGGCAAGAATACACAGAACTGTACAAAAAAGACCTTCATGACTAAGATAATCATGATGGTGTGATCACTCAACTAGAGCCAGACATCCTGGAATGTGAAGTCAAGTGGACCTTAAGAAGCATCACTATGAACAAAGCTAGGGGAAGTGAGGGAATTCCAGTTGAACTATTTCAAATCCTAAAAGATGATGCTGTGAAAGTGCTTCACTCAATATGCCAGCAAATTTGGAAAACTCAGCAGTGGCCATAGGACTGGAAAAGGTCAATTTTCATTCCAGTCCCAAAGAAAGGCAATGCCAAAGAATGCTCAAACTACTGCACAATTGCACTCATCTCAAACGCTAGCAAATTAATGCTTAAAATTCTCTATGCCAGGCTTCAACAGTACGTGAACCGTGCACTTCCAGATGTTCAAGCTGGTTTTAGAAAAGGCAGAGGAACCAGAGATCAAATTGCCAACATCCGGTGAATTATCAAAAAATCAAGACAGTTCCAGAAAAAATATCTACTTCTTTATTGATTATGCCAAAGCCTTTGACTGTGTGCAGCACAACAAACTACGGAAAATTCTTAAAGAGATGGGAATACCAGACCACCTTATCTGCCTCCTGAGAAATCTGTATGCAAGTCAAGAAGCAACAGTTAGAACCGGACATGGAACAACAGACTGGTTCCAAATTGGGAAAGGAGCATGTCAAGGCTGTATATTGTCACCGTGCTTATTTAACTTACATGCAGAGTACGTCATGAGAAATGCCAGGCTGGATGAAGCTCAAGCTGGTAGCAAGATTGCCAGGAGAAATATCAATAACCTCAGATATGCAGATGACACCAGCCTTATGGCAGAAAATGAAGAAGAACTAAAGAGCCTCTTGATGAAAGTAAAAGAGAAGAGTAAAAAAGTTGGCTTAAAAGGCATTATTCAAAATCTAAGATCATGGCACTCGATCTTCATGGCAAATAGATGGGGAAACACTGGAAACAGTGACAGACTTTATTTTTCGGGGCTCCAGAATCACCACAGATGGTGACAGCAGCCATGAAATCAAAAGAAACTTGCTCCTTGGAAGAAAAGCTATGACCAACCTAGTCAACATATTAAAAAGCAGAGACATTACTTTGCCTACAAAGGTCGGTCTAGTCAAAGCATGATTTTTCCAGTCAGTAGTCATCTACAGATGTGAGAGATGAACTATCAAGAAAGCTGAGCACCAAATAATTGATGCTTTTGAACTGTTGGAGAAGACTCTTGAGAGTTCCTTGGACTGCAAAGAGATCAAACCAGTCAATCCTAGAGAAAATCATTCCTGAATATTCATTGAAAGGACTGATGCTGAAGCTGAACTCCAATACTTTGGCCACCTGATTGAAAAACAGTCCTAGGAAAAGACCCCGATGCTGGAAATGATTGAAGGCAAGAGAAGAAGGGAATGACAGAGGATGAGATGTTTGGATGGCATCACCAACTCAATGAACATGAATTTGAGCAAGCTCCAGGAGTTGGTGATGGGCAGGGAAGCCTGGCGTACTGCAGTCCATGGGGTCACAAAGAGTCAGACATGACTGAGTGACTGAACTTAACTGATATATATATCCACTCTGTTTTAGATTCATTTCCCATATATGGGATTACAGAGTATTGAGTACTGTTCTCTGTGCTATACAGTAGGTTTCTATTAGCTATCTGTTTTATATAGAGTAGTGTATATATGTCGATCCCAATTTCCTTATTTATCTCTCCTCCCCTTTCCCAACTGGTAACCATAGGTTTGCTTTCAATATCTGTGACTGCATTTCTGTTTGTAAATAAGTTCATTTGTACCATTTTTTTTAGATTCCACATGTAAGTCATATCATATGATATTTGCCTTTTTATTCTGACTTACTTCACTCAGTGTGACAATCAGTAGGTCTATCCATGTTGCTGCAAATGGCATTATTTCATTCTTTTTTATGGCTGAGTAATAGTCCATTGCATTTATGTACCACAGCTTCTTTATCCACTCCTCTGTTGATGGACATTTAGGTACATGCCATTTCCTTCCATGTCTTGGTTATTGCAAATAGTTCTGCAATGAACATGGGGGTGTATGTATCTTTTTGAATTATGTTTTCTCCAGTATATGCCCAGGAGTGGGATTGCTGGATCACATGGTAGTTCTATATTTGGTATTCAGTATTCTTAATAATAAGTGTTTCTCTTACTTTAGACTCCTAGTTCTGGAACTTCTTTGTATAATTTTCTGTCTTTAAAATCTCTGCTTCTTAATGTCACTCTTCTTAATGTCACATTACCTTTGGGGTCCCCAGGTCACTCGCTTAGATGGATCATCTTTGTGGAAATATTTCTTTCTTAGAAGTCCTAGAAACATTCACAAAATGGGGAAAATATAAATCTCACTAACATTTTTATTGTTGTTTAGTCACTAAGTTATGTCCAACTCTTTTGCAATGCCATGGACTATAGCCTGCCAGGTTCCTCTGTCCGTGGGATTTCCTAGGCAAGAATACTGGAGTAAGTTTCCATTTTCTTCTCTAGCAGATCTTCCTGACCCAGGGTTCAAACCTTTGTTTCCTTCGCATCTCCTGCATTGCAGGCAATTTGTTTTTATACTGCTGAGCTACTAGGGAAGCCCAACATTCTTAGTATTGAAAAAAAAGTATCAATAGACGAACTATAAGTTCAAATACATTGGATGTTTTACATGTCTAAGTTTCTATTCTCCTTGCTTGATCACTGTGAGAGCAGAAGAGAGCAAATGTCTGGTCATCAGCACCACTCAGCTTCATGGTAGAGCTTCCCTCTGTCCCCAGGACAACATAACATTCCTGAGGAGTCCTTTTTTGAATATGAGTCACCAGAGACTATGGGTCTTCTCATAAGGCTGCCAAATTGTCCTGCAGAGAGCAGTATTTTGGATTTATTGTTTTTGTCATCTTGATTTTAATATCAGTATTGTGCTGGTGGTCTATGACATAGCACAGACGTGGGTGTCCCTGCTCACTCTCTGACCTTGCATATAGATAAGTAGCTGACCTGTGGTTCACTTAGAAGAACTTGAGACTTTGTTAAGCACCGAGTAGGCAATTTTATGTGCAGCACAGACCATACACAGCAGAATGTAACTGCATCCACATCCCCATTGTCCAATAACTGTGCAAACATGCTGTGTTGTACCACATTTTTTATTTTTTAAATGGATGCTCATGATAATATTGTCCTTTGGATGGTTTCCATCTGTCTTGATTTTGCATTACTCTTCTAAGATAAAGAATATTTAGCGGTTTCTTTCTTTGTGGTCGGTTTTGGAATACCCTAAAGTTGTCCCTGGGCTTCCTCGGTGGCTCAGTGGTAAAGAATCTGCTTGCAAATGCAGGAGACACGGGTTCAATCCCTGGGTTGAGGAGATCACCTGGAGAAGGAAATGGTAACCCACTCTAATATTCCTGCCTGGGAAATCCCACGGATGGGGAGCCTGGTGGGCTATAGTCCATGGGGTCGCAAAAGAGTAGGACATGACTTAGCAACTAAAGAGAAACAACAACAAAAAGTTGCCTCTATTCAAAATTATAGACCATCTTGCTTAGTTTGTGTTCTATTGTTATGGGACTAGGTCTTTCTTTAACTGCTTGACCTATTCCCACCTGGACATGAGTGAGTTTGCATTTTATTTTTATGAATATGGAGATTCCCACTGGTGGCTCAGAAGGTAAAGAATCTGCCTGCAGTGCAGGAGACCCAGGTGTGATCCCTTGGTCTGGAAGATCCCCTGGAGAAGGGAATGGCAACCCACTCCAGTATTCTTGTCTGGACAAAATACACCTAAATCAAAAATTACAATTCAAAATTCATGTAAACCTGAGATTAATTTTATCACTATCAGTGACAAAATGGATATTGGTCTTCAAAGACTAAACCTCTAGACATCGATTATGGATCAGGTCATAGCCATGTGCAGCACATTGTCTGGGCTGCCAGAGCACTCTGTTCTCTTGCATTCACATGGTCATGGGTCCAGCTGATTTAAAGAACACAGCTAAAGCAAAGCAATCACAAGCTAGATTTTTGCTGAGGATGTCAGCATGGGAAGCTAGATTTCCTGATACCAGAACCACAAGCATTTCACTTACTGTGGTTAATTATTAAGTGTCAGGGCTGACCCTCAGTATAGCCCCAACCACTTCTCCCTTAATCAGGGTGAGAGAGAGGAGAGAGTGTGTGTGTGTGTGTGTGGGGGGATCAACGAAGGTCAATACATTTTCTCTTTCAATGACTGTCAGGTAAAGAGCAAGGGATGAAGTGAGGTATTAACAGTTTTTCATTAAACTTAGGAGGTCTGAGATGGCAATATTAAAAAAAAAAAAAAATGCCTTCCCTGGGAAATGATGCCTTGTTGTGTTACCCCCATATGGGGAAGATGCTTTGTTTACTGAATCACCTTTGCATTTTCTCTTTGGATCCCACCTTGAAGGGATGTACCATTCTATTAATTTAGAAAGAAAAATGCCTAGTTTTATACACTGCTTAGGTAAGTAGGGATGGGTTTGTTACAGCATTGATAAATTGCTATACCAACTGTGTTCAAATTGTCAAAATTTTCCCAAATTTCATTCGATTCCCCAGGTTTTTAAAGTGAAACAATTATTATGACTCCCAAAAATTAACACCTCAGTTATGGGAATGGCTGTTTATTGGTTCCTATAGCCAATACATCTCCTTCTGAGGTGTGACTGTAAGAGTGCTCAGAGGTCTAGAAGCGGTAAGGCTTGAATGACTCCACAGTTGATGCTTTGAGTGCTTTAAATGTGATGAATTCTAAAATAAATCACCTGCTTTTGCTGAAATAAGTCAAGTTTGGATGATGTAAACATGGAGCTAATTATTCTGTCCAATTGACTTTAAAAAATAGCCACTGCTTTAAGGACTATATAAGATATAGACTGCGCTTCAAAAACAGCAATTCCTGATGAGTGAATTTTTTAGGCAGCAAAAAAATGCCTCTTTCAAATTTGTTAAACTGATATACAAATGGTAAAGAAGCATTTGAAAAGATGTTCTACATCATATTTCATGAGAGAAATTGCAATTAAAATAATGAGATACCACTATACACTTGTTTGTTGTCATCGTTCAGTCACTGAGTCATGTCCGATTCTTTGCGATCCCTTGGACTGCAGCATGCCAGGCTTCCCTGTCTTTCACTATCTCCTGGAGTTTGCTCAAACTCATGTCCATTGAGTTGGTGATGCCATCCAACCAGCTGTTGGATGTTACAATGACCAACCATTGTCGGGAGCCGCGTTAGGCATTACTGACAAAATAGAGGCACGACCTCCAGCCCCCTCTGCTCATTCCGCAGGCACAGATCCTGGGATGAAGGAGTTAGGCCTTGTAATTCTGACTTGTCTTTTGCTCTCCTCGGCTGAGTTGACTGAAAAGGAATATTAAGGTGCTTATTGTTCTTGAAAGGAGCATGAGAAGGCACAAAGCCTTCTGCACCTGTGCTCAGAAAATAATTCATAAAGTTAATCATTGACATTTGTTAAAGGACTTTTACAAAAGAATGTTCCAGGATGAGCATATAGGCTGTGGCTTGAGGCCATGGGAGGGATTGCTATCTGAAGCCTATTTGTGAGAAGAATGTTTATGGCAAAGGAGTTTACTGAATTTAGGGTTTAGAAATAATTAAAATAGTTAGAAGTTAAAGATTTAAGGAATGTTGTAAAGTTAGCATATTTTACTATAGCTTATAGAAGTTAGGAATTTTTAGAGACACTATAGTTAGAAGACTTTTTAAGAGATAGTGAGCTCAGGATGTTAGAGGCAAACAGGATTTAGTAAGATAAGTAGTAAACTGAGGAATGTAGCATGAGTTACAATGTAATCACAAGTTAACTATAGGACACATTAGAGGAGGTAGATAATAGATGATAAGGCTGATTCCGAGAGAGAATCGCTGAGGCAGGAACTCTGAAGAGCAACAATGATTTATGGAGATAATAAATCTGGGAGAGGGGGAACTAAAAATGTCAAACCTCTGGCCTAATGTTTTTGTAAAAGTATAAAAGAGAATCTTAAACTTGAAATAAACAGACAGTCCAAAAAAACTGAGAGGCTGTCTCATTCGCCGACACCATTCACCTCTTCAGGTTGATCCCTGGCTGCTGGAGTTGGACTCCGCAAACCATGTCATACACTTGTTAGAATGACCAAACTCCAAAATACTGAGAGCATTTACTGTCAAAGATACGGAACAAGAAGAACTCTCATTCATTGCTCGTGAGAATGCAAAATGGTACAACCACACTGCAAGACAGTTCATCAGTCTCTTAAAAACTAAACACACTCTTACTGTATGTGCTAGCAGTTATACTCCTTGGTACCCAAAGAAGGTGAAAATTTATGTCCACACAAAAACTTGCACATGGATGTCTACAGCAGCTTTATTCATTACCAAAACTTAGAAGATGTCCTTCAGTTTAAGTGAGTAGATAAACCATGGTATATCCACACAATGGAATATTATTCAGTGCTTAAAACCAAATAATTACCAAGCCACAAAAAGTACAGAGATGACTTCCCTGGTGGTACAATGGAGAAGAATCTGCCTGCCAATGCAGGGGACACACGTCCAATCCCTGATCTGGGAAGATCCCTCATGCTGTGGAGCAACTAAGCCCGTGCACCACCACTATTGAGCCTGTGCTCCCCAGTCCAAGAGCCGCAACTACTGAGCCCATGTGTGGCCACTACCGAAGCCTGTGTGCCATGGAGCCTGTTCCCTGCACAGCGGTAGCCCCTGCTATGAGAAGCCCATGCACCACAGCTAGAGGAAGACCACACGCAGCAACACAGACCTGGCACAAGCAAAAGTAAATAAATATGCTTTTAAAAAGTACGGATACTCTTACATGCATATTTCTAATTGAAATAAGCCAGTCTGAAAAGATTTCTTACTATATGCTTCTAAAGCTATACAGATAGTAAAAATATCAGTGTTTGTTTGCTAAGGGTTGTGAGGAAGGAGGAATGAATATACAAAATGGAAGAGTTTTAGGGCAGTGAAACTCTTCTTTATGATACTATAATGAGATATATATATACATATATATATATATATATAATTATACTGTTGTCCAAATCCATAAAATGTACACCATGTGTGAACTCCAATGTAAACTGTGGACTTCATGTGATAATGATGTGTCAATTTAGACTCAATAATTACAACAAATGTATTACTTTGGTGGGAGATACTGATAAATAATGGGGGGGGGGAAGGCTATGAATGTGTGGGGTGGGAGATGTGTAGGACAATGTTATACCTTCCTGTCAATTGTGTTATGAACCCAAACTACTCTAAAAACATAGTTTCATTAAACATTCTGTATGCTGGTCCACAGGTATAATATCTGGAGAGATAATTGCCTACCTTGCTCCCCACATTCTTTTTTTTTTTTTCCTTTTTTTTTAAATTTTATTTTTAAACTTTACATAATTGTATTAGTTTTGCCAAATATCAAAATGAATCCGCCACAGGTATACATGTGTTCCCCATCCTGAACCCTCCTCCCTCCTCCCTCCCATACACCAAAATAAACTCAAAATGGATTAAAGATCTAAACGTAAGACCAGAAACTATAAAACTCCTAGAGGAGAACATAGGCAAAACACTCTCCGACATACATCACAGAAGGATCCTCTATGACCCACCTCCCAGAATATTGGAAATAAAAGCAAAAATAAACAAATGGGACCTAATTAACCTTAAAAGCTTCTGCACATCAAAGGAAACTATTAGCAAGGTGAAAAGACAGCTCCCCACGTTCTTAAGCCTGTTTGCATTTGATAATAAAATCAAACCATGACAGAGAGTCAAGTTAAATATAAGCTGTTGGTCCCCTTGAAAGAAAGTGAAAGTGAAGTCACTCAGTCGTGTCTGACTCTTTGTGACTCCATGGACTGTAACCTACCAAGCTCCTCTGTCCATGGGATTTTCCAGGCAACAGTACTGGAGTGGATTGCCATTTCCTTCTCCAGAGGATCTTCCCAACCCAGGGATCGAACCTGGGTCTCCCGCATTGTAGACATACGCTTTACCATCTGAGCCACCAGGGAAGTCTTCCTATTTCTCTCCTTTGGTCATTCCTGTGTCATTCTATCCTCATTTCTCTGCAGAAAACTCAATGTAAAAATAGAATAAGTCAATATACTTCAAAGATGATGTATTTTCTCTTTAATTCAATCATTTCACAAACATATTGTATCTGTAATATGTGTCATACTCGGCTGTGCTTTCAGGGGGATCTTGTGTAGAATAAACCAACATCACTCTTCTCAAGGAGGGTGAAAAAGAGGAATATTAGATGAGGGGAATTTGGAAATAACACACAAAAGCAATAGAAAAGATTTTAAAAGCCCAACATTTGTTCTTTGAGAAGATTAACAAGATAGACCTCAGGCAAGACTAAACAAGAAAAATCAGAAAGTACAAATAAATACCAAATGAAAGAGGGATAATTTAGACACATTAGAGATTTAAACATATTAAAACAACAATTAGAGAAGAGGAAACCAAACAGCATGCATATGACAAGCTGTTCAAACTCATTAGTAATATGAAAAATGCAAATTAAAACAACAATGGGATATCTCTTTAAACCATGTAGACTGGAAAATTAGAAAGCTGGATGATGCCAAGTGTTACCAGGGATTAAGAACCCTGGGAGTAAGAACCCTGATTCACTGTGAATGGGAGTAGACTAAGGCTACCACCCAGGAGAGTAAGTTGTCAGTACCTAATCAAATTCAGGGGAAATACACTTCATGACCTAGCATTTACACTCCTGGCTCTACCTGCTGTGAGAGTTAATTTTACATGTCAGTTTGACTGGGCTATGGGATGCCCAGATATTTGTCAAGCATTCTGGTTTGTGAGGGTCTTTTGGATGAGATTAACATTTAAATTGATAGACTGCACTCCACAATATGTGTGGGCTTTATCCAATCATATGAAGGCTTGGATAGAACAAAAATACTAACCCTTCCTCAGTAAAGTAGAACTTTTCTTATCTGTCAGTCTCCAAACTGGAACATCCATTTTTTTTTTTTTTCCTGCCTTTGAACTAGAATTGAACAGCTCATCCTGAACCTTGGGGCTACACCATCATCTCTCCCAGGTCTCCAGTCTGTAACTCCCCCTGCAGAACTTGGAACTTTTCAGCATCCATAATCATGCCAACCAATTCCTTATTGTAAATTTCTTGATATACTAACACACACACACACACACACACACACCCTATGGGTTCTGTTTTTCAGTGAACCTTGACTAATACACATACGAGGGCACAGATAAGGGTCCTCTTATTTATGGAGGTAGAAAGTGACTAGGTCAAACATGATGTGATCACAATGAACCAAACAGGGTGAAGACAGAGTGCTTAGTGAATAAAGAAACAGAATGAGATGCATTGTACAATATCATTAGTGTAAATTGAAAATGTATGCATGCAAAGCAACAGTGTACATTTTGCAAAGCAAATGCCTATTTTGCAAGGATACAGTTTTTGATATGAATGGAAAGACATGTAGTGAATACATTAAAATTTTGCCTAATGTGGGTGAGCAGGCCGCATGAAAATAAGAGGACACAGCTAAATAATTAAACTAATAAACAAATAAGAGGAGAGCTTTACACAGGCCAGCAGAAATAATATACTAAGAATTAAGTAGTATGATTAACTTACTTTTGCACTTTAAAGGAAATAAAGGAATCTGACATTATCAATTTAGATTATTTTAGACAAGACAATTTTAAAAAAAAATCAAGCATTCCAGGATGAGAAGCTCGCAAATTCTTAGAGTTGGAAGGGTCCCTTGAGACCACTGGTCCAGTGTACCTCATGATACAGAATATCCTCCCAAACCTCTCTAGGAAGTGTGTGTGCAGCTTGGGACAGAGCACCTGGGTGATGAAGAGCTCAGAGTCACCGACAGCAGAGATAATGTTGTCTCTGGGTAACTGACAGCTAGACTGATCTTCAAAATGTGATTAAAACTCTGTCTCCTCGAGATTCCTGGCTGGTTCTAGGCTTTAGTTTCCTTTTTCCTGATTTCCGTTGACTCATTAAGATATTAAGAAGAGGTAGCAGTAATACACAGAACTATACAAAAACAAAACAAAACAAACAGTCTTAATGACATGGAAATCACAATGGTGTGGTCACTCACCTAGAGCCAGACATTCTGGACTGTGAAGTCAAGTGTGCCTTAGGAAGCGTCACTATGGGATAAGAAAGCTGTAGTACATATACACAATGGAGTATTACTAAGCCATTAAAAAGAATACATTTGAATCAGTTCTAATGAGGTGGATGAAACTGGAGCAGAGTGAAGTAAGCCACAAAGAAAAACACCAATGCAGTATACTAATGCATATGTATGGAATTTAGAAAGATGGTAACAATATCTCTATATGCAAGACAGCAAAAGAGACACAGATGTATAGAACAGTCTTTTGGACTCTTTGGGAGAGGCGAGGGTGGGATGATTTGGGAGAATGGCATTGACACATGTATAATATCATATGTGAAACGAATCGCCAGTCCAGGTTCGATGCATGATACAAGATGCTCGGGGAAGGTGCACTGGGATGACCCAGAGGGATGGTATGGGGAGGGAGGTGGGAGGGGGATTCAGGATGGGGAACACGTGTACACCCATGGAGGATTCATGTTGATGTATGGCAAAACCAATACAATATTGTAAAGTAATTAGCCTCCAATTAAAATAAATAAATTTATATTTTTTTAAAAAAGGAAGTGTTACTATGAACAAAGCTAGTGCAGGTGGTGAAATTCCAGCTGAGTTATTTCAGATCCTAAAAGATGATGCTGTTAAAGTGCTGGACTCAGTATGCCAGCAAATTTGGAAAACTCAGCAGTGACCACAGGACCAGAAAAGGTCCATTTTCATTCCAATCTCAAAGAAGGGCAATGCCAAAGATGTTCAAACTACTGCACGATTGCACTCATTTCAGAAGCTAGCAAGGTCATGGTCAAAATCCTTCAAGCTAGGATTCAACACTACGTGAACTGAGAACTTCCAGATGTACAAGATGGGTTTAGAGATGGAACTGAAACCAGAGATCAAAATGCCAGCATTCACTGGATCATAGAAAAAGCAAAGGAATTTCAGAAAAAAACATCTATTTCTGCTTCATTGACTACGCTAAAGCCTTTGTGTGGATGACAATAAACCATGGAAAATTCTTCAAGAGATAGGAATACCAGACCACCTCACCTGCCTCCTGAGAAACGTGTATGCAGGTCAAGAAGCAATAGCTGGAACCAGACATAGAACAATGGACAGGTTCAAAATTGGGAAAGGAGTACATCAAGGCTGTATATTGTCACCTTGCTTATTTAACTTATATGCAGAGTACATCATGTGAAATGGCAGGCTGGATGAAGCTCAAGCTGGTAGCAAGATTGCCAGGAGAAATATCAATAACCTCAGATATACAGATGACATCACCCTAATGGCAGAAAGTGAAGATGAACTAAAGACCCTCTCAATGAAGGTGAAAGAGGAAAGTGAAAAAGTTTCCTTAATATTCAAAATTTAAAAAACTAAGGATATGTTAGTCCTATCACATCCAGTCCTACCACTTCGTGACAAATAGATGGGGAAAAAGTAGAAACAGTGTCAGATTTGATTTTCTTAGGCTCCAAAGTCACTGTGGAAAGTGACTGCAGCCATGAAATTAAAAGATGTTTGCTCCTTGGGGAAAAAAAAAAAAAAAAACTATGACAAACCTAGACAGCATATTAAAAAGCAGAGGCATCACTTGGCTGACAAAGCTCTGTCTAGCCAAAGCTATGGTTTTTCCAGTAGTCATGTATGGATGTGAGAATTGGACCATAAAGAAGGCTGAATGCCAAAGAATCGATGCTTTCAAACTGTGGTGCTGGAAAAGACTCTTGAGAGTCCATTAGACTGCAAGGAGATCAAACCACTCAATCCTACAGGAAATCAATCTTAAATTCGTAACTATAATCTATATATATATTTTTAATTCTAAAGGCTCATGGTATCTAGTAAGGACTGGAATATTGAATGGTTGTTTTGATCAAAAAAGGCAAAATTATTGTCTAAGTAGCTCTTACTCATAGCTTAGAAAAGAAGAGAAGCTAAAGGCAGTGGAGAAAAGGAAAGATACATCCATTTGAATGCAACAGTTCAGTCGCTCAGTTGTGTCTGACTCTTTGTGACCCATGAATCGCAGCACACCAGGCCACCCTGTCCATCACCAACTCCCGGAGTTCACTCAGACTCACGTCCATCGAGTCAGTGATGCCATCCAGCCATCTCATCCTCTGTCGTCCCCTTCTCCTCCTGCCCCAATCCCTCCCAGCATCAGAGTCTTTTCCAATGAGTCAACTCTTCACATGAAGTGGCCAAAGTACTGGAGTTTCAGCTTTAGCATCAGTCCTTCCAAAGAAATCCCAGGGCTGATCTCCTTCAGAATGGACTGGTTGGATCTCCTTGCAGTCCAAGGGACTCTCAAGAGTCTTCTCCAACACCACAGTTCAAAAGCATCAATTCTTCAGCGCTCAGCCTTCTTCACAGTCCAACTCTCACATCCATACATGACCACAGGAAAAACCATAGCCTTGACTAGACGAACCTTTCTTGGCAAAGTAATGTCTCTGCTTTTGAATATGCTATCTAGGTTGGTCATAACTTTCCTTCCAAGGAGTAAGCGTCTTTTAATTTCATGGCTGCAATCACCATCTGTAGTGATTTTGGAGCCCAGAAAATAAAGTCTGACACTGTTTCCACTGTTTCCCCATCTATTTCCCATGAAGTGATGAAACTGGATGCCATGATCTTCGTTTTCTGAATGTTGAGCTTTAAGCCAACTTTTCACTCTCCTCTTTCACTTTCATCAAGAGGCTTTTGAGTTCCTCTTCACTTTCTGCCATATGGGTGGTGTCATCTGCATATCTGAGGTTATTGATATTTCTCCCGGCAATCTTGATTCCAGCTTGTGCTTCTTCCAGTCCAGCGTTTCTCATGATGTATTCTGCATATAAGTTAAATAACCAGGGTGACAATATACAGCCTTGACATGCTCCTTTTCCTATTTGGAACCAGTCTGTTGTTCCATGTCCAGTTCTAACTGTTGCTTCCTGACCTGAATACAAATTTCTCAAGAGGCAGATCAGGTGGTCTGGTATTCCCATCTCTTTCAGAATTTTCCACAGTTTATTGTGATCCACACAGTCAAAGGCTTTGGCATAGTCAATAAAGCAGAAATAGATGTTTTTCTGGAACTCTTGCTTTTTCCATGATCCAGCGGATGTTGGCAATTAGATCTCTGATTCCTCTGCCTTTTCTAAAACTAGCTTGAACATTAGGAAGTTCACGGTTCACATATTGCTGAAGCCTGGCTTGGAGAATTTTGAGCATTACTTTACTAGCATGTGAGATGAGTGAAATTGTGTGGTAGTTTGAGCATTCTTTGGCATTGCCTTTCTTTGGGATTGGAATGAAAACTGACCTTTTCCAGTCCTGTGGCCACTGCTGAGTTTTCCAAATTTGCTGGCATATTGAGTGCAGCACTTTCACAGCATCATCTTTCAGGATTTGAAATAGCTCAACTGGAATTCCCTCTCTTCCACTAGCTTTGTTCATAGTGATGCTTCCTAAGGCCCACTTGACTTCACATTCCAGGATGTCTGGCTCTAGGTCAGTGATCACACCATCGTGATTATCTGGGTCATGAAGATATTTTTTGTACAGTTCTTCTGTGTATTCTTACCACCTCTTCTTAATATCTTCTGCTTCTGTTAGGTGCCTACCATTTCTGTCCTTTATCGAGCACATCTTTGCATGAAATGTTCCCTTGATACCTCTGATTTTCTTGAAGAGATCTCTAGTCTTTCCCATTCTGTTGCTTTCCTCTATTTTTTTGCACTGATCGCTGAAGAAGGCTTTCTTATCTCTTTTTGCTATTCTTTGGAACTCTACATTCAGATGTTTATATCTTTCCTTTTCTCCTTTGCTTTTCACGTCTCTTCTTTTCACAGCTATTTGTAAGGCCTCCCCAGACAGCCATTTTGCTTTTTTGCATTTCTTTTCCATGGGGATGGTCTTGATCCTTGTCTCCTGTACAATGTCACGAACCTCCGTCCATAGTTCATTAGGCACTCTATCTATCAGATCTAGGCCCTTAAATCCATTTCTCATTTCCACTGTATAATCATAAGGGATTTGATTTAGGTCATACCTGAATGGTCTAGTGGTTTTCCCTACTTTCTTCAATTTAAGTCTGAATTCGGCAATAAGGAGTTCATGGTCTGAGCCACAGTCAGCTCCTGGTCTTGTTTTTGCTGACTGTATAGAGCTTCTCCATCCTTGGCTGCAAAGAATATAATCAATCTGATTTCGGTGTTGACCATCTGGTGATGTCCATGTATAGAGTCTTCTCTTGTGTTGTTGGAAGAGGGTGTTTGTTATGACCAGTGCATTTTCTTGGAAAAACTCTATTAGTCTTTGCCCTGCTTCATTCCGTATTCCAAGGCCAAATTTGCCTGTTACTCCAGGTGTTTCTTGACTTTCTACTTTTGCATTCCAGTCCTCTATAATGAAAAGGACATCTTTTTTGGGTGTTAGTTCTAAAAGGTCTTGTAGGTCTTCATAGAACCGTTCAACTTCAGCTTCTTCAGCGTTACTGGTTGGGGCATAGATTCGGATTACTGTATTATTGAATGGTTTGCCTTGGAAATGAACAGAGATCATTCTGTCGTTTTTGAGATTGCATCCAAGTACTGCATTTCGGACTCTTTTGTTGACCATGATGGCTACTCCATTTCTTCTGAGGGATTCCTGCCTGCAGTAGTAGATATAATGGTCATCTGAGTTAAATTTGCCCATTCCAGTCCATTTTAGTTTGCTGATTCCTAGAATATTGACATTCACTCTTGCCATCTCTTGTTTGACCACTTCCAATTTGCCTTGATTCATGGACCTGCCATTCCAGGTTCCTATGCAATACTGCTCTTTACAGTATCGGACCTTGCTTCTATCACCAGTCACATCCACAGTTGAGTATTGTTTTTGCTTTGGCTCCATCCCTTCATTCTTTCTGGAGTTATTTCTCCACTGATCTCCAGTAGCATACTGGGCACCTACCGGCCTGGGGAGTTCCTCTTTCAATATCCTATCATTTTGCCTTTTCATACTGTTCATGGGGTTCTCAAGGCAAGAATACTGAAGTGGTTTGCCATTCCCTTTTCCAGTGGACCACATTCTGTCAGATCTCTCCACCATGACCGACCCATCTTGGGTTGCCCCACGGGCATGGCTTAGTTTCATTGAGTTAGACAAGGCTGTGGTCTTAGTGTGATTAGATTGACTTGTTTTCTGTGAATATGGTTTCAGTGTGTCTGCCCTCTGATGCCCTCTTGCAACACCTACCGTCTTGTATTTCTCTTACCTTGGACATGGGGTATCTCTTCACGGCTGCTCCAGCAAAGCGCAGCCACTGCTCCTTACCTTGGACGAGGGGAATCTCCTCACGGCTGCCCTTCCTGACCTTCAACGTGGGATAGCTCCTCTAGGCCCTCCTGCGCCCGCACAGCCACGGCTCCTTGGGCGTGGGACTGGTCCTCCTGGCTGCTGCCCCTGGCCTCTGGCGTCGGGTTGCTCCTCCCGGCCGCCGCCCCTGGCCTCGGGCTTGGGGGTGTGGGGTAGCTTCTCCCGGCCGCCGCCCCTGACCTCAGACGTGGGGTAACTCCTCTCATTGCAGCCCCTGACCTAGGACGCAGGGTAGCTCCTCTCGGCTGCCGCCCCTGACCTCGGACTTGGGTAGCTCTTCTCAGCCGTTCTTGCGCCGTCACAGCCTGGAACTCTCAGCCGCTGCCCCTGACCTCGGACGTGGGGTAGCTCCTCACGGCGGCTCTTAGTGTGCCGGTCGCAGCCGCCTGCGCTTAGCGCGCTGGTCGCAGCCGTCTGCAAGGAGAAATAAGAAAGGCTTCCTCAGTGATCAATACAAAGAAATGGAGGAAAACAATAAAATGGTAAAGACCAGAGATCTCTTCAAGAAAATTAGAGAGAACAAGGGAACATTTCATGCAAAGATGGGCACAATAAAGGACAGAAATGGTATGGACCTAACAGAAGCAGAAGATATTAAGAAGAGGTGGTAAGAATACACAGAAGAACTATACAAAAAAGATCTTCATAACCCAGATAACCACGATGGTGTGATCACTGAGATCACTAGATCACTAGAGCCAGACATCCTGGAATGTGAAGTCAAGTGGGCCTTAGGAAGCATCACTATGAACAAAGCTAGTGGAAGAGAGGGAATTCCAGTTGAGCTATTTCAAATCCTGAAAGATGATGCTGTGAAAGTGCTGCACTCAATATGCCAGCAAATTTGGAAAACTCAGCAGTGGCCACAGGACTGGAAAAGGTCAGTTTTCATTCCAATCCCAAAGAAAGGCAATGCCAAAGAATGTTCAAACGACTGCACAACTGCACTCATCTAACATGCTAGCAAAGTAATGCTCAAAATTCTCCAAGCCAGGCTTCAACGGTACGTGAACCATGATCTTCCAGATGTTCAAGCTGGATTTAGAAAAGACAGAGGAACCAGAGATCAAATTGCCAACATCCATTGGATCATAGGAAAAGCAAGATAATTCCAGAAAAACATCTACTTCTTCTTTATTGATTATGCCAAAGCCTTTGACTGTATCAGTTCAGTTTCAGTTCAGTTCAGTCACTCAGTCGTGTCCAACTCTTTGCAACCCCATGAATTGCAGCACTCCAGGCCTCCCTGTTGATCACCAACTCCAAGAGTTCACCCAAACTCATGTCCATCAAGTCGGTGATGCCATCCAGCCATCTCATCCTCTGTCGTCCCCTTTTCCTCCTGCCCCCCAATCACAACAAACTGGAAAATTCTTCAAGAGATGGGAATACCAGACACCTGACCTGCCTCCTGAGAAACCTGTATGTAGGTCAAGAAGCAACAGTTAGAACAGGACATGGAACAATGGAAGCAATGGACTTTCCCAATGGTTCCAAATTGGGAAAGGAGTATATCAAGGTCACCTTGCTTATTTAACTTATATGCAGATCACATCATGAGAAATGCCGAACTGGATGAAGCACAATCCCGAGTTATGATTGCAGGGAGAAATATCAATAACCTCAGATACTCAGATGACACCACCCTTATGGTAGAAAGAGGAACTGAAGAGCCTCTTGATGAAAGTGAAAGAGGAGAGTTAAAATGCTGCCTTAAAACTCAACAGTCAAAAACCTAAGATCATGGCATCTGGTCCCATCATTTCACAGCAAATAGATGGGGAAACAATGGAAACATTGACAGACTTTATTTTCTTGGGCTCCAAAATCACTGCAGATGGTGACTGCAGCCATGAAATCAAAAGACGCTTGCTCCTTGGGAGAAAAGCTATGACCAACTTAGACAACATATTAAAAACAGAGACATTACTTTGCTGACAAAGGTCGATCTAGTCAAAGCTATGGTTTTTCCAGTAGTCACATATGGATGTGAGATTTGGACTATAAAGAATGCTGAGCGCTTTTGAACTGTAGAGAAGTTCGAAAGACTTCTTGAGAGAAGTCTCTTGAGAGTCCCTCGAACTGCAAGGAGATCCAACCAGTCAATCCTAAAGGAAATCAGTCCTGAATATTCATTGGAAGGACTGATGCTGAAGCTGAAACTCCAATATTGTGCCACCTGATGGGAGGAACTGACTCATTTGAAAAGACCCTGATGCTGGGAAAGATTGAAGGCAGGAGGAAAAGGGAATGACAGAGGATGAGATGGTTGGATGGCATCACCAACTTGATGGACATGAGTTTGAGTAAGCTCCCGGAGTTGGTGATGGACAGGGAACCCTGGCATGCTACAGTCCATGGGGTCACAAAGAGTCAGACATGATGAGAGACTGTACTGAACTGAACTGAAACATCAAATAGAAATGAAATTGGATGAATATTCAGAACCATGTCATTAAATCTGAAATTTAATCCATCAGGAAGGTCATTGCATTTTCTATCATTGGTGCCCATTCATTTAAAAGTAAGGATGATACAGCCTTGCTCCTATGAAGAATGCATTTAGATAAGAATGCAGTAACTCAAGAGAAAAACACTAGATAGCTCCAGTTTCTTTAAACATGGTTATACAGTGACAGACTAGATGTTTCAAACTAATTCTTTCACTAGCAACAAATAAAAAAGTTGAGAACATGCAGAAAGATTTGTCTTATTAACATCAAATACCAAACAAGATATTGAAGCTTACTGGATCAAGTCACTGGCTGAAGATACAAGCAGAAAGTGTAGAACACGGGCTTCCCTGGTGGTCCAGTGGTTAAGATCCTTCCTTGCAACACAGGGGACTTGGGTTTGATCCCTGGCCAGGGAACTAAGATCCCACATGCCTCAACTAACCCTGCATGCCGCAAGTATAGAACCCACAACTAGAGAGTCTGTGCATGACAACGAAAGATCATGAGTGTCTCAACTAAGACCTAACACAGCCAAATAAATAAAAAATGTTTTAAAGTGTGGAACAGAATGCTCTGCTCATGGATATCTTCCTAGGCGTCAGGAGGGAAGCAAGCAGGAGTTTGGAGCTCTGTGAGCAGACAGGAGGCAGGTTAGCACTGAGCTAGGTCACTACATGACAGGGATCAGAGAAACTCCTCTCTGTCACACACACACACACACACACACACACACACTCACACACACACTGAGATCTTGTTTCCTGTCTGTGCTTCCCTAACAAACAGCTGAGAAGTGAACAGAGCTTTCGGATGCCACTTGGGGTTGACAGGATGGGAGCTCATATCCACCAGAGGCAGAAGTTAAGAGGAACACCTCACACAACAGAAGTTATTAATTTGTTTCCCCAAATATTCCCTTTGACAGTCTAATGATGCTTAAATGCTCATTCTCAGAATAATTTTTAGATGCTTTATACGTATATAATTAAATACTTAGGATTACAAAGAGAAAACATATTTTATATGGAAAAACTTACCAACATGTATATCACCATAAAATTTATTCTATTTAGTGTGCAAGTCTATGAATTTTGACAAAGCATACAATTCAGGAACCACTGGAAGCTATAAAATATAAAATACTTCTATCACCTCAAAAATTACCTGTGGCTCCTTGTTGTCACCTGCTCCACCAACCTCCAGCCCTGGCAACACTGGTTTGTTTTTCCCCTTCTAATTTTACCTTTTTTTCTTCTTCTTCTTTTTTTTTTTTTTTACAATATCATATAAATGAAATCCTATAACATATAGTCTTCTCAGTTAGATTTCCTTAATTCAGTATAATGCATTTGAGATTCACCTGTTATATTGCCAATATCTGCTGGATCATAGAAAAATCAAAGAGAATTTTAAAAAAAGCCATCTACTTCATTGACTGGGCTAAAGCCTTTGACTGTGTGGATCACAACAAACTGTGGGAAATTCTTAAAGAGATGGGAATATCAGACCACTTACTTGCCTCCTGAGAAGCCTGTATGCAGGTCAAGAAACAAGAGTTAGAACTGAACATGGAACAATGGACTGGTTCAAAATTGAGAGAGGAGTACGTCAAGGCTATATTTTGTCACCCTGCTTATTTAACTTCTATGCAGAGTACATCATGCGAAATGCTGGGCTGGATGACTCACAAGCTGGAATCAAGATTGCCGGGAAGAATATCAACAGCCTCAGATATGCAGATGACATCACCCTAATGGCAGAAAGAGAAGAGGAACTAAAGAGTCTTGAGAGTGAAAGAGGAGAGTGAAAAAGTTGGCTTAAACTCAACTTTCAAAAAACTAAGATCATGGCATCCGGTCCCATCACTTCATGACAAATAGATGGGGAAAAAGTAGAAACAGTGACAGACTACATTTTCTTGGGCTCCAAAATCACTGCGGACGGTGGCTGCAGCCATGAAATTAAAAGATGTTTTCTCCTTGGAAGAAAAGCTATGACCAACCTAGATAGATGCTAAAAAGCAGAGACATCACTTTGCCAACAAAGATCTAGTGAAAATTACAGTTTTTCCAGTAGTCACACACGGATATAAGAGTTGGACCGTCAAGAAGTCTGAGCGCTGAAGGACTGATGCTTTTGAATTGTGGTGCTGGAGAAGATGCTTGCAAGTCTCTTGGACTGCAAGGAGATCAAACCAGTCAATCCTAAAGGAAATCAATCCTGAATATTCGATGCTGAAGTGGAAGCTCCAGTACTTGGGCCACCTGTTGCAAAGAGCTGACCCATTGGAAAAAACCCTGATTCTGGGAAAAACTGAGAGGAGGAAAAGAGAACCACAGAGTATGAGATGTTTAGATAACATCTCTGCCTCAATGGACATGAGTTTGCGCAAACTCCAGGAGATAGTGAAGGACAGGGAAGCTTGGCATGCTGCAGTCCATGGGATCACAAAGAGTCAGACAGGACTTCATGATTGGACAACAACAACAATTATATATATATATATATATATATATATATATATATATATCTCAATAGGTCACTGCTTTTTGTTCTTGTGTAGTAGTCCAGGGTATTTACATACCATAATTCATTTATCAGTTCACTCCTTGAAAGACATTTTGGTTTTTCCAGACTTTTTCTGATTAGGAAAAAAAGATGCTGTAAACATGAAATACAGTTTTTTTGTGTATGTGTACATAAGTTTTTGGTTCTTTTGGGTAAATAAGAATTTTTGGGTCTACCTGTTTTATCAAAAACCTGAGGATTTAGAGTATTCTTGAGCAAGTGGGGAACTCTTTTTTTCAAATTCTTAACACATGCTGTCTTAAAAGGTGGAACTATTTCATTTCTTGGAGGATTCTCCATGCTTTTCAATCAATAGGAGGAGAGTCTGATAAATTAGTGAGGTTACTGTGTGCTGATAATGGCTTTCTTTTTAATAATTTCATTAAACCTAAAGAAAGCTTCTTGATTTTCATGATGAAGGGTAATCATTTCCCTTGTTCACCTGTTGATTCACCCTGTAAACATTTTTTCATCTGAACAGTGTGATTATCTTATTATGGATGAGGTCTCACTGGGTGGGCTTTTGTTGGTTATCATTCCATGTCTGGCATGAACTGATACTCAAGGTCTTACCAAGCCTATCTCAGTCTTGAGAGTGATTCCTTAGAGCAGTGGCTAAAGTAAAGGCAGCCTAATATGAGTTTGTGGTGGGCAGGGGGTTGGGTCCCAGACAAGCATTGGAGAACTGTATTAGTTCTAGCTCAGCTGTGTGTGACTCTTTGAGACCCCATGGACTGTGTAGCCCACCAAGCTCCTCTGTCCATGGGATTTCTCAGGCAAGAATACTGGAGTGGATTGCCATTTCCTACTCCAGAGGATCTTCCCAACCCAGAGATCAAACCCTGCTCACATGCACTGCACGTGGATTCTTTACTGTTTGAGCCACCAGGGAAGTCCTGTTCTAGCTCTGTCACCAACTATCTACATGAGCTGACTGAGCACTTTTTCTCCATGGGCATCAGTTTCAAGGCTCAGACTTGAAGTAAAGGGCTCAGGGCACAGAAATCCAGGAGGCAGTGGCTCTCACGACAAGCCTAAGATCCTGTGAGCAAGTGCCCTTCAAATTTTGCACCTTTGGTGCCTCACTCCCTTTATCCCAGTCCTGGCATAGATGATAATTTCTAAGATTATATATTTATCTAATCCTTTGACCCAGCAGTTCCACTTCTAGGAATTGATAACAAAAATGCACAGACAAAAGTAGAAAAAGAGATATGCTCTTGGCGTTCTTTGCAGGAATATTTGAAATATCAACAGACTGGAAACAACCCAGATGACCGACAGTCCCCAGATAGGAAACTGGATGAATAAACTATATATTATTCCACAGTGGAGTACTAAACAGATGTGAAAACCAATGAGGAATGTCTCTATATGTTAATTTGTGGAGTTCTCTAAGCTATCTTATTGTCTGAAGATAAAGGAGAGAAGAGCATATAGCCTGCTATCTTTTATCTAAGAAAATTGAGAATACTAAATTTTGTACGTATGTGTGTGTATGAAATTAAATATAGTTGGGGAATAAAACAGAAATATCCTAGGAGGGACAGTGTTAGAAACTAGATGTATTTGAATGTGCCTTGTTTTATAAGTTTAATTTCAGAATCAAATACATGAAAAATTGAGAAGTGATATAGAAAGATGAAATTAAATACTTTTCTACTGGTGGCTAATCATTCAGAGTGGATCTATTACAACTGACTCAAAAGCTCCAACCATTTGACTAATATCCTAGTGGGATATGTTCTCAGAGAGAAAAACTCAACAACAGTAAAAAAAAAAAAAAAATCTCAATTTTTTTTACAGTAAACATCTTGTTACTGTTATTTATTATTTGTATTTGACTGTTTGTGAGACTATTAAGTATGTGTATTTTGGGATTCATTGAATGAGTAATTCTATGATATTCTACTTCAATTGTCCCTATGTCCTAGAATACTGAGATTCAAACTATCATTTATAGATCTGTTACACAAAATAGATATATAAGATAGATGTCTGAAAAGTGAAAGTGTTAGCTATTCAGTCATGTCCAACTCCTTGAAACCCCATGGTCTGCAGCCTGCCAGGCTCCCTCTGTCCATGGAATTCTGCAGGCAAGAAAACTGGAGTGGGTGACCATTCCCTTCTCCAGGGGATCTTCCCAACCCAAGGATCAAACCTGGGTCTTCCTCATAGAGGGAAATTCTTTACTATCTGAGCCACCAGAGAAGTCCATATGTCTAGACAGAGATAAATATACATACACATACACACAAGAATATACATTAAATACCTTTATAAATACATACATATGTGTCTGTGTATTTTCTAGCTCTGTTCCCTGAAAATGTCTTGGAAACCTAAAAATCAATAGCAAGGAACTATCATGACTCACAGATTATAGTATTGAAATGACATTTCATACTCAGAATAGCCAGATCTCCTTTAAGAATGACTGCCTCTAAGTCTGGGGCTGCTGCTGCTAAGTCGCTTCAGTCATGTCCGACTCTGTGCGACCCCAGAGACGGCAGCCCACCAGGCTCCCCTGTCCCTGGGATTCTCAAGGCAAGAATACTGGAGTGGGTTGTCATTTCCTTCTCCAATGCATAAGAGTGAAAAGTGAAAGTGAAGTCTCTCAGTCATGTCCAACTCTCAGCAACCCCATGGACTGTAGCCCACCAGGCTCCTCCATCCATGGGATTTTCCAGCAGTATAAGATTGTCATGGAATATCTTTTTATACTGGATAACAAGAACTCTATCAACTGGGAGGATCATGTCTAAGCAAATTTGAAGCCAAACTGAGTAAGTTGTTATTGGCAAAAGTGGTATAATTTGAGTATCACTTGCACTAATTTCTGCTATGAATTTAAACATATAAAACATATATAAGACTGTAGGGTGTAATATGATACTGAAAGAAAAAAAAACAACCTAGGTGACCACTGGAAACTTGAAAATAGAGGGAAAGAATTCAGCATATTATTATGTCTTCCCGTTCTATAAGGTCACCAAAAAGTAGATGAGGCAATTTTTCTTTAGACAAGTATCTAGCTAATGCATAAAGAAAAAGAGGAAAGAACCAGAACATCATCATTATATAATACGAGTGTGTCGTCTGACTCTGCGACCCCATGGACTGTAGCCAGACAGGCTCCTCTGTCCATGGGATTTTCCAGGCAAGAATACTGGAGTGGGTTGCCATTCTCTTCTCCAGGGGATCTTCCTGACCCAGGGATCAAACCTGTCTCCTGCATTGGCAG
The DNA here is from genome assembly GCF_027580195.1 of Bos mutus. NCBI lineage: Eukaryota > Metazoa > Chordata > Mammalia > Artiodactyla > Bovidae > Bos > Bos mutus. The sequence continues at coordinate 4,523,681 of NC_091644.1, read as the reverse complement.
GTTTTGGGTTCTTTACCACTGAGCCACTAGAGAATGTAATTTTAGCAGTAGTTAATGACCAGTGCCTCGATATATGAATTGATTATGTGTTATATATAGAATCCTAGGGTGGCTCAGAAGGTAAAATATCTGCCTGTAATGCAGGTCATTCGGGGAAGGCAATGGCACCCCACTCCAGTATTCTTGCCTGAAAAATCCCATGGATGGAGGAGCCTGGAAGGCTGCAGTCCATGGGGTCACTGAGGGTCTGACACGACTGAGCGACTTCACTTTCACTTCTCACTTTCATGCATTGGAGAAGGAAATGGCAACCCACTCCAGTGTTCTCACCTGGAGAATCCCAGGGACCGGGGAGCCTGGTGGGCTGCTGTCTCTGGGGTCGCACAGAGTCGGACATGACTGAAGCGACTTAGCAGCAATGCAGGTCATTAACTACTGCTAAAATTACATTCCCTAGTGGCTCAGTGGTAAAGAACCCAAAACCTGCAGGAGATGCAGGTTCAATTCCTGGGTTGGCAAGATCCCCTGGAGAAGGAAATGGCAACCCACTTCAGTATTCTTGCCTGGAAAATCCCATGGACAGAAGAGCCTCATAGGCTACAGCCCGTGGAGAAGCAAAAGAGTCAGATGTGACTTAGCAGCTAAATATAAAACCAACACCATTACAAAAAATGGCAAATAAACATTCCATATACCCTGATGAAATACACAAATCTATATGTAAACTAGTTTTGTCCTCACTCAGATCAAGCCTGAACTTGATTAAGCCTCCAGATTTAATTTAGCAAAATATAAAAGACAGAACAATATGTTTAACAACATATTATGTTAAATAACAGATGTTAAAGAACAACGATAGGGCTATAATCAGGAAAATTCAGCTTATACAAAGCTCTACAAGATTAATGATCCCATTTCTTCAACAAGTGCATTGTAAGGGGAATGGAAAAAGATGGAAAGGAACTTAAAGTATGGAACATAGTTGAATACTGAGTCAAAGAACCTTTAAAAATGATGTTTATGATGCAATCGGAAACTTGAACATTGTTGTAGTTTTTGGCTTGCAGTGATGGTTGCTTGACTGTATGCATTTGTCAATTACTCATGGAGCTGTACACCAAATAGAGTAAATTTTTCCATATGTAAATTTTAAAGAATTCTAAACAAAAAAATAGGAAACCAAATCCAGAAATATATAAAAACTGTAGTACATCATGCCCAGATTAAGCTTTTCTCTTAAATACAAATTGTCTTTTAACACTAAAAAACAATTTAATGAAACTGTTAATAACTGAATAGAAGGAAGAAAGTGATCACCTCAGTGATGTTGGATGGAATTTAACAGTCATGTTAAAAATTGAAATGTGAATAGGACTTCCTTAATTTGACAAGAAAATGTACAAAACTCATAACAAACATCCCATTTAGTGATGAAATGTTGAAAGCTTTCCTTTGAGATCTAGAACAAGACAAAACTAATCACTATCACAGATCAGGTCCTCTCGAGAGTAGACACTAAGATTAAAGCATAACCAGTATCTGAAACATAAAATAGAATAAAATGAAAATAATAGGAATTTAGGTACTTAATGAGGTTTAGTGAAACGTCTGTTTCAGTTCTATGCATGTCTACTGACTCATGATACAAATCCTGTTTCTTGTGGTTCACGTCACAAAAGTATGAGGAACACCACAGAAAACAGAGTCCAAACACCTTTGTAAATTACAGGAGGCTTTCTTTAATTCTGCTATCCTTCACCCCCTCAATCCTTCTGTAGTATGTCTCTTTTATCTATCTTTTTAGCCTTATTTAACAACTTGCAGTTTTTTAAATGCACTGTATAATTTCAGGTCCTGTGTGTTTGCAAATGAGAATCCTTCCCTAACTCACCCACCTTGTGCGTATATACAGGTCCTTTAATACCCAGCCCCAGTGCATTCCCTGCAAAACTGATTCTCTTCCGCCTCTCTGCCCCCTTGAACATGCCTCTACTGTAGTACTTAGTATATTTCAAGAATTTGCAACAGGGTTCTTTATCTTTGCACAGGGTGCTTTTTGAAGGCAGGTGCTGTGTCTCAATCATCTTTTTAATTGAGATAATAGACATTTTAGGGAAGCCAGAAAATGAGATAGGGAGAGAAGGAATCGAGCCCAGGACTGCAGAAATACATTTCCAGCAATGTCTTTGTTTAGGCTTGAACAGTGTGGGGTTGGAGAGAGCCTTTGAACGGGGAACCCTCCCAACACCTCTTTTCACTCACTGCCCACCAAACCTAGCAGCAAACAGGCTGAGCTGTACTTTCCCACATGGACCCTTGTCACCCAGGCGCAGTGACATGCCCTCACATGGTCACTATCTGTAATGAGAAGTGGGCCACAGAAGCATTTTGACCAAAAGGCAGCATTGAACTGTCAAATGATTCTCTGGGATAGCAGGAGAAGCCTAGCTTTTGTTGTCACATGTTAGCATGACATCACTTCTGTCGCTACTGTTAGCATTATTAGCCCCATGATGCTGGTAGAACCTGATGATGAAAATCTACAGATAGATGAGCTTGAACTCTAGCATTTTCTCCACCAAAGCCCCTAAAGTGATTCAATAATGAATTGAAAAAATAAGTACTTCTTAGGAGATTGCAGAAACCATTCTTTCTTTTTTGCTAAAGATTTTTATGTATTTATTTATTTTTGGCTGTGCTGGGTCTTTGTTGCTGCATGCAAGCTTTATCTAGTTGCAGAGAGCGGGGGCTAGTCTCCATTGTGGTGTGTGGGCTTCTCATTGCTGTGGTTTCTCTTGTTGTGGAGCACAGGCTCTAGGTGCCTGGGCTCAGTGGTTGTGGCACACAGGCCTAGCTGCTCCGAGGTACATGGGATCTTCCCAGAACAGGGATCGAACCCATGGTCCTGGCAGGAGGACTCCCAACCACTAGACCACCAGGAAAGGCCAAATCCATTCTCTCTCTAACAATTTTGAAAATATTTTCTAAGGAAGTATGAGCCCAGTGCTGGGCACGAAAGGATACATTGATAAAATAGACCTTCCATCTTCAAGGAATTTAATAGTCTGGAAATTCATGACCAGTAAGGAGAAAAAATGTAATAGTAAAAGTATAAAAAGACTTCCCTGGTGGCTCAGACAGTAAAGAATCTGCCTGAAATGCAGGACATCTGGGTTTGACCCCTGGGTAGGGAAGATATGCTGAAAAAGGGAATGGCTACCCAGTCCAGTACTCTTGCCTGAAGAATTCCATGGCCAGAGGAACCTAGAGGGCTACAGTCCATGGGGTCGCAAAGAGTCGGGTCTGCCCCATGTGCTTCCCATATTTGAATGTACATACAAATCAGATGGTATACTTGATAACAAGCAGAGTCTGAGTCAGAAGGTCTCAGAAGGGTCCTGAGATTCTGCATTTGTAACAAGCTCTCACATGGTGCTGATGACCAGGCACCATTCTTTGAATAGCTAGGAGCTGGAAACACAGGAAAATGGAGGTGTGTCCTCTTGTGGTATGTGAGTAGAATGGTCTTCCCAAAGGCTCCAAGACTTGAACCGTATCTTGACAGTTACGTCGCTGTTTCCATCCTGAACTAGGTGTTATAGGCATTTAAGGTAGAGAGAGGAGCATGCTCATGGTCCATTGTGTTTATGTAATTACTCTGGTGTCATGGAATGAAGCAGAATAAATCAATGACAGGTGACAACCAGGGAAGGCATAGACCAAATGTTGAAGGGCATAGTAAAAAGCAGAAACTGTATCTTGTAGACACTGAGGAGCCATAGAAAATGAAGATAGTGTATGAAAATATGTGTGCCTTTTATATGCTGGGGACAATGAGTGCTGTTGTACCTTTGAAGTAATTTATTTATGAATAAAATTAAGGAAAGACTGTCAACCTACTGGGTTTTTATATATCTTTTAATGTGTGCAGATTATTGTATGCTTTTCAAAGTGTTTTATCCCAAATGGAAGCAGAAATAAATGAATTCAAGATTTACAGTTAGAATCTATATGAGTTGGGGAAAAGTATAGTATTAGATTTTTTTAAGTAAAATTCACGTAATTTCACCATTTTAAAGTGCATAACTCAGTGGCGTTTAGTACAACCGCAATGTTTGTGCAACCACCACCTCTATCTAGTTCCAAAACATTCTCATAGCGGCAAAAAGAAAGCCCCTACTCATTAAGTAGTCGTTTCTCCTTCCCTCTCCCGCAGCTCCTACCAATCTCTAGTCACTGATAAGGGACTTCTTCACTGTGCTGTTTGTTTCTTCGTGTATCATTTCATTTTACACGCCTATGTTCCTGTCCTCTCCAGTGATTTATAAATATTTTCTAGTGTATTTTTTCAATTCCCTTTTCTGTGTGTATGTTTTTAGATTTTTTTCTTTTGTGGTTACCGTGAGATTACAATTAATACCTAAATTTATAACAGTGAAATCTGAATTTATGCTTAGTTTCCGTAGTATTCAAACACTGTTCCTTTACAGCTTTATCCCTCCTCCCTGTATATGTTATCTCAATGACATCTATATACATTGCTTGTCTATTAACATACATTAATAATTATTGTCTTATGCCTTTGTCTTAAAATTGTATAGGAGTGAAAAAAGAGGAAATGCAAACTAAAATACAAAAATGCTGGCTTCCATATTTACCTCTGTAGCTGCCTTTGCCAATGTCCTCTGTGCCTTCACATGGCTCTGCATTACTGACTAATGTCCGTTTAGCTCAGTCTAATAGACTTTTATTTTTAGCATTTGTTGTTGGACAGGTCTACTAGTAATGAACTCCATTTTTAAAAATCAGAGCCTAATTTAATCCCTCCTTATTTTTGAAGGGTGTTTTTTCTGCATATAGAATTCTTTGTAGACAGTTCTTTTTTTAAATTTAAATACTTTAATATATCATCCCACTGCCTCCTGGACTGTGTGGTTTCTGAAGAGAAATCAACTGTTACTCTTACTGAGGATTTCTTACATATGACAAGTTGCTACTCTCTTGCTGCTTTCAAGACTCTCTTTGGCTTTTGAAAACTTTACTGCAATTTCTGTCATTGTGGCTATCTTTGAGTCCATCTGGTTTGTAACTTCTTGAGTTTCTTGAATATGTCCATTCATATTTTTCATCACATTTTGGCCAGTATCTCTTCAAAGATTCTTGTGCCCCTTTCTATCTTCTTCATATCCAAATTTGTTATGAACCACATTAGTGAATTCTTAATTTCAGTTATTGTACTTTTCAGCTCCAGAATTTATATTTAATTCCTTTTTACAATTTTTATTTCTTTATTAATATTCTCTTTTTGATGGGACATCATTTTCTTGGTTTCCTTTAGTTCGTTGTCCATGGTTTTCTTTAGTCCTTTGAACATATTTGATACAGTCATCGGCTAGTCAAAGCCCAATGTTTGCTTTCTTAGAGACAGTTTCTTCTAATTTATCTTTTTTCTCCCTGTGACTGGAACATAATTCCTTTCTTTCCACACCTTATCATCTTCTGTTGAAAATATTCTTCTGCATATTTTATTTCTGAATGTTTCACTGTGGCAACTCTAGAAACCAAACTCTTTTCTCCCTGAGTTGTGCTCCTGTTTGATGGGGGTTGTTTGCTTGTTAATGACTCTTCTAAACTATTCTTCTAATGTCTACATTCTCTGTCATACGTGATCACTGAAATCTCTGTTCTATGAACTTAGTAGTTAGCCAGTGTTTTGAAAGAATTTTCTTAAATTCCTGGAGCCAAGGAAAGAAAAGAAACTTCCTGCAATCTTTGTAGATTGGCTCTGCGTTGGGACACTTTTTTTACTGCTTAGCCAGGGCATTTCCAACTGTGCCTTAACCTTCACTCCCTGTTGTGTGGAGCGTGAAGATCAGCCAGAGGTGAAAACGAAGTCTTTTCAGGCTTTTACTAAGAATGCGTGTATTGGTGGGAATGGGTTTGACCTTCTTGATTCTCCAGTGTACACAAGAGCTTTTTAAAGCCCTTGTTCTCATATATCTCACATTCCAGTCTCTTCTTTCCCAGGAGTCTCGGTCTATCTATTGCTTTTCCTCACTGCTTTCTCTTGACCCAAGATGCTGCAGCCAGTACTCCTGCCTTTAAGTACTTTCACTGAAAGCTCTCCAGACCTTGAAATGCTCCAAGCCAAACGAAACCGGTGCCAGCCTTTGTGTCCATCATTGAGGGAGCGGCCAGCCAGGTTGCAGCCTAAGACTGCAGTTCTTTTTTATAGTAAGACGTTTATTGCTCCTATGGCACTTGCAACATGAACCTGGTGTCCAGGCTGCTTTTTTCATGGCTTCTGACAGTCTTGAGGGTGGGGGAAGGTAGGCAGGTGAAGTAAAATGTCACGGCGCTCTTACCGCAGTGAAACAATTCCTTTCTCCAATTAAGCTTTATCTTGGCTATTGTAAGTTTTTGACTAGATTCCACCAGAGTTCTGTAAAAGTTAATTCTGACAAATTTTGCCAACTTGTTCGTTGTTTTTCTAGGTGGACAGAGTCTTGGAGCTCCACAGTTCACCATGTTGCTGAAGTCACCATACTGTTTCACAGCCTCTGCTGTAACCCGTATTTCTTCGTTTGTTTGTTGGCTGCACCACACAGCTTGCAAGGATCCCGATTCCCTGACCAGGGATTGAACCCAGGCCATGGTAATAAAAGTGCTGAATCCTAACCACTAAACCACAAGGAACTCCTCTGTAATCCATATTTCTGCCTAATTTGAGCAGAATAGGCAGCAATGTTGAGTGTCAATTATGGGGGAGTATGTTACTTCCAGAGACATTCTTTTTCACTTCTGGGGCAAAAGGATTTTTGATCTTCCATTTACCTTGATTAGGTCTCATTGTGCTGGGCTCACAGGAACATGACAGTTCTGATTACAGGAGAAAGAATCTAACCATTGATTGAGGAAGCTACTCTGATGTTGGTCTGGAGTACACGCACCTCTGTGCTTCATCTTTGACTTGTCTTCCTCCTCTCACGTAGAGCTTGTTAAAATGTGACTTTTAATCTTCTAGTGATCTCTGAGAGACTATTTTGGCGGCAGGTCTGGGGCATGTATATCATCTTTTATACTTAGCTATTCACTCGATGTTTAGAATAACTTCGCACATACCCTATGCCAGGACAAAAACAGGAACTGGAGAGAAAGGAAGAACAATGTATATGGTCATATCCTCATATAGCTCACTGGCAGCAGACACTGGGTTCCAGATAAAAACAGTCTATCATTATATAATCATGGAGCAACGATGCTCCCTAAAAAGAAGTGGCAAACTACCTATAGCCATGACTTTTGTGAACAAGACAATGTTAGCAACTTCCGTAACATGCACATCTATCTTCTCTCAATAGATTCATGGAACAATATTCTGATTTGTGCCCTTCTTGTCTAAGTAAAAGCAGGCAACTCTGAAACCCAAATGGATATCTAAAAATCAGAGCAGGCCTGTCCCTGTTTGATCAGACTTCTTAACCCAATGTTAACATGAAAACCAGTCACTAAATAGTATGCTCCTTCCTTTGTTAAAAGGTTATGAACAACAATGATCCAAGTTCTACTAACTTTGTGAAATCTCATTGGTTATTTGAAGTGGAAGAAAAAGAATTAACACCTTTTTTTTTTTTTTTTTTGGTAAAATTTACACGAAAGCCATTTGGGGAGGGGTGCTAAAAGGCCAATGAGTATATTTAACCAAGCCTGGGTAAACACTGGATTACTACCTTTCCATGGATGGGTAGAAAATTAGACAAAAACTATATGAAGGAGAAGTTTCCTATGGGTAGGACATGATTGTAATCTCTGAATGAAAAGAAACAAGAGGTGAGCCCTATAATTACCCTACCTTTCTGAGCCACTTTCCAGAGAATGACTTCATAGTGGGAGAGAAGGACGCCCAATCACACAACTGTGGTCTCATTTCATTGAGGACAGAAATTCATGGAGGCCAAGGCAGCTAGAATGTCCAGGGCAGATACCAGAGAGAAAGAAGTCACAAAAAGAAAGAACAACAGAAATATTCATAGGTTTCTATTTGAATCTTTGTCTGTTCTTTGTTCTTTTCCTGGCAAAAAATAATAACCAAGGACCTATAAACTAAGCAGTTGTCAGACTACACAGGGATAAGCAACTTACTAGTTCCAAGCAATGTGGGGAGGCTATGTTGAATATTTGGAACTGAAATTCAGTAAATAACTCAGTAGGGAATCTTACTAGGGGGGGCACTAAACTATCAAACCTGGGAGGAAAATATTTAACGATTTAACAGCTTTATTGAGATAGCATTCACATACCACATATTTTACACATTTAGATAATACAGTTAGGCAGTTTCTCAAAATGCCAAGTGTAGGGTTACCATGAAAGTGAAAGTGTTAGTTGCTCAGTTCTGTCTGACTCTTTGCAACCCCATGGACTGTAAGCCCAGTAAGCTCATCTGTCCATGGAATTCTCCAGGCCCTGAGAATATTGGAGTAGGCTGCCATTCTTTTCTGCAGGGGATCTTCCCAACCCAGGGATCAAACCTGGATCTTCCACATTTCAGGCAAATTATTTACTGTCTGAGCCACCAAGGAAGCCCACATAGTCCCAATTTTTCCACCCAACAGAAAATACAAATCCATAGAAACAATAAAATTTCATAGCAAAATTATCCACAAATATCTAAGAAGTGGAAGCAATTCAAATGATCATAAGCTGATAAATGAAAAAACAAAATGTGTTATATCTATGTAATGAAATATTATTTGCAATAAATGGAGTGAAGTTGGGACAAATGCTCCAATATGGGTAACCCATGCAAACCTTATGGTTAGTGAAAGCAGCCAATTATGAAAGACAACAAATTATATAATTTCTTTTATATGAAATGTCCAGAACAGGCAAATTTATAGAGACAGAAAGTAGCTGAGGGCTGGGGAGGAGAAGGTGGAGAATGAGGAATGACTGCTAATCTGGGGAATTATAAGATGTTCTAAAATTAGACTGTTGTGGTGATTGTACAAGTCTATGAATATACTAGAAAACACTCATCTGTACATTCTAAATGGGTGAATTATATGTTACATGAGTTAAATTTCAATAAAGCTTTTTTTTTTCTCATGAGTTTTAGGGAGCATAAAAACTGGATATAATACCTGATTCTGTATTGGATGCTCACAAACAAATAAATGAATTATTAAAGATGGTTAGAGAAATTTGAATATGGAATGGACATTATTGAGACAAAGAATATTGAATATTGACTTAGAAGCATAAAGATGACATTACTTTTCCCAAATAAGAAACAAGCTAACAACAGGGAAGAAAAAAAAAAAAGGTAGCTAAACATGTATACTCTTATCTACTTTTGGCTAAGTTTTTAAAATAACAGGTAAGTGTGTGTGTGTGTACACAAAGATTTGGAAGGACATATGATATAAGAACATGCTATTATTAATTGTGGTAAATTCTGGGTAATAGAAGATGTTTTTATTTTCTCATTTTTATTAAAAAAATTCTTTACACTGTACATATATTTATTTTATGATTTTATTTTACTTGTGTATATAAAAAAATGCAAAGTATAGAGAACAAAGTGACAACCTCTCAGGCACTCATCATACTGTTTCAACAATTATCAGCAGAGTTTATTCTGTTTCAGTTGAACCTCACCCTTATGCTCTTCGTGTTATTTGGAAGCAAATTAAAATGTTATTTTTAATTCAAAGACTATCATCAACTTGATACTTAATTAACTTGATGTAGATGCACAGAAGAAGGTCTATTAGGTACATATCAATCTGCAATTGAGGATAGAGTAAGGATGTGGTAGAGTGGGTGGATCTTTTATGATAGAAAAGTATTCATGTAGAATTTTTAAATCATGCAAAACAGAAAGATATCTTCTTTTTAAAAAAGGGGCATTCTTCCATATGTACTAGAGGCATAAGGTTTTCCTCAAATTAGTAGAGGTCCAGGCAAAGAAGCTGAAGGGGAACTGAACTAGAAATCAGGAGATGAGTTTTACTTCTATTTCTGTTACTATAACAACAATATCTGAGTTACTGCTTATAAGGATAAAGCATATTATTCACTCATTCCAATAATCTCTTTGAGCATCTACTATATGGCCCTCATTGTCCTCACTGCTGGAGATACAGTATGAATTCATTTCCGCATTAGTCAAGACTCTTTGGTGGCAATTAATGATGACTCCAATGCAAACTAGCTAAACCAAAGAGAAGATGCAATGGCTTGCACAACAACAGAATCCAGTGATGGCCCTGACTTCACATGCATCTGGATTCAGAGGCTATTAGAGTTTCATTAGAATCTAGTTTTTCTGTCTCTCCATGCATCTTCTCAACTCCACTTTCCTCTGTGTTGGTTTCCCTTACATGCAAACTCTCTCAATATGGTGACCCCAAGCTGCTCCAGGATTATATCCTCACTACAGCAAGACCACATGCTCTGGGTATCACCTTTCCTCCTCTAAGCCAGTTATAGTCCCATCTCAATAGTCTCTTGTTTTAAATCCAGTGTGCCTCAAGTACAAGGTCTGGCACATTAGCTGCTATGTAGGAGATCAAACTAGTCCTAAAGGAAATCAACCCTGAATAGTCACTGGAAGGACTGTTGCTGAAGCTGAACCTCCAATACTTTGACCACCTGATGTGAAGAGCTGACTCACTGAAAAAGACCCTGATGCTGAGAAAGACTGAAGGCAAACGAAGAAGGAGGTGGCAGAGGATGAGATGGTTAGATAGCATCACTGACTCAGTTTTACGGGTTTTTAAAATTTAATTAATTTCCTTATTTTCATGTTGGCTGTGCTGAGTCTTTGTTGCTGCGCAGGCTTCTCTCTAGCTGTGGGCAGCAGGGGCTGCTCTCCAGTTGCAGTGTGTTGGCTTATTGCAGTGGCTTCTCTCCTTGTGGAGCATGGGCACTCGGGCACTCGGCCTTCAGTATTTGTGGCACATGGGCTTGGTAGTTGGTTTCCAGGCTCTAGAGCACAGGCTTAATAGTTGTGGCACATGGGCTTACTTGCTCCATGGCATGTGGGATCTTCCTGGATCAGGGATTGAACCTATGTCTTGTGCATTGGCAGGTGGATTCTTTACTACTGAGCCACCAGGGAAACCCTCTTTCTTTGTGTTTTAAATTTTTATTACGATTTTTAAAAAGTATTAATTTTTTTATACTTTTACTTTTAATCTATTTTCTGAAGTTTTGGAAGAAATCCATGGCCCATTGACTCATGGTGGTATTCTAGGCTGATTTCCAATAAATCATCATTGAATGTTTCCCTGTTGAACTATCAGTGATCCTGCCTGGGGATACTTTGCCAGTACAATCCATGTTATTCACACTTAGCTCTGACGGGAGAAACTGTGCTTGTGTTTTCAGTTATCATTTCAGGGGAAAAATGCTCATTTCCCACCTCTCTTTGCAGAATTACTTTGTTTCCCTATTATCCAATGGAAGGTTGCAGAATAGCACAGTTCTCTCCCCCACCACTACCCCGCCCTCCAGAGACAGTGTAAATATCTTTCTACTTTTTCTCCTCAAGGAGGTATTCTAGAAAGAGAACATAAGATGGTGTAAAATCCCTCTTATCATCTATGAGTTGGGCTTCTTGGAAAGTCATCTGGCCCTTCTGAGCCTCAGTTCTAACAACTCTTAAATGGAGACAGTAACGGACCTTTCCCATAAAGTAGTTGGGAGGAGTATGGAAAATGAGGTTTATACAGTTCTAACAATAGTGCCGGGGACAGACACATGTCACCTTTCCTCCTCCAACGGCACACCACGCTCAGATTTTTTTCTTTAGGTATCACTTTACTTGTATGAGCATTTCTCTCTCTTATTTTTTCATAAACCCCTTGAGCTTGCTGAATACAAGGTCTTTTCATGGAGAGGGGTTCCAACCAATGACTCGCTGCTTTACAAAATATAATAACTTTGATACTCCTATCACCAAACTATGATACAAACAACTAATAACCCCACTATATTTGAGACTGTATCATATGATTCCTATTTCTGTTTTATCATTTTACAAGTGAGGAAACAGGTTTGTAGATGCTAAAAACTCTCTGCAAATTCATTCAGCTGGTGAGTGGTCAGCTTAGTCCCTAAGCCCAGATCTGATGACACTGGACACCCAGCCCCTCTGACTCAGTTGCACATCTGCGAAGTGCCTAGGTCTCTGGCATCGCAGCCTGGAGCAGTATCAAAACAGCAGGCTAAGAGGTAGAGTCTTCAAGGTCCCACACCTCATGGTACAGGTGTATTGCACTGTGGGATTGGAGGTGTGCGTGCTCCCAGGGGAGAAACCTGGGCTGCGAGAATTCCTCTCTAGCTCTACAGCTCAGTCAATTGTGTACAAATAAGCTCTTGTTCTAGTACCTCTGTGTGGTGCCCATTCTCTGTTCATGGTCCCTCCTCTGAGGGTCTTTTTCATGTTATGGTCACAGGTCAGCCTGGCTTCTCTGTGTATGTTTTGCTTTGAGTCTCAGATCTGTGCGCCACAAGGACACCCCCTCCTTGCCCTCATACTGCACTGAGGGTTTTCATGTCTCAGCTCCCTTCTTAGCTCTGCCTGCCAGATAGTCCAGTCAAACTCTATAAATTGTTGTGGGCATGTGTTTTCTCCAGTGTTCTTCTGCAAAGTAGCATCATGCATCATTTCTTGAGACTTAAAATTTAACAGCATGCCTATTCCTACAGTGGGAAAACATTTTATATCCCTTTCCACTGACTTTTCGCTACTTTAGACGTTCAGGATTTCTCTTCTCAATAGCAATGGGTCATTGCAAGCCCTGCCCAGTTGCAAATGAACAAAGTTTGCAAAAACTCCAATCTAAGTTTATAAAACAAGAGTGGATCCCTTAGTGCTGGGTGGAGATAGTGGAACTGCCAGGCATTTATTTGATCCTTAGATCTGGATTCAAAAAGAGACAACAAAAATGCACCTCAGAGCCAGACACCAGGAAACGAGTATAGAAGAACATGAAGCAGGACTCTAAATCCAGACCATGCAACTGGAGAGTCATGTAACAGCACTGTGACTCTGAGAGGTAGAGATGGAGAAACCTAACAGCGGGAGGCAAAGGGGATTAGACCAGGTCCAGCCTGTCCTGTAATACTAGTGAAAAGAGTTGCTGTCGTCTTACAAATGTTACTCTTTTTGTCTTCCAAATGGATATTTGGTATATATTTGTATACCCGTATTAAAGATGGGAACTTTGAGATTCAAGGAAGTTAGATTATCTGTCCAATGTTCTAGAGACAATGAGAGGACAAGCTTTAGATGTCAATTTGTCTGATTCCAGAACTCACACTGATTTTCCAGAGATACTGTATCTAGGGGGCTACACTTCAGGATTATCCATGGAAATTAAGATGGTCTCTAACTTAATGAGCTAATGGGGCAGGACATTCCTGATGTACAGAGTGCTTTACCATGGTACTTCTCAGGTGACGGTGGTCCCTTACGGTCCAAGGAGACAAGATTGGTATTGCAGGAGCTCACACACGTGGATAATGGGTTAGAACTAGAGGGCTTGACCCTGGCTGAGATGTTCTGTTTTGGGCCCCTTGGACCTGGCAAATAGCTTCTCCTTCCTTATTTCCCCACTTTGACATTTTACCCCCCTTCCAGGCTTCCTCTCTCATACCCCCATAACATGTCTGCTGTGATTGGAGAAGGTTCATACGCTTTCCCGTGTCCCTCCAAGCTTGTAATTCCATGGGGCATGTTCTAAAAATAAAATGAAATTATTCTGAAGTAAGAATATTCATTTGCTCAGAGCTAAGCTTCTGGGGAGCTCCAGGCAGTCACCGACACATTTGCAGAGACCTGTCCCATTTCTCACAGCCCTGCCACCTACTCCCCGAACCTCGAAACCCTGCAGCCTGCCTCTGGAGCCCCGAGTGACCAGTGCAGATTCTATCAGCCTCCACTTCATTAAAGATAAAATATACTGAGTGAGGATCAAAACCCAGAAATCTCTAAGCATCCCTAGAGCAACGATGGGAGCTTGGGAGCCAGCAGTGAATGATGGGGGTGGGAGGTGTAGGGCAGGGAGGCTGTGAGAAGAAATTATAGAGAAATAGATTGTGGTCATAAGAGGACATTCTAATAGTCTGAGCTGCCTGAGGATGAAATGAACCATTTTGGAAGGCAGAGAGTTTCTTGTTACCGAGAGGGCTGCAGAAGTACTTAAGGCGGCAGGGGAAGGGCTCACTATCCACTTCCCCAAAAACCTGACCCCCAGGTCTGCACAATGGGGACAGGGTTCTGGGAAATAACTACTTCATGTACTTGACCGTGAAGGAAGCTGTTAACCCAATCAGTCCTGTCATCTCCACTCACCATTCCAATCTGGACTGCATGAGAGCAGGGGACTGTTGGGGACTGCATTCCCTAGCATCAGTGAGCTGGGTGGTGGTATTAATACAGCTTATGAGGGGCAGAGGAACGAATGAAGCTAAGCAGAATATTTGGCAGGATTTGAAAGAGTAGGGCCAGCTCTGCTTTCTGAGACGAGTACAAGGTCAAGTCATAGACCCCACTGAGGGGGCGCTATGGTCCAGGTGGGGGTCTGGAACTTTGAAAAGGAAGAATGCTGTGCCCTAGACACAGATTGTGTGCAGGAGGGTGGAGGAAGTGTTGGCAGTGGGCAGAGTTCCTTTGTTCCCTGATCCTGCCATTGGGCGTGAGGTTCCTACAGAAGGCCAGTATTACAGTGCCCAAGGAGGGGCCTGCGTGTCTGCACCCACTGAGGCAGGGCAAATGGGTGCCGACTCTCCCTGCAAGGGCTGGGTACCTGCGCTTTCTCCTGCCTTCCACTGGAGACCACAGCATCCCACGCCAGAGGGAATCTGGGATTCGGCCAGAGTTGTGTTAAATGTGCTTAGCGGTGTCAGTCCTCAGTCAAAAGCAGTGGTTGTCAGAGTGTAGCATGTTTCAGAATTACCTAGATGGCTTTTTCAACCCCAGATATCTGGTCCCATCCCCACAACTTCAGACTCAGTGGATCTGAATGGGGCCTGAGAATCTGCACTTGTAACGATTTCCAAGGTTGCTGATGCTGCTGGTCCAGGGACCACCTTTTGAGTAGCTGTGGTCTAAAGTAACACTAAGACAAAGAGCACCCCAGGGAGTGGGGTTCGATTTCCTTCATACCTTAGTCTTGATTTCAGTTACCACGCCAAGAACTAGAGATATCCCAACAAACAAGACAGAATCCCTGGTGTCAGGGACATCTTGTCTAGAAGTACATGAATGGACTGTTACAAGGCAGAGTGATGCCAAGACAGGAGCAATTATTGGGAATGATGAGCACAAGAGCATGTGTGCCTATGTGTACTTGGACATACAGTCCTGGGGACACTAGAAAAAGTTTCTGAGCCACGTGACCTTGAAATCAGAAGATGATTTTAAGATCAGAAAACCTTACATCAACTCTGGGATCTGCCTCTTGTTAGCTGGTTGACCTCAGGTGAGGTAATTAGGTACTTGGAGCCTCAGATTCTTCATCAAACAGTCCTGAGCCACTCACTACCATGGACACGAGCATGTTCTAGGCATGGGGCTATGGAGAGTAAGCCAGACAGCCTGTTGCTGTTCCCAAGGAGCTCTTACTTTGCCAGTGGCTGTGTGACTGGGGAAGGGATACTACCACACAGAGGCAGAAACAAGATAAGCTGTGTCAAAATGCAAACAAGACAACCAAGACAAGGAGACATGGAGAAGGATAGACGATTTTAGGGAAGGATGTCTAGACCTCCCTGACCAGATAACATTTGAACTGAGGTCTGGTGGCACTAGGGGTAAAGAACCTGCCTGCCAATGCAGGTGATGTGAGAGATGTGGGTTTGATCCCTGGGTTGAGAAGATACCCTGGAGGAGGGCATGACAACCCACTCCAGTATTCTTGCCTGGAGAATCCCAAGGACAGGGGAACCTGGCAGGCTACAGTCCACAGGGTCACAAAGAATGAAGTGACTTAGCACGCAAGCACCAAATGATAAGAAGACAACTACATTTTCCATATAGTAGAGTAGATATGTAAGTTACATAACTGATGGCCAACCATCAACAAAATATGTTTATTATCTTCACCATCTTTCTCTTTACGACACTTACCGTTGTTATTATTATTACAATGATTACAGTAACTATAATGCCAGGAATGCAAGCATATGAGTGAGGCCCAGCAGAACATTCAGGCCCTCCCCGGCACATTCAGAAAGGCCTTAAGTCAGTAGCCGTGAAGCATAGAGCGTTCAGCGGTCACAAATGACAACCCTTGAGATCTGATAACAGATCGGTGGAGTAGGCTGGACCCTGGCTGTTATCCTTGGGAGCCAGGGGAGAAATCTGGGTAACAATGTGACATGCTCATATTTGTGTTTTAGGAAAAGCACCTGTCTTTTCATCTTCTTCTGCTTGTGGCATGGGGAGTGGGGGAGGTGAGCAAGACTGCGCGTGGGGAGATGCTAGCAGTCTGCACTGGGAGGGGCCGTTGGGGCAGGTGGTGACAGAGATATTTAAGAGCAGTGATGAGCAGCTGTGGATTGGACTGGACAGCAAAGGGGCTCAGGCCATGGAGGAAGCCCGCTGTGGGGTCAGGACAAGCCTCTCTCCCACTTTCCTTTAAATTACAAGGAGGCTACGAGGAAGAGGACCGGGGAGGCAGGGCTTGGGGGAACCTGCTGTGGGATGTCGAGCAGGTGACTCTGCCACGTGGGGCTTCTTTCTGTCAAACAGGATATTTTCCTGCTTCCCAGGGAAGGGTATTGTGAGGGCCGAGTCAGATGGCAGGTATGAAAAGCACTTTGGCAATTGTAAAACATTTTTTCAAATGTGAGGTGCTATTTTTATTACCCTCCACTTCCTTGTATAGAATGTGACCCAATAATTGGATGACAGTGTCTGGCTGCTCCAGAGGCAGCAACAAAGAAGGAGATGGCCTCTGGACCAGGCCTGAGCTAGCCCCCCAGGGGCCCAGCCTTCCCAACAATGCCCTTAATATGTCTCTCATTTAAAATGACTTGCCAGGCAAAGCTGTGTACATCATCAGAGGAAAGGCAGCAGCCTCAGATGATTCCGTGGCTGCAAAAAAATAATCCCCATCAGCTCTAATGGGAGCAAAGATGGCAATGACATGATTACCGAGCATCTTCCCATGATTAAGCTGCATGGGGCAGCTGGCTCTTGATGCAAACAGGCACTCTCAGCAGGGGCATTCCCTGCACAAAGCATTAACGAGAACTTAAGATAAATTCCTCTTCATTGGGCGTTGGAAATGAAAACCTATTTAGGATAAGCCTGGGCATGAAGCACCGTAGAAGTTATTTTACTCATAGCTGATCCCTTCCTCCACTCCTTCCTCTCTTTCTTCCTCCTGCCCATTTTATTTCCCTTCTTCCTCCTGTCCCTCAGGTTTTTCCATCTCTGACTGCAGCATCAGAAAGTAAATCCCTGAGGCATACACTCCGATGCATTTGCCCAGCAGTTTACTAACTGGGGTGTCCAGGAGAGTGTCAGGCAACACCCTGCAGAACTTCTCTGTGTGAATACTGTGGGTGAGAATCATGGGAAACCTGTGGCCACAGGCACATACTTGCTTCTGTCCCATGGAATGTGGTGCACGGCGGGACACGTGGCTGTCCCATCCTTGTGTGTGTACATACGTGTGCCCTGTGGGACAGCATGGCTTCCTGTCCTCTCTCCAGCCAAGCACCTTGAGGACCTGCCCAGAGCATAGCGACTACCTCTATGGTGAGTTCCCCTGAGGTTTCAAAAGAATCTGCAAACGCTGACAACCTCATTTGCTGTGAAGGATTTTATATCAAGACTCCTAGAAGGACCACAGCAAAATAGCTCAGTCTCGAATTGCATACACAGTTATGAGTGTGATCTTCCTCTCTCCTTCACTTCCCCCAGTGATGAGCAGTCTTAAGTGTCCCAGCTCAACTCCCCAGAGCACTGCTCTTAACTTCTCTGACCAAAATCATGAAACCTGGAGAAGGTCCTGGATCTCTCTGGGTACAGACCCTGGACAGGCTCCCCCTGCTCAGAGCTGCTTTGCCCTTTATCCCAAGACCTTGGTTGGAATAGGCTATCAACTTCTCCCCAGAGGTTACCACCTTTCCAGGATCAGACAGCATGCATTCAAGGCTGCACTGTTGACTTCTATAGGGATCGCTGTCCTCGTGCAAGCCTCAGTACACAGCTGGCATTTGCATTAGTTCAATAAATGTTTACTGATTAGTGATTAGTGGGGATACAAATGAAAATAAGACACAGCTCCTACCTGTAAGAAAACCACACTCTAGAGGAAAGAGAACATGTAAACAAATAAGTTCAGGAGATTAAGTGTCCTTTATAATTTAGAGATGTTTGCATTTATGGATCATCTCTGGAGAAGCCAGGGTGGAATAGAGTACCTGACTCATAATTCCTAGGAATCCCACGTTATCACTGAAAATGGCAGTAATATTGCAAGCCTTATTGTGATCTTCAGGTATCCGTAAGCACTCGTTCCATTATAAAGCTCAGGAAACTAAGGCTTAAAGCAGGTAAATGACTTGCCCAAGGCCAAACATTGACAAAGCACCAGAGCTTTAAATCCAAGTCTTACCTATTTGACTTCCAAAGTCTCACTCTACCCCAGCCTGCCCTTCTCTGATTCCCTCCTTTTTGGATGGGGACTTGCTATCAGCCTACAGCATGGTGGAGGGTGACCCTGTTTAGGTCAGCATCATGCAAGACTGTTTAAACTTCTGAAATCAAGCAGCATCAGACATGCAACATAAAGGAACATTTCCTCCATTCAGAGGGTCATTAACAGAAATGAAAGCCGGCAGATCATTGTTATGCATGAGGAAACAACATAAATGGAAAAATCTATGAAGATCACATCCATAAGTCTCTGGGGAATTCGCAGTGGAAACAAATGGGCCAGAGTGTGAAGAGGTACTGCTTCACCAATGGGAACCTGGGAACCATTGGACCAAGCTCTCAGCAAAATGATCCATTCTGTTTGGCATAAAATGAATTATCTGGCAAAACAGAGTAAAGGCAACTGAACCACCTGCTCCTCGACTGTAAGATCTATGGATGAGGGATGATTCTGGAAGATAAAGGACTCCTTAAGCATATCCCTCTGGGCATATGGAGAGATGCTTGGCAGACTCTTCTGCAGGTGGATGGAGCCGCTTGGCCACATCCCTGCAGACCTAGCAGTGTTTGGAGATCAGAGTTTGTTTTACATTCTTCGGGTTCTTTCTGAAGATGGTATCTGGAAGATGAGTCCACTCCAGGGAGCTGGATGTGGCATTTATCATGATACCTATTAGACCAAGGGCTGTTCAGCAAGCCCTGGTCCTTGCTGACAAGAGAACAGTTCCTGGTTGATCAGGGGATGTTTGGTCCTTGTGTGTGTGTGCTCAGCTGCTCAGTCGTGTTTGACTCTTCACACCCCCATGGACTGTAGCCCGCCAGCCTCCTCTGTCCATGGAATTTTCCAGTCAAGAATACTGCAGTGGGTTGCCACTTCTTCCCGACCCAGGGAACTCGTGTCTCTGGCATTTCCTGCATTGGCACGTGAATTCTTTACCACTGTGCCACCTGAGAATCATTCTATCCCTACTTGGGCATAATCCAAGTTTCCCCCAAATCTCTACTTGGGAATCCCATCCTACTTGTCCTCAGAAAAGTGTCTTTCTCATGAAGATCTGATTGATTCATTAGTGCCGAACCATCAACCCTCTTCCTCTCAGGGTCCTTTTGCAGACACTACAGAGTATGAATCACACAGAGAAATTTTTTTTCCTTGCCCATCATCTATGTTCACTTTGTACAACAGCACCAAGGTTTTCTGAGAAGAACCTTAGGAAAGATGATAGTTCTCCTCTTGCTGCTACTGCTGCTAAGTCACTTCAGTCATGTCTGACTCTGCCTCAGATTCAGTAATTTTATAGAAGAGAGGCTATGGGAAGCTCTATAAAATAGTATGGTTCCATCTCTTCTTAAAATTAAAAATAAGAAATATAATGGTGAATTTACTTTCATTGGATATTTAAATACATGTACTGTATTAAATACTTTTCATAAATTGTCTCTTTAATTGCCAAAGATACATCTATGGACAAAATGCTCTTATTCCCATTTTATAGGGACTGAGAATCAAGGGGCCTACAGGACAGAACTAGGTCTTCACACCCAGATGTCTCTGCCTTCAAAGTCTTTATTGTTTACCACTATGTTCTGTGCTGCCTCAGAACACCTTTTTTTCCCCCAGATAAACAATACAAATGAGAGGATTAAATGCACTGAGATGTACTCAGTAAAGAGCATTGTTTAATTTTGCTTCATCTTAACATGAAAAGCTTTGTTAAGCTTTTTCAAGTACCATTGCCACTACAGAAGGTGTGTCCCTTGCTGACCTGTAGGTTCAGAACAGGACACTCCTGTAGAAGCTGAAGTAGTCGTATGGTTAGTGGTGGTGGGGCTGGTGATATTGATGAGGATAGTGTTTACTGAGAGACTAGTATGTGTGAGGTGTTTTCCATGTATTATCTCATCTAATTCTTACAATTTTGATAAAGAGTAAGTGTTATTATCATCCCTATTTGTAATAGATGAGGACACTGGCAAGGAGACCTACCTTGCCAAAGGTCATCACTAGGAAGTGGTAACACAGGGATTTGAACCCAGACTCACCTGAATTCTCTTAAAAGAAAAGTGTTTGCTTTTCTCTTAAGCAATGGCAGGTCACCTTCCCTGGGGGGGTGGGCCAGCCTCCAACCCAGCAGAGCCCAGTCTGATAGCTCAGACTTTGAAAGGACTTGAAGCTTTTCTTTCAAGGTCATATACACACATGAAAAAGTAACCCCCCTTGTCCATCTGTCCCACTACCTTCTAAAATGCAAAACATCCAAGCCTATGGAAGCTCTGCTGTCAGCCACAGAGCTCTTCTGCAAGAGGCTGGGCCGGGAAGAGAGTCCCACGAGCCTCATTGAAGCAGCGTGGGCATTGTTCTGTGTGGAACTCCACAGACCAAGAGTAGATTAAGGCTCCAAGATACACGAATTTCAAAATTGAAGCAATAAAACACATTTTTTTTCTTGGCTTGCAATTGCCCCTTAACTAGACCATGAATAGCAATTACACTATAAAGCCTAACAGGAATTTGTGGGTAATTAGAGTATGTCTTGGGCTGTGGGTTCTAATGGAGGAACCCGGCTAATCATTGAGTGATTCTCACCCTCTACCAAGTGATAAAATCATCATGCAACGCCTATCAATCACTCAGAGAAATTGTGAGTGTGATTTTAATTCCTGTTAGAGTAGGACTAAGAAGGCTGGCAAGCCACTCTGCCCAGAAGGCTCTGCCTGAGTCCTTGAAGAAGAAACAACAGAAGCAAAGGGGCTCCTGTGGTCTGGGAACTAACAGTGTTCTGTCTGTAGTTGATTCACACACATTCAGCCCTCAGTACAGCTGTGTGGAGAACGTAGCTTTACACCCATTGCACAGACCAAGATAATGAGACTTGGAGTGATCTACCCAAATTCATCTAGCTAGTAAGTGATAGATACAGAATTTAAATCCTTATGTTTGATTTAGGTCAAACTCAAAGTTCATGACCATTTAACTGTACAACTGATCAACATTTATTGAGTACCCACTATGGGCAGCGACTTTCCAGACATCATGTGATTTAATACTTTCAACAGGTACGTCAAGCATGTGTTTTTATCACATTTTACAAACTGGAAAGTGGAAACAAACAAAAATGGTGGAAGTTCCTATCCTGGACTATCACCAACTCCTACTCTTCCCATCACACACACACACCACACACCACATACCACATTTCTTTGGCTTCTCCATCTCTATTTTCCATTAACTGAAGCTACATTTTGGGGATTCCCTCAAAAGCAGGCCATGAACCAGCAATACAAGAGATAACCTAAGAAGCAGCACTAGGAGGATGGAGAAATGACAGGAGGAAGGGAAGGCAGCCAAGAAAGGATAAGTTAGTAAGGCATCTATGAATCTCAGCACCTGGGTTTGGCCTCACCAAGAAGTGAGAAAACAGTGTGGACCACACACAGCAGGATTAACTCACCAAGGAACGGCCCTGGGGGAGCTGAGTGTTCATCTACTGACTTCAGCAGTCGTAGTTGGGAAGTCCCAGAAGTGGGAGAGTTCATTCTTCCATGCTTTGAGCACATGGCAAAGCTAGCAGAATGAGTTCTCGAACAAGAGAAGGCCTTCAGCAAAATAATTCAGGCACAAGTGGTAAGGACCAGTTCAACAGCAATGGAACAAACTAGTCTTCAATGAACCAGGAAATAGAGAAGGGGCAACACCAGGAATAGCTTTGGAAGATAGACCTGGTGAGGTCTGTTTGCTGTGTCATTGTCTGGCAGTGATCCACCTGGGCTGATGCTCAACATCTTCCATTCAGCCAGGAACTCACATGTGAGCCAGGGAGACTGCTGTTCACATCCAGAGTGCATTAGAAGACTCTAGGGGTAAGACTTGTTTGATCCCAACACTGCACTTATCTGGCAGGCATTTGCTGCCCAAGATAGTGAGTCACCTACACCTTGAAAACTGCCTGAAAACCATACAATAAAAGGCAGTTTCTGGTCTATAAATATCAAATCATTCTTCAGATGAGTTGTCTAAAACAGTAAAGTGTAATCTGTAACTTCTCTGCCCAAGGGGTCATGGGTTTCTTTGAAAATCTATTGAAATTTCCGAGCTCCATCCCAGAAATACACACAGAAGATACAAAAAGACATGCTGCAGAAAGCAAAAGGGACACTTTTATGTGGGAGTGTTACTATGTAAACACAAGTACATTTAATGAATTTGCTGGGTTTTGTCTACTATGAGCATTTCTGAGTCCTAATCCTGGTAGTGATATAAGCCTGTGTGGACTCAGAAGAAAAACATCCTTTATGGTGTCTATGAATGGCTGAGGGCCAGCTAAGACCCTTGTCCTGTATCCTCGTTCCCAGAAGCATCAGGACCACATGCTTCAGCAGAGACAAGAGCATTTTGTGAATCATTTGCTCAGTTCGGCTTTGGGCCATTGGTTTCCTTTCATGTCAGTGTCCTTCCAGAAAATGATTTAGGTCAAGCTGGAGCATAAATGCTGACTGGTTTATTCCAAGCTCTCAAGTATGCAAAAAAGAGTGACAGAAAGTACAAGACCAGTTTGGAGTTACTTAACCCGGCTAAGAGATGTTAGTCTTTCATGGAAAACATACCAATCTGCTGACATCTCGGATCTGAATACTGGCTCGCTCTTTTTGAAAAAGGAAACCTCTGCCTGAAAGTGATATAGTATCTACCACCTTTTTACAATCAAATTCCTAAACTTGACTTGCTTCCCTACTATGCTGCATAAGTAAGAACTATAAGCACAGGGACCCATAACTGACCTGATATTGCCCTGTGTCCTCATTTTCATCTCTCTTTATTCCCTCCTGCAATATTCCAGGACAG
Organism: Bos mutus; assembly: GCF_027580195.1. Taxonomy (NCBI): domain Eukaryota; kingdom Metazoa; phylum Chordata; class Mammalia; order Artiodactyla; family Bovidae; genus Bos; species Bos mutus. Next base: position 4,500,156 of record NC_091644.1, on the reverse strand, counting down.
AGACTTGTGTCCTGGAGTTTCAAAAGTGGAGTCATTCTAAATCTACTTTGTGCCGAGGGGCTCTTCCATGTAAAAATAGACTCCGTTCCACTCAGACTCTGAGTGACCAAAGAGGGATCACTTAACCGCAAGTTCACTGCAGAGCTTTCACCCCACTAGGCTCCCTTCCCATGGAAGAGGAATCTGCTGCCATCTGTATGTGACAAGATCAAGTGGCTAGGGGACTGTTGGAGTCACTGAATAAGGATTTATTCCTCCTTCAGAGATTAAAAAAGAGGTACATTTATGTCTTTGCTGCATCTTTCCTGTTTTCTCTTACCTTCATTTGTCCTCAATAAAGTATACAGTTGTCAATAAGCCTCTCAAATGTCATGCAACAAGGGCATACGAGAGTGACAGGAAAATAGCAAGAACTCCACCCCCTCTTCACACCCTCCTACCTCCTGTCACCTTACCCTCAAGATCAGAACATTGTGGAGATATACACACGTGGGCTTGGGAGCCAGGTAGTTCTGATCAGAGAACTGAGCTTCGGTCTACCAGCCGGGGGACCCCGGGCAAGTCCTCTCCCAGTATTCCCTCCAAGTGGTGACACTCAAATCTGTTGGAGTTGTCGAGAAGTTGACATGAAATAACATATGTGAAATATTGGATGCATTATAACTGTCCAATAGATGTGAGGGCTCTAGGTTCCCAGAAGGCTATCTCACTTTTCCATGCCCCGTGTTAAAGTATAACCACATTACTGTGGATCCCACAAGAGCAGGCAAAGAGACACATTTCTAAAAGGAGGTATGACTACAAGAGACATACTTGGCCTCCTTATACCTTAGTGAGACGATGATAGGGTTTTCAGGTAAAATACAAGGCATCCAGTTAAATACGGTTTTGGTTTAAGTACTTCCAAACTGGCATAGGCTACACTTGTACCAAAAATTATTTATTGCTTATCTGAATTTTTAATTTAATGGGCTGAACTGTATTGCGCTTCACTAATTCTGGCAGCCTATTTTCATGTGTATCTCGTGACTCTCCATTTACCTTACCTGGTTGAGCAACGTTAGGGGCTCAAGGGCACTAGTCAGATTAGGTTGGCCTAATTTGGATCCCATGTCAAGACGACTGTCCTGTATAATTTTAATCATGTTTTAGGCAACACTGGAAAGATGTTAACAAGCTTCAGGCAAGTAGACACAAATATCTTTTTTACGATATGTAGATTTGCCAAGAGAGGTACAATAGCAAAATGAAAACAGAGCAGCTAGAACCAGATAAACCACATTACCTCTTCATTCAGAGGCATCAATCTATAAGGGAAATGTAGAAGTTTTGTCATAAGTGTGGAGATATACTTTTATGATATGTAGATTTGCCAGCAGCAATTTAAAAGCAAAATGAGAACAGAATGGCTGGAACCCATAGAATGCTCACTACTTTTCTATCCAGGAGCATCAATCTCCAAAGAAATGTTCACATATTTTGTTTCTTTTAAGAATATTTCTTTGTCTCTGCTGTTGTAAGAAATGGGAGAGCAAAACTCCCCAAAGGACCGATGAGATCAGTCCAAACAGAAATTCAATGCGTCCTTCTAAATGCCTGATTTGTGGCTGTCCTTTTAGAGGAAGGTGGTTCTTTGGACAAGGGAGGAGGCAAGTAGACTTTTAGAAGGATGTGCATTGGGAACATCTGAGATCATAGGCTAAATCCTATAATCTAGACGTTTTTGATGCATTTCCAAGTATATGGTTCTCTTGTGTCAGTTGCCTATTGCTGTGTACCAACCACACCCCTCCTCCACACACACATAGACAGCTTAAAAATATTATCTCTCACAATTCTGCAGATCACATGAGCTTAGGTGGAGTGCTTTTTCTCCTCATGTTATTGGCTGCCCAATAACATCAAACTTAGGTTTGAAGTCCAGGATCTTACCATTTAATCATGTTTGAGAGTGCATGAGAAACTTACCCTGACAGGTCACTCTTTGGGGTAGTCTTTTAGAATGGTTCTTCTTGACTTGATGACCTAGGCATCAGAGAGACACAATCTAATATTCAATGATTGAACAGGCATAGAATAACTAGTCTAGAAACTCATGTTCATAAAAGGAGGAAATATGAGGTATGTAAACATCACTCTTCCATAGAAATTCTGAAGTCCAGCACATTTCATGACTCCTGCTTTGGGGGCAAGGGATGTATATTGATTAGGACCTGGTTTTGCTCCCACGGTAGCTTTGTTAGATCAAATTCTCCTTGTTTGTTTGTTTTTTAAATAATTTATTTCTTTTTGGCCATGCAGGGTCTTCATTGCTGTGTGAGTTTGTCTCTAATTGCAGTGAGTGGGGACCACTCTATAGTTGTGGTGTGGGGCTTCTCATTACGGTGGCTTCTCTTGTTGCAGAGTACAGGCTCCAGGGCACATGAACTTCAGTTGCTGTGGTGCCCAGGCTCTAGAGCATAGGCTCAATAGTTGGGCTTGGTTGCTCTGAAACCTGTGGGATCTTCCTGGATCAGGGATCGAATTTGTGTCTCCTGCATTGGCAGGTGGATTCTTAACCACTGGATCACTAGGGAAGCCCTCTTCTCGGGTTTTAACTTTGTTGTCTGAGCTCTTGGTTCTACCTATCTGAGCCATCTCTCCTGTATTGACTATATTTTATTTTCTATAGTCTTGATGCTCTGACATTTGGGACCTTCATCCTCAAGTAAATACCCCTTCCAAGGCTAGCTAATTCCTATAAATAATAAACAGCTTCCTTTACAGTACACCTTTGATATCAACCAATCCAGAGTTCATACCCCCAACCATTTCCTCTATTAAATCTCACACACTAAGCCAATGATTCCTCTAACCTAAATCACCCCAGAGCAAGACACTTGAGAATTGGGGACCACCTCTGTAGCCTAAAGCCTATTTGAAATTATTCAAACAATCTAATCCTAAACCTAGCATGTTCTACTCTGCTTCATCCATTTCTTCCTTCAAAAACCCAATTAAGTCTCTGGATTATACCTGCCCTTCTCTGCCATCTGTGGTTCTTCCCCATAAGGCCCTGCATGGCATTGCATGCCTTCAGCTTTCTTTTTGGGCTGCACCATGCGACATGGCGGGATCTGTTCCCTGACCAGGGATTGAACCTGTGCCCCTGCAGGGGAAGCATGGAGTCTTAACCATTGGACCACCGGGGAAGTGCTGGCTTCAGCTTTTGCCTGAGAATAGAAACCTTTTCCTTCATGGCAGTCATTTCTGTGTCTGCTGTCTTACCATCTTTGATTAAAACAAACCCTGGAAACATTTAATACATCTCCTTTTACATAAGAAATGGTTCATGTTTACAATACAGTAGCTTTCTCAGGATGCTTCCTGTCTAAAGAAGATTGAGGCTATGGATGCTTCCTCATTTCCTATAAGTCTGGTTCAACTGTGAAAGAGAGCCACTATAAGCACTGTGGAATAGGGAATTTATTACAGTGGTTAGAATTTCCAAAGTCATGGAAGGAGCTGGTTCTATTATAGAAGGGTCTATTATAGAAGGGAAAAGTGGATGATTATAGGAAAGTCACAAACTGGATGTCCTGGATAAATGAAGGTGAACAAGTAGAAACTGGCTGATTAAGCACCAAAGCGGACAGTGAAGAGGATCTGGGAAAACATCTACGGAAAGCTGTTGATTTTATGTGGATGTTGCCTTTGGGGGCCTGCAAACTACTGTCTGATAATGATCAAGGACGACCATTGGTTAGCAGAGTTAGCATCTGGAAGAAGGTCGGATGCAGAGCAGACAAGCACAAGGATCAGCTGGACGCCATCAGGCACACGTGTGTTTGATCTTCATCAAATCTTTACCACCGTTGCCTTTACTTCAGGCATTCAGTTTCAGCTTTTCTCTCCTTTGCTGAGGACAGTGTTTCCCACTGCCCATCACAGGAGACTGTGTCTGCCTTCCCTAACTCTTTGTGGGCAGACTTGATCCATAACGTCTGAATCACTTAATCTTTGCCTTCTGGTCCAAGAGAGAAAACTTAACTGCTGAGATTTTAATATAGTTAAATCTTGACCTCCTATGAGCTCATTCCTCCTTTCCTTCCTCCCTTTCATCTTGCCTTCTTGCCTTCTATCCTTTCTTTATACAAGTCCTATGAATTGAGTGGGGCTTCCCTGCAAGGTAAAGAATCTGCCTGCAGTGCAGGAGACCCAGGCTCGATCCCTGGGTTGGGAAGATCCTCTGGAGAAGGGAATGGCTACCCACTCCAGTATTTTTGCCTGGAGAATTCCATGACAGAGGAGCCTGGTGGGCCACACGTAGTGCATGGGGTCACAAAGTGTTGGAACACAACTGAGCGACTATCACTTTCACTTTGACATATTGAGTACCTAAGCCTGAGCTAGGTGCTGGGACAGGTCGCAATCTGAGTCACTGAGTAAAGATACAGCTTCATTTTTCTGTGCTTGCCTACCTTATTTGCTCATCTCACGGTTGTAATTTGAGGTAACATTTGCAAGACTGTACTGGGATCAGGGAGGCACCCTGCTTATTCTCTAGCAGAGGACAGGAGACAGACATTCACTAATAGGCAAAGTGGATACTGAAAAGGCCAGAGGGGAGTTGAAGACAAACTACTGCAAGGTTGAAAAGATACATTCAAGTCAGATTATGAGAATCTTTTAATGTTGGTCCTAAGGATCTTTTCTGTGCCTAATGGGAACCATTAAAGACTTTTGAACTGGAGAAGGCTATGATGAGAGTTGAGCTTTAGGGAAGTGTAGCAGGCAGTGCTGCAGAAGGATGAGGGGATGAAGATGACTGGAGTTAGCTGGATCAGTTGTGGACTGAGGAAAGGTGTGCTATTAGCCATTTGTTAAATGAATCTCCTCGGAGCTGGAACCTTGGTGGTGCATCTCATCCTGGGATGACTGTGGGAAACTCTGAGTTTTTACAGCTGTGGGCTCGGGAGGTACTGGGGAAGGGTTGTGTCATCCTGTTGGTGGCAGTGGGGTATGAAGATAGTCGGACCAGGGTTTAAGGTCTTCTGGATGACAAGGTATTTGCAGGACTCAGGACACCATGTCATCCAAGACAGGTTTTCACTTGTCTCACAAGGGCAGTAAAGTATTCTCTTGGTCAGTCCCCTCTGACAAATGAAACTTCTCCTGCCATCATATCAATAGTCACTGAGCTAAAGAGTTGTTGGAGATAATTTTTAAATCAGTGAAGCATATTTCCCATAAATCATATTTAGATTTACATCCATTTATTCACAAATACTGGTTAAGTGTGTGCAGTGGGACCGTGATATATAGAATATTAATGGTGGTAGAGGTGAGAGCATGTCTGTCCTTTCCCTTATAAAATGATAGTGATTCTAGATGGTGGTGCTTTCTTTACTTTCCTTTTTAAAATAAATAAACAATGCCCTGACATGGCAAAATAAAGTATTGGAAAACTTATGTTTATACCCCACTTCTCTTCCTGTTCCATGATTCTCAGGGTAGAAATCATTGCTTCATGACAGAGGAGGCACATTGCTTTTATCCTGTTCAAACGTTTATGATGGACTTATAAAGGCAATGATGATATTCCTATCAAGTTTCTGCATGACAAGAATAGAGAGGGATGTGGTATGTAGGCATCTAATATGCTGACTCATTATCCAAAACTTGCCCCCAGAACTGCCAGTGCCTTCAGGAGATGGATTATTCAAGCAGCTGGTGACACAGAGGAAGGTGGGGCACAGCAGCATGATTCAGACCACAGCTGCACACTGAGTTGAGACCTGGCTGGCCGACGCTATGGGCGGTATTGACAGGGGAGTCAAGAGAAGAGTTGCCAGGGCGTAGAAGCCATTGTTTTAGATTAGGAAACAATTGGAAGACAGTTGTTTCATAAAAGAAGAGATGTTTTCAGGCAAAAGGGAGAGAATAGCCAGTCAATCCTAAAGGAAATCAAGCCTGAATATTCATTGAAGGACTGATGCTGAAGCTGAAGATCCAGTACTTTGGCCACCTGATGCAAAGACTCAACTCATTGGAAAAGACCTTGATGCTGGGAAAGATTGAAGGCAAAAGGAGAAGAGGGCACCAGAGGATGAGCTGGTTAGATAACATTGCTGACTCTATGGACATGAATCTGAGCAAACTCTGGGAGATAGTGAAGGACGGGGAAGCCTGGCATGCTGTAGTCCATAGGGTCACAAAGAATGGGTCATGACATAGTGACTGAACAACAAGCTAAACAATGCTCATTAAAAAAGAAAGTTATACTGTTGTATATAAAGACCTCTGAATTTTTTATAGGTCTCGCCAGAGATCAGACCTAGGGATAATGGATGGAAACTACAAGAAACACCATTGGTCTAACTATCGGAGAAAAAAAAATCCCTCCAATATTAGCATTTACCCCAAAGAGGATATATCATTGCCTTGTCTAGGATCTTATTCAATCTGTAGCTCCACAATGTCCAGACCTTATCTTAGAGCTGGGTAAATCCCCACCCAGCAGGCAGTACAGTGCCTGCTCCTAGTAGGGGATGGATAATTGTGTATTTAATTGAATTAAATGGATTCATGGCTTTGGTGTTGCTTTGTGTCCAGTATGGCAGTTTCTCATATAATTCTTTTTGGGCTCACTCATCATAGTTGATCCACAAATAAGGATTGCCAGGCACTCGAACATCTTAAGGTGTATACCCATGGTACATAACTTCTTGAGGATAAAACAGCACACTTTCTCAGTTTCTCCATATGTACAAAAGAAATCCCCAAGAGTCAATAAACCTTAATGATGTATACTTGGGTACATATAAAGATAGGATATTTTGTGACACTATTTTTTCTACCACTTGCTAATGCTGACTGATGATGATCAAGGCTCAGTAGTGCTGGGTAGAAATAGCAGAGCGGAAGGACATAAGGCTGCTTATTGAGGTCAGGAAAGGTTTCACAGAGGAGGTGGTGTTTGTGCTGGGTCTACTCTGTGGGCAAGGAGTAGAGGGTTGAGGTAGGAGGTGAAAGTGGGGAGATCATGGGTAGAACCATCTGGAATGGTTCAGGGCAAGATGGTTTGGGGAACTCACAGATGTGTTTAGGTGAGCACAGATTTAGAGAGAGAAGAGGTTAATGGGATAAGAAGAAAAACTATACAAATAGACGAAGAGACATGGTACTCTTATGGAACAGATAAGGGGTTAGTGACATCCTGTGGGTAACTGGGCGTCTTCTCAGGGTAGTCTATTTTGTGAGTCATGGAAACTTCTAATGATGTGACTTTCCCATCTTTAACCCTTATCTACTTAGATAACTTTGAAAATTTGATGTATCCAAAGAGACTGCCATATTGTGACTCAGATAGCTAGTGCATCATCTGCCATTGGGCAGATGGAACATTGGTAATCGTTTTAGAAAAAGTTCCTTATTTTCCCCATTGAAATAAATATTTTTTGTCCTCTCTTGTCCTATACCTGTTTCTCATTCTGTTGGCAATAGAATCATGGATTTGACAAATGAGAGGTATCTTCAGCCTAAAAAAGGCAGTTTTTAAGATATTATTATATTTTAAGATAAGCTTGACTTATCCAAGTCTTCCTGATTCCTAACTCTATGACATTTCAGGTGAGCCTCCATTGTAAAGAGTAAACATTCCAGATTGACATTTTCCCTGCTGCTGCTGCTGCTAAGTCGCTTCAGTCGCGTCCGACTCTGTGCGACCCCAGAGACGGCAGCCCACCGGGCTTCCCCATCCATGGGATTCTCCAGGCAAGAACACTAGAGTGGGTTGCCATTTCCTTCTCCAATGCATGAAAGTGAAAAGTGAAAGTGAAGTCTCTCAGTCATGTCTGACTCCTAGGGACCCCATGGACTGCAGCCTACCAGGCTCCTCCATCCACGGTATTTGCCAGGCAAGAGTACTGGAGTGGGTTGCCATTGCCTTCTCCGGACCTTTATCCTACAGACCTCTTAAAGCCAAGATTATTTGTATGTGAGAATTACATTTTGATTAAAAAAAAATTATGACAAAGTTCTTTTCACCTGTAATTCCTCAACAGGTATTAAGACATCCCTGAAAATGACATCATAAAATAGGACGGTTTTTTTTTTTTTTTATGGTACCAACATAAAAGGCTTAAGGAACCCAAATGGTTTTTAATAAGATAATTAGAAGCCACAACCTGAGTTGAGGATTAGTTTTCTCTATTCTGTCTTTCTCAGTAGAAAGCACAGGAGAAATAATAATTCTTGAAGCCATTGGAGCAAAATAAGATTGCCCAGAAGGGATGGAAGTGTGTGTCTGTGTGTGGGTGGGATGGTGGGGCTGGGGCAAGTCAAGCAGAAAATTTGCAACCATTTGCATGATAAATACATCCAAGCAGCCAGTCCCTACCACACAGGCTAGAATGAAGGTCTGGGTGGTCAGACAGGAGATGGTTGGAAATTTTGATGAAGCAGAAGTGAAGATGAAGTCACCCCCTCAACCATGCTTGAACCCCACCAGGCAAGGGTGTTGTAACACTTTTCATTAGAAAATGACCTTGAAGATAAGATAAGGTCCCTCTTTTCCTTCTCTACCCATTACCACTGACTCAGGTCTGAGTGCTCATTACCCTACTGCCATGGGACCCTACTGCCTCCTGGAAAAGCAGCTCTGATTAGCTGTGGCCTCCTGAGCTAATGTGTTCCTACACATGTTAGTGTGGCCCCACCTGCATTCTCAAGCATTGTCCACAAGGTTTCCTGTCCTGTCTCCTGTTCCCTTTCTTTTCTTCTCATCTCTTTCTTGTAGTGATGACTCTAAATAATTTCAAATAAATCTGACCCTTCTACTGCCAGTGAAAAACTGGTTACATGTACAGTATTTGAGTTCTTCAGCAACCAGTGCTACCGCTAGGACTTATCCAGCACACACACAGTAAGCACGGTACTAAATGATATTAAACAGTGTCTCATTTTATCCTCACAAGAAACTTGGGAGGAAGCAAATTCTTATATCAAATATAGTTTGTAGCTGAGGAAACAGAAAGGCTAGGTACCTGTGTGAGGTCACACAGGTAGTGGCAATGTCACGTGTATGGAGCCCTATGCCCACAAACACTCTTGATAATGACAATGAGCAGGTAAAAATCCCCACTCTCCTCTCTGCTCCCCAAGTGAGCAGAGAATCCTGGACGCCACTTTGGTATACTCCTGTCTCAGTAATTCTGACAAGTCTGATTTTCTGACATGTGTCTCTTGATGAAGAAGAGAATCAGAGAATTGTGTCTGAACTTTGTCCAACCAACAAGGCTCCCCAGGGCTCATGCACATATAAGCATGGAATTTGGGAGCATTCTGGGGTCTCCCTTGGCCTTCCAGAAAAGCTCCTCATGGGCTGGGTAAACACTCTGAGCTTCTTCATAGAAATGGCAGTTTCCTCAAGCAAACAGGATGAGGTTAACAGAAACCTTGTATGTAAAAACAGTTCAAAACCTGTCACAAAGGATATGCTTGGAAAACATATGTGCCTGCCCTTATTCCCTTGCTTGTTATCTGCAGGCTTGTGCCAGGCAGCACCATGGACAGCAGCAAGCCCGGGGAGATCATGATGTTGGGATGAGAAACACGGGGTGGAAGTGTCCTGGAGTAAGTCATTGAACTGTTTTTAGTTCATTGATTCAATCACTTTCTGGACCCTGCCTCTGAGGGTGCATTGAAAGTTACATAGGATGAGACATGAGAAGTATTTGGCATGATGCCTGTTTGAGAGGAAATGGTTAACGTGTGTATACCCTACTCTCTCTTGTCTCTTGTGTTTCCTTTCACATTCAGATTCAGGCTTCTGCCAGGGGTTGATCTCTGGCCCAGAGGATTTGAAAGATTAACAAGATGAGCTCTGACTGTTGTCGTATCCAGGACTCTGCCAGGTGAGAGATGCATGGCGCCCTAAGGGGAGTGCCGCCCTCTGGCACGGAGGCAACAGCATGAAGGATGAGCCTTCTCCCACTGCAGCACTGGGTCAGGGAGGCAGAAAATCACCCTCACCAGGAGCTGTTCTTCATTTTCTGCAATGAAATTCAGGAGGATCATCTTCAATCAGTGTCATTCTCAGGAAGAGAAGGAGCCACTCTATATGTTCCCTCTGATTTCCCACGAAAAGAAAACCTTGATGAGGCTGGCCCTTGGCATCCACCGTCCTTCCCATCCACACCCTCCCCACCTGAAACATCATTCCCAAAGAGCACAAAGTGCAGCCCATGCTGCCCAGCTCTGTCGACTGCGTTCCCACCTTGTTTCTTGGAGGTGCTCCTCAGCTGACACCCTCCTTCACCTGCTGGGGCTCCGTGAAGTTTGTTTCTGCCTCCCGTGCATGTAGGACATCCAAGGGGCCTCTGTAACACTCCCGCCCCCCACACCAGCCACCACCCTTGGCCACGCTGCACCCTCTGATGTCCCACCGGCTTCATTTCCTTTCAGGGCTTGGGGGATTATGAATGTGTACTCTGGCTTATGATTCCAACACGGTACTGTGCTAACTGGCCTTAAGCTCCTTGACCTGAGACGCTGTCGGTTGTATTCAAGTCTTTAAAACTTTTCTTTTGGGCCTTTTCCAGCAGGTTGACCACGCGTTTTGTCCCTGTCTGTAGGTGAAGGCTGACCACAGTCTGAAACATTCTGTAAGCCAGCCATGCCTCATCCCCTCCACTGCTGCCTTCCCTGTTTAACTCCCTCTCATGGGTCACCTGCATTATTGTAATAACCGCTTGCTTGGTCCCTTTCCCCAGGTCTTGTTCCCCTTACTCATGAGACTCCAGGGTTCACTCTCAGAGCAGCAGAGTCAGAGGAACTCATTAAATGTAAGTAAAGCTGCTCAGAACCAGCTTGTGGCTCCCTCTGCTCCAAGGAGGAAAGGGATTTCAGCAACCCAACCCCTACCCTTTCTACCCCAGGCTGCCCACAACCTGATCCCACTTCCTGCCTTCTTCTTTGCCCCTTGATTCCTTCTTGCTGTCTGCCAACATGCTAGGCAGGCCTCTCCTTCAGAGGAATGCTCTTCTCCCAGAAATCCACTGTTTTTTCTTTTCCCTTCCTTTATTTTTTCCCATTAAATACAACCTTTCATTGAGATCTTCAGTAAACATTCATTCATTTTTAAAATTAGTTAATTTATTTTAATTGGAGGCTAATTACTTTACAATATTGTAGGGGTTTTTGCCGTACATACACTGACGTGAATCAGCCACGGGTGCACATGTGTTCCCCATCCTGAACCCCCCTCCCAGCTTCCTCCCCATCCCATCACTCAGGCTCATCCCATCCCTCAGGGTTGTCCCACCGCACTGGCTTTGAGTGCCCTGTTTCATGCATCAAACTTGGACTGGTAATGTTATTTCACATATGGTAATATACACAAACATTCCATTTTAAATGGTAACTTTTGCCTCCTGTACTTTGGTGGTATCTATTATTCTGATATCCCTTCCTTGATTATTATTTTCTTCACAGAATTTATCATGTTCTAACATGCTACATATTTTCATTATTTTGTCTGTCTCCTCCCCTTCCATTTTAAGCTCCATGAGGATGAGAATTTTATCTGTATCCCAGAACATATCCTGTATCCTGGATACATATTCTGTATCCTGGAACATAGTAGGCTCTCAATAAATGCATGATGAATAAATGGTCTCTAATAACTTCATCCAAGTCTGGGATCTTGCTGTCCATCCCCTCGCAGTTTTACTCTGCCCTGCTATGCACATGGTCCTTGATTGACCCCACAGGCTACCTAGAGCAGAAAGATGATAAAGGCATCACCCTTTTTCAAGAAAAAAATCTATCTAAACTTTTTCCCTAGTCCTTATCTGTGCCCTAACTCTAGCTTTTTGTTAGCACGTGTCATTAACTTTAAGGGACTCTTTGGAGTGCAGATGACCTTGTACACACCTGTCCCCCATTCAGGACCCAGCGTGGAGATGAAAGATGGTCCTGTTCTTATTACAGGTTGTCAAGAAACCTCCTTGGCTTGATCAATCCAGACAACCTTTATTCAGAGGGGAGAGACAAATCAGTCAAATCCGTTATTTGACAAGATGTCAAAGACTCTTCAGTTATTTGGCTGAAACATGATTTTCTATCAGTTAGGTTGGGTTTGTTTAGAAATATACCTTCCCTCAAAGACTCTATAAAGTACAAAACACTTAGTTATTCAAATTGCTAGAGAATGAGCCCCCAAGTGCCTCATTTATTCGTCCTTAAAAAAAGGAATCACTCTTTGTGAGTGGGCATGGGTGAAAACCCCTAACTACTCTCCTAAGCCAGTATTTGTGAGTGTCAGTAGTCACGGTGGTGCTCGTGGTAAAGAATCCTCCCACCAATGCAATAGATGCAGGAGACATGCATTCAATCCCTGGGTCAGGAAGACCCCCTGGAGTAGGAAATGGCAGCAAATTCCAGTATTCTTGCCTAGGAACTCACATGGACAGAGGAGCCTGGCGGGCTTCAGACAATGGGGCCACAGAGTCGTACACAACTGAGCAACTGAGCACATATAGTCAGACAGGTTGCACTTGAGGTCAGATGGAGATCTAATATTTACAGAGTGGCTACACTTCCTGCTGGCCAGTGGTAAAGAATCTGCCTGCCAGGGTAGGAGAGATAGGTTCAATCCCTGGGTAAGGAAGATACACTGAAGTAGAAAATGGCAACTCACTCCAGTATTCTTGCTTAGGAAATCCCATGGACAGAGAACCCTGGTGGGCTACAGTCCATGGACTGCAAAGAGTCAGAAGAGTTAGTGACTAGAAAAAACATTGGTCAACGGCTTTACATGAATACTGTTCCCTTTTCTCAAAATAACCCTATGAGATAGGTGTTATCATCACATTTTGATTTGTAGCATCAGAATTGAGATTTGAAGCAGGTACTGACTGATACTGAGCTCAGGTTTCTTCAGGGTTTCAATCTGTTTTCCTAGTCTCATTCTTTCTCTTCTAGGCTATTTCCATGTCTAGCTGAATAAAAGCTGTATTTTAAATAGTCAAAGATTCAATAGAAAAAAGCAGACTAAATATTGAATCCTTTCCCCTTGCATGATCCTTAGAGTGTATCTGCTCTCCAGCTTGTACACAAGCATTGAGGGGTCAGCCATTCTTCAGTTAATATCCAAGGCCAACCATTACTTATTTAATTCTATCTTGGGACTCATCCAATTGCTAGAGAGTGAAATCTGCTTTAAACTGTCTTGAGGAATAAAGGAAAAGTGTTGGCTATTAAAAAAAAAAAAAAAAAAAAAACAACATGAGTAGCACCAACTTCAGCAAGGGCGGGACGCAGGAGCTAAAGCAAAGGCACCAGGAATATGTCTCTATTTTCTTTCATGTCAGCATCACAATTAGCTACACTTATCTTGCCCAAGCAATCACAAGAAAGAGATATTATCTTTCTTAACATGTCCAGAAAAATGCAGGAGCTCAGTCTCACAGATCTAGCCAAGGCCATGTGCCCATGCTGAACTCACAGAATGGTCAGGATGATGGAACAATCTGGTTAGCCAGACACAGACCATGGAACAGAGTCAGCCCCATTTTAACACAATGTGTACCAGAAGTTGAGAAAAGGCATTTCAAAGACAGATCAGAATATGATGACCTGAATAATGGCAAATGATCGCTGGACAAGCAAAAAAATAAATAACCACCAAACCAGTGCTGTGATATAGGATAGTTTGCATACACTGTATGTATATCAGTTTTCTCATCTGTAAAACAAACAGTCTGTGTACCTCATGGCATTTGAAAAGAATCCAATGATAAAATGTTTGAAATTGTTCAGCACCATACTTGATGCTTTGCAAGGCCTCCAAATATCATTGCATTATTTTATTACACTGTCCCAGACCTCATGCGTCGGTACTCATACCTTCCTACATGCAACTGCATTGTTTTTCCCTCATGCCTCTGACACCTTATTTAAATAGTCCAGAATTTGTCACACAATCTGAATTTCTGATGGCCGGAGGGTCCATGGGAAGCTGGAACTATCTGAAAGGCTACTACAAAAGTTGTTGGCAGCCATCATGTTTCAACAGGGGTGGTGTATGATTTGTGTAGACAAAGCAAGAGCCAGAAGTACACATCTCATTATCCCATTAATCCTCTAACATGTTGCTGTTTGGCCATAATCTCCTTTCCCCAAAGACGAGAAGGCAGAGGGAGACAACAACAGCACCACGCAGACAGATTGTGCTTTGATGCCCATGAATGATCTGAGGGGAGAACCACTTCATCCACAGCAAATGCTCTGTCAAATTGGGCCCCAGTAGCAATGAACTGGTTGGGGAATATCTTTGGGGGGAAGTCATATTTAATAAACTGAGGATATAAGCTTCTGGGGACAGCTCTTCTCTCCCCTTTCTTCAAATCTGTTCTGTAAATATTTCAGGATAAGTGCTGAAAGCTGACTTTGCCTCCCTGGTGGCACATATCATTGTTTTAGAAAACACAGTTTATTAGCAAGTTTCTCTGGAACCTTTTAAAAAATAATAATAATAAAAGCAACAAAAAATAAGACAGCCAAGTAATGGCTGATGGAACATGAAAACAGCCAAGGAAACAAAGGCACGCCAAGGAGCAGGTAGCCACGACAAGGACGATGGACAAGTCAGTCTCCTCGTTTTGTTTTAACACATCCTTTATCTGAACAGATTTTTTTTTCCATTTGAGGAAAAGGTGTAGGACAATCAAGGCTCACTCATTAAGCCAGTGTTTGTTCTGGAGTCTAGAGACGTGTCTATGAACAAAATAGACAAAACCAGTGCTCTCAAGATCTTATCGTCTAGTCAGGTGGAGAGAAAAATCAACTAATTAAGCAAGAAAATAGAAGAAAATGAATGTAAGCTAAAAGTTACCCTAGGTTTATGTTAACACATAGATAACATATAGATGGCAATGCAGGGCCAGGCGATTGTAGCAACTGAGCTGATGTCTTGCTAGATCCCATTAACACAGCAGTGCACACATCCTCCTGTTGGAGGATAATCCTGTGGCCAGTGGCTTAAATGTGAAACCTTTTCAGGAGAACTGTCCTTGGCCTATAGAAGATGCCTTGGAGGCAGCCAATGATGGATTGATACAGAGTAACCGAAGCTTGGCTCCTTCCTTCAAGGCTGGGGACCTATGAGAAATGATTTATGCTCTAGACCCCCCACCACCATAACCAAGAGATCAGGCCAAGCTAGACACTATCAATGACCACATTTAAGACCATGTCCTTGCTCTCTTTCTCTTGTTCTCCCCTCCTTGTTGCCCCCATCCATTTGCAGGTTTTTCCTAAGCGTATGCTTTTAAACAAAGCATGTGTTGCCATACCTTCTCTCAGGGGCTCTGTTTCTAGGAAACACAGCCAAGACAGCAGCTGAGGAAAGTCTCTTTTGAGTTATCCTATTGAAGCTGGGAAATAAATGATGAAAAGTAACCAAGAATGCATATATCTGTGGCATAAACTTGACATGCTTTAAAGACCAAGAGAAGATCTTGGGTGGAGGCCATTAGAAAGAGGAGAAGTGGGAAGAGAGAAGATTGGAGAATCCCAGGAGCTGAGCCCAGATCTTACAGGAGGAGGATCTTGGATTTTAGTCCAAGTGTGATGGGAAGTGATTAGAGTTTTGAGCAGTTGAGTGTTCTGACTTACGTTTAAAAAATTCCTCCAGGGAACACATAATGTTACGGTCAGAATAGAAGCAGGGAGACCAGGCAGGACACTGCATATGATGATGTTGGTTGGACTAGTAACTGTTGTGTGCCTGTTATATGTTAGACAACTTACCTATAATTTACAAGTTCTACTAACAACTCCATAAGATGGATATTATTCTACCCATTTTAGAGGCAAGAAAAGCAAGGCAGACTGTTTATATAGCTGCTGAGACATACTTGTGCCATTAAGTAAATATCTTCTATTTAAATCAGATGATCTGGTTCTAAAACCAGTGTTTTCCTGACTATAATACCCTCCTTATCTGATTGTCTGGTGTACAATTTTCTCTGAAAATAGCTCAGTCACTCTGACTTGCCATGTTTGGGCCATCAGAGATGCTAAAGCCCCACTGTCCCACTGGGGATATGGATTCCTGCTGAGGCATCAGTCCGTGGGGCCCCTGAAAGACTGGCTGCCATTATTTACACACATCTGTTTGCAATTATGAGGTGCCCTTACACTTCCCCTTTTTGTTAACATAATTACTTTCAATTATATGAACACTCTGCCCTGACCAGTCCAGGGATCCACACCCCTGCCAACTACAATGGTTGATTTCCAAAGCCCCTGCCTGTCCAGGCCAAACATATGGACCCTCTTCTCAGCTCTGAGCATAAGAGGATTCAGATCCAAATACAGTATGAAAAGTAGCTATCTCTTGCTTTGTCTGTTTCACTATGGCAATACAAGAGATGGTTAAATTACTTAGGGCCACATTTTAAATTTGCAATGATTTTGTCACCTAGAGGGAAATTTGTAATGGGAATTTAATGTGAAAGTGGTTCTCTTGCCTTGAAAAGCCAAGGCAGTCCAAAATCTCCTCCTGTCAACATGACGCAGAGGGGAATAAGAGAAGCCAAATCTATTTCCAGTAATCAATTTAGAATTATGACAGAGGAGATCTCCCCAAATTCAAGAGGTGCACAGTTCTTAAAAATAGCAGAGTAGGAAGGGCAACTGTGAGAAAGAGCTTTTTACGTGGTTGACAAACATTCTAGATTAAAATCCGAACTTTGAGGAAGGGTGAGTTGAAAAGTTCTCTGTAGTTATTGTGAAACCCTGAAATAAATATTAGAAGAATCCAAAGTGCACTAAAATATGGAAGAAAAAACGGAGAATTATCATTGATTTTGCTTCCTCTTGCTGCTGTTGCTGCTGCTAAGTCGCTTCAGTCGCGTCCGACTCTGTGCGACCCCATAGATGGCAGCCTACCAGGCTCCCCCGTCCCTGGGATTCTCCAGGCAAGAACACTGGAGTGGGTTGCCATTTCCTTCTCCAATGCGTGAAAGTGAAAAAATAAAGTGAAGTCGCTCAGTCGTGTCTGACTCTTAGCGACCCCATGGACTGCAGCCTACCAGGCTCCTCCGTCCATGGGATTTTCCAGCTGAGAGTACTGGAGAGGGGTGCCCTCCTTTTGCTAGGCACGTTTAAAGGTATTTTACCTTTATGATGACATTTAATCCTTGTACCAATACTATTAAGGTAATTATGGTTATTCTGGTTCTCTTAACAGAGGAAATGGGCTCAGAGTTTAACAGCTTGCCAGAGGCTATAGACTTAGTAATGGCACAAAAGCCATCTGAGCTCTGGTCTCTTTTGGTTTCAAAGGCCGCTCTGTTTTTCTAATTTGCAACAGTAAAAATAGAAAAATGAATGAACTAGGGAGAAGTAGAAAAGAGGAGGAAAACATGACTAGGGAAGAGAGATTTTCTTTGCAGATACCTGACCAAAAAGATTAAGCAGTTCTTTAATTTTGTGTTCAGGGAATGATTAGAGATAATACAGAATCCCAAAGCATATATATTACAGCTTGATAAGTATGCATGTGTGTGTGTGCACCAAAAATACCTGCATGCAATTGCCTATCATTCATTCCGTAGTATATATGGTTCATTTCTTTACTCTCAAATATTCCTCTTTGACCCTATTAATACTGAAGAATCATTGAAGTCTTTGGGAATCCGTGTACCATGTGGCTTGGGCTTCCCAGGTGGCACTAGTGGTAAAGAACATGCCTGCCAATGCAGGAGGCACAAGAGATGCGGATTCAATCCCTGGGTCGGACAGATCCCGTGGAGGAGGGCATGGCAACCCACTCCAGTACTCTTGCCTGGAGAATCCCTTGGACAGAGGAGCATGGCAGGCTACAGTCCATAGGGTTGCAAAGAGTCAGGCATGACTGAAGTGACTTAGCATGCACCATGCAGCTTGCAGAGTAGGTGATCACACCCCACCATAAGCACTTTTCATCTCCTCTGGGGAAAGGTAGAGCCTAACCCTCTCCTGCTCAAGGGAGACTCATTAATTATCTTAGTTCTAATTCCAGACCTGTAGAGATTGCCTGAAGCTAAATCCACATGCAGGGCAGTGCTGGTGATAGGAGTCTTTCCAAAGAATATCCAATGACCTACTCAGCCTCTCTCTGCTCTGTCCTATATTTTCATCAGAGTTTCTTTAAGTAATTCTCCTTGTTCTAGTGGGTATACCACTATGAGGCTTACTTGCAAGCTAACTCTGCAGACCCTCTTCTTGAAGATAAGGAGTTGCTGCTGGGCTCCTTCAGTGGAATCCCAGCCTCCTGTTTATAATATCCTGTATGGAGAAACCTCATGGGTGAATCTTGACTTTACCATGGACTCCTCCTTAATTCTCCCCATTAAGGTGGTCTTGCTTCCATTCAAGAACTCGGTTACAGTCTGTCCCTGATGGCAAAAAGTATGCATTTCTTTAAGACTTTTTTCTTTTCATTCCTTTTTGCTTCTTTGTTCATGTATTTGGCTCATCCTTTGCAGTTTTTCCCCTTGTCCACCTAGAGCTCAAGCTGGTCTTCTATGAACCCTGTTTTGAGTAATACACAGCCAACTACAGTGGAGAGAATTTTTCTTTATCCTCTGGGATGTCCTTTGAGAATTGAGAAATGCAACTGCCAATCTTAGCAGGGTTCTAACAGAGCTGTATTCAGAAAGGATAAGTGGAAATACGATCAAGAAAGCATTTTCAAAAAAAAAAAAAAAAAAAAGCATTTTCAAGACTCAGTAAAATGCATTTTAACTGAGTTGACAAGGCTGAGAAGCCAGCTTACACAAGGCAATCTTCTAACCAAAACAGCATGGGAGTGTTCCCTGGTTTTGAAGGACTCCTTGCCTGGCCAGACAGATAGCTATCTAGCTGGTTAAATGTATGAGATGTTAATAGAATATTTGGGGTATGGCAAACTCTGGGCCAGTTTTCATAATTCTTTTCCCATGAGTGTCAAATTGAGTCCCTGTAATAGAGATATAAAGAGATATGTAATAACAACAACCATTAATTCCCAAATCTCACATGTCAGAGACTATTCTAAGCACTGTTACGTGTACCATCAATGAAAACACTATGAGGCAAGCATTGCTAAAACCCCCACTTTAAAGGTGAGGAAACTGAGAAGAAATAAAGCCTTGCGACGGCCACACTATAGGTCCGTTTGGCATCCTAATCGCTTTGCTTAGTATGTTGTATGTCTCTCCAGTCCAAGTGCAGATTAGAGCCCCAGCAGAGGGAGGGAGATGTGAAGAGAACAAGGGAATTAGAAGGGATGGGGTGCCAGCCTGTGCCAGGCCCCCTGGGGAGGTCCTCACAGATGCCTTGTGAATCAGTCCTTATTGCGATCATACTGGTAGGTTACTTTCACGGCCACCATTTGCACTTATGCAAATATCACTTGAGACTGTGAGTGTGTTCCCTAAGGACATCATTCATTCATTCATTCAACAACCCTTCCCTGGCCATCTAGTAGGGACCATGTCCTGTGCTGGAAGCTGTAGTGAATGAAATAGGTGACATTATAGCTCAGAGAAGGAACGGGACACAAGTCAGATAGGCACAAGAATGGATATATAATTACAGCTATCACAAGTAAGTGCTGACCATGTGTTCTTAGAGGGAATGCGTGTCTCCTCAGGGTGTCAGAGGAGGGTTCCTGAAGGAAGTGATGGCTTAGCTGAGGTCTAAGGCTCCATGGAAAAGGATCTCCTGCCAATGCAGAAGACACAGGTTTGGTCCCTGGGTTGGGAAGATCCCCTGGAGAAGGGAATGGCAACCCACTGCAGTATTCTTGCCTGGAGAATCCCATGGACAGAGGAGCCTGGTGGGCTACAGTCCACTGGGTTGCAGTCAGTCATGGCCTAGCAATTAAATAACAGCAACAATGATGAAGGGGAGAAAGAGGATGGTTTTAGGCAGATAGAAAAGCAAGTATAAAGACCCGTGGAAGGAGACATTGTGAGACATTTGAGGAGCTGAAAGAGAGCAGAGTGAGGGAGCCATGGGGCCTCATGAGGCTGAAGAGTTTGTCTGGGAGCCAGACTCAGGCGAGCCACATGAGACCACAGAGTTGGTGATGGCTCAGTTTGCAGTGTGCCCAATCTGCTGTTTGCTCTGTCATTGTCCACAGGGCTGAAGGGTCTGCTGCCCACTCCAGAGGAGGCCAAGGAGGGACCGTAGTACAGGCAGAGGTCAGCAGAGGATTAGCTATAGCTAAGGAGAACAAAAGAAGTCTTGTTCTTAAAGGGGAGAAAAATGCCAACTGTGGGACAGAGACCACACCCAGAAGTATAGAAAGTGTGTGTGGGGAGTTTCCAAGTCAGTTCCTTTTGTTAGCAAGCACAGTAAAATAATAAAATCCCATGTAGGGTCTGAGGCCTTCTATGAGCATCCTCACCTATCAGCACTTCTCCGAGCCCTGTGTTGAGTGCCCTTCGGGCCACTGGGCGGGGCCTCCACAGCAGGCTCCTGGGCCTGGTGTGTGATTACTTTCTAATGGGTTGGGCCTCTTTGTGTGGGGCCTCTTACAGGGTGGAGAATCGCTGTACAAGGAACTGGAATTTTAATCGGCACATTGTCCAGTGGCTCCAGACATGATAGCCCGCCTGACTTCTCATAGGGTTGAGACCTTACCAGTAGTGCTTATTTGGGAAACCTAAATTCACTAGCATTGAGGTTCTTCCCAGTCTTTCCAGTTTCAGGATAATACACTCCTTGGAACTCAATCTTCATAAGACCCTGATACAAGAATCCCTACCCACCCAAGCCTGTCTAACACTTGAGTTTGGAGAGCTGACAGTTCGGATAGTGAGGGATTCGTGGACTTGTTGGTGGGATTCCATCATGCTTTTTGAATGTCTGGCCATCCTGTGATGCTACTGTCTCTGTTCACCTGCATCTCTGTTGTGCTCAGATCTCATCAGTGCCTTGCAAGGACTTCACACAGACTACCGTCACGCATTGCCAGCTACTTTCCCAATAGGTACCATCTGGTGGTCCACCTGTATGAATGCCGGACACCTGATGTCACCCATCTGCCAGCTGTCTGCTCATCCTCTACTTGAATGTCCACTCTGGGTACTCCAGTCCATCTCAGCCTTTTGCCAGGACTACTTACCTGCCACCTGTTCTTCCCTCCCTGGGACAGATGGCTCCCTTTTGTGCTTGTCTTTGCATGTGTTGGGTTCTGACCTCAGTAATCACAATCCCTCTGAGTCCTTCACATCCAGACGATTCAGATCCTGAGCAAAACCGGCAGAGTTTCTGCAGGCCAGGTCTTTGCACATAGGGAGTGAATTTTGCACATAAGGAATAGAGTCTCTCAGCTCTAACCCAGGGTTGTTGCTTTGTCCATGGGAGACTGTAAGCTTCTCCTGATCTCTGCCATATGCACCAAATGCAATGAATTTGTTCCTTTGCCTCATTCCTTACAATGTCTTCCTGCTCTCTATACTTTTCTGGCATCTAAAATTTCTGCCTAATTATTGCCACATGCCTCTTCTTAAGGGAAGTCCTTGTCCCCTTAAATCTGGTTTCTGGCACTGTTTTCTGCCAAATTGAATGGACTACCTTGAGTCCAGACCACCTCCCACCTGACTGTGAGTCATCCATTTCCTGGGGATTCCTGTGTTCATGTTCTTCCTGAAGAACAGCCTCCATCTGGTTGTAGTATTTGGACTATGGTTCTTGTTAATGCGGTCACTTGTCTATGAGCAAGTGGTTTACTTTTTCTGAGTTTCGGTTCGCTTATCTGCCATTTACGTTAATAACTGTGTCTATATTATAGATGTATAGTCACGATTAAAAGGTTAAGACATGCAGTGCATTTGAAAGACTCCCTGGCAGAGAGTGCACTCTGGATTAAGCTTAGTGATTATCTGTGCTTCCTATCTTTCCCTACTAGTGTGTGGGGCCCTGGCTAGGCTGATATTTCAGATGCACTCTCAGCCCTCAAGTGGTTAGCCACATTAGCAAGATCACTTAGGGGCCTCCCTTGGTCTCCAAATCACAGACCCTGTGGGAATCAGAATGTGCCAAGGGAGTAAACTTGTATCCATCCATTCATTCTTTATTTTATTCATTCGAGAAGTATTTATTAAGCCTCTGCTTGGTGCATGGATGGCATCTGGCTCAGTGATTTGAATACTTTGTCTCTTGTACACAACTCCTTGGGTTGGGCATGGACAGAAGAGCCTGGCAGGCCACAGTCCCTGGGGTTGCAAAAGAGTCAGGAATGACTTAGCAACGAAATAATAACATTCACCAATCCACTGCTCTTGATTATCCTTATGCTAAGCAAGCACTATGGGCAAACTGAAAGCAGACATTTTTCCTCCTTTAATTAAACATAAAGCCACAGCCAATATCCAGCCTTGGATCTGTGTTTTAGAGACTCTGATCAGACTTGGAAACCATAATTGAAACTGCTAAATTGAATGCTAGTTATAAAAATTGGTATCAATGATAATGCTATCAACAACTATTTTAATGTATCAGATTATAGATAGATTTTTCTGTTTTTTAAAAAGAAATGAATTTTAAAAGAAGAGAATATGAGGCTGGAAAATAACTTATTCCCAACAGTGAGTAAGAAAGTTCCTCTGAAAGTTCTCCTGTCTGTCTCTTCAGACTTCTTGCAGAAAAAAACAAGTTGCAAATAATCCCCTGTGATAAGAATGTTAATAAGAGTGATTGAGAAACAAGCACGCCTTTTGGAAAACTCTGTCTTACTATCTTACAAAACTTGACTGATGAATGGATGAATGGAAAAATTGATGGTGCCTGGCTTAGGAGGGATGAAGGACTCTTCAGTACAGCCTGGCTGGTGATATGAGTTGGCAAACATCCATCTGATACTTAAGTAGATATTAATCTCGCCCATATCAAAGTACAGCTGAAAGGTTCAGGGTCATTGTGGTTGTTGGGAGCAGCCCTAGGAGGCAAAAGGTGAGTTGTCTTCTAAATGTAGACTCAGTCACAGGCTCACTGGGGATCAAGGTCAAATTGCTTCACCTCGCTTGGTCTTGTTAACTCAGATGGAAAATTAGTTAGAAGCAAATCACATACTTGGAGAAGAGCTGCAGCTACCCAGGGCTACTTTTCTAGAGGAGCAGGGTCTCTGAGGAAGCTACAATATTTAAGGTGGATAGGCAGACAGGAATGGGGAAATGAAAACTCCTGGGGGAATGGAAAGCCCCGTTACAATCAGAAACATCATGCTGGAAAGCTTTTGTATCCTACCCCGAGATGCTGCCTGCCTCCGTCAGATCAAGGTGAGCATCTCCACCCAGGCTTCGCTTGGACCTCTGCGGGTTGCAGAAACAGACTGGGCATTTGGGAGTGAGCAGTGCTCTGGGAAGGAAAGCCAGTCAATACACGGCTGGCCAACAAAAAGGAAAGAAACAGCTCCACTGCGTCCTGCCTGCCTCACCCCTCTCTTCAGACAACTCAGCTCCAGCTTGAAGCTTTGGTTCCCTGGTTCTTGCTGGAGTAGTTCTGAGCTTCTCAGTTTAAATTTTGCTCAGCTCTGATTCTGTCAGATCTCGAGCCTGACAAGCACTCTTTTCCATTCCTTTCATACCCACTTCTGCCCACGGGTTCTGTTGGCCCACATCTGAGAGGAATGACCACCAGTCTTCCTGTAGGAAGCCAGTGCACTGTGGGGTATTTTCATAGGGGAACTTATCAAGTCCCTTTGTATGAAGATAGTGATGGAAGAGTCTCAGTTCGCTGTGCTGACTGTCTGTACCTCCAGTCAAGCACAGCCTCTGGAAAAAGAGAGACATTGCTGTCCTTCACTCTCTATAGAAAATGAAACATTTCTGCTGGGTCCCCAGAAGAGCCAGACAGGAAACCATTGATCATCCTGAACAAACATCTTTCAATGAATCTTTATCTCCTCTGAAGATAACTGGAAGGACAGTGACTTCTGAGTTTACTCTCTTTCAGCACTCACCTCCCTTTCACTCTTCTGGGTCTATTTGTTTTCAAAGCCAAAATCTACTACATGGATCCATCCATCTTAGCAAAGGAATCCCAAATGATTTCCTATTTCAGCTCCAACGTATGGACTTGAGAATTCTCTTAATCCACTGACTCTGCAAGGTACTTGATCTTTTCCATCACAGGTGAGCATGTCATGTTGCTCAATTCCTCACAAAAGATGTGCCTAAACTACTAACCCCACTGCTCTGTCTGGATTTAAGACTTCCTCTCTTGGATGGCATCACCAACGCGATGGACACGAGTTTGAGTAGGCTCTGGGAGCTGGTGATAGACAGGGAAGCCTGGCATGCTGCAGTCCATGGTGTCACAATGAGTCGGACATGACTGAGCAACTGAACTGGACTGAACTCTTCTCTTAATGAGTATGTTCATTTGTTCATTTCACATTGCAAATCATCACATGCCCATCACTGTGCCAGGATGCCCAGTTCCTAAAGTAGATCTGATGACAGATGTGCATGTACCTGAGTTCCCTGGATCCTGGCTTGCTGATCAGTATCCCCTGAGGTGTGCAGCTAAAGCAAAGAAAATCGTTTCGGTGGGCCACATTCATAACCAAACCTATACCTTCTCAGTTCTAAAAATCATTTAAAACATCAAAAGCCTTAAATCTGGTATTTTTGATTCTCTGAACTCTTAATTAGCTGTGTAACTGGCACATCAATATCTTAAGACCCATATTCATTTAAAAAACTAGGTTATTATAATGTATAACTTTTAATAAACCCTTCCAACTATAGTAATGCAAATCACAGAAGCCCTGAAAGCTCTATGAATCAATGCCGCCACCTCACACCCAGCTGTGGAAGTTATTTGGTATTAGCACAGTAACCTTTAAATAGAAGAGTATGTTCTTAAACACACTGGGTCTCGACAAGGGGCCCGCCCACATGGTGAAAAGGCCCAGCTCCTGTGTTTCTGTTATGTGAAAATATAATGGAAAGAATTTTTAATGTGGCAGAAACAAATGTCAACTCTTACAAGATTTCACAAGCATCTATAGAGTTCAAAGATCATCAACACAATGCGGATGGTTCTTTTTTGTAAGTGTAAGAAATGCAAAAGATGATGGCTCCTCTGAACAGAGGGAGATGTCAGATCTCTCTATGATATAAAGGTTGTTCAAATAAATTTTAAAATAATAAGAATGATGAACCTCATTACTTTTACAGTGGGGAAATCTGGAAAACCCCACATTTAGTGAGTGATCAATGCTAACCTTACCAATAAGTACATAGACTGGCAGCATGTATCTCCTGATGTGATGTGCTGAGTAGAACAGAACACCGTTTTTATAGTACTTGTACCGAAAATGCATACCTTGATTCTAACCCCAAGATAAATGTAAATTGAGGCAGAGTAAAAAAAGTTTGATCTTCAAAAACAGCAAAACCTTAAAAAAGAAAAGAGGAGAAAACATTTCCCACTAAAGCCTTACCCTGGATTAGTATTTGGATACTAAAGATTAAAGATTTGGATTAAAGATTCATTAATCTTAATTGATTAACTGATTAAAGATCAATCTATTTATCCGTGGATGATTTTCCCTCTGTATGTGTGTGTGTATTTCAAGAGAGGGACAACATTTCATATAACGATCACACGGTTATCAACTTCAGAAACTGTAACACTGATAAAATAAAATAAAAATATCATCTAGCTCTCTGTCCATATTCAAATTTGCCAGTTGTCTCAGTTATGCCCTTTAGAGGAGGGGTTTGCAAACTGCAGCCCACCCACCATCTGTTTGCATAAGTAAAGTTTTATTGGAACAAAACCATGCCCCATTTGTTTACATGTTGTCCATGGCTGCTTTTGCATTACAACCACAGAGTTGAGTAGTTGCAACAGGGACCATATGGTCCATAAAACCTAAAATATTTATTATCCAGCTCTTTACAGAAATAGTTTTCCAACCCCTGCTTTAGAGCCATATTACTCCCCTCTCATACAGGGAAATGTACTGCACTCAGCTGTCAGCTCCTTAACGTTTCTTTTAATCAGAATTAGCTCCTAATCCTTTCTTTGAGTTTCTTAACCTTGATATTTTTAAGACGGCAGGACTGTTTTGTAAAATTCCACTCAACTTGGCTTTATCTGATATTTCCTCATGATGAGATTCAGGTTATTCATTTATGGCAAGAATACCACTAAGTTGATATTGTATTCTTTTAATACATCATATCAAGAGATATGTCTATTTTTTTCCAGTTTCCTTGAATATAACTGATACATATTACTGTATATGTTTAAGGCATACAACATGAAGGTCTGAGTTACATATATTGTGAAATAATTGTCAAAATAGGTTCAAGTAACATCTACCTTCTCATAGCTACAATAAAAAAGAAAAGGAAGAAGAAAAGAAAAAAAAATTCTCTTTGTGATGAGAACTCTTAAAATGGTTTTATCCAAATATTAATGGTGTTAATTTTGGTCAGTTGGCTAGGGTGGTGTCCACAGGAAGAAAAATTACTTTGCTTTGCTCTAAACAACATTATTAGAAAGATTAGTAATATTCAAACATGGGCTGTGTATTTGGTATCAGCAAATTATCCATATTAAATTTCCATTATTTGATAATTTTGTTATATTAAAATATGTTCTTGTTCTTAGGAAATTTGTACTTAAGTAGTTAGAATAGAAGGTCATTATTTGTAGTAAAAGATTCAGAGGTTGTGGGTCATAACTACGATGGTGTGATCACTCACCTAGAACCAGATATAATGGAGTGTGAAGTCAAGAGGGCCTTAGGAAGCATCACTACAAACAAAGCTAGAAGAGAGGGCATTCCAGTCGAGCTATTTCAAATCCTAAAAGATGATGCTGTGAAAGTGCTCCACTCTATATGCCAGCAAATTTGGAAAACCCAAGAATGGTCACAGGACTGGAAAAGGTCAGTTTTCATTGCAATCCCAAAGAAGGACAATGCCAAAGAATGCTCAAACTATTGCACAATTACACTCATTTCACATGCTAGCAAAGTAGTGCTCAAAATTCTCCAAGTGAGGTTTCAACAGTAAATGAACCGAGAACTTCCAAATATCCAGGCTGGACTTAGAAAAGGCAGAGGAACCAGAGATCAAATTTCACACATCTGTTAGATCATCAAAAAAGCAAGAAAATTCCAGGAATGTCTACTTCTGCTTCATTGACTACTCTAAAGCCTTTGACTGTATGGATCACAACAAAGCATTGAAAATTCTTCAAGAGATGGGCACACCAGATAACCTTACCTGCCTCCTGAGAAACTTGTATGCAGGTCAAGAAGCAACAGTTAGAACCAGACATGGAACAAGGAACTGGTTCAAAATTGGGAAAGGAGAATGTCAAGACTGTGTTTTGTCACCCTGCTTATTTAACTTATATGCAGAGTACATTATGCAAAATGCTAGGTTGGATGAAGCTCAAATGGGATCAAGATTGCTGGGAGAAATATCAATAACCTCAGATATGCAGAAAGCATAGAGGAACTAAAGAGCCTCTTGATGAAGGTGAAAGAGGAGAGTGAAAAAGCCTGGCTTAAAACTCAGCATTCAAAAAACTAAGATCATGGCATCTGGTCCTATCACTTCATGGCAAATGAACGGGAAACAATGGAAATAGTGACAGACTTTATTTTCTTGGGCTCCAAAATCAGTGCAGATGGTGACTACAGCCATGAAATTAAAAGTCACTTGCTCCTGGAGGAAAAGCTATGATAAACCTGGACAGTATATTAAAAAGCAGAGACATCACTTTGTTGACAAATGTCCATATAGTCAAAGCTATGGTTTTTTCAGTCGTCATGTACAGATGTGAGAGCTAGACCATAAAGAAGGCTGAGCACCAAAGAACTGATGCTTTCAAACTGTGGTGCTGGGAAAGACTCTTGAGAGTTCCTTGGACAACAAGGAGATCAAAACCATCAATCCTAAAGTAAATCAACACTGAATATTCATTGGAAGGACCGACACTGAAGCTGAAGCTCCAATACTTTGGCCACCTGTTGCAAAGAGCCAAAACACTGGAAAAGACCTTGATGCTGGGAAAGATTGAAGGCAGGAGGAGAAGGGGACCACAGAGGATGAGATGGTTGGATAGCATCACCAATTCAATGGACATGAGTTTGAGCTAACTCTGGGAGTTTGTGAAGGTCAGGGAAGCCTGGCATGCTGCAGGCATGGCGTCCATGGGGTTCATGGAGTCCATGGGGTGGCAAAGAGTTGAACATGACTGAGCGACTGAACAACAAGGGTCATTATAATTACCACATATCCAATGATCCGGCATATACACAGACACACACACACATATAATGTATATGTAGAAAATCTTACCACTTGGCCAAAATAAATAGTATGTGGGTGTCCACTGTATGATTCTTACAACTTTTGAATAAGCTTATTTTTTTTTAATGGGAGGTTAAAATATTAATGGATAAATATTCCCTGGCATGCAAGACAGAATAGAGTGTCCAGAGAACACTATAGGAGTGAGATTGAGCATGAAGAACATCTTCCCTTCTGTACTCGGGGGAGCAGTCATGCGGCTTCTAGTGGGTAATACAGGGGTGGGGAGACCCGAGGGGAGACCCGAGGCCACTGTCACATTGACAGCTGTGGTGTTCACCCACTGACTGTATAAAATCAATTTGATTTAATTGTGTAGAATGCTTCAGCACAGCTTTGATTTACCTCTAAAGTGACAACTTCAAAATGACTTAGAGGAAAAGGAAAATCAAAAAGGAAAAGAAAAGGTAAAAGAAAATCCTTGTTGGATTTTAAGAGATTTTCAGAGAATAAGATTGTTAAGAGAATCACAGTAACATATCAGCTGTAAAAATAATGCAGATAATTAAAGAGCAATCTCTTGGGTAGGGTCAAAACACAAAAGCAAACTAGAAGATAAGCTATTTACAAAGAGAAACAAGCTTGAAACAAAAACTACAGAAGGGAGAGTAGAAAGTGTGTGCTGAGGCTGGGGGTGAGGGACACAGGAGCTGGTAAGAGGGCACACGTTTTCTGTCATAAGATGAATAAGGTCTAGGATCTAATGAATGACATGGTGACTACAGTTGGTAGTACTGTGCTGTATAATGAAAACTTGCTAAGAGAATAAAACTTAGCTGTCATCACACACAACAAGTAAATATATCAGGTGACAAATGTGTTAATGAACTTGATGGGGGGAATTCTTTCACAATGTGTGTGTGTGTGTGTGTAAAATTATCATGTTGCACACTTTAAATACCTTACAATTTTATTTGTCAATTATAGCTCAAAAAAGCTGGGAAAGGAAGTGCAAAAGGGAAGAGCAGTTAGAGATCAGATAAATGAAAATGCAGAAAGCAGATGTAGCAAAATTAATAACAGGAAAGAGAAAATAGAAGAGCAAAACCATAAAAAGATACCAAGAGAGTTTTTTTATATTAAAAAAATAATCCACAAGGAAGATACACCATTCATGAAATGAATAATAAAACATTGAGAATATAAAGGAAAAACTGTTAGAAACCCAAGGAGAATTTGACAGTATCATAGTTATAGTGAAAGTCCAAAACACAAATTTCAGTCTGACCCACTGAGAAGACAAAATTTTAAAAAATGGTATGGAGAACTTTAATAATTATTGTTGTACTAATAGGAATATATCAAACATATAACTAAAATACTTATAGAAAATATACTTTTTGATGCCAATGTAGCATTTATACATATATCCAGTAATAAAAAGGAGAGAGAATCTCACTGATCCAAAGAGTAGAAATTCTGAAAGACACATGTACCCCCAGTGTTCATGGCAGCACTGTTTATAATAGCCAGGACATGGAAGCAACCTAGATGTCCATTGACAGAGGAATAGATAAAGAATCTGTGGTACATATACACAATGGAACGTTACTCAGCCATAGAAAGGAACACATTTGAGTAAATTGTAGTGTGGCGGATCACACACACACACACACATTATGGAATCTAGAAAAGTGATACCGATGAACCTATTTCAGGGCAGGAATAGAGACACAGATGCAGAGAATGGGCTTGTGGACACGGCAGGGGAAGGAAAGACTGGGACAAATTGAGAGAGTAGCGTTGGCATGTATATGCTGCCATGTGTAAAACAGACAGCAGTGGGAAGCCGCTGTATGACCCAGGAAGCTCAGCCCGGTGCTGTGATGGCCTAGAGGGGCAGGATGGGGCTGGGTGAAGGGAGGCCTAACAGGGAGGCGATATATGTGTACGTGGGGCTTCCCTTGTAGCTCACTAGGTGAGGAATCTGCCTGCAGTGCAGGAGACGCGGGTTCGATCCCTGGTTTGGGAAGATCCCCTGGAGAAGAAAACGGCAACCCACTCCAGTGTCTTTGCCTTGAAAGTCTCATGGACAGAGGAGCCTGGTGGGCTGCAGTCCATGGGGTCACAAAGAGTCGGGCACGACTGAGTGACCAACACTTACATATATGTGTACTTATAGCTGATCCACACTGTTATACAGCAGAAACCAACGGGGGTGGGGGTAAAAAAAAAACAAAAAGAAAAGAAACCAACACAACATTGTACAGCAATTATACTCCAATTAAAAATCAATAATAAAAAAGCAACTCTATAAGTCATAATTGACTAATGATAATGTAAACAAACCAAATACTTAATACTAAATAAATTTTGACAAAATGCCAACTTAATCATTATAGTTAGAATATATTTAAAGCTAAACAGCAAAGAATTAAGCAAAAGTCTCTTAATACTTATTTTTTAACTTTTAATTTTGACTGAGGCAGAGAAGACAATTAACTTCAAAGATTTTTTCGAAATTAATTAGTGTCAAGCTGTCATTACAGTTCAGAGATTATCTCACAAGAAACTATATTCAAGAAAATTTGTTTGCTTGTGAAATATACTACTAAATATGAAGAAAATGAAATAAACTTTTATTCTATTCCTGAAGCAAAGAACAATGAGACTTCCTAGAAAAGGCATAGAAAACAGGTAATAAAAAACCCAAAATTAATGAATTAGAATAAGATGTAATAAAAGTGAAGTGTCAAATACCTGATTTCTAGGAAAGAACAATAAGATGAATCTATCTCTGGCAGTACACAAAAGGCAAAAATAAAAACACAAAATGTATTACGTTATGCAAATTAGTATATACACACAGACATGAGAATGAGTAAAATAGAATGGGATGCAAAATGTCATTATAAGCTTAATAACACACAGTTTATTGATAAATGCATGACTTTATAGAAAAAGTAATGTAAACTACCAACATTTATTCACAAAAAGTTAGAATAGGGAAATAGGCCATTAATTATGTTGAAGGTGTGAGTTGCTCAGTCGTGTCTGACTCTGCAGTCCCATGGACTGTAGCCCACCAGGCTACTCAGGCCATGGAATTCTCCAGGAAAGAATACTGGAGTGGGTAGCCATTCCCTTCTCCAATTATGTTAAAAATGATAAAAACTGTCAAAGAACTTCCTCCGAAATAAATGTTTAAACCAAATCATTCTTCAAAAGAATTTTATCCAATGCTAAAGTGTCAATGGATAAGAAATGAATGCAAATTTCTCAGTGAATCATGTAAAACTAGAGTAAAACTAATGCAAAACTTGAAAAAAGATAGGACCAGAAGGAAACCTGAAACTCTTATCTCACTGTGACCATGAATATAATCATACATAAAATACCCTAAAATGTTAGAAATTAGGTACTACACACATGTAAGCATTAACCCCAGTAAAGTAACAAGGCAGAGGATTTTAAAATTTTGAAAATCCGAATATGTAATTACTTTAATAGAGAAAAAAGGCCAATATGATTATCAGAAAGATAAGCAGAAAAGGTATTTGATGAAGATTTGCATCAAATGTACCATTTTACTGTAGACCACCAGGGAGATGAGAACGAGCCCTCAGTTTGAAGCCAACAGCCACCATTACGTTAAAAGGAGATCCTAGTGACACTGCAGCTACAGCCCCAAAGGCTCTCAGGGGCATTGCTGTCGTTTAACATCGCTATGACTAGAGAAAGAAGCCAAGAGAAATAAATACGACAGACATACCTGCAGGAAAACAGAAGCAGCACAGGCAACTGATTATTTGGCAAATCAAAAGAATTTATTCAACAAATTTAGAAAGAGTGAAATTATCTAAGGAAGTTAGTTTTATATATCCTGCTGCTGCTGCTAAGTCGCTTCAGTCGTGTCCAACTCTGTGTGACCCCATAGACGGCAGCCCACCAGGCTCCTCTGTCCCTGGGATTCTCCAGGCAAGAACACTGGAGTGGGTTGCCATTTCCTTCTCCCATGCACACATGCATGCTAAGTTGCTTCAGTTGTGCCCGACACTGTGCGACCCTATGGACGGCAGCCCACCAGGCTCCTCTGTCCATGGGATTCTTTAGGCAAGAATACTAGAGTGGGTTGCGATTTCCTTCTCCCAGTTTATATATAATCACATTTAAAAATTTATCCTACCATTCAGGAGTAACCATTTGGAAAAGACTAAAAATAAATAAATAAATAAACTCCCTTTCCAGTATCAAATATATTATAAAAATTTAGTAAGAAATCTTCAGGATTCTTTTGAGCAAGGCCATAAATTTTTGCTAAAGGAAATAAACACTTTATATGAATTGTATAATGTAATCCTCACAACTAGACTATGAGGTAGATATAATTATCTTCATTTCACAAACAAGAATACTGATTCAGTAACTTGCTCAAACTCATAGACTTGAACTATCATATATTACATTTCATTTGGGGGTCATAAAGCAAAATATGTAGTAAAATAAGAAAAGACAATAATAAGCAACAAATGGAAAGCCAAAGGCATTCAACAAAGTATATGAATAATATATATGATAGATATTTTTTAGTCACTGGAAGAAAAGATTGCTTGCTGTAAAAATTAAGCAATTGGCACACTACTATAGAAGTGTGTAATTTACGTGCCCATGCCATGATGTACACCAGAATTTTTCTGATGGGTTATGAGTTAAGAAAAGCATGGATATAACCAAGCAATGGCAAATATATGTTAAACATCAAGCTGGGGAATACCTCTAAGAATAACATCAAAGGCAAATGATGAATATCATCAATAGATTTTACTACATAAAAATAAAGCTGTATACAAAGAAACTCATTATAAATTATTATAGAAGTAAGCAGAAAACTGATACAGGACAGGCAAAGAGACTATGTTTTTATTCTTAAAATGTTTAAAATCTCCTGAAAATTAATAAGTAGAACTTTAATACAAAATAAACCTATCTTTAAGTATAGGTGCTAGGTGAAAACTAAAAATGTGCACGTAGAGAAATTTCTTCTGTGACATACTGTTTATAAACTCCAAAACTGGGGGAGCAGAGATTAGGTATCTAAAAATAGACAATCTGTAGTTTAAATTATGGTACACCAATGTTATGAGGCACAAAGCAACCATTAAGAATACTATCACATTTTATACCTTATAAATAATGTGCAAAATGTTAATGTATACATTAATGGAAATATACAATTACTAGTATATTATTACGAGCACATTTTTCAATGGTGTGATGTTCAGAACTTAATTCTTAAACTTAAGCTACATCGTATTCAGTATGTTCTCATCTTTGTGGGAAAAGAAAGATTTCAGAAAGATTTGCACCAAAATGTTATCAGCAATTTATTCAGAGGCACAGGTAAGTTTGCATTTTTTTATGTCTTTGGCATTTATAATTGCATTTGGATATGCCTCATGATCTTCCACTCACCCTCTAATCATGGCCTGTCTACCTGGTGCCAGGCATTATGGAAACTGATGATACAGTGCTTAGCAAGACAGATGAACTCTGTCCATCTTGGGGCCTTGTCAGGGGGTGGCGAGGAGGGACAGGTAGCTAGTAAACAAATAAACCAGTCAGTAAGGCTATTAGTTACACATGTGTGCAGGAGCTCAGA
Organism: Bos mutus; assembly: GCF_027580195.1. Lineage (NCBI taxonomy): Eukaryota > Metazoa > Chordata > Mammalia > Artiodactyla > Bovidae > Bos > Bos mutus. Next base: position 4,466,193 of record NC_091644.1, on the reverse strand, counting down.
AGGTCCAGGTAGAGAGTAACTGAGCACTCCTTCCAGTAACGTAATCACGGCAAGTATGCTTCTCTGAGTAGGCAAGAGTAGAAATGAAACTCGGAACATGAGATTAAAGTACTGAGGAAAAGGTGTGGACGCCACGGAAACAGTATGTGTCAGGCTTCCAGGGGACATGGTTAGTGGTATTACAAGAAGGGAAATGAGACAATGGTGGCTGAGTGGTGTGCAATGTGGTGGGAGACTTAGGCTGGGACACAGAGTCTATCTGCTGTTGTTTATTGGAGTAGGGTTTATTTACAGTGTTGTGTTACTTTCTGCTGCAGAGCACAGTGAATCTGTTACACATAAACATAAATCCACTCTTTTTTAGACTCTTTCCTCATATAGATCATTACAGAGTTTTGAGTAGAGTTCCCTGTAGTATATAGTAGATCCTTATTAGTTTTTATTCTAATTTGACAGCTGCCTATGGAGGGACACAGCATCTGGTTCCCGGTGCAGGCAGGCAGGGTGGAGGGATGGAAGTGGCCATGTTGGCTGGGAGGCTATGGCGGTGGTCCCAGGTGAGGAGGGCTTCAGTCAACAGCATGCACAGTGTCAGGCAGCAAAGGTTAGAAGATGGCACCTTAGATAATGGGATATCTGACTTCAGGAGACGAGAGTAAAGATTCTAGAGTAAGAGGTCATTCTGTTATTGCAGGTCTCCAGAATGGCCAAGAATGGGGAGCCAGAGCCATCCTTCTTGTGACCCTAACTCTTCTCTTTCTCTGTACCACTCACCCAATCGATAAGCAAATCCAGTTGGCTTTACCTTCAAAATATCCCCAGAATCCAATTACTACCTGTATGACAACCACCCACGTTCTAGTTGCTCTCTGCTTTACTGTCTGTCCCCCGCCCCTTCAATCTATTTCACCTCCATACAGCAGCCTTTGCAGTCCTTTGAAAATCTAGGTCAGGTCACATTATCTCTTTGTTTAATATCTTCCAATGGTCTTTCATTTTATTGAGAATGAAACCCAAATACCTTTCATCTGTCCATGTGCCTCCTATACTCCTCTCTGATTCCACTGCGTCCTTCTTTCTCCACAACTCCCCTCCTCCAGACATAACAATCCCTCGCTATTCCAGGAGCCCTGAGAGCCTGAGCCTGGCTTTGGCTCCAGGAAGGCCCTGGCTCCTCCCTCTGCCTGCTGTGCTCTTTTATCAGGCACCTGTAATTCTCCTTTTTTTTTCAGGTCTCTGTTTAAGGAGAGGCCATTCTAGACACCTTGCATGAAATTGCCCTCCATCATTATCTAAGTCAACGCTAGGAGGGCAGTGAGCTCTCTTGGGTTCTCAGTTGTATTTTCAGTGCCTGGGAGGCAGTTCTTCTCAAATAGTGGTGGAATAGATGAGTTCATTCAAAACATCTGCCAAAAACAGGTTAGGAATCAGAAACTCTACAGATGATGAGGAAGCCACTGCATAGTGAGAAAACATCATAGACTAGAGGAGGAGATAAGTGGAAGACAAGGGCTGGGGAGTGGCCAGGTGTTGGTGGCCAGGTCAGCAGATTCCTACATCATGCTGAATGACAACTCACTAGCCCTTGCAGCTTCATGATGTGGGCACATGCCCTTTATCCTCAAGAAGGAGATGTGGAACCATAGTAGGGTTTCCTTCAAGGGCTGATATAATCAGTTGTGTATTTTAGAAAAATTGGTCTAAGTGCTTCATGGAGCTGGGAGGGCAGTGGGTGAGACAGGTGGCTGCTGTGATAGCCCCTATGAGAAAAGGCTTTTGCTTGACCTAAAAGGATATATCCATGGGGATGGAGAAAAAGAAATGGCTTTTACGGAGAGGTGGAGAAAGAACCTCAGCATTCAGTAATGCAAAACCATAAATTAGGCATAATCTTCGGAGGCAGATATTATTCCCATAAGCCATCTCACTTCATCTGCTAGAGTTCTTTCTTTTTATCCTTTTCAATAAAAGCAATTAGAAATACTTTCAAACTGTCTTGTTCATCAAAATTGAGATGTCCTTCTGCACACTCAGGAGAAAGAGATGCCACTATAACCGTTCAACCCTGTGTTCAATCATCTGCTCATACTGCTTGGTGAGTGATAAAACTACAGTGAGGACTCTGTCTCTCATAGCCCCGTACTGGAGCCACACAAAGTGAAATAGACACTGTGGGGGGAACAGATCCACCTGTGGGTGTGGTGCCAATTGTATTAAAGCTTTATCCTGGCATTGCTAAAATCGAAACCCATTGTCAAACTCAGTGGAGATGCCTCTTTCTCAATCTATAGCACCACCATCACTTTTTGACATTGTAGGCGGCCAGACTCCCGGTCCCCAAGAATCCTGTTTAACTCCAAATCCAAGACTGCTTGCCTTGGCTTCTCTGTCCAGAGAAACTGTCTAGGTTAGAGGGACTTGGGCTCTCACTTAGGAGGTTAAAGTTTGAGAAAATCTAGCACTAGAGCAACAACTGCATGAAGCAGAAACATTGGAAAGTTTGAGAACTGTTTTTTCAGCCCAGGGATTGGTAGTAGATCCCAGGGTATTTAGAACCTTGAAGGAGGTTGCCATTGCCATCATCACCCCCACCATAGTTTGGCCTCAGGACAAAAAACAGGGAGGAAACACAACCCTGCCCATTAACGGAAAATTGGATTAAAGATCTACTGAGGATGGCCCCAGCTATCAGAACAAGACCCAATGCCCCTACAGTCAATCTTTCCCATCAGGAGGCTTCTGCAAGGTTCTTATCCACTGATCACATAGATCACAGCCTGTCTTAATTCAATGAAACTATCAGCCATGCCATGAAGTGCCAGCCAAGACAGACGGGTCATGGTGGAGAGTTCTGACAAAACATGATCCACTGGAGAAGGGAATGGCAAACCACTTCAGTATTCTTGCCTTGAGAACCCCATGAACAGCATGAAAAGGCACAAAGATAGGACACTGAAAGATGAACTCCTCATGTCGGTAGTGCCCAATATGCTACTGAAGAAGAGTGGAGAAATAACTCCAGAAAGAATGAAGGGATGGAGCCAAAGTGAAAACAAGGCTCAGTTGTGGCTGTGAATGGTGATGGAAGTAAAGTCTGATGCTGTAAAGAACAATATTGCATAGGAACCTGGAATGTTAGGTCCACGAATCAAGACAAATTGGAAGTGGTCAAACAGGAGATGGCAAGAGTAAACACTGACATTTTAGGAATCAGAAAACTAAAATGGACTGGAATGGGTGAATTTAACTCAGATGACTATTATATCTACTACTGTGGGCAAGAATCCCTTAGAAGAAATGGAGTCGCCACCATAGTCAACAAAAGAGTCTGAAATGCAGTACTTGTTTGCAATCTCAAAAACAACAGAATGGTCTCTGTTCGTTTCCAAGGCAAACCATTCAATATCACAGTAATTCAAGTCTATGGATTGGATCCATAGTAATTCAAGTAATCCAATCCAACTGTAACCCTGAAGAAGCTGAAGTTGAACGGTTCTATGAAGACCTACAAGACCTTCTAGAACTTACACTCAAAATAGATGTCCTTTTCATTATAAGGGACTAGAATGCAAAAGTAGGAAGTCGAGAAATACCTGGAGTAACAGGAAAATTTGGCATTGGAGTACAGAATGAAGCAGGGCAAAGACTGATAAAGTTTTGCCAAGAGAACACACTGTCATAGACAACACCCTCTTCCAATAACACTAGAGAAGACTCTACACATGGACATCACCAGATGGCCAACACCAAAATCATATTGATTATATTCTTTGCAGCCAAAGATGGGGAAGCTCTATACAGTCAGAAAAAACAAGACTGGGACCTGACTGTGGCTCAGATCATGAACTCCTTATTGCCAAATTCAGACTTAAATTGAAGAAAGTAGGGAAAACCACTAGACCACTCAGGTATGACCTAAATCAAATCCCTTATGATTATGCAGTGGAAGTGACAAATAGATTCAAGGGATTGAATCTGATAGACAGAGTGCCTGATGAACTATGGAATGAAGTTCATGACATTGTACAGGAGGCAGGGGTAAGACTATCCCCAAGAAAAAGAAGTGCAAAAAAGCAAAATGGTTGTCTGAGGAGGCCTTACAAATAGCTGTGAAAAGAAGAGAAGTAAAAGGCAAAGGAGAAAAGGAAAGATATACCCATTTGAATACAGAGTTCCAAAGAATAGCAAGGAGAGATAAGAAGCCTTCCTCAGTGATCAGTCCAAAGAAATCGAGGAAAACAATAGAATGGGAAAGACTAGAGATATCTTCAAGAAAATTAGAGATACAACAGAAAGGTACAACAGTTCATGCCAAGATGGGCACAAAGGACAGAAATTATATGGACCAAACAGAAGCAGAAGATATTAAGAAAAGGTGGCAAGAATACACAGAAGAACTATGCAAAAAAGATCTTCATGACTCAGATAATCACGATGGTGTCATCACTCACCTAAAGCCAGACATCCTGGAATGGGAAGTCAAGTGGGCCTTAGGAAGCATCACTATGAACAAAGGTAGTGGAAGTGATGGAATTCCAGTTGAGCTATTTCAAATCCTAAAAGATGATGCTATGAAAGTGCTTCACTCAATATACCAGCAAATTTTGAAAACTCAGCAGTGGCTACAGGACTGGAAAAGGTCAGTTTTCATTCCAATCCCAAAGAAGGGCAATGCCAAAGAATGTTCAAACTACTGCACAATTGCACTCATCTCACAGGCTAGCAAAGTAATGCTCAAAATTCTCCAAGCAAGGCTTCAGCACTGTGTGAACCAAGAAATTCCAGATGTTCAAGTTGGATTTAGAAAAGGCAGAGGAACCAGAGATAGCCAACATCTGTTGGATCATCAAAAAAACAAGAAAATTCTTAAAAAACCATCTATTTCTGCTTTATTGACTACGCCAAAGCCTTTGACTGTGTGGATCACAACAAACTGTGGAAAATTCTTACAGATAGGAATACCAGATGACCTTTCCTGCCTCCTGAGAAACTTGTATGCAGGTCAAGAAGTAACAGTTAAAACTGGACATGGAACAATGGACTGGTTCCAAACTGGGAAAGGAATACATCAAGGCTGTGCTTATTTAACTTATATGCAGAGTACATCATGAGAAATGCTGGGCTGGATGAAGCACAAGTTGGAATCAAGATTGCAGGGAGAAATATCAATAACCTGAGATATGCAGATAACACCACCCTTATGGCAGAAAGTGAAGAGGAACTAAAGAGCCTCTTGATGAAAGTGAAAGAGGAGAGTGAAAACGTTGGCTTAAAGCTCCACATTAAAAAAAACTAAGATCATGGTATCCAGTTCCATCACTTCATGGCAAATAGATAGGGAAACAATGGAAACAGTGACAGACTTAATTTTTGAGCTCCAAAATCACTGGAGATGGTGATTATAGTCATGAAATTCAAAGACACTTGCTCCTTGAAAGAAAAGCTATGACCAACCTAGACAGCATATTAAAAAGCAGAGATAGTATTGCTGATAAAGTTTGGTCTAGTCAAAGCTATGGTTTTTCCAGTAGTCATGTATGGATGTGAGAGTTGACCCATAATGAAAGCTGAACGCCGAAGAAATGGTGCTTTAGAACTGTGGTGGAGAAGACTCTTGAGAGTCCTGTGGACTGCAAGAAGATCAAACCAGTCCATCCTAAATGAAATCAGTCCTTAATATTCATCGAAAGGACTGATGCTGAAGCTGAAGCTCCAATATCTTGGCCATCTGATGCAAAGGACCGACCAATTGGAAAAGACCCTGATGCTGGGAAAGACTGAAGGCAGGAGGAGAAGGGGATGACAGATGATGAGATGGTTGGGTGGCATCACCAACTTGATGGACTTGAGTTTGAGTGAGGTCCAGGAGTTGGTGATTGTCAGGGAAGCCTAGCACGCTGCAGTCCATGGGGTCGTTAGAGTTGGCCACGACTGAGGGACTAAACTGATCTTAAGTGAACACATACATACATGCCTGTGTTGAGACAAACTCAACACTGAAGAGAGAAATAAATATCAGGGAAGCAGAGAGCTCCCGAAATCCATGTAGAAGCAGGGAAAGTGCTTGGTGCCCTGTACAGATAATGCCACTTTCTCAGAGCCCAGTATGGCATTAGACAAGACTGGGTTTAGCTGGGCAGGAGGTCCTCTGCCTCAATATCTTTATTTGGATTTCACTGGAAAGACCACTGCCACTAGGATCACTGGGAGACCGGCAGAGCACAGAAGATTCAAGACAAAAAGCACCTCAGTAAGGTGGGCTCTACGTGACAGGTCCTCTGGCAGGTGGGCATCTGATGATACACAGTCAGAACCCATCAGGCAAAACTGTCCCACCATGCATTCAGGCATGTAACATATCCCTCATGTGCATTCACTGCTGGGCAAGAAATGTGGGACAAGGTCCTCCCTGTCCTGTCTCAGCGCTCTGTCTCAAAAAGGGCATGACACAGCTATCCAAGCAGCCCCCCAAAGATGCCATTGTTCATTCCAAAGACCCCAGAGAACCCTTTACTGAGTGTTCCCTGCCCCTCTTTTGAGAGGTTCTTTCTTGAGATGTGAGAAACCGTTTTCTATGATGCTGCTCTGATTTGATGATGGGAGCTCAGCGTCCTGCTTATCTACACTTTATTTTCCTGCGTTTGAATTTGCAGGTCATAATAAAGCATTGCATGTCCACAGACCAGAGAGAAGAATTAATTAAGGGGAGGCTTTTAATGTAGAAAGCAGCTTACTGAGATAATGGAAAAGGCCTTGGTAAGACTTGGCTTAATTGGAATTTCAAGCAATTCCTCGCTTGTTGTACCAGGGATTTTTACTGTTATAGACAGGATGAGTAAGCTGTTTAAAGAGCTTATGGGCAGAACTGGACTCAGAGGTTTCGGCAGAGATAGATTTGGCTCAAACAATCAAGGCTGCCTCAGAAAATAGCAAGTGGGGAGTGTGGACTTGCTCTCTTGTCACTGCATGGAGATGTAAGGCTTATAAGCCTCTACTGTCCCAGATAACCCAGGAACTAAGAGATAAACTGGAGGCTCAGGTTCCAGTGCTTCAAACTTGCTGCCTGTTCCTAGATATAAATACAGGAGGAAGCAAAGAGGGACCAAATACAGGGCATGGTCTTTGGAGTTTGAAATGTGCGTTCAAGCCCCTATTCTACCACATACTTCCTGATAAATTCCAAATGATACTTCCCCCTTCCCAGGAGCAGTGTGGATGTTAACTGTTAACAGAACATGTTAAAGAGACAGTGCTCTGCTGCGATAGGCAGGGTTCTCTGGGTAGGACACATCAGTGGACGAGACAAAGGCACTTCCCTAAAGAGGTCTACAGTGGGATATTAGACGGCAGACAAATTATGTTAGCTGGGATGAAGCCTTTTCTATTTGAATCCCCAGCTAAGCATTACTGAGTAACTGAAAGATAAAGCCAGTTGAAATGACATGGCAGGGTTTCAGGAGAGGAGAAAGTGGCTCTATCTTTTTGTGGGTTGGTTAAAGTGTGCAAGGGTGACCAAAGATGACTGAGAATTAGTCTGGCTGTCCCACAGTATAGCTCTTTGACTTTTTCCCTGAGTTGAAACACTACTTATCATAAACATTTTGCCTGCAATTTGATGGAACCATCTGAAGGGCTGTTTGTCTGGAAATTAGCCTGATTCACATCTAAATTACTAATGATTACCAATGATTACCAATGATTAGTTGATTATGTCTTGACTTGAGCTCCAATTGCTATAAACTGCCATATGTTACCCTAAAATATATTCCTCTGAAGACTATTTCCATTTACTTCTTCTTGTGTCATTGGGGCTAAGCTGAAATTCTCTTAGCACACCTAAGGGACCATTTTAGGGAACAAGCACATGGCCACTTGTAATGTTAAGTCCACTTACCAGGTCAGAGAGTGCAAAGAATAATTCACTGGTTCTAAGATAAGAATGAGAACTCTTTCAGGGTGTCAATTTCCGCAGACACAGTAAAAGCACTGTTTCTGCTTTTGTGATTACAAAGAGAAGGAAACCGAATCCAGGGCATTGTCCTGAAACTTTTTCCAAGTAGCATATATATATATATATGCTTTTGAAAGAAAGCAGCCTTAAATAAGTAAGACCCTAGAGGCAAGAAAGAATCCAGAAGAATATGCATTTACTGTAATAATAACCTTCTAAATATAGCAGCACAAAACTTCCCCAATATGAAGGAAAATTCCAGGATGAGCTTCTCGAAAGAAGCTGGATTATGGCAGGTTTATATGAAGGAAAAATGAATTCATATCTATTTTTCTCCTCAATGTATATTGTACCAGCACCTTTTATGAGTCTATTACTCTAAAGATCTTTCATGTTTGCCCTCCAGAATCTACACATCAACCTTAATAGGTATCTATTTTTTCCCCATTTGCATGTTAAGCTACTGGGGCTGAGAAAAAGGCTAGTCATTTTCCCAGGTCCACAGAGCCATAAGCTGTGATGTGGAACGCGGGTTTTTCCTTCCAAGGACACTGTTTCTGGAATACTGTTTTGCTTTTTTTTTTTCAATTCTCCAGAGCAATTTTCTAGAGGTTCTACCCTAAAACTCCTACCAGAACCCCTATCCCAGCAGCTGACAACTTCCCAAGACCCTAGTGCCTTAGACCAGGGGCTCTTCAGTGAGAGTGAATCTCAGAGCTGATACATTGCTGAGCCCTTCAGAGTCTTCCAATTGAGGAGGTCAGGGTGATGGCTAGAGAATTTGCATTTCTTTCTTTTTTGAAACAATTTTAACAGCTTTGTTAAAATAGACTTTACATATATTAAAATTCAACCATTTTCAGTGTACAATTCAATGATTTTTAATAACTTGATCTACTTGTACAAGCATCACCACGATTGAGTTTTAGAACATTCCCATCACTCCAGGAAGATCTTTTGTGTCTATTTGTTGTTATTCTCCATTCCCACCCTCTAGCTCCTGAGAGGCATTCATTTACTTTTTGTCTCTATAAACGACCTATCTGGGATCATACAGGGTTTCCCAAGTTTCTCAGTGATAAAGAATTCTCCTACCAATGCAGCAGATGCAAGAGACTTGGGTTTAATCCCTGGGTCAGGAAGAGCCCCTGGAGAAGGAAATAGAAACTCACTGCCTGGAAAATCCCATGAACAAAGGAGCCTGGTAGGCTAAAGTCTGTGGAGTCACAAGAGTCAGACACGATTTAGCAACAGATCATGTATGCACAGGATCATATAATATGTGCTATTTGCATCTATCTTCTTTCGCTTATGTCATATTCTTGAAGTCTAACCATGTTATAGTATGTATCAGTATGTCATTCCTGTTCTACTGCTGAATAATGTTCTATTCATAAAATTTATCTATTCACTGAGAATGTACATTTCTAATAAGTTTCCAGAACTGCTGTTCTGGTGGCTACACTTTGAGAACCACTGATTAAGACCAATGGTTCTCCACCTTGGTGTCCTGTGTCCCACTGAAATCCCCAGAGGACATTTTACAAAATACCATGCTCAGAATACCTTATCCGTATTCTGATTTAAATGGTCTGAGGTGGAGTTTGGGAACTGTCACTTCACTAAAATTTTCCAAGTGATAATGATGCACAGCTGAGGCTGAAAATTACATCTCTAAACCTTGCTATTCAGTGTGTTCCCCAGCAGTAACAGCACTTAGCCTGGGAGTCTGCTGGAATCTCCGAATCTCAGGTCCCACCTCAGAACTCCAGAATCAGAATCAGCATTTTATTAATATCTCAAGGTGACCTTAAATACATGAGAATTTGAGGCGTGCTGCTCCAGAGCAGGGCAAAATGCCAAGGAACAGAAGTCAGGAATGAAAGGGAAATTTCACTTTCAGATTGAACTGTAACAAGGCCCGAACAAAAGACTATTGATGAACAGGTTGTTGCCTTAGTATAAAAGGTGGAGATGAGCTCTTGCCTTGATTAAATCATGGAACAATTGCTGACCTTCCTTCCCCAGTCCCTGTGGATACTGATGAACTTAGTCAAGGGAGCTGGGTTAAAATGCCTGCTCTAAATAGATCTCATTCTCTTTCCAGAAAGTGTGGTTGGTACATGTTAATGAGTTGTTTCATCTGTGTCCATCCTAATGAGGATGGTCTGTGATTCCCCCAGTGATCTCTTATCTGGACTGCTGAAGCCATGTATAGATTCCATGGACCAGATGGTGGAAATTTTTTTTTTTTTGGTGAATGTGTTCAGTTCTGGGTATGGATATGTATTAGGGTACAGAGATCAAATGGAGAGGGGTACCCACTCCAGTATTCTTGCCTGGTGGGCTACAGTCCATGGCATCACAAAGAGTCAGACACAACTGAGTAACTAACATGTGCACACACACACACACACACACACACACACACATACAGATCAAAAGGCTTCCCAGGCGGTGCTAGTGCTAAAGAACCCGCCTGCCAATGCAGGAGACATAAGAGACTGGAGGAGGGCATAGTGACCCACTCCAGTATTCTTGCCTGGAGAATCCCATGGAGAGAGGAGCCTGGTGGGCTGCAGTCCACAGGGGTGCAAAAAGTCAGAGAGGACTTAAGGGACTTAGCATGCAGAGAGATCAAAACAGTATCTGTCTGGAGTTACTTGGTATACTAAGGGGTGCAGAGGCCCGAAGATACATGTAACATTCAGTGTGATGATGACAATAAAACATTCCAGAAGGGAAGACCCATAACCACGTATTGAGGGCAAAGGGTAGCCAGGGAAGGCTTCCTGGAGGAGATTCCAACTGTCACTCTCTCTATTCACCTTCCTTATATTGCCTGCTATATTTATAGCCTGACCTTTAGCCTTATAGCCAATGCCTTTTCTGATGATGACTGCAGATCTGTGCAGCAGTCAACTCCAGAACTTCAGTTTTCTCTTCCCTCCCTCCTTTCCTTTCTTTCAATTTAAATTTTCATGCTGCAGCTGCCTGAATATAGAGAGCTTAAAAAACATCGAAAACAAGTGGAAAAGAATTAACATTCAAGGGATGATCTCATTTCAGTCCTCAAAATAACTCCATGAAATAGATAATAATATATTATCTCCATTTTACGAGTTCAGCAACACTGAAGCATATCATCTTGTTCAAAACGCCCCAGCCAGCAAGTGATGGAAATGGTCAATCCAAGGCTTCTCTGGAATCCGACTGCCCCTCAGTGGGGCTGTTTCGTGTGCCAGTGGCCCAGCAAACACTAGAGATGCCCCGGTGGCAGCGGTGGTTGGATCATTATCCTCAAAATAGACTATGATGATCTTGGGAGCAGTTGTGGGCTTGTGAAATGTTGCTGTGAATAAGAGCATATGAGCGTCCCCTCAACCTGCTATGTCTGTGACTCCAGGCCAGGCAGCTAAGGAACTGGACTGAAAGTATGTTTACCTTATTCTCTCACATATTCCATTGAGAAGCCGTGTTGTGAGGTCAACGCAGGACTCAGAGCCTGGGAAGAGCAGAGGCATCACAGCTGCAGAACGATTCTGTTTCATCAGATACCAGCAGGCGAATTAGCTTGAAAACAAATGATGCCTGCGAAAGGGTTGGATGGGTCCATTGTGGACGGGCCTACAGCATAGGATTATTTCTTGTCCTTAATTACACTGTCCTCTGCTGGGAACAGAAAATAAGGTGAGTTCATTGCATCCTGTCCTCAGAGTGGAGACCCCCTCTGATTTTTTCAATTTTTAAAATACTCATTTTGTTTGAATGAGTGCGATTGTTGTTGTTTTAAATTTGTAAATTAATATAATTAACGAAGAAATCCTAATGGAAGTATGGATTGCATTTATTTGGCACCTACTCCATTAACGTCTAGCATTAAAAAAGCATTGTTAATCGTGTGCACACTGTTAATTATCTCAATGTGGTTAATTGCTGTTTTCTTAAATAACTAGTAGGCTGTATGTAAGTGATCTTTCAAGCATTAACATTTCATTTCATGAAAAACTAAAACACTGAACAGACTGCATGATACTTTAGACGGAACATGATCTCTGGGCCATTCATGCTCTGTTTGGAGACTGGGAAACCATAGGAATGATCCCCCTTACCATCCAACCTAAAACCTCAATGGCCTAGAGGAGCAAACACTGGGAAATATGATAGAACTGTCAAAAGAACAGTAAATCTGCAGCATAAATTGTGAAACATTAGTTAGAATTCTACTTTTCCTGTGGCTATAAACTTTGTATTTTTTTTGAGGGGGGGTGGTCAGGCTAGGAAAAAAATGATGTCTAACATTTAAGGAGCATTTGCTATATTCCAAGTACTGAGCAAGGGCTTGGGGAATTTTCTTTCTTCAATTCATTTCATAGCAGTATTGTGGTGAAGATAATGTGATTATCTTCCCAACTTGTAAACCCAGGCAGGGAAAAGTTAAGTAACCTGCCCAAGGTCACATACTAGGCTTGGTTTCGATTGGGATGCTTGTTTAATATTTCTTATTTTCCTCTTTTTACATAAGGTTTCTCAGCAGTATCCTTTGGTGGGCATTAGTTTACAACCCCAATAACCTTACCTTCTCTGCTTGTTGGGAACCTGAATTCAATCTCTAGCAAATCTGGAAAACTTCTATAAACTTGCTGCCCATTTAGTGTGTTAAGGCCAACATATTAGTCTATTCAAGAGGCAGGTTTGCTAGATGGAAACACTGTTTTAAAATTTTTCCTCCAGTGCTTGCTTCGGCAGCACATATACTAAAAATTTTTCCTCCAGAAGCAGGAAAAAAAAGACTAAAGAGCACAGTAACTTTGGTGAGCTGGAGACAGGACTCTAGTGTGAAGAGTGATAAGAATTCTACCGGAGACTGGATACGCCCTGATGCCTCGGAAAGAGGAAAAGGTTGTGTGTGTGCTGATGGACATGGACTAAGCACATGACATTTAACTATAAATATCAATCCACTAAATATGCTCAGTCAAAATCCTATACCAACTTAGAACTTTGTTAAATCTGGAAAAGCTGAAAATCAGAGAGAATGAGTGAGGAAGCAAAGTCATGGTGGTAAATGGGGTGTGACTGGTTGGGGCCCAAGCACATGGCAACGAGAGTGTGACAATAATTTGGCCATGAGCCACCCAAGTCAAGGTCAAAGACATGGGTCAGAGCACGGTTTCCCTAAAATGTCACCAATGACAAGAGCTGGATATTTTTAAAGGAAACAGCCTACACCAATATTGAATCCTTGGTGTTGCCAGGGTTTTTAGCTTTCCTTAACTTTTGGCCTATTTGGCCACATTTCCATTATTTTCTAGGGTACAACATAAATCTGTGTCTCATGGGTTTGAATGCATATATCTGCTTCAGTTCAGTTCAGTTGCTTGGTCGTGTCTGACTCTTTGTGACCCCATGAACTGCAGCATGCCAGGCCTCCCTGCCCATCACCAACTCCTGGAGTTTACCCAAACCCATGTCCACTGAGTTTGTGATACCATCCAACCATCTCATCCTCTGTCGTCCCCTTCTCCTCCTGCCCTCAATCTTTCCCAGAATCAAGGTCTTTTCAAATAAGTCAGCTCTTCGCGTGAGGTGGCCAAAGTATTGGAGTTTCAGCTTCAACATCAGTCCTTCCAATGAACACCCAGGACTGATTTCCTTTAGGATGGACTGGTTGGATCTCCTTGCAGTCCAAGTGACTCCTTAGATGGGGTGGAGGGGGAAACAAGGATAGAGAAGCCACTTAAATTGGAGGACCTGACTCTCTCTTCAGGAAAATTGCAGTCATAAATTCAGTGTAAACCAAGATATGCAAACACAGGCTTCAGGAGGCCAGGAATGACCCTACCAGACTCTAAGCTCTACTCCTGTCCTCTTAAACACAGCTCAGTGTTTTTCACAAACTTCCACACATAATGTGGATTTTATACCACTAGAAGGCTGCTTTGAAGAAATGCTGTATGTTTCACAGGGCTGCTGGATTACTAAGTGCGGTCCTGCCTTGCTGGAGGATGTTTTAAAACCTTGGTCTTTCACAACTCTTCAATTCTATGGAAAATGCTGTTCACTTTGCTTTAGAAATGAAGTTACATCCACACTCTTGGGCTTCCTGGTGGCTCAGTAGGTAAAGAATCTACCTGCAATGTGGGAGACCTGGGTTCAATCCCAGGGTTGGGGACATTCCCTGGAGAAGGAAATGGCTACCCACTCTAGTATTCTGGGCTGGAGAAATCCATGGACAGAGGGGCCTGATGGGCTATGGTCCATGGGGTCTCAAAAAGTCAGACATGACCAAGCTACTTTCACTTTCCACATCCCTACCACCACCATCTCCATTCCAGTCCACCTGGAAGGCTCCAAATCATTCTTCAATACTCAGTGCATGAATTACATAATCTCTGCAGCCTTTCCTAATTGCCCCCAAGTCATATTACCTATTTTCCATTTAAAATTTCTCCCTCAATAAAACTTGTTAAGAATACTTACTACATGTACTTAACAATTCCCTATGTAACCCTAGGAGCTAGCAAGAGATCAGTAAAGTTTCTTGAATGCATAAATGAAGGACAGTTAGGGAAGAAGAGAGTAAAGGAGAAGGGGAGGAAGTAGAAAAGGGATAGAGAGAAAAAGAAGAAAACCAAAAGCTTAAGTTCCAGCCATATGCACTTTGTTTTTTGAGTTATAATTAACATATAATTTTATATTAACTTCAGGTGTACAACAAAGTGATTCAATATTTTTATACATTATGATATGATCACCAAGTAAAACCAATTACCAGCCATCATCATACAAAGTTGACGTAATATTACTGACTATATTCCCTATGTGCACACTACATCCCTGTAATTTATTTATTTTATAGCTGGAGGTTTGTACCTCTTAACGGACATGTCACTTGCTTTGTTCATCCCTCAGAACCCTTCTAGCAACCAACAGCTTATTCTCTGTATCTATGATCTGTTTCTGTTTTGTTTGTTTTTTGCTTTGAAGTCCACATTTAAGTGAAATCATATGAATTAGTTTTTAATCTCTGACATTTCACTTAGCATAACACTCTCCACGTCCATCTATATATGGTGCCACAAATGGCAAGATTTCACTATTTCTTAATGCTAAGTAATATTTATATATGCATATATGAATATATTATTTAGCCTTAAAATAGTATCCATTCATCTATCCATGGACACTTTCATTGCTTCCATATCCTGATTCTCAAAAATAATGCTGCAATGAATATTGAAAAGCATATATCTTTTCAAATTAGTATCCATGTTTTCTTTGGATAAATACCTAGAAGCAAAATTGCTGGACTGTGTGCTGGTTCTATTTTTAGTTTAGTTCTATTTTTAGTTTTTAGAAGAACCCCTATACTGTTTTCCACAGTGGCTATAACAATTTAAATTCCCACTCACTGTGCACAAGGGTTCCCTTTTTTCCGTATCTTCTGCAATACTTGTTATTGCTTGCCTTTTTTATGATATCCATTCTGACATGTGCAAAGTGATATTTCATTGTGATTTTGATTTGCATTTCACTGATGATTAATGTGAGAAATGCTGGGCTGGAAGAAGCACAAGCTGGAATCAAGATTGCCGGGAGAAATATCAATAACCTCAGATATGCAGATGACACCCCCCTTATGGGAGAAAGTGAAGAGGAACTAAAAAGCCTCTTGATGAAAGTGAAAGAGGAGAGTGAAAAAGTTGGCTTAAAACTCAACATTCAGAAAATGAAGATCGTGGCTTCTGGTCCCATCACTTTATGGCAAATAGATGGGGAAACAATGGAGACAGTGTCAGACTTAATTTTGGGGGGCTCCAAAATCACTGCAGATTGTGACTGCAGCCATGAAATTAAAAGACACTTGCTCCTTGGAAAAAAAGTTATGACCAACCTAGATAGCATATTAAAAAGTAGAGATATTACTTTGCCAACAAAGGTCCGTCTAGTCAAGGCTATGGTTTTTCCAGTGGTCATGTATGGATGTGAGAGTTGGACTGTGAAGAAAGCTGAGCACCGAAGAATTGATGCCTTTGAACTGTGGTGCTGGAGAAGACTCTTGTGAGTCCCTTGGACTGCAAAGAGATCCACCTAGTCTATCCTAAATGAGATCAGTCCTGGGTGTTCATTGGAAGGACTGATGTTGAAGCTGAAACTCCAACACATTGGCCACCTCATGTGAAGAGTTGACTCACTGAAAAGACCCTGATGCTGGTAGAGATTGGGGGCAGGAGGAGAAGGGGATGACAGAGGATGAGATGGCTGGATGGCATCACCGACTCAATGCACATGGGTTTGGGTGAACTCCCAGAGTTGGTGATGGACAGGGAGGCCTGGCGCTGTGATTCATGGGGTCACAGAATCAGACACAGCTAAGCGACTGAACTGAACTGAACTGAACTGATGATTAATGACGTTGAACACCTTTCCACCTATCTGTTGGTCATCTGTATGTCTTCTTTGGAAAAAATGTCTATTTAGGTGTCTATTTTTAATTTTTTATTGAGTTGTATAATTTCTTTTTGTATTTTGGATATCAATCCCTTCTTGGATATTTCATTTGCAAATACTTTTCCCACTTAATAGGGTGATTTTTCCTTTTGTTTGTGGTTTCCTTTTCTATGCAAAAGTTTTTAGTTTCATGTAGTGCCACTTGTTCATTTTTCATTTGTTGTCTTTTCCTTAGGAGACATTATTATGCCACACACACACACACACACACATACATGCACACACACATACATACATAAATGTGTGTGTGTATACATATATTGCTAAGACTGATGTCAAAAAAAGTTACTTCTCATGTTTTCATCTAAGAATTTTATGAATTTAGGTCTCACATTTAAGTCTTTAATCCATTTTATTTTTTAACATGATATGAGAAAGTAGTCCAGCTTGATTCTTTTGCATGCAGCTATCAAATTTTCCCAACATCATTTATTGAGAAAATTGTCTTTTCCCCATCATATGTTCTTGCTTCCTTGCCATAGCTTAGTTGCCCATGCTAGCACAGGTTAATTTTTGGACTCTCTAGTCTACTCCATTGATCTATATTTTTTGTATCAGCACCACACCCTTGATTACTATAGCTTTGTAGTATAGTTTCAAGTATGGGAGTGTGACAATTCCAGTTAGTTTTTCTTTCTCAAGATTGCTTTGGCTATTTGAGATTGCATACAAATTTTAGGACTGTACATTCTAGTTCTGTGAAAAATGCTATTTATTATCTTAAGAGGAATTGTATTGAATCTGTTGATAGGGTTTGTTATATATGGTCTTTATTATGTTGAGATATGTCCCCTCTAAACCCATTTTGTTGGCAGTTGTTTTGTTTTACCATAAATAGTTGTTGAATTCTGTCAAAAGCTTTTTCTGCATCTGTTGATAACCATATGACTTTTCTCCTCCATTTTGTTAATGTGGTATCCCCAACACATGGATCCTTGCTCTTCAACTTTGCACTCTTATAACAGCAATTCTATTGGTGATACTAGTCTACTTTTTTATCCTACTTCATTTCTCAAAACTCTCAAAGTGTATTATCTGTAGGATTGGTCCAAAGAAAGTGCCTGCACCTACGGAATCACATCCAACACCAACTCTTCCATCTGTTATGCGTTTCAGTATCTTCCCTTGTCTACTAAGTGGGACACTTATATCAGAGTCTTACTGTCCATGAATTTAACTCCAAAGTGTCCAGTGGCTATTCTCTCCCCAAATGCCTATAGAGCGCATCTACAAATAGAACCCTTGGGGGCCAATCCTGATGCATCGCAACATGCCGGAGTCTCTTCTCAGATGAATTTGCAGAAGATAAATAGCTCTGCGATCCTTGCTACATTCTCAGCGGGTTGGTCAAGGGAACATCAGAGAAATAAATACAAAATGACTAAAATAATATTGACTTCTATAGCCCACCCTGATTGGATACTGAATTGTTTCTGGGCAAGGATCACTTTCTGCCCAGTCATTCTATGGTGTCAGCTGTCAATGTATTA
The DNA here is from genome assembly GCF_027580195.1 of Bos mutus. Taxonomy (NCBI): domain Eukaryota; kingdom Metazoa; phylum Chordata; class Mammalia; order Artiodactyla; family Bovidae; genus Bos; species Bos mutus. The sequence continues at coordinate 4,448,238 of NC_091644.1, read as the reverse complement.
GTAAGATCCTTACGCAGTCCGGAAAGAATAATGATAAACTGGCACAAATGCAATTATACACTGACAATTTCAGGGGTGCCTCTGATAGTTGCTGCATACCAGCAACTTGCAGCTTTCAAGCCTCCTACTTGATCGAAGCCGGGGACCATCAGCCCACAAGGGTGTGATCTTCTTTAAGGTCATTATGGGCATGATGAGGTTGTACTGTGAATATCCTGTCATATTCCACAAATAGCAGCAAAATATCATTGAGTCTGTTCCCAATATGATATTGCTTTCCCAACTGTTTTGACATTGAGGTTAGGTCTGCAGCTATAACCCTTTGGAAAATGTAGCTAAAGAGATGATAACGTGCCACCTGGGAAATGAAGCAGCATCAAAACTCTAATTTCCATCAACAGATTTTCATAGCACTCACTGATGGGACAATCATATTCGCCTAAATCTTTAACTGAGCATTTACAAACTATGGTTTCATTAGATTTTAAACCTGACTATACTTGCAAATGTGTTTTTATAGAAAAACTAATTAAAATAACCTGATATTGTATCTAGTGTGAGAATTAAAAAGGAAAAACAAAAACTGCAAGCTACAGAAAGAGAATAAGTGATAGCTATAATTTTTTCCTGGTGGATATTACAAACCAAAGAGATCTTAAAGCTCTGCTGGAGATTAGGATAAAACTTAATGTAAAATTAAGCATGTGTGCCAATTTTAATTTAATCTTTCAGTTATATTTAATGATACTGCTCCTTTTATGAAAGGGTATTATCTTCAAGTTTTCTGTGAAGGGTGCACTCTTGGCCCAATGGCTCCTCAGGGACCTTGTGCTTCAATCTCTGAACCAGACTCTCCCAGGACCCAGTGAGGAGATCAATCACTCAGGCATCTCCTGGGACACCAGGTCAAGTGGCAAAACTTCATCCTGCAGCATTCTTGGTCTCCTGGACCTTTGTAGCATCCATTGTCAACCTGACAAAGCCAGCTGAGTTTTTGTGTGCAATCCACAGACAGCATAAGGCAGAGCAAATCATGAGAGGTTACACTAAACCTTCAAGATTTCCAAATAAGACCAATAGGACATTATTGTGCAGTAGGAAAAACAAACCATGTATATCAGCACCATTTAGTATCTGCCTGAACATTAACCCCACTATAGACCAGCCAGAACTTACACAGGACTGGGGAAACAGACTCTGGGAGGGCATAAACAAAACCTTGTGTGCACCAGGACCCAGGAGAAAGGAGCAGCGTCCCCACAAGAGACTGATCCAGACTTGCCCATCCAGGAGTATCGAGTGGAGGTGTGGGTCGACGGTGGCCTGTTGCAGGGTCAGTGTACTGAGTGCAGTAGGGCATGCATGGGACCTTTTCCAGGCAGTCACCATTATCTTCATTACCTCCACCATAGTTTGGTCTCTGGACTTCCCTGGTGGCTCAGATGGTAAAGCATCTGCCTACAATGCTGGAGACCCGGGTTTGATCTCTGGGTCAGGAAGATCCCCTGGAGAAGGAAATGGCAACCCACTCCAGTATGGAAAATCCCATGGATGGAACAGCCTGGAGGGCTACAGTCCATGGAGCGGCAAAGAGTCGGACAGGACTGAGCAACTTCACTTTCACTTTCAAATAACAGGGAGGGAACACAGCACAACCCACCCCACCCCCCCATCAACAGAAAATTGGCCTAAAGATTTATTGAGCATTGCCCCGCCCATCAGAAAAAGACCCAGTTTCCCCCTCAGTCAGTCTCTCCCATCGGGAAGCTTCCATAAGCCTTTTATCTTTATCCTCAGAAGGCAGACAGAATGAAAACCACAATCACAGGTTAGGGTTAGGGTTAGGTTTTGTTAGTTAACCAAACTGATCACATGGACCAAAGCCTTGTCTAACTCAATGAAACTATGAGCCATGCTGTGTAGGGCCACCCAAGATGGATGGGTCATCATGGAGAGTTCTGACAAAATGTGGTCCACTGGAGAAGGGAATGGCAAACCACTTCAGTATTCTTGCTTTGAGAACCCCACGAACAGCATGAAAAGGCAAAAAGATAGGACACTGAAAGATGAACTCCCCAGGTCGTTAGGTTCCCAATATGCTATGGGAAATCAGTGGAGAAATAACTCGACAAACAATGAAGAGAGGGGGCCAAAGCAAAAACAGCACCCAGTTGTGGGTGTGACTGGTGATGGAAGTAAAGTCTGATGCTATAAAGAGCAATAATGCATAGGAACCTGGAATGTTAGGTCCAGGAATAAAGACGAATTGGAAGTGGTCAAACAGGAGATGGCAAGAGTGAATGTCAACATTTTAGGAATCAGCAAACTAAAATGGACTGGAATGGATGAATTTAACTCAGATGACCATTATATCTACTACTGTGGGCAAGAACCCCTTAGAAGAAATGGAGTTGCCATCATAGTCAACAAAAGAGTCTGAAATGCAGTACTTGGAGCAATCTCAAAAATGACAGAATGATCTCTGTTCGTTTCCAAGGCAAACCATTCAATATCACAGTAATCCAGGTCTATGCCCCAACCAGTAATGCTGAAGAAGCTGAAGTTGAATGGTTCTGTGAAGACCTACAAGACCTTCTAGAACTAACACCCCAAAAAGATGTCTTTTTCATTATAGGGGACTATAATGCAAAAGTAGGAAATCAAGAAATACCTGGGGAAACAGGAAAATTTGGCATTGGAATCAAAACATAGCAGGGCAAAGGCTAACAGAATTTTGCCAAGAGAACACACTGGTCATAGTAAGCACCCTCTTCTAACAACACAAGAGAAGACTCTACACATGGACATCACCAGATGGTCAATACTAAAATCAGATTGATTATGTTCTTTGCAGCCAACGATGGAGAAGCTCTATGCTGTCAGCAAAAATAAGACTGGGACCTGACTGTGGCATAGATCATGAACTCCTTATTGCCAAATTCAGACTTAAATTGAAGACAGTAGGGAAAACCACTAGACCACTCAGGTATGAACTAAATCAAATCCCTTATGATTATACAGTGGAAGTGACAACTAGATTCAAGGGATTAGATTTGATAGCAGAGTGCCTGAAAAACTATGGATGGAAGTTCGTGACACTATACACGAGGCAGTAATCAACATCATCCCCAAGAGACAGAAATGCCGAAAGGCAGAGTTCCAAAAGAATAGTGAGGAGAGATGAGAAAGCTTCCTCAGTGATGAATGCAAAGAAATAGAGGAAAACAATAGAATGGGAAAGACTAGAGATCTCTTCAAGAGAATTAGAGATATCAAGGGAACATTTCATGCAAAGATGGGCACAATAAAGGACAGAAATGATATGGACCTAACAGAGGCAGAAGATATTAAGAAGAGGTGGCAAGAATACACAGAAGAACTGTACAAAAAACATCTTCATGACCCAGATAACCATGATGATGTGATCACTCACCTAGAGCCAAACATCCTGGAATGCAAAGTCAAGTGGGCCTTACGAAGCATCACTGTGAACAAAGCTAGTGGAGGTGATGGAATTCCAGTTGAGCTATTTCAAATCCTGAAAGATGATGCTGTGAAAGTGCTGCACTCAATATGCCAGCAACTTTGGAAAACTCAGCAGTGGCCACTGAACTGGAAAAGGTCAGTTTTCATTCCAATCCCAAAGAAAGGCAATGCCAAAGAATGTTCAAACTACTGCACAATTGCACTCATCTCACACGCTAGTAAAGTAATTCTCAAAATTCTCCAAGCCAGGCTTCAGCAATACATGAACCATGAACTTCCTGATGTTCAAGCTGGATTTAGAAAAGCAGAGGAACCAGAGATCAAATTGCCAGTATCCATTGGATCATTGAAAAACCAAGAGTGTTCCAGAAAAACATCTACTTCTTCATTATTAACTACTCTAAAGCCTTTGACTGTGTGGATCACAACAAATTGTGGAAAATTCTTAAAGTGTTGGGAATACCAGACTACCTGACCTGCCTCCTGAGAAATCTGTATGCAGGTCAGGAAGCAACAGTTAAAACTGGTCATGGAACAACAGACTGGTTCCGAATTGGGAAAAGAGTATGACAAGGCTGTATATTGTCACCCTGCTTGTTTAACTTCTATGCAGAGTACATCATGCAACATGCCAGGCTGGATGAAGCACAAGCTGGAATCAAGATTGCCGGGAGAAATATCAATAGCCTCAGATATGCAGATGACACTACCCTTATGGCAGAAAGTGAAGAAGAACTAAAGAGACTCTTGATGAAAGTGAAAGAGGAGAGTGAAAAAGTTGGCTTAAAACTTAACATTCAGAAAACTAAGATCATGGTATCTGGTCCCATCACTTCATGACAAATAGAAAGGGAAACAATGGAGACAGTGACAGACTTTATTTTCTTGGGCTCCAAAATCACTATAGATGGTGACTGCAGCCATGAAGTTAAGATGCTTGCTTCTTGGAAGAAAAGCTATGGCCAATCTAGACAGCATGTTAAAAAGCAGAGACATTACTTTGCCAACAAAAGTTCGTCTAGTCAAAGCTATGGTTTTTCCAGTAGTCATGTATGGATGTGAGATTTGGACTATAAAGAAACTTGATGCTGAAGAATTGATGGTTTTGAACTGTGATGTTCGAGAAGACTCTTAAGAGTCCCTTGGACTGCAAGAACCAACAAGTCCATCCTAAGGGAAATCAGTCCTGAATATTCATTGGAAGGACTGATGCTGAAGCTGAAGTTCCAATACTTTGGCCACCTGATATGAATAATTGACTCACTGGAAAAGATCCTGACACTGGGAAATATTGAAGGCAGGAGGAGAAGGGGACAACAGAGGATGAGATTGTTGGATGGCATCACTGACTCTATGGACATAAGTTTGAGTAAGCTCAAACTTACTGGGTGTTGGTGAGGAGAAGGCAATGGCAACCCACTCCAGTACTCTTGCCTGGAAAATCCCATGGATGGAAGAGCCTGGTGGGCTGCAGTCCTTGGGGTCGCTGGGAGTTGGATACGACTGAGCAACTTCACTTTCACTTTTCACTTTAATGCATTGGAGAAGGAAGTGGCAATCCACTCCTTCTTGCCTGGAGAATCCCAGGGATGGGGGAGCCTGGTGGGCTGCCATCTATGGGGTTTCACAGAATCAGACACGACTGAACAACCTAGCAGCAGTAGCAGCAAGAGCTGGGTGTTGGTGATGGACAGGGAAGCCTGGCATTCTGCAGTCCATGGGGTCACAAAGAATCGGACACAGATGAGCAACTGAACTGAACATGGACCACTTGAATTAACCTCTTTGGATCTCTGTTTGCTCATCTGTAAATGGGGTGGTTGCCCCACCTTGCAGTGAGTGAACAGGCTCTACAGAGCCCTAGATCTGTTTCTTGTGGCCCCACCACAACTTCCTCTGGGAACACTCAGAAGGGCAGGCCCGTTCACTGGTAGTTCCCTTCTCCTTGCCTCCCCAGTCATTCGGCAACATAGACAAAAGTCACACTTTTTTGTGACCATGATGGAATTTGATGGATGATCAATAAGACACAGGAGAAGATCCTTGAATAACATTCTCAACCCATCATTGCTCTGGAAGGAAAAGAATTCATTGCCAAAAACCAAGCATGTATCCCATTCAAAGATAAATTCAGTAAGGTCACTGTGGAGCAGCCGTTTTGGCAAAGATGTTCAGATTATCACTGCCTTGTCAGAGCAGTCTGGAAAAGAGCCGCTAAGGGATCCTCAGTGAGAGTTCACAATATCCTGATTTTCAACAGAGGTTGGCTAGCCAAGGCAAAACAATTGTGAAGTCCCAACCCAAGAGTTTGCATTTTATTTGTACAAGAAGGGAGGAGGCTGGGAAATGGGGATCCGCAGATTGGAGCAGCTGGGATTTTTCCTATGTATTTCTAGGAATTATATTTATCCTATTAACATAGGAGTTAGATGTTAAAACAAACTTCTTAAATAGAAGTTTGAGATACGTTAGGTTAAGGAAAATGCTAGACTTTTAGTACATGACCTCTCATTAATTCCTCATCCTAGAATTGTAAGTTTCAAGTCAATATCATCTCTTTCTCAACAATGGGAGACAAGTTCAATGACTTGCCCAAGGTCATAGCTGGTTATCTCGAATCTGCCTCACTTTCATGCTGATAGTTTTCTATGAGAATGTATTCACCCAAGCTATATCTTCATGGGCATCCCTGGACAGGACTCAGCTCTGCATGGCTAGTCTCTGAGAATTAAGCTCACACTCTCCTCCCCTAGAATTAAACCCCTCATATCACTCCCGTAGGAAATAGCAAGTGTAGGTGCCGTTAAGTGGACTCAAGCTTTTTCACAACCATTGGTCTTTTGTTGGGACTCTGGTCTCCTTGGACTTGAAGGCTGCAAGTTCTCCTGCCTCTGTCTTAGTCTGTGCCCCAACCCTCTCCTGAAGATTCAAAGACCAAAAATGGTCACTACCTTGCCCTGGAGATGGAACCTCAGAATTTATATGGTTGACGCCTTTCAAGACAGGACTTAGACAGTTTAATATTTAGACAGGACTTCTCTGAAAGGGCTTCCCTGGTAGCCCAGATGGTAAAGAATTTGCCTTAATGCAGGAGACCCCAGTTTGAATCCTGAATCAGGAAGATTCTCTGGAGAAGGGAGTGGCTACCCATTCCAGTATTCTTGCCTGGAGAATTCCATGGACAGAGGACCCTGGAGGGCTATAGTCCATTGGGTCACAAAGAATCAGACACAACTGAACGACTAACACTTTCACTTTCTCTGAAAAGGGGGTGCTTGAACCGAGTTCTTTTAGATATATGTCTATGGTCAACCCACTGTGTCCTGAAACCTCCAGAGAACAGTATCCCTGCCACTCAGGAAAGGCATCAGTCAAGTGGAAGATGCTGGGAAATGCTCCAAGTGAGCTCCAATACTCCAGGGAGGTGTCAAGGAGCTCCCTGGACCTAGAGCTCTCAACAGTGAGAGCAGGAAGCAAGGGGTCTTCTGGGCTGTGGCATTTCTGAAGGATGGTGTGACCCTGTTCTCAGAAGCCCCAAGATCCTGTCCATAAGTGATTAGAGGAAGCAGGTCTCTTGTGTCTACCTCCACATGGGGGGATATAAATATAAATGGCACCAGTGTTAGGTGGCAGGGGGCAAAACCATCATTCAACTGCTGATTATGTGGAAATCAAGTGCTATTTTCTAATATGAAAAATTACAGGTTGATAATGTGACCCCAATGGAAACAAAATATAGTGGCTGATCACATCTGTCATTTAAATCCTTGTGTCAGCAGGGAATCCCCATGCTGAGGGTTAAAATATGATGGCTTGAAAGGGGAGACATTAAAGCATAAATATAAGGTATTTGTGTTTTACTTTATGGAAATTCTTGACCATTTAGCTGTTTGGTAATTGCTAGGCACAGCTGAGTAAATATACAGTGAGTTCCAAGTCTTTCAATGTTAAGAGAAAGGAACCATATATATAAGTAAAACTTTTCCTTACAACAACTCTTGACACCGAGGTTTGCCGTTCCTTCTAGCTGTGACTGGAGGTCAGCTAGAGTGTTGTGAAATGTCAGAACTGCCAAGCATTCTCTTTAATTTCTAATTCAGAAATGTTGGCCAAAGTGATGAGAAATAGAACACTAGATCTCACTGAGCACTCTTATTTTTTTGTTCCCTCAACCCCCTGATCTTTCCTCTCTGAGCAGACTGGGCATCTCTACAAATAAATGCATCCACCCCTCCTTTTCTCCCCTCTGGCAGCTGTCTCCAGCCCAGGGCTGTGACTTGGCAGGAGCTATACACACGGGATTGACCCAGGATATACAGAACTAGCAGGCTTGCCAGTTTTGTGCCTCTGGACCTTTGCACACACCATGCTTTACGACCAGGAGTCAAACCTCACCTTCCACTCTTCTGACCAAGTCTTCCCTCATCCTTCAGATGTCATGTTAAATGTCACTTTCCCAGATAGGCTTTATCTGTCCCAATAGACCAGGCCATATCTCCTGTGATTGGTTCTTTCTCTATACCAGACTTCTTTTGTATAGGTTATCACAAGGAAAAACAAAGCAGTCGTGAGGAGGCCAAGGGATCCAACTGGCATCCAATAAATACGCATACAATGGTTCAACTTCTAGGAGTCACGGTCAAAGTAAACCATAGGGGGCAACTTCCAATTAAAGAAGCTAGGATAGACCTTTGGGCAAACTTATTTTTGTCTTCTTGTTCTGTGAATATGCTCATACTCTAAGGTGACAGAATTTAAAATATTGTATTTTCAACCAAATTCTGCTAGATTATATGCAGTTATAGCTATAGATATATTCTTCTGCCTTTAAGATAATTTCCCGGCATGGATCTATTTCAAATTCCTGGCTCTTCTTCTTTACCTTTGTTCTGAGAATCTGTGTCCTGTTACCAGTTAACTCAGTTCCTCTCCCCTGGTCTTCTTTCTGAATGGCTCTGAACACATATCTTAGACTTTGACATCTGTCCTGTCTCAGCTGGCTTCTGACCTGCCACCATCCATTCTCTGCTGGTCCTTAAATATAAGTGTTCAGGCCTTACTTTGTATTCTGGGGAAGAGTTAAAATCCCCAGCAAAGAAAAAAAAAAAACACCTTATCTTTAGGAGGAATGAACTTTCGAATGTGAACGTGTTAATCGCTCAGTCGTGTCTGACTCTTTGCGACCCTATGGACCATAGTTCGCCAGATTCCTCTGTCCGTGTAATTTTTCAGCAAAAAATACTGGAGTCAGATGCCATGCCCTCTTCCAGGGCATCTTCCTGACCCAGGGATTGAACCTACGTCTATTATGTCTCCTGCATTGGCAGGTGGGTTTTTTGGGAATAAGTAGCTTTATTTCTCTACAATGAGGCAGACACTTCACTTTTGAATTTAATAACCAGAGCTCCAAACCCACCTAGAGCAAGAGAGTCTTGATGATGAGTTCAGAGGATGGCACAGGAAGCTTCAATTCCCTTTGGCCTAAATTGAAAATTAATCTCAATGATGAAGGATGGGCCTGGGTCTGGAGTTTCAAGTTTGATGTCTCCGTCTCTGGGTAAAGACAGATGGTTTGTTCTTAGGATGCCAGCAGCTTCATATCCCAGGCCTGCTCCCATTTCCATTGAAGTCTATAACTTCAAAAGATGAGAAGCCTCAGCCAGTGTCATCTCTGAAGCAACATATGCTTTCTGAGGGAAATTATGGCAGCTGACATCAGGGACTTTACTGCTACCTCCGAGGACTGGTGGTGTGTATGGAAATGTGCTTACCTTACCCTGTAAGAATTGCTACCCAATGGCTCCTTTGGGCTTTCACAGCTCATTATCACCTCGTTAGAGAGGACTGCAGGTCAAACTCTGGCACCAAAAATCCACTACAGGTAGGTCCTTAGTGGCATGATTATTTGTGCTCTCCTTTTCAGAATCCCATTTACATGCTAATTACCTTTTGTGCATCTAAGCACATTTAAGACACTTACCTGCATATAGTAGTCCCTCTCTCCTTCCTCCTTGAGCTCCAATTCTGTTGCATTACTATACCGCTGAGAAGAAATCATACTCATGGGCCTTTGTAGCCCAGAATGGGAGGCCCTCCTGTTTCAAAACTCAAGAAGCCATGTTCACTCATTTAGTTTCCAGAGTTGAGGAGCGAGGACAGAACTGCCTGCATTCCTCAACATAAAAGAGGGTTTTTTCCCTGCCTGACTCATTTTGCAGGGCAATATGGAAATCGGCTGTCTGACATTCAATACTGGAGATCAAGTGACTTCTGTCTATCCAAATGTGGCTCCAAAGTCCTGAAATTGTTACTGAGGGAACCGTTTAGCCCTGTACAGTGTATTTGTGCACAAGTGTTCTGAAGCACAAAATGCCAAACCATGTGCATTAACCGAGGTTTGCTCCTTTGCAGATTTTACTCTACAGTTTTAATTCAAATGTAATTGACCGTGACAATGCTGAAGGCGCTAAAACTCTTCCTTTTTGGGGGATTAACGGCAAAACATTTCACCCATTGGTGGGACGTGCTGCATAGGAAGGGCTTATGCAAACATCCTCCTGAAAATTCACAGATAGAAACATTTCCTGGAAAAGAGTGAAAAATGGAACTCAGAGGACAGGGTCATGAAAATGAAGGCAGATCAAGCACATAGGCCAGCTCTGAGTTGTCTTTGATTTCCACCATATATTTTTATGGCTATTTAATAAGATGGCCCAGCCATGACCAGATGAGCTGCTCTTGTGATGTTGAGGTCTCTCAATTGCCTTGATGCTGCTTCTCCCTGAATGATTTATAGATTCCACCCACACTGGGCATTCTACTAGGGACCTCAGCGTGGGAGTCAAAAGAAGGATGGCAGATTTGGAATTCTATGAAAACACTTTCAGCATTTCTCCTAAATTGGATCCTTTAAGTCTTTCTCAGAAAATGTAATTGAAATTGGAGTCTATATCTCTAGTTGAATAAGACACGATCTGAGAAACTTATCAAGACCCTGGGAGGACAAATGGTGTCTGGGTGGGTGTTTAAGCAGAGGTGAGAAAGATCTGGTGTTTATATGGGGCCTTGAAGACACCTCACAGAGCATGCAAGTCAGTGCAGCAAAGCCCTTCAGGGCAACCTCTCTGGGAAGCATTTCTTGATCACCACCATCTGCCACCACCACCCACTGCCTCAAATGAAACCTCTCTGCATGCCACCAAAGGGCTCCTCAGATTTCTATCATAACAGCTATGAAGACCAAACTGTACTTGTATATACAAGTGTCTCACCCGCTAGAGGGAGAGCACTTCATTGCCCTAACTGTGTTACCTTTGCCTTTATCTTTCCAGATTTTAGCACTCAGTAGGTGATCAATCGATCCCCTGGGTCATGACAACCCACTCTAGTATTCTTGCCTGGAGAATCCCATGGACAGAGGAGCCTGCCGGGCTAGGGTCCATAGCATCGCAGAGTCAGACACGACTGAAATGACTAAGCTCACAGCACGAACAGATACTCAAGCTGATTTTTTTTTTTAAGACTACCGATATTTTCTATGTTTTATTATGTGCCCTTGTTATGTTCTTTCATCAGTTTTAACTTCCTCCCCCATGTTTCCCAGATAGGTTAGTATGGAAGGAAAACCTCACGTCTTTAGGAAACAGTTCATCCCTTGATCCTTATGCCAGTAAGCACTACCGTACTCTCATGCCTCCAACTGATGAGGATGATACCATACCTGCTATAGAGAAAGGAAGCTGGGACCTTCCACCTACAGAGCCAGCAACTTTCTTATTTCCAGGGTTATCTGGAGGGGGTTAGGTAATTATTGCCTGCCTTAGAAGGAATGAAAGAACCATGGATCTGGACAGCTACAGAGGGAGAAACAACTGTTATCTCTGGCCAACACCCAGACAGTACTCATGAACAAAATTGCATGGGAGGAACCTTTGAATCTTTGTAAATGGTGTTGAGCAAACCCTGCCTCACAATCTATGTCCTGGAAGCCACTTAAACCTGGAGAACCTTGTACTATTTCCATCTCTAGTTTAAAAGATTAAACTGATTAGGCTAGAGGACTCCAAGTATAGGCAGGTGAGACTGGGAGCCTTGTCGGAGAGCATAGGGTTGGTGGTGTTTGTGGGGTAGGAGACGAACATAGAACGACTCTCATCTTATCCCCCATTTCCTGTTGTTGAAAAGCAACTGGGCATTTCACAGACTGGCACCCAGCACATAGGGCTTCATGGATCATCTAGCCTGAGATCACAGAAAGGCTCAGCCTAGCAGAACACCTGGGAAGGAGGTGAACTCAAGGGGAAAGGGACCTAATATTTCCTGAGCTCTACTATTGCCAAGCACATTACATGCATTATTTTATTTAATGCCCACAAAATCCTAGAGTCTAGGTATCTTTCTCTCCATTTCACAGAAGAGAAAATTGGCCCATAAACAATTTATGTAAGGTTTAAAAGTCATTAAAGTGGATGAACTGGCTACACTGTCTCATTCCAAAGTCTATGATCCATTTTACTAGGAAAGGAAAAAAGGGAAAATGAAGGAAAGACAATGGACAAAGAAGAGGAGAGAAAGAGAAAAATAAAGGCCGTATGCATGCTCAGTCACTTCAGCCATATTCTACTCTTTGTGACCAAAGACTGTAATGCTCCAGTCCAAGGGATTCTCCAGGTAAGAACACTGAAGAGGGTTGCCACGCCCTCCTCCAGAGGATCTTCCCAATATAGAGATTGAACCTGCATCTCCTGCATCACTGGCAGATTATTTACCACTGAGCCACTGGGGAACTCCCAAAGTGGGTATACACCATGAAAAAAAAAAAAAAAAAGAAAGATGAGATATCTCATGAGCCCTGCCCTTGAGTCTGTATTGGAAGGAGATTTCAGGATAAATAACAATGAGTAGATTGACTGGCCTTCTGACTTCCTGCTTTGCCTCAAGCTAGTTCTCTACTATATTTGGTTCTTCATTTCCGTCGGGGGTAATCTGAGTTTTGGTGAGCTTCTGTGCCAATATAATGGATGAGATAGGCAGGACTGTAGAAAAATCACATTCATTTTCAGATTCTTATAATAGATACAGGAGTAGCTGCATAAGGCAGTTCCTTGTAGGAGAATGTGCGCAGTGGTGACGAACGGTAACACTGCTTTATCTCAAGTCAATGAGCACAACACAGAGTGACCTTCGGGAGTGCAGGTCCACTCATGGTCAATGCACACTGTTCAATCTATTCAGCTGGACATGGGTGTCAGGAGGCTGGCTTCTGGTTCTCATAGTCATCCCTGGTTGAGTAAATTCACTTGGGGCAGACACTGAGATCTCATTGTTTATCTTATTTATTGAAACCTCAGTCTCAAATTAATTTTGCTTTTTTATACTTGGACACCTCAAGATCATATTACTCTTTAATCTTAATAATGTTAAAAAAAAAACCTAAGATCACATATCCAGTTCCATCACTTCATAGCAAACAGAAAGGGTAAAAAGTGGAAGCAGTGACAGATTTTATTTTATTGGGCTCCAAAATCAATGTGGACAGTGACTGCAGCCATGAAATTAAAAGATGCTTGGTCTTTGGAAGGAAAGTTATGGCAAACCTAGATAGTGTATTAAAAAGCAAAGACATCACTCCATCAAAGTGGAGTGTACAGTCAAAGCTATTTTCCAGGAGTCATGATGGGACTCCTGGATGTGAGAGTTGGACCATAAAGAAGGCTGAGTGCTGAAGAACTGATGCTTTCAAACTGTGGTGCTGGAAAAGACTCTCAAGAGTCCCTTGGACAGGAAGGAGATCAAACCCATCAATCCTAAAGAAAATCAACCCTGACTACTCATTGGAAGGACTGAGCTGAAGCTGAAGCTAAACTCCAATACTTCGGTGCAAAGAGTTAACTCACTGGAAAGACTCTGATGCTGGGAAATATTGAAGGCAGGAGAAGAGGGTGGCAGAGGATGAGATAGTTAGATAGCATCACTGACTCAGTAGATATGAATTTGAGCAAACTCCAGGAGATAGTGAACAACAGGGAAGCCTAGTGTTCTGCAGTCCATGGGTTTGTAAAGAGGTGGACACTATTTACCAACTAAACAACAGTCCACTTTTTTTTTTTTTTTTTGGTTTAACTTAGAATTCTTTCATTGCATCTAAGATTGGAAAATTTCTCTTCCATGCATACATTAATAAATATTTACATCTATTTTACTAAATTGTGATTTTTAAAAATTTAAATCCATAAGTTTTATTTTGTAGTGTTGTATAAAGTAGGGATATAATTTATTTCCAATTATTCAATACTAGGTACTTAATTAGAGGAGGCAATGGCAACCCACTCCGGTACTCTTGCCTGGAAAATCCCATGGACGGAGGAGCCTGGTAGCTGCGGTCCATGAGGTCGGTAAGAGTTGGACACGACTGAGCGACTTCACTTTCACTTTTCACTTTCATGCATTGGAGAAGGAAATGGCAACCCATTCTAGTGTTCTTGCCTGGAGAATCCCATGGACGGAGGAGCCTGGTAGCTGCGGTCCATGAGGTCGGTAAGAGTCGGACACGACTGAGCGACTTCACTTTCACTTTTCACTTTCATGCATTGGAGAAGGAAATGGCAACCCACTCCAGTGTTCTTGCCTGGAGAATCCCAGGGACAGGGGAGCCTGGTGGGCTGCCGTCTATGGGGTCGCACAGAGTCAGACATGACCAAAGCGACTTAGCAGCAGCAGCAGCAGCAGGTACTAAATAATCAATTTTGTTCTTATTGATTTATGACACTTGTTTTAAACTGGGTTTTCTTTTCAGCTCAAAGTTCTTATGTACTATTAAAATAACCTTTTTATTCTGATATTCCGACTCCTTTTATAGAGGGAGAAGCTCTTTTGTAGGAATGCTTTTAATTTATAGGTGGTTTCTACTCGAGTGTCTTTTCTACCAGTCCTCTCTCTTCCTTTGTCTCTCTCTCTGGTCTCTCCCCCTCCAAATCTTTATCTCCTCACTATCTTTGTCTACCTCACTTTGGCTCTTTCCTCTGCCTTCTGAAATAATTTCTCAAACATTTCTTTCAGCATAATTTAATTTTCTGCACCATCAATTTTATTTCTTTTTGACCCCAATGCCAATTTTAAACCTGACACAGCTTTTTTATTTTTGGTTTCATGTCAGTCTTTAACATTTTCAGCTTATGCTATTTTATTTCAGAATTTTGTCTTTTTATCGCACCTGTTCTTTCCCTGTATGTAATTTTCTTGTTTCATGATTCCTCTTTATCTTACCAAGAACACAGGTCAGACATATTTTTTTAAAGACTTGGTCTGTTTTCACAGCAACTATCAAAGATAGGCTTTCCTCTGAATCCTCCACAACTATTATCCCGCAGATTTTTCTTATAGGCCATAGCATTATGTGCAGCAAGACAGTGAAACATTTGGCAGAGAAATAAATCCCCTTGGCTCTTTGCTTGTAGTGTGTTGCTTCTGAAGGTCCCCAGAGAAATAGTGCAGGGATCCACTCTGTGTCTAATGTGTCACTAGCCTCCACTTTGGCTGTTCTACTTCTGGAGGCACTCCCAAGTAAGAGGTCAGCCCAAGTCTCCACCCTCATGTGGACAGGAGTCCAGAGTTGATAAACAGCCCCTCTGCCCCTTGGTTTACCCCAGTACAAGCCAGAGTCCTAATCTACTTTCTTTACACAGAGCCTCAACTTCACATCTTCTCGTACACCCATTTTCAGTCTGTGAAGAGGGAACCTTCTTCAATGACTAGTATTCACCAGTGGACCGGGTGTGGACAGTCCTAGATGGCTACATACCCACCCGGATCCTCATGGAAAGTTCCTTTGGGGCATATGACTGGGAAGAGTGTGCCCACCCCTGACCCACATTCTGCCAGCCAGAAATACTGTATTGTGCTGCTACCGCCTAATTCTTCCAGTAGAGAATAAAAATATAGGCCATGGAGAATGTGTGGCGGTCTCTGTTGTTGATTAGTCACTAAGTCGTGTCTGACTCCTGCAACCTCATGGACTCTTCTGCCAGGTTCTTCTGTCCATGAGATTTCCCAGGCAGGAGTACTGGAGTGGGTTGCCATTTCCTCCTCTAGGGGATCTTCCCAACCCCTGGATCATACCCATGTCTCTTGCATTGCAAGTAGATTCTTTACCTCTGAGCCACCAGGAAAGCCCATCATGATGCCTTTAACACTGTTTTTGCGCTCCTCCTACAGTTCTCGCTGCTCCCCACCTCATCTAATATAGTCAATCTGGGAAAATTATACTTCCCAAGGTGTCTCATCCCACCGTCTCTAATTTTTAGCAACACTGTATAGTGAGGGCTTGTAGAAAGCCAGCAACAGGAGAGATAGGAATTAGAAGTGAATGGTACGATTCTCGCTTGAAGGAGCACTTGTTTTCATCCTTGCAAGGTCGAATGCTAGTGTGCGTAAAAATCACCAGGGAATGTAGTTAAAATGAAGATTCTAATTTGGTAGATCTGGGATGGAGTGTGTGATTTTCTGTTTCTAATAAGCTCCCAGATGATGCCAATGATGTTGATTCATGGACCACATTTTGAGGTGCAAGACTGTGAGTTCCTTGAGGCAGGGATCATATTATGTGAACTTAGCTCAGTGCCAGGATTATAACAGACACTTTCCAAGTATTTCTTCTACTGAATTGAAATGAAGCATTCTGGATTCAAAAGGCAGAGCACACATAAAAGATAAAATGTGTTTTTTTATCTGGTTGTGTTGGTCACATAGTTATGCCTCTTGGTCTTAAAAGTTGACTCTTAGACACTTTTGAGTCCCTAATCCATAAATGGCCATGCGTATTGGAAAGTCTGATGGAGATACACTTAATTGCTTTAGTCACAAAACCAATTTTTCTTTCGTGTATATTTGAATCCTCTATGGCTCAATGTCCCCCTTTCCCCTGGGCTGGAGGTCACCCTACTGAGCAAAAGTATGTTCACCAAACGCACATGACCAGCAGATGTGTTCACACAGACATGTGTGAAGCATTGTCACCATCCCATCACCACTCTCGCCATCCCTCCAACAAATGGTTAGATGAGTCCATTACATAGTGACATTCACATAACACTAGTTCTGGTGGAGTTTATATCAGTCTAGATCCGTTCAGGTGATAGAAATCATACTAGTAATTTTAACAGAAAGTATTTGATATATGGAATTGTAAACAGAGTATAAGGTTGTTCCCTAGGTATCATGGGGGTAGCAAGTGCAGGAAGCACCCCCCACCCCCCCGCCCCAGAGCTGGGGAACAAAGGGAAGAGGCTGAATTTATTAAAAATGAGACGCTTCAGAGGAAGGGCCCTGAGAACTGAAACTCAGTCCCCCAGAGCTGGTGTCTGAGCTTGAGTGAAAGGATGCATGAGCTTGGGCCCAAACTTTTAAGGAGGTGCTGGCATCTCGGAGAGATATGTCAGAAAGTTGGCTCTGCAAGGGCTGGGGTAATTGCAAACTGGCTTCAGCAGCTGCTACAGGAAGGAAGTGCCTCTGCCAGGGTGAAGAGGTGCTGCTGGGGAGACCAAAAGGAGACAGACAGGACAGGAAGGAGCATGTCGGCCTCTCCCTCCTCCTGCCCTATTTCTCCCCCGAGTGTCTCCTGTTTGAAGACCCCAACCAGGAGCATCTAGTCAGACAGAAATGTGGTTCAGAGGCCCAGCTGCAACATCCCAGAGCTAAGTATGGAAAGACGGGTCTAGAGCGACCAACAACGGCCAATAGCTTAATAGCTGATACACACATTGCAGGGGTGGGCCAGTTGTGTATGTAAATAGATTTCAGGGAAATCGGATCAGCGCTAGTGGTAAAGAGCCCAGCTGCCAATTCAGGAGACAGAGAGATGCTGGTTTGATCCCTGGGACAGGAAGATCTCCCGGAGGAGGGCATGGCAACCCACTCCAGTATTCTTGCCTGGAGAAGTTCATGAACAAGAGAAACCTGGCAAGTACAGTCCATAGAGTCGCAAGCAGTTGGACACCACTGAAGCACTTAGCATGCATGTACAGAAGTCAAAGGAAAATTGGAGTCTCCTGCTCCCTAAACCATGACTCCCTATGGCTTTCCGTCTATTGAACAAAGCTTTTTACCGTGTTAGTCGCTCAGTCATGTTCAACTCTTTGTGACCATGGATTGTAGCCCTCCAGGCTCATCTGTCCATGGGATTCTCCAGGCAAAAATCCTAGAGTGGGTTACCATTTCCTTCTCCAAAGTCTTAGTCGCTCAGTCGTCTCTGACTCTTTGCAATAACACCGGAGTCACTGGAGGGAAAATGGAGGCTCTGACTCAGAAATGTTCTCATTTTCCATCAAAAGTGAAGGGGGAGCTGGAAGTTCTTTTGGTTCAGGGAGGAAGGAATGAGAGGAGACTGATGAAAGAAATCAAGTAATCTGATATAAGAATCTTTGTTGCTAAAGCTGTAGGAGAAAAAGATGAAAGAATGACAGAAACCCCAAGGGTGAAGGAGGAGCTATATTTGGAATTCTTAGAGAGAATTCCCCTCAACAAAGGGCCTGAAAATGACAGGGGAGCAGCCACATGGTGTGTTTAGGAAGAGGGAAGACCAGAGATAGCACCCCTGCTCTCTTCCTGGCAGTATGGAAGAAATCCAAAGTTCTGTGTGCTTCCAGGATACAGGAGGAGGTGGTGAGGAATTAAGATCGTGGGCTTCCCTTGGGCTCAATGTAAGCAAAAAAAAAAAAAAAAAAAAAAAAGAGTTCCTGTGGCAGTAGACATCTAGTAGTTAGAAGATTTGACCTAAATACAAGGATTTGAAGGGCTAGGAGGAACCACTGAAGTTAAGTTAGCGCAGAGTCACCAGAGAACTATGATTAAAAAAAAAAAAAAGTAGGTCATGGATTTTACCAGCCCTGAATGTGAGCAGCTGGTGCTTGTCAGATGCAAAGTGTCTGGGCAGGGAAATGACCATCACTACAGAGGGCTCATGAGTCCAGAGCATGGCACGAGCACCCTTGTGTAGGGCGGTAGGCCTTTCCCAAACTCCCTGAGGACCTAAAGAAATCTTCAGCAAGATAAAAACCAATCCCGGTCAGGAGGCTGAACTTTGAATTTGATGAAACATTTATGAATTCATCAAAACAATATCAAGCTAACGTGAAAGTTATTTTTAAATGGAAGAGAATGAAATTACTTTAGATAATAAGATTTGTCACCATCTCTGCCCTCTCCTACTCTCTCCCTCTCTCTCTCTCACACACACACACAAAATTCATCTAGGATATGAGGGATTAGGAATACAATAAGAGGCACAGAATAATCATTTTAAAAGCTTTCTCTCTCTTTCTCTCTCTCTTTTTTTTTTACACTTGAGCGTAGCCTGCAATTGTGAAACCTTCACTACACAATCAGATGCCTCCATCACTTGACTTCTCTAAACCTTCATTATAATAGTGAGTAGGTGACACTCTAGGAGGAGGAAAACACTATTCTCCCAGAAATGTCCTTAGAAAAGTGTACTACAGACCACCCTTTGGGAGATGGGGATCATGTTTAATGTTAATACCTACCATTCACTAAATATATGCAACTGACTGTGGCATTGCTTACCCATAATGTTCATGAGTCCTCAGTGAGGCGAGCTAGTGCTCTGTCTGCATTACAGGTGAGAAAACAGTCTCAGCACGGCTGATTCTTAGTCAAGATCATACATCTAAGAAGCAGTAAAACTGGTATTCAAGTCCACATCTGTTTGATCTCAAACCCACTACATAAATTGATATAAAACCAAGTGCTAAATAGAATAACCACAAATTACCAACAAACTAACAAAAGCAGACTATGAGCACTCTGTGATTAGAGCCCAAAACCCCTCCGTCCTTAAAACAAAGGAAACAGTTGAGAAATACAACAGTGCAGAGCTATGAACAGAAGCATTTACCACTACATTCTGGGTCATCTGCAGACAGATTATTTGCATTTTATTTTATCTATCCAATTGTTCTCGCACAATTGTCAAGTATTATCTCTAGATCTAAATTAATTAAAGTTGGCCAAAGGGGACAAAGACAAGGAAACATATTTTGTAAGAACATATTAGATGCTGTTATCGCAGTGCTGCTCTCAATCATTGCAGAAGTCGCAGAGGGCACCACTGAGCTAATTTTTACTGTGTGTTTTTCTTTAGTAGTTCACATGCATATTATCTCTGGCATCTCACGTTATTTCAGTTCCTGCATTCTAAAACTGGCACGTATATAACTACACAGTTATCCAGCTCTCTCCTTTCCTTACATGGTGATATTTTAGGTAGCCAAGGTGGTATTCACTATTTTTAAGTTGTTGCCTTTTATTCACTCTCCATAGCATCTTGACACCTGAATCCCCACCCTGTTAAATGATTCAGGCAAAAACCAAATGCAGTTGACTGATAATCAAATGTAGTGGTTTCCTTTCAATTCTATCCTATTTGGCTTATTTGCAAAAGTTGATGTTAGTGTAACCCCCTCATCATTTATAGAAATCTCTCTTTCCTTCCTAAATTTCTATGATGTCACTGTCTCCTGCTTCTCACACTGCCAACAGCTCCTTATCTTTTTTGTCAAATCTTCTTCCTTTCACTTTCTCTAAAGTGATTTGCAATGTCTGTCTCTACCGACCTAAAACCAAACTTGTAAATACCAATCTTTCCCAACTCTGAACCAATGGAATCTCTTTCTAATCACTGACTGAACATCTGCATCTGGATATATTACAGGTAAGTCGGCATTAATATATTCAAAGTCTGCTCCGTTTGCCACCAGCTCAAATCTGATGTTTGTCCCTCAACCAGTTTTGTTTTATCAGTCTTGTTAGCCAGCTAAAGACCTCACACCAGACAATCTAAGTGCTGCTTTGGGCCACTCCCTGGCTGCTTGTACTTACTGTCCACTCACCACTAAGGCTAGCAAATCCACCTTCAATGCCTCTTCCCTGGGCCAGGTAAGAATCACCTCTCAACTGTGCTCCCTCGACTGTTTACAACCGTGTCTCTGCCTCTCATCTCTGCCCCCTAAAATGCCCTCCAAAGTACTGACAAGACTGTCATTATAAAACACAAATACTTCATAAGACTCAAAAAACATTTTTGGTTCTGGGAAATGGATAGCTTCCTGCTACCTCATTTTTTTTTGTGGTAAATCCATGTGGCACAGGCTATTTTTAATATACTGGCTTCAGGCCACTTTTACAAATGCACTTTTCTTCTCCTCAAAACCCTCCTTTCTCCATATACTATAATTCTCCTTGTTGCCTATAACACACTGTGTAATTTCAAAACTCCAGACTTTTCTCATTTTGCTTCCTTTATTATTCAACATTGTTAAGACCCATTTCAAATGTCAGTTACTTTCTGCTATGCCCCAGGATCCTGGAACAAAATCGATTGCTCACCTTTTCTCTTTATGAACGTGTATAATGTCAGCATGTTGCACAAGCACAAATTGTCGTATGTAATTTTTTTTCAAAAAGTCTTCACTTTTGACTTTTGTAGCCTAATATTTATTAGGCCCCATAACTGACTGCTTCACTCTTAGATCATAATAATTTTTCCTGTTTCTTTACTTTGCAAGCATAGCCTCAATTGAGAAGTTAGAATGTCAAGTGCCAAAAACAATAATCTCCAAAAATAACCCTGGCTACTTGGGAGTGGCAGAAGATGCCATGCTTCTTCTCTTTTTATCAGTTATTTGAGAGAGGCAGAAAAAGAAAACAGGGCAGAGATGTTCCCTTCTAGAGCTTACCCGTTCACGAGATGTCTTGGTGGTCTTCAGCCTTGGCCACTGTTGATGGTGACCGTCTTGGGTATGTTTACAGAAATTTGGAGACTCCCCTGCTAAGGCATGTTGCATACAATTTCCCACACTCCTTTAGCTACTGCAGAGTCCTGTTTTTAGCGGCCCACATTCACCCTCACTGGAGTCCCACCATCTTATACACAGTGTTCTGGGGTAACCCACACAATAATTTGAGGCTGGCGCTCTCTCCTGCAGAGTATGCGTCTGGTTCCCAGAAAACGCTCATCCCTGTTTCAACTGCCAACAGAGGGGAATTAAGTTGCTTCCCAGAAGTAGGAGCAACCTGCCTTCTTCTTCTCTATAAGTAGGGCAGTGTGCCAGCTTATGGTGCCTGCCCTCTGTATACCCTCTCAGAATTCGATCCCCTTTCCAGGCTCCCACACATTTCAAATCCTTGTGAGGTTCCTGTGAAATCCCTGTCTCTAGTATTGAAGTGAAGGAAGTAGAATCCTCATCCATCTATGCATTCTCCCACCCACCCTGGTGGGAACCAGGTAAATCAGCACCACATCAGTTCTCGCCAAAGAAATTTTATCATAAACTGTTATTTCCAGGTCCATTCTTTCAATCTTTTAGAGCTTCAGTTTGTTTTAAGATTCACTGTTCAAGGTGACCATGAGTCAGTTACCAGTCCCTTATTACATAATCTGGCCTTTTAATCTGGTATAATTCACTTTACAAGAAACATCTTTAGTGCTTTGGTTTCTTGGTTAAGACTTTAATTTCTATATTCTATTACACATGAATTCACATACATGCATATAAAATAGTTGGGAGTATGAAAATGCTTATTCTAAGTAATCTTAAATTTGGGTCAACCTCACTTCCTAGGATTGATGAGAAATCCAATATCAACTAACCATTTATGGCACGAGGATTATGTGGATTTTTGCCCCTGTACTATGGAAGTTTAAAATTTTGGGAATGGCATTCAGTAAGGAGGAGTGAGTTCCTGATAAACTGATCCACCCCAAAATGATAACTATAAAAGCTGAATTAACTTAAAATCAAAACAAGAAAACAAAGCCCCAAGGTATCTATTTTGAGGGCTCTAGACACTAAATAAAAGCAGATACTATTTAGAGGGGAGTCAAAATTTAAAGACAGTATCTAACAGGAGGTGAGTTGCTCCTGTATTTTTTTTTCCTATGCTTCCTTTTGCTTTCTTTCTGTCTTTTCCTTTTCTTTATTTCTCTCTATTTTTTTTATTTCTTTCCCTATTTTTCTTTCTTTCCTTCCCTCTTCTCCACTTCTCCCTCCGTCCTCCCTTCTCTACCTCCCTTCTTCTCTCTTAATTTTTACTTCAAGGGGTAGCCATAGTTGCAATTATCACAATTGCTCCAGGCAGCTAAAAGTTTGGTAGAAAATCCACTAGTTTTCTTATTCAGTGGAGAAAACTTTGGTACTACAAGGTCAAGCAAAATAGATAAATAAAGGGAAACAAAAATGAAAGCAGAAGAGAGTATAGTTATGGAATTCTTAATTCTATACATAAACTCTGTTAAAGTCTGTGACTGACTTCTAAACCATGTATATGAAAATCAAACTGAAAACAATTTGCACTTTAGCCCAAAGAACAGAATTGGTATTTGGGCTATTCAACATAGATGATCAGTTGGATTTAAATCTAACAAATAATTGCCTGCTTAAAAAACTCAACAACCTCTGGGGAAACAAAAGAGAATCCAGAACTCTACCAACACAACATTCAGAATGTCCCAGACACAATCCAAAGTTAGTTAGCATATAACAAACAAGAAGAAAGACTTGTAGCAGACACAGATGTATCTGTATCACGAGATGACACAGATACTAGACATATTAGATAAGTTCATTAAAATGTCTCTTTTAAGTATGCATGCTGAAATAAAATACACAGACAAACACTTGAAAGGATAGTAAATGAAACAGATAATAAAATAAATTTAAAAATGGACATTTAAGACTGGTAAAATATAACACCTGAAATGAATTTTTCCACAGATGGGTTTAGTAAGTATAGCAATGAAAAGGATCAGTGAATACAAAGATGGATAGATATAAATCATACAATCTAAAGACAAGAAGAAAAAGTATCAAAGATAATCTAAATAGAGCCTGGGAATCCTGAGGAAAATTTCAATGGGTCTAGAAGATAGGGAGAGAGAAGAGGGAGAAAAATATTTAAAAATGAAAGGAAAAACTTCTCAAATTTGTTCAAAAACAAGTATATACATTCAGGCAGCCCAGTGAACATGATATATTTGAGGAGAACCACACCTAGGCACATCATAATCAAATTGTTAAGAATCAATATAAAGAGAAAAAGTTTGAAAGCAACCAGTGAATATCAACACTTTACATACAGGGAAATAAAAATGCGAATGACTACAAACTTCTGATTAGAGACAAGGAAGGTCAAAAGACTGTAGAACAACATTTTTCAAAGACTAAGAAAAAAGATATCTGTCAACCCAAAATGCTATAAGCAGCAGATATCTTATTAAAGGAAGGGAAAATCAAAATACTTCTAGATAAAGGAAAAATAGAGTAATTCATTGTCACCAGATTTTGTAGCACAAGAAATGTTCAAAGGGAGTTTTGCAGCATGAAGAGACATGCTATCAGAGGGAAACTAGATTCTTCAAGAATAAATGAAAAGCATTTGAATATAAAAGATTGTTTTTCTCTCTTAGCTTCTTTACAAATACATATGCTACAAAAAAACATGCAAAATTATAAATTAGCTTACTTACATAAGTAGATACCATATATATGACAACTATTACAGGAAGGAGATGAAAAGATTAAAGCACCTACACGGTTGCAGAGCTTCTTCTATATTTTACAAGAAAAGTGTCAGTCGCTTAGTCATGTCCAACTCTTTGCCACTCCATAGACTATAGCCCACCAGCCTCCTCTGTCCATGGAATTCTCCAGGCAGGGGGACTGGAATGGGTTGCCATTACCTTCTACAGGGGATCTGCCTGACTGACCCAGGGACTGAACCCAGGTCTCCTGCACTGCAGGCGTATTCTTTCCTGCTGAGCCACCAGGGAAGCCTGTTGTAGTACTATGTAAATTCAAGGTAGAATTTGAAAAATTAAGAATGTATGTTGTGATCACCATAGAAACCACTAAAAAATAATGTACAAAGGTATTGTAGTCACCTGTTAAAATGAGAATCTGCAAGACGACCAGCAAAGGGGCCCATCCCTCCCTTCCTAATTCCACCCAGGTTCAACTTAAGTAAACTTTCCCTTTCAATGAATGCATGCAGGAAGCTTATTATTAAACCAAAATGTGCTCTGAGAGGGGTGGCCAGGTTCAGATAATTGTTTCTATCTCAAGATTTGACAGTGCTGTCCCCGCTGCTTAGTGTATAGCTTCATTGTGACCCTTTCTGTAATCTGTCAGACACTGCTCACTGCTAGTCAGAAGAGTTAGAAGAAAAGGTAGTAAATTATAGATTAGATGCCCCTAAGTCCCTTGGACTGAGAGGAGATCCAACCAGTCCATCCTAAAGGAGATCAGTCCTGAGTGTTCATTGGAAGGACTGATGTTGAAGCTGAAACTCCAATACTTTGGCCACCTGATGCGAAGAGCTGACTCATTTGAAAAGACCCTGATGTTGGGAAAGATTGAGAACAGGAGGAGAAGGGGACAACAGGGAATGAGATGGTTGGATGGCATCACCAACTCGATGGACATGGGTTTGGGTGAACTCCAGGAGTTGGTGATGGACAGGGAGGCCTGGCGTGCTGCAATTCATGGGGTCGCAGAGTCGGACATGACTGAGTGACTGAACTGAACTGAACTGAACTGAGAGGAGGAAATGGCAACTCACTCACTCCAGTATACCTGCCAGGAAAATCCCATGGACAGAGGAGCCTGGTGGGCTACAGTCCATGGGGTCACAAAGAGTTGGACATGACTGAGCACATATAGATTAGATGCTGTGAAATACATGTAGGATATAAAAGCTAAGCTGTTCTGTCATAGAGTGAAGGCAATGCTCTGAGGGCTGTTCTACTATGATTGTATTTCTTATATGTTGTAAATTTAAAAGTATATATTTACTTTATTGCTTTTGTAATGCTTATTTTTTTTTTGCAGTAAGTCTTTCAGCAAAAGAAAACAAAATAATTTAAGAGCACATTTCATTTTTAAAAAGGACTGAAATTCCATTTTTTACAAAAGTTGATGACTTAATTTTTATCAAGATTTACTTTATAATATTGGCCTGTAGAACTTTTTCTTGCTGCATGGAAACAAAAAGTCAAAAATTGCTAGAGAAGTGGTGTTGGAATCTGCTATTAAACTTAGTGCTTTGACTGGACTGAACGGTCTGATGCTACTGCTGCTGCTGCTGCTAAGTCGCTTCTGTTGTGTCCGACTCTGTGCGACCCCATAGACGGCAGCCCACCAGGCTCCCCCATCCCTGGGATTCACCAGGCAAGAACACTGGAGTGGGGTGCCATTTCCTTCTCCAATGCATAAAAGTGAAAAGTGAAAGTGAAGTCGTTCAGTCATGTCCGACTCTTCGAGGACCCCGTGGATTGCAGCCTACCAGTCTCCTCTGTCCATGGGATTTCCCAGGCAAGAGTACTGGAGTGGGGTGCCATTGCCTTTTCCAATACTGTCTAGGACATCCAATGTAGAATTGAATAAAAGTGATGAGGTTTCTGTTTCATTCTTTTTTAAGATATGAAGAAAACTCAATATTTCAAAAATAAATATGATGATTACTATACAAATTTTAGAAGTACTCATCTTAGTTTGCTATTTAATTTTTAAACATAAATGGGTATAGAATTCACCAAATGCTTTCTCTACATATGTCACGGTGATCGCGTTTTTTTCTCCTTTCTTTTTGTATATATGTCCATAACATTTTTTATTTTCAAATGCTAGATCAGTATTACAGATCCAGAGAAATCTTAACAGGTCACTTTAGATTATCTTTTTAATACACCATTGAATTTGACTCACTAATATTATGTTTAGGATTTTTTACATCGGACTATGGTATAGGTATCCAACATAATAAAACCAATGTCTATTAATATAGAGATATTTTAAATGATATTATAAAGAGCCTCTTGATGAAAGTGAAAGAGGAGAGTGAAAAAGTTGACTTAAAGCTCAACATTCAGAAAACTGAGATCATGGCATCCGGTCCCCTCACTTCATGGCAAATAGATGGGGAAACAGTGGAAACAGTGGCTGACTTTATTTTTCTGGGCTCAAAATCACTGCAGATGGTGATTGCAGCCATGAAATTAAAAGACGCTTACTCTTTGGAAGGAAAGTTATGACCAACCTAGACAGCATATTCAAAAACAGAGACATTACTTTGCCAACAAAGGTCCATGGTTTTTCCAGTAGTCATGTATGGATGTGAGAGTTGGACTATAAAGAAAGCTGAGCGCCGAAGAATTGACGTTTTTGAACTGAGGTGTTGGAGAAGACTCTTGAGAGTCCCTTGGACTGAAAGGAGATCCAACTAGTCCATCCTAAAGGAGATCAGTCCTCGGTGTTCATTCGAAGGACTGGTGTTGAAGATGAAACTCCAGTACTTTGGCCACCTGATGCGAAGAGCTGACTCATTTGAAAAGACCCTGATGCCGTGAAAGATTTAGGGCAGGAGGAGAAGGGGATGACAGAGGATGAGATGGTTGGATGGTATCACCGACTCAATGGATATGAGTTTGGGTAGACTCTGGGAGTTGGTGATGGACAGGGAAGCCTAGCAGGCTGTGGTTCATGGGGTTGCAAAGAGTTGGACACGACTGAGTGACTGAACTGAATTTAACTGAACTGAATTTACCATTTAGCTACCCTCTCTTTCAAAACTGTCTCATTAATACTGATAAATTATATAGCACATAATAAAATGCCATAGCATAATATAAGAAGAGCACAGTCACAGGACTCAAAGGTATAACAAAGTTCTGAGAAGGATAGGGAAAATATTGGTTGAGGATAAAATGTCAAAAATATTTTGGCATCATCAATAAAATAGAATAAGACATGTCCTCAGTGAAACAAGAGTAGAAAACCTTAAGCCACTGAAAGACAGAGATGGAAATTCAATAGAACGCAATAAGAAATGAAGAAGATGAGCTTTACAGAGAGGGATGATCACAGAAGGACTTAAAGGCATCTAAACAACGAAAAAACAGAATTAAAATTGATGTTAGAGCATAAAAAAGAGCAGATCTGAAATGGTCAAACACAAAATCAGTAAGACTTTCAGTTCAAATGGCAATTTAAAACCACACCTTTTAACTTGCTCCTCTAACAACTCCACTGAAACAAATAATGAAATATAAATTGGCAAAAACACGTATCACCACTTTAATCTAAGGAGACAAGGCACCCAAAGGCAAAAGAAAAACTCAAAGACTGAATTACAGCATAAACGCTCTGGATAAAATAAAGGGGCAACAGTCTCCTACAGAGCTGCCTACGCTTAGGAGTGTGAGGACAGCCTCTAACAAATCCCCAATATCAAGTTCAGATTTCAAGAAGCAGGACCTGAAGGCAACCTTTGGCCACTGCAAATCTGGCTCCGTGCAAACGCAGTCCCACAAAGGTGGCAACCAGCATGGCAGAACTGCCTGTGAACAATGTCTAAAAAAGGGAGAAGATCCTCTTCTAACTGGCTCCAAGGGAGGGAAAAGTGAAAGTAAAGTTGGTCAGTCGTGTCCGACTCTTTGCGACTCCATGGACTGTAGCCTACCAAGCTCCTCCCTCCATGGGATTCTCCAGGCAAGAGTACTGGAGTGGGTTGCCATTTCCTTCTCCAGGGGATCTTCCCGACCCAGGGATCAAACCCCGGGTCTCCCGCATTCCAGGAAGATGCTCTAACCTCTGAGCCACCAGGGAAGCCCAAGGGAGGGAGGACCTTCTTAAAAACCCATATGCTTATCAGATATCTTTAAGCTACTATCAAAAAACAAAGATAAAAACATGAGAGAGAAACAGAGACAGAGACAGAGAAGATTAAAAAAAAAGAAAAAGAAAGCGAGAGAAAAGAGCCTCTGTACCTTCAGAACATGCAAGTACATTCTCCTTTTGTGCTTGGACCACCGTGCATTCATGCACAAAATAAAAGTCAGCAAATCAAAACAGATTCTTCTCACTCATCCAGCTCTAGAAACTGGAACAGTGCTCTTCATGGTCTCTAAACATGTCCATCTTGATTCCAATACTAAACAAACATGAAGCTCCCACTTTAATGAGAGCAAACTATATATATATATGTATGTATATCTGTGTGTGTGATTTAAAAAAAAAAAACTGAGGAATAAGAATAAATGTTTCCTTCTAAGACAAATTATTCTAAGAAGAAAAAAATTTCAAGAAATATTTTACTTCATATACTTACCAAGATGGGAGTTTAAAATAAATGTGTGAAAAGAAATAAATGAACAATGAGAAAATACTGTTTTCACCTGGAAATTAGATTATCAAAAAGTATAAAGTCAGTGAAAGGAATATCAGGTTCAGTTCAGTTCAGTTCAGTCGCTCAGTCATGTCCAACTCTTTGCGACCCCATGAATCGCAGCACGCCAGGCCTCCCTGTCCATCACCAACTCCCGGAGTTCATCCAGACTCACATCCATCGAGTCAGTGATGCCATCCAGCCATCTCCTCCTCTGTCGTCCCCTTCTCCTCCTGCCCTCAATCCCTCCCAGCATCAGAGTCTTTTCAATGAGTCAACTCTTCCAAAGTACTGGAGTTTCAGCTTTAGCATCAATCTTTCCAAAGAAATCCCAGGGCTGATCTCCTTCAGAATGGACTGGTTGGATCTCCCTGAAGTCCAAGGGACTCTCAAGAGTCTTCTCCAACATCACGGTTCAAAAGCATCAATTCTTCGGTGCTCAGCTTTCGTCACAGTCCAACTCTCACATCCATACACGACCACTGGAAAAACCATAGCCTTGACTAGATAGACCTTTGTTGGCAAAGTAATGTCTCTGCTTTTGTATATGCTATCTAGGTTGGTCATAACTTTCCTTCCAAGGAGTAAGCGTCTTTTAATTTCATGGCTGCAGTCACAATCTGCAGTGATTTTGGAGCCCAAAAAAATAAAGTCTGACACTGTTTCCACTGTTTCCCCGTCTATTTCCCATGAAGTGGTGGGACCGGATGCCATGATCTTCGTTTTCTGAATGTTGAGCTTTAAGTTAACTTTTTCACTCTCCTCTTTCACCTTCATCAAGAGGCTTTTTAGCTCCTCTTCACTTTCTGCCATAAGGGTGGTGTCATCTGCATATCTGAGGTTATTGATATTTCTCCCAGCAATCTTGATCCAGCTTGTGCTTCTTCCAGTCCAGCATTTCTCATGATGTACTCTGCATAGAAGTTAAATAAGCAAACTATGGAAGGCAAGTAGTGTATTTAAAAATCGAGTTTGTAAAATATCCAGTGGATCCCAGCAGAAAGGATAAGGAGATAAATACAAGTTCAAGGATAGACTCCATGAACCCAAATTATTTATGCAGAGAGACACATCTTTGAGTAAAGGACTATGGAATAGACAAATAAGCAATAAATAAAGAAAAAGGAGAAGTTTTATTGAGTTGACAATTGATACTTCACATTGAAATTTTTATTAAAGAAGTCTACCCAGACTGCTGATGCTGAACTTTCTGAAGCTTAAAAAAATATATAGAAAAAAGATAATCTGAATTTAACAATTTACTGAGCATAAATATTTCTTTTTTCTCTCAAAATCTCATGAAAATGACAAAATTATTCTGATGTAAGGAAAAACGGTAATGCTAAAATTTGAAGAATGCCTTCAAAAGCAAAGAAAAATGGAGTGTTTCTGGATGATACTAAGCTAATGCAATAATATTGATTACTACACCTAATATATCTGAGGAACTTTGAAATTTTTAAAACAGATAACAGAACCTCTGAAAAATTAATTTCGACCAAATGAATCCCTCAGAAGTTCATGGAGAGCAAGAGCAAAGAAACTAGAACAGAGTGTGGGCTATTTTTTTTTTTTCCCCCACTGTGTAATTAATTAAAGGATTACAAAATAGTTACTCCTGCCCCCTGCTTTCAGGCCTGCTGTTACATTTTCCAACTGGATAAAGTCTTCAGGACTTCTTTTGTCACCATGGGATTTCAGATAAGGAGTCTATAGGGGGGTGACTTCAGGCTTTTGTCCTTCTTATGGGGGACAGGGCCACTTACAAATTGTCCACGTAGATTCTTTGTGCACCTTTAAGGAGAGCCCACTGTTTTTACCTTCCCGTCCACTGAACAGAGTTGGTCTCAGCACTCATTGTTGTGGCAATAATTACTGTTACATGTGCCAAGGATACTTTCGTGAACAGTTGCTGTTTTAGTCACTAGGTCATGTCCAGCTCTTTTGCAACCACATGGACTATAGCCTGCCAGGCTCCTCTGTCCATGAGATTTCACAAGCAAGTATATTGGAGTAGGTTGCCATTTCCTTCTCCAGCAGATCTACCTGACCCAGGGATCAAACCTGTGTCTCTTGCATTGGCAGGAGGGTTCTTTACCACTGAGCCACCAGGGAAGCTGTATTAATATATGGAAATGAGCAAGGAAGAAAATCATAACACATTAGAAGAAAAAAATAATTTTAAAAACTGAACAATTTTTTTAGAGGGAGAAATCAGAATGAACAAACAGGAAAACTAACAGCAGCGGAATCAGAGTTAGCACTGAATACAGAAAGATTTTAACTGTCTAGTACTCATATTTTCATAGAATGAAGGGATGCTCTGAAACATAGAAAGTAGTTATTTGCTTCTTTAAGTTAAAAATATGATTACTAAGATTAAAAATTACAATAATAACATAAAGTTTGGATAGCAGAATTGTCATGGATAAAAACTACACTTGTAACTAGAAATTTAAGCTAAGAATTATACCAATGAACAGTTTAAAAAATCAAAGCAATAAGAGTTAAAAGACACTAAGCAGAAGGAGATCAGCCCTGGGATTTCTTTGGAAGGACTGATGCTAAAGCTGAAACTCCAGTATTTTGGCCACCTCATGTGAAGAGTTGACTCATTGAAAAAGACTTCGATGCTGGGAGGGATTCGGGGCAGGAGGAGAAGAGGACGACAGAGGATGAAATGGCTGGATGGCATCATCACCTCGATGGACTTGAGTGTGGGTGAACTCTGGGAGTTGGTGATGGACAGGGAGGCCTGGCGTGCTGCGATTCATGGGGTAGCACAGAGTCGGACATGACTGAGCAACTGAATTGAACTGAACTGAAGCAGAAGACGTGGAGGCTAGATCTACTGTTACCAATATCCTTTAAAATTTCAGACTGACATCCAACTTATCTCAAATGCTGGATTCTAGAAAGTAGCAAATAAGAATGAAGGATTTTGAACTAAAAAAAAATAAATAAAACAAGCAAACAAAAAAACCCTATCCCTATCAAAACTTTGATTCAATTATGAGAAAAAAAATAGACATTTTAGACATCAATTGAAAAAAGCTGTTTTACTTATACTTCCTTTTCCACAAAAGGTATTCATTAACATATCCCTGAAAACTGAGAAATGAATCAAAGTATGTGGAGGATACCTAATGACAAAAATAATTAATTTTAAATAGTTACAGGTAATAATGCTATGGAACCCAATCCAGCTGTTAAATAAGTGTTCCCTTCCCAAAGGACTTCCCTGGTGGCTCAGACGGTAACGTGTCTGCCTACAATGCGAGAGACCCAGGTTCAGTCCCTCGGTCGGGAAGATCTCCTGGGGAAGGAAATGGCAACCCACTCCAGTATTCTTGCCTGGAAAATCGCATGGACAGAGGAGCCTGGTAGGCTACAGTCCATGGGATCGCAAAGAGTTGGACACGACTGAGCGACTTCACTTTCACTTTCTTTCTTTCCCTTCCCTCAAAGGAAGCGTCCAATAGGAAGAGAAGAATTAAAATCCTATGGAAAATAGTGTGTAGTTTACTCAGAAAGCTAAACATAGATTACCACATGATCAGCCATCCCACTCTTGGGCATACACTCAGACAGAACTATAATTCAAAAAGATACACACACCCCTGTGTTCACAGCGGCACTATTCACAATAGCCGGAAGATGGAAGCATGTCCGTCGACGGAGGAGCGGATAAAGAGGATGTGGTGCAGATAAACAGCCAGTGCAACGGACTATTACTCAGTCATAAACAGAATGTGATTGTGCCATTTGCAGCAGCATGGGTGCCACTAGAGATTATAATACTAAGAGAAGTAAGTCAGAAAGAGACAGACAAATACCATATAATATCGCTTCTATGTGGAATCTAAAATAAGGCGCAAATGAACCTATCAACAAAACAGAAACAGGCTCACAGACACGGAGATCTTCCCGACCCAGGCTTGCCAGTGCCAAGAGGGAAGAAGGGCTAGGAGTGAGGGGCTGGCAGGTGCAATCGTATGTAGGATGGATAAACAGTGTCCTGTGGTATAGTGCAGGGGGATATGCCCAATATCCTGTAAAGAACCACAATGGAAAAGAATATCTAAAAATAGGAATGTCAAAAAAATGCCCATTTCAAAGCTATGAGACCAAAGAATAAAGCTGACAGCAGAAAATTATAAAAAAAAGAATTAAAATCCTGCTAGAATTTTTGTCTATTCTATGGGATTCTAGGTTTGGGCTATCCAATTTTAATAAATGCATTTCATTAAAAGTTAGTGTAATAATTAGTAAAACAGATTTGTGAAGTAGAAAGTCCAATCCATGAGAACAACAGCAAAAGATCAATCTAACAAAACTCAGGGTAAAGGAAAAAAAAATCCATTGTAACTTAATGAAACAAAGCTTAATAAAGAGAAAACATAAACTGTGTCTAGAAACACAGTTGTTGATTATATTTTATGAAAACACTCTCATTTAAAACCTGGAAACATCAGATAAAATTAAATAAAGATTATTTTTGCATGCCTAGCTGAATTTTCAAGAGTGTAAGAGAAGTCATCACAGTCTGACATCTAGTAATCGGGATCATAAGATACAGCTGAAGACCTAGCTGTCCTAAGGACGTTTTCCAGTTATAAATTTGACTTTTAACAACCTCCAGATCTTTAGGAGAAAGGATTTTAGGTGCATAAATGTGGGATTTAGATTGACTCCATCATATACAGCCCTCAGAAGGTTATACTGTCAGGTAAAGATACTTTTTTTTCAAAGAAAGATAACACAAAACCATGCTTCGACCAAAAGCAGAAAGTCGTAATTGCAGTCTTGTGACTGAATACATAGATAAGGGGATTAAATTTATTTGAATCCTCCAGGAAGTTCCAATTCTGGATGTGAACTTCAAGAGATTCCAGGATCTTGACATCCTTTTCAGGAGAGAAAAGAAGCCAGCCTTCTCAACTTTGTCACAATAAATGTGTGTGTTAGTCACTCAGTCATGTCTGACTCTTTGTGATCCCAGGGACTGTAGCCCACCAGGCTCCTCTGTCCATGGGGATTCTCCAGACAAGAAGACTGGAGTGCGTTGCCATTTCCTGCTCCAAGGACTCTTCCCAACCCAGGGAATGAACTCAGGTCTCCACATTGCAGGCAGACATTTTACTTTCTGAGACCCCAGGGATGGCCCCAAATAAATACCCGGTGACAGAAAATAAGCTCATGCATAGGAAGAAGTCACAAGCTAAAATAAGCTGAAACAACAGTCAACAGAATTAGATCTACAAGGAGTTTACAAAGAGGAAAAATTAGACACAGAACATGAAACTTTTACTTAAAATGTTTAAAGAAATAAAAGAGAATCTAAAATATGCAAAAGATGCTATTTATGAAGACCATGATTATTTGAATAATGAACCAAATCAAACTTCTGCAATCAAAAATTATATTCATTTAAATTAAAAGCTCAGTCATTAGCTTAAAAAATAGAATAGACATAACTGGAAAGAGAAATAGTGAGATAAAAGATTGGTTTTAAGAAATAACCCAGAGGCAACATAGAAATGAAGCAAATGAAAGACAGATACGAGAGACAGCAGTGGATAGACTGCTAAGAACACATACACATGCAACTGGGGTCCAGAAAAAATGACAGAATGAAGGAGAGACAATAAATGTTTAATTGAGTCTATAATTAATCAAATGCCTTGCTTTTCAAACCCTAGAAGTAAAACACATCCTAATCAGAAAAAATAAATAAAAATAAAAACATACCTGAGTGCTGCTGCTGCTGCTAAGTCGCTTCAGTTGTGTCCGACTCTGTGTGACCCCATAGACGGCAGCCCACCAGGCTCCGCCGTCCCTGGGAGTCTCCAGGCAAGAACACTGGAGTGGGTTGCCATTTCCTTCTCCAATGCATGAAAGTGAAAAGTAAAAGTGAAGTGGCTCAGTCATGTCTGACTCTTCGCAACCCCATGGACTGCAGCCCACCAGGCTCCCCTGTCCCTGGGATTCTTCAGGCAAGAACCCTGGAGTGGGTTGCCATTTCCTTCTCCAATGCATAAAAGTGAAAGTGAAGTCGCTCAGTTGTGTCCGATTCTTCACGACCCCATGGACTGTAGCCTACCAGGCTTAATAACCTCTAAAATGTTTAATTGTTCAAACATTATACAAGTAAATTTCTTGTTCAGGTAAAATCCAAAATGAGAACATTGATTAGTAAGTGTCATCTATCATTCCTGCTCACAGTCTCTTGGCTGGAAAATAGCCCATCACTCACAGCAAGCTGCAAGGAAGAATGGGGAATGCAGGGTAGCTTAGAACCCAGGAAAAGTAAGGAAAAGTACACTGATGAATGCACATGTTTTATCTGAAACACCTTGCCTTTCTCATCGTGAAATACTCATTTTATCCTTCCCCTGAGATAACCCAAGTACCTATCTGGTTCAAAGTTTGGTATTTCCAGATGATTCCCATTCCCCTCCATCAAGTCTGTTTGTAAATCACCATGGCCCAGTGATCTGGGAATAAAA
Source organism: Bos mutus (assembly GCF_027580195.1). NCBI lineage: Eukaryota > Metazoa > Chordata > Mammalia > Artiodactyla > Bovidae > Bos > Bos mutus. The sequence continues at coordinate 4,413,010 of NC_091644.1, read as the reverse complement.
ATATTTTATCTGCCCTCTCTAACACACAGTGGTGGAAAAGGCAAATAATGTCTATAATGAACACTTTCATCACAAAGGAGATGAATCCCTTGTTCACTTGTTTGCAGGACTAATGAAATATAACTGGGCAGGTATTGTGAAAATCAGTTTGTCGTCTGTGGGGTAACTACTTGAAAAGATTTTCATTCTTCTCTGGGGCCAGATCTGAAGTCGGTGAGGGCACACAGGTTCCAGCAGATATTAAGGGTTACTGTAACCTTATGTAGTAACTAAACTAGAGTATTAATACTACAGTAGTAGCAGTGCTAGGACTTCCCAGGTGGCTCAGTGGTAACGAACCTGCCTGCCAGTGCAGGAGACACAGGTTCAGTCCCTGGGTTGGGAAGATCCCCTGGAGAGGAAATGGCAACCCACTCCAGTATTCTTGCCTGGGAATTTCCATGGATTGAGGAGCCTGGAGGGCTATCGTTCATGAGGTTGCAAAAGAGCTGGACAGGATGTAGAGGCGAAACAACAGCAGCGATGCCAAAGGTTTGATAGTGGAACTTGATGATGGAACAAGCCTTTTACTTACATGCTTCAGAGCCTCGAAAAGAAGACATCTGAATGTTTGGTAACATAAAAGGTGTAAAGATGCATAGCCACAGATGAAGAGGTCATTGAAATAGAACAAGACAGTCAATGTATTTATGCCAGTTTAGTGTATGCAGAAGGTGGCTTTCAAGTTGGTGAGAAAGGAATATATTATTCAATTATTCAACAGATAGTATTGGGACTGTTTATTTATAATGGTATTTGGGAGCAAAATATAAATATCTCACATCACACTCAGAAACAAAATCTAGATAGATGAAATTACTTTTTTAATGCCATAAAATGTACTATAACACATAGAGAATATTTTCATATTCTTATATAGGTTAAAATCTTTCTTAAATTAAAAAAAATCTTGAGGCTATAAATTTAATTATATACACTTTGAATGAAGTTTTGTTTTTTAATTACAGAAGATGTGGTAAACAAAGTCATCAAGCAAGGAAGCTTGGAAAATATAATCCTCTGAAATATAGAGCAGGGAAATAACAGGAATGGATTTTTGGTAACAAATAGGCAAACTGATACAAAGTGCATTTTAGACTGAAGAACAGAGTTCATTAAATGAATGGGTCATTTCACAAAAGAGGCTATACTTATCGAACAAAAGGGAAAAGTTAAGCAAGCCCCTCAATGTGTATATTATGCTGTCAGTTATGGAAAAAGACAAGATTACAAACAATGACCTGAGGCTTAATGCTTAAGATCACCCAAGTTTTAAATGTAGAATAGTTTGCTTGCAGAAAAGATAGTGGTTATGTCTATTTCAGGCTGAGGGACACACCAGGTACTATTCAAGAGCATTCGTGTAGTTACAAAGGGCCACTTAAATTTGAATGGCACTTTGATAATCTTATAGTGCTTTGCTTTGTGTTATCTCACTTAATCCTTTCAAAATTAGTAATATATACCTTCTCTGTCTAAGAGAAACACAAGCTCAGAGACATTTGGAAAACTTCCAATAAATAAGACAGTACAGGGAGAAGTCAGGATTCAAATCCAGATCTTCCTCTGAAACAAAAGCAGATATTTCTACTCCTTTAATTGGGACCCCTCCTTCTTTATTCAGTTAAGTCATTCTATTGTTGTTTATTGGCTCAGTCATGTCCTACTCCTGGCAATCCTATGGATTGTAGCCCATGCTGCCGTCTATGGTGTCGCACAGAGTTGGACACGACTGACATGACTTAGCAGGCTTCTCTGTCTATGGGATTTTCCAAGCAAGAATACTGGAATAGGTCGCCATTTCCTTCTCCGGGGGATCTTCCCGACCCAGGGTCTGAACTCACATTTCCTGCTTTGAAAATGTATTCTTTAGACATTATAGCTCAAGGAAAATGATTTACAACATATATAATACATAAAGCATTCATGTCTACACTCTTTAATGTGCTCTTTTCCACCAAGAAGATAAAAGACAAATAAACCAACAGAAATATAAGTAAATGACAAAAATGGATAATTTAAAGATAAAATGCACCAATGTTAAAAAAATATTAAACTACATTCTTTCATACTGATAATTAGGAAGATACAAATTGAAAATGTAGTTGCTACATCATTTCTTGCTTATCAATGTGGTAAAGACCAGAATGCTTGATTATATTTTGTGTTGAATATACATTAAGTGTTATACAATGTGTCATTTTGATAGGCAGAATACAAGATAGATATTTTTGATTGATTAGAAACTAGCCCATATAGTGTTTTCTGCTAATTAAGACCAAGAAAAGCACCTGGACACTATGCATTGGCCGGGAATTGAACCCAGGTCTCCCACATGGGAGGCGAGAATTCTACCACTGAACCACCAATGCTTTGCCAGTTTGTTGGTGGCTCAGAAGGTAAAGTGTCTGCCTGCAATGCAGGAGACTTGGGTTCGATCCCTGGATTGGTAAGATCCCCTGGAGAAGGAAATGGCAACCCACTCCAGTACTCTTGCCTGGAAAATTCCATGGATAAAGGAACCTGGCAGGCTACAGTCCATGGGGTCACAAAGAGTCAGACGAGACTGAATGGCTTCACTTTCACTTTCTAAGACCAAGAAGTTGCCAGAGAAGAGAGTGACGCTTTGTTGTCAACTCCCATTTCTATCAGAGAATATCTGCTTATATATTAAATCTCTGGGTAGGAGGTTTATTTTTTTAATTGATCTGTTAAGAAGAAAAAGAGGAGGAGAAGGAAAAGAAGGAACAGGAGGAAAAAGAAGAGGACAAAGAAGGAGAAAAGAAAAGAAAACAATAAAGAAAAATACAGGCGATAGAAGGTCCCTGTTGCATTGGAGAGAGTACAGGCATTGTTATGTGATCATGTCTAATTTGCATAGCGTGAATGAGCCCCAATCTATTCATTTATGCCAATACTTTGGAATTTCTACAGAAGCTTAAAAACAAAAGCCTTTAGATGATAGACAGGTAACTCAACTGGTTGAAGGAAACTGGCGGAATCCTAATAGGGTGTGGTAGGTTCTATAAGCTCCTAGAGAGTGAAAGCGCACTAAAGAAATTCAAATCCAAAGTTCTCAAAAGTACTGTGCAAGCTCCTGCCACAAGCTGACTGGACTGTGTTTGAGCCTCTGATTTGCAATTATGTTACATGGTAGGGGTGTGTCTGTGTGTCTTTGTGTGTGTGTGTGCTCAGTCACGTCTGACGCTTTGCAGCCCCTTGTACTGTAGCCCACCAGACTCCTCTGTTCATGGAATTTTCCAGGCAACAATAGTGGAGGGGGTTGTCATTTCCTACTCCAAGGCACCTTCCCCACCCAGGGATCAAACCAGCATCTCTTACATCTCTTGGATTGGCAGGCAGATCCTTCACCACCACACCACCTGGGAAGCCCACGTGGCAGGTCTAGTCCAACGGTAAAGAGTACTGGGTGCTTCAGGTGGCGCTAGTGGTAAGAACCCACCTGCCGATGCAGGGTACAAGAGATGCAGGTTAAGTCACTGGGTGCGGAAGATGCCCTGGAGTAGGAGATGGCAACCCACTCCAGTATTCTTGCCTGGAGAATCCCATGGACAGAGGAGCCTGGCTGGCTACAGTCCAAAGGTAGCAAAGAGTCCAACATGACTGAAGTGACCTAGCACTCATGTGAAGAGTAGTAATGTTTTATGGCTACAATTATAAGTTAATCAGCTCAAAATAGTGAACAAATCACTGAAATGGTCTTATTTTATGAAAATATTCAAATAAAACATAAATTATCTTTCATTGTGAATGGTGAGCCAGTCCTCAACAAAGATGTGTCTCTTTAAAAGATTTATTGCCTTAACTGAATATTAATTAGCTTTATTTTATATGTCTGCAAATATTCTAAAGCTTCATTAAGTGAAAGTAAAAGTCACTCAGTCAAGTCCAACTCTTTGCGACCCCATGGACTATACAGTCAGTGGAATTCTCCAGGCCAGAATACTGGAGTGGGTAGCCTTTCCCTTCTCCAGGGGATCTTCCCAACCCAGGGATGGAACCCAAGTCTCCCACACTGCAGTCAGATTCTTTACCAGCTGAGCCACAAGGGAAGCCCAAGAATACTGGAGTGGGTAGCCTATCCCTTCTCTAGCGGATCTTCCCAACTCAGAAATCGATCTAGAGTCTCCTGCATTGCAGGTGGATTCTTTACTAACTGAGCTATCAGGGAAGTTTAATTAAAGTTTCTCTTAATTAGGCTCTCAATAAACATATTGATAAATATTACAAAAGAAAATCTGGGCATGGCTTTTGCATGGGGGGAAGCTGCTGTTTCTATTTGGTTTGGGTTCGTTCATCCCACCTTTTTCACAAAGAGTACTTTGACTTACTTTCAAGGACTTCCTCCTTAAATCCTTAGGTGACATTATGGCAGTGACACTAGGCTTTTCCCATTGTCCATGATGCCCTGACTCAAAACCTTCACATTCTTCCCTTGCTAGCACTGGGAAGAAGAAACCAAGGGCTCACAATGAGAAGCAAGTCCAATTTCAAACATCAGCAGTTACTTTTCTCGGCCTCTCCATTCTCTGTGTCTGCTCTATCTTTCATTGTCTCATTAAGGACCTGTTTCTCTCGTGCACACGGTAAGACACTTACCACCACTTCCTGCCCTTTGTATCTGAGAATTCAGATATCCAGTGGGAGACTCTTACTCAAAGTCACCCTGAAACTGCTTCCCCCCAGTACCTGTCCTCTCTCCAATACAAAAACGGTGATTAGTCTCACTTGGGTCAGAGTCCTACTGCTGGACCAGCTCACTTGGGCGAGAGCCATCCCATTCCCTTGCAACTATGTTGGTTGGGTTTGGAGAAGGAGGGAGTATTCTCAGAGGGGAAAAAACAGGTGCTATAAATGCAAACAGGTAGATGTCTTCCAGAAAGCCTAGAGACAGTGTACCATGAATAGTAAAGGGAGGAAATGGCAGGAACATTTCAAAGAAAGATGAAAAGTGTTGAGAGTGACCAAGCTGCAGAGCACGCAATACCATTTGGGTTGACAGGAGTCCCTGGATTTAGGAATGAGGCTATCACAAGTAACCTTGGTGAGAATGTGGCCGGTCAGGTGAGGTGTGAGGGAGTCTGAGGTGACAATATTCAAGGGGGTGGGAAGGTTATTAACCCAAGTGAGAAGTAATATATCCTTGACAAGAATGCTATAGAGATCTGACAAGAATGCTATCGAGTTAATTTTTTTTTCTTGTTAAAGAATGACCATGGTCATAGGCTAATCATCTCTTGACTTTAAAATCCCTGGTTTTCTACTGTGTGAGAGTGGGAAGAGAATAGGTCCCGAGCAGAGACTGGAGAAAGGAATACACCCCAAACTTTTTGGTGGTTCAGGACCTCCAGCATGCATGATAAGTCACTTCGGTCGTGTCTTGACTCTTTGCGACTCTACAGATGTAACCTGCTAGGCTCCTCTGTCCATGGTAATTCTCCAGACAAGAATACTGGGATGCATTGCCATGCTCTCCTCCAGGAGATCTTCCCAACCCAGGGATTGAACCCACATCTCTTAGGTCTCCTGCATTGGAAGGTAGGTTCTTTACCACTAGTACCAGCTGGGAAGCCCTCAGGACCTCCTACATGCTCTTAATAAATCATGTCTCTTTGCCACCCAAGGAACATATGCAGTGACCACCAGGAAGGCTCACCACAAAATATCTCACACTGTCTCTACCAACAGATTAATTTATATCAACAATTCCATGTCTGTTCAGTTTCCTAAGTTATATTCTTTCATGAATATATAATTCTTTATATTCTTTTTTCTCCCTCTATGTCCACCTTCCCCCATCAGCCTAGCACAAAAAGTCCTCTAATACTTTCCTTTGTGAAAGTTTTTTGGAGTTACCCAGAGAGAGTTAATACTTTTTCATTCAAACTCTGCATCTTCAAATGCTCCTCATGTAACAGAAACATTTTATTATGATGGTTCATGCAGTCTCCTGACTTATGTCCAAGGTGTTATACTGACATGGTTAGGAAATGGTGCAGACATTATAGAATCTCAGGTATGGGCTGGAACATGAGGCACAGACCAGCACTCTAGGGAAGCTTGGCAATTCTCTTCCTAAACTGGTCTGCCTTGCAGGATTGCTCATATACCTACAGGAAAATACCTGTGGCATGGATACACCTTGGCTCCAACGATCTGTCTGAAACTATCTCATGTACTATCTGCTGAGCTTTTTCTCAAAACCTGGCATGTCCCTGGCATCCTGTAGCATCCCTCTACTGGATGAGACCAGTCAAGACTCAGCTCCACCCATTATCTGCAGAAAAGGTGACCCAGATCCTTTTCTGATCCATTATCTGCAGAAAATTGACCCAGAGTTATGAGACCAGATGGTATTTACCCAGCATCTGGACTTAGCACAGAGGTATGTTATACATGGATCAAGACCACTTCGGGGGTAATTGAGCCTCAGTTAAGAAGACTGTAGGCCACATTTGAGCTGCAACCCTTCAGAGAAGAAGGTGAGCAAGGTCTTTCTAGAAATGGAAAATGGAGGAAAGGAAAGGGAAAGGCAGGTTAGCGATAGTTGATGCTCAAACATGTATAACTGTCTCCCTGGAGAATAAGTTAGCATTTATATTGAGATAAGTGAAAACAGTATTCACTAGGAATAAGTGAGACTGGCAAGTGGGACAAAAGAAGGTTTTAGTGCTTCTGTTTAAGGGATCTTCAGTGACACCTTGGAGCTCTTAGGGAGAGAAGCCATGAAACCTTGTGGTTAAAGGCACAGGCACCTCCAGAGTCCAAGTTCACCTCTGACGAGCTGTGTGATCTTGGACACATTACTTAAATTATTAGCATTCAGATTTATCCTTTAAAATAGAAATTTAAAGGTCCTAGTTGGCCAAGTTGTTAGAAGGATTATAAAGCATAAAAAACAAAACGTATGAAATGCTTAACACAGTACTTGATTGGTGTTCAATGAACAGTGATTAACTGGAGGGTTTTCAAACTGCAGGGCTTCCAGAAATGTCTGTGTTTAATTTTAGGTAAACGTCTTATTTGTTTGATAGGTTTTGTTTTCTCATGCCATCAGTTGTGGTTCTAGCAGAAAGTTGGCAGAAGCTGAAGGAGATAATGCAAGGGCCTACCCAGTAAGATGCTATTTGACTGGAAGACTCAGAGAAAAGTAAACTATGTTACTATAAGTTTTAATTTTTAAGGTATTTAATTATATTCCAATTATCTGCAATTTGATCATCCCAAATGGCATAGCTCATATACACAGTCTGTTTAATAAGCTACAAATTATGGTTTGCAACTCACTATTCTGGAAAATATGTCTTAATTGATTTCCTAACTATTGATGACATTTTGAGCACTTGATTCTGCATTAACTTCTATAAGGAAGGATAAAATAGGTTAGTCCTATGTAAAATGTCTTTAATGCACTGTTAACAATTATATTTACAAAATTATTTTAAAAAGAAAATCAGAACCCTCAGCAGCTTTCAACCTTCCAGAATATCTAATAGGTGCTATTGGGGAACGGGTCTGTGCTTTTCTCTGCCACATGTGTAGTCTAGGCTCTCCTTGAACACAGCCCTGCCTGCTTCATCAAGCTCCTCTTTCGCCATTCTGCCTAGCTCCCCTTGGCCTAGCAACATTGGCCTCCCTGCCTCGGGTTTCTGATTTTCAACCAGCCATTTCCTCTCTCTGGGCTTGTACCACACTACACCTCTGCAAGGCATGTTCTTTGCCCTGCTTTTGAGGCTAATAACTACTTAGGTTAGTTTTTTATCACAGCCTTTGTCACACATACATTTAAATGGTAACTCATGTAATTTTCACTTAATTGCCATCATCACTGTTCACATATATTTTTCATATCGAGACCATGTCTTTTTGGTTTACTGGTCTACCCTCAGCATTAAGCCCAGTTATTGCTGTTCAGTCACGAGGTTGTGTCTGACTCTTTTGTGACCCCCAGTACCTGTTCAATAAATATTTATGAACCGGGTGAATAAGTGCGGAACCTTATACAAGAAGGCAAAGCTATTTCATACTGAAGCTGGTGCTCAAGCTTTTGAGTTGGACAGGTTTGGGATGGAAACACAGATTTGCTATTTAATTATCCTGTGACTGTGAGCAAGAAACTAAACATCTCTAAGCCTTGGCATTTTCTCTTCTGTAAGATGGAGATAATACAGTACTCTCACATAAAGTTACCATAAGATATAGATTAGGTTATGTTGTATCTGCAAATACCTATTACAGTGTGCAAAGTAAGCACTCAAAACTTCCCAGTGCTCAGGGGTCACTACGGTTAAGAGTAATGTGGAGTAGGAATCTATTTCCATGGTAAACGCCTTGCATGTATCATGAAAACCTGCACGAACAGCAACAGCAGCTCAGTTCTTTCTGAAAGCTGACTGAGAGTGTAACTGACCCTCATATGGCACAGAAGGACCATCTGCTGCCTCTTCAAACTCAGCTTGAGAGGCCGTTCTCATCAAATTGTAGCACCACACAGCTTCTTTCATGAGAGCTGGTGGCTTCCCAGATACAGCCAAAACTCTCAGCTGCAATTATATTGTTTAAAACAACGTATGGTATCTCTTCTTCTGGGAGGGCTCAGCAGGGGCTCTCATAATCACCATCTAAACAACTTCTAGTCACTAGCCAGCATTAGGAAAGAGCATGCTCTCATAACATCTGGTTTTGACACACATAGACTTCATGTCTAAATGTAAAACATGTAGCACTCACCACAGCCAGCAGTCTACACAGTCTGGTAGGAGGCATGTGTATCTAGCTCCTTATAATCCATTCTCTCCAACATATCCATCTCAGATACAACTTATCCTTTACATCTGTAAAACAAAATCACTTTTTAAAAATTGCTTAAGAACTTGATTTCTAGTTACACACTGTAGAAAATTATTTTGTATCAGAAAGAACATTGGCCTCTTTAGAATACAACTTTTGGACATATTTGTAGGGGAAAAAAAATCAAATGAAAAAGAACAGAGCTGAAAGTATTACCCTCCCAGACTTAAGACTATACAACAAAGTTACAGGAATCAAAACAGCATCATACTGACACAAAAACACACACGTAGATCAATGGAACAGTATAGAGAACAGAGAAATAAACCCACACGACTGAGTGACTTCACTTTCACTTTTCACTTTCATGCATTGGAGAAGGAAATGGCAACGCACTCTAGTGTTCTTGCCTGGAGACTCCCAGGGATGGGGAAGCCTAGTGGGCTGCCATCTGTGGCGTCACACAGAGTTGGACACGAATGAAGCGACTTAGTAGTAGTAGTAGTATGCATGGTCAATTAATCCACAACTAAAGAGGCAAGAATATACAATGGAGAAAAGTCAGTCTCTTCAATATGTGGTGCTAGGAAATTGGACAGCTACATGTTCAGTTCAGTCGCTCAGTCTTGTCTGACTCTTTGCAACCCCATGGACTGCAGCACACCAGGCTTCCCTGTCCATCACCAACTCCCAGAGTTTACTCAAACTCATGTCCATTGAGTCAGTGATGGACATCTCATCAACCATCTCATCCTCTGTTGTCCCCTTTGCCTCCCGCTTTCAATTTTTCCCAGCATCAGGGTCTTTTCAAATGAGTCAGTTCTGTGCATCAGATGGCCAAAGTATGGGAGTTTCAATGTCAGTCCATTCAGCTTCAACATCAGTCCTTCCAATGGATATTCAGGACTGATTTCGTTTAGGATTGATTGCTTGGATCTCCTTGCAGTCCAAGGGACTCTCAAGAGTCTTCTCCAATACCATAGTTCAAAAGCATCAATTCTTTGGTGCTCAGCTTTCTTTACAGTCCAACTCTCACATCTATACATGACCACTGGAAAAACCACAGCCTTCACTAGACGGGCTTTGTTGGCAAAGTAACGTCTCTGCTTTTTAATATGCTGTCTAGGTTGGTCATAACTTTTCTCCCAAGAAGTAAGCATCTTTTAATTTCATGGCTGCAATAGCCATCTGCAGTGATTTTGGAGGCCAAAAATATAAAGTCAGCCACTGTTTTCACTGTTTCTCCATCTATTTGCCATGAAATGATGGGACTGGATGCCGTGATCTTTGTTTTCTGAATGTTGAGCTTTAAGCCAATTTTTTCACTCTCCTCTTTCACTTTTATCAAGAGGCTCTTTAGTTCTTCTTCACTTTCTGCCATAAGGGTGGTGTCATCTGCATATCTGAGGTTATTGATATTTCTCCTGGCAATCTTGATTCCAGTTTATGCTCCATCCAGCCCAGCATTTCTCATGATGTACTCTGCATATAAGTTAAATAAGCAGGGTGACAGTATACAGGCTTGACATACTCCTTTTCCTAAAATTAGAACATTTCCTCACACCATATACAAAAATAGACTCATGTTGCATTAAAGACCTAAGTGTAAGACCTGAAACTTTAAACCACCTAGAAGACAACATAGGGAGAACACTCTTTGACATAAACCATAGCATTATGAGGTTTTTGGATCTGTCTCCTAAGGCAAAAGAAACAAAAGCAAAAATAAACAAATGGGACCTAATTAAACTTAAAAGCTTTTGCCCCAAAAAGGGAATTATTAACAAAATAAATAAATAACCTAGCGAATGTGAGAAACTATTTGCAAATGATATGGCTGTCAAGGAGCTAAATATCTAAAATATATAAATAGCACATATAACTGAATATAAAAAAAGACCAATTTAAAAATTGGCAGAAGACCTAAATAGGCATTTTTCCAAAAAAACATATACATGGTTAATGGGCACATGAAAAGATGCTCCACACTGCTAATGATTAGAAAAATGCAAATCAAAACAACAGTAAAATATCTCTCCACAGCTTTCAGGATGACCATCATCAAACATGTGCAAATAACAAATGTTGGAGAGAGTGTGGACTAAAAGGGACTTTTCTACACTGTTGTCAGGAATGTAAACTGGTGCAGCCACTACGGAGAACAGTATGAAGATTCCTTAAGAAACTAAAAATAAAGTTACCATATGATCCAGCAATCCCACTCCTGGGCATCTATCTGAAAAAGAGGAAAACTCTAATTTGGAAAGATACATACACCCCAATGTTTGTAGCAGCACTATTTACAATAACAAAGACATGGAAGCAACTCAACTGCCCATCAACAAACAGATGAATAGATAAAGATGTGGCATATATATCTGCCATATATATATATATATGAAATATTACTCAGCCATTAAAAGGATGAAATTCTGCCATTTGCAATAATACAGATGGACATAGAGAGTATGCTTAGTGAAATAAGTCAGAGAAAAATAAATATTTTATAATAACACTTATATGTGGAATCTAAAAATTAAAACAAATGAAAATATAGCAAAACAGAAACAAACTCACAGATATAGAAGCCAGTGGTTACCTGTAGGGAGAGAGAAGGGAAAAGGGGAAACATAGGGGGATGGAATTAAAGAAATACAAAGTACTTTGTATAAAATGTGAAATGAAAGTCGCTCAGTCACATCAGAATCTTTGTGATCTCATGGACTGTACAGTCCATGGAATTCTCCTGGCCAGAATACTGGAGTGGGTAGCCGTTCCCTTCTCCAAAGTATAAAATAGATAAGTAACAAGGATATATTATACAGAGAACTATAGCTATCATTTTTAAATAACTTTTAATGGTGTACAATCTGTAAGAATACTGAATCACTATTTTGTATACTTGTAACTATAATATTGTAAATCAACTATACTTCAATTAAAAGTAAAAAATAATGAAAAATTAATTCTTAATTGGGTCAATTTTTTAATTTTATTTTTAAACTTTACAATATTGTATTAGTTTTGCCAAATATCAAAATGAATCCACCACAGGTATACATGTGTTCCCCATCCTGAACCCTCCTCCCTCCTCCCTCCCCATACCCTCCCTCTGGGTCATCCCAGTGCACCAGCCCCAAGCATCCAGTATCGTGCATCGAACCTGGACTGGCGACTCGTTTCATACATGATATTACACATGTTTCAATTTTTAAGTGAATTCATTTTATAATAAAATTTAAAGTAGTATTAATACCTGAGAGAAGACAGTGACTTAATGGCTATCATTCAGACATAGATGGATGACCTTCAGAGGTCTTTAGGAGAAAGACCTTCTAAGCCATCTTTCCATTATTACTAAGAACATACACATTACATGCATATGAGAGGGAATTTCATATGGAGGTTAGCCTCAACACTGGGAACTACCAAAGAAAAATTAAAAGTCTCAGCTTTGTGATAGAGCTGATGCTGGAATGCGGATACCAGGTCAGAGATTATAGTTACTTGACCTCTTGAGTCTGGTTGAGGTCATGTGACCAAGCCTCGTCCAAGTTGAATAAGCAGATGTGCTGATCATTAATTTGGGGGAGAACCATTTAGGAAGTAAGAATGCTTTCTTCATCCTCTATATTCCCAATTGTCTGCTGTTTCCTGAGGAGCCTGAGGTTAAAGGGATGGTTAAACCACAAGTTGTAAGGAACATGATTCTCATAACCATTGCCTGGAGAAAAGTCCCTTACTGGCCAAGACCATCCATATTGTACTATTTCAGGGGCAAGACATATATTTCTGTTGTCTTACAACACTGAAATTTGGTTAGTATTTATTACAGCAGTTAAAATTGTCCCAATTCTTATATTCTTTTAAAGGTAAGGAAAGTCACAATTTTTCAGAATGTTCTTAAGTGAAGTCATCCAAGAAGTGAAAACATTGGTATAGGGTGTGTCTAATACAGGATACGGGGAAGGCAATGGCACCTCACTCCAGTACTCTTGCCTGGAAAATCCCATGAATGGAGGAGCCTGGTCAGCTCAAGTCCATGGGATCGCTAGGAGTCGGACACGACTGAGCGACTTCACTTTCACTTTTCACTTTCATGCATTGGAGAAGGAAACGGCAACCCACTCCAGTGTTCTTGCCTGGAGAATCCCAGGGATGGGGGAGCCTGGTGGGCTGCCATCTCTGGGGTCGCACAGAGTCGGACACGACTGAAGCGACTTAGCAGCAGCAGCAGCAATACAGGATAAGTTTTACACAGGGTGTTCTACTTGCTGAAGTGATATCTCTGGAGTTTTTGACTTTGATATGCTGTGGAATCTTGATAAGTATTTCTGAAATATTGTCAATTACTATTTTGAGGCACTTGCTAGTTTTTGACATTTTGCTCCTTGGCTTCATGACCCTGTCCTAGACATCAGGGACCACAGAGTCACCACAAGGCTAAGCTCTTGTTTCTTCCCCAGTGCGTGGAACACATAATATGTGCATTAGTCAACCCTTTCAGAGAAAGCCATATCTCAAATATAATCCAAAAATTACAAAGCAAGTGAACTGACCAACCATGTTTTAGGCAGACAAAAGCACTCAGAAGTGGCACAAACTTAGATAACTAGATTGTAGTCCAGTCATATTATGTGTCTGACTCCAAAATTGGAGTTAGGGTAAATTTTAAAGAAGGGTTCAAGTTGATTAAACCAATGGTGGTCATCAAAGTAAGACTTTTCATTGTTGCTTTTTTTTTTTTTTTAACACATCTAAAGAGTCTGTCTGAATAAGTTTGGGACACTTCAGCAATATGTGAACCGTGAACTTCCTGATGTTCAAGCTGGTTTTAAAAAAGGCAGAGGAACCAGAGATCAAATTGCCAACATCCGCTGGATCATGGAAAAAGCAAGAGAGTTCCAGAAAAATATCTACTTCTGCTTTATTGACTATCCCAAAGCCTTTGACTGTGTGGATAACAATAAACTATGGGAAATTCTGAAAGAGGTGGGAATACCAGACCACCTAACCTGCCTCTTGAGAAATCTGTATGCAGGTCAGGAAGCAACAGTTAGAACTGGACATGCAACAACAAACTGGTTCCAAATAGGAAAAGGAATACATCAAGGCTGTATATTGTCACCCTGCTTATTTAACTTATATGCAGAGTACATCATGAGAAACGCTGGACTGGAAGAAACACAAGCTGGAATCAAGATTTCTGGGAGAAATATCAATAACCTCAGATATGCAGATGACACCACCCTTATGGCAGAAAGTGAAGAGGAACTCAAAAGCCTCTTGATGAAAGTGAAAGTGGAGAGTGAAAAAGTTGGCTTAAAGCTCAACATTCAGAAAACGAAGATCATGGCATCCGGTCCCACCACTTCATGAGAAATAGATGGGGAAACAGTGGAAACAGTGTCAATCTTTATTTTTTTGGGCTCCAAAATCACTGCAGATGGTGATTGTAGCCATGAAATTAAAAGACGCTTACTCCTTGGAAGGAAAGTTATGTCCAACCTAGATAGCATATTCAGAAGCAGAGACATTACTTTGCCTAAAAAGGTCCATCTAGTCAAGTCTATGGTTTTTCCTGTGGTCGTGTATGGATGTGAGAGTTGGACTGTGAAGAAGGCTGAGCACCGAAGAATTGATGGTTTTAAACTGTGGTGTTGGAGAAGACTCTTGAGAGTCCCTTGGACTGGAAGGAGATCCAACCAGTCCATTCTGAAGGAGATCAGCCCTGGGATTTCTTTGGAAGGAATGATGCTAAAGCTGAAACTCCAGTACTTTGGCCACCTCATGTGACGAGTTGACTCATTGGAAAATACTCTGATGCTGGGAGGGATTGGGGGCAGGAGGAGAAGGGGACAACAGAGGATGAGATGGCTGGATGGCATCACTGACTCGATGGACGTGAGTCTGAGTGAACTCCTGGAGTTGGTGATGGACGGGGAGGCCTGGCATGCTGCGATTCATGGGGTCGCAAAGAGTCGGACATGACTGAACGACTGAACTGAACTGAATCTTGGCACTTTAAACCAATATCCCATGTGCTTACAATGCACAGTAATACCTGAGAATAAGTGTATTAACTGTAAATCAGAACATATAAATATCCATGAGAAGGTAGTGCAAAGGCTGATACAAAAATATAAATGGAAACATTTTTTTCTAGTGTTAAACATTAGAAATGGAAGAACAGCTTTTTAAAGGAGAAAAGCACAAAAAGCTACCGAAATTACATGTCTTGTCCTTTCGCCATCATCTTGCCCAGGCACGTTGGCCATATAGGGACAGCATACTCCATTGTAGGTTCTTACTTGGATGAACAGATGCTCCATTTCTGAAACATCATCAGGGTTCCTGATGCGCTGAAATTAAGGCTATATCCAGAGAAAGCAGAAGATGGAGTGCCATAGGGTTGTCAGGTCTTTACAGACACTTTTCAACCACTCACTGCCAAACAGATTTCATAGACTCTACGTAAAAATCCTAGCACTGGCAAAATAGTCATTAAGAGTACGGGTTTGGATGTTTAGGTATAAAACAGAAGCGTCCATACCCACTGCAGAGAGTTGTTCTAGAGGAAAAGCTAGAATAATATTAACCTTGTTCTATGCATTATATTAAACACTGCTCACAATTTAAGGCTTTACTTTCTGAGAGGTGAGTGCTCAACTATATGCCATTTTACATGTATATATATATAATATATATTAATATATAAATATATATTACAAATTTAAACATATAAAATAAAATAGATAATACACATATAATTACATATATTATATATAATTTATTTATACTATATATATATGTACATATATAGATATAATTGAGGTGTTAGCCTTATCCTCCCATTGAGGAATTAAATCAGTATTTGATAAAAAGTTATTTCTGAATCCCAGAAATTCATTGACAAGCAGTGTCCTCTCCCTTCTCCTTGACAATACCCTAAAGGCAACATGATATCAAGAGAGATATATAGTAGAGAATAAACAATGCATTTCAAATATGCAGAGTCTATACCTTAGCTTGCAGCCTCATTCTTTTTTCTTTTTCTTTCTTAAGCTGCTCCTCCTAGGCCCACAAAACCATCACTGCATTTGAATGAGAGGTTTCACTTCCAACAATCATGGGTGATTTCAAGATTCCTAAGAGGCATGGTGAGTGACTTCCTGATTCTGAAAACCATTAATTAGGGTCTTCTGTTCCAGGGACACCATCCATACCCAACGGTTCTTTTCAACATTTATTCCTTGGGAGTCAATATGTTGTGAGCAATTTCAATGGCTTATTTTTCATTTTTCTCCTGGCCTACTACTCCCTTGCTATCCTCTCTTTCCAGTCCTGCAAACCACAGACCCACAGCACTGACGGAGTCCCAACGTTGCTATTACTCTTTCTAATGAGGTACCCTGGTACCTCTCATCCGTTCCTCCACAAGCCCATCATTACGTGTGTTCACTGAGAAGCATATCTGCATATTTTCAACAACACAGCCCAGGCCTGGAGAAGCTCTCTATGTGATGAAATAATCAGAGGAACAGTGACGTTTCCCAGGGTGAGTGCTGCTTAGAAGAACATGCTGTTCTTTTCGGGTGAACTGCTGTGTCAGGGAGCCAGGAACGCAGCTGAGGGTCGCTCACCGGAGCCAGTAAAAGGCAGCATCAAAGGAATGATCTGAAATGTGAAAAAGAATCAATAATCATTCTTCAAAATAAGGCCTTTTCAAACATGGCAAATGTCACTGGCTTTTGGCAACACTACTTGGGATTTATTCTCTCAAAAAGGGCACCACCACAGGGCTGGAATAAAAAGCCCTGGTATGTTATTCTTTGAAATGGCAAAATGACAGACGAGCAGGCACAGGGAATTCAGGCCCAGATGTGAATTAAATGTGCATCATTCCTCTCGGCATTTTTTGTCCATCTCCCCCTCAGGGCTGAGCTGCTAAACTAGTGAGTCCTGTCAGTTTAGCTGAGGGTGGGGAGGGGGCAGGAAGGGTCTCAGCAGAGCTGGAGGCTCTCACTCGCTCTCAAAGGGAAGTTTCAAATCAACATCAAAAGTGATTGCTAATTTTTCATTTCCTCCAAAGCTTCTGCTTTACAGGCTATAACTTGGTGTTTAACTCCTCCCTCCCTCCTGTCCACTTCTGAATATGTTAATCTCACTCTGATTATTCCACTTCTCTCCTTCCCTTGACCTTGAGCCAGCTGGATCACTGTGATGGCCCATCCTCTAGCTTCCTGATGCTGAAGTCTTCTTGCCTCTATCATTTGCCATGCTTACATCAGAAAAATGGGTCCAACTCTTAGATCTGATCCTACCACATCTCCTGTTGACCTCTAAAACTGTTGGGGGATAAGCAAAAAAACCCAAAAAACAGAGTTCAACCATCTTACATACATTTTACATCCTTCCCAGTATAGCTCCAATCTTCTTTTTTCAGTGCAATCTCCTATGCATGCATGCCCAGTCAATCACGTCTGACTCTGTGATCCCACGGACCTCCAAATATACCATGCTTAAATGTATGCAGTGTGCTTAGTCACTCAGTCATGTGTGACTCTTTGTGACCCCATAGCCCATAGCCTGCCAGGCTTCTCTATCCATGGGATTCTCCAGGCAAGAATACTGGAGTGGGTTGCCATCTCCTTCTCCAAGAAATGTATGAAGTGCCTTTTCCCAACTGTCCACCTAGGAGCCACTGGTATCCATCCTTCAAATACCATTGTCTATAATGGAAGACTTCACAGGCATAAAAAGAGCTACAGGAACCCACTATCCAGGGAGGGATCTCACAGACAAGTGCTGCACTAAAGAAAACAGTTACCACTCTACCACCGCATACGAACCCGTTTATATGAAATTCAAAAACAGGCAAAATAAATTCATAGTGGTAAACTAGCAGCTACCTCTCGGAGGTGAGGAGGAATGGCTGGGGAAGGGGCACAAAGAAAGCTCTCTTGAGAGATTGAAATGCCCCATCCAATATCTTAATCTGGGTGGTAGTTTCATGGGTGTACACATATATAAAAACTCACTGTGCTACTCAATGGAGATGTGTGAACATTACTGTATATATGTTACACCTCAATTACAAAGAAAACAAGTAAGTGACATTTTGGAAGAAGCATTTTCTACGTCCACATGGCCACCACCACCCAACCTCTGCCCGTCAAACAATCTTTCTCTTTTATGCCCTCGCTGTCTATATTACAGTTCTAATTACAACAGATGGCCCTTATGGTGCCTCTTTTGGTCTTAGCCTTGGGCATCTTTATAAAAAGGAAATAAATAGCATTTTTCTTTTCCTTCCCAGCTCTTAACACACTGTTTGGTCAAATACTGTTGAATGAATGCAGTAAGAAATCACAAAGAGAATTGCAAACGTGGGGGCTATTCCTGTTATATACATCTCCTAGCAGGGCTCTGTGTTTCTCAAAAGGCAGGATTCCAAACTGCCATCTTCTGTCACCCCAGTGTCTGTTCATACACTGCACTGTCTTTCCCAATAAAAAGTTGAGTGAAGGCAAAAGAATTTAACTATGTGATTATGTTAGGACCACTCTACTCTGGGCTAAGAGAGCACACACAGTGAGGCTTGTCAGCTGCATGAACATAAGGCTGGTTAGTTGTTTAAAGAAAGCAAAATTAATTTGCAGCTGTCAGTCAGTTGAACGGGATTTGCTTCACTTCTGAAATTTATTGACAGGCTCTAATAACCAGCACTTAAATTGTCTTTTCTGGGAGCAAACACTGAAAACCAAAAGCCAGAAATCTGATGTTCACCTCTGGTTCCCAAGCAAAACAGAAAGAGGCTATTGTGGTCATATAGTTTTTATAGCATTTTCAAATTTTAATAGACATTTTTGTTACTGGAAGTTTCCCAAATTAGGTTGCTGTTTTTCTTTATTACACAAGGTTAATATAGTCTGAGTGTTTCTGGCAAGGTGTACAGCAGAGAGTGGGGAAAAAATAAGAACCATGATTGCCTATAATAAAGAGGGTGTTGAAGCCTCAGATTCAACAACCATTTTATTGGGGAACTTCTGGTGATGGGCATTTTGACATATTTTAATTCAAATACCCTTCACCAAAAGAAGGATTTATTAGACCTAATTACAGATGGGAACATTGAGAGTAGTGAGGTAAAATAGTTGCTCAATATCACAAATATCACAGGCTAAAGTCAAATTTAACATACCTCACACCAAGTCGTATGATGTCTGGTGAAGTAATACCTTGTAATGTTACAGATGGAATTTTTAGGAAGGAACAAAATTCTCCCTAGCCTCTCCCAAAACTCATCACATATGTTTACTTGACTTCAATAAACTAGCCTCTCAGATAGAGATACATCCTACCATACCAATCAACTCAAGGCAATATTTACCAATAGCTACTACGAAACAGGGTCTTCCCTGGTGGCTCAGCAGTAAAGAATCTGCCTGCAATGCAGGAGGTGTGGGTTCAATTCCTGGGTTAGGAAGATCCCCTGGAGGAGGGCATGGCAACCCACTCCAGTATTCTTGCCAAGAAAATTCCATGGACAGAGGAGAATGGCAGGCTATAGTCCCACAACTGAAGCGACTGAGCACTCTGGCACTGAGAAACAAACACATTTCCATCTATTTATTTTGTACACAATAGGGAGTCATGAGGAGAAGAGAACAGCCTGTGCCTTCAAGGAGCCCTGAGTCTACAAAGAAGGGACTTGGCCACTTCTCCAAGGTATATAGAAAGTCAGGGATGGTCTTACTGTGGTGATCTCTACACTTGGCTAGTCAGCCAAGCAAAAAGCAGTAACCCCTTGTTGAAGTCACTAGTTGTTCCCCTTGGGAGTCATGAGACCTGAGGGACAGCCTATGGCTGCAGAATTTTGATCCCAGGGGACAGCTGTCTTTGTCTCCTGGACTTCCTGCTGCAGGTTAGGACAATGCTTGAAATGCTAAAGGAATTGATGAGGTAGACGATGCTTGAATGTCAGGGACTTGGTAGGGAGGGTGCAGGATTTGATCTCCTCTTGAGGAACTAATTATATCTACCACAGGCAAGAAGAATTTAATGAGGAGAGTGAGTTGTAGGTTAAATTTCTTCCATTGCACAAAGATTAAGTGAGAATCTACTGGGTACTAGGGCTGTGAGCCCCAGTGGGGAAGGTAGATGTCTAAAGTTGCCACTCAGGGTGGGAATTGCTCAAATAAAGATAGGGGCAAAATGTAATTAGGGCACAGAGAAGGTCACCTCTAAATCTACCTGGAGTAGCTGAGAAAAGTTAGGCAAAGAAAAATGGAAGGGTGTTCCAAGATGAGACCCGAGCACGTAATCAGGCACACAGACGCTAAAGAAGGAGTTGTGTATCTGGAATGATGGGGTTTTGACACGGTTAGAACAGAGGCTTGTGCTGATTGTTTTGAATTGTTTTTCTGCTTGTCAAGAAAAACAATTTACTCTTTTTTCTTTGGTTGGTTAGTATGTTTGATTTTTTTTTTAAGGTTTTTTGTGTTTGTTTGTTTTTGGATGCAGACCATTTTTAAAGTCTTTATTGAATCTGTTATAATACTGCTTCTGTCTTATGTTTTGTTTTTTTGGCCATGAAGCATCCAGGATCTTAACTGCCTGCCCAGGGATCAAACTCACAGCCCCTGCATTAGAAGGCAAAGTCTTAATCACTGGACTGCAAGGGAAGTTCCTTATATTTGATTATCTGCCTGTTTTTTCCTTTTTTAAAAAATCCTCCAAAAGGTGAATTATCTCATTTAAAGATAGAAGACTGTGTCCTATCTATATTAATCAGCTTTCTCCAAAGAAACAGAAACAACAGAATGATTGAGAGAGAAAGATTTATTTTAAGAAGTTGGCTAATGCAATTGTGGAGGCTGAGCAAATCCAAAATCTGCCGGGTAGGCTGACAGGCTGAAGACTCAGGGAAGAACCAATATTGGAATTCAAGCCAGAAGGCTGGCTGCTGGCAGAATCCTTTCTTGCTCAGGGTAGGATGGGGAGTGAGCAGTCTTGTTCTATTTGAACCTTCAATTAACTGGATGACCCCCGCCACCTAATGAAGAACACTCTGCTTTACTCAAAGTCCATTGGTTTAAGTGTTAATCTCATCCAAAATACACCTTCATAGGAATATCTGTAACAGTTTCAGCAAGTAAGTGGGCACTGTGGCCAACCAAGTTGACATATAAAATTAGCCACACAGGTCCATAAAGTAAAAAGACATGTTCAGAACTCCAAGGACTTTGAGTTTTATCTTTTGGGTAATACAGAGCCCTTGAAAAGTTTTAATCAAATAATGATTTATAAAATAGATAGAGTTGCATTGCAAATGATGCCTACATTTTTAATTGAACAGATGCTAATGGTATTAACTGAGACAAATATAGAAAGAAAATCGAATTTGGTCATGTTGAGTTTGAAATAGCAGTATGACAGCCAGGTATAAATATGCAAGAGGCACTGGAAACACAGGCCTGAGTGTGAGTATGTGTGTGTGTGGCTGAGGCTAGAAGATAAAAATTTTGAAATTGTTATTATACATTTAACAGCTAAAATCATGCACTTACAGGGGGTAGAGAATGAGAAAAGAGATGAGGATGGTATTCTGGTGAAGGGAGAGGGTAAAGGAAGGCTAATTACACGAAAATACCTAGAATAAATGGTGAATAAAAATAAAGAAAGGGTCTCTTAAAATGTGGAGGAGAAAATGGACATTGAGTTAAAGAAAGAAGAGTAAATCAGGAACAAAACAAAGTCACAGTGATCTTCGTAAGTTAATTCTAAGTGATAGTGGATATGAAAACATCTCACTGAAGGCTGAAGGAGGATGAAGGAGGGGGCCAGAGGATAAAGGGGAAAGTCAGAGTCAGAAAGGTGAGAACTCTGAACATGAAGAAAGCTGCTACCCCTCAACATCACAGTTCAGTGCAAAGAGAAGCAACAAAGAACACGTGACACACTGAATAGCAGAGTTCGGTTTAGTTCAGTCGCTCAGTCGTGTCCAACTCTGTGACCCCTTGAACTGCAGCACGCCAGGCCTCCCTGTCCATCACCAACCCCCGGAGTTCACTCAGACTCACGTCCATTGAGTCAGTGATGCCTTCCAGCCATCTCATTCTCTGTCATCCCCTTCTCCTCCTGCCCTCAATCTTTCCCAGCATCAGGGTATTTTCAAAAGAGTCAGCTCTTCTCATCAGATGGCCAAGGTATTGGAGTTTCAGCTTCAACATCTCCTTCCAATGAACACCCAGGACTGATCACCCAGGATGGACTGGTTGGATCTCCTTGCAGTCCAAGGGACTCTCAAGAGTCTTCTCCAGCACCACAGTTCAAAAGCATCAATTCTTCAATGCACACTTTTCTTTATAGTCCAACTCTCACATCCATACATGACCACTGGAGAAACCATAGCCTTGACTAGATGGACCTTTGTTGACAAAGTAATGTCTCAGCTTTTTAATATGCTGCCTAGGTTAGTCATAACTTGTCTCCCAAGGAGTAAGCGTCTTTTAATTTTATGGCTGCAATAGCCATCTGCAGTGATTTTGGAGGCCAAAAAAATAAAGTCTGACACTGTTTCCACTGTTTCCCCATCTATTTGCCATGAAGTGATGGGACCAGATACCATGATCTTAGTTTTCTGAATGTTAAGCTTTAAGCCAACTTTTTCACTCTCCTCTTTCGCTTTCACCAAGAGGCTTTTTAGTTCTTCTTCACTTTCTACCGTAAGGGTGGCATCATCTGCATATCTGAGATTATTGATATTTCTCCTGGCAATCTTGATTCCAGCTTGTGCTTCTTTCAGCCCAGCATTTCTCATGATGTACTCTGCATATAAGTTAAATAAGCAGGATGACAATATACAGCCTTGACATACTCCTTTTCCTATTTGGAACCAGTCTGTTGTTCCATGTCCAGTTCTAACTGTTGCTTCCTGACCTGCATAAAGGTTTCTCAAGAGGCAGGTCAGGTGGTCTGGTATTCCCATCTCTTTCAGAATTTTCCACAGTTTATTGTGATTCACACAGTCAGAGGCTTTGGGATAGTCAATAAAGAAATGATGCTTTTCTGGAACTCTCTTGCTTTTTCAATGATCCAGTAGATGTTGGCAATTTGATCTCTGGTTCCTCTGCCTTTTCAAAAACCAGCTTGAACATGTGGAAGTTCATGGTTCATGAATAGCAGAGGTGGTACAGAAAAGCTGACACCCTGTCAGATGAATCATTTAAAAACAAAATTGTGGAGGAAGTAAAATGTGGAAACTTTTAAAGACTGTAGGAGAGTTTTCTATAACTAAGAGAAAGGCAGTGTTTTACTCTCATTTCCTTCCAGGTGAAAGGTCATCATTAACATAACATTGCTGGCCTCTCTCTGTTCCTGCATTTATTCTTCTCCCATGGTGTATGGATTTGTCTTAAGGGTAAAGATGGAAAGAATAAACTCTGTGCATTTCATTCAGAGCCTCCCTCTTCCTCTTAGGAGCAAGCCCTGCCAACACAGGTGCATGCCCTGGACTGCTCTCTGACATGTGGCCAAAAATGAAGGGGCAGGTCAGTCTGTCTAATTCTGGGGATCAGAGTTAGGGTCATGATCTACAAACATCTGCCTCCCTCTCTAATGTCATTATTATAGGTAAACGAAGATATCACTTCTGTTAATTATTGGTCTTGGTATTTCACAGATTTAGCTAACTATGAATAAAGGAGGAATGCTAATATTAGGCATTTGATTCCCAACAAGGATTAAAGTAAAGGTGGAATATGCATGTTTACTCATCCATATCTAAATTAGGCTAGATAGAACATGACCGTAACATATACAATACACAAAAAAAGTATTCAGTATATAGTAACTCCTACAAATCAGTAAGAAAAAGACAAACATCATAAAGAAAATTGGTAGATAAAATAGATTAAAAAATACCATTGGTAGTTTGATAGGGATTGCATTAAATTTGCAGATTATTTTGAGTAGTATAGTCATTTTCACAACATTGATTCTTCCAATCCAGGAACATGGTATATTTCTTCATCTGTTTGTGTCATCTTTGATTTCTTTCATCATTGTCTTTTGTTGAAGTGGTGTATGAAAATGTTCCTTAATGTCCCTGATTTTTCATTGCTAGTATATAAGAATGCAAGGCATTTCTGTGTATTAATTTTATATCCTGCAACTTTGCTATATTCATTGATTAGCACTAGTATGGAAACACAAAAGACCCTGAATAGCCAAAGCAATCTTGAGAAAGAAGAATGGAGCTAGAGAAATCAATATGCTTGACTTCAGACTATACTACAAAACTACAGTCATCAAGACAGTATAGTACTGGCACAAAAACAGGAATACACACCAAGGGGACAAGACAGAAAGTCCAGAGATAAACCCACACACCTATGGGCACCTGGTCTTTGACAAAGGAGGCAAGAATATACAATGGGGCAAAGACAGCCTCTTCAACAAATGGTGCTGGGAAAACTGGACAGCTACATGTAAAAGGATGAAATTAGAAGATGTTTCAACACCATACACAAAAATCAACTCAAAATGGACTATTATAGACCTAAATTTAAGACCAGAAACTGTAAAATTCTTGGAGGAAAACATAGGCAGAACACTCTTTGGCATATATAACAGCAAGATCCTTTATGACCCACCTAAAGTAATGAAAATAAAAACAAAAATAAACAAATGGGACGTAATTAAACTTAAAAGCTTTCACACAGTAAAGGAAACTATAAATGAGGTGAAAAAACAATGCTCAAAATGGGAAAAAATAATAGCAAATGAAACTGACAAAGGATTCATCTTCAAAACATACAAGCAGCTCATCTAACTCAATACCAGCGAAACAAACAACCCAACCAAAAAGTGGGCAGAAGACCTAAACAGACATTTCTCTAAAGAAGACATACAGATGGCTAATAAATATATGAAAAGATGCGCAACATCACTCATTATTAGAGAAATGCAAACCAAAACTACAATGCAGCACCACCTCACACGGTCAAAATGGTCATCATCAAAAAACCTACAAACAACAAATGCTGGAGAGGGTGTGGAGAAAGGGGAATCCTCTTGCACTATTGGTGGGAGTGCAAATTGATATAGCCACTATGTAGAACTGTATGGAGATTCCTTAAAAAAAACTAGGAATAAAACTTCCATATGACCCAACAATCCCATTACTGGTCATACACCCTGGGAATACCATAACTGAAAGACATGCATGCACCCTAATGTTGATCACAGCACTATTTACAATAGCTAGGACATGTAAAAAGCTAGATGTCCATTAACAAATGAATGGATAAAGGAGTTGTGGTACTTATACACAATGGAATATTACTCAGTCATAAAAAGGAACACTTTCAACTCACTTCTAATAAGGTGGATGAATCCAGATCCAATTATACAGAGTGAAGTAAGTCAGAAAGAGAGAGACAAATATCATATTCTAATGAATATATATGGAATCTAGAAAGATGGTACTGATAAACCCATCTAAAGAGCAGCAATAGAGATAGAGACACAGAGAATGGACTTGTGGTCACAGGGAGGGAAGGAGAGGGTGGGATGAATTGAGAGAGTAGCACTGAAACACAGATATTACTGTATATAAAATTAGACAGCCAGTGGAAATTTACTGTATGACACAGGGAGCTCAAACCCAATGTTCTGTGACAACCTGGAGGGGTGGGATGGGGTGGGAAGTGGGAGAGAGGTTAAAGAGGGAAGGGGCATAAGTATACTGATGGCTGATTCATGTTGATATATGGCAGAAACCAATGCAATATTGTAAAGCAATTATCCTCCATTTAAAAAGAAAAAAAAGAAAGAAAACAGATGAAGCATTTCACATAAAAGCAAATAAAGTGGTCATTTAACAGTCAAAATGATACTCAACCTTATTCACATCAGAGAATGAAAAATTAAACAACAATAATCCTATTGTTTCACAAAGATTAAAAAGCTTGATGATGCCTAATGTTGGTGAAGATTCAGGGAAATGGGCAATATCTATTGCACTTTTAGCAGGGATATAAATTAAGGAAGGCTGTTTTGGTAAGTGATTTGGCAGCAGCATCTAGTTATTAACTGTGCATATTCTTTTTCCAAGCAATTCCATGCACAAAAATTTATTCTTAAAAAGCATGAATCCATAATATCAAAATATATGGGCAATGGTGTTCTTTTCAGCCCTGTTAGAAACAGTCTTGGTTACTATGGTGGCTTAACTGGGGCCATTTAAACAAATTGTGATATGACTATATCACATTATGGAATACTCGATAGAAAGCTCTCTCAACCTCAGCAGTGACATTTCAATCTGAATCCTGATATTTGGGGCTGGACTGCGGAGAAGGCAATGGCACCCCACTCCAGTACTCTTGCCTGGAAAATCCCATGCATGGAGGAGCCTGGTGGGCTGCAGTCCATGGGGTCGCTAAGAGTAAGACACGACTGAGTGACTTCACTTTCACTTTTCACTTTCATGCATTGGAGAAGGAAATGGCAACCCACTCCAGTGTTCTTGCCTGGAGAATCCCAGGGACGAGGGAGCCTGGTGGGCTGCCGTCTATGGGGTCGCACAGAATCGGACACGACTGAAGCGACTTAGCAGCAGCAGTATTCTTTGTTAGGTGAGGATGTCCTGTGCCTGGCAGGATGTTCAGTTGCATCTCTGGCCTCTATCTTTCCTGGCACCCCTCTCCCAACAGTTGTGACAACCAAACATGCTTCAAGACATTGCCATATGACAAGATGTTTCTAGACATTGCCAAAAGGCATTCTGTGGGACTGGAGCAAAATTATCTCCATTTGAAAGCCACGGCTTAACAGACATACAGAGAAAAAAGCCTAGTAAATATCTGAATAGTTTAAATAGCAGGGTTCCAAATTATAGTTTCGTACAAGTGAAAGGAACATGTTACAGAAAAATAGAGCATACCAGTAATTTCTTAAAAATATACATGTGAACATATATATGTCTATAAATTTAGGAGTGTAGAACGAGTGTAGGATGGTAAACACTAGTCCTCTTTTGCCAGTGGTTTACCCTGAGTGGAGAATGGAAGTTGTTATTTTTTATTGAAGTAGCATTGGTTTATAACATTACACAAGTTTCACCTGTGCAACAATACACATGAAACAATGTTTTATTATACTATATTATGCACTACAGTGTGCTCACCACCAAAAATTTAGTTTCTGTCTGTCAGAAAATGTTGATCCACTTCCCTCCATCCCTACCCTTCTGGTAACCACGACTCTGTTCTCTGTATCTATGAGTTTTCTTTTGTTTGATTTGTTCAATTTTTCGCAATATTAAAAAAAAATGTTTTAGTACATCTAACTAAGGGAAGTTAGAGACTGCATTTCACTACAAGTAACAAAGCCTTTAAAACAGTAATTTGAACAAGTCCAAAAACAGGGAGCCCAAGGATGGATTGCATCTTCCAAGACCAACGTCCTATGTCTCAAGGGCAAGTCATATGTTTGATGGCAACTGGGTTTATAGGTGGGGCTTCCCAGGTGGCGCTAGTGGTAAAGAACCCACTTGCCAATGCAGGAGACATAAGAGAAGTGAGTTCGATCCCTGGGTTGGGAAGGTCCCCTGGAGAAGGGCATGGTAACCCACTCCAGTATTCTTGCCTGGAGAATCCCATGGACAGAGAAGCCTGGACGCTACAGTCCGTGGGGTCACAAAGAGTTGGACATGACTGAAGCGACTTAGCATGCACAGGCTTATAGGTCCGTCAACTAGTGCTCATGGAGTGGTAGCTTCACCTTGAACATCAAGTCTTCTTTCCAGGGATAGCCAGGCACCAGGTAAGCTGAATTCATCCTCTCCACTTACATGCCATTGGCCAGAATTATGCCACATGGCCAAATTCATCTACAAGGAATCTATTTTTTTAAGTTGGCATATTATCAACTTGAACACAATCAATAGTAGGTTCTAACAATATTGCCATACTTGTAAAGCTCTTTGCAAATGAGGAAAGAAGAATGGGAAGAAGTGAAGGAAGAAAGGGACGAGTGCAGCAGGAAAGATGGAACAGACATAGACCCTGAAGACAGCAGACTTGGGTTTGAATTCTGCTGACATCTCCTTCAGGTTTCCCAGGTGGCTCAGTGGTTAAGAGTCTACCTGCCAATTCAGGAGGCCTGGGTTTGATCCCTTTGTTGGGAAGATGCCCTGGAGAAGGAAATGGCAACCCACTCCAGTATTGTTGCCTGGAGAATCCCATGAAGAGGATCCTGGCAGTCCATGGGGTCACAAAAGAGTCAGACATGACTTAGTGACTGAATATATGCCATCAATTCCATGCTTGTTGATGGAAGGCAAATTAGTTACTTGGAGGCTGCTTTTCCAACTGTACAATGCCTACCTTACAAGGTGGCTATAAGGATTAAGTAAAACCATTTATGTAATAGTCTTAGAGTAGTGATTTCATACAATAAGTACTAAGAAAAATAGATTTTATTCTTCATCTCCCTAGAATACTTACAGCCTGTTAAACATTAAAACATTCAAAGGCACACAATTTGTTCTCTAATTATTTAATGGATATAATATTGGATCAAAGTAAGAACTTCTGCTTTTCAAGGACAGGGACTTTGGTACCCTGCAGAATCCCCTAAAAGATACAGATGACTTTTATACCACCTCCACATTCACTCTCCATCATGTACCTTCCACCCTGGATGCTGGGCAGCGCTGATGATACAGTGATTCTACACAGAGGTGAGGATGGACCTTCAAAGTGAGATCCTAGTAAAGGTAAGAGAGTAACTATTGTGAGAGCAAGTCCCTCCTAACATATAAACAGGACTGACTTGCAGGATCCAGATTGGCTAGGAGGCCCTAGGGACTCAAAATGGAAAACAAAGGACAGAGAGAAAATCAGAAAGGAACAGAGGGAACCGAGTAGTCTTTCTACGGTGGAAACTTTGCTGAGTGAAAATTGTGTTTATGTGGTAATGGGTAATTATGGAGGGCACCACAAACCGTGCACTGTGCCCACACACTTGTGCATGCATGCATGAGCGCCCACACACACACACACACACACGCCCTTTTCTAAGGCTGAAGAAATCCCCCTGATTATTGCTCCTCTTACACTACTGACTTCAATTCCACCCCCAGGCACAGCCCCCATCTCCACCCTCTCCTCTCACTGAGTGCACTCTCCTTTTGGACATTCTAGTCTCCCATGATGGGTGTCTTCCTTTCCCCGCTTTTGATGGGGGCCTTCAAGATGGTGGAAGCGTAAGACGTGGAGATCACCCTCCTCCCTACAGATACATCAAAAATATATCTGCATGCGGAACAACTCCTACAGAACACCTACTGAAGGCTGACACAACACCTCAGACCTCCCAAAAGTCTCGGTGCTGCAGCCAGGGACTGAACCTGAACCTCTGAGGTGGGAGATCCAAGTCTAGGATGATGGCCCACCAGAGAACTCCTGATCCCATGGAATATTAATCTGTGAGAACTCTCCCAAAGGCTTGCATCTCAACATCTCAACACTGGCTTTGCCCAACGACTAGCAAGCTCTAGTACCGGATGACAATCAACTAACAAAACAGGACCACAACCCCACCCATTAGCAGGTAGGCTGCCTAAAGCCACACTAAGCTCAGACACTCCTTTTCCCTGCTCTTGAGTTTACAACTGAGTCACCTTTGACTCTACAGTTTATGACCTGCCGACCTTGCCTTGCACAATGCTCCTTCCTTTGTATTTCCACTGCCATCTATTTAAGATATAAGGTTAGTGGGTTTTGGATCCAATCTCCTTACAAATCTCACATTTCATCTCTCTCTCTCAGTCATATACAAAACATTGTCTATTAATTTCCGAAACACAGTTCTTTTATTACATAATGCAGCATTGCCCTTATTTTCTAGGTCGGTAAACGAAGGTGTAGAGGGACATGAAAGACCTTGGCAAAGGTCACACGACTTGTAAATTTCAGAGGTGGGGCTCAGAACATGATCTCTCTAGCTCCAGAGCTACATGTTTTTCCCCCATAATACCATAATGTCAGTCAGGCATGAGGGAAATCTCCTCCCTTTGCTCCTGGAAGGTGGCTGAATTCCTGCCTTGCTCAGCAGCCCGTGTCCCAGTTGCTTCCTCTTTGCTGACAACCAAGCTCTCTACAGAGACCGCTGCTGAAATCTGCAGTGAAGCCAGCATCAGGTCAGGATGCCAGTTCCTGGGCAGTGGAGTCGGGGACAGACGAGTGCCAGTGCCTGTGACTTCTGTGTTTTAATATTCACTTAACTTTGGAGAGAGTAATTATATTCCACTCATTCTACACCAGCTGGTATTTACTTCATCCTCCATCAGGCATCAACAGAGCATGGGGCTGCAAGACAGAAATATTACTCTGGTGAACATAAATATTTCATTTTTCACACCACAAATGCGTTGATGATTTATTAATTAGCCTAAAGGCTGCTGCCTCTGCAGAGCTGAAAACTAAGCCTTTCTGCTCTGTGGATTGGGTCTGTCTGGGGCACAGTGCCCGCGGGTGATGCTTAGCCAGGAACATGGCCCAGGTTTGGCAAAATGCCTCTAGAATGCCCAAGCCAAACTTTGCAGGCCTGGCTTTGGGTTTTGACTGTGCACATAAGCCCTGCAGGGAACTTTCCCAGCCTCAAAAATTATCTTATATTTGCCTTTCCAAAAAATGTAGCTGGGACCAAAGCTGGTCTACCTAGCAGCTGGCTACTGAGGTGAGATGGTCAATCTGCTTAAGGAGGTCACTGTCTGCCTTGGATGCAACTTTTGAGGCTACATGACTCATCTGAGGGTCAGATGTTCAGGGGACCTGATGGATTCTCCTGTTAAACTTTAGCCACATGTGTCAGACGGTGACACAACTTGGGGCCCTCTCTTTCATAAGTTCTGAACACTACAAGAGGAACAGTTATCCTGGGAGTGAAGCACTCATGTGACAGAGGCCCAATCCAATCAGGACCAAGACAACCATCCTAGGCAATTCCCTGAGCTCTCTGAAGAGACTCTCATCTGGGTTCTGAATAAGTTGTATTAAAAGGAAGAGTAAAAATGGAGCCCAAAATAGCAGCTTTGTTTGCTGATGAAACTAAATGAGAGGCACAATTTGGTGTCAGGTCCAAGTGGTCTTTTTATACTGTTCATGGGGTTCTCACAGCAAGAATACTGGAGTGGTTTGCCATTCCCTCCTTCAGTGGACCAGGTTTTATCAGAGCTTTCTGCTATGACCCATCCATCTTGAGTGGCATTGCATGGCATGCCTCACA
Source organism: Bos mutus (assembly GCF_027580195.1). NCBI lineage: Eukaryota > Metazoa > Chordata > Mammalia > Artiodactyla > Bovidae > Bos > Bos mutus. Next base: position 4,381,858 of record NC_091644.1, on the reverse strand, counting down.
GCTTCATTGAGTTACACAAGCCCCTTCACCACAACAGGCCAGTGATCCATGAGCACCGAAGAACTGTGGTGCTGGAGAAGACTTGAGAGTTCCTTGGATAGCAAGCGGATAAAATCAGTCCTAAAGGAATTTAACCCCACATATTTTTTGGAAGGACTGATGCTGAAGTTGAAGGTCCAAAACTTTGACCAGCTGATGTAAGAGCCAGCTCACTGGAAAAGACCCTGATGCTGGGAAAGATTGAAAGCAAAAGGGAAGAGGGCAGCAGAGGATGAGATGTTTGGATAGCATCACCAATTCAATGGACATGAACTTGGGCAAACTCTGGGAGATAATGAGGGACAGGGAGGCCTGGCGTGCTGTAGTCCATGGGGTAGCAAAGAGTCGGACAGGACTGAGCAACTCAACATAAACAACAAAGTGGTCTGCCAATCTCCTACATTTGTTTAGGCAGTGGTTCTCAATGGGGGCAAGGGGGGAGGTTAATGCAAGTTGCAATATCTGGAGATGTTTTGGGCTAGCATAACTCTAGGAATGTTATGGATGTCTACTGGGTAGAGCCCAAGGATATAGCTAAGTATCCTACAATGCCAAAGAGAGTTTCCAAACCCCAGCCCACCCCCAACCCAAATTCATCTGGTCAAAATGTCAGTGTTGCTGAGGCTGACTTGTAGGCAGCACAGCAGAAGTCAACATGAGTCTGTAAAGTAGACACACTTACACAGGTCAGTGCACCCCACTGTTCCTGGGAAATGAGAAGAATGATAACCCATACCCCATGCTCAGAATCTTTGATAGATTATCACTGGGAAATGTGCCCCAGTGGTTGCTGTCCTCTTTCCAAGTAACATACTCCATCTTCATAGGTAGGAGTAAAGCTGGAAGAGGTGACTAGGAGCATTCTTGGGAAAACCCCCCTCAAAGATACCAGGAACAAGGGAAGACCCTCCCTCCTAACAGAATCCATCCTCACACTCTAGCCAGACATACAGATGAACCTCAAACACCAGCAGGTGATCAGTGTAACAATCAGGAAGTCATCCTGCCCCATTCCTTAATTTCAACAAGCTTCCCCTGTGTTGTCCAGCCTCAAACCCTTGACTTCCTAATCAGACTCAGATAATCTCTCAGTTGTTCCACTGACTTGCCCCAAACTTTGGCCTGGACCTCAGTTTGATGCTATGACTCCTTTTCCCTCCTTTTGGAGTTTATAATCATTTTTTTGACTCTTCATGTATAACTGAATCCATAGACTCTATGTGTATAACCAAACTGACCCCTGGCTAGGGACAACCTGGCAAAAGGGTGAGAAATCCATACATTGAAGGTCCTGGGTTGCACAAAGTTCTTGGTATTAAGAAAAGATAGTAATCACTAGGTATTTACTCTTTCAAGATTCTCCTTTTATCTATTTTCTCTTTTAGCAGCATTACATGCATTGCACACCATTAATATCCCTGTTGTACAGATGAGGAACACGAGGCTGAGGCTGAGAGGCTGTGATTTTCCCAAGATGGCACAGTTAGTAAACAGCACATAAGAATGAGAATTCAGACTGTCTGGCCCCAAATCTGTCTTTGCTAACTACTACTATACACCATGCTGGGGGAAGGACATGAGAAAATGAAGGACAATTTCTGTATAGGGTGCACGTGACTAGGGTACACATTGGTCACTAAACAGAGACAAAGGGGACCTTAAGCAAGAGAGGCGGTTTCTCCTCTAAGAGGCAATATTTGAGGCTTGATAAATGCAGGCTTCCCAGGTGGCACCTGTGGCAATAGAAGAAGGCCACAGGTCATTCGTGTCTCAGAGAGAGTCCTCTAACCCCAAGCATGGTAAACAGGTTGTGAGGTGACACTGGTCAACCATACCCAACAAAAAAGTTCTAATGATAAGGCCTGAACCAAGACAGAAGCTTGGGTATGAACAATAGTGGATAAATAAGAGATATTTAGAGGGTGGCAGCTTGAGTAGAGATAAATTAATAAACAAAGTTTCTGTATAGGCAGTTTCCTAACAAACTTAGGACCTCATAATAGCAAAGCTCCAGCATAGGGCACAGCCACCAATGGGCTAGACCACAAGAGGCAGGAAGGGGTGAATTCTCTAATGACTGCAGCAGAATCCATTCAGCATTCATCTGATAAGCTCCCCCTCATCAGTGGCCCTGTCTACACAGGTGTCAGACTGGAGCCACAAGTCTCAAGACAAATGACCCACGGAGCCTCAGCACTGGCCATTGTAACTGGAGAGGCGTGGACTGAACTGAACTAAATGAGTGATTCCTATTTCTTATTTTAGTGAATAAGGAGCATCACACAATAAATTTAGACATCATTCAAAATGATTAACACTAGCAACTTTCAATAGTTTAATCCACTTGATTTAAGGGGTCTGGAAACCTTCCATAAAACCGTTATCAACATATGGATAGATTTCATTATTATTAATAAAAACCTGGTTTAGGCAAGTTTCACTCAAATTGCTTCATGCATCAAATATTGGGGTAGATGATATTTTTGGAGATGGCTGCCAAAAGCTCGATTCATAGGTGCTGCATCCAGGTTGTACACAGACCTGTAAGATGACTCGCCTCCTACTATGGAAGATAAAGTCCATATAGGTCACAAGGATTTTTAAGAGGAACCTGTGGCATTCAGACTCAGCAGAACTATTTTCTGTGGGAAAAGCCAATGAATATTTGTGAATCGGTGAATAGCTGAGAAATCAGGTTCCAGGTCAGTTTGTTTATGCCAGTTCTACTAAATTCTAACAATACTTTGCTAAATAGATGTCTATGCATCAAATTTATTTCTTATATGATAGGTTGATTTTAACACATCTACTGAAAATCCTTTTCCTTATATTCTTTTAGGTGTAGTTTTTCCATGTATTTTAAAGTATTTCTTAAAGAAAGAAAATCTCAATGTATTCATAATAATTAAAAATGTACATCTTCAGAGGTAGCAAAATAAATGTACAAGAAGTAGCAGGGTCTTTCTTATAAAGTAGAATGACAATCATCTCAGGACACATATTTATCTTACTTTCTATGGTGCCTGAAAGTGAAAGTGAAAAGTGAAAGTGAAGTCACTCAGTCATGTCCAACTCTTTGTGACCCCGTGGACTGCAGCCTACCAGGCTCTTCCATCCATGGGATTTTCCAGGCAAGAATACTGGAGTGGGGTGCCATTTCCTTCTCCAGGGGATCTTCCCATCCCAGGGATCAAACCCATTGCAGGCAGATGCTTTACCCTCTGAGCCACCAGGGAAGTCCTCTATGGTGCCTGGAGGAGAATAAATAATCAGGAGGTAAAGAGCAGAGTAGTGGACTGGATTACTACAGATCCTTTCTCCCAGAGGCTGTAAAAAGATATTGGTTCAGAGACTCATATAGTAACACAAAAAGATGAATCCCTAAATGGCTGAGCAGTTAAACATTTTTTTTAATTCAAGCAATATAGCCCTAAAAAATATAAATGTACATTAATTCAACCTCTGCAGGCAAGGCTTTTGAAAATCAGATTCAATAGATGACACAGGAAAAAATAAAGACACTTTTTACTACCCCAAAGTAAATATCACATGTAAAATAAAAACTTAAAAGGCTCATAATTTGGAAAATATTAATTTACTGATATATTTATTACAGATCTCAAGGTTGACACCTAGTTGATATCTAGGCTGTCTAGTAGCATCAATGATGAGTGTAAGATAATGTGAAGAAATATGCTTGAATGTGCTTATTTAGTCAGGTATTAATACATAATTGCACTTCTGGTACATGAGTCATTAAACATATTGCTACATAAAAGCAAAAGCCTAGATGTTTATATTCCGAGTGGTCTAGGAACCAAATAATCTGATGAATCCAATTGCTGAAACTACTCAAAGTTCTTGGCAAATAGAGCAAAAATTATTTTTACATTTGTCAATGATATTGATTTTTTTTGAAGATAAAAACAAACAGGAAAACTCAAACTTGTTAGAAGAAATGGCAAATCCTCTCTGGAGCAAAAAATAACTTAAAATAAGTATCAAATAATTTAAATAAATAAAGTTTCAAGGAAAGATGTTCCTTGATTACAGAGTAAAGCAACAGGCACAGAGTTAAAAAGAATCATGACTGAAGGACAGAAAACAAATCAGATCAGCAAAATGTCCAATATTGAAATTATCAACTTAAAAATATAAGCTTGAAGGGGGAAAAAAAAAAAAAAAACTGAAATGGTTACTAAAGGACAGGAAAATACAGAATTTAACCAAAATAGATTTTTCAAATTATCAAGTTGAGATTCTAGAAGTGGAACTAAGTCAGTAATTAAAATTTTTTAATTCAATAACTAAGTTCAACAGCTAATTCAACAAAGCTGAAGAGTAAAATAATTAAAAAATAGGATCAAATGAAATTATAAAGAATGAAGAACAGTAACAAAGGCACAGATAATTTGAGAGGAATTTTAATAAACATTCAAGGTTAAAAGGCCTAACACGATCTGTTGGAAGTGCAGAGGAAATGAGAGCTATTGAGAGAGAATCTATTTGAAAGGAACAGCTACAGCAGTCAAGACGGTGTGATACTGGGATAAAGTTAGACAAATTAAAGAGGGCAGAAGTAGACCCACACACGTATGGACAACTCATTTCTGCCATGATACAAAGGCAATTCAGTGGAGAAAGTATAGTCTTTTAGAAAAAATGGTGGTGGAACAACTGGATAGCCATACGCAATGAACAAGCACACACTTTAGTCCATACCTCTTAACCACATACAAAAATTAAAGGGATCATAGACCTAAAATTTAAAATGTAAAACTATACAATTTCTAGAAAGAAAACACTGAGACAAATCTTTGTGAACTTAGGTTGAAAGTGAAAGTGAAGTCGTGTCCGACTCTTTGCGATCCCATGGACTGCAGTCTACCAGGCTTCTCTGTCCATGGGATTTTCCAGGCAAGAGTACTGGAGTGGATCGCCTTCTCCGGGATACAACACTACTATAGGTTTAACTGTGTCCCCTCCAGTACCTTTGCTGTTGTTCAGTCGCTAAGTGGTGTCTGACTCTTTGCAACCTCACGGACTGCAGCACGCCAGACTTCCCTGTCCTTCACTAATTCCCAGAGTTCGCTCAAATTCATGGCCATTGAGTCAGTGATACAATCTATCTCATCCTCTGCTGACCCCTTCTTTTGCCTTCAATTTTTCCCAGCATCAGTGTCTTTTTCCAATGAGTTGGCTCTTTATATCAGGTGGACAAAGTATTAGATCTTCAACTTCAGCATCAGTCCTTCCAGTGAATATTCAGGGTTGACTTCCTTAGAATGTGACCTATTTGGAAACAGGGTCTTTACAGAGATAACTGAGTTACAATGAGGCCATTAGAGTGAGGGGCTTCCCTGGTTACTCAGATGGTTAAGAATCCATTTGCAATGCAGAAGACCTGAGTTCAATCCCTGGGTTGGGAAGATCCCCTGAAGAAGGAAATGGCAACCCACTCCAGTATTCTTGCCTGGAGAATTCCATGGACAGAGAAGCCTGGCTGGCTACAGTCCAAGGGGTCGCAAAGAGTCAGACACGACTGAGTGACTAATGTAGCATGATTGGAGTATTTATAAAAAGTACAAATGTGGACAATGAGAGAGACATGCACAGAGGGAAGACTTGGAGAAGAGACATGGAGAGTATTCCATGTGGAAGCAGAGGATTGGAGAGAGACAGCTATAAGCCAAGGAATGCCAAAGATTGTCAGCAACTACCAGACACTAGGAGAGAGGCACGGAATAGATTCTCCCACACAGCACTCCTTTGATAGCTCAGCTGGTGAAGAATCTGCCTGCAGTACAGGAGACCTGGGTTTGATCCCTGGGTTGGGAAGATCCCCTGGAGAAGGGAAAGGCTACCCACTTCAGCATTCTGGCCTGGAGAATTCCATGGACTGTACAGTCTATGGGGTTGTAAAGAGTCAGACACGACTGAGCAGCTTTCACTTCACAGCATTCCAAAGGAAGCACCCATGCTGATACTTTGATTTTAGAACTATGAGATAAATTGCCACTTCTGTAAGCCAGTTTGTGGTGCTTTGTTACAGACACCAGGAACGCAATCTCTAATTTTTTAAATGATGGCAAATTTGACGTCACCAAAACTAAGAACTTCTGTCATTCAAATGTATTTGGTAACAAATTGAAATGATAAACACAGACAGGGAGAAAGTATTTGCTAATCATATATCTTGATAAATGATTTATATTCAAAATATGTAAAGAAGTCTCAAAATTTCAGTAACAGCCAAATAAAATAAAGCAGCCTATTAAGAGGCAAAAAGTGTCAGGAAAAAGTTTCAGACGTACAGTGGCAAGTAAGCATGTGAAGACATGCTCAACAGCATTAATCTGTAGGAAGTGCAAATTAAAATTACAGTGAGATACAACATCAAATCTACTAAAATTTTAGGGTAAAATTTAAGACTCATCATACCAACTCTTATCAAGGATGTGAAGCAACTAGAACTCTTATACATAGCTGGTAGAAATGTAAAATGGCACACTTTGGAAAACATTTCTGCAGTTCCTAAAAAAGTTAGAATACACTAATTTACAATTCAGCCATTTACCCAAGAGTAATAACAGTATATAAACATATAACATATCTGATTATTCATACAATTTTATCTGAAACAGCAAAAAACTGGAAACAACCCAAATAAACATCAGCAGATCAACAGATAAGCAAATTGTTTCATATCCATATACAATAATATATTCAGTTCAGTTCATTTCAGTCGCTCAGTCGTGTCTGACTCTTTGTGACCCCATGAATTGCAGCTCAACAGTAAAAAGGAATGAACTATTTTTACACACAACAAATTTTAAAATAATTAATATAAGTGAAAAAAAGCTTGACATAAAAATGACATATTGTGTGAATCATTTATATATAAGTTTAGAAATTGCACCCTAACCTGTAATGGCAGAAACTCAATTAGTGATTTCCTAGGAATGGAGGGGAAGGACTGGGAGCGGTAATAAGGAGGAATTACCAAAGTGCATGAGAAAATTTGGTGAGAATAGATAATGCATATTTATTATCATGATATTTTTCATAACTTTATATGTGTATATATTTTTTAAACTTATCAAATTATACTTTACATTTAATTTATATGTCAGTTATACAAAGTACAGTTCCTTATGTGCAGTTCCTTTATGTCAATTATACAAAATACCATGTCAGTTATACAAAATCATAATTAAATTGGATTTAACCCCCCAAAATATAAGTGTTCTCTACACAACACAGGGAATATAGCCAATATTTTATAATAGCTATAAACTGAATATAACTTTTAAAAACTGTGAATCATTATGCTGTACATCTGAAACATATAATACCATACATCAACTGCACCTCAGTTAAAATAAAAAAAAAATTGTGATAAATAAGAGGTAGAATAAATGCAACTTGTAGATGAATGCTTAGCCTCTGGACAGATACAGACGTGGATTCATAATCCTGGATCAACTGCTTACTCATTAAACATGACCTTGCTCAATTAAAAAAAAGAAGAAGAAGAATGTTAACAGAAACAATATGGCATTAAAGCATATCAAAATACAAAGAGGAACACAAATGTACTGATTATCAGGTGGTCCGTGTCCACACTGACCGTGACTCTGTAAGAACACAAAATGACTGGTCAGGAGGGCGTGCTGTCTTTCATCTCTGTCAGTTCAGTTCAGTCCAGTCACTCATTCGTGTCCGACTCTTTGCGACCCCATGAATCGCAGCACGCCAGGCCTCCCTGTCCATCACCAACTCCTGGAGTTCAGCCAGACTCACGTCCATCGAGTCAGTGATGCCATCCAGCCATCTCATCCTCTGTCGTCCCCTTCTCCTCCTGCTCCCAATCCCTCCCAGCATCAGGGTCTTTTTCCAATAAGTCAACTCTTCACATGAGGTGGCCAAAGTACTGGAGTTTCAGCTTTAGCATCATTCCTTCCAAAGAAATCCCAGGGCTGATCTCCTTCAGAATGGACTGGTTGGATCTCCTGGCAGTCCAAGAGTTCCAACTCTCAAGAGTTCTCCAACACAACAGTTCAAAAGCATCAATTCTTCAGCGCTCAGTTTTCTTCACAGTCCAACTCTCACATCCATACATGACCACTGGAAAAACCATAGCCTTGACTAGATGGACCTTTGCTGGCAAAGTAATGTCTCTGCTTTTGAATATGCTATCTAGGTTGGTCATAACTTTCCTTCCAAGGAGTAAGCATCTTTTAATTTCATAGCTGCAGTCACCATCCGCAGTGATTTTGGAGCCCCCAAGATATAAAGTCTGACACTGTTTCCACTGTTTCCCCATCTATTTCCCATGAAGTGATGGGACCAGATGCCATGATCTTCGTTTTCTGAATGTTGAGTTTTAAGTCAACTTTTTCACTCTCTTCTTTTACCTTCATCAAGAGGCTTTTTAGTTCCTCTTTACTTTCTGCCATAAAGGTGGTGCCATCTGCATATCTGAGGTTACTGATATTTCTCCCGGCAATCTTGATTCCAGCTTGTGCTTCTTCCAGTCCAGTGTTTCTCATGATGTACTCTGCATATAAGTTAAATAAACAGGGTGACAATATACAGCCTTGACGTATTCCTTTTCCTATTTGGAACCAGTCTGTTGTTCCATGTCCAGTTCTAACTGTTGCTTCCTGACCTGCATACAGATTTCTCAAGAGGCAGATCAGGTGGTCTGGTATTCCCATCTCTTTCAGAATTTTCCAGTTTATTGTGATCCACACAGTCAAAGGTTTTGGCATAGTCAATAAAGCAGAAATAGATGTTTTTCTGGAACTCTCTTGCTTTTTCCATGATCCAGAGGATGTTGGCAATTTGGTCTCGGGTCCTCTGCCTTTTCTAAAACGAGCTTGAACATTAGGAAGTTCACGGTTCACATATTGCTGAAGCTTGGCTTGGAGAATTTTGAGCATTACTTCACTAGCGTGTGAGATGAGTGCAACTGTGCGGTAGTTTGAGCATTCTTTGGCATTGCCTTTCTTTGGGATTGGAATGAAAACTGACCTTTTCCAGTCCTGTGGCCACTGCTGAGTTTTCCAAATTTTCATCTCTGTCATAGGGCTGCTACTCTGTGCATTGCTCTGATCTGATCATCTAAACTACAGCCATTAAGATTATACTGTCATCTTGTCAGAAGGCAATTTACCAGTGTCTAGTCTTTTCCAAGAGTGTATTTACTCCATTTAGATTAGAAAATAATTCAGTTAACTACAACATAAGTAATTTTTATAGACTTGCTCAAGATGAGGTCCTGGGAGGATTCAGTGTTTAAAAGAATTTTCTATCACTATAAAATTAATTTATAATCACAATTTACACAGTATTTGAGTTAATATTCATATTATATTCACCATATTCACTATTGACTCAAAAAGTTTTAGTTATACTGACCTTCTGTTTCCTTCCCTTTTTTCTTTTAAGGCCTATTTGATGTCATTGTCCCCAGTGGTGATTACTATGGTTACTTTTGCATCTAATGATCCTCTTCCTCCCACTTCATCACTGGAAAGCATTTTCATTATTAAAATGTGAAATCCACTTCAAAAAAAGAGAAAAAGTTGCAGGGCAACCAGTATATTTATATACTTGTGGAATGGCATGTTATTTGGAAAATAATCCTACATCAACCGACAAAAGTGGAAAAGAGCATACTCTGTGCTCACCCATTTGGAAATAAGTCTATCCTTTGGTCTCCCAATTCTATGTACATTTTACACATGATGCATGCAGATGAATATATATTTTATGTATCATGTGTAAAATGTACATAGAATTGGGAGACCAAAGGATAGACTTATTTCCAAATGGGTGAGCACAGAGTATGCTCTTTTCCACTTTTGTCGGTTGATAAGGTCAGTTTTCATTCCAATCCAAAGAAAGGCAATGCCAAAGAATGCTCAAACTACCGCACAACCGCACTCATCTCACACGCTAGTAGTAGTGCTCAAAATTCTCCAAGCCAGGCTTCAGCAATATGTGAACTGTGAACCTCCTGATGTTCAAGCTGGTTTTAGAAAAGGCAGAGGAACCAGAGATCAAATTGCCAACATCCGCTGGATCATCGAAAAAGCAAGAGAGTTCCAGAAAAACATCTATTTCTGCTTTATTGACTATGCCAAAGCCTTTGACTGTGTGGATCACAATAAACTGTGGAAAATTCTGGAAGAGATGGGAATACCAGACCACCTGATCTGCCTCTTGAGAAATCTGTATGCAGGTCAGGAAGCAACAGTTAGAACTGGACATGGAACAACAGACTGGTTCCAAATAGGAAAAGGAGTACGTCAAGGCTGTATATTGTCACCCTGTTTATTTAACTTATATGCAGAGTACATCATGAGAAACACTGGACTGGAAGAAGCACAAGCTGGAATCAAGATTGCCGGGAGAAATATCAATAACCTCAGATATGCAGATGACAACCACCCTTATGGCAGAAAGTGAAGAGGAACTCAAAAGCCTCCTGATGAAAGTGAAAGTGGAGAGTGAAAAAGTTGGCTTAAAGCTCAACATTCAGAAAACGAAGATCATGGCATCTGGTCCCATCACTTCATGGCAAATAGATGGGGAAATAGTGGAAACAGTGTCAGACTTTATATCTTGGGGGCTCCTAAATCACTGAGGATGGTGACTGCAGCCATGAAATTAAAAGACGCTTACTCCTTGGAAGGAAAGTTATGACCAACCTAGATAGCATATTCAAAAGCAGAGACATTACTTTGTCAGCAAAGGTCCATCTAGTCAAGGCTTTGGTTTTTCCAGTGGTCATGTATGGATGTGAGAGTTGGACTGTGAAGAAGGCTGAGCACTGAAGAATTAATGCTTTTGAACTGTGGTGTTGGAGAAGACTCTTGAGAGTCCCTGGACTGCAAGGAGATCCAACTAGTCCATTCTGAAGGAGATCAGCCCTGGGATTTCTTTGGAAGGAATGATGCTAAAGCTGAAACTCCAGTACTTTGGCCACCTCATGTGAAGAGTTGACTCATTGGAAAAGACCCTGATGCTGGGAGGGATTGGGGACAGGAGGAGGAGGGGACGACAGAGGATGAGATGGCTGGATGGCATCACTGACTCAATGGACGTGAGTCTGGCTGAACTCCAGGAGTTGGTGATGGACAGGGAGGCCTGGCATGCTGTAATTCATGGGGTCGCAAAGAGTCGAACATGACTGAGCAACTGAACTAAACTGAACTGAACTGATACATATATGAAGCCCACATATTATTAGATAATAGCAATATAGTAGATAGCCATATCTATATGCAGTATATAATCAGATATTATACATGTGTCAGATAAACATTAATATTTCTGGAATAAATCTTTTTCTAGCAAAAAATAACATCAATCTATAGTTGGCTAGATAACCAGATTCCAGTGTGTTTATAAACCAGAATACTGTTCAGCAGTTATGGTCAATGAATTACAACTCAACAGTGATCCTCAGGAATAAATATATATATATATCATATTTTATAAAGTTTGTATCATTACAATATTAAATAAATAAAACTTCCCCATAAAATATGTATCTATTATATATAAATATTAATGATAAAATATCAAAAAATTGCATCAGTGACCATGGAACAATTAGGGAATACCTCTTAAAATTATGGAATTTTTTGGAATGATAACCAGGAAAACTTTATTTTTATTCTTCTTTTCTTTCAGACTTTCCAACTTTTATTTAATAAGTATATACTATGTTGATAGTGAAAGAGATAACCTATAAATCTCAAAGTGTTAGGTTAAAGTATTGTAGTGTGTGATTATTTTTTGATCAAGCATTATTCTATGAGGTGGATTATTGAATAAAATAGAGAAATGGAGCTAAATAACTTTTATTCTTAGTGTCAAAGTATAACGTTCCACTAAAAGGGCACACTGGGTATCAGGTGATTTCCTTATAGGCCCACAAAGTGTGCCAAGTCTCCTAAAATCACCCCAAAGGGTAAAATGCAGGCCGGAAAACAAAAGGGAGACATTTCGCAAACTGCATATGACATAATGTAAAATTCATAAACCGAAGATTTCTGAATCTAAAAATACTTAAAATACTTAAAAGTAGCCAATCGAATCAAACTATTTCTACAAAGATGCAAGCACTCGTTCCAATAAGTGTAACATGGTGTATATTCCATAAAATGGATTGCATTGAGTAAATACAAATTTTGGGTGTCACTAGGAAACTTTCAACTAACCAAATTAGTTTTACTCAAGTGTGCTGTAGTTAAATTTACCTGCTCACACAAGTGTCGATCACGGTGGCAATGCCAGTGGGCTGGGAAGACCCGCTGCCAGCACACAGAGACTTGACAGAAGCCAAGTAAATGCCCGAGTGGAAAACAAAGAGGCAGCAGGTTTGGCTGGCCCAGGAGGGAAGTGGACAAGAGGAAGAAAAATGCTCCAAAAATGCAATCAACAGATGCTCAGCACCAGTGTGTATCATATATAGGGAGTAAGAGATCATTCAGAACATGCAGCTAAGGGAGAGAAGCAGAAAAAATATCGTACTATTAGAAGCTCAGTATCCAGATCTATAAAAAGAGCAAACAAAGCTTAGAAGACATAGTGGCATGTCTGCCTTGAGCACTGGGGGATAGAGTTGGGGGCAGAGGGAGCTGCCCAGAAAAAGGCATATTTCTGGACCTTAAACCTGAGTAAGATTTTTGCCAAATAGAGAAAAGGGGTGAAATCATAAACGAAAGGGTATGACTTGCTTATAAAATTATAAGTCCCTTTTCAGTACCAAAGTTTAATTAAATATTTCAGGTGAAAAGTGGCAAATGCAAGTTCAAAGTTAGTTAGAGAGTTCTGGAGCTGAGAAAATGTTGGGCTGCATAGCTGTAGCTTCCTCCTTAGGCATCAGAGAAGCCATGAAGGTACTTCTGTTGTTGCTGTTGTTTTATTTTTTAAGAAAAGAATGAAACATGATCACTATTTTTTTTTAAAGTATTGAAGAAAGGAGTAAAAATGGAGGCAGAAATTATTGTAACAGTCCAAGTGGGAGATGATAAGGGACTAAATTGAAGCTTTGCCACTAAGGAAGAAATATGAAAAGACTTAAGAAGCATTTTGAAAGATGAACAGTCAGGCTTTGGTTCAAAATTGACTGTGGAAGGCGAGAGAGGAGTAATAGATAAGGACCCTGAAAATTCTAATTACGACAACTCTGCACATGGCAATATCATTAACAGAGATATGGAATGCAGGAAAAAGAGCTGGTTTTAGGAAGCAGATAATGAGTTTAGCTTAGGACATGCTGATTTGTATGTTTCTCTGCTATATCCAGGAAAGTAGAAAATGGAAATAGAGGTCTGGGACTGAAATTCTGAGTTAGTGAAATAGATTTGAGACTCAAGTCCAGTGCTGGTGGTTAAAGCTCTCAGAGAGCAGGAGAGACTAATAATCTAAACAGAACACATGTAGTTGAGTGCTCACTGTGTGATCACTTTACATATATTCATTTAAGTACTGTAGTTGCTTCCCCCACCATAGGCAGCTGATTCACAAAGAAGTTAAAAACTAGTCCAAGAACAGAAGTGGCCAAGCTGGGATACACAACCAAGCAGTTTGGTGTCACTGCATAGACGATTGGCCAACACTATACTTTCCTCTGCCAGTGAATGACAAGGAGGATCACAGATATCTGGGAGACAAGTTGAGGAAGAGAGACCAATGGAGATCACAGAAGATAATCAAGGATAGGTCTCCCCAGTGGCTCAGCAGTAAAGAATCCACCTGCAATGCAGGAGACATGGGTTTGATCCCTGGATTGTGAAGCGGCCTCAGAGAAGGAAGTGGCAACCCACTCCGGTATTCTTGCCTGGGAAATCCCATGGATAGGGAAGCTGGTGGGTTACATACAGTCCATGGGGTCACAAAAGAGTCAGACATGACCTAGGAACTAAACAACGACAAGCGAGGAGGGAGTATTATGTTAAGTAAAGCAAAGGATGAGAGGGTTTCAAAGAAGGAGAAGCCCATGGTGTCAAACTGTTACTAAGTCTCAGATGCTTTGTGTAGGGGGTCAGGGGCCAGAGAGCAGTTTTCTGCAAGGTGATGGGAAAGGAGGCTGGATTGTGGGGGCTTTGGAGGCCACAGGATTGAAAGGACAGGAGCAGTCAGAGCAGAAGACTCTTCCAGAAAGGAGAGAAAAGAGGCAACAACTTGATGGGTAACAGCATGGAGGAGAGACTTCTGGCATTTTCAAAATCAGGGGTTGTCCTGACCCAGATGTCTGTCTTGGCTCAGATAAAACGCTCAAGTCTGCAAAGGGAATCATACCCTTACCACCAAGCTTGTCCGAATACACTTTAGGTTAACATACTAGGTCAAAGAAAAGGGATTAGTGTTTAGGGATCACAGTCAGGGGCAGGATCTCCAAAAGGTTGAAGGAAGCCCACTAAGATAGCTCCTGCTATCTTAGTGACACAGCCAGGAGGAAACATGGACATCAGTTTTTATGCTTGTGTTCATGTACAGGATGAACAAGGCACACCCAAGACCTTGAATCAGTGCTCACATCAGATCAGATCAGATGAGTCACTCAGTCGTGTCCGACTCTTTGCGACCCCATGAACCGCAGCACGCCAGGCCTCCCTGTCCATCACCAACTGCCAGAGTTCACCCAGATTCATGTCCATCGAGTCAGTGATGCCATCCAGCCATCTCATCCTCTATCGTCCCCTTCTCCTCCTGTCCCCAATCCCTCCCAGAATCAGAGTCTTTTCCAATGAGTCAACTCTTCACATGAGGTGGCCAAAGTATTGGAGTTTCAGCTTTAGCATCATTCCTTCCAAAAGATCTTCATGACCCAGATAATCATGATGGTGTGATCACTGACCTAGAGCCAGACATCCTGAAATGTGAAGTCAAGTGGGCCTTAGAAAGCATCACTATGAACAAAGCTAGTGGAGGTGATGGAATTCCAGTTGAGCTATTTCAAATCCTGAAAGATGATGCTATGAAAGTGCTGCACTCAATATGCCAGCAAATTTGGAAAACTCAGCAGTGGCCACAGGACTGGAAAAGGTCAGTTTTCATTCCAATTCCAAAGAAAGGCAATGCCAAAGAATGCTCAAACTACCGCACAATTGCACTCATTTCACACGCTAGTAAAGTAATGCTCAAAATTCTCCAAGCCAGGCTTCAGCAATATGTGAACCGTGAACTTCCTGATGTTCAAGCTGGTTTTAGAAAAGGCAAAGGAACCACAGATCAAATTGCCAACATCCGCTGGATCATGGAAAAAGCAAGAGAGTTCCAGAAAAACATCTATTTCTGCTTTATTAACTATGCCAAAGCCTTTGACTGTGTGGATCACAATAAACTGTGGAAAATTCTGAAAGAGATGGGAATACCAGACCACCTGATTTGCCTCTTGAGAAATTTGTATGCAGGTCAGGAAGCAACAGTTAGAACTGGACATGGATCTACAGACTGGTTCCAAATAGGAAAAGGCGTTCATCAAGGCTGTATATTGTCACCCTGTTTGTTTAACTTATATGCAGAGTACATCATGAGAAATGCTGGACTGGAAGAAGCACAAGCTGGAATCAAGATTTCTGGGAGAAATATCAATAACCTCAGATATGCAGATGACACCACCCTTATGGCAGAAAGTGAAGAGGAACTCAAAAGCCTCTTGATGAAAGTGAAAGTGGAGAGTGAAAAAGTTGGCTTAAAGCTCAACATTCAGAAAACAAAGATCATGGCATCTGGTCCCATCACTTCATGGGAAATAGATGGGGAAACAGTGGAAACAGTGTCAGACTTTATTTTTCTGGGCTCCAAACTCACTGCAGATGGTAACTGCAGCCATGAAATTAAAAGATGCTTACTCCTTGGAAGGAAAGTTATGACCAACCTAGATAGCATATTCAAAAGCAGAGACATTACTTTGCCAACAAATGTCTGTCTAGTCAAGGCTATGGTTTTTCCTGTGGTCATGTATGGATGTGAGAGTTGGACTTTGAAGAAGGCTGAGTGTCAAAGAATTGATGCTTTTGAACTGTGGTGTTGGAGAAGACTCTTGAGAGTCCCTTGGACTGCAAGGAGATCCAACCAGTCCATTCTGAAGGAGATCAGCCCTGGGATTTCTTTGGAAGGAATGATGCTAAAGCTGAAACTCAAGCTGCCTAAATGGTGGGGTCTGGGAATCCAGATTTAGCAATGGACTGAGGTAAGGCACAGGGCGTTGGAGGAGGTCTTAGCATCCTCCATGATTGAACCCTCTTCTTAAGGTGAATAACGTCCTTCTAAATCTCATATTATCCCAGGTTTTGGAGTTTCGGTGCTTGTTCTACCCTCTCTGAATTAATATGCAAAGGAACCTGTCTGTGTTGGGCCACTCGGACAGGAGGTTACTGGTTCTCAGAGTTTAGTATGGCAAGGGCAGTGTCCAAGCCAGACACATGCAGTGAACCAAACATACAACTCACCATTCTAAATATAAATTATTGGGAAAACAGAGGTTGCCCGAGACTAACAGAGACTTTCCTCTCTTTTTCAGTGAACTTGGGTCTTGTGTGTAATTGTTGGAGTTTCCTCCCACATCCATGAACTTTCTCCTATAAAATGACAACGCAAACCTCTATTTGGCACCCCAGGATAAGGAAAACAGAAGACAGGAAGGAGCTGTCTGGCCCTGCTCTTTAAATCAACTTACTTGGCACTTAGAAACCCACATCATCATAAATCAGTCAGGTACCTGGGACTTTAGGCAATGGAATTCTGCAACCAGTTTCTATTTGCCCACCTCAAATCCTTTCCCCTTACTCTTGACATTCTAGATTATCTAAGATTCCCTTTCTCCCAACTAGCCTTCCAATATTTTTCCAAGAATTTCACATTTATGCTCTCCCCACCTTGTATCTGATGGCCATGTTTAGGACTGCCTATTTTGAATTAAACTCCATAATTTTCAAACAACATAAATTTAGTATGTGTTTTCTTGTCCTTGCAAGATAATTGAAGATAAAATATGTGCCATTTTCTATCTGACTCCAGGTCCAGTTAGCCAAGCTCACCTCTTGCCTGGCTTTCCACCAAAGTGAGGGTGGGCAGACAAGAAGATAGACGGCAAAAGCTTAGGGGTGGGGTTTGCATCCCCCTCTGTCAATTGTCCTAAGTGATTCTCTTTTCTCTTCCCCAGCAGAGCAGGTTTCCCAGGAAAACCTTCTGTTGACACCCCTATCTTTGATTTGGAAAGAACAGAACAATTTTGCATAATACATAGATCTCCCCTAAATTATAAATATGCTGTGACTGTAGATTTCCCCCACTGCCTCTATCTATACCTTAATATAATATCTATACCTTAATATCAGCTTAAAAATTGTCTTCCCAGAGTCAGGAAGGTGAAAGGCAAATTGGATGTGGCAAGATCAGAAGTCAGAGCAAGGAAGTGACCATGTGATCTGGCTAGCTTCCAAGATGTATAATGATACTCTACCTAACCAGATTCTCCCATAGCTTATTTGGGTCTATTCTTCTGTTTCATTTGCTTCTTCAGTGGCTTCCAGTGAGTTCCCTGCTCCCTAAGGGATCTTCCTAGGTTTGCCCCATTGGGTGCCCTGTCTCCCAGGAATCTGTTCAGCCTGAATCCTGGTCGATGCTCTTAACTTGTTGGGATATTTAGAAAGGATTCTTATTCCACTCAGTGGCTTGCTCTCCTGGAAGTCAACTTTTTAAATGGCTGATTGGTGTGGTTGTTTGAAGTACAAGATTTCTTGAGATCATAATGAAAATATGAGATCATCAGTAGTTCAGTTCAGTCTTTCAGTCGTGTCTGACTCTTTGCGACCCCGTGAATCGCAGCACTCTAAGCCTCCCTGTTCATCACCAACTCCCAGAGTCTACCCAAACTCATGTCCATCAAGTCGGTGATGCCATTCAGCCATCTCATTCTCTGTCATCCCCTTCTCCTCCTGCCCCCAATCCCTCCCAGCATCAGGGTCTTTTCCAATGAGTCAATTCTTCACATGAGGTGGCCAAAGTATTGGAGTTTCAGCTTTAGCATCATTCCTTCCAATGAACACCCAAGACTGATCTCCTTTAGGATGGACTGGTTGGATCTCCTTGCAGTCCAAGGGACTCTCAAGAGTTCTCCAACACCACAGTTCAAAAGCATCAATTCTTCAGTGCTCAGCTTTCTTCACAGTCCAACTCTCACATCCATTCATGACCACTGGAAAAACCATAGCTTTGACTAGACGGACCTTTGTTGGCAAAGGAATATCTCTGCTTTTGAATATGCTATCTAGGTTGGTCATAACTTTCCTTTCAAGGAGTAAGCATCTTTTAATTTCATGGCTGCAATAGCCAATTAAGATGATTTTGGAGCCCCCCAAAATAAAGTCTGCCACTGTTTCCCCATCTATTTGCCATGAAGTGATGGGACCAGATGCCATGATCTTTGTTTTCTGAATGTTGAGCTTTAAGCCAACTTTTTCACTTTCCACTTTCACTCTCATCAAGAGGCTTTTTAGTTCCTCTTCACTTTCTGCCATAAGGGTGGTGTCATCTGCATATCTGAGGTTATTGATATTTCTCCCGGCAATCTTGATTCCAGCTTGTGTTTCTTCCAGTCCAGCGTTTCTCATGATGTACTCTGCATATAAGTTAAATAAACAGGGTGACAATATACAGCCTTGATGTACTCCTTTTCCTATTTGGAACCAGTCTGTTGTTCCATGTCCAGTTCTAACTGTTGCTTCCTGACCTGCATACAGATTTCTCAAGAGGCAGGTCAGGTGGTCTGGTATTCCCATCTTTTTCAAAATTTTCCACAGTTTATTGTGATCCACACAGTCAAAGGCTTTGGGATAGTCAATAAAGCAGAAATAGATGTTTTTCTGGAACGCTTTTGCTTTTTTGATGATCCAGAGGATGTTGGCAATTTGATCTCTGGTTCCTCTGCCTTTTCTAAAACCAGCTTGAACATCTGGAAGTTCACGGTTCACGTATTGCTGAAGCCTGGCTTGGAGAATTTTAAGCATTACTTTACTAGCGTGTGAGATGAGTGCAATTGTACAGAGTTTTAAAATGTGTTTTGGAAGCTTGTCTTCATTAACCCCCATGGAGAGAGCCACATGCTGTCCTAAGATCATGTTCCCTGCTATTAAAGGGACGTGTTAGCTTCATGAACTTCTACAGAATTTGACATCATGCATGTATGTATGGTGGTCAGCTGTGTCCACTTCTTTGTGACCCCATGACTGTAGCCCACCAGACTCCTCTGTCCATGGAATTTTCCAAGCAAGAACACTGCAATGGCTTGCTTGACTACATAGACATTTGTCAATTTAACAATTAACATCCAAAGGACAGGGACTTGTTTATCTTGTGTTCTATAGTACTTTGCAGGCATTAGTACTGAAACTTGGTTTTTAAGTTCAGTTAAAAACTGAACCTAATATTATATTCTAAACACTTTTGTGTTTTTCTTCTATATACTTTACTTATTTTTTTTAATTTAAGTATAGCTAATTTACAATATTGCATTAGTTTCAGGTATACAACAAAGAGATTCATTTAAACATTTTTTCAATTCTTTTCCAATATAGATTATTATGCAATATTGAATATAGTTCCCTGTGCTATACAGTAAATTCTTATTGTTCATCTATTTATATATGGTAGTAGCTGTTAATTCCATACTCTTAATCTTTTCCCTTCCTTCTACTTTATTAACCATGTTTGTTTTCTATATCTTTGAGTCTGTTTATGTTTTGTAAATAAGTTCTTTTGTACAAATTTTTTAGATTCCACATATAAGTGATATCAAATAATAAATGTTGAAAAGGAGAAAAGGGGAACTCTCTCACACTGTTGGTGGGAATGTCAATTGGCACAGCACTATGAAAAACAGTAGGGGTATTCCTTAAAAAACTAAAAATAGGGTTGCCATATGATCCTGCAATACCACTCCTGGGCATATATTCAGAAAAGACAAAGACTCTAATTTAAAAAGATACCTGCATCCCAGTGTTCATAGCAGCACTATTTATAACAGGCAAGATATGGAAGCAATTTAAGTGTCCATTAACAGGTGAATGGATAAAGCAGATATAGCATATACATAATGGAATTTTACTCAGCCATAAAACAGATGAAATAATGCCATTTGCAGCAAAATAGATGGACCCAGAGATTATCATATTAAATGAAGTCAGACAGAGAAAGACAAATATATGATATCACTTACATGTGGAATCTAAAAAATAGACATGTTTTCTTTATGTAGTAGTCTAATTACAATGTGTAAGCTTCCACTCATCAGTCAGATCCAAGGTTCCTCAAAGCATTAAAAATCTCTTTCCTTTTATCTTGAGCGGTTCTCTGCACACACTGGATATGTAAGAATTTCTGGGTAAATTGAAATAAACAGAATCTTTATACATTCAACCCTTTTTAGTTTGGTTGTTGTTGTTGTTTGCTTTTTGTTTTGTGTTGGTTTTGTTTTGTTTGGGTTGTTTTTTTGTTTTTGTTTTTGTTTTTTGCTTTAATAGGAAGAAAACGTTTACACTTTTTACTTCCTTGCTCCACTGAAGATTCCACTCCCTCCATCTTTTAAAGTTGAGTATAGGATGTGTGATGTGAAGAAGTTAATCAGAATCTTCTCTTTAACAAGCCTCCTACCATAAAGGTATTCCTAGAAATTTGTGTTTCTCCCCTATCTCAAGGTGCTCATACAGGTCAGATGTTCTACAAATATTTGGGTTGGCAGGAGATAATGCTCATTTATTGTGATTCCTCTGGGGTGGAAAATAGCTCTTGGATATTCAGGGTCCTGCTCAACACTTGCCAAATTACAGCATAGGTATGCTGTTAATAAATTCCAAGTGTCAGATAGAAGTCATAGCTCTTGATCAGTGCCAAGGTATCCCATATCTCTGGACAGAAGATGATAATTCAGACTTTTTCTGGGAATGTTAAGATGCTAAGATTACCTTTAAAGACTGTTTGAGTTCTTCCATTTAAAAACATAGCTTGACATTTGTTTGTTATTTTGTTTTAGTGGTTTGAGAGGTTAAGATAATACAATTATCATATACAGGCTGGGATTATTGTATTTTGTTCAGGTTAAATGAACTTTCAAAAAATCTTCCCTCTGTTTAGAGGGGACGTCTCACTTGAAGAAGCCAACATACAAACAATTGGAGGAGGTCCCAGATGATGAGATAAGCTCCAAAGAAATAACACTGAATATCTTTTTTAATAATCAAATAATTACTAATTAAAAAAAGCTGACATATGCAAATAACTCTGCATTTCATCACTAAAGATCATTCCCTAGAGAACTGTAATTCCCTGAAGAGGAGAAATTGTGCTCACATCACTGTAAAGTCCATAGATGACCTGAAAGCACATACCAGGAAAAGACTAACATTTTACCAAGGAAGAACTGTCTTTGTCTGAAAATGGAACCAGGCATACTCTCCAGGTGGACAAGGAGGTTGACATTAGTCACTAAGTCAATACCAAAAGGCTCAAGTTGAGCAAGGGTCTTTGCATTCATAATTTCTACAGTGTTGTGCATCCATGTTGTTCATTTCTTTAAAATATATTTATTGACTGTCCACTCTGGGCTAAGCATTGTGTGAACTGATAGGAAGAAACTATCATGTGCAAAACACACATAGTTTCTGTCCTACAAAATTTCTTCGACACACAGACATAAATTCTTTATCTATTATATGCAAAACATTCTTGCAAATTAAGAAAAAATTACCAATACCACTCCAATAAGAGTAAAAAATTTTAATCAAAATCATGTAAAATTACATACCAATTATTAACAAATCATGAAAAAGGTATACTTTATGAATAAATAAAAACAAAGTATTTAGATATTGATTATCACATAGGTATGTAAAAACCATGAAAGAAATAGAATGCCTATGTCCACCCACATCTCAGCAAATGACCCAATTTCATTCCTTTGAATGGCTGAGAAATATTCCACTTTGTATATGCACCATATCTTCTTTATCTATTCATCTGGCAAGTGACATTTAGGTTGCTTCCATGTCCCGGTTATTGTAAATAATACTACAATGAACGTTGGAGTGAATGTGTCCTTTTGAATTACAGTTTGTGTCAAGATATATGTATAGTAGTTGTATTGCTGGGTCGTACAGTTATTCTATTGTTAGTTTTTTTAAGGAACTTCCATACTGTAGTCCACAGTGACTATATCAATTTACATTCTCACCAAGAGTGCAAGAGGGCCCCTTTTCTCCACACCCTCTTCAGCATTCATTGTTTGTAGATATGGGGGGAAGTAAGTCAGAAAGAGAAAAACAAATATAGCATATTAACACGTATGTGTGGAATCTAGAAAAATGGTACAGATGAATCTATTCGCAAAGCAGATATAGAGACACAGACAGAGAGAGCAAACAGATACCAAGTGGGGAAGGGACAGTGGGATGAATTGGGAGGTTGGGATTGCTATGTATACCTGCTGTGCATGGAGTATATAACTAGCAAGAGCCTGCTCTGTAGCACAGGGAACTCCACTGGATGTTCTGTGGTGACTTGGATGGGAGGGAATCTGGAAGGGAGGGGAGGTGTATATAGGTATGACTGATTCATTTTGCTGTACAGAAGAAACTAGCATTACCTTGTGAAACAACTATACTCTAATTGGAAAAAAAAAAAAGAACAGAATGCCTACTTTTGTAAGTATAAAGATGGTCTTTCACTTACTGGTTGATGAGAACTTAAATTGTAACAAAATTTCCAGGTAGTAATTTTGCAGTATCTACCAAAATGAAACCTAGGTTCAATCCCTGGGTTGGGAGGATCCCCTGGAGAAGGAAATAGCAACCCACTCCAGAATTATTGCTTGGAAAATTCCAAGGGCAGAAGAACCTGGTGGGCTACAGTCCACAGGGTTGCAAAGAGTCATACATGACTGAGCAGCTAACACTTTCACTTTCACCAGAATGAAAAGTAGCTTCACCCATGTCCGGATAATTCAAACTTTAAGAATCTATCCTAAGAAATAGCAGCACAAGATACATTCTATTGTAGCATTTTTGTAACAACAGCAACAACAAAAAATAAGTCTAAATGTCCATTAACAGAGAATGAGTGTAATGAATCAAAGGCTAATCACATAATGGAATACTATGTATCTGTTTAAAATAATGAGATCAGTATTAAGGCAAAGCATGAAAATGATGCTCTATAAAAACAGACCAGAATGACCAGAAGAGCATCCCCTAACAGCCAGGTCTTTACTTTGGTATTTCTGATAACTTTAATGCATAACCCTCTGGTTTGGCTGCACCCCTCAAGGCCATGCTTTGAAACTCCTGGTAAAGCTTCTCCTTGGCTCCTGGTGAACGCTTCTCACCACCCATTCTTCTCCCCATCAACACTGCCTCCCATACAATGAAGTGATCATATTACCTGTTCCTGGAGAACATCTTACACTCTCATGCACTGACTTCTACCCCATATCGATCCCTACTATACCATTAAGGAAGTGAGGACCAGCTTTGAGTGTCTGGTGAATGCTTATCACAGGAAGGGGAGGTCCAAGATTCAGTACAGTTTTTTTTTTTTTTTTAAAATCTTAAATACTAAGATCTTCAATATACTCTTAAATTGACAATTTTTAGTCTTACCATTTGTATGCTTCTTGCACAAACTCTTGTCAAGAGAGAAGAGGAATGAAAGTATAAACTTGTGGGTCATGAGCTAAGGGTTGATTTCAGCCTATCTCTTATGGCTTCATGGAGAAGGCAATGGCACCCCACTCCAGTACTCTTGCCTGAAAAATCCCATGGACGGAGGAGCCTGGTGAGCTGCAGTCCATGGGGTCGCAGAGTCAGACACAACTGAGGGACTTCACTTTCACTTTCCACTTTCATGCATTGGAGAAGGAAATGGCAACCCACTCCAGTGTTCTTGCCTGGAGAATCCCAGGGACGGGGGAGCCTGGTGGGCTGCCGTCTATGGGGTCGCACAGAGTCGGACACGACTGAAGCAACTTAGCTTGTGGCTTCAGCGGGGTGATCCAAACCCAAGCACCCGAGGAGGTGCTGCATATTCAGCTCTGGCATTAGATTCTCTTTGGGCATCAGATATGGTGGGTAAAGCACAATCAGGGAGTGTGGAAATATTCATTCAAGCAGACAGAACTGGAGAGACCCTGATGATCCTCTCTGTCTTCATTAATTCAACACACCCAGCTCTGGTCGGGATTTCCTCTGAGGGTATAGAAGCGAGCACAATAAATATGATGCCTGTTGTCACAGAGCTTGCTGTCTTACAAGGGTGATGCATAATTCTGCTTTGGAATGGAATGCTGGAGAAAGAGCACACAGCAGCAGGATACACACACACACACACATCATACACAAAGGCACAAACTTTCTTTTCACTTCTCATCACTCATTTTGAAACATCTTGTATTTTTTTTTCCCTAGAAAATCGGTCTCTGTAACCATGGAAATGGCTGTTGTTTTCAGTCCAAGGGGAAATAGGATTGTGTGTTTAAGGAGATACTGAATAAGCTTTGATTGCTGCTTGAGTGGAACTTTCAATTTCAACTCTTCACCACTCAAAGCTCCCACAGTCAACTAAAGTGGCCACAGGAATCATAGGCTACAGACCCTACCCCTCAATTCCTTTAGTCCAGCTGCAAGCTGGCTTCACCCCTGCTGCACCCTTGGAGTGAACAGCATCAGTGAAGGTAACCAATCTCCCCCATCCCCATTCCTGAAAGACCACATGCAGCACAGATGGGAGGTGGCAGCACCACTCTGAGTCACAGCCCCTCATCCCTGCTCAGGAGTCTAAAGCCAACTGACTCCTGAGCAGAGAACTGGGGGAGTCTCCCAGGCTGCAGAAGCATCTGACTCTTTTCCCAGATACTCTCTGGGGGTCGGATGCTGAGCTTGGCAAGACAGCTATGGAGCCGCCAGAATGATTGCTTGGGAAGAGCTGACTGGACAAAAGTTGAGACCACTTGACCTGAAGTTAACCTTATGTTTTCATCTCTTTTGCACTATGTACTTTTTGATAAATCCTATAAATCTTCTCTTGTTTAGGTGGCAGGCAGTTGGGATGGTTTTTTTTGCTTTTGGCAAATCCTCAAAGGGGAAAAGCAACCCATCCATCCAGAAGAGAGCAGAAATAGGGCAACATAGGAGCAAAGTTGAATTCCTTAGCAGTGGACAGAGCTTAGGAGGAGGGTCTGTGTTTTTCACCAGAAGCCCCTTGATGGGCCCCAGAAGACAGGAGCACCCAGAGAGGGCCGTGGGGGTTCCATGTGGTTCTGGGCCCAAGGAAAGAGTTGCCATCACATACAAATACAAGCACCACAAGCAAGCACACTGCTAAGGATAACCCTGCATCCCAGCTACTTCTTTTTCCTTTTGAGATTTTTATGTTCACTCACCAGCTTCCTGGCCTTTCTTTGCTTTATTGATCTTGGTAAAGGTAGAGAGGGGCTTCCCAGATGGCGCTAGTGGTAATGAACCTGCCTGCCAATGCAGGAGACATAGAGACATGGGTTCAATCCCTGGGTTGCGAAGATGCCCTGGAGGAGGGTATGGAAACCCCCTCCAGTATTCTTGCCCGGAGAATCCCAGGCACTGAGGAGCCTGGCAGATTACAGTCCATGGGGTCACACAGAGTCGGACATGACTGAAGCAACTTAGCAAGCAAAGGGGGAAAAGAAAATGGAAAGACCACCAGAAAAACTAATCTACATTAAAAAGGACAGAAACGTATGCATGATAGGAAAAGTAAACAGACAATAGAGCCAAAGAGAGAAGAAGGGGAGAGAGGAAAGAGTCAGCCTCGGTAGGTAGTTTTTACAGAGGGTTTCTGAGAGTTAGTAGCTGTGAAAGGAGAGATCAAGGGGCAGCTTCAGCATCACTTATAATGAAAAGGTAAGAAAGAGACCAAGGAAAGGAATTGCAGAGTTTTAGATGTGGGTTAGCTAGTAATCCCTATTTAGTGCTTCTTAAAGAGCCCTCAATAAAGGGCTCTTTGGAAGTCATTCTAGTTTTACTTCTGAAAGCAACTTCCCGTATTTGGGCCAGTTTTATGTGGATTACATGTGATTAAGCAAATGTGGCTCGGTGGATTTTCAAGTGCCTGACACCCAGCCATTCCACAGGCTGGAGTCTGAGCAAGCTGAAAGCCTGCGATTCCGAGCCTACAGCAGTCTGGGTATGCTCAGTCTGGACATTGAGAATCCTCAGTGACTGTGGCTAAGAGGGTTCAGAAAGGTGGAGATCATGTGCTGTGTTTTTTTTTCTCCCAAGACAGTCTGTCTGTGTAGCAGCTTTTCTCTGCCAACCTTGGCTCCATGGGTGGCTCTGCTCAGTTGCTGCAGCCACTCTGGACACTGTTGGCCATTACCTCCTCCTTGGAACAACCTCTGCATGGCTTCCATAACACCTGTCTCAGTTTCACTCAGCCTTGCTGGGAGCCCCTTCCCAGCCTTCTTCACTAGTTCCTCCTCCTCCCAATTCTGAGCTCAGGCCATTTCTCTGCCCACATCACTCCCTGAGTCATCTTATCTGTCTTCATGGCCTTAAAAGCAAACAAGTGATGACTCAAGATTTAAATATCTGGCCTGAACATCTCTCTCTGATCTCCAAAACCACATTTACAACTGCCCACATGACATCTCCATCAGGTGCCCAACAGGAACCTCAAACATCACAAGGCCAAGGTTGAAATTTCTCCTTGGCCCCTTCCCTTTATCTCCAAACCTCTCCCCATACAGCTCAATGTCTTGATAAATGCAGCTCATCTGTTTAAACTGCTCAAGACAAAAAACCCAAGTCATCTTTAAATTCTCTTTTTCTCGTACTCCCCTAATCCAATCCATCAACAAACCCATTGTTCATTTTCAGAATGTAGTCAAAGTCTGACCACTTTCATCCCCCCTCACTACCACCACCATCCTGCTTCAGATCACCACCAATTCTAGCTTGAATTCCCACAAAGCCCCCACCGTGTCCTGCTTCTGCCTCTGCCAGTCAGCAGCCAAGGTAACCTTTCAAAATGCAGCAGGATAACATCATGCCTCCACTTAAAGCCAGCCACCAACTTCCTGGTCCTAAATAAAACGCTGCCCATGCACAAATACACACCTAGGTACTTTCTTCCCTCTTACTTGCTGTATTTTTCCACAGCACCAATCATGAATATATTATATATTTAAATATCTGTTTTCTGTCTCCCCTCCTAGATTCTAAGCTCTTTAAGAGTAGGAATTTCTCCTGCTTTGTTGTATCTCTTATGCCTAGAATTTTCTGACATATGGTACTTACTAAATTAACATTAAATTAATAAATAGATTACTTTTCTAAACTGCATGCTTCCTTTTCCCAAGACAGGATATACCTTGCAAGAAACAAAGTGAGAAATAGGGTAGCATCCTTCGCAAGTAGTTGCTATTCTCACACCGGAGTATTGTATTCTCTTTCCCAGGGAGTCCTACTTGGTTTGATGATTTGCTTTGACTAAGAAAACAGAAATATAGGGCCTCCCTGGTGGCTCAGTGGAAAGAGTCTGCTTGCCAATGCAGGAGACATGGGTTCAATTCCTAGTCTGGAAAGATCCCACGTGCCATGAGGCATGTGGGCTGCGAGCCACAACTACTGAAGCCCGCATGCCTTGAGCCCATGCTCCACGACAACAGAAGCCACTGCAGTAAGAAGCCCAAACACCAAAAGGAAGAGGTAGCCCCTACTCGCCACAACTAGAGAAAGCCCGCACACAGCAAGGAATGCCCAGTGCAGCCAAATAAATAAAACCATTCATAAAAAAAGAAAATAGGAGCGTAAGTAATGGATACCACTCATAAGCGGAAGTTTTAGGAGCCACAGTGTAGTTCCCCAACATTCTCATCCCAGATAGAGGCTAACCCTTCATCTTTAGTCTTAGGATGAAGATATGGGACACAAGCACACTCCATCCATTATAAAGACATAGGATATGAGAAATAAAAGCTCTGTGTTATACGTCACTGCACTCTGGGGCCAAGGGCTATGCAGCATATGGTAGCCTACATTTGATAAAGGTATGGGAGGGGGACATTCACTGGCTCATGGGCATTTGTGTGACACTCTGTGTCCCTGCCTTGGTGAGTGTGTGCTCGCTGGAATGAGTGTGCTCATTCTGCTTGGGACTTTTTCAGGGATGACCCTCCATTTCTCCAGTCTTAAGGGGACAGGTAGGGGGGCCACTCTAGCACATTACCCATCCCATAGAGGTATATATACCCATCCCAGGTATAATGTGGCTGTTTCACTTTTCCATGATGTGAGTCAGGGTCGGTGATATTGACACACTGCATTGGCTATAATTTCCAAACGTGCTGGTAGACCTTCCTCGTTCTGAGAAACTGAGGAAAGAAAGGAGCCAGCTGACTAGCACTGAGTGCTCACACTGGGCCCAGGTGCTCTGTCGGGGGCTCAGAGGCTGAGCAATGCTTCCAACCTCTGAGATGAGCCAGGGAAGAATGATAACTAGAGGTTATGCCAGGAGGTGATGCTGGCCATGGATCTCATCTGTGTCTGCTATTTCATGACTAAAGGGTAGATCCTCCAAACATTGAACTGAGAACAGCTTCTCCCAGATGACAGTCTAAATCATAAGCTCTGGCTGTATATGTGTGTGTGTGTGTGTGTGGCTGTTTCTCAGGCCTCCTTATAAACCAGACTTTGAGAAATTTAGAACCAATATTTCCATAGATCCATTCACATCCCTTGTGATTTCAAGGGTCTCTGTCTTAGGACAATGTCCTCCCATCCCCCAGCATCTTTTGGACCTCAGAGAACTGAGCAGCAGGGCAGGGCTGGATTGCTGCATCCCACACTCTCTCCTGGCCATTCCCTGAGGTCTGGCTTGCCTCAGACAGATGTTAGGAAAATGTTTTGCATTTTATTTCCCACAGAACAATGCTTCTTCTCCTTTCCAACAAAGGGAATTTTCCATCATAAGAAACAAAGTACCTCTTGTGAATTAATGAGACAAGAAAGAAGGACTTGAGCTTCTTGTGAAGGCTCTGGGAGGGGCTGAGCTGACCATGAAATATTTAGAGGCATTTTTTTCCAAAGTAGCCGGCCACAGTAAATGGGTAAAAATCAAGAGCTGTTTTCCAGAGCCTACAGAGAGTGAAACTTGCAGCTGGGGCCCAGGAATGATGTCTCACCTTGGCCTCCACGCCTCTGCTCCAGCACGGAGTGTCTGCTTGGTCCTCTCCAGTCTGTTAAAGCTTCCCTCTTTAAAGTTGAGTTCTGTCAGTTGCAATTATAGCCCTGGCCAATGGACATGGGGGACTTGATCAGGTTAGGCCAGCAGTACAGAGACCAAACAGATTGTGTTCATCATTCACCTTGTATGTGCTCAGCTGCTAAGTCGTGTCTGGCTCTTTTGTGACCCCATGGACTGTAGCCCATCAGGTTCCTCTGTCCATGGGCTTTCCCAGGCAAGAATACTGGAGTGGGTTGCCCTTTTCTTCTGCAGGGGATCTTCCTGACCCCAGAGATAGAACCCATGTCATCCAACTCTCCTGCATTGGCAGGTGGATTCTTTACCACTGAGCCACCTGGGAAGCCATCGCTGTTAGTCAATTCTGAAGCAAAGATCCTGTGCAGGCTCAGGTCTTGCAAGATGGGTTTGCCCCTGAAGCCTCAGGGATAAAACACCATCCTCACATACAGCTATGTCCTGGGATGAGCATCTGTCACATTATTCTGGTATCTAAGGAGCTTACAGCCAGGTCATCTAGTCACAATCTCATTTGCTGTGCATAAAACTCACTTTGTTGCTATTCTTACCAGCAGACCTAGAGTCCCACAGAGAATTAGATTGGATTAGAGTGAGCAAGAGAGCCACCATATATAATCATTATCTTTGCAAAGCTCCAGGTTACAAATAATAGCCTCCAGGACAGGTGCAGCCCTGCAAATGTGTTAGGTTCTGTCCACATGTTTTCAACCAAGCTACACAATAATTTTTTTAAATGGGATATACCATTTAAATTCTGGTTATTCGTTTAAAAAATTTTAAATTTTATATCAGAGTACAACAGATTATAGTTTCAGGTAGACAGGAAAGGGATTCAGCCATATATACACATGTATCCATTCTCTCCCAAACTCCCCTCCCATTCAGGCTGCCACATAACACTGAACAGTTTCCCATGCTGTATCATAGATCCTTGTTGTCTATTCGTCCTAAATATAGCAGTATGTACATGTCAATCCCAAACTCCCTAACTATCCCTCCCCACCAATCCTTGCCCCCTGGCAACCATGAGTTCATTTTATAAGTCTGTGGGTCTATTTTTGTTTTGTAAATAAGTTCATTTGTATTATTTAAGATTCTGAATATAAGGGATGTCATACAATATTTCTCTTTCTCTATCTGACTTACTTCACTCAGTATGACAATCTCCAGGTCTATCTATGTTCCTGCAAATGGCATTATTTCATTCCTTTTAATGGCTCAATAACATTCATTGTGTATATGTACCACATCTTTATCCATTCCTCTGTTGATGGATATTTTGTTTGTTTCCATGTCTTGGCTATTGTAAACAGTGATGCAATGAACATTTGGGTACATGTACCCTTTCAGACCATATACATGGTTATTCTTAAACTTTGAAATATCTGGTAATATGGGCTTCAGAATTTAACATGTCAATGATATGACAGAACTGAACAGCTAATTGCTGGACTTGAAACTAACATATATTCTCCCACTTACTGGAGTCCCTACCACTTCTTATTGTATTATTCACAACATATCTCTTGTGGTCAAATGACTCTGTGACCTTAAGAATCATGGTTTAGTGACGCAACTGCTTAGGACACTTGGATACTCTAATATTTTAGTTTTCTCTCAGGTGGAATGAAAAGCACGTTGGTCTCTGGTTGGGATATGGTCTCCGCCCTCCCCTCTGTATAGCACCTTCATTGTCCCAGGAACTAGGCACTGCTTCTCAGATTCTCTTTTTGTTATTCCAATGAAGATTTTGATTAGAGATGTCTTCCCTGGGGCTGTTAGGATTACAGAGGTCTTCTCTGGACTTCCTCTCATCCTCTTGCTTTGAGTGGCGGCCAGTTTGGAAGGGGCATTTTGAGGAGGAAATGCAGCTTGGTTGATGGTTTCACTGTTTTCTGGTACGGCACCATGTTCAGCCTGTTCACAGGCTTGCTACCTCCTCCTGAGCAGGAAAGTTCCTGCCAGTGGGTAGGGGTTTCATAGTGATGTGTCAATATCATTCCAGAGTGTCCTCTAGATATACAGAGCAGTAGGCAAAAGGTTTAGACTAAAACAGCCCATCAGATACTTACATTTCCCTGAATATACCCAGAACCGTCACTTGTGTCCCCTACTACTACAGGAAAAAAAGGATGTTCCCTCTCTCTCATCATTAAAACACAACGTAAGCAAAAGTGGGCACTGGACAGTAATGATTCACCTACTCTGTTCTGCTTCTGTGTTCACTGCCATGCTCATTGGACTAGAAGTCTTCACCCGAACTCTCATCCAGACAGTGGCAGCCTTGATCTTGCAAGCTACTAAAACTCAGAAGTGGGTTTCATATCTGATGTCAAATGAACTGATGCCGACAGTTCTCTCTGGATTCAGGAGTCTGCCCAATACTGAGATCTGCTCCTGCATTAAACAAGTGACCTGCCCTATAGGTCATGCTTTTCATAGAACCCCAGTATCACTGAGCTTGGGTTAGAAGGTGGATGTTCTCTAACTGTCTGCTTCCTATCTGTTTCTTTCTCTCAGTGTCTAGCCTCTGAGCTCAGCTCACTAGCTTCTGTTTTGAAGAGATTCCATCGAGTCAGCTGGTTGGGCTAGTTCTGGTCATAGCAGGGCCATGCATCAAAACTCAAGTTGGTTGGTTACTAAGAATTTCTTTCCTGTTGCTTCCTCATAGAGCATTCAGATGAATACAGACGAAACAAAGGGAAATAGATTATAGCCCATTATCAGAGAGTGAAAAAGTTGGCTTAAACCTCAACATTCATAAAACTGAGATCATGGCATCCGGTTCCATCACTTCATGGCAAATAGATGGGGAAACAGTGGAAACAGTGGCTGACTTTATTTTTCTGGGCTCCAAAATCACTGCAGATGGTGACTGTAGCCATGAAATTAAAAGACACTTACTCCTTGGAAGGAAAGTTATGACCAATCTAGACAGCATATTAAAAAGCAGAGACATTACTTTGCCAACAAAGGTCTGTCTAGTCAAGGCTATGGTTTTTTCAGTAGTCATGTATGGATGTGAGAGTTGGACTATATAGAAAGCTGAGCGCTGAAGAATTGATGCTTTTGAACTGTGGTGTTGGAAAAGACTCTTGAGAGTCCCTTGGACTGCAAGGAGATCCAACCAGTCCATCCTAAAGGAGATCAGTCCTGGGTGTTCACTGGAAGGACTGATGCTGAAGCTGAAACTCTAATACTTTGGCCACCTGATATGAAGAGTTGACTTATTGGAAAAGACCCTGATGCTGGGAAAGATTGAGGGTGGGGGGAGAAGGGGACAACAGAGGATGAGATGGATGGCATCACCAACACAATGGACATGGGTTTGGGTGGACTCCAGGAGTTGGTGATGGACAGGGAGCCCTGGTGTGCGGCAGTTCATGGGGTCACAAAGAGTCGGACAAGACTGAGTGGCTGAACTGAACTGAACTGATTGGTTCTCTAGAAAAGAGCCCTGATATATTTCATTATTAATTTAGCCTTCAGGAAAGAGCTGAGGATCAAATACTTACCTTGTCCACAAATGACTGTTTAGATGTAAATCAGATCACATCCCTCTTTTCTCAAGGAGCCTCCAACAGCTACCTGCTGCACTTAGAATAAAAGCAATGTTTTGCCCACGGCCCACATGGCTGGCGTGTCTTGGTCCTGACCTATCTCCTCCAGCCCCATCTCACTTATGTTTCTCCTTGTGTGTCATGATCCAGGATAATCAACTTCTTACAGTTCTTGAAAGCCCATGCACAGATTTCCTCTTCCAGACTTCCATACATATAGCCCTTATACCTCTGCCTAGCTCACTCTACTCATGGATTCTCATAGAACTCAGCTCTCAGCTTCACAGCAAGGCATTTTCTGCTGATCCTTTAAGAGCTGGTCACTCTTAATTCCCATCTTTGTACTGTACAATTTTCTCTCATAGTACTTAGCAAAACTGGCAACTTCACAGTAATTTTTTAATTGTGTATTGTATGCTTGCCCAACTAGACTGGTTCCTGAGGCTGGAGATCATGTCTTTTCTATATATTGATACATCCTCATTGCTTGGCACACAGTAGAATTTCAGTACCCCCTTTTGGATATACAAACAAATTCCAGACTTGCAAAAATGAGTAAAATACTTAGTAGCATTCAGTCAAATCCCATTTTATGAAATTTAATTTCATAGTTACCATAAATTTGTAACTATAAATAGGGAAGCCTAGAATGCTGTCTTCTGGTTCCCTGTCACCTCAGGCTTGAAATGATTTTATCCACTGAGTTTTGGGTAGACCCATTTGGCATGTGATGTTCATCTGCACAGAAGCAATCCCTGTAAAACAGCCTCTGTCTCTAAGTTGGAGTAGAAGTGCATGTGTAGCTCTATCCCATTCAAACTGTCTTAAGACTGCCCACCTTTGAGTTCAGGGACTGACTGCCCAGGTTTGGATCTCAGCATGATTACAAACAGAATTCTCTATAACTTCTATTTTGCCACAGGCTTTGTTTTTCTTATATTGAGGCTTCCTCTGTGAGTTGAAGGCAATCAAAACAGCACTTTAGAGAAGATCAAGAAAAACAAAAGTATTAACAGCAAATATCTTCCTCTAAACGTCACTGGGACCCTAAAAAGCACTGAAGAGTAGGATGAAGACCAGAGGTTCGGCATTTGACACTTTTTTTTTTTAATTATGACACAGAGAACATGAAGTATGAACACCTTACTCAGAATCTATCCTTTAACAATGAGCATATTACTTAGCTGTCAAGGAAGAAGAATACTCTTGATATCTCAGGGTTGTTTTGAAGATTTAATGTGACAAAAGGGCATCCCAAATTGTGTCTTGATCAAAAACACATTAATTTCACTCTTTTGCTGATCTTCAGAGGTCATGCTTCATCTCCAGTTGTAGAAAGAATCAAGGCCCCTTTGGGAAATTTCCTGTGAGATAACCCAAAAGAGGAGGGTCTCTAAAGCATTACAGAAAGCACATCCCCCCACAGTGGGAAAAAACTCAGTCTCAGAAAATTATAAAATACTACTTAGTAGGGCAGCCTCTGAAAATAACACACAAATGAAACTCTATCACTCCGTGACTGGACAACTTTGTCGCAAGCCTCTTCTTCCTCTCTCCACTCAAACTGATACGTCACCCATTGTTTGCGGAGGGATCTACCCGGTTTCTTCATTAATTTTCAGAGTATTCCCAAAGACATAGTCATTACTGCAGTTTGTAGGTACCAAATTTAATCAATATTTTCTGTGAATCTACTTTCTATGAATGCCATATGAAAAGGGAATTTTTTTTCCTACTTTGTCTCATTTCTTGAAGTCCTCTTGGTCAGATCCTCAAGGGGGACCAGAAGTGGGAGACAAAGGAAACTTCTTGTCCAGTTGGTGTCTGTGCATTTTTTGAGAGAGAGAAAACACTCGTATGGACACCTGAGTCATCCTTCTGGCCTCAACTTCAGCTTCTGCTCGGCCTCTGTGTAGGTTTACTGGAGTCTCAGCTGCCTTTTCCAGCTATACATTCAGCAGTGACTTTTGGGGCACTTTTTGGTCCACCTGAAGATTCTAATATTGTATTATTTTTGAAACAAATTATATTTCCCCAAATGGATTAGAACACTTTCATCCCACATCCCCATCACCGACCTTGCTCTTCAGCATCAACAGGTAGAGTCTTTCTCCAATCCCTCTTGAATCTGGGCAGGAATGTGACTCCTATGGAATCAACAGAATGCGGACGAGTGATGCTATGTGACTTGTAAGGCTGAGTCATAGAAGGTGATGGAGTCGCCATTCTTATGATCTGGACACTGACTTATGGAGCCCTGAGTCATTGTGCAAAATGTCCAACTATGCTGAGACCCACGTGATAGAAAGGTCATGTATGGACATACACCAGTTCAACAGCTCAGATGAATTCCCAGTAGAAAACCAACAATCACTATTAGTTTTGTGAATGAGTTGTTCTGCATATCCAGCCTATCAAGCTTTCATAGTCTTGCAGCTCCAGCCAGCATCTGACTGTAGCTACATGACAGAACCCAAGTAATATGAGCGTTTTCCAAATTTCTGACCCATAAGATTTTGAGCAAAACAGAGGTGGTCTTACAGGTGGCTCAGTGGTAAAGAATCTGCCTGCAATGTGGGAGGCCTGAATTCAATCCTTGGGTTGGGAAGACCCTGGAGAAGGAAATGGCAACCCACTTCAGTATTCTTACTGGGATAATCCCATGGGCAGAGGAGCCTGGTGGGCTACAGTGCATGGGATTGCAAAGAGTCAGACACGACTGAGCTACTAGCATTTTCTTAAGTTTTAGAGGAATGTGTTAGGCAGCAGTAGTAACTAGAATAATCCTAGATGAGACATACTAAGTAGGTTTCCCTTGCACATGGTTTACTTGGATTAACTCTACTTTTAATCTTATGCCCTAGGAGAGGGGAGGGGGCTTAAATAGATAACTCATTTGAAGCTCCCATCAATCTATAGTATGCCTGGAATTAAATAAACTTCCATGTGTCAGCTGCCATTGAAGATATGGAACATGTGTGTCCATGACAAAAGTATGTTTGTTGGAGGGTATATTAGACAAGCTAGTCAAAAATGTAGTATCTATTTTGATGGGAAATCTTTTTTTTTCTTTATTGGAAAGACTATCTAATTTCCTCACTCAAAAAGGCTTTGGGCCATAGTCCTTGAAGCCTGGATAAGGTGGTTTAAAGACTCAGATATCCCTGGCCACTGCAGAGTCTCAGCAATGAGGGATTACCAGGAGCTTATTTATCTGTGTAGAATGTCACCAAGAAAGGGTTTTGGGGATTCAAAAGAAGGAAGCCCAGCTTTTGGTTTCCTTAGGGCTGTGAATCAGGAGTGAAAGCTCCCACGAGCCTTTCTCACGTCTAAGTGCAGACTATATCCGGCATCAGGGAAAGATTAAAAAGGAAGAGACACGGGGAACCAAAGATTTTGCACACTTAATGTTCATTTGAGTACTGAAATCACTATATCATCTTAACTCTACAAACCAAAGTAAAGAGACTAGAAGTCTGCGTTGAAGATAAGAATTGTGTCCTATTGCTCCTATTAAAGTTAAGCACCCAGTGAAACCAGTGAGAATATAGCTTAAGGCTTGCATGGATTACAAAACAAATCCAAATTACATTTCTAATTAGCTCATAAAGAAAGAATAATTCTATACAAATAAGCAGAGGTAGGCCAGAGTGAATGGGTTTATGTTTTAAATTCAAGGCATTTGAAAAATGTTTCTTGGTGGGAAATTGAATACCACTGAGACTTCTTAAGTTTGGAGTAGTGGGACAATACTGGGGCTTCCCAAAGAGGTTCAGCGGTTAAGAATCTGCTTGCGAATGCAGGGGACGGCATGGGACACGGGTTCGATCCCTGGTCCAGGAAGATAGCGCATGATGCAGGGCAACTAAGCGCTTGGGCCGCGACTACTGAGTCCACGTGCCACGATTACTGAAACTTGTGCATTCTAGGGCCCGCGTGCGGCAACTACTGAGCCTACATACCGAAGCCAGTGAAGCCTGCACGCCTATAGCCCCTACTCCGCAAAAAGAGCAGCCATCGCGATAAGAAGCCCATGTACCAAAACCAAGAGTAGCTCCCGCTCACCACAACTCGAGAAAGCCTGCAAGTAGCAATGAAGACCTAATACAGCCTATATATATATATATGAATGAAACCAACCAGAAATCACGGATCTACTACATTTCATGAATTTATTTCCTTTACATCCCATTGAAATAAGTGTAAAATCTTCTGAAGAAAACAAACAAGTAAAATTTTCTTGAATCTGAAAGGATAATTAACAAAATATCTGGCCTGACTTCTATCTGAATATGACTCTTCAAATACTATGCATGTTGCTGGTGAGAGGTTTTGCGATGCAGCTTCCTCTGAGAAGTGCTTGAATCACAATCATCTTAAAGATACTCAACTATCAACTAAGCAGCTGGAACTCTGCTTAAAAGATTTTAAAAAATTTTTTTGATAAGCTGTATGTATTAACTGCAAGAATACTCTGGAAGATATAAAACCAGAATTGAAAATAGGCAGTGACAAGCCAGATTTGCCTAAAAGGTACTTTTTGAACTGTTAATTATTTTTCCTTTTCTCCAGGTAATTCATTTTTACAAGGTCATTGCCTTGGGAAAAGAATGTGATGAGGGAATAAAGTGGGAGTCGATTAGGGCCAAGATCTTGGCTTCGGTTTGCAGCATCCCTAGTCCTTAACGTGACGAAGATCTATCTTGTGTGTAAGCATCACACATGGGAGACACATGGTGGTCTCCTTCCAAAAGCCTCCTGGGCCAAAGGGTGGGGAGGAGCTGGAGGGGGATGGGAGTGACGTATGAAAGCAGAGCAATTAGTGACCTCAGAAGATGTGCTTACTGCAGGGTTCAGTTCTGTTCCCTTGGAGCAGCTCCCTCTTCCATCATTTCTGTTTAATCATAGAAGTCCTTTGTTCTCCTCAGCTTATGACTCTGATATGAAAGGTCTTCCTTTTTCATATACAATGGCAATTGTATTTCTTTTTTTATTTTTTAGACAGGCTGCATGGTATGTGGGGTTCCAGTTTCCCTGGACCAGGGATCAAACGTACACTCCTGTCTTGGGAGCTTGGAGTCTTAACCACTGACACAGCCAGGGAAGTTCCACAGTTGTACTTCTTATTAACATTTTAATATATGTTAAATCTATAGCTATGTTCTCTGTTTTATTCCAGATATAGGTGATATAATCCTCTCTTTACTCTTATGTTCATCTTTGCTAAGGAAATGTCAATTTTAATAATGTTTCACAGAAATGGAATAGCTCCAGGAGAGGTTAGTGAGGTAGGCAGGGCCAAACCATTTAGGAGCTGGGAGGCCACAGCCACAAGCAATGGGACACCATCAGAAGGTTTTAGGCAGGGAGGGACACAATTATGGTCCACATTTTGCAAAGATGACTAGTGGGCAGGATGAGCCATAAGGGCAAGTGTGGAAATTGGGAAGCCAGTTGGGAACTGGCTAATTGCTCAGGCCAGAGGTTACGGAGACTTGGATGTGGCAAAGTTGGTGAAGATGGAGAAACACAAGATGAAGAATGCCTCTTGGAGGTAGAACCTGTGGGATCCACTCAGAATCTGTACTGAGGTCAGTGATACACCATGCCTGGTTCTAGGCCCTTTGCATATTCACTCATTGGGTCATTTAACCAACAGTAGCCCTGCCTACTCTCACATGCTCGATCCCTGGGTGGGGAAGATCCCCTGGAGGAGGAAATAGCAACCCGCTCCAGTATCTTTGCCTGGAAAATCTCATGGACAGAGGAGCCTGGTGGGCTACAGCCCATGGGGTCACAAACAGTCGGACATGACTGAAGCAACTGAGCACTCACAGAAATAGTATTTGACTTTGTTGATTTTAAATCAAGTACTATAGATAAAATAAATTAATTATAAATAAATAAAATACTCCTTCTTTTGTGTCTTTTTCCCCTGACTTTTGTGATACATGCTTAGAACATCTAGTTTCAGTCTTTTATGATGTATCAAGTTAAGTTGTAGTATTCCTCTAAGCCTAGCTTTAGTTGTAGCCCACAAGTATTTAAATGCTACATTTTCATGGTTATTTGAGTCAAAGTATTTTCAAATTTACATTGTGATTTATTCTTTGGCCCACTGTTTATTTAAATGTATTTTACTTGATATTCAAGAATTTGGGGATTTTATTTATGGATACGTTTCACTGTGGTCAGAGAATATACTCTGTTTGACTTAAAATTTTTGAAATTTGTGGAGGTGGCTTTCAGGCCCATCATGTGGTCTATTTTGATAAAAATTTCGTGTGTAAAAGATAATGCATTCTGGAGGGTTTGATTATATTTACATAATCAGACAACATTTGTTTCTATTTGTTAACACATTTTTTGTTATTATGAAAGTCTTCTATAGTTCCACTTATTTCTTATCAGTTACTGTAAGAGAGATGCTAAAATCTTCAGTATGATTTTGGATTTGCCA
Organism: Bos mutus; assembly: GCF_027580195.1. Taxonomy (NCBI): domain Eukaryota; kingdom Metazoa; phylum Chordata; class Mammalia; order Artiodactyla; family Bovidae; genus Bos; species Bos mutus. Next base: position 4,342,486 of record NC_091644.1, on the reverse strand, counting down.
AGATCTTTTACATACATCATTTTGCCTTATGTATGTATTTAAGCTTGTGTAATTCATCTTACGTACAAATTTATGTTTCTATAATTTCCAACTGCACAAAGCCTTTAATCATCACAATGTGTGTCTTTTCATAATTTTATTTTTTATTTTCTTGTGGGAGTACTGGCAACAAATGTTGTGTGTCTGTAAAGTATTTTCCCATCATTTTTGCAATATTGAACAACAGGTCAGTGAATGTTTTCTTTTAGAATTTGGTCTTGTTTTACCCTCTGCTGTTTGTGTCCATCTAACTCCTGCTACTGTGAATTTAATGAGCCTTCTTTTCCTCTGGCTGCATTTAAGGTTTTCATTTTGACTTTGGTTACAGCAGCTTTTCTATACTGTATTCAGGTGTTGATTTCAGATTTATTCTGCTATGGCTTGCAGAATCTCTTGATTTTGGTCTTCAGGTCTTTCATTACATTTTGTGAAATTCTTAGCCTATAACTCTTCAGATATTCCTTACAGCTACCATGCCCCTCTTTTTCCCCCTCTCTCTCTCTTTCTTCCTGAGATTTCAGTCACACATGTTTAGACCTCTTAGCATGGTACGTTTTTTTGCTTCGTATATTTATCCTTGTGATTCAATCTACATATTTTCTACTGCATATTTTATTTCACTCTTTCAGTTCACGATTAGTTCTGTTGCAACAAACTTCCATTGCACCCATCTACTGCAATTATTTCAGTTCTAAAATTTCCATTTTATTCTTTTGTAGGTTGCAGTTCTCCACTGAAACTTTTTATTTTCTTGAACACAGTAACAATTGTTTCTATACAGTGCCTCTCTGATAACTCCAAATGCTGGAGTTACATTGTATATCTGAAAGGTTGTTTTTTTCCCCCATTATGACTCTGTTCCTTTTCTTTTTTTTTCCTTGATTTTCAGCCATATAGTCATATTTTTCTTCTGTCATGTTTAGTTAGTTTTACTGTATATTTTAAAAATATAGTGGCTTCAGATGATTTATAGTCTTCCAGATAGAATTGAATTTTCTTCTGACAGACTACCTTGAGAAGTCTACATTGATTTCGTCAGGAGTTAAGATGGCTTCAGCTTGTGTTTCCGGCTTTGTGAGGACTGGCCTCCTTCCAGTTTGCTCTAATTCTTAGGAGGAGTGGTTCAAGGGTCTCAACTAAAGGTCTGTGTTGTTTCCCAGATCCTTCCTCCATGACAGGCTTTAAAATTCACCCTCTCTCTCCTAAAGTTTGCCTTCCAATCTCTCCCTCTCTCTCTGATATTACATACATCTCTCAGCTTTTTAATGTTTCAAATATCTCTCTGGTTTCTCAGCCTCTTAGGAATTGGTAAATGCCTCCAGAGAAAACTTCATGCAGAATGTCAGACTCACTTTTCTATGATACTCATTTCTTTCAAATATTGGACCCTCAAGCCCACCCATTCCCAGAACTAAATTTCAAAATGTGGGTCAAATTAATAGCAAGTGTAATCCAATCCTGATATATATCAATCTAATGTATCAGTCAAAGAAAGAGTGAATGCAAGTTCATTTGCAGAAGGAATTTAGTATGAAAACTAGTTAACAAGGTTACTGGGAGCATCACAAAGCCAAATAAGGGAATGGAAAGCAATTCAGTGATTAATACCAGCAAAAAGCTGCTGCTGCTCCCAGGGCCAAAGAACGGTATGATGAAGCACTAACAGAGGTCAGGAGCTGAGTCTGTCAGGTAGACACCAGACTCAGAAGAGACACTTCCAACAAGAGTGGAAATCCTGTGGGAGACACAGCCAGTGTTAAAAGAGAACAAGAAATATGATTCTCCCCTGCCTGTGACTCAACTGCCAATGTGTCCTCTTGGATAAACTTAACTGGTAGTTGAGAAAAAGAGACTGAGAAATGTAGTATCAGTCTTCTTTATGCAGAACTAAAGGACACCAACTGCACCTACCTTCAAAAGGCAGATGACCACAAAGCTCCCTTTGGAGCCAAGTACGGGGAAACTAATAGAGATATAAGACTTCCAAGTATTGTAACTTTCATGGACTGATTACAAATATTCTTAGATTAGATATAAGATGAAGGAAGCTAAAGGAAAAAAAAGGGCTTTCCGAGTCAAAGATTTTCCTAAACAAATATCAAATAACTCTGGAAGAGATCAGTCATTTCAGCAGCAGCCAATTTAGTGGGTCTTGACCAAGATATTTTAAAATAGAATGGAATGGAATAGGATAGAATAAAACATCTCAACACAGAGAGACTCTGAGAGAAAGTATTTGTTCAAAAAGTTTTAAAACTCAGCCATCTAGGTGAGTTATTTAAAGTTGGTTTCATTTTGCTGAAGAGGAAGTAGACAAGGATAATTTCATTTAAGAATAGCAAGTCAAGACCTTTTAAAGAACAGAGAAAGAGGAAAGATTAAACGCTCTTGGAAAAAAATGCTAAAGTGGCAAGTGAAATGCAAATTTTAAATATTCCCCAGCTAGTCAATAAATCCTTACAAATGGGTGGATTGTTAATCAGAATTGAAATAAGCCCTTGAACTTTGATGTTCATTAGTCTGGGTACATGCTGTTTAAATTTAGACCATCACCTGTGTTGTGAAACACCCGATGGTAGAAACAAATTACCTCCTCATGGACTGATCTCCGTTTCCTTCATTTTCCTCAGATATTCAAAGTGAAGATAACAATGACCCCCTCACTGGGTCTTCATCAAGTGTTTTTGGCTGGTACAAGTGTCTCTAGTCAAAAGAAGGATTTAATTTCTGGGGAGGCGGTTTTAGTTGTTTTGATTAGACAATTTCTGTGACAAAAGGACTAAGTATTGGATCTGAGTGGAGCCAGCTGTGTTCCCTTTATTATGAGATGCTAAGGTGTTAGGAGAGGGACCGAGGGACCCCAGGGAACTGATGACCCAGCAGGTGGGAGATGGGTGGGCATGGAGGACAGATAGCTCTCCTTTCAGCCAAAATTGTGATTGTTCGTGTTCCTAACGGGGGGGGGGTTCATTTTGATATGTTACCGCTAGTGAAAAATTTATCAGTTAAGATCAGTTGGGTTGCAAGAAAGGGGAAAATCAAATCATATTCCTAAAGGAAGTGTACTGACCTTCAGTTCTGAAGAGCTCAGAGGTAGGGCTGGTGTCAAACCCAGTTTGACTGGAAGAGTTGACAATCCACCAGGACCTGGTTTCCCCAACTCTGTTTACTCACTGAGATTTCCACCTCACAGCTCTCATGCTCAGACTAGCAGGAAAGCCTCCCAGTCAAAAAGAAACTGTTTCAGCTTTGGAACCTACATTTTCTTCTGGTCTCAGCTGGTGGAGGGGAAAAGACAAGAGTTTCTTTGCAATGACTCCCTGCAAAATCTTTTGTATCTCACTGACTTTGACTGAACAATATATTCTTGAATAAATCATTGTTGCCTGATGGCTAGCTTAAACTTCAGTCACATCTTCCACAGAAGTCTCTGCAAACACGTAGATTGTGAATGGAGTAGGGAGAGTCTTTCAGAGGGAAATATATTTGAGATATATTTGAATTTTTTGAGAAAAAAAGAAGGAATGAAAGGTGGTTAGACACCCAAGACAAAAACAAACATTCTCTTCATACAGTGGACAGGTCCACTTAGCCATGGCATCATATCTTCCTGATGTGAAATGTGTTTTTTTTTGTTTCTTGCTGGTTTTCCCTGTTCTCTATTCTTGTTACATCTTGGAATGGAAAAGTGTGGAGAATTTTCCTGAAAGCAAACTTTTTCTCTAGGGAAGGGAAAGAAGAGCCTTGCAATATGCTACTTGCTACCATGACCTCCTTTTTTAAAAAAGTAATTTGCTCTATTTAAGATATACAAATAGATATTAAAATAATATATTGAATATGCATGCATCTGCATCCCTAATAAGGAATAAAACATTGTCTGCAAAACTAAATACGCCTTTGGACCTCTCCCCAATTCTCTTCCTTTCCCAGAAAATTATTTTCTTGAATTTAGTGGTTTTTTAAATCCCTATACCTTTATTCATATACTAACTGAATTTTTTCTGAATTACAGTGCAATATGTGGTACTGTTTTACATGTTTTCCACAAATGTAAACATATAATTATATATGAAAAATACATATTTTGGGCTTCCCTGGTGGCTCAGTGGTAAAGAACCTGCCTTCAATGTAGGAGACCAGGGTTCCATCCCTGGGTTGGGAAGATCCCCTGGAGGAGGGCGTGGCAACCCTCTCCAGTACTCTTGCCTGGAGAATTCTGTGGACAGAGGAGCCTGGTGGGCTACTGTCCATAGGGTTGCAAAGAGTCAGATATGACTGAAGTGACTAAGCAGCAGTGGCATATATATTTCACGTGTATATAGTCAATTTCTCTCCATTATGTTTAATATATGTAGCTCTAGTTCTTTCATTTCACTAATGTGTTATATGTCTCATCTTTTTAAATTGGTGTCTGAATATATCATAACTGAAGTATCCATTCTCCAGTTGATGGACATCTATATTGGTTTCAGTCTAGTTATTAGAAACAATGCTTTATGAGTGTTTGCTACCTGTTTGCTGGGATAACATGTCCAAATACCTCAGTGGTACAAACCAAGAAGTCAAGCTATTAACTCAGGGAATTTGAGCAACTTCAGCATTATTGGTTATTGCCAAATTGTTTTTCAAAGAAGTTGTACCAACATACATATTCACCAACAAAGTATTCCTGTGTATCCACATCCTTGCCAACACGTACCATCAGATGTTTTCATTTTTACTGGTCTCATTGGTGTGAATTGTGTAGTTTTAGCTTGGATTTCCATGATTACCACCGTCACAGAACATTTTGACATATCTTTACTGACTATTCATATTTCTTCCGTGAATTCTTTGCTACATTTTTGCTGATCATCTGTCCACATCTCAATTTCGTGCTCCCACTGCTTACTCTATTTATTAGTGTTTGCAGAATTTTGTATTACTCTGTGTATTATTTCTTTTATTGGGGAGAGGAGCTTATACAAATATCTTTCAGATTTTGCATTGTCCTTGTAGTATTTCATAATAAACAGAAAATGTAATTATATTATCAAAATTACCATTTTTTTATGATTTGTGTTTTCTGAGCTCTAATTAAGAGACCCTCCCTTACCTCAAATTTAGAAACATGTTTTCCTGCATGCCTGCCAGGCTTTCCCTGTACTGGATTTCATGATGCTATTTATACAGAAGAAAGTCCATCTCACAGAGAGATGGCAGGAGAATTTGCTAAATTAACTGTGTCTTTCAATCTCTTCCAAGTATGTGATCCCCACCAATGAGGAATGACTTCTTTGGGAACAATCTTTCATCCCCTGTGGGATGCCTGTGGATCTACATAACAGCTGAAAGGCGTGTTCCATCCCCGTGGCCCATGATGCGCATGCTGCAGGGCGTCTGGAGGAAGGGGCCTGGAGTACAGGTTCATATGCCCACAGGCCTATGCCAGAATCTCTTACGCATCTTTTTTTCGCCACCACATATACCCAGACACCCACACCATGACCCAGTAGGTAGGTAGCCTGGGCGACCCACACTTAAGCAGATAACTAGCCCCACTTTGTGACGGTAAATTTGAAGCCAAAACACTAGGGCTTGTTAACCCCAATCAAGTTCAAAAATTCCTCTCTCTCTTATTAAACTCTATTTTCCTCACCTACTCACAAACAGCTGCATTTTAGCATTTGACTTTTTTTCTCTCTCTACTGTGAGACTTGCAATATGAGGAAAACAGTGAGGAAAATAGGAGAGAAGGTAATGGAAGGTAAAGCTTTCAAAACGAGAAAACATTTCCATCTGCCAACTAGAGAAGGCATTCTGACTACGAAGCTTCTATGGCAGCCATATTTATTCCTGACGGAATTCCTGGAATGAATTTAAGAAATTTTCTGTGTGTTTGCTGGAGCATCCCAGAGAGCTAAGAGCTTTGCAGTGTAGCCTGCTTTTCATCACAGGCTTCCCTTCACATCCAGGGGCTGAGCCCAGTGGCTGGGCCCCTTTCAGTCAAAACCGGAACAACTGACCCCATCCTGTTAGATTCACTCTTGAGTCTCACAAAGATTCTATGGGATGGAAGAGAAGGTACTGCTATCCCAATTTTTTAAATCTTTATGTATTTTCTTTTTTAAAAAAGAAATTTTCTCTAGCATCAGTACTTAGTCTAGTGGCCATGGCCATTAGAGGAACTGAATAACAAAGTAAAGAAAGAAATCATTTTTGACTATCAGAAATTAGGGTAGCTTGTCACTGAGGGCAAGCCTATTTCCACGGGGAAACAAACTCTGTGCTATGCCAGTTTTAGATGAGGCTGTGGGAATTGGACTGTTTGTCAAACTGGAATAAAATCTCCATTCTCCTCCCCAGCCTCTCCCCACCACTATCCCTATAACAACTCACATCTCATAATAAGCAATTAGCTCCCCTGTGGTCTGACAATCTACTGCCTGCACCACCAAACAGTCCGTGAATGGCCCAGGGGCCTCTGGAGGCTTCCTAACACTTCAACATGTGCCCTGTATCCCCAAAGACCAGCACACTTGCCTTCACAAAGGCTGCCTGAGCAGAGAAAGAACAAAGTTATAATGTTTGGTATGCGGCCAGGGGAGGTCAAAATTTAATTTGATAGTAATAGCCCACCTCCATGCACTGGCACTCAGTATATTGTTTTTTTTTTTTTTTCCATTCAGTTTCTATTTCTCCCATAATTATTACTCTTTAAAGTTGCTTTCATTAAATTGAGCGATAAGGCAGTTATTTATTTCATGATTCAAAACTAACTTTATGAATATTATATGTTAAGTAGTTATACCTCTTAGGGTAAATAAATCATGTCAGGAATTTTTTTGGGGGGTGGTTCACACCCCTGTTCTTCCTTTTCTTTTTCCCCCCATGTTCTGTGCCTCCCCCTAAGTTATGAATTCCAAAGGCCTCTCTTGAAATAAGCATCAGGGGTGTTGTCACTGAAAGCTCAAAGGGAGACCATGGGGTCTCTTAGACCTTGAAGAAAGTCTTACTTATTTTAGAGGCTGTTATCTTTTTCAAAAAAGAAAGACCCAAGGAATCTTTCACAAATTCTCTACCTTTCATCCAGGCTATCCAAGGCAATTCATTTTAATTCTGATTGTGCACTCTCCTTTGCTCTTCCTTAACAAGCTTTAGAAAGGTGGATGTCCGCCTCCCCGGGGAGCCTTTGTCCAGCCCTGAAGAGCTCTGGCACCATTAGCCTGACCTCCCCTCTTCTTAAAAAAATCAGCATTCACAGAGGTCTCCTGGGGAGAGCTGGGCAAAGGGAGGAAGGGCACACCAGCTACTTTCCTAACAAGAGAGAGTCAATGTCACTATTCTTCCCTCCAAAGCCTGGAATGTCTCTCAAGGAGATAAGCCATGACCGCAAAGTCTTCTACCTGGGAAGGAAGCACTGATCACACTCATTTCCGTCTCTGCCTTGAACAAGACTAGGATTATTCCCCAGGGCACAAGCCTGCACTCAGTCAGGACAATGGGACGGGGCAGGGGCTGAGTGAGGGGCTGAAGGACAATGAGATTAGATGCTTAGGTGATAGAGGTTGGACAAACCCCAGACGAACTGATTCTCACCGTGCCTGCTCAGTCCTTCCCCAAACAACATCCTCCGGGTGACGTTCTGGATCAAGATGAAGGAAGAGTGTTTGAGGACTAAGAGTGAGTATGTGGGACCCTAGATGAAGTCTAGATGACCAATTCCTGTACTTGTTCTTATGCCTGGAGCTTCTGAAGGCTGTGCTGTGTTCAAGAGCCAAGGTGACACAACCTTACAAAAGAACTTTTTTGGATAAAGTGTCCACTTAGGTTTAAGGCAGTCCTCACTGACTCTGTCCTGAGGTGGTTTGCTTGTGTTATTCATCTGGTCCTGAGGGCAGGGGGAACCCTTTTCAAACCGTTATTTTAACACTCCAAAAGCAGAATAATTTCTGAAGTGAGGCTGATCCACTACAGGGTCAGAGCACTGAAAAGGTGTCCTGAGTGGGTACTGAAGTGGTTTCCTTCTCTTCACATGCAACTTTTTTGGCTTTTCACCCTTTTATTGGCCTCAGATTCCAAGCAGCTTAGTTTTCAACCATCTTCACTCTGCCTCTGATATTTTACTTAAAGAACGGCAGCTTTACAGAATGCCCTGTATATGAAGCAATCAGCATCCTATCTAAAACAAAGATTAAAATTCTAGCATGACTATGCCATGAGCTAGGACATGGAAACAAGATGTCTGCTGACAGACGAATGGATAAAGAAGTTGTGTGCATATATACAATAGAACATTATTCAGCCATAAAAAGGAACACATTTGAGTCAGTTCTAATGAGGTGGGTGAATTTAGAGCTTATTACACAGAGTGAAGAAAATTAGAAAGAGAAAAACAAATATCGTATATTAACGCATATATGCGGAATCTAGAAAGATGGTACCGATGAACGTATTTGCAGAACAACAGTGGAGATACAGACACAGCAAATTGACTTGTGAACACAGTGGGAGGAGAGGGAGGGATGGATTGAGAGAGTCACACTGAAACATATACATTACCATATGTAAAATAGACAGCCAGTGGGAATATGCTGTATGATGCAAGGAGCTCAAACTAGTGCTCTGTGATAACCCAGAGGCCGGGGAATGATGGGCTGGGAGATGGGAGGGTGGTTCAAGGAGCCGGGGCAGAGGGCGGGTGGAACATATGCACACCTATGGCTAATGCATGGTGATGTAAGAAACCAACACAATATTGTAAAGCAATTTCCTCCAATTAAAAATAAACAAATTTAAAGTTAAAAATATTCCAGCATGGATGAACCAGATTGGTGGACCTGACCTCGTGGCGCCTCCTTCTCTTTCTTCCAGTCACACTTCTGCCCCAACTCCATTCCCTTAATGGCTCCAAGGATATGTCATGTCCGTACGTCACTTTCAACATCTGGCCCAACTATTGACAAAAATTTTCTAAATCTTAATGCCTATATATGAGAGAGCACAGAATTTTCAAAAAGACTTGGCAAAACTAAGTAGGAAGAAGGAAAAACAAATTAAACATAAGAAGATACAAAGCAAACAATGCCATTTAACTTTTACACATTATTCAATCCTTTATTTATCCAAGCGGCATTTATTGAGCACTCATTAAATGCCAGGAGCTGAAGACACAATGATGAACAGTACAGAAACTCCTGTCTTAGTGGAACTTACAGTCTATGAGCAGTTTGGGTTTATACTACAGAGGTTTGTGGAGCTCTCAAACTCTGGGAAGGCAAATTCCTCTTTACTTTCATATTCTTTCCCAGGAAAAACCAATAAACAATCCAGGAAGAAAATGGTATCCCATGACTTGCAATCTAAGCCTAGATACTCAAGAGCTTCTGACTCCAATCTTCCTCTATGGTCCTCATTTTGTCCTCAACACTTTTCACTGTGAACTGCAGAACTGTATACCTTCTGGAGGGGGAGTACATTCCACATGTCAGCTACAAATCTGGAACTTTATCAACTCACTGGACACCTAGAATCAGGTCACTAGCAGTGAGTAAAGGAAGTGCTCAGTTTCATAAAAAGGAGGATTTGAGGTTGGAAAGAAAAAGAAATAATGGAGCCCTGAGGGAAACAAGCAAAGTTAGACCTCACAATCACTCCTTCTTGAGCTGTCTTTCAAAACTCTGATAGAGACCACAAATGTTTTGCTATTACATATAGTGAACTGCTGCTGCTGCTGCTGCTAAGTCACTTCAGTTGTGTTTGATTCTGTGTGACCCCATAAACAGCAGCCCACCAGGCTCCCCAGTCCCCGGGATTCTCCAGGCAAGAACACTGGAGTGGGCTGCCATTTCCTTCTGCAGTGCATGAAAATGAAAAGTGAAAGTGAAGTCGCTTGGTCGTGTCCAACTCTTAGCGACCCCATGGACTGAAGCCTACCAGGCTCCTCCGTCCCTGGGGTTTTCCAGGCAAAAGAGTACTGGAGTGGTGTGCCATTGCCTTCTCCATATAGTGGACTAATATTACAGCAAATACATTTAGGACTGTATAAACTATATCTAGTGGATGGAATCTGGCAAACCGCTCCTGCATTTGCTGTGCTTATCTTCCTTGATCATACTGTCTACATAAGCATCTTTTTTAAACATCCAATATATTCTAGGTATTCAAAACCCTGAGGACCAGAATTCTGGAGATGGTGATTAAACCTGAAATTTAACACACTGTACAAGTCAAGAAGTAATGTTTTCAGTAAACACTTCAGCAAAACAATCCCAAGGATGCCAATAAGAAGTTCTAGACAAAAGACTGTCATGGGAAATAACAACTGGAGGAACTGACTAATTACCTGACCTTACAAAACAGGTGATGATTTCTGTGAACAAAGACCTGAGGAATGGATGTTCTTTTTGACTGCATTGTACAAGTATGAGCCATCAGGGCTTCCCTGATGGCTCAGACGATAAAGAATCTGCCTGCAATGCCACACACTTGGGTTCAGTCCCCGGGTCAGGAAGATCTCCTGGAGGAGAAAATGGAAAATCACTGCAGTATTGCTGCCTGGAGAATCCCATGGACAGAGGAGCCTGGCAGGCTACAGTCCACGAGGTCACAAAGAGTTGGTCACGACTGAGCAATTAACACTTTCACTTTTATACAAGTCCCTTCTAACTCCTCACATTCTCTGGGCAGGCTCTCTCCTTCTGTAAAAATATGATGAAAGTACAGTGAATTTGTAATTTTAGAGAGTGGTAGCACCAAATGAGGTAGATTAATGAGGGATCTACATCTTGTAAAGGGTTCAGCATTACTCTCTTCATCCATTTCTCAATTATCTCTAATGAGGAAGTTAATACGATTTATATTTTGTCACCCAATTTCAGGCCAGGAGAGCTAGTCTATCAAGATGGTACCAGCAGCATGTGCCAGAAAACTCATAACAGCAAAGGAATGAAGATCCCTAGGGTGGACTGTGAGAGAGCAAAAATTGCCTGAGAAATCATTATTTTCATTTTATTAAATCTGTATGTTTTTCCTTTTTATACAGAGAACATTTGCTTCTTGTCAAATTTTTTACAAATGAAAAAAATGATAAATGTCACTATCAAAGATGCAAGTCTAGTGAAATAATTCATAGGCTTTCCACTTGAGAGATGTTTGAAGAAACTGTAGGTGTTTACTTTGGAGAAGAAAAAAAGGAGGTCATGATGATTAACTCTGTAATATAAAAAGGTCAGTGATATGAAATAGAGATTCGATTTAGCCTATGTCAACTCAGAGAACTCACTTCAGGAAAGCATTTTGTTAAGACAAGCTAACTTTCTAATAATCAGGGTTGTTCTGTATTGGATCAGAATAAGATTCCCAGGGAAGTGGTCAGGTTCCTGTCACTGGGGGTATCTGAATTGATGGATGACCTTTTGGAGTAGAATGTTAATTAAAAAGAAGAGAGAAAACTAGGAATGGTCATAAATTAGCATCTATCTATTTTATGCCAGGACTTTCTATATCATTTAACACCTACATCCATGAGGTAGATATTACTTTCCTAGTTTATAGATGAGAACACCGAGGCTCAGAGAAACGAAGTCACTTGTCTAAAGTAACATGGCTAGAAAGTGAAAAGCCACAAGTAGAAATCCAGCTTCATGTTTCTTTCCAAAATATCTGCTTTTTGATATAGAATCAGTGAATAAGGAGGTAGTCTAGTTGTCAATAACTATGCTGTCTACTTAATCATCCTGACCACTGCCACTGATGCAAAACTAGAAGGTACAGAGGCTTGGGTATACAAATATCTCACAGCTAAGGAAAATTCCATCTGTCACCTGGTCCTGTACAAACCCTGGAGATCTCTGAATCAAATTAACAAGGAAGAGAAGTAGCTGATATCAAGGGAGATTGCTTCTACCCAAGATGCCAGCCCAAGACTTCCTCCTTCAGTTAAACATGAAATCCTCTTTTCTTTCTTCCCTTTACTTTGGTATTAGCCTAGAAAGACATATCCATATTTCCAAGACCATTGCTAAGGAGAGTAACATTTCAGATTGCTGGATCTGCCATCAAACATTCTGATCTATACATGACCATCTAGATTAGATTCAGAAGAAATCCCGCTAAGAACTCTCACCACAGCACCTGTCTTGGCAAGGCATTTAAGATGACTTTTTATCTCAGGCTAGGGAAATGTAATAAAAACTTGACTAACCCCTGGATCAAGCAGGTAAACACAGAAATCCCCATGAATGAAACCATTCCCTGGTTAGAAGATAACAAAAGAGAATATGATCAAAAACCCAAGCCTTGTAATTATTAAAAGTTGACTCAGATATAATGCCGGTTCTGATATTGTCTAGTTATGAGAACTTCATCAATTTATTTATTGTCTCTGTACCTGTTTCTTCATCTCTAACCTGGAATAATAGTCATACTTATCTTGCAATTAAGTTGCGAAAACAAAAAAGCACAATGGCACATGGTACACATTCAACAAATTTCAGCTCATCATTCACAGTATTAATTGTAACTAAGAAAAGAGAATTTTTTTCTGATACATTTGAACACCTGATATCAAATAGAAAACACCTAATCACAGATCATCATCCCCGCGGTTTGGTCAAGATTTTTGTGACTCTGGGACCCTGTGGAACATTCTATTCATTCAGCCACTACTCAGTGACAAAGGACATTAGAGCTGAGTGAATTCGCCCCAGTGTCTTGGCCGTTAATTCTATGCTCCCCCACTTGAGCTGCAGGGCTGGCCTTGATACTCCCTGCCCTAGCTGCAGAACCAGTCCTGACCAGGATGGGCACCCATCCCACTTGAAGCATGCTCTTACATTCCATCACCCAGTGGGCTTGCCGAGGTTCCTATTGTCCTCAGCTTTCCCATCCAGCCACCTTTCTGCAACTGGTCTAGGTCTGGATCCCACATTTGAAGAAGTCGTACGATTTTGCAAAGCTGCCCTTTCCATGTGGTTGAACCTCATCCTCTATGATGGTCAAAATGAGCTGAGAAGGCTCCTAACACAGATTGGCCATTCAGGACCATGAAGCAAGCCCTGCATGATGTTGAGAGGCTGGGGAGAGACAGGGGAGGAGGAATGTGGCCAGCATCTATTCCATGCTTATAGTCTGTGAGGAACTGAGCTAAGAAGTTTACAAAAGGAATTTTATTCATGTCTCATAACAACACTTCGCGATAAATACTAATAGGACCCCCCAGTTATCAGTGACAGCTACCACATGAGGCAGGCTCATAACATGGTGGGAGGCGGTAATCAAAATCCTCCCCAAGAAAAATTCTAGAACGCAAAGTGGTTGTCTGAGGAGGCCTTAGAAATTGCTGAGAAAGAAGAGAAGTGAAAGGCAAAGGAGAAAGATATACCCAACTGAATGCAGAGGTCTAGAGAATAGCAAGGAGAGATAAGAAAGCCTTCTTATGTGAACAGTGCAAAGAAATAGAGGGAAACAATAGAATGGGAAAGTCTAGAGGTCTCTTCAAGGAAATTGGAGATACCAAGGAAACATGTCATGTACCGGTGGGCACAATAAAGGACAGAAACGGAAAGGACCTAACAGAATCAGAAGAGGTTAAGAAAAGGTGGCAAGAATACACAGAAGAACTGTACAAAAAAGATCTTCATGAGCCACATAATCACAATGGTGTGATCACTCACCTAGAGCCAGACATCTTGGAGTCCAAAGTCAAGTGGGCCTTAGGAGGCACTACTATAAACAAAGCTAGTGGAGGTGATGGAATTCCAGTTGAGCTATTTCAAGTCCTAAAAGATGATGCTGTTAAAGGGTTGCAGTCAATATGCCAGCCAATTTGGTAAACTCAGCAGTAGCCACAGGACTGGAAAAGGTCAGTTTACATTCCAATCTCAAAGAAAGGCAATTCTAAAGAATGTTCAAACTACAGCACGATTGCACTCATTTCACATGCTAGCAAGATAATGCTCAAAATCATTCAAGTTAGGCTTCAATAGTATGTGAACGAAGAACTTCCAGATGTACAATTCAGATTTAGAAAAGGCAGAGGAACCAGAGATCAAACTGCCAACATCTGCTGGATCAAAGAAAAAGCAAGGGAATTCCAAAAAACATCTACTTCTGCTTTATTGACTACACTAAAGCCTTTGAATGCACGGATCACAACAAACTGTGGAAAATTCTTAAAGAGATGGTAATACTAGACTGCCTGTGCTTCCCTGCTGGCTCAGCTGGTAAAGAATGTGCTTGCAATGCAGGAGACCTGGATTCAATCTCTGGGTTAGGAAGATCCCCTGGAGAATGGAATGGCTACCCACTCCAGTATTCTGGCCTGGAGAATTCCATGGACCATATAGTCCATGAGGTGACAAAGAGTAGGACACGACTGAGCAACTTTCACTTTCACTTTCTTTCAGACCTGCCTCCCAAGAAACCTGTATGCAGGACAAGAAGCAACAGTTAGAAGCAGACATGGAACAACAGACTGATTCAAAATTGGGAAAGGAGAACATCAAGGCTGTATATTGTCACCAAGGATCAAACCAGTCAATCCTAAATGAAATCAATCCTGAGTATTCATTGGAAGGACTGACACTGAAGCTCCAATACTTTGGCCACCTGATGCAAAGAACTGACTCATTGGAAAAGACTGATCCTGGGAAAGACTGAAGGCAAGAGAGGAAGGGGGCAACAAAAGATGAGATGGTTGGATGGCATCACTGATTCAATGGACAAGAGTTTGAGCAAACTCCAGGAGATAGTGAAGGACAGGGAAGCTTGGCATGCTGCAGTCCATGGGGTCACAGAGAGTTGGACACGACTTAGGGACTGAACAACAGCAACATGATGGAGACTAAGCATAGCTCTTCCTGGCTCTAAAGTCTGAGATTTAGACCACCATGCAGTAACTATTCTTGATTAACATAACCGCTTAGAATTTGGGTAGGCAGCTTCTTAGCACAAGAGTGATTTGGGGAGGCGGAGGGAAGTATTACATATTAATTCAAAATTTAAAAAATGGCACTGAATCCCATATGGGAAATTCAAATATTTAATATCATGAAAACATTTTGCCTTAATACAAGAGGCTTGTTTCCAATCTGTTGCCTTGAAATTGATGGGACTTGGAAGCAGTTCTCAATTCCTTGGATCCCAGCCCCAGCATGGATAGGGCTCAGGTTCTACTTGTACTTTAGACACTGTGACTGGACTTCACACACCACACTCCAGGGGAGCCCAGTGTCCCCAGTCACCCCAGCCTCTCTACATAGTACTGAGTTCCTGGAATGCTTTGTGACTAAGCCTCTCTAAATCATTCCAGCCAATACAAGTGATTTTCCTGGGAAATTATGTGCATGTAAGTTAAGTCCCAAGCAGAATAAGTGAAAGAGGAAAGCCAGCTCCATAATGCATTTTCTATCACGTGTGCCTTTCTACAACACACACAGGATATCTAGGATACTTTCAAGGTTTATTAACAAATGAACAGTTCAGAAATGCATCAGCTGAGTTTAAAGGAACCACAAGTGGTAGAATAATGTCTTGGGCTTAGCATCAGGGACTCTGCTACCCACCTCTAAGCCCAAAAGAATGAGGGAAGAAAGTAGTTACTAGACTGAAAGTGGAGAGAATCATGTAGAGAGGGCTTCCTTGAGAGGAGCAGAGACTTTCCATTGGAAAACACAAGCAGCCTTAGTAAACCTTATAGGGAGAAAGCTGCAAGAATTCATATCCAGCTCTTACTCTTCTTCTACCTTCTTACTTCCAGCTATAGCTCCCAAACTCATAGAGCAGCAAGAGAATTGTACATGATCACTTTCCAAGGCAGAAAATCAGATGGAGAAGAGAGAAAAGTAGATCTGTAAAGTAACAGAAATCAATTTAAAAATACATATAAAAGCAATTATGAATATAATTGTACATCACAACTACCTAGTTTATGAAGACTTACAAGAAGCATTAGAAGAGGTTTGAATAAAGTGTTATGAATTAGAGCATAAGCTTTATTCAAACCCTTCTTCAAATATATTCTTCGGAGAGCACTGGTGTTTCTTCAGTGAAGGAGGGTTAATAAGCCTAGTTTCCAACATGGTCAACCAAAGACTGAGTGATACCCAACAATGCCGTGATACACTGCTATGAACTGAGTTGTGCCCCTCCCAAATTTAAACGTAGAAGCCCTAAGTCTCACTGTGACTATATTTACAGACAGGAATTTTAGTAGGTCATTATGATTAAGTGAGTTCATTAGGGTGGGGCCCTAATTTGATCTGACTGGTGTCCTAAGAAGAGGAAGGAACACCAAGGATAACTCTTTCTCCGTAAGAGCACAGAGGAAAAGCCATAGGAGAACACAGCAAGAATGTGACCATCAAGTCAGCAAGAAATATCTCACTAGAAACCAAATCTATGACACCATAATCTTGGACTTCCAGCATCCAGAACTCTGAAAAAAAGCAAAGTGTCTGTTGTGTAAGCCACCCAACCGATGGTATTTGGTATCAGCAGCCCAAGAAGACTAATACACATGACTGCTGAGATTTGTCAGCAGACTTTCTGTTGGCCCTTGCCTGTTCCACCCAGCCCAGCTCTGTAAGACTCTAAATGAATTATGAAGATGATTACTTCAACCCAAACAAATCCTCCTTTGGACTAGTAAGTAATTTCACCCCTGATGCTCACAGATCTGTGTTTCTCTACCTTTGCCCACAAACCAGAGAACTCAGAAGGTAATACTTCCCAATCCTTGAGCAATACACTGTAACCAGCTACACAACCTACTGGTCATTAAAAAAATGGATTTTGTTGGTCACAATCCAAGGCGTTATATTGTATGGCCTCTGAGTACCTCCTTGATCATCATAATAAGGTATTTTGGCTTCTACTCTTTGAAATTATCATTTGACTCCCATAAACATACCTCATAGATTATAATAGTACTAAGATTACAATTTTGGAATTTATAATGTAGTCTTATGATCCACTCTCCATACCCTATCAGTTCAGTTCAGTCACTCAGTTGTGTTTGACTCTTTGCGACCCCATGAATCGCAGAAGGCCAGGCCTCCCTGTCCATCACCAACTCCCGGAGATTACCCAAACCCATGTCCACTGAGTTGGTGATGCCATCCAACCATCTCATCCTCTGTCATCCCCTTCTCCTCCTGCCCTCAATCTTTCCCAGCATGAGGGTCTTTTCAAATCAGTCCGTTCTTCACATTAGGTGGCCAAAGTATTGGAGTTTCAGCTTCAGCATCAGTCCTTCCAATGAACACCCAGGACTGATTTCCTTTAGGATGGACTAATTGGATCTCCTTGCAGTCCAAGGGACTCTCAAGAGTCTTCTCCAACACCACAGTTCAAAAGCATCAATTCTTCAGCACTCAGCTTTCTTTGTAGTCCAATTCTCACAACCATACATGACTACGGGAAAAATGATAGCCTTGACTAGATGGACCTTTGTTGACAAAGTAATGTCTCTGCTTTTTAATATGCTATCTAGGTTGGTCATAACTTTCTTTCCAAGGAGTAAGAATCTTTTAACTTCATGACTGGGATCACCATCTGCAGTGATTTTGGAGACCCCAGAAATAAAGTCTTCCACTGTTTCCACTGTTTCCCCATCTATTTGCCATGAAGTAATGGGACTGGATGCCATGATCTTCAGAGATCAGATCAGTCACTCAGTCGTGTCTGACTCTTTGCGACCCCATAAATCGCAGCATACCAGGCCTCCCTGTCCATCACCAACTCTCAGAGTTCACTCAGACTCACGTCCATCGAGTCAGTGATGCCATCCAATCATCTCATCCTCTGTCGTCCCTTTCTCCTCCTGCCCCCAATCCCTCCCAGGATCAGGGTCTTTTCCAATGAATCAACTCTTCACATAAGGTGGCCAAAGTACTGGAGTTTCAGCTTTAGCATCATTCCTTCCAAAGAAATCCCAGGGCTGATCTCCTTCAGAATGGACTGGTTGGATCTCCTTGTAGTCCAAGGGACTCTCAAGAGTCTTCTCCAACACCACAGTTCAAAAGCATCAATTCTTTGACACGCAGCCTTCTTCACAGTCCAACTCTCACATCCATACATGACCATAGGAAAAACCATAGCCTTGACTAGATGAACCTTTGTGGACAAAGTAATGTCTCTGCTTTTGAATATGCTATCTAGGTTGGTCATAACTTTCCTTCCAAGGAGTAAGTGTCTTTTAATTTCATGGCTGCAGTCACCATCTGCAGTGATTTTGGAGCCCAGAAAAATAAAGTCTGACACTGTTTCCACTGTTTCCCCATCTATTTCCCATGAAGTGGTGGGACCGGATGCCATGATCTTCATTTTCTGAATGTTGAGCTTTAAGCCAACTTTTTCACTCTCCACTTTCACTTTCATCAAGAGGCTTTTGAGTTCCTCTTCACTTTCTGCCATAAGGGTGGTGTCATCTGAATATCTGAGGTTATTGATATTTCTCCCAGCAATCTTGATTCCAATTTGTGCTTCTTCCAGCCCAGCATTTCTCATGATGTATTCTGCATATAAGTTAAATAAGCAGAGTGACAATATACAGCTTTGATATACTCCTTTTCTTATTCAGAACCAGTCTGTTGTTCCATGTCCAGTTCTAACTGTTGCTTCCTG
Organism: Bos mutus; assembly: GCF_027580195.1. Lineage (NCBI taxonomy): Eukaryota > Metazoa > Chordata > Mammalia > Artiodactyla > Bovidae > Bos > Bos mutus. The sequence continues at coordinate 4,323,838 of NC_091644.1, read as the reverse complement.
ACCTGCATACAGGTTTCTCAAGAGGCAGGTCAGGTAGTCTGATATTCACATCTATTTTAGAATTTTCCACAGTTTATTGTGATCCACACAGTCAAAGGCTTTGGCATAGTCAATAAAGCAGAAATAGATGTTTTTCTGGAATTCTCTTGCTTTTTTGATGATCCAACAGATGTTGGCAATTTGATCTCTGATTCTTCCCCATTTTCTAAATCCAGTTTGAACATCTGGAAGTTCATGGTTCACATATTACTGAAGCCTGGCTTGGACAATTTTGAGCATTACTTTACTAGCGTGTGAGATGAGTGCAATTGTGCAGTAGTTTAAGCATTTTTTGGCATTGCCTTTCTTATGGATTGAAATAAAAACTGGCCTTTCCTAGTCCTGTAGCCACTGCTGAGTTTTCCAAATTTGCTGGCTGATTGAGTGCAGCACTTTCACAACATCATCTTTTAGGATTTGAAATAGCTCAACTGGAATTCCATCACCTCCACTAGCTTTGTTTGAAGTGATGCTTCCTAAGGCCCACTTGACTTTGCATTCCAGGATGTCTGGCTCTAGGTGAGTGATCACACCATTGTGATTATCTGGGTTGTTTAGATCTTTTTTGTACAGTTCTTCTGTGTATTCTTGCCACCTTTTCTTAATATCTTCTGCTTCTGTTAGGTCCATACCATTTCTGTCCATTATTGAGTGTATCTTTGCATGAAATGTTCCCTTGATAGCTCTAATTTTCTTGAAGAGATCTCTAGTCTTCCCCATTCTGTTGTCTTCCTCTATTTCTTTGCACTGATCACTGAGAAAGGCTTTCTTATCTCTCCTTGCTGTTCTCTGGAACTCTGCATTCGAATGGGTATATCTTTCCTTTTCTCCTTTGCTTTTCACTTCTCTTTTCACAGCTATTTGTAAGGCCTCCTCAGACGGCCATTTTGCTTTTTTGCATTTCTTTTTCTTGGGGATGGTCTGGATCCCTGTCTCCTATCCAATGTCACAAACTTCCATCCATATTTCATCAGGCACTCTATCTATCAGATATAGTCCCTTAAATCTATTTCTCACTTCCACTGTATAATCATAAGGGATTTGATTTAGGTCATACCTGAATGGTCTAGTGGTTTTTCCACTTTCTTCAGTTTAAGTCTGAATTTTGCAATAAGGAGTTCATGATCTGTGCCACAGTCAGCTCCCGGTCTTGTTTTTGCTGACTGTATAGAGCTTCTCCATCTTTGGCTGCAAAGAATATAATCAATCTGAATTCGGTGTTGACCATCTGGTGATATCCATGTGTAAAGTCTTCTCTTGTGTTGTTGGAAGAGGGTGTTTACTATGACCAGTGTGTTCTCTTGGCAAAACTCTATTAGCCTTTGCCCTGCTTCATTCTGTACTCCAAAGCCAAATTTGCCTGTTACTCCAGGTGTTTTTTGACTTCCTACTTTTGCATTCCAGTCCCCTATAATGAAAATGACATCTTATTTTGGATGTTAGTTCTAAAAGGTCTTGTAGGTCTTCACAGAACTGTTCAACTTCAGCTTCTTCAGCATTACTGGTCAGGGCATAGACTTGGATTATGGTGATATTGAATGGTTTGCCTTGGAAACGAACACCCTATCAGGACATTATAAACTAGAAAATGGCCTTCTGACTGCCACTTTGGATATGATGAAATGGGTTTGTTACCACCCCCCCTGGACATTATAATGCAACCTCTAGGCCAGTGTCTTGGGATATTATGTTATGGCTTTCTGGTCATCAACTTGGACATTTCAATTTGGCCTACTGGCCACTGTCTCTCAGATGTAGTTCCAACAAATATATGAATGCCTGGGGTTTAGCTTTGTCCACTTCTGGCTTGCTCTCCTCTCTCTAGGCTCCCCTTCTTGCTATCCCAGCAGATCCTGTGGCAGAGTCTGCATGAATTATGACACACTGAAAAGTCTAAGATATGAGCATGCTGGCAAGTTTGATTATTTTTTCTGCAGTTCCAACAAAGTGGAATAATGGAGTTATCTATCTGCAGGATACAGTTAGGAAATGCATTTCCTTAAAAAATCAAAATGTCAGTGCAAGATAAAGTATATAGACTTTGTTCAATTCATCAGAATTCTCTCTTATTCTTTTAATTTAGTGGAAAGAAATGTCAGTTGTGACCACTGTCTCCTGGATCAGTATTGCACTTCAGTGCTCTATGAAGAAATGTACAAAGTATGACAATCCACAAAGTTTCCTTATTCTTGCCTGTGCGTCTTTGGTGGTGATGGTCTGCAATGGCTAATAAGGAAAAGTTCATGATGTTGCCATAAGGAGAGTGCCCACTTAGCAGGGTCTTGCCAGCATTTGGGACTACCAGGGAATGGGGAAGAAGCAGACAGAGTTGATCACCACTGTTCCATGCCTCAAGTTATAATTTCAGGCTTGACTGAGGAGTCTTAATGTACAACTTCTCTAACTTTGAGGCTTAAATAAATATCTTTAGGTTTCTATTGTTTAATCTCCATTTTCAAAGCATTAATGCAGTTGTCCTTGTTGAGATGCAATAGATGTCACCAAAAGAGAGCAAAGCTGCATGCCCGCTGCCTAAATTCAGGTAGGCCTGCACATGTCTCCTTATGTTGTTAGCACTGGCTCACATCATGGTATCCACTTCACCCCACTGTAAGGACAAGGTAAAATCACAATTGAAGACCTGCCCTGAGTCTGGGACAAAGGGGATGAGAATAATAAATATCATTCTTTTAATTCTAAATTAGATAAGAAACTGTGTCCTTCCCAATTCCCACTCCCAGCCCCCATAAGACACACACACACACACACACACACACACACTCACACACATGCATGCACACACGCACACACCACCTAGGGTGTAGTAAGTCCTTGAAAACCAGTTTTGTCCTTGACCAGTGATTTAGGGCTTTATCCAGGGCATTTTCTTTCATAGTATCTTCAGTCTTAAAGGAAGATGTTCATTTTATCCAAGGATAAAATGAAAGACTGAATCAAATTCAGTGGTATAATGCTTAGTTTTTCACTCTAAAAGTCTGCATGCAAAGCCTGCCTTGTGGCTGAGTGACAGAGGTATATTCTTCACTGGCCATCTCAGAAGAACAGCAGAAAAAGCCTTGGTAATGGGAGCAAAACAACGCTGAAAGTGAGAGCCAGGGAACTTGTGGATAGTCCCTTGCAAGAGAGGAGTAACAAAGATCTCTCTGGGTGGTAGTATGACATCTGCACAGAGAGTGTGGAAGCCCCACCTAAACAAGAGCGGAGGCCTTTTCTTCTTAGACTTTAACTCCATCAAAAACATGATATCAGCTCACATTATTTTATTAGTGATATAGTATCTATCGAAGGGGCTTCCCTGGTGGCTCAGTGGTAAAGAATCTGCTTGCAGAAGATGCAAGCTCAATCCTTGGGTCAGGAAGATCCCCTGGAGGCGAAAATGGCAATCTACTCTAGTATTCTTGCCCAGGAAATCACATGGGCAGAGGAGCCTGGCAGGCTACAGTTTTTCATGGGGTCGCAAAAGAGTTGGACACAACTTGGAGATGGAAGATGGATAAGAAGGTGAAGTCATACTGCTTTTGTGGCAGATACACACACATGCATGGGTTTCATCAGATGGCAGAGGCGTGCCAGGGCCTGGAGCATATTTGAGTGAATCGGTCTCTCTGGTGCTGCATGCCAGTGAGGTGTCTCCTGCAGGTGGTGGTTTCTGATTCTTCCCTCACATATTGATTTCCTAGAAGCCATTAGAAGCTCTGCCTATCACTCCCTCAGTCGATCAGATGGCATTGAGTTTTCTATATGAAACAGTTTCCTGCTTGGAATCTTACAGTGCTTTCTGCTTTCCTGACCCAGTCCTAACCAGCAAAAGGATAGTACTGGGATGAGGGTGAGTAAGGTGGTTTAGGAAGAAGCAGCTGCTGGGGGAGGATGAGGCATGTGAAGATTTCATCAACTCTTCTGGGGACATAGAGATGAATCGAATATTGCTGTCAACACCCTACATTTCCAACAATATGACTGGGCTATTTATCTATTGAAATTATCACTCAGGTAAACATAATTGGTTCAACTGGTTTACAACTCTTCTCCCTCCCCACAACCCAATCCCTTGCCTTGTTCTTTATCTTATTAACAAAGCAAAGAGACCAGAAAATGGTTCCAACAAAGGATCTGCTGTTCTTTGTTATTTTATGCTTAAGTCTCTGCCCCTCCTTCCACATCACCTTTCCAAGGAATTATAATTACTTATATTCTATCTCTACTTGAGTGTTTACAATGATAATTCTAGTTGCTTCTTTCTGGAGTTTTTCAACTCTGAGTCTATTGTAAATTGTAATAGGCATATTTGTATCATTCTAACATGAAGACACCTAACAAGCATTCAATCAACAATTTGCTGAATCAAGATTTAAAGGCAGAAGTTGTTTTCAATCTCCCTCTTGACAAAATCTCATGCCTTATTGGTCTTTATAGCATATCAAACTAAGGTTGCCACAAAACACTATTATTCTGAGTTTTGTGTCTCAGCTCCTGATTGAAACCAATAGCTCTGAGCTCACTGTTTAATGTAACTTAATGTGAAGTGTTATTAGACATAACACCTTCTACTCATCCACACTTAAGCTCATCATTCCCTCTCCTCCCAACCAAAGCAGCCCTGAAAACTTCACAGCCTCATCAAGCCCTCTTTCCCCCAGGGCATGTATGGAATTGTCCAACTGGCTCATCTCATGGAGGTTCTTATACACCACGAGAAATACTCAACACAGAAGGAAAACAGATCTAGTTAAAATGAGATAGGGTTAAGTCCACGTAACACACACAGAAACTAGACACACAGACACTAGAAAGCATTACCCTCTACTAAAAGTAAACGAAGTATGAGGCACCACTGTCAAGTCTTCCCTGTTTTAGAACCTTGATATTTCATCAACTAAACTCGAGATGGGACCATGTGACATGTGCATCAAGTAAAGACACTGGTGTCGATCCATAAAATATTAGTAGAATTTCATTCTTGTTCTTTTCGATAAACTGTTAAAACAGAAGCCCTTGTTTGTTTTGAAATCCATATTGCACTGAATGATCCTGAGCACTCTTAGAGTGTGAACAACCCATATTAGCAACCACTGGTCAAGAACACTGCTTCCCACCAGGTGGTTCGTGGGCCAAGGAGACAACATTGGTTTGTATTCCACCAGCTCCTGACTTGGTCCACTGCCCGCTTCTGGCTTTAAACAATGGCTGTGCTTCCTCTATTTCTCCATGATATCCATTATGAAATGTTTTGGGGGCTGAAAAAATATATTTGTTGCTCAAGTAGGAATCAGGATTCTCTCTAGAAATTGTATCTTTTCTTCTAGGTGGTAATTTTGGAAAACCAAGACCGAGAGGACTTTTTTGACTTTTTCTACTCACAGTTTATTACCCTGCAGCTGAGCAGGGTGTGAGAAGGAGGAGGTAAAAATATACCTTTGGAGTCAGCTAACCAGTAATTAGGAAACAGAGACCTGGACACAAGACGGCTGGCCAGCCTTGTTCTCAGGGCGGAGCCCAAGTCGGGGAATGCACGAACCTGAATCTTAGTTCCCAGGGCTCTAAGAACCTCAGAGTAACTGCTGCAGGGTACCTGAACCTCCTCACAGGTCCCTCTTATAAGCCAACCACGAGGACAACACTCATGATGACAGATGAATAACCCTCCTCTTCAGAAATCTTTCTCCTAAAATTATCAGCTGTTCCATTTTTGCTGCAGCAGTACACGGAGATCTCAGACACAGAAAAGGCTAAGAGGAAGTCAAAATTGAAGTCTTAGGGGCTCAGAAGTAACTTGAAATGCATGAATTTCACTAATCCATGAAAAGAGATTTAAAACTTTATATTGAAGTCAATGGGCAGTTAAAGAAGGTTTGTGCATATAGGCATGGCGTAATCGGACCTATGTTTTAGAAACAGTTCTGGCAGCAGCTTGCTTGGGAGAATGCCAAGTGGTTAGAGTTCATTCTCTTGAAACAACTGTATTTTCTGAGTTTCTGGTATCCTTGTATTTTAATCAAGTGCTCCTTTGAAAGTGCAAGCTCTTTGGTCAGCAATTTCAGTTCTCTGTAGAGCATCTGGTTCTATCTGGTTGCTCATTGCCAGGCCTGGAGGAATCTACCTCACAGAGACCCAGAGAAAAACAAGTGTCCAAGCCAAGACTCCATGACTGGGCTTCCCCAGTTCTCCAATGATTAAGAATATGCTAGCCAAGGAAAGGGGCATGAGTTCAATCCCCAGGCAGGCAAGACTTCACATGCCATGGGACAACTAAGCCTGTGCACCGCAACTACAGAAGCCACTGCAGTGAGAAGCCTGCACACTGCAGCTGGAAGTAGCCCTTGTACAGAGACAAAGACACAGCAGACAAAAGTAAAGCGTAAATTTAAAAATTAAAAAAGACGTTGAAACTATATACTGAGTTCCCAGGTCCCTGGAGACTTCACTACCACATGCCTTCTTTCATTTTCAAATGAAAGAGCTGGTTTCTATTTTCCTCCAGCATGGGCATCAGCCTTCTCAGTAATGGACTTAGGAAGAGGTTCTCCCAGCAAATAAAGGCTTCCATGTGTGAAAAGGAGGGGAAATGTGGTCAGGAAACAAATTTCAGTTCCATGGGTTTACTGTCAACAATCACAAGGGTGAGAATGACCTGGAAAAATTGGAAAGAGCCTGTCACTGTTATTTCAATGCATGGGTTTTGGTAGATAGAATTCAACAGCTTGCTTGTGAAAAACTATAGCTAGATTGATATTTCCCTTTGCCATCAAAACAATCAAGGAAAGAGAAATCTGAAAGGAAGAAAGGAGGGAGAAAAGAGGAAAAAAGAGAAACATATTTTCTGATTCTATATCAAGTGCCAGGCCCTGTGATAGGCAATTTCTCATAGGTGATTCACTCATTCTGTACAATAGCCCAGTGAAGTCAATATTTATATCTTACCAATTTTAGATAAATGTGATCATATTAATCAAAAGTGAAGAAGCAGAGTCAATTCTCTTGGAATTATGCCTCCATACAGGTCTCACTCTAACATAATCCAGAAAGGTAAAATTCCATTTCCTTTTTGGTCTTCATAGAAAAGCTCTCTTTTTGCCTTAGAAGCTCTTTCCACTGTCTACCACAAAATATATCTCAATTCATATAATGTTATCATTCAGAAAACTGCTCTCTCAAACAAAACAAGGTTTCCTACTCTGGAAGTTTCTTCAGCTACATCAGGCTCCCTAGGAATACACTTTATTCTCCATTCCTTTCTTTCATGGTAAGAGGTGTGTTTTGACCCAAAGCAAAAGGACAACATAACCAAAGCTGAAGGCAGAAGACTTTCTGATACACTATCTCTCATACCTGATCTGAATTACCTTTTGTTCTCTCAAAAAGCTGTAGATAAAATCTTAGGGGATCCAGAAATCTGTGCACAAACCCTGACTCCACCTGCACAGAGCTCCCTGACAGCCCTTACATTTCTAGCCTCATCTCATGATGCTCCAGCCCTCTAAGATCCCTTACCTCTCTGTGTTTACAAGGAAAACTCTCCCTTTGCAATCGTGAGAGCTCAGACATGACCTCCCCTGGAAGACCTCCTCCCCTCTGCGGTGTAGTTAGTGTGGTTACTGTGAGTCACACAGTACTCAGAGTTTGTCTTCTCATCACTTCTTTCTCCCTTTGTACAGTGATTATTTGTGTTTATACCCATGAACTATAAGCTCTAGAGGGCAAGGTGCTCATCATATTGTCACAGTACTCAGCAAAGATTGTCTCAATGTCCAGGGGAATGGATAAGTGAAAGGAGCCATTGGTAACCTGGCAGAAAAAGATAGAATCATGTAGGCAAAAGAGAAGCCCAGGGTCCTGTGCTTTCAAATACTCTCAGAGGAAGGCTTGTGCTTGGTAACCAGGCTATTGCTGGAGTAACTTCTAGCTCTCTGTTATTATTCTCTGGGTAGCAATGGAAAATGGACATAAAATCCATTTTGTGGAACAGCAAACAACAATAGGCACCTTAAGGGTCCGGGGCCTCAGATCTTGGACATAAATCTGACATTGTGCACAGCTATGTCACCGTCACCGACACTCAGACTGCTCACTTCTCTTTGAAACTCTGGGTATTCTAAGTTGTTCCACTCAATGAACCTGGCATGTAGGTTTGAATGCCAAAAAATGCCCCTAAGTAGAGAAAGGCTAGTGATATTGAGAGCAATTAATTTAAGAAGTGATGGAGAGTTACCCTTTAGACAAATGATGTTCCAACAACTATGGGAAAGCATGGGAGGAGGTGGAAGCCTTATACTGAGGTGCTCAATACATCCTCATTTGTCTTCTCTTCTTCCAAAGAGTTCCTCAATAGCATCATAGAATCCAACCTTGGCTGGTTTAATAGATATCAATGCAATTATCCTAGTGACAGCAAAGAGCTGTGGATGGAATCTTAGGGACTCCAGGAATCTGCAAGATGCTCTGGAGAGGAGTGTCTTCACTCCAGAGTCATGAAAAATAGCCCCAAATGATCCAGGTGTTAAAGAGAAATGAAAATTCAATGTCATTAACCTTATGATTTCTGGCAGGCTGCACCATGAATACTTCCATAGATGGAAGCAACCTCTTGTCAGAATGATGAGAACCCTAAAAGAACTGCTTCTTGGTAGGTTTGAGTGGATGGACACTGGACTTCAGGCCAGAACTGTAGACATTCTCTCACTCAGATGTCCTGGCACAGGGCCCATATGCATCCGGTCCACCCTCTGCCAAGGACATTAGAGGAAGGGAGAGGGGCGAGTACTGACTGCCCCACAGCTTATATTAATGCCAAGTGTTCCATATGCTTTTCCTCATCCAATAACCCACAGCTATGGGAAGGAAAACAACAGAATGGGAAAGACTAGAGATCTCTTCAAGAAAATTAGAGATACCAAGGGGACATTTCATGTAAAGATGGGCTCAATAAAGGACAGAAATGGTATGGACCTAACAGAAGCAGAAGATATTAAGAAGAGATGGCAAGAATACACAGAAGAACTATATAAAGAAGATCTTTATGACCTAGATAATCATGATGGTGTGATCACTGACCTAGAGCCAAACATCCTGGAATGTGAAGTCAAGTGGGCCTTAGAAAGCATCACTACGAACAAAGCTAGTGGAGGTGATGGAATTTCAGTTGAACTATTTCAAATCCTGAAAGATGATGCTGTGAAAGTGCTGCACTCAATATGCCAGCAAATTTGGAAAACTCAGCAGTGGCCACAGGACTGGAAAAGGTCAGTTTTCATTCCAGTCCCAAAGAAAGGCAATGCCAAAGAATGCTCAAACTACTGCACAATTGCACTCATCTCACACACTAGTAAAGTAATGCTCAAAATTCTTCAAGCCAGGCTTCAGCAATACGTGAACCATGAACTTCCAGATGTTCAAGCTGGTTTTAGAAAAGGCAGAGCAACCAGAGATCAAATTGCCAACATTCGCTGGATCATGGAAAAAGCAAGAGAGTTCCAGAAAAACATCTATTTCTGCTTTATTGACTATGCCAAAGCCTTTGTGTGGATCACAATAAACTGTGGAAAATTCTGAAAGAGATGGGAATACCAGACCACCTGACCTGCCTCTTGAGAAATATGTATACAGGTCAGGAAGCAACGGTTAGAACTGGACATGGAACAACAGACTGGTTCCAAATAGGAAAAGGAATACATCAAGGCTGTATATTGTCACCCTGCTTATTTAACTTATATGCAGAGTACATCATGAGAAACGCTGGACTGGAAGAAACACAAGCTGGAATCAAGATTTCTGGGAGAAATATCAATAACCTCAGATATGCAGATGACACCACCCTTATGGCAGAAAGTGAAGAGGAACTACAAAGCCCCTTGATGAAAGGGAAAGAGGAGAGTGAAAAAGTTGGCTTAAAACTCAACATTCAGAAAACGAAGATCATGGCATCTGGTCCCATCACTACATGGGAAATAGATGGGGAAACAGTGGAAACAGTGTCAGACTTTATTTTTTTGGGCTCCAAAATCACTGCAGGCGGTGACTGTAGCCATGAAATTAAAAGACGCTTACTCCTTGGAAGGAAAGTTATGACCAACCTAGATAGCATATTCAAAAGCAGAGACATTACTTTGTCAACAAAGGTCCATCTAGTCAAGGCTATGGTTTTTCCTGTGGTCATGTATGGATGTGAGAGTTGGACTGTGAAGAAGGCTGAGTGCCGAAGAATTGATGCTTTTGAACTGTGGTGTTGGAGAAGACTCTTGAGAATCCCTTGGACTGCAAGGAGATCCAACCAGTCCATTCTGAAGGAGATCAGCCCTGGGATTTCTTTGGAAGGAATGATGCTAAAGCTGAAACTCCAGTACTTTGGCCACCTCATGTGAAGAGTTGACTCATTGGAAAAGACTCTGATGCTGGGAGGGATTGGGGGCAGGAGGAGAAGGGGACAACAGAAGATGAGATGGCTGGATGGCATCACTGACTCGATGGACATGAGTCTGGGTAAACTCCGGGAGTTGGTGATGGACAGGGAGGCCAGGCATGCTGCAATTCATGGGGTCGCAAAGAGTCGGACACAACTGAGCAATTGAACTGAACTGAACTGATGGGAATAGAAGCCCCCAAGCCACGTGCACCTTCACTCTGGCTACTGTCCTGGCTTCAGCAGAAAGGTATTTTCTTTCTTTGTGAGTGTTCAGAAGATCTGTTTGTGACTCCTGTTTGACAGAGAAGCCACCCTCTCGTTGGATATCTCTGTGTGAGGCCATGATGCTCTGTCCCAGCCTATACCTGAGGACTAGACAAACCACCCCTGTGTTCTTCATAGCCCTCCTGTCCACCTATAATGGTGAGAAGAGCATCTTGGAGCTCCAAATGGTGGCCTACTTTTAGAGGCCACCATTTGCAACTACCCCAGGAGCTACCATTCACATTAACACCATTTGGTATTAATGGTGTCCCTGGAATTCTGACCCTCAGAGGGATGCCTGTGGCTGTTGTGTATTTGGGATCCAGGGTATAAACTGATACCTGATATTTGGATACCACTGAGCAATAGATCGGAGAAGGCAATGGCACCCCACTCCAGTACTCTTGCCTGGCAAATCCCATGGACAGAGGAGCCTGGTGGGCTGCAGTCCATGGGGTCGCTGGAGTCGGACACCACTGAGCGACTTCACTTTCACTTTTCACTCTCATGCATTGGAGAAGGCAATGGCACCCCACTCCAGTGTTCTTGCCTGGAGAATCCCAGGGACCGGGGAGCCTGGTGGGCTGCTGTCTATGGGGTCGCACAGAGTCGGACACGACTGAAGCGACTTAGCAGCAGCAGCAGCAGAGCAATAGATATCCTTGTGTACTCTAAAATATATCCCCCCAACTGTGAACATGAATCAGGAGTCTGGACTCAGCAGAGTCTCCCTAAAAAGGTCTCCCTAAAAAGACCTCACTTCCCTGTATCCATGTACTTTAGATTTCTGCTTTTAACCAAATCATTCTCTCCTTGTTTTAATATAATAGCACATCCTAGCACATCACATCACATCCTATCACATCATACCATATCACATCATATTCTATGATAACACATCTTATCACAACACTTCACATCATATCACATCCTATAGATAAGGAAGACAGTCAGCATGGGAGAGGTACACTGAAGGATCACGGTATCATCAGCACTATGGAAATTATGCAAAATGTTTTGCATGTACAAATATCTGCATTTTTTTCCATGAATAAAAATTTCCATAGTTTTTTTTTTATCAATTCCTTAAAGTGTTTTAAAACACAAAATAGTTAGCAACCAGGAGGATAGAGGTAATTCACATCTCATAAGCTCATTTGAACATTTTAGTGCATCATTATTTGGTGGTGTATGTGGCTCCCAGTTGTCTCTGTCCTCAGAAGTTAGGAAGCCCTGACATTTTTTTAGTCTTTCTTTTGCTCTACTTGAATTCTTTTTCCTTACTTCCCATGCCCTCCCTCCAGGCTTTCCATTTATCTATGTGCAAACACACCTGCTGGCCTGAATTATCACTCCAAAGAAACATTTCATTTCTCATTCCAAGAGTATTAACGGCCATAGAGTCTGTATGCTTATCTCGTCTGGGTCCCAAGAACATAAGATGCCTCCAACAAGGAAGGTTTTCTTCTTAAATAAAGCAATCTCACACTTGTCATATCCCTCCCTGACAGGATGGTTTGTCTTCCCTGGCTTGCGTGCCCCTCGTCTTCTGGAAGCTATTTGCTGCCAGGGAGAAGATGCCCACCATGGGGGCAGCTGCTTGAGTTCATGCTTCACACTGGTCCCTTTGTCACCCTGAGTAATTTACAGCATTTCTTTGGGTACAATAAGTGTCTAGGTGGGAGGGCGAAGCCTTTACCAAGTCTTCTAATAAATGTGCACAGAGTATTATCCTGCAATAAATTCCCCAATCCAGGGCACAAAATAGTCATATACACAGATGGTTTTGCTTTTGCAAATTTTCCTGTAGTCTGATTTTTTGTGTACAGTATCTGTTTTGGAAATAGAGTAGTTGTGAGTTACTGGTATACATTTACTCTCTCATGCAGCAAAACCCATAGGTCACAAGTCACAGCCAATCACCTCTCCACGATGATTAATTATGTAACAAATTACTAGCTCATCACTGTGATACTGCTGTATATATTTCAGGTTTGCACTGTTGATCTTTATGAAAACCCTATCAGGTTGACAGGGAGAGGGTAGTTAGTATAATATTATACAGGCAAAGACATCTTCAAAGAGATTAAAGTCATCCCATACACTAATAGCTAAGAAGGAAGACTCTGGAGGTTTTAAAATTAAATTCCAGTGCATTCCAAGATATGAGACTGTGCCTGAAATTGGAAAGTACACAAATTCAACATTAATACACCTACAATCACCCTTTGACGGGAAGTCTCACATTAGAGTCCAGGTTTCAAGAGCAAGATGCTATTGTTTTCAAGGGGTCCTGGGTGGTATGACTTTAGAATAGTTATGTAATCCTAACAAATGTCAGACTCCTAGAAGCTCTTCCCTTTTCTGAAGTCATGAATAATCAAAGTCGTTACAAAAGTGATTCCAAATTCTCCTCTGCATCTCTCAAAAGAACACAAAAGGGAAAGCAAGTAATATTAATCCTTCGTAGCAGTGCCTCTGATGAACCCAGAGTCTTCTATCCCAGAAATCCCAGAGCTAGTCCAGAGCAGCAACTGTTTCATGCTCCCAAGAGCCCTCCCTGAACTCAGCCCATGGCTGTTTATCCCTTTTCACTTTCCTCCTTAATCACCCACCTTCCAGCTTCTTCATGTGTTTATTGACACAGATTTTATTGACACAGATTTTCTGGCAAAGTACTTCTGATTTCTTTTCTAAATATCAATCCCAAAGTAACACAGAAGTGAAAAGAGTAAGAAAAATGGACAAAAGAATGGTGCCTTCTTTCTGGTGCCTGTGAACGTATCCTACAGATATAGTTACATCACAGGACCATTAAAATAATTTTTTTTTAAATCTTCACATGTAATTAAAACATTGTATTTCTCCCTCCTCTTAGCTCCAAATATTTCATAGTTCTCTATTATATGTTTAATGAAATTATCTAACTCAGACAACTCTACTTAGACCATGGTGGGAAAGAACTATTTACTGAAACAAAGCCATTTCACGATTCATCATGGTATATCTCATGGGCTCTTGACTCTTGTCTGTTCTAACAAAAACAGCATCACTATTTAGTCCTTAGCACACCAGGGACCTCAGTTTCCAATCTTTCTCATCTTTCCAATTTTTCTGTTAATGATTATATCCGAAATTTCAACTTCTGGGGTAAATATCTTACTGCTCTGTCAGAAAGAAATGTGATAAATTTCTCAACGCTATGCTATGCTATGCATGCGTGCTCAGCTGTGTCTGACCCTTGGTGACCCCATGGACTGTAGCCTGCCAGGTTCCTCTGTCCATGGGATTTTCCAGGCAAGAATACTGGAGTGGGTTGTCATTTCCTTTTTCATGGGATATTCCCAATCCAGGGATCAAACCTACATATCCTGCTTGGCAGGCAGATTCTTTACCACTGAGCCATGCAGGGATCCCAAAGGAAGACAGAGGGAGCTTCAAATTCTTAATTATAAGCTTGATATGAGTGGTTTCCCACAGGAAGCCTCTGGTTTTAAGCATCCCCAAGCAAGGGCTATTTTGACAGAGTAGAGAGTGTGGCACAAATTGCATAGTTTTGCAGTATGGTTCTGCCACTCTCTAACTCTATCAGACTGGGCACATTACTTAACCTCCCTGTGACTCACTGTTCTTGATATGTGGAATGGGCAGAGTCATGATCACTATGCTCAGCACTGAGGTGAAGGTTCAGTGCGCACTGGGTGCTCAGTGGGTGTTTCCAGACAAACGTGTTATCCAAATCGTTAGTGTCCACATGTGTGTCTGTGTACACACGTGCATGTGTCTGTTCGAGATAAAGACAAGTGGCTTTCACATCACACCACAAAATACGCAATTTAATAACACCTAACAGTAGATACATCTGTTCTCCCCGCAAATATTTCTGTGACTGCTAGTGTTTAAGATGCCTGTTATTGGAACACCGAACCTAGCAACTAGAATTCCCACGCAGCTTTGGGCCTCAGGCTCTGATCTTCTCTGTTCTTCCAAACCCCTTTCTTATTGCGAGAAACTAAGCTCTCTCCTCGCCCCCCTAATCCCTAGAGTCCATATCCATGGTTTCCATTAACCTTAACAGAAATAAAGGGAAAATAAAATAACACATTCTTTGTCTTGTTATTTTCATACTAGGAAACTGTTAGAATTTGGACGTTGTCCAGCTGCCTCATTTAATCTTCTGCTTTCAACCACCTGTTGCCTGTTTAATTTTAAGTGTTTATTGTTTACCATTATTTGATTTCTAGTAATTTAACTTATTTTTCATGTTTCTGTCATTATCTCATTTCCTTTGTGATTGAATCTTTTGCATTTTAAAACACTTCACCATATTACTGACTTTTAAAATATTGTTTTATTTTTCTTATGCATGTTTCCTTTTTTTCTGCTCTGGTGAGAGGATTGTTATAACCTGAATCAGGACTTCCAGAATTAGCATAGAAATAATCATTGATTTTTGTTGTTGTTTGTGTTTTTGCTTTAAAATTTTCTCCCTTATACATACTTTCTGTTTCGTTGTATTTTGGAATGACTGAGGCACAGAAGAAAGTGTTCCAATTGAATTTGCTTTCATTTATTATCAGTATGAAAAGCAAACAGCTAGTATATGTATTATCCAAACATTTTGGGAATTTGGGGATCTTGTTTCCATTTAGCTAACTTTAGCAATCAATAAAAATGTAATCTTGGACTATTTCTTTATATTTTCTTTTTTAGATTTTATCTAATCATTCTCTTCCATGTCATTTTATAATTTTAGTACTCTTATCATATTTTATTAGTATGTTCCCTATTGATCTAGTCTTTTCTTTGCATTTAATAGTAATTTTTCATTTCTTAACACTTTTCTATTTTATTTTAAGGAAATATATTTTTCTCTTTGTGTAAATATGCAATGTACTCTTTGTGTAAACATTTTTCCTTTTACTTGTTTTAGCTTACCTTAACTCTTTCTTTTATAAAGCTTCTAATCCTTAGAGTTTTGGTCTTGTTTTGTTTTCTTTGCCCTTATTCCATTTGAATTTTAATATATTTTAATTATACATCTGCTTTCACATGTTATTTTGACATTATATATTTCTGTACTTTGATCATTGTATTCATTTGTATATGAGTAACTTAAAAGAGATTTCAAATTCCTACATTCCTAAAATATATTGAATGTTCCTTCACTCATTCTCTCTATGTAAGACCTGTGTTAGTCTGTCAACCTTTTATTTTAAACCTTTGGATATTTATTGTATTATTTAATTTTTGATTTATTACTTTTATTTTAAATTATATTCTATATTTACATCTCTTTCAAAAAGTATTCACATTCATATATGACTGATTAATGTACACAAATATGGCAAATCATACAAAGATAAAAACAAAAAGTTGGCTATGAGCTCCTGCTCAGATAACCCTTGCTGACAAATATTCACACAGTACAAATATAAGAACATTCAAAGAGTATAGAAACTAGAGAATGAAAAGAAAAAGCTGTCTTCTCTCCATTTCCATTCCTTCTATAAGAGCTGACCACACTTACATTTCATGAAACCATTATTAATGTTAGTTTCTGATCATTCCAGATGTCTATTTGCATTAACGGATATAGACGGAGACTTTCTTTTTCACTTGAAGTTAATAGGAAAAGATATGCTAATGTGAAATCAAGTGTTAGTCGCTCAGTCGTGCCCGACTCGTTGCCACCCCATGGACTGCAGCCCACCAGGCTCCTCGTCCATGAGATTTTCCAGGCAAGGGTACTGGAGTGGGTTGCTATTTCCTTGAGCTTGCCAAACTTCAAACAACTACTTCTTCACTAACAGAGTATGATTTTATAAAAATCTTCTTTTTGGTTTAAGAAATAATATTTTGGAAAAAAATGAAGCTGAAGTGATTATTTATTTAATATTTAAGTTTGTGACATTAGTGCTTGTTTCCCTGCTATCAAAGCTTAGGAAATTAGGTCCCCTACACTTTTTCTGAAAGTTTTCCCAAGTTCCATGCATTAATTATTAATCTTATTTTCTAACTGTTTTAACTACTTTTGTCTTTGTTCCAGCTTTAGTGAGGTATAACTGACAAAGAAAACCTGCATATATTTATATAAGATATACAAGCTGAAGGTTTGATACACATATGCATTGTGAAATATCATCACAATCAAGCTAATTAACATCACTTCAAAATTATCTTCATGTGTTTATGTGGTGAGACTATTTAAGATCTACTTTCTCTTGCCTCTCTCTAATGAGTCTCATTCTCATAGAAAGCCAGGCCTGGACTCTCTGAATCAACGCTGTCTATGCTTTTCCTGAAACAGTTTCTGCATTCTTTCATTTTAATTCATCTAATAACTGGTTTTAATTAATCTAATAATCTAGCTATACTTTTGAAGCCCTTTCAAGTCCCTCATTATCAAAGCCAGTGTGACTGAATCCCAGCAAAAAATATTAAGTGACTTAGAATGATGCTAGTGAGGTATTCTGAGCCTAGTAACTTCTGTTAAGAATTTTGAAATGCATCTTGAGAGTACATTAAAAGGTCTTCAGCATTGGAGCAATCTAGTCAGTCAAACTACCTTTCTGGCTCAGATTTAAGTGGAGAGTGGAGAGGCAAGTGGAGAGGCAAGTGGAGTGGAGAGGCAAGAGCAGACATAGATAGTAAGGAGATGGACAGAAGTAGTAAGGAGATGATTGTAGGACAAGAGATCACGGTAGTCTAGAGTTAGGTTGTAAACGGTAGATGAAACGTAGAGAGTGATCTGAAAACTATTTGAGATGTGGAATCGAAAAGATTTAGGTACTGATGACTGTGGAGATTGAGACTTTAAGATTGCAAGTTTCTTATTTAAATAACTGGATAAAGAAAGAAATAGACCCACAGGTATAGAAAACAAACATAAGGTTACCAAAGAGGGGGGAAAATTAGGAATTTGGAATTAACATATATACAAAACTATACATTAATATCAGAGAAGGCAATGGCACCCCACTCCAGTACTCTTGCCTGGAAAATCCCATGGATGGAGGAGCCTGGTAGGCTGCAGTCCATGGGGTTGCTAAGAGTCGGATATGACTGAGCTACTTCACTTTCACTTTTCACTTTCTTGCACTGGAGAAGGAAATGGCAACCCACTCCAGTGTTCTTGCCTGGAGAATCCCATGGATGGGGGAGCCTGGTGGGCCGCCGTTTATGGGCTCGCACAGAGTCGGACATGACTGAAGCGACTTAGCAGCAGCAGCAGCAACAGCAGCATCTGGCACCATCATCTGAATTTGTGCCTCCTTAACTGAGTTCTTTTCATATCCAGGGCATCTCCTGGACATAATTAAAAATGTAAATTTAGAGACAATTAGTATGGTTTATGTTTAAGATTCTTAGTAGTACTAGATAGGTATATTTATCTCAGAGCTTTAGATTAAACTAAAATCTCTGTTTTATAAATTGAGTTTTACCCTCAGTTTATAAGCCAGAAAATTCTTCAACCATAAATCATCAGATCAAATACTTTAAATCAAATAACCTTGGACCATCTTCTTCCTTCATTGCCATTTTTAAGAATTAATTAATTTTATTTTTGTTTTATTGAGGTATAATTGACAAAACTGTAAGATATTTTAAGTGTAAATTGTGGTGATTTTGATTTATGTGTCTATTGTGAAAGGATTTTCCTCATCTAGTTCATTGAAATTAATGCATATACACCTCACATATTTGACTTTTTTGTGTGTGAAAATATTTAAGTTCCACTCTCTTAGCAAATTTCAATTATGCAATACAGTGTTATCAACTATAATCACCATGTTTTATATCAGACCCTCGACCTCATGTCATTTTATAGTTAAAATCTCATAAATGTTTCCCATCCTCTATTACCACCCCCACCAACCCCTGGAAACCACTTTTAAATCATCTGTTTCTATGAGTTTGACATTTAAAATTTTTTCAGGTTCCGCATATAAATCATATACTGTACTTTCTCTGTCTGGCTTATCTCATTCAGCATAGTGCCCTCAATTTCCTTCTTTCTCATGGTTAAACAATATTTAGACTTATATATATATATATAAGCACACATCACATCATTATCCATTCATTCATTAATAGACACTTTGGTTTCCATATCTTGGCTCTTTTGAATAATACATCCAAACATGGAAGTGCAGATATTTCTCTAATATCTTATTTTCATTTCCTTCAGTTATATACCCAGAATTGGTATTGCTGGATCATATGGTAGTTCTATTTTTAATTTTTTTGAGGAATGTCATACTGTTTTTCATAGAGGCTGAACAAATGTACATATACACCAAGAGTCCTTTTGTTTCATATCTGTGCCAATACTTACCTCACTTATCTTTTTAATAACAGCCATTCTAACAATGATATTTCATTGTGGCTTTGATTTGCATTTCTGTGATTATTAATGATGTTGATCACCTTTTTCATGCACCTGTTGCCATTTGTATTCTTCTTCGGGAAATGTCAATATCAATGCAGTTCGTCTGCCTGTTTTTTGATCAGAAGCGGTTTTTTTTTTTGCTATTGAGTTGTATGAGTTCTTTACATATTTTGTGTAAACCGCTTATATAAAGGCAGTATGGTATTGGCGTAATAGATCAATGGAACAGAAGAGAGAGCCCAGAAACAATCCCAATCATACAATACCAAGAATATACAGTAGGAAAAGAATAGTTTCTTCAATAACTGGTGTTGAGAAAACTAGACAGCCACGTGCAAAAGGATGATATTGGACCCATATCTTATACCACACACAATAACCAAGTTAAAATGGATTGAAAACTTGAACATATGACCTGAAACCATAAAACTTCTACCAAAAAACATAAGGGTAAGATCTTTGACATCAGTCTTGGTAATAATAATTTTAATTGGACAGCAAAAGAAATGGTAAAAAAAAAAAAAAAAAAGCAAATTGGACTCCATCAAACTAAAAGGATTCTGCACAGCATAGGAAACAATCAATAAAATGAAAAAGCAAACTATAAAATGGGAGAAAATAATTTGCAAATCACATATTTGATAAAGGGTTAACTTCCACTGTGATTTAAAAGTCTTTCAGGATTTAAGTTGCTCTACTACTTATGAAAATATTTGCTTTTATTTAGTTTTAATATGCACTGCATTCTAAAAAGTTTCAGAGTGATGCCATATTTTCCCAAATGGATTCTTCTACCCACTAAAATCATGTATTTGTCAGGTGGTGTGATATGTTTTCACAACCCGATGCAAACTATTTTCTAGAAAGAGAGGTTTTTCCATCCAATATTTTACATGAAAAGCTGCCAAGCATCAACCAAAGATGCTTTCCTATTGCTCACTTTTACACTATTTATCAATTACCTGAGACTTGTAAGGATGCTAGGATGCTAGACTGTCTGAAGCTTTGGTTGGTCTCTCGATGGTTATTCATGGACAGTAAGTAGTCAGTCATAAGTTTAACGCACTTGAGCTATTGTAAATTCCATGAAGGAGAAAGACAAATCTGCCAGGGCTACTGTAGGTTACAGGTGTGTACTGCTTCAAAAAGGGCAATTTATGCCATGAAATTGGATTAGTGATTACTCAAATGATCAAATTTAGGTATAAATGTATTTCCTCAAAAGGGATTTATGCTTTTAAGGCATAATTAAGGCAAGGTATGTTAGCCAGATCAGGCTGGCATCACAAAATACTACCGACTGGGTGATGTAAACAACAGAAATCTATTTCCTCACAGTTCTGCAGGTTGGAAGTCCAAGACTGGGTGCCAACATAGTAGGGTTCCGGTGAAGGTTCTCTTCTTGGCTTGCAGATGCCACCTTCCTGCTGTGTGCTCACATGGCCTTTTCTCAGTGTGTTCACATGAAAAGAGAAAGACTCATCTCCTGCTCTTCTTCTAGGGCCACCAATCCTATCAGACTAAGATCCCAATTTATGACTCACTTAACTGTAATTACATCCTAAAAGCCTTTTCTCAAAATACAGTCATATTGGGGGTTAGAATTTTAACATATGAGTTTTGAGGAAACACAAGTAAGTCCATAGCACAAGGTCATATGATAAAAGGAATTCCCATCATGGCTTGAGAATCTGTGTCTCTTTAGTATCTCCAGGCCCTTTAATGAGAACAACATCTATGATACTATCTAACTAATGGAGGTTGTGTTGGTACAAAATACAGTTTCTCATGATCATACCATTCCATAATACAAGCAACTGCATTTCTCTGGGTTCTTGCTAAATCTGAAATTCTTTCTTAATGGCAGTAAAAATGCCAATGAGATACTCAAATAGCCAGAAAATCCTCAGCTTCTTGGCTCTCTTATCTGTTTATAGTTATAAAACATTTCATGTTGAAGGCATGACATAAGAAAAAAGTTTTCATAAGCATTTTAAGTTATTTTCCTGTCTTATCTTCAAAAAGGGGAAGATAAAGCCTTTCAATTTTCCAAAAATTTTAGGCAGGAAATCCCATAGAATCTTATGCTGTGGTTCATTCATTGTCCTGAAGCAAAATTCCTTTGCAACTAGAGCTCCTTAAAACGCAGTGCTAGAACTAAATACGCATATGGTAGAAATTATGCTCTATTATCACGTATATTGGTTTCAATAAGATCAGTAAATGTTGGTTCTAAACTGAGAACTGATAAAATTTAGCATAGGATGTTGGTGCTCTCCAAAACAGACCACTATCCTTGATCAGTTAAATGAGTTATTTTAGGTAAAAATAAGAGAAAATAATCTCTATAAGTGAAAGAATACACTCATCAGAATCTAAATACCTCAAACTCTGTGCTAGAAACTCTTTGTAGCTTAGTGTAAGGATTGGAGGGTGGTGGCATAAAGGTACATATTCCAACCTTTTTCAAAGCAATGCACCATGCCTTTTGTTGCTAAAAAACCACTCTCAGGAAGTCATTGGTTGGGTCCATGTCAAAAGTTGACACATCTATAGAAACATTTCTCAGGTGTGGAAATTAATGCTTTGACAAGGACACCTTTATCTCAGTATTTATTCAATTTTAAGACTAACTCAGTAGTGACTTAAACCCTGTATCTGGAAAGAATGTTTAAGTCACTGTTTTCATTCTTCTTTCCATGCCTAGGTAGAACAATCTTCCCTCTGAGGCACAATACATTCTTCCCACCTCAAAGTGTATATAGTCATTTGCTTAATTTTCAGATTACCTCCTGTCAGATTACAATGTCACTGATAGTAACAATTATATCATATTGCTCCTTGCCATGGTTATAGGAGCCAGGACATAAAAAACAGTTCCTGGACTAGTCCCAACATGGGTAATTTTCTAAATTTATACAGTGGAGTTCAAAATCGGCATGCATTTGATCCTGGGAGCACAAGGTTAAAGGAGACAGGAAGTCAGGCCCTGAAATAAGAGAGTCCAACATTTTCAACTGAGACAAGAGGATCCAAGTCAGTACTCTCCCTGGGTAGTGCCACAGGGATAGTTCTAATTGGATACACTTTATCTGTAAAAAGCTCAGACTAATATTTTAGAGTTCCGTGGTTGCCGAAAGGACCAACCATGCTCACAATGGGTTTTGTTCTCAGCACGCTCAAGATTTGCCCTCATCACTCTGCCCAGCTTTTAGCAACATCTTGATCAGAAGTGCCATTCAATGGATTATTACTCAGCCATAAAAAGGAACAAAATCGGGTCATTGTAGAGACCTGGAGGACCTAGACAGTGGCATATAGAGTCAAGTAAGTCAGAAAGAGATAAACAAATATTGCATATTCCATATATGTGGAATCTAGGAAAATGGCATAGATGATCCTATTTGCAGGGCAGGAATAGAGACAACGAATATAAGAACAAAATGCATGGATACCACAGGGGAAAGGGGAGGGGTGAGGAGAATCGGGAGATTGGGATTGACACATATACGCTACTGATACTGTGTGTGAAACAGATAACTAGTGAGAACCTACTGTAAAGACGGGGAACTCTGCCTGATGCGCTGCGGTGGCCTGAATGGGAAGGACATCCCAAAGGGCATGGCTGACTCACCTTGCTGGGCAGCAGAAACTAACACAACCTTGTAGAGCAACTGCACTCCAATAAACATCAATTAAAAACGCAGTGACGATCAGGTCCTACCAACCATTCCGTTAGGATATCTACACTTGTGAACTAATACAGCTAATTGACAAAATGGGTTTTTTACTTTTCATGGAACTTTCTTTCTCCTTTATGTGCTTTATATGATAAGTATGGAGTGATGACCACAGTCCTTAATAGATAATGAAATGGATAGACAAAGACTATTCAGCCATATTTCCATAATTCAGTCATATTTCCATAATATTATAATAAATCAAAAATGATTTCTCCTATATGTTTCTTGGTAAGACAGTACTTGCTATCTCAATTCTATGTACTGTGACATCCTTTGGGGTTTCTGATTTAATCAAAAATAACCTCACTTTTTTTCTTGCTTCAAAACTTCTATTGTCTTTATAGGTGCTCCTCCTTTCTGCTTAATAATACAGCTTTATCTCTAGTAAATCATAACTGAGACATAGTAAACACATCATTAGGTAAGTAACCTAAGCTGAAAATTGGCTATATTTTTAAAATGCTGATGTATGGGATTTGGAGGTCTTACTTTACCTGACAGATGGCAAAAGAAAATTAAAGAAAATGGTCACAGCAGATCCCTTCCTCCACACTCCAATGCTTTGTTAAATAAGAATAAGCCTATTTAATTAATATTGATCTAACACTGACTGTCCTTGAGCATATTACCCTTTGACACAGTCTTACTTTCAAAACTGCCAAAATTGCAAAATATATAATCATAAAAAAATTCAAATCCTTTTCTAAGCTCAGGGTCATTGTGGTTTGTTATCACCAGTTCCCAGCTACTCCAGGAAGGAGGTATGTGTCTCAGCAAGCAGCAATGTCTTTATTTATGACCTCCAGAGATTAGTTAGTTTTGTCAGACATTTCTCAGAGCAAGGCCCAGGTCACCGAGGAGTGGAACTTCAGGTAGGATAAAAGATTCTGACTATATTGGGCTTATGGTCCCAGCACTTGTTAGAACATGACAACCTCACTTTGATAGAAATATTATGTAGTTATTTCTTTGTAAGTAGATAACACAAAGAAGGAACTTATTACTTGGGAGAAGAAGGCAAGCATATTATTCTTTTGACACCTTCTATTTGGTCATTTGAATATGGATAAGTAACCAGAAACCTAAGGTAAATGCCAAAGGTAAGACTTTTTTTTATTATTTGAAAATTTGCCTGTTCAGTTCTCACTCTTTGATTGCATCCAAGTTTCAGAGAAAGTCTTTGGGTTCCTTCTAGTAAAACCCTAGCCCTCTGTGAGGGGAAGTGTATACATCAATAGATCCAGCAAGCATCTCTCCAGATCCACACTCCATTTCAATCTCAGCATGGTAGGCCAGTCCTCCCACATATATGTTATACTCAAATATCCTAAGTAATCAGCATCTGCATTTAGATCATGGTGCAAATCATAATATGTTTTCTAACTCTGACCCTTCAATGAGTGAATGACAAGCAAGAAGGCCAAATATCTGTTGAACTTTCCAGGTAGACACAGACTGGAGGAGGAGATGGGAAACACTCATTTCAGTCCTAATCAACAGAGGAATTATTTGCCCTTGAAAGTCCTCTCCCCAGATCTGGGCCAAAGCAATGTTTTCTAGCTTCGTCAGAGGCTCTCTTCCTGAGACACTGTAGAGTCAAAAGTTGGAGATCTAGAATGAAAAATCTCAGCTCCTTTCTTTTTCAGTTCTCTTCTACTTTTATCTCTGGTAATAAGGGAGTGAATCTGTAAGTAGTAAGACAGAAAATAAATAAAATCTCAGGATGAAGATAAACCATTGCTTCATTTGGTTTGAAGGAAAATGCATGGTCAGTCAGACTAGTATTATATTCTTGGTAGGTTTTAGGCTGAATGGTTGGGCATGAAAAAGGGTCACAACAAAACCAGCTGATGTAGCAGAATATGATTCTGAGTTGAAGTGCAGAAGCCAGGGTTGGGAGGGATGAAAAGGTCATCTCTGGAGCAACTTTGCCAGAAGCATCAGGGACGGTCCCCTGACCTATTATTGCTGGGAGAATGGAGTTTTGTCAAAACAAATGCCTTATTTTCCTTTCTGCTATGACTTTGCTTTTCTTCCCTGCTTTGTTTCTATGGTAAATCATGGCCCTTTTCTGTGGATCATGACCCTGTTCTTCCTCTGGTCTTAACACCGATGGCTACAACTTATTTCCACCCTCCCATGAAGTGAATTATGAGAGAATGGGTGTTTGGGCGTGTGTTGAAGACAGAGAAACGATGTCAAATGCCTCTGTCTGAAAACCAGATTACTCTAGCAGCTGGAGAGGCATAGAATTGTCCCAGTCTTCAGTTTCTATTCCAGTCTCTGGAACAGCTCATGCATTTGGTATCTTCCTCTAAGACACAGGGAACCACACCGCATAAAAGACTTGTATCAGCACAGAGATCACAGGGAAGGCTTTAGTGGAGTCTTTCATGCACATCTCAGCACCATCTTCATTCCTAAAAACGTAGTTGTTATAATGTCACATGTGGGCACCTTCCAGGAGTCCCTTGGGAAAATGTGTCAGCTATCCAAAGCTTTCTGATTCTCACCATACATTTCTCCCCAAAAGAGGAAAAAACCTTCTTTTGGAAAAAAATAGAAATAATACATTGGCACTGTTTAGCATTATCGTCAAGTAAGTCATCTTAAGATATGTGTGCATTTTTCCAGAAGATGTTCTATATCATTTCTGCAAACATAACATGTCATGCTTGCAAAGTCCACATTAGAAAGGTCTGCGTACAAGCTGTGCCAACTCCTTGTTGAACACTTCTATGAAAGGACAGAAAGAAGGGGCTGCCTCTGAAGCTGCCTCAAGTGAGTCATGAGTTTTTATTGTGTATCACTGTTGCCATCCATTTCTGCTTCACAGGAAAACTATTTAAAGGGTTGGACAAATTCCACCTTTGCAGCTTTCTGCGGTTATAGTCAAACTTTCTATTTTGATCTTTCCTAAAAGGTGACTATTTGAAACAAAAGAACCTTCCACGAATTGGGAGGACTGAAACCAATGCTGTGATATCAGAAGGGTTAATATCTCTGACTGGACTGGAGAATGAAAAGGCAATCACATAAGCCTTTGATTAAATTTTAGTCTCTTGTTATCTTAAACCTTCTGCCTCCTTGTTCATTGCATATCAACACAAAATAAGCAAAGCTAAAAGCTGGAGCCATCCTTGATTTTGACAGATACTTAAAATGTGGAATAAACCCTAAGCAATCAAAGAATTATGGAGTTGGAGCTTTGGAAGTGAAGGTGGGCCTCATAATTCCTCATTTATTTTCTGATGTGCAAATATCTCAGTTTTCTGAGACTTTCCATAAACTACAAATTGTTAGACTTTTTCCTTATG
Organism: Bos mutus; assembly: GCF_027580195.1. Taxonomy (NCBI): domain Eukaryota; kingdom Metazoa; phylum Chordata; class Mammalia; order Artiodactyla; family Bovidae; genus Bos; species Bos mutus. The sequence goes on along the minus strand of NC_091644.1, from coordinate 4,297,663 downwards.
TAACAAAGAGTATGGTCCAGGAAGAGACAAACACCCTTGAACAATGCTCAGATGAACTCAAGCGTCTCCTGAGCATTTCATTAGCCATCCTGGTGTTCAGATTGATTTATGGGTCTCGGGTCCATCTTTTCCTCACCATTAGCCATCATTAGACCATTATGGCTCCCCGCAGTCCCTCAGCTTACTGCTCCCAGGGAGGAGCTGCAATCTTGCCCAGCTGTGCTGAGCTGGTTTTCACTATCACTAATTTTCTGCCACAATCTATGAGTAATGTCACATTTCATGCCGTTCCAATAAAAACATTTGCTCCCTGGCAAGTCTAGTAAAGAGCTTGATGGAGAAACTACAGAAAGTCCCCAAGGGGGTAAAAGGTGACTGAAGGATTTTGTCACGAGAAAAATTGAGTACCTAGGCTGACACAGTAGATCACAACAAAGGAGAAAAGAATGAGGTAATCAGGTCACAACCCAAAGACTTCGAGACATTTATTCATTTACTCAACAATATATTTTAAGCACCTACCAGCATGTACCAGACACCATGCAAATAGAATTGTTGTGTCTGTTGGGTGCAGTTCCTTAGAGCCAGAAGATCTGGGATCTGTTCCATGTTTCTACTTTCTGAGATGTGTGACCTAATAAAAATGGCTTAATTTTGTGAGGCCCCTGGCTTCCAACCTTCTAATCTACACACTAGTCATCTATTTCATAATAGAGCTATGCAATAATCTATGTTTTTTGTATAATATGTAATAATTATTCAAGTCTTAATTTATAGGAATTAATGGAGAATGGCATTATAATTTTTGGAGATTTTATATATATATATATATATATATATATATATATATATATATATATATGTATATATGCTTCCTGGTGGTTCAGTGGTAAAGAACATGCCTGCCAATGTAGGAGACATGGGTTCAATCCCTGGATTGGGAAGATCCCCTGGAAAAGGAAATGGAAACCCATTCCACTATTCTTGCCTGGGAAATTCCATGGGCAGAGGAGCCTAGAAGTCTGAAGTCCATGGGGTTGCAAAGAGGTGAATATGACTTAGCAACTAAACAACAACAACTATATATATATATATGGAGAGAGAGAAACAGAAAACTCTTAAGAGGAGGACATTCTCCTACATAAACACTCACCTGCCCATTGTGGAAGAAAGGAATGTCCTTGCAGGACCTTGATTGTTGTGAATGTTTTTGAAGGTAGTCTGCATCCCTTTTTAGGAGGAGCCTGGTGGGCTGCAATCCATGGGGTCGCAAAGAGTCGGACACGACTGAGAGACTTCACTTTCACTTTTTTATAAAGATTCAGATTTTGACTATCAACTGAATTTGATGACAGCCTCCCTGAGAGTAAACAAAATCCCAGTGGACACCTTGATCTTTCTGCTACTAGTTACATTTGGAAGGACTATTATCTATAGAACATTAAGGAGTATATTATCTATAATTCTAAACTCAGATTTTAAAACAGTAATATTACAATTTAGAAAGAAAGTTTTGTGTTTAATACTCCATCTAGTTGCATTCAAAGAGAAAGATATTTATCATTGTGGAAGATGCTACAAAAAGGTCTTGGATTGAAGGAATATACACAAGTAAGCAGTCAAAACAAAGTAAAGGCATACTCCTAAGAATTATTTCTTAAGTATGCTACTCGGTAAGTACTGTTCAATATATACAATGCATGTGAGTAGAAAACATTAAAAAGCAAAATATAAACTGGGAAATATTTATAATATTGAATTAAAAGGCATAATGGTAGTATTACATAAAGAGCTACTGAATATAAAATGCAAACTGTCCAAGGGAAGCAGTAGCAAAATTCACAAACTCTACACTCGTAAAATAGAAAACATATATGGGCTATTTGAAAAAGTATTCCAGTGAATTAGTTAAAAAAAAAACAGGTAGATTTTAATAATAAAATGATTTCCTTAAATAAGCTAGAATCTTTCAAATGATAATGCCCAAATTTAGGAAAACAAGAATTTTAAATTAATACAACCATTTTGGAGAACAATTTGGCAACATCTTACTCATTAATTCATTAAACATGTAATTATTAAATACCAAGCCTGACCTGAGGCATTCACTGGAATCACAAAGTAAGCAGTATTTCTTAAACACCTTAACATATTATATTCATTAACACAGAAAATATTAAACAATCACTTATGGAAAAGGATGTTTGCTATAAGATTATACATAAAAATCAAAAATAGCCCAACTTCTAATAAAAGAACATTTATGGGTAACTGATGGTACAGCCATCCTATGAAATTATGCAATCATAAAAATAAACATTATAAAAGTATATTTAGAGGCATAAAATATATATTTACCACATACATTTAATTTGTAAAAGTAGTTTATAAAAGCTGTACATGGCATGATCCCATTTGAAAGAAAATACATATATTCATATTTACAGTTATATAGAAAAATGTCTGGAAAGTTATACATTCAAAGCATAGCAGTATAATAAAATTTTTATTTTAAATTTACTCTTACTTTTTGTGCATTTTTCTAATGTCTTCTAAATGCAGATTGCTTTATATAAAAATTCTTTTTTTCTCCTGGATTTTCCTAATTAAACTTTTTTTATTTTGAAATAATTGTATATTCACATGCAATTCTGATGCAATTCACATCTGATTCCATAAAACCTGGCATTTTCACAGAATTTCACTGGTCCCAATCTCCCATGAAATGAATGTATCCTTGTTATGAGGTTGCAGTAACTTTGCTGTCTCCTTTAGAATCTCCTCACCGGTTTACTTCCACATTTGCCTCTGACTTATCGAACACAAGAGGATTACAAGCAGGTCACAGTGCTTTACACATTAACCTGGTTAGCCCTGAAACAGAAATAGCACCAAATGTGTAACACCAATAAGTCAGTAAATAGAAAGTCAGGTAGGAAGTAGAGTGGGTGAATATGAGGGCAGGTAGTTCAGAGGAGAAAAAGGTTTCGGGTGACACCAGCAGAATTCTGGAAAGGTTACACAGTGAAGAGAGGGGTTCCCTTAATTCATGTTAGAGGTCATTTCATTTCTCAACCAATACATTTTCACAGTTTGACTTTTCATCTGGACTCGAGCATAGACAATGTTTGGAAAGGCAAATTTCAAGGGAATGTGATTTAACTGTTCATCAGATTAGGCCAGTCTCCAAAATGTCATTTGCTGCTCTCTCCTGCCAACTAGACCGAGTTTCACACTCAGAGGACTTTCATCTCAGGGCCCAGGAAGATTGGCACCTCTCAAGATCTGAAGTGGCTGAAGGGAGATTTTCTCCTTGACACATGAACTTCACCAGTTAACCTGCCTCACTATAGTTCTCGAATAGACACCACATGGGGTATTTGCTTTTCTGCTTCTTCCAGCCTCAGCCTTAGCACAAAAAACAGATAAACAAATAAAGGCTTGAGCTGCATTTCAACAGCACTGCCAGATAAATCTTTCAGAGTTTATTTGATACTGGCTGTGTTTATAATATAGCCTGGCTTTCTTATTTCCTTCTCCTATGTAGTTTCCAGGTAGTTTTAGGTTTAAGAGTTGGATAGGGACTTACCACCACCCCTGTTCCTCATGCATAAATCACAGTAACAATATCCTTTGGCCTTCTGTTCCTCCCGCCTCGTGATGAGCTAAGAATGGGAAGTAGATGTAATCTTCAGACTCTTTCATGCTGTGACACATCAGCTGAAAGTGACATCCTGGAAAAGGTTGTGTTCCGATCATAATAAATGTGTTACAGAAGGAAGATGAAGCTAAAGTCTCACATATTGTCTGTCAAGTGTGCTACATAACTTTTCTCTCCAGTCATTAGCCCTCATTTTAATGTTTCTCTTTCATTAGCTTTCCTGAGCAAAGAAAGTTGAAGTATTTAAAGCTAAGTTCATGCAAAATGTTTAAGCAATGTTACTAGAAGCCAGTGTCATGGAGATACTGAATATTGAACAAGTTATCACCATCAAGTATTCCCCAGGCATTGAGGTAGCAGATTTTATCTGGGGTGTTTGCAAAAAGTGGTCCCTTCATCAGATAGCTTAAAATCCAAGAGTTATAGTACTGGCATTATAATAAAATAAAATTGAGTAAATGGAAATGCGTGGCAAATAAATAAAAAGGTGAGAGAGATAGGTAGATAGATAGATAGACTGAACTTAGGCATTATATATTCAAGTAACAGATAAATTGTCAGTAGACTCAATAAAATCTTGCAGAGTATGCAAAGTTAAGGGGCCATACTGATAAATAAATAGAGAAGGCTTGAGCTGAATTTGCAGACATAAAAACTGGGATAAGTTTTCACACTTATCTTGACCGGTTCAGTACGATTCTGTGCAAGAATTATTTCAGGATTTGCTTGTAAGCATTGTAATAGCATGTAAGGCTAAGCTTCTTTGGGCTAAGTTGCCACATCAGAGGAGCATTATGTAAATTCATATATGAGATGTCAAAGGGTTGCGCTGACTTGTGGCTTAAGAGACACGGGAGATTAGGTGAAGATCTATGTGCGCATTATAAATGTTCAGGACTCAATGGATATCTAGAAAATATGGTTAAAAATTAGGTCCATAAAAATGGAGGGGATTATTTATCAAACAAGATGTTTTTGAGACATAGTTCATGTAGCTCATACCAGAATCTTCATGTTTGGCTATTTCCAGAGCCCATTATTCCTGGAACAAAGAAATAGGGTACTTAGTCTCTGGTTTACTGAGTTATTCATGATCTGGTGGGCTTCCCTTGTGGCTCAGCTGGTAAAGAATCTGCTTGCAAGGCAGGAGACCTGGGTTTGATCTCTGGGTTGGGAAGATCCCCTGGAGAAGGGAAAGGCTACCCACTCCAGTATTCTAGCCTGGAAAATTCCATGGACTATGTAGTCCATGAGGTCGCAAAGAGACGGACATGACTGAGCGACTTTCACTTTCGTGAGCTGGCAAGTCTGGGTGACCTGGCAGGATCAAGGTCTAAAAAAAAGACAGTGTCTGTCAGTCCGTCATGTCCCACGCTTTGTGACCCTATGGACTGTAGCTCTCCAGGCTTCTCTGTCCATGGAATTCTCCAGGGAAGAATACTGGAGTGGGTAACCATTCCCTTCTCCAGGGGATCTTCCCAACCCACAAATCGAACCCAGGTCTCGGGACTCCTAAAATCCAGGGGGTAAGCATCTGGGTGTCACTCAAATCATTCATATCAGCCTAGAATCTTTTAGAAACACAATGGTGAAGATAGAAGACTCGGTTTGAGGCCTAGATTCTAATCTCATCTCTGCGATTACTAAGTATGTGCTTTTGGGCAATTCACGCCACATATGTGAGTCTCAGTATCAGAAAACGTAGAATGTGTTCTACATTAGCATTTCCTAAACTGTCTTCAAAAAACTGTTTAGTGGCTTATGGTGATCGAATCCACGTCTCCTACACTGGCAGGATTCTTTATCACTGAGCCACCAGGGAAGCCTTCTTCCATCGATAGTGGACGTTACTTTATGTGTCCCTGGAATCTAGCCTGGCCTTGTTACTTGCTTTAACATGATGCAGAAGAAATAATGTTATTTAACTTTCAAGGCTTAAGAAGTCTTACAGTTTCTGTTGTTTGTCCTGAAACCATCTTGGAAGGAAGATTTTTGGGAGGAGGAGTAGAAGTGAGATACTTCAGGTAGCACCAATTGCCAGATCATCTTATAGTTCCCAACACAGGAAATGCACAGAATTGCAAAAATTAATCCATCATTGTTTTTTAAGCCACGACATTTGGGGGTGATTTATTATACAACAATATAAAACTGAAATGGTGTTAAATATCAATATGATTTTATTATCAAATAAGAGGGGTGAAGATCAAGTGAGCAGTATAAATAGGTTTCTCAAACTGGACTGTTAGAGCTTCTAATGTGCTAACACTGCTTTAAAACTCCACAGTGTGAGAAAGATTTGTGTACCTTGCCTGCCAGACTTATTTAATCATTGTTTTCCCTAGAAAACTGTCTAATCACTCGTGGGCCACAATTTGGGAAACACTGATACAGTTGAATCCCAAAGGCGCTGCCAGCTCTAACATTCTAAAAATCTGCAAATGAAGCAGGGAGTGTTTTGGTCACTATTCCTTCTTGATTATCTTGATGACAAGAAAACTCCTTGTTGTTGGTTGCAACCGAATTTCATTATGCACTTCCACTGAAACCGGTTTTTAATCAATTAACAGAAGAAAGCAGTATTGGAATTATTAATGAGCAATTAAATAGAGATTAAAGAGCGATTAACCTGCAGCTTGGTGGTGGAGACTTGGCTGTCAGGTGGTGTGGGAGCCTGATGGATGTGAATCCATGAGAGGCTGTCACAATGATGAAACAAGCAAAGAGCGGGCTAATAGATTTATCTATTTCTCTTGGCAGATTGTAATAGGATATGGAATTGTCCTGCTGATGGAGGGATCTATAGTATAGAAAGCTCTTAATAAAAAGAATGTAACTAGAGGAAGAAGAGCTGTACTTGCTATACCCTCTACTTTCAGAGACTAGTCACAAGATCAAAGGGTGTACACGTGATGTTTGTGTGCATATATGTTAGAACAGGCATGGGTAAGGGTTTTTCAAGTACTGTTTCTCCTAGAGATTAAATGTGGCTCCTTGCCTGTATTTATATTTACCTGAGTGTTTCTGACTTAGTCTATGTATGCTTGTGTGGATGTCTGTATGTGCATTTTATCTGTGTGTTCATGTGGTATTGCATGTGGAGACAAACAAGAATACAGATAAATACGGCTGAGACAGTATGTGACTGATAATGACCCATGGCTCTCTGTGCGCCTGCAGGGCATAACACAGTGTGACAGGAATAAAACATAGCCAGAGGAAAAAGAGTGGGGCCATCGGTATGCAGCAGTTTCATGAGGTCAGTACACCATTTAAGTGGCTCCGCTGAGGGAAAGTTCTGCATCTATCTGGGGTCGAGTGAACTGGCTCCCTGTCTTGGTGAGTTCATCATCCATCATGGTGAGGGAGGTCAGAGACAGCAAAAGGAATGAATTGATAACGAAATACGAGCCTGGGAATCAGATCAGCAAAATCAATCCATTCCTGGCTATGACTGGTCCAACATCTCATTTGAGATAGAAAGTTGAGAACTATAACAAATAAAGCTTTTCTATAGCTTAAAGAGGAAGGGAAATTTTTCAATTTTCTCCCTACTTAATTAACATTTGCCCCAGGTAAACTATTACTCCCTTTCTCTAGGATAAGTCAATCCCATTCAAATTCATTTGGGTTCCTGTCATTAGTAATTTCCAACTCAAGGAGGTCCTCACTCTTAAGTAATTTGCAGCATTTACTGAGTTAGTCTCAAACTCTCCACTCACATTTTACATGCACTGTTTTAATCTTTATCACAGCTAAATTAGGTGGTATTGTTATTTCCATTTCACAGATGGTCAAGTGAGGTACAGAGAAGTTCAGGACCTGGGCCATGAGCACACATCTGTGATTTCAGATTTACAGCTATAGTGGATAGATCCCCAACTTATGCTTTTGATAAGGACTGGTTCTCTTATAAGGAGAATTGCCCAAGCTAGCCTCCCATCATTTCTTTTTCTTGGGGTCAGCGTGTAGGCATGAAAGGATTTTAGTTTGGATTCCTGGATTTAATGAAAAATCTGCTGACTTTGCCCCATTATTCCTGTTTCCCAAGAGCATGTTGAGAAAAACTGTGGTTACCTAATTGTATAGTCACTAAGTCATGTCTCTTTTGTGACCCATAGAGTGTAGCCCACCAGACTCCTCTGTCCATGGAATTTCCCAGGCAAGAATACTGGAGTGAGTTGCCATTCCCTTCTTCAGGGGATCTTCCCAACCCAGGGATCAAATCCATGTCTCCTGTATTGGCAGCAGGATTCTTTATCACTGAGCCACCAGGGAAGTTCAGGGTTACCTAACACATATTTTTAAAACTAAGAGAAGGTGCTCTCCTTGGGCAGAATGCTTTCTTCAACTCTGCTTCAAGACCAGCTACCAGAGGAGGAGATACCCTGCTCCAGTAACAATGGCTGGGAGGGGTCTGGGAGACAGCCACCAGGAGCAGGTCACTTGGGTTCTATGATTCCAAGTAACAGTACATTGGGTCTGATGGTAGCTAAGTCAGGTCATGACAATTCGTGACAAATTGCTGAAGCTCATTCCTTCTGGATCAACAATGTTCACAAATTTCCATAAGACAAAAATCAGCTGCTATGACCTGACCAACTCAGAGCAGGTACTACCAGGTTTAATCTGCGAGACTTGAGCTTTCCAACAGGCAGGTACTAAGAAGGCTAGGAAGTCTCCATGGGGTTATAAAAAATTAACTTCTATAGAAAATTTTGAATTCGCTGTTGATAGTGTTCTTCCTTTTGATTACAAAAAGTGATAAAAAATTAGCGTGAGACTCTGGTCCTGACTTCCTAGTCTTCCCTTGTAAGCAACCGACAACTTGTGGCCAAAAAGGAAATGTTTTGTTGGGTTAACTTTCAAAGAAGAAAAGAAAGGTGCCAGTGTTTAGCAAGCACCTATTTCCTACCAATTACTGTGACAGAAGCTTCACACACTGTCTTACTTGATGCTCATACCTCCCCTAGGTGGTAGATAGTCTTGGCTCTATTTTATAGTTGAACCTACAATGTGCTACGGTTGATAAGAGGCAAAACCTGACACCAATTTCAGTACATTCTTTCTTTTTATTTTGTTGTTTTCCACTCTATATCTGCCTAACCTAGGTTATGATGATATTGTTTTAACAATTGATTTATCCCCCAAACACATAGACAGCTACTACCTCACCAACAAAGGGAAGCTTTGAAACTGGTAGAAAACAAAATGTCATACAGTTAGTCAAACAGGCTGGTGTGGGCAGGGGTTAGGAACTTTTCTGGGAAAACTGAGAAGATCCTAAACAGAATCTGGCTGCAGAACACTCTCCTTTTCTTGTTAAGGGTGGGGGGTCTTATCTTCTGCATCCAGTATCTATGATGGGACCCGTGGCTACCCTCTGCCCCTTTCTTGGGAGAGTGAAGGGTCACCAGTAGGGAGATTTAGAGAAAGATGTCTATGCAATGAGCCTCTGAAGAATGCCTTTACATGCTGATCTTGAAATGAGATAACAGCCACCCTGTTTAGTCAACATAAGGGCCAATCAGGTCAGGGGAGTAGGAACCATGTGAGCATCTGGAGCTAGAGCCTCTAAAACAAAACTGTGTCTCCCGCAACACTCCATGCATACATCGTTCCCCCATGTGGAGGGACACATCAGGACAGGGATTCAGTATTCAGACACTAGATTCTAGCATTCTCTCTCATCACATATTTATAATCCTGCTCCAACACAGGAGGAAATTGAGGGCTCTGAGAAATAAGTAGCATGAAACCAGTAAGAGCTTGCACCAGGATTGCAGAGCCTTTCTAAATCTAAAGCCCATTATCTTTCTCACCACCTTCTCAGCTTCAGTCTAGGAAGATGTCTGACAAGAGCCAGGTAGTAGGTTGTGGTTACCACCCCAAGACATGTATTGAATTATTATGTTCAGGGCTGACACTGTGATCTGCATTGCAGGATACAAAATTACATATTGCCCCTGCCCTCCAGAAGCTCCTGATCTAGTGAGAAAGGCTCAGTAGAGTCAAAAGCAAACCATAAGAAGGGGGATAATAAAGGCTTGTTGCAGAGATTTATGACAATAAAAGACTTGATGTCTTTTATTCTCCTGGGAGGCATAAAAGACAGTTTTACTGTAAAACCTGGTCTCTGAAGGAATGGCAATTTTAAGAAATGGAATAAAGTTTCAAGAAATTTCAAGAAATACATAGGACCTTTCAAGCAGTGAGAACCACATGAACAATGATTAGAGGCTCGAAGCCTGAAGGACACAGTCAGGAACAAGCAAGTATTTGGGGGACACAGCATCAGAGGAAGCAGAAGGAGACTGGAGAAGAGCAGAGGCTAGAAAAATGGTTTTGAATTTTAAAACAACATTAGCTGATAATAGAAAGGCTTGAATTCTAAGTAGCCTGGACAGTATTCTTGGCTTGGGGCTACATTCTTTGCATAACAAGGAATCTCAAAATTTCCCTGGAAAAGGACTTCACGAAACTTCTTCAGTGCCCATGTAGAGGATCAATAGCCTGGGAGTTCAGCAGGAGTGTTCACCCATTTAAGAGTAAGAATGATGACTCTGTTTCTCCTTGTCTCACTCTGATCTTTGTATCCTTATGACACTAGGTGAGGCATAGACCCAAAGCCCTACTGTGAGTCTTTTCAGGCAAGTACTTTCAACTGTGAAGTGATTCTTTGGCTACGCATCCAGATTAAAGATTTAGAATGGGATTATTGGGAAACATGTCAGAGTTTAAAGTATCTAGTTGCACAAGAAATCTCTGTCTTCAGGGTCACATCAAGGAACCAACAGAGGACCCCAAAAGCAGTGTCTCTGGCAAAGCAGAAGGGGCTGATTCTCCTCTTGCTCAGAAAGAAAGAATCTTGACCATGGGATAACATTTTGCAGAAAGGGAGTACAATTATCAGGCAGTGATCAACCAGGGGCATCACCTGTAAGGAGACACTGGATTCTGTCTCACAAAGCTTGGGCACTGGCAACTTACGGTCTATGGACTACAACCTGTGCCAATGCCAGGATAAGAAGCTCAAGTTAGTGTCATATCTAACTTTTCTAACAAATTTCTAGGAAGGCTTGGTTGTCTGTTCAGATACTCCTTACCAGGCAGGTGAGCTTAGAATGGGTCTTCAGTGGACCTCAACAGATAGAAGGACAGCCTTCCAGCCAGACACCCCAGATGTGTCCAAGTCCGGTTGTATGCAGGTATTGGTTGAGTCTGGACTCCTGCCATGAACATGTCTCCAAGCCCCCTCATCTTCTTGGCTTTCACTGTCCTCTCCACCCCTCTTTCCTCTCATGTGCATGGCAGGTCTGGTTCCATTTGCTCCTGATAGAAATAAATTTAGTACAGCCATGTCACTACACCTTCCTGCCTATTACCACCATACCCCAGGGGTCCTGGTGTTTTCCCCATACCTATTAGGGAAAACCCCTTGCTCACAAACACTAACCCATGCTAGCCCAATGGTTCCTAGGCTTTTGTAAAAGAATGTACAGTCATTTTAAAGTAGTGTGGCCTTAGGTAAGTTAACAAACTGCTACCTATCTCAGTTTATTTATCTATAAGTGAAGATATAACTCCTTCAGAGCACTGTCAGGAGGATTAAATGATATCCAGTCTTTGAAATTCCTGAACACAGTGGTTGACATAATCCTGGCTATTCTAAGATCATGAGGAATAAAGTGGAGATTGGCATTTTTGGGGAGGAGATGAGAATGTGTGGATGAGAATGGAAAATAAGGGGCCTTTTTTTTTTTCTTTTCAAGATTGATCCCCCTGCAAAATATTTAGCGTCAAGATTCTAGACTGCATCCCATTTAGGACTGTCCTGCCATCTATGGGGTTGCACAGAGTCGGACACGACTGAAGCGACTTAGCAGCAGCACCAGCAGAGGTAGTCTGAGCCAGCTCAGCGGTTCACCCAACTCTGACTGGAGGGTGATGGTCTCTTTTCCAATCATCTTTCACCCTTCCAGATGCTCCCAATTTCTGAAGTGAAAAAATTGCTAAAGGTGTAAGAATGAAAGTTATGTTTCCAAACAGCAGTATCTTAATAATTTAGGCCGTGTGAGGTGACCCTTCTATCTCCTCCCGTAACACCTTGCACTTGCCTCGGCATAGGACTCGTTTTGCCACAATAAACCTATTGCTACAGTAGGTTCTTACAATCCACAGCCCTGCACGACTGTGACTTCTGAGGGTAGGAGACTTGCAATTTTTGCTGTTGTACCACCACCAGGAGAAAGTTTGGCACAATGAACCTTTGTAGAAATGAATGCATGACTGAGTAAAACCAAAAGGTCCGAGGGACTCCGTAGTCCAGAGACCCAAAAGCAAACGGAGAAGTGACCTAAGCGTCCATCGATGGATGAGGGCATCAGGAAGATGTGCTACATATACACATGTAGCATAAAAAGGAAAGAAATCTAGCCATTTATGACAACACGGTTGTATATTGAGGGCATTATGCTAAATAAAATAAGTCAGAGACGACAACTACTCTTTAATCACTTATATGTGGAATCTAAAAAAACACATTCATAGAAACAGATGGAGGATAGTAGCTGTCAGAAACAAAGGGAGGGGGTTGGAGGTGAGGGAAGAGAGTCAACGGGAATAAACTTGCAGTCGAAAATAAGCCCTGCGCATGTAATATATAGCATAGTGACTGTAGTTAGCAATAGTATATCATATATGTGAAGTAGCTGAGATAGTAGATCTTAAAAGTTCTCATCACACATACATACACACATGATGTAACTATGTAAGGCAGTGAATGTGCCAACTAAACCTATCGTGCTGATTATTTCACTATATGTATATGTCAAAGCATTGTGTTGACAATACACAAAACACTTACAGTGTTTTCAGAAATGGAGGGAAGAGTAACAAGAAAGGCAAGTTTCTGATTTTAGTTTGGTTTCTGATCTCTTTTCCCCATGTTTCCAGAGCATGGATTAGGGTTTACAGTAGACAGGCTTTTTTGGTATATTCTGCAAAAGAAACCATGAGGCCTTTCTATGGTACCTGGGGAACAACACTGCTGCAGCTGCTGCTAAGTCGATTCAGTCGTGTGCGACTCTGTGGGACCCCACAGACGGCAGCCCACCAGGCTCCCCCGTCCCTGAGATTCTCCAGGCAAGAACACTGGAGTGGGGTGCCATTTCCTTCTCCAATGCATGAAAGTGAAAAGTGAAAGTGAAGTCGCTCAGTGGTGTCCGACTCCTAGCGACCCCATGGACTGCAGCCCACCAGGCTCCTCGGTCCATGGGATTTTCCAGGCAACAGTACTGGAGTGGGTCGCCAGTGCCTTCTCCAGGAACAACACTGGTCTTGCTTGGTCTTGCCTAAATAACCTCTGTTCTAGCTCTGATTTCATTCCTCATCTCACATGAACGTGAGCGAGACATTTAACCTCAGCCTCGTCCTGTAAAATGCAGGTAGAAGCGCTCCTGTGCCTGGCCTCATGGGCCACACGGTGTGAGCCCTGGTATGCAGATGAACATAGGGGAAGATGACAAGCAGGTGTCAGACAAGAACACACACTGTCTTCTCCTCCATCTGGCCGAGTTAATTTTTAATAAGGCAAACAATGAATGTTTGAGCTTCCTTCCTAAAATATTTTGACTAGCAATTTAGTGAGTGGGAAGGTTTTAACCAGGCTGGCTCCAAAACAGTGAGTAAAGAAAACAAAGTGAAACACGCTAATTTTGAAGAAAATTAAACTACTGATAGCAAGCAGTTTGGTAAAACACTCATTCGAGTGTGGGAAAGAGAGGGAAAACCATGTCCCAAATTCACCCTGTTAGGATCCTACTGCACTACCTAGGATTCGGCCCCGTTTAACAAAGTCTAGGGACAGAAGTCCCCAAACTCCAGGATATGAACCAGTAGTGGTCCACGGCCTGTTAGGAACTGGACCACACAGCAGATGAACCACGGGAACACATGAATTTCGTCTGTATTTACACCTGCTCCCCACGGCTCGCATTACCGCCTGAGCTCTGCGCCTGTCATACGAGTATTGGCGTGGTGTTAGATAGGAGCCCTCCTGTGAACTGCGCATGTGCGGGATCCAGGTTGAGTGCCCGTATACGAACCTAACGCCTGATGATCTGAGGTGGGGCTGAGGCAGTAATTCCAGCAGTGGGGAGTGGCTGCCACTGTCCCCACCACCCCCAGAGGGAACCAAGTAGTAGCAAGAAAACAATCCCAGGGCTCCCACTTATTCTGCATTATGGTGAGTTATGTAATTATTTCAGTATATATCATCATATAATAATAATAATGTGCACAAAATACATAATACGCTGAAATCATTCCAAAACCATCCTTCAGCCTCAGTCCATGGAAAACTGTCTCCCATGAAACCAGTCTCTTGTGCCAAAGAGGTTGGGGACCACTGATGTAGAATAAGCAGTGTTTCAGCAATATCTTCACAGAGCAAGACCAAGTAATGTCAGTACCAAAAAGCTCTGAACATACTGGGGCTCAACCTTACTTTCTCCCTCACCAGCTGACCTGCACTGAATTTCTTCATTCCAAAATGTCCTCAAATCCATCAGCAGTCCTCTGTCAGTTCAGTTCAGTCGCACACTCGTGTCCGACTCTTCGCGACCCCATGAATCGCAGCACTCCAGGCCTCCCTGTCCATCACCAACTCCCGGAGTTCACTCAGACTCACATCCATCGAGTTAGTGATGCCATCCAGCCATCTCATCCTCTGTCATCCCCTTCTCCTCCTGCCCCTAATCCCTCCCAGCATCAGAGTCTTTTCCAATGAGTTAACTCTTCGCATGAGGTGGCCAAAGTACTGGAGCTTCAGCTTCAGCATCATTCCCTCCAAAGAAATCCCAGGGCTGATCTCCTTCAGAATGGACTGGTTGGATCTCCTTGCAGTCCAAGGGACTCTCAAGAGTCTTCTCCAACACCACAGATCAAAAGCATCAATTCTTCAGTGCTCAGCTTTCTTCACAGTCCAACTCTCACATCCATACATGACCACTGGAAAAACCATAGCCTTGACTAGACAGACCTTTGTTGGCAAAGTAATGTCTCTGCTTTTGAATATGCTATCTAGGTTGGTCATAACTTTCCTTCCAAGGAGTAAGCGTCTTAATTTCATGGCTGAAGTCACTATCTGCAGTGATTTTGGAGCCCAAAAAAATAAAGTCTGACACTGTTTTCACTGTTTTCCCATCTGTTTCCCATGAAGTGATGGGACCGGATGCCATGATCTTCGTTTTCTGAATGTTGAGCTTTAAGCCAACTTTCTCACTCTCCTCACTTACTTTCTCCCTCGCCAGCTGACCTGCACTGAATTTCTTCATTCCAAATGTCCTCAAGTCCACTAGCAGTCCTCTGTCCATGTCATCTTTTCCTGTGATCATCCCAGTCCCTTCCTTTTGCTTTACTGCACAAAGGACAAGACAGAGCCTTTTCTTTACCCCAAGCCTGGAATCTAGAGAACCCGGAGACCCCTCTGGGCTCTGACTTATGAGGGAAACAGACTGCTATGCATGCTCATGATTTCCTTTCTTGAGCTTGAAGGTGGCTAAATGCATTCCAAGTTCTTCCTAAGCAAAGCAGGATATTGTTCTTTAACGTTCTTTTGTTCTACAGTTGAAGGTTGCAGCTAATACATCTGTAAAATGCAAAGGCTCATGTTACAATTAATCTTCTGTCTCAAACTTTTCTATGAGAATTGAAATATTAAAATGCAAACTCTTAGGGCAATATATATGCTAACATGGCCCAACTGAAAGCTTCCCCACCCCCAAGTTTCCAAGCACTCTCTGGGAACGCTGGCACCCCCAAGTGGACAATTCCACGCTGGAAAACACATGACCCAATCTTCCCCATGCTCCAGCCAACCACCAGAAAGGAGAGTGAGGCCACCAGCTGAGGACAACACCTGAGCAAACCCAGCAGACAGGTAAACACAGGCCAGATCGAAAGAACTGCTCATTCATAGATCTATGATCAATCATGAACACTTGGTGTTTTAAGCCACTAAGTGCCAGGGCGGCTGGTTATGCAGTCACAGATAACCAATACACTAAAAGCCACGGTTATTTCATCTTTTCTTTTCTTCCCTGGTGGCTCAGAGGTTAAAGCGCCTGCCTCCAATGCGGGAGACCTGGGTTCAATCCCTGGGTTGGGAAGATCCCCTGGAGAAGGAAATGGCAACCCACTCCAGTATTCTTGCCTGGAGAATCCCATCGATGAAGGAGCATGGTAGGCTACAGTCCACAGGGTTGCAAAGAGTCGGTCACGACTGAGTGACTTCACTTTCACTTTCTTTCACTTTTTCTTCTGCATCTTGGTCTGCCTTCACTATTCAATGAACTCCTGAGTGTGTTAACTCCAGCCTGGTGGAGTCTGTGAGAAAGGCTCAGCAAACCCAGATAGAACAGCTTTGCAGCACAGATGGAAGGATAACACAGATTTTTTTTTTGTTTTTTAAATGGTCACCCTCTCTGTCTCCATATACTTGTTGAAGCTGTCATGAAGACCACATAATTCCTTCCTTAACTTTCTGGATAAAAACAATCATTTCTAATGTGTTTTTTTTTTTTTTCCCATCCATAATTTTAGCTTCAGGAAATATAGTGATAAGGCTGAACAAGAATAATCAGAAAGGCTTCTTGAAAGATGTAGGAAAGTACGCAACTTCTGAAAAGGAGGAAATTTCCTGTTCAGGGCAAGGAAAAACACTGATTGATTCATCTAACAAATATGATTGAGCAGCTAGCTACTCAGGTCCCATTCTGCAAAATGAGGATACATCTGTGAAGAAAACAGACAAAATTCCTTCAAGGGAACAGGGAATGAGCAAAAAAGTAAAATATTGTCAGAAGGTGGTAAGAGCTGGAAATAAACTAAAACTGGGATTTCTGGGGGTTGGAGAGTGGGTTGCAATGTTAAAAACAAAAACCAAAAAACGATGGTTAGAAAAGGCCTCATTCAGAAGATGACATTTGATCTGTGTCCTGAAAGAAGAGAAGATTGTAAGTTTTGCAGATATACAGCGAAAAAGCATGCCAGGAAGAGGAAACAGCATGTGCATGGGGCCCAAGGAATTAGTAGTCTAGGGTTTTCTAAGACAAGTAAGGAAATAAGTGCAGCTGGGGCAAGTTGATTGAGGTGGGAGATCCAAGGGCAGTAGAAGATGATGAAAGACGAAATGGGAGTGGGGCTTTGAACACAGGATGGCATGATAGGAGCCAGGTTTCAGAAGAATCTCACTGGCTTCTGTATTGAGCACAGACTATTGGAAGCAGTGGTGGAAGCAGAGAGCCCCATTAGGAGATCATTAGCTTTATCTAAAAGAGAAATGACAATGGCGTTGGAGCTTAATATGGATTACAGTACTTGGAACGAAGGTAGATTTTGAAGGTAATGCTGAAAAATATCTGCTGAGAGATTGAATGTGCTCTGTCACATAAGAGGAGTAAGAGTGAGTCTATTCTTTCACAATTTGACACTTACAAGAAGGGACAATAAGGTTTGGGTGAGAAAATAAGAAATTCGGTTTGGGATAGGAAAGTATAATTCCTATCATGCAATCTAAATATTACAGTTTGGTCAGCTTGCCTTAAAAATGTGTTTTCGGCCTGAAACTGGTGAGATGTGAATCAAGTGAGTTTGGGTCAAGATAATGGGAGGTTCGCGAATGTCTTAAATAACAGAGTTAAGAGTTTGAACACTTTTCTGACTGTGAGGATGGGGTCACAGAGGGCCAGTAAAATGCTTGGAAACCCGTGTCCGTTAGTGGCCCTTAGAATGTGGTTGTGAAGGGAGGAGGTTATAAAAATCATGGGTTACCCACTGAAATGTTTAGAGTATCCAGGGAGTGAATACAAATGAGTGAAGCAAGATATAAGAAAGCAAAAGCATAAACTGTCTAGTAAATGCGACTGACTTTTAGTCTCAGTGGTCTGGGGACAGCTTGATTGAGACTGGGCGCTTCCATCCATAGAAGGAATATTTCCCAGGTATTGCGGCCGTATACAAAAGCAATCCCAGCATTGTCAGATCTTCCAGGTTTTTCTTTTTCTCTTTAATAAAAGCTAAAAATACAGAATTTTATGTGAACTCTCTAGATTTGTATAATTTGGCAAGCAATTTATTTAAGCACACAAATCACACATATTGCAGGCAAAACAAAATGTAACGTGAGGCCTATGGGCTGCTGGCTCCAACCTCTAATACAGATGTTCCGCAACCCTGCTTTTAGGAAGATCCGAATCAGGAGCTGGATTCTCAGGCCCTCTCAGGTCATCTGGGTTTTCTCATCAATCACTGTCCAAGGGTAACTATTGACTCATTCCTGGACTGTGGTCCTCATAACTCAGACAAGATGATTTGGCTCAGGGTGTGATGAGATCACCAGATCTTTGCTCCCCTCCTCCCATCAGGATTAGAGTTTGTAGCAATAAGGTTGGTAGTCTTGTATTTATACCCTCTGCACATACCACTTCCTACTGCAAGCACTGCAGTTTTCTGTCGTAAAGCTTTCCCTGCATGCAAAAGAGGGCTCCGCTAGAAGACTGCAGAATCCGAACCCTTGGGAACAGTCCTTTGTCAATGACAAAGTGAGCTGGTGCATATGCACTGCAGCTCCATCACTTCTTGGGTAGGAAAACTCTGAAGCAACTTCCACACCATCTCCCAGAGACTCCTAGCCGGACTGAGCCCCTACTGCCGACAGTAATAACTCATTCATTGTGTGTGTGTTAGTCACTCAGTCCTGTCCAACTCTTTGTGACCCCATGGACTATATAGCCTACCCGGTTCCTCTGTCCATGGAATTCTCCAGGCAAGAATACCAGAGTGGGTTGCCATTTCCTTCTCCAGGGGATCTTCCAAACCCAGGGATTGAACCCGGGTCTCCCACATTACAGGCAGATTCTTCACTACCTGAGCCAAATATTGACCTCTGTCCTTTACTGGTGTATCCTTTACTCACAAAAATACTTGAACTTAAGTTCTTTTTCCAGAGTCCCCTGTAACAAGCATCCTATGCTTCCTCTTGTTGACTGGCCAGAGCAGCAATGTTATTAGGCTGGGGGTGGTTTAGTTGCTAAGTTGTGTCTGACTCTTGCGACCCCATGGACTTCAGCCCGCCAGGCTCCTCTGTCCATGAGATTTCCCAGGCAAGAATTCTGGAGTGGGTTGCCATTGCCTTCTCCCAGGGATCTTCCCAACCCAGGGATCAAACCCAGGTCTCCTGCATTGCAGGCAGATTCTTTATGACCTGAGCTACCAGGGCTGGGTACACACTTTCACAGGGCTTCCCAGGAGGTACCAGTGGCAAAGAACCCGCCTGACAATGGTGGAGACAGAAGACATTCAGTCCTGCAGAAGGGAATAGCTACCCACTGTAGTATTCTTGCCTGGAGAATTCCATGGACAGAGGAGCTTGGCAGGCTATAGTCCATGGGATTGCAAAGAGTCAGACACCACTGAAGTGACTTCATGTGCACATATCGACATTTGCAAGCCCCTCTGCTGTGGCTGGATCCTTAAGCATGTGGGGACTCTGTGACAAACAGGCTGATTTTTGTCCTTTCCAAGCCTGGTTTTATTGACAAAGGCACACAACTCTGCTTGAAACGAAATGTTTTTTTTGCTCTGTCGTAAACAAGCTAATCCACAGACAAAGTGCTCCCTCTGCTTCCTTTCCCTTCAACCCCAGCACAATTTGTTCAGGATCCTTGGTTGACCTTTTAATTGTGTTTCAGCAGAGGCTGGAGAGAAAAAATAAAAACCCTTCCATCTGCATTCATACAAGCCAGTGGCTACAGCTCAGGGCAAAGTCTGAGACCAACAAATGGTCAGGACCCTCCACCAGCTGCCTAAAGAAGCCAGGGACCTTTAGAGCCCAGCAGACACCCAAGTTCTGCCCCCTCGCAGCTTTTAGGGAATCCCTTTGATGGAGCTAACTGGGGACAACTTGTGTCTGTTCACCTGGCTTAAGAAGAGAAGGAAAGAGGACAAAGACCAGCTTAGGCAAGCACTGGACTCAGCACAGCCCCAGTCCTGATTTCTGGGGCATCAGGGATGGCTCCCCACAGGACTACCTATCATTTTCCTCCTTGTCTTCCTCTCTTATTCTTTCCCTGGTGCTTACATACTGAATTTCACTTTAGTACTACAGCAGATAAAGTCAAAATACAGCTATACTGGAAAGACCATGATGGCAAAGTAGGAGTGTGTCTTGTTTTCTGATGGGTCAACAACTAGCACAAGTCTGTGCATCAGTTCTGTTTGGTTCAGTTCAGTCTCTCAGTCGTGTCAGACTCTTTGCAACCCCATGAATTGCAGCACGCCAGGCCTCCCTGTCCATCACCAACTCCCGGAGTTCACTCAGACTCATGTCCATCGAGTCAGTGATGCCATCCAGCCATCTCATCCTCTGTCATCCCCTTTTCCTCCTACGCCCAATCCCTCCCAGCATCAGAGTCTTTTCCAATGAGTCAACTCTTCACATGAGGTGGCCAAAGTACTGGAGTTTCAGCTTCAGCATCATTCCCTCCAAAGAAATCCCAGGGCTGATCTCCTTCAGAATGGACTGGTTGGATCTCCTTGCAGTCCAAGGGACTCTCAAGAGTCTTCTCAAACACCACAGTTCAAAAGCATCAATTCTTTGGCACTCAGCCTTCTTCACAGTCCAACTCTCACATCCATACATGACCACAGGAAAGACCATAGCCTTGACTAGACGGACCTTTGTTGGCAAAGTAATGTCTCTGCTTTTGAATATGCTATCTAGGTTGGTCACAACTTTCCTTCCAAGGAGTAAGCGTCTTTTAATTTCATGGCTGCATAGCAGACATGTATTTAATCAATATATGCTGAATAAGTAAGCAAATAAATAAATTAGTCCTGGGGGAAGAGTTTCAATACAAAAAGAAAACAAACTCATTATTACAATGTTAATCAGTAATAGATTTCATCAAATACACGCACAGCACACACACACACACACACACACACACACACAGATACACCAGTCCTAGGTGCAGGAAACACAGTGATGTTCTAGATATGGAAGAAAGGGTCAGGCAATGTGTTTTTAGTCTGATAGTGATACTGTTGCTCAGCCTTTTTCTTTTTCAGCTTATTCACAAGAGTTGTAAACAGGGTCCCAGAATTTTAAAAGTGCATTAAAGCCATTACTGTATTGGCTAAATTTTTAAGCCACATTTGCCTCTAATTTGCAGGTTCAATGGTTGCTCAAACCTTCTCTCACTCAGTTCTCTCACCTATAAAAGTAGTTATAATAATAACACCCTCCTTAAAAGGTTCTTATGAGGATTAAGTGAATTATGTCAGGAAAAATACTTGGAACAGTATCTGGCACATGGTAAATTCTGTTAGCTATTGTGATTGTCTGACTTCTGAACAATGGTAGAGTGAATAAAATGACATGAACCTTTCTCCACTCTAAATCCCAAGAAATTATTCTTTACACCTTCTAAAAAATGTCATTTATAAGCAGTAGGTGTAACTAAAAGCTGGTGACAATAATTTTACACGTTTCAGAGAAACCAAACTAATAAACATCTCTCTATCATTTACTGTTGCTGCTGATAAGTCGCTTCAGTCATGTCTGACTCTGTGCAACCCCAGAGATGGCAGCCCACCAGGCTCCCCCGTCCCTGGGGTTCTCCAGGCAAGAACACTGCAGTAGGTTCCCATTTCCTTCTCCAATGCATGAAAGTGAAATGTGAAAGCGAAGTCACTCAGTTGTGTCCGACTCATCGACCCCGTGGACTGCAGCCTACCAGGCTTCTCCATCCATGGGATTTTCGAGGCAAGAGTACTGGAGTGGGGTGCCATTGCCTTCTCCCCATCATTCACTAGCCCATCTCTAACTCCAGCCAGCATCACCTCACCAGCTCCTGTTTCAGTAATAAAATCTCTAGGAGCAAGAGACTGAAAGAAAAGCCAGCCCTTTCCACAGCCTCCTTTGCAGTCCCACATGTTCTGACAGGCAGATGGAGTAAGTGGGCCAGGGACCCTTTCTCATTCCCCACACTACCAGGAGAAAGCTGCTCTGAGTGCCTCCTCTCAGACCTCATTGCCCAGACCTCAGGAGTTCCTTAGAGGGCAGCCTCCAACCTCCAAACCTTAGGCTGGGAGGTGGCCCTCTGAAAAGAAAGAGAACTGAGAACAAAAAGATGCAAGGGGAAGATGCACAACCCACAGAACTCCCTCCTAGTAATCCTTGAGGATGCAGATCCCTCAGCCCCTGTGCAATCAGCTGTGTTCAAGCCCTCTTAACAGAAGTAATACTCAGCAGACTCAATGCATTCCAAAGGAGCCCACTCAACTACTTAGAGAGGATATAAATACTTCAGTTTCAGCTTTGGGGGGAACAGAGAGGTGAATGGGAAATGAAGAGCTTTCTAACTCTGTAGCTAAACTGTTGTGATCTGATTATCTGATGGGCTGTGCTCTCACTGGGTCATGTGAGAAGCTTCACTCATAGCCCATTCCAATCAACTTATGTTAAAAAGCAATCCAGTCTATGCCATATTCCACAAAATCTGCACTTTACTGTTATAGTAGGAAAGAGAGAGATAATGACAGGGAGAAAGACAGATCAACACAGACAGACAGACACAGAGACAGACAGAAAGAGACATAGAGATAGAAAAATTTGGTTAGATCTGTTAACAAGGCAGCTTGCCAAATTAAACACAGAATTAGCTACTTAGGAATTCATGCATTTAAAATTTAAATACAAACAAAAATCAAAACAAAACTTTGATTAAACTAATTCCAGAGGGAATTCATGGTATTAGCTTTTAGGATTAATAATTAAGAAGACCCTGAGAGTGTGAAACTGTCCATGATACGGTTTGGTAAAAAGCTGTGATGAATAAATTCTCACTGATATCTGTGTGTCCATTTTTCAGGGCTGCTGAAACAAAGCCACCAAATGGATGGCTTAAACAGCATAAATGTATCATCTCAAAGTAACAGATCACCACAAATTTGGTGGCTTAAACAATATAAATGTATTCCCTTACAGTTCTGAAGACCAAAAGTCTGAAATGGGTTTCACTGGGCTGAAATCAGGGTACTGGCAGAGCTGTGTTCCCTCTAGTGGGTCTAGAGGAGGATCCATTTCCTTTGCTTTTAAAGCTTCTAGTGGTCTCCTGTATTCCTTGGCTTGTGATACCTTCCTCCACCTTCAAAGTGCTATCACTCCAATCTGTTGTCATAATCGAACAGCCTTTTCTTCTCTAGGAAGTAATCATATATTCACTTCTGCCTGCCTTTTATAAGGACACTTGAGATCACATTTAGGGTTCACCCAGACACCCAGATTGAGAGTCTTCCCATCTCAAAATCCGTAATCACATTTGTAAAGTCCTTTTTTCCATATACAATGACAGTCACAGATTCCAGAGTAGGACCTGGGTATCTATGGGGAATGTTGTTCAGCCTACCACATCACCCACCCTGCTGCTGCTGCTGCTAAGCTGCTTCAGTCGTGTCCGACTCTGAGCAGCCCACCAGGCTCCCGCATCCCTGGGACTCTCCAGGCAAGAACACTGGAGTGGGTTGCCATTTCCATCTCCAATGCATGAAAGTGAAAAGTGAAAGTGAAGTTGCTCAGTCATGTCTGACTCTTAGCAACCCCATGGACTGTAGCCCACCAGGCTCCTCCGTCCATGGGATTTTCCAGGCAAGAGTACTGGAGTGGGGTGCCATTGCCTTCTCCTAGATCAACTCAAATGACACTCCACCTCATTTCCACAGAGGAAAAACTTTCCCTTAAAAGAGCATTAGTTTGCTAAATATTTCCTCAAACATCCAGTTTTCTTTTCAGATATAGGGTCCTCTTTCAAAATCTTATCAAAGAAAAGTGTAATTTCAATAATACTAATGTCCCATTGGTCAGTACATGGATAGATCTGAACTATTAGAATATTTGCAATATTACTACCCTTCAATGCTACAGACATAACGTAATTTCTTGTGCATTACGATTTTTACAAAATCTTCACAGAATGTTTTTTGCATGATTCTGGGAATGCAGCAAAATCCTTTTGGCAAATCAAATAATTTTGAGTTTTATAAATTAGAGATGTTTAGCACCTCTTCTATTAAATTGATTCCTTAATAATTTCAAACCACTTTTACATGAACTCAGAGTATGTTCCTGTCAAAGTGAATAAAAGACTACATTTGCCACTGTAGAAATAAGATTATTGTTCAGAAAGCATTCTCTCTTACTCTGCTCATCCCAACCTCTATGGAGAATTTCTACTTTATTCCTGTTAAAGTTGAACTTTCCCTGTGGCCTTTTTTCAATATAGATATGAGTTGGAATTAACAGTGTATCACTTCTGAGACTAAATTTTTAAATACTTGTTGTTGCAAGCTACTGAGTACATGATTGAAAGTGAAAGTAAAGTCGCTCAGTCATGTCTGACTCTTTGCAACCCCGTGGACTGTAGCCCACCAGGCTCCTCTGTCCATGGGATTCTCCAGACAGGAATACTGGAGTGGGTTACCATTTCCTTCTCCAGGGGATCTTCCCGACCCAGGGATCGAACCCAGGTCTCCCACATCACAGGCAGAGTGTTTAACCTCTGAGCCACCAGGGAAGCCATGATTATACAACATTTTATGGCAATGGTAGATAAACATGGTCACTATTTTTAATTAGTATAAACCAAGAGTACCTCCAAAAAGCAATTGACCTTGACATTTCATTTTAATTAATGCATGCATGAGACATATAACATCAAAACCATTCACTTTAATATTAATTAGCACAATATTTATTATTTCTTAAGTTATGTTTACAGTTTTTATTAATATGAGTTATTTTTAAATTAAACTGTCAGGAAAATAGCAAGATGTGAAATTATATATATAATATAATCTCAGCTATGTAAAAAATTCATGGAAAGCCGTTTACCCTGAGGATGGGTTCTCAGCCATGGGGAAAGTGTGCAAGAGGCTAAAAGCCCAAGAGTTCCCAGGTGCACTTGGTAAAACCATACACATATGATTACATGCCTGTGACAGATAAAAAATAAGGACAATCACCAGCCTGCTCGGAGATGAGGTCTTAGGTGTTCAGCCTGGACTGAAGGGTTCTCTTTCCAGCTTCCCGGTCGTCTCATTTCTACAAGAAGCAGGGATCAAGCCCTGAGCCTTTGGAGTGGGAGCACTTACTCCAAGACCCTAGACTACCAGAGAACTAACCCTAGGGAATATCAAATAGTGAGAACTCACACGAAGGAAACCACTTGAATATAAGACCCAGCATCACCCAACCACCAGTAGCACCCTGTACAGGACTCCTCATCTAAACAACAAACAAAACAAAAATACAAACCCAGTCACCAGCAGACAGGATTACCACCTCACTCAGCCCTGCCCATCAGAGGAAAAACAAACAAACAAACAAAACACTCAGCACAAACCTCACCCAATTCAAAGCTTACACAAACCACTGGACCAACCTTAGGAGGGCAGAAACTAAAAGGAAGAACAAATTCAACCCTGAAGCCTGGGAAAAGGAGACCTCAAACACAATAAGTTAAAAAAAAAAAAAAATACTGAAAAGGCAGAGAAATACTACAAAGTTAAGGAACAAACTAAGAAACACAGAAGTCCAAATAAATGAAGAGGAAATAGGCAAACTACCTGAAAAAGAATTCAGAATAATGATAGTAAAGATGATCAAAAACCTTGAAAACAAAATGGAGAAAATGCAAGAATCGATAAACAAAGACCTAGAATTAAATAATAAATATACAGAGACAAACAACACAATTACTGAAACTAAAAATACTCTAGAAGGAATCAATAGCAGAATATCTGAAGCAGAAGAATGAATCAGTGAGCTGGAACATAAAATAGTGGAAATAACTTCTGAAAAGCAGAATAAAGTAAAAAGAATGAAAAGAACTGAGAGTAGTCTCAGAGACCTCTGGGACAATATCAAATGCACCAGAAGAAGAAGAGAAAAAGAAAGGGTATGAGAAAATTTTTGAAGAGATTATAGTTGAAAATTTCCCCCATGGGGAAAAGAAAATAGTCAATCAAGTCCAAGAGGCACAAAGAGTCCCACACAGGAAAACCCAAGGAGAAACATGCATACTAATCAAACTAACAAAGGCTAAACACAAATAAAGACTATTAAAAGCAGCAAGGGAGAAGCAACAAGTAACATACAAGGGAAAGTCCATATGCTTTCAGCAGAAATTCTGCAGGCCAGAAGGGAATTTCAGGATATATTTAAAGTACTGAAAGGGAAAAATCTACAACCAAGATTACTGTACAAAGCAAGGATCTCATTCAAAATGGATGGAGAAATAAAAAGCTTTTCAGACAAGCAAAAGTTGAGAGAATTCAGTACCACCAAACCTGTTTTACAACAAATGTTAAATGGAAATATATGGTCAAAAAATACAAGAGAAGAAAAAAGATCTACAAAATCAACCTCAAATAATTTTTAAAATGACAATAGGAACATACATATCAATAACTACTTTAAATGTAAATGGACTAAATGTTCCAACCAAAAGACACAGACTGGCTGAATGGACACCAAAACAAGACCCATATATATGCTGTCTACAAACAACCCACTTCAGACCTAAAGATACATATAGACTGAAAGTGAGAGGATGGAAAGATATATTCCATGCCAATGGGAAGCAAAAGAAAGCTGGAGTAGCAATCCTCATGCCAGACAAAATACACCTTAAAATAAAGAAGATTACAAGAGATAAGGAAGGACACTACATAATGATCAAGGGATCAATCCAAGAGGAAGACATAACAATTGTAAATATCTGTGCACCCAACACAGGAGAACTTTAATACATAAAACGAACACTAACAGACATAAAAGGAGAAACTGACAGTAACACAATGATAGTAGGAGACTTTAACACCCCACTCACACCAATGGACAGATCATCAAAACAGAAAATTAATAAGGAAACACATGTCTTAAATGATACATTAGATGAGATGGATCTCATTGCTATCTTCAGGACATTCCATTCAAATGCAGAAGAATACACCTTCTTCTCAAGTACACATGGAACATTCTCCAGGATAGACCACATCTTGGGTCACAAATCAAAACACAGTAAATTTAAGAAATTTGAAATCGTATAAGCATCTTCTCTGACCACAATGCTATGAGACTAGATATCAATTACAAGAAAAAACTGTAAGAAACACAATTACACGGAGATTAAACAACACGTTTCTAAATAACCAAGAGGTTACTGAAGAAATCAAAAGGGAAATCAAAAAATTTCTAGAAACAAATGACAATGAAAATATGATAACCCAAAACCTATGGGATTCTGCAAAAGCAGTTCTAAGAGGAAATTATATAGCAATACAATCCTACCTCAAGAAACAAACAAACAAAAAAATCGAATAGACAACCTAACTTTACACCTAAAACAACTGGAAAAAGATGAACAAAAAACCCCAAAGTCAGTAGAAGGAAAGAAATCATAGAGATCCGAGCAGAAATAAATGAAAAAGAAGTGAAAGAAACAATAGAAAGATTAATAAAACTAAAACCTGGTTCTTTGATAAGCAAAATTGACAAAACTTTAGCCAGACTAATCAAGGAAAAAAGGGAGAAGAATCAAATCAACAAAATTAGAAATGCAAAAGGAGAGGTTACAACAGACAATGTAGAAATACAAACGATTATAAGAGACTATTAAAACAACTACATGGCAATAAAATGGATAACCTGGAAGAAATGGATAGATTCTAGAAAAGTTCAGTCTTCCAAGATTGAACCAGGAAGAAATAGAAATTATAAACAACTCAGTTACAAGCACTGAAATCAAAGCTGTGATCAAAAATCTCCCAGAAAACAAAGGCCAAGGACCAGGTAGTTTCACAGGAGAATTCTATCAAATATTCAGAGAAGTGCTAATGCATATGTTTCTAACACTCCTTCAAAAAATTGCAGAGGAAGGAACACTTCCAGACTCATTCTACGAGGCCACCATCACCCTGATACAAAACCAGAAAAAGACAACAATAACAAAAAAGAAAACTACAAGCCAACATCACTGATGAACACAGATGAACAATCCTTGACAACATTTTCACAACAGATTCAGCAACACTGAATCAAAAATTCAGTGTTTTTCAAGCTGAATTTGAAACAAAACTTCAGTTATTTTTTTCATACACTATGATCAAGTTGAATTTATTCCAGGGGTACAAGGATTCTTCAATATACACAAGTCAATCAATGTGATACACCATATTAACAAATTGAAAAACAAAAAACATATGATTATCTCAGTAGATGCAGAAAAAGCCTTTGACAAAATTCAGCACCCATTTATGAATAAAACTCTTCAAAAAATGGGCATAGAAGGAACTTAACATAGTAAAGGCCACATATGATAAGCCTACAGCAAGCATTATTTTCATTGGTGAAAAACTGAAAGCATTCCCCCTAAGATCAGGAACAAGACAAGGGTGTTCACTTTCACCATGGTTATTCAACATAGTTCTGGAAGTCCTAACTACAACAATCAGAGAAGAAAAAGAAATGAAAGGAATCCAGATTGGAATAGAAGAAGTAAGCTCTCACTGTTTGAAGATGACATGAAACTGTACATAGAAAACCCTAAAGATAGTATCAGAAAATTACTAAAGCTAATCAGTGAATTTAGCAAAGTTGCAGGATACAAAATCAATACACAGGAATCACTTGCATTTCTATATACTAACAATGAAAAATCAGAAAGAGAAATTAAGGAATCAGTCACATTCATCATTGCAACAAAAAGAATTAAATATCTAGGAATAAACTTTCCTAAGGAGACAAAAGAACTGTTTACAGAAAATTACGACACTAATGAAAGAAATCAAAGATGACATAACAGATGGAGGGATATTCCATGTTCCTGGGTAGAAAGAATCAATATTGTGAAAATGACAATATTAACAAATGCAATCTACAGATTCAGTGCAATCCTTATCAAATTACCAAAGGCATTTTTCAGAGAACTAGAAAGAAAAAATTCACAATTCATATGGAAACACAAAAGACCCCAAATAGCCAAAGCATTCTTGAGAAAGAAGAATGGAACTGGAGCAATCAACCTTCCTAATGAAAGGTTGTTGCTGAACCACAAAACGACTCTGGGACTCTTGGCCTCCGGAGGAGAAGAATTCAATCTGGGGCCAGAGACAAGGCTTGATAGCTCAGAGCTTTTGTGTAATAAAGTTTTATTAAAGTATAAAGGAGATAGAGAAAGCTTCTGACATAGGCTTCAGAAGGGAGTGGATAGAGTACCCCCCTGCTAGTCTTCAGCTGGTTGTTATATAGTCACTAGCAGTTTATTAATGAAGGAAAGGAATGTCTTAAAACTCAGAATGGCACCAGACCTCTCATCCATAAGATGTATTTTGGGATCATCTTGGCACCAGACAAGTCAACCCAGGCCATAAAACGATTGACTTGAATCTTGTAGAAGGGCAGATTACTATACAAACAGTTTCATTTCACCTAGATTAGGGGAACATTGTCTGAGTATAACATAATGGTTTGTCAAGTAGGTTCTGAGCCATTAGGCGGAACTGACTTGAAGACAGAGTCTGGGGTAAATGCATTAGTACATTAACTAATTAGTAAATGTACTAATTAGTAAATATAGTACATTAACATAGCTTAAGACAAACATTTCCATAAGGAAAATGCATTGGTTAACTCAAGGTTTGAGCATAGTTGACTTCAGATGGAACCAGGTGTCATTATGGTGACCCAGTATTTTAAGAGAAACCTCCTTTTAAATTTGTATAGAGAAGGGAAAAGAAATATCGCTAGTTTGTTTCCTCCTGCCGCTTAAGAGAGATAAAAAATATCTGACATTTGCAGCCTATTTCCTCTGTTTGGAGATCCCTGGCCTTCCTGCCTGTTACCCTTTCACTAACTTCAGACTATACTACAAAGCTACAGTCATCAAGACAATATGGCACTGGCACAAAAACAGAAATATAGACAAATGGAAAAAGATAGAAAGCCCAGAAATAAACCCATGCACCTATGGGTACCTTGTCTTTGACAAAGGAGGCAAGAATATACAATCGGGCAAAGAGATTCTCTTCAATAAATGGTGCTGGGAAAACTGGACAGCTACATGTAAAAGAATGAAATTAGAACACTTCCTAACACCATACACAAAGATAAACTCAAGGAGCATAAACTATAAAACTCTTAGAAGAAAGTATAGGCAGAACATTCAATGACATAAGTCAAAGCAGGATCCTCTATGACCCACCTCCTAGAGTAATGGAAATCAAAACAAAAGTAAACAAGTGGGACCTGATTAAACTTAAAAGCTTTTGCACAGCAAAGGAAACTATAAGCAAGGTGAAAAGACAACCCTCAGAATGGGAGAAAATAATAGCAAATGAAACAACTGACAGAGGATTAATTTTCAAAATACACAAGCAGCTAATACAATTCAGAAATCCCAGAAAAATAAAGAACCCAATCAAAAAGTGGGGAAAAGACCTAAACAGACATTTCTCCAAAGACATACATATGGTTAACAAACACATGAAAAGATGCTCAACATCACTAATTATTAGAGAAATGCAAATCAAAATTACAATGAGATATCACCTCACACTGATCAGAATGGCCCTCATCAAAGAGTCTACAAACAATAAATGCTGGAGAGGGTGTGGAGAAAAGGGAACACTCTTACCCTGTTGGTGGGAATGTAAATTGATACAGCCACTATGGAAGACGGTATGGAGATTTCTTTAAAAACCAGGAATAAAACCACCATATGACCAAGCAATCCCACTCCTAGGCATATACCCTGAGGAAACCAAAATTGAAAAGGCACACGTATCCCTTGTTCATTGCAGCACTATTTACAATAGCTAGAACATGGAAGCAACCTAGATGTCCATCGACAGATGAATGGATAAAGAAGTTGTGGTACACATACACAATGGAATATTACTCAGCCATAAAAAGGAATGCATTTGAGTCAGTTCTAATGAGGTGGATGAACTTAGAACCAATTACAGAGTGAAGTAAGTCAGAAAGTGAAAGATAAATATTGTATTCTAATGCATATATACGGAATCTAGAAAAATAGTACTGAAGAATTTATTTACAGGGCAGTAATGGAGAAACAGACATAGAGACTAGACTTATGGACATGGGGAGAGGGGAGGAGAGGGTTAGTTGTATGGAAAGGTAACAGGGAAACTTACATTACCATATGTAAATAGATATCCAACGGGAGTTTGCTGTATGCCTCAGGAAACTCAAACAGGGGTTCTGCATCAACCTAGAGGGGTGGGATGGGGAGGGAGATGGGAGGGAGTTTCAAAAGGGATGACATATATGGATACCCATGGCTATCATGTTGAGGCTTGACAGAAAACAACAAAATTCTGCAAAGCAATTATCCTTCAATAAAAAATAAATGAATTTAAATTAAAAAAAATCAATATCTGATTAAAATAAGTCAAAATACACCTGACAAAAGCCTTTAGCAGGTAAAAAAAAAATTTCATGGAAATATAATAGTGAATTATTTGTGGTAAAATTTTTTTATTATCTGAGAACTTTGTTGTTCACTAAATGTGATTCACACTATAGAATTTCACTATTTACTACATATAATTCTATAATAGAATTTTTCCAAGAGAACGCACTGGTCATAGCAAACACCCTCTTACAACACAAGAGAAGACTCTACACATGGACATCACCAGATGGTCAATACTGAAATCAAATTGATTATATTCTTTGCAGCCAAAGTTGGAGGAGCTCTGTATAGTCAGCAAAAACAAGACTAGGAGCAGAGTGTGGCTCAGATCATGAACTCCTTATTGCCAAATCAGACTTAAATTGAAGAAAATAAAGAAAACCACGAGACCATTCAGGTATGACCTAAAGCAAATCCCTTATAATCATACAGTGGAAGTGAGAAATAGATTCAAGGGATTAGATCTGATACAGTGCCTGAAGAACTATGGACAGAGGTTTGTGATATTGTACAGGAGACAGGGATCAAGATCATACCCAAGAAAAAGAAATGCAAAAAGGCAAAATGGCGTCTGAGGAGGCCTTACAAAGAGCTATGAGAAGAAAAGAAGCCAAAGGCAAAGGAAAAAGGAAAGATATTCCCATTTGAATGCAGAGTTCCAAAGAATAGCAAGGAGAGATAAGAAAGCCTTCTTCAGTGATCAGTGCAAAGAAATACAGGAAAACAATAGAATGGGAAAGACTAGAGATCTTTTCAAGAAAATTAGAGATAACAAGGGAACATTTCATGCAAAGATGGGCACAATAAAGGACAGAAATGGTATGGACCTAACAGAAGTAGAAGATACTAAGAAGAGGTGGCAAGAATACACAGAAGAACTGTACAAAAAAGATCATGACCCAGATAATTACAATGGTGTGATCACTGACCTAGAGCCAAACATCCTGGAATGTGAAGTCAAGTGGGGCTTAGGAAGGATCATGACAAACAAAGCTAGTGGAGGTGATGGAATTCCACATGAGCTATTTCAAATCCTCAAAGATGATGCTGTGAAACTGCTGCACTCAATAGGCCAGCCAATTTGGAAAACTCAGCAGTGGCCACAAGACTGGAAAAGGTCAGTTTTCATTCCAATCCCAAAGAAAGGCAATGCTAAAGAATGCTCAAACTATTGCACAATTGCACTCATCTCACATGCTAATAAACTAATGCTTAAAATTCTCCAAGCCAAACTTCATCAGTACATGAATCGTGAACTTCCAGATGTTCAAGCTGGATTTAGAAAAGGCAGAGGGACCAGAGATCAAATTGCCAATATCTGTTGAATCATCAAAAAAGCAAGAGAGTTCCAGAAAAACATCTATTTCTGCTTTATTGACTATGCCAAAGCCTTTAACTGTGTCAATCACAATAAACTGTAGAAAATTCTGTAAGATATGGGAATACCAGCCCATCTGACTTGCCTTTTTTGAAATCTGTATGCAGGTCAGGAAGCAACAGTTAGAACTGGACATGGAACAACAGACTGGTTCCAAATCAGGAAAGGAGTATGTCAAGGTTGTATATTGACACCCTGCTTATTTAACTTATATGCAGAGTACATCATGGGAAATACTGGGTGAAGCACAAGCTGGAATCAAGATTGCCAGGAGAAATATCAATAACCTCAGATATGCAGATGACACCACCCTTATGGCAGAAAGCAAAGAAGAACTAAAGAGCCTCTTGATGAAAGTGAAAGAGGAGAGTGAAAAATTTGGCTTAAAACTCAACATTCAGAAAAGTAAGATCATGGCATCTGGTCCCACCACTTCATCACAAATAGATGGGAAACAATGGAAATGATGACAGACTTTATTTTGGGGGGCTCCAAAATCACTGCAGATGGTGACTGTAGCCACAAAATTAAAAGGCGCTTGCTCCTTGGAAGGAAACCTATGATCAAGCTAGACAGCATATTAAAAAGCATAGATATAACTTTGCCAACACTGCAGATGATGATTGTAGCCATGAAATTAAAAGATGCTTACTCCTTGGAAGGAAAGTTATGACCAACCTAGACAGCATATTCAAAAGCAGAGACATTACTTTGCCAACAAAGGTCAGTCTAGTCAAGGCTATGGTTTTTCCAGTGGTCATGTATGGATGTGAGAGTTGGACTGTAAAGAAAGCTGAGCATCAAAGAATCCATGCTTTTGAACTGTGGTGTTTGAGAAGACTCTTGAGAGTCCCTTGGACTACAGGGAGATTCAACCAGTCCATCCTAAAGGAGATCAGTCCTGGGTGTTCATTGGAAGGACTGATGCTAAAGCTGAAACTCCAATACTTTGGCCACCTCATGTGAAGAGTTGACTGATTGGAAAAGACCCAGATGCTGGGAGGGAACGGGGGCAGGAGGAGAAGGGGACAACAGAGGATGAGATGGCTGGATGGCATCACCAACTCGATGGACATGAGTTTGTGTAAACTCTGGGAGTTGGTGATGGGTAGGGAGTCCTGGCATGCTGTGATTCATGAGGTCACAAAGAGTCGGACGTGACTGAGCAACTGAACTGAACTGAACTTTGCCAACAAAGATGAAAGTGAAAGTCGCTCAGTCATGTCCAACTCTTTGTAACCCCATGAACTATACAGTCCATGGAATTCTCCAGGCCAGAATACTGGAGTGGGTAGCCTTTCCCTTCTCCAGGGATCTTCGCAAACCAGGGATTGAATCCAGGTCTCCCGCATGGCAGGTGGCTTCTTTACCAGCTAAGCCACAAGGGAAACCCAAGAATACTGGAGTGGGCAGCCTTTCCCTTCTCTAGTGGATCTTCCCAACCCAAGAATCGAACCAGGGTCTCCTGCATTGCAGGTGGATTCTTTCAAGTGAGCTATAAGGGAAGACCACCTGTCTAGTGAAAGCTATGGTTTTTCCAGTAGTCATGTGGATGTGAGAGTTGGGGTATAAAGAAAGCAGAGCACCAAAGAATTAATGCTTTTGAACTGTGGTGGTGAAGAAGACTCTTGAGAGTCCCTTGGACTGCAAGGAGATCCAACCATTCCATCCTAAAGGAAATCAGGCCAATATTCATTGGAAATACTGATGCTGAAGCTCAAACTCCAATATTTTGGCCACCTGATGCGAAAAACTGACTCATTTGAAAAGACCCTGATGCTGGGAAAGATTGAGGGCAGGAGGAGAAGGGGATGACAGAGGATGAGATGGCTGGGTGGCATCACCAACTCAATGGACATGAGTTTGGGTAAACACCAGGAGTTGATGATGGACAGGGAGGCCTGGCGTGCTGCAGTCCATGGGGTTGCAAAGAGTCAGATGCAACTGAGCCTCTGAACTGAACTGAACTGATTCTATATTATATTTTGATGTATCTAAAACACATAGTAACAATATTTGTCCTTGATAAAAGGAACCCAGATGTTCGTTTAGGAAACTGAACCATGGATCAAATTTTAAGTTATGATAAGTGGAGAAGAGCAGTATCTGTCTGTGATGTATACTATTATGAATGGATAGACAAGGTTAAGTTTTAATTTCTTTCTCTACAATAGCTAGCTGGGAATATTATGTTTTCATTTCAAAGAATCAAGTGGTTTATTTTTTCCTGCTCAGCTGAAAGATGATGATGTACAATTAATTTGTAAATAATAGAAATAAAGGCTTCAGAGATATTATCCTCACAAACTGTGCTATGATCTAGCTTTTATTTTTAAATAACTAATTTTTTAACATTTATTATAATATACCTAAAGGTAAACAACATGATTTTTTAATCATGATCAAATGTGAGTTTCCCCCCTTTTTTTTTTTTTAGTTTATTTAGAAAAACTCACACTTTTATGGAGAAGGTCAAGGCCATGAAGCTGTTGTACCATGTATTTCTAGAATTCAGTAAAGGAGGAGCTGATGCTTTCTGAATATCTTGGGGCAGGGGACCTTTAATGGAAAAAGAAAATGAATTATATGAAGCCATAACTTTCCAAAAATACCTTTCACAATAATAATTTGCATTTACTAGGCATATATGCATTCATTTAGCAATACTGAGAGGTACCATACATTGTTTTAAAGAGGTGTATCAGAGGGAAACAATAAATTAGGATTCCTGATCTTGTGAACCTTTTTATTTATTTATTTATTTATTTTTAGTGAATTAAAAGCTAAAGGCAAAAGTTGCCTTTTTGAAGGATGAGAGGAGAGAGAAATTCTGATTTGAATATGCTGATTTTTTTTCCAATTTGAATGACAAAAAAATAAAATTAAATAATGACCTAAAAGCATTGGAAAGTACATAAAAGAAAAGTTTCTCTAAGTCTGGGTAATCATTTATTTTAAATCAAAATTTTCTGAAGTTTTATTAAAACTGTAGATGTCTAGTCTCTACCCAGGTCAAATATTAATAGAATAGAATCTCAGGGGAGTAGAGACTAGGAATTTTCATTCGTAACATAAATTCATCTAAATTCATAGAGATAGAGAAAATTAAAATGAAAAGGCAGAGGAACTGTTCTCAATTGAAAGAACAAGGAAATACCAAATAACGACAAAACAAATAATGAAACAGAAATAAAATTTATCAGATAAATAATTCAACACATTGTAAATAAATATGCTAATCAGGGGGAAATGAATTAGGGAAAAAAATAAATGAACACACCAAGAATTTTAGCAAGGAATCAGAAAATTAAAAATACTCAATCAGAAATGAAAAGTTCAATAGCTGAATAAAAAACACACTTGAAGGAATGACTAGTAAACTAAGTGATACAGAAAATGAATATATGATCTGGAAGATAGAATAATGGAAATCACTTAATCAGAACAAAAAGAAAAACAAAAGTTTAAAAACTAAAAATTGTCTAACAGTTTATGACACTTGGCATCAAAACAATCCATTCCAAAAAAATGGGCAGAAGACCTCAATAGACACTTCTCCAAAGAGGACATATCCAAAGAGATATCCAACAGGCACATGAAAAGATGTTCAGTAATGCTAGTTAATAGAGAAATGCAAATCAAGACTGCAATGAGATCCAACCTCACACCAGCCAGAAAGGCTATCATTAAAAACAATCCATAAACAACAAATCCTGGAGAGGGTACAGAGAGAAGGGAATCCTCCTACACTGTTGGTGGGGATGTAAGCTAGTACAGCCACCTATGGAGAACAGTATGGAGTTTCCTTAAAAAATTAAATATAGTGCTACTGTATGACCCTGCAATCTCACTCCTGGGCATATATCTGGAGAAAACCATGATCCGAGAATATACATGGGCTCCAATGTTCACTGCAGCACTATTTACAATAGCTAAGACATGGAAGCAACCTAAGTGTCCACTGACAGAGGACTGGAAAAAGAAGAGTGGTACATATATACAATGACTATTACTCAGCCACTAAAAAGAATGAAATAATGCCATTTGCAGCACACGGATGGACCTAGAGAATGTTATACTAAGTCAAACAGAGAAGGAGAAATATTGTAAGAAACAACCCTTGTTATGTGGAATCTGAAAAGAAATGATACAAATGAACTTAAAAATAGAAAGAGACTCACAGACTTAGAAAACAAATTTATGGTTGCTGAGGGGAAAGGATAGTAAGAGAGCTTTGGAAGCTCATATACACATCGCTATATTTAAAATGGATAATCAACAAGGACCTATTATATAGCACATGGAACTTTGCTCAATATTATGTGCCAGCCTGGACGGGAGGGGAGTTTGAGGAAGAATGGAGACATGTATATGTATGGCTGAGAAACTTCACTGTTCACTTAAAACTACCATAACGTTTTTAATCGGCTATGCGTGCGTGTGTGCCAAGTCGCTTCATTTGTGTCCGACTCTTTGCGACGCTATGGACCATATCCCACCAGGCTCCTCTGTCCCTGGGATTTCCCGGGAAAGAATATTAGTTTCCCATGCCCTCCTCCAGGGGATCTCCCCAGCCCAGGGATGGTACCCACATGTCTTACGTCTCCTGCATTAGCAGGTGGGTTCTTTACCACCAGTGCCACCTGGGAAGCTACTAGGCTACACCCAAATTCAAAAGAGAAAGTTTCCCTGAAGGGAAGAGTGGGGAGGGAGACGGGAGGGAGGTATGGGAGGCAGGGGCCATGGGCATGCCGATGGATGATTCTTACTGATGTATGACAGAAAACCACAAAATTCTGTAAAGCAGTTATTCTTTAATTTAAAAATTAAACAAACAATCGTAAAAGAGAATGTTTAAAGCTTGGAAAAAAGTAAAATAAAAACTGAAAATCATTTAAGAGATCTCATCAAGCATACCGATATTTGCATTATAGAAGTCTCAAAGGAGAAGAAAGAAGGGGATCAAAAATATATTTGAGGAAATTAGGGATGAAAACTTCCGAAACCTGAAGAAGGAAACAGATATACAGGTAAAAGAAGCACAAAAAATCCAAAACCAGTTGAACCCAAACAGACCCACACCAAGACCTATCATAATTTAAATGGCAAGTTCGAGAGAATACTAAAGGCAGCAAAGGGAGAAAAAAGTCATATATAAGAAAATCCCCATAAGGCTATCAGCTGATTTCCCTGCAGAAACTTTGCAGGCCAGAAAGGATGTATTCAAAGTTCTAGAAAGGAAAAACCTGCAACCTAGGATACACTTTGATATACATTAGCAATATTTGTGGGTACACCTCCTTGGACACGACTGAAGCAATTTAGCATGCATGCATGCATGCATTGGAGAAGGAAATGGCAACCCACTCCAGTGTTCTTGCCTGGAGAATCCCAGGGATGGGGGAGCCTGGTGGGCTGCCGTCTATGGGGTCGCACAGAGTCAGACACGACTGAAGCGCCTTAGCAGCAGCAGCAACAGCATACCTCCTCAGGGGAAAGAAATAAAAGTAAAAATAAAGAATGGGACTTAAAAGCTTTGCACAGCAAAGGAAACCAGTGGACAAAATGAAAAGACAATCTGCTGAGTGGGAGAAACTATTTGCAAATGATATGACTAATAAGGACTTAATATTCCAAAAAACATAAACAGCTCCATATCAACAAGACAAACAATCTAAGCAAAAAATGGGTAGAAGACACTAATAGACATTTAGACATTTTTTTTTCCAAAGAATATATACAGATGACCAATTGGCACATGAAAAGATGCTCCAACATGGTTAATTATTAGAAAAATACAAATCAAAACAATGATGAGATGTCACCTCACTTCTGTCAGAATGGCTATCATCAAAATGACCGCAAATAACAAGTGTTGCTGAGGATGTGGAGAGAAGGGAAGCATTGTACATCATCGGCGGGAATGTAAATGGTTCAGGCGCTACGGAAAACAGTACAAAGGTTGCTCAAAAACCTAAAAATAGTTATCATATGATCCAGTAATTTCACTATTTCACTCCTGGATATATATTCAGAAAAAACAAAAACACTAATTTGAAAAGATTCATGCACCCCAGTGTTCATAACAGCACTATTTACTTATAGCAGCTAAGATGTGGAAGCAATTTAGGTGTTTATCAACAGATGAATGAAGAAGTTTTATATATATATAATGGAATATTACTCAGACAAAAAAATAATGAAGTTTTGCCATTTGCCACAATGTGGCTGGACCTAGAGAATATTATGCTTAGTGAAATAAATCAGACTGAGAAAGACAAATTTATATGATATAACATGTGTGGAACATAAAAAATAAACAAATGCACATATATTGTAAAATAGAAGCAGACTCACAGATATAGAAAACAAACTAATGGTTACCAGTGGGGAGAGGGAAATGGAGAGGAGAAAGATACAGGTATGACATCATGAGAGACAAATACCAGCATAAAGGAGATAACACCAAGGATACGTTGTATAGCACAGGGAACTATAAGCATTATTTTTAATAACTTGTAATGGAGTATAATCTCTAAAAACACTGATTCACTATATTGTCTACTTAAATAATATAATATTGTAAATCAACAATAAAATGTTTTAAATAACAAAAAGAAAAGGACCAGGGTGGGATTTCCCTTGCAATTCAGTAGTTAGGACTCTGTACTTTCAATGAAGAGGGACTGGATTTGATCCCTGGACAGGAAACTAAGATCCCATTTGCCACATGACCAAAAAAAAAAAAGAAGAACAGGACCAGGGGTGTTGGAACAGCCCTCATTTATGACAGGAACCTCTCAAAGCAGAGGGAAAGAGGCTGGCAGGCTATTTTAGACTCTTGAAGTCCTGGTTCAGATGTGACACATACCATTTGCGCTCGCATTTCACTACTCAAAGCAAATCAAATACACAAACCTATTGACAGAAGGATGAGGCATCATCTGTTCCAGAAGTTATAATCTAGAGGGGAATCCACACAGAGGAAAAGAGGAACATTTAGCTGAAGAGCAGTAATATATTATATTAGACTTGAAATTATCTATGTCTCTTTTTTCTTATGCAATATCTACTATCTCTGCTGAAATTTTAGATCAGTGCTTTTTTTTAACCTATGCAATTTTT
The DNA here is from genome assembly GCF_027580195.1 of Bos mutus. Lineage (NCBI taxonomy): Eukaryota > Metazoa > Chordata > Mammalia > Artiodactyla > Bovidae > Bos > Bos mutus. The sequence goes on along the minus strand of NC_091644.1, from coordinate 4,257,942 downwards.
TTTCTTCTAATCAGATTTTTTAATGGTACTCTGCTCTTTAAAGCTTTCTAATAATACCACTTGTACAAAAATTCTGTTTTCCTGTGGTTCATTTTTTTTGTTGCTTATTCATTGCACAAACTTAGAGTTGATGTGCCCTTTTAGTAGCAAAAATTGACTCACTCAGAAAAGACTAATGTCATGGTTTAATTCTTTCACTCAAGACATATATTAGTGGAAATATGGTAGGACAGAGTAGAATCCTTTTCCTTACTATCCTGGCAAACTTTTCTCCCCACTCATCTGCCAACAACAACAAAAAAAATCCCTCTACTGTCATATATTCAATTTATTGTTGAATTTCTTACACATTTAACTGTGTTATGTGTCACTGTTTTTGTTTTATTGACTGAATAGAATTTTCCCTGTTACATTGATAGAGTCACTTCAGTAGGACATTGGAAGTAGAAAGGAGACAAAAGTGTGAGCTGTGGTCACATGATTGACCATTATCTTAGAGAATCAATAAAAGAAGAAATCAATCCAAGATGTCAAAAAAAAAAAAATTTAAAGCCCTCAAAGTGAAACAAAGAGAATATGAGAAAAACATTACAATTGATATATAAAATTGTTTTTTTTCCTTTGAAAAGACCAACAAAATATGTAAAGTCAAGCAATTCTGATGAAGCAAAAATGAAAAGAGACAGAAATGCACATTTTTTGGAATCATAAAATAGCTATATTCTCAGATACAGAAAAAAATTAATTCTATGCTTTTAGAAATATTTATTATTTTAAAGCATTTTAATTTGTTTTAGTGGACTAAAATAATCCTGATGATAAAATTTGTCAAATAGAGCACTAAGAAATAATTTACCAACCAATCTTTCTGTTAAATATAGAGACACATAAAGTGATTAAAATTATAGGTTCGGGAGTTAAATACATTTGTATTTAAATACTTGTATTTTACAGAAATATTTTGTGACTTGGATACTTAACTATTCTAAATCCTTTCTCTAAAATGAGATTATAATGCCTACTTTCAGAACAACTGCCAGGATTGCACACTTTAAATATCTTCCAATTTTATTTGTCAATTATACCTCAATAAACCTGAAAAATTATGCTTTAAAAAAATAACTGGAATGATTAAAAAGTGATTAAATAAGTTCTAAAATATTATATGCATTCAGCTTATGACTGATAATGCTGCTGAAGGCTGCTGCTGCTGCTGCTGTTGATGATGACGGGTGGGGTTTGTGGTGGTGGTTGTGGTGGTGGAATTGCTGCAGCCTCACAAACAAAATTTCAGCAAATTGAACCCTGGAGTGTACTGGGTTGGCCAAAAGGTTCATTTGGGTTTTCCATAACATCTTATGGGAAAATCTAAACAAACCTTTAGGCCAACCCAATTTTATTTATGTATTTAATTGGGGGAAAATTGCTTTACAGTATTGTGTTGGCTTCTGCTATACATCAACAGGAATCAGCTATAGGCATATATATATATCCTCTCTCTCTTGAACCTCCCTCCCACTCCCACCCTATACCATCCCTCTAGGCAGTGGGCACTGGGTTTGTAATATTTTAACATATGTTCAAAGGAGTCATACATAGCTTATTCTGGAAATGCTGAAAGAGTTCAACATTAGAAATATCAATATATTTACTTAATTCACTGCATTATAGGTAAAAGGAGAAAAAAATGTATGAAACATTTCAAAAAATGCTGAAAGCATTTGATAAATTTCAACATTCTCTTCTAATGAAAAACAAACTAGAAAAAATTAAAATAAAAAGCTATTTATTTAGTTGACTTAAAATTAGGTATCTGAAATCTATAGAAAATACTGTCCATATCGTGAAAGATTTCCATTAAAGTCAGGAAGAAAAGAGAAAGCCTAGCATCACTGTAATTATTTTGTATTTTTCTAAAACTTCTAGTAAATGCCACAAGAAAAAAATGTAATAATAAAATGGAAGGGTCAAAATCATCATGGTTTTCAAATAATAAGACTGCTTACCTAGAAGAAACTAAAAATATCAGAGTAAGATGTATTGGAATGGATGAGGATATTAAGGACATATTTGGACAAATTCACAAAAATGTATGTTTAAAAGACTCGTTGTACAAGTCAGGAAGTAGAAAAATCATCTATTCAGCCTAAAAGCCTGTCAATAAAGGACTGGTTAAATAAGATTCTGTCATATCAGGGAATAGTAGCTTGCCTTAAATATAATGGTGTAGAGCTAATTTTGGTGAAAAACATACTTGCTTTTTCAGAATTTCCAGATAATTTTGCAATAAGCATGTATATATTACTTTTAAATCAGAAAACCAGAACTTAGCTATTTATTTATACCAACAAATTTTGGCAAAAACATAGAAAGGCATATCCTCTCATTAAAGTGTAAATTTGTTAAACTATTCTAAAGGCAAGATCATCTATATTTATTAAAAATCTTTAAAATGTCCACACTCAAAAAGACAATTGTACCTCTAAGAAATGTCTTAAATAAGAATTAAATGTCTTAAAGGATATTTTAAAAATGCACATCAAGGATGTTCAATATTTATTCAGTATAAATTGGAAATACTGGGAATAACTCAAGTGCTTTGAGCTCTTACAGAAGGAGGGGCTGTGCTAGGCTCTTCTGTGTGTAGCTGGGCAGTGTTATTACCCTAATCAGTGTGAGAGCAAGTCTGTTCATGTATAATCCTATTTCCTTTCCATGTGAGAGCCCATCCTTTGTGTTACCACCAGGCCTCTAGCAATCCATGGCCTGAGAAATCAGGGCCACTGGGCTGCTGAGCAGATTGTTATTCCTATCGAATGGATTATGTGAGGTGTTGCTGAGCAGCCTCCAGACCGTGGAATCACCACCAGAAGAATGGCCTTGGTGCTTTGCAGCACACCACCTATTTCTGATTCCCACCTTACAGCAATGCAGAGGACCGATGGTTCCTGAGGCAACTCCATGACTGCTGGAGACGCGAGGGAGACTCAGATAGCCCCCCTCCTCCTTTTCCTTTTCAGCGCATGATATAATTTACCCAGTTTGGAGACAGACGCAATTACTTTATAAGTGTACATACAGATTTGCCTTTCTTCTACTCAGACCTAGAATACTAAACTTTCTCAAGTATTTGAAATCTTTGCTGTTTCCGGAGTGAGGTGTGTCAATCACTCTAAGGTGGGAGGGGCCAATGAGAATGAACAGGCAGTCAATGCAGACACAAGGCCGGACCGAGGTAAACATATGGTGTATGACCTGAATTGTTTACCCGACATTCTTTCAATTAATCAAATCATTCTTTCAATTAATCTTCACAAGCAACCTTCTATACACAGTAGTATAGAAATATATAGTTTTATAGGTCTACCTTTAAATAATATAAAAAATATAGACAATTTATAAAAATTTTCATTTTGTAGACCTGAAAAACACAACCCAGGTCTAGAGTTACAATCTGTAAGTAATAGACTCAGGATTTCAAACTCAAGTTGTCCAATTTCAAAGCCCATGAATTTAATCCCTAACATGGAAAGAGCATGAAGGTAAAAAAAATAAGTTGTTGAAAATATAGCTAATGAACAAAACTTCTAAATTATTATATCTCATCTAGCCATTTCAGATAACTGCTACATAGAAGATAACTTAATCACATAGGGATACATCACAATAGATGATAAAAAAATTATATTAATATTTTAAAAATGCTGGAAACTGTGAAAGGCTGGGATGTGTTATGCTGTTGGGATTGCAGGTGATTTTTATTTTCTTTTCTCTATATTTCTATTATACACATTAATATTTGTACAACTAGAAAACAATATAAAAAGAACTGCCCACATGGGCTTCCGTGCATATTACTAGAAAAATGTCAGTATAAAGTAAAGAGTGAGACCTTTCACTTTGGAGCATGCATTTTTCAAATGGTAAATAACTGAGCTGTAGGAAGAATGTTAGAATTAATGTAAATGAGATCTTAAAAGCACCTTAGAGATCACGAAATCAACTCCTTCATTCTGCAAATGGGGAAACTTAGAGAAGAACACAAGAAAGTCAGCATCCTTGGCCCAGTAAGTCATCACCCTCTTAACAAAATTAAGAATGGACATTAATTCCTTAACTGGTTTTTTTTATCTCTTATCCTTCAAAAAAAATCAAAATTAAAAATATGATCTTTAGCCTCTTCCCTTAGTAAAGAATTTAACTAGCATAGCAGAAGTGAGTGTTTTGTAGCCTTCATTTTCCCTTTAAAAGCTACAGAGATTTAAGAACAAAAACCAAATGCTGTCCCCTCCCATCCATCAAAGCAAGTGTTGCTCTTGCTTCCAGTTAGCTGAGAAGAAAAGGACTCCTTGAAGGACACTGTCATTCTTTTCAAAGTGCACATGTGTAGGCATGCGTGCATGCGAGCATATGTGTGTGTTTGTGTGTGTCTGTGTTATGAAAACATTAGACATCCATTGTGGAAGATGGGAAAATGCTGAAAGCGATACAGAAAATCTTTTTTGGGGGGAGCATACTATTTTGTTAACATTTAAATTCTGCCAAGAATTCAAGGACACACAGGTTTGATCCATGGGTCAGGAAGATCCCCTGGAAAAGGAAATGGCAATCCATTCTAGTATTCTTTCCTGGGAAGTTTCATGCAAGAGGAGCATGGTGGGCTATAGTCCATGGGGCTGCAATGAGTCAGACATGACCTAGCAACTAAATGAAGAGTTCAATATGCTAGCCTTATGTTCAGATTTTTGAAATGAAGATGGACAAACAGTTTTAAGTATATAATGTATTTAACACTGCACAATATATTTACTAACTAAATAATCTAGGGGGTGGTGTAGCTACATACTTAGGAGCACAAGTATAGGAACAAGCCCTGGAACTGGAAGAAAAATCCGCTATTCAGGACTGAACAGAGGTCCTTGATATGGAAACTCTTATGCATATATTATATTGTCACTACAAAACAAGATAGTTATAGTTACAGATTTTTCCCTTCTCTTTTTGTCCTTTCCTCTTTTTTTCCAATAACTTTTAAAATCAATCTTTGTTAGGTCACTGAAAAAGAAGCCATTCCCTAACACATCTGCCCAGACTTGACCTCTCAGACTTTCCCATGGCACATTCTGGCAAGGTCTTGTGGGGACTGAGGTAGTTTCAATTGCTGTTCAGAGACAGTCTCTCCCTGGCCCCAGCCCCAACCACAACCTCCATGGAAGTAGGAACTTCCAGCCCCTGGACGTCCAGCTCAGCAAGAGATCTGCTTTCACCAATGAGATGTTTCAGTGATACAAACAAAAGCTTGAAATGTAAGTGAATGAGGAGTTGTCCTCTCCCACTTGCACGATTTCCATGAGAAAAGTTTCCCTTCAGTGACTGCTGCTCCTTCTGCCAGGGGCCCAGAGTAGAGCAGAGATGCTTCCAGGTACCTGTATACCTGAAGACAAGGAGCAGATTCACCCCAGCAGACCGGCACCTGAGTGAAAGAATAAATGATTGTTGCTCTAAGCCATTGAGCATTGGCACTCAGAGACCACACATAGGAAGGTGCCTCAAGGCAGAGTCCCCACTGCAGATGCTAAACATGGCCCCCACCGACTGGCCTCTTCTTGTCAAGGAGATTTTCCTTTCTTAAAGTCTCTGACTTATTTTGAATTTTTTCCACCAATCATATTCTGCTATTTTCCCTGGGGCATCATGGGTGGTCCAGTAAAGGTTTAATTTGTCATTGTTGTTGTGGTTGTTTAGTTGCTAAGTTCTGTCTGACTCTGTGACCCTATGAATTGTAGTCTGTCAGGCTTTTCTGTCCATGGGATTCTCCAGGCAAGAATACTGGGGTGGGTTTCCATTTTCTTCTCCAGGGGATCTTCCCAATCCAGGGATCAAACCCACATCTGCTACATAGGCAGGCAGATTCTTTACCAGTGATTCAACAGAGAATCCCTTAATTTGTCATCGTAGTAACTTTTTTAACCTGACTTTCCTCGGGTCATTTATCACTTCTACTGAGAAAGTTTATAATGCGTCTTCATCTTTTCATTCTGTTTTGATTTATTGCTGTCTAGCTATGTCCATTTGAAGATACGAACCTGAACTCCAATAGGCAAGAATGAATGAAGGAAAAATAGTGATAGAGTGAGAGACATGACGTTGAAAGAAACCCCGTGAATGTACACAGAAAAGGAAAGCAGGCTGCATCCCTAGTGTCAGTGGAAAGGGAGAGAAGCTTAGATGGACACAGACTGAGCAGTGGGCATTCCATCAGAGCGTTCAGGCTCTGGCAGATCCCAGCCTCATGAGACCCTGTATGGACATCTTTTTTTGTTTTTGTTTTTTAACTTTCTAGATTGCTATCCTTTGCTTTGGGTTGATATATCCCAGTCCCTGTTAGGAAAGCATTCCCTTTCCCTATTGCATGTAATCTTGGATGGACTGGGTCAATGAAGTCCAGTCTCCTCTGGTTATGTTGAGAACATGACCCAAACTTGGACACTTGGACTTTCCCACTTAAGATTTTAAATCTTGCCCACAATGACATCAAGATGAAAAATTTTCAGAGAAGATTCATTCTGAATTACTGAAAAAATTGTCCATGAATTTCCACTTCCTCGACTTCTGGCAATGTGTAGGTCCCTTGTCCTTCTGAAAGACGAATACGTATTTTTCACTTCAATTCCGGATATTGTAATTAAGTCTCTGGTTCCCATTGCCTCCCACTGTCCGGTGGTGGTTGTTGTTCAGTCGCCCAGTCGTGTCTGACTCTGTAACCCCATGGACTGCAGCATACCAGGCCTCCTTGTCCCTCACCATCTCTCGAAGTTTGCCCAAGTTCACATCCATTGCATTGGTGATGCCATCCAGCTGTCTCATCCTCTGAAGCCTTTTTCTCCTTCTGCCTTCAATCATTCCAAGCATCAGGGACTTTTTCAATGAGTTTTCCACCAAAGAAACCGAACCATTATAACACAGATTTGGAAAAGGCATGGGATGATGCTCAAGTTGGAATTGTCCTTACAGCATTTTGACTTTTAAAAAATATTTCTGCCACAAAAAAAGTCATCTTATATTTTTATGATCATATGATCTGCTGCTGCTGCTGCTGTTGCTGCGTCGCTTCAGTCGTGTCTGACTCTGTGCGACCCCATAGATGGCAGCCAACCCGGCATCCCGTCCCTGGGATTCTCCAGGCAAGACCACTGGAGTGGGTTGCCATTTCCTTCTCCAATGCATGAAAGTGAAAAGTGAAAGTGAAGTCGCTCAGTCGTGTCCGACTCTAGCGACCCCATGGACTGCAGCCTACCAGGCTCCTCCATCCATGGGATTTTCTAGGCAAAAGAACTGGAGTGGGGTGCCATTGCCTTCTCTGTCATATGATCTACTCTTATAGAAAGCATTTTGAATAATTCATAAAAAGCAAAAATGAAAATGAAATCTCCTGAAATCCTATTTGACACCATGAGCACCACTAACATTGCTCTGACCATCTCTTCATGCATCTCTTTGCACAGCTCTGTGTAATTTAACATGAATGGGATTGTATAGTGTGTGCTGTTTCTATGGTGAATAACCTCTTCGGGCAATCTTTGTTTTTGCTTTTCTCTCCTTTTCTGCTCATCTACCACTGCCAGTATAAACCAGTTGATACCTTTTCATAGATTTCCTTCTATTTAGACAATTATGTATGTATATATTGCCTATACAAATGCATACACATGTTTTTCCTGCTGTTTCTGAAAACTGGTATCATACAACTGCATTTTGCTTTGCTCACTTCACCCTTCATAGTTGGAATCTATCCAAGTTAACTTATTGCCACAGTCAGTGAGCATTCAATTTTATGGACCAGCCAACATTTATTCAACCATTCCCATATAGATAGGCACTTTTTTGTAGTGGTTCTTCAGTCATTATATTAATGAAGCAATAAACATTGCTATGAAAATGGAAAGAAAATTATAAAATTATTTTACTGATATGACTACATACCTGGAAAATCCAAGAGAGTCTAGTAAAAAAACAAATGAAATGAGTAAGGATATTTGATAAGGTGACTGGACCCAAGACAGGTATACAAAATCTTTGGTGTCTTTCTATGCTAAACTTAAATGGAGGTGAAATAATCAATTCACAGTACCAATTAAATGTAAAAGATTTTTGGGGGATAAAATTTGATAATAAAAAGCATTCCACCTATGATTACAAAACTATTAGATCTTAAAGGACATACAATAAAATAGGAATAAATGGAACATTGTGTTAATATTTTTGAATATAAGACACTATCATTAAAACATGATTTCTCCCATAATTAATATAAAATGTATAAATATTAATATATTTAATTAAATTCCAATTAAAATTCCAACTTTGTAGTTGTTCTCTTGATACAAGATAAAATAATCTTTGAGAAAATATTTAAAAAATAGTCTGAGAGTACTCAGGAAATTTATAAATAAAACTAATGAGAGGGATCCTACTGTACACAATAAAGTTTCTCTACACAAAATAGGATATTTTTTGTTATTGATGGATTTTTCCCTAATCCTCTTGTTAGAAATTGTGAACATTATCTATAAATCCAATCTAGAGGGCTCTGAAAGTTAGAGAAAAGAAGACAGATGGACAAGGGACCTCAGCACCCAAAGAACAGCACCATGTAGTTATTTGCATTTTTTTTTCTTCATATACCCTAGACTTGGAGCTGAAGGAGCCAATAACCCAGAACTCCCAACAAGGACAGATTAAAAAGGTCCCAACAAAACTCTGCTCTTTCTAACCAAGAGAGAAAAGTCTGGAAAATCAAAAAAGGATTAGACCACAACTAGTCTATTCCCACCAACACCATAGAAAAAACTGTCATGTCACCCCAACCCTTGCCAAGGAAGTCAGAGTAGAGTAGAAAGCCTGAGAGTCATACCTGCCAGGTGGGAAAGGAGGTGCCCTATCCCCCACCACAACCACTACCACCATGAGGCTTATCAGAAAAGGCTGATAGGAAGCCAGGATTTTCATCTCTGCTGCCAGCAGTGACCCCACACCCCACCTGTGGGGTCAACCTGGACTTCCATGCAAAATTGGCAGTAAAGAGACGTCCTCCAACTTCCCACAGGAGGCCGAATGGAGAGTCAGAACTTTTACCACTGCTGAGTGACAATGAGGTGACCCTTCTGTGGTGCCAGTGGAGGATACGTAGAGAACATCAAGGAGACACTCCTATGCCTCTTAGCCAGGATACTGTGACCCAAAATCTAATGCACTAGACCTGGGTAGGGCATAAGCCCTCTTAGATGAGGTCGCCATTAACCCTACCGTAGAGCTGCCAGAACTTACATGGGACTAGGAAACAGACTCTTGGAGGGCACAAACAAAACCTTGTGCACACCAGGACCCAGGAGAAAGGAGCAGTGACCCACAAGAGACTGACCTAGAACTGTCTGTGTGTGTCCAAGAGTTTCCAATGGAGGCATGGGTTGGCGGTGGCCTGTTGCAGGGTTGGGGGCACTGAGTGTCCCAGTGCATGCATGGGACCTTTTGAAGGAGGTCACCATTATCTTCACTACCTCCACCGTAGTTTGGCCTCAGGTCAAATAACAGGGAGGGAACACAGCCCCACCCATCAACAGAAAATTTGGTTAACTATTTACTGAGCATGGTCCCGCCCATCAGAACAAGACCCAGATTCCCCCTCAGCCAGTCTCTCCCATCAGGAAGCTTCCATAAGCCTCTATCCTTCTCCATCAGAGGGCAGACAGACTAAAAATCACAATCAGAGAAAACTACCCAATCTGATCACATGGACCACAATCTTTTCTAACTCAATGAAACTATGAGGCATGCCGTGTAGGGCCACTCAAGATGGATGGGTCATGGTGGAGAGTTCTGACAAAATGTGGTCCACTGGAGAAGGGAATGGCAAACCACTTCAGTATTCTTGCCTTGAGAACCCCATGAACAATATGACAAAGCAAAAAGACAGGACACTGAAAGATGAACTCCCCAGGTCTGTAGGTGCCTAATATGCTAGTGGAGATCAGAAGAGAAATAACTCCAGAAAGAATGAAGAGACAGAGCCAAAGCAAAAACAACACCCAGTTGTGGATGTGACTGGTGATGGAAGTAAAGTCCGATGCAGTAAAGAGTAATGTTGCATAGGAACCTGGAATGTTAGGTCCATGAATCAAGGCAAATTGGAAGTGGTCAAACAGGAGATGGCAAGAGTGAACATTGACATTTTAGGAGTCAGAGAACTAAAATGGACTGGAATGGGTGAATTTAACTCGGATGACCATTATATCTACTATTGTGGGCAAAAATCCCTTAGAAGAAATGGAGTAGCCCTCATAGTCAACAAAAGAGTCCCAAATGCAGTACTTGGATGCAATCTCAAAAATGACAAAATGATCTATTTTTTCCCAAGGCAAAGCATTCAATATCACAGTAATCCAAGTCTATACCCCAACCAGTAATGCAGAAGAAGCTGAAGTTGAACTGTTCTGTGAAGACCTACAAGACCTTCTAGAACTAACACCCAACAAAGATGTCCTTTCATTATAGGGGACTAGAGTACAAAAGTAGGAAGTTAAGAAATATCTGGATTAACAGGCAAACTTGGAGTATAGAATGAAGCAGGGCAAAGGCTAAGAGAACACACTGGTCATAGCAAACACCTTCTTCCAACAGCACAAGAGAAGACTCTACACATGGACATCACTAGATGGTCAACACCGAAATCAGATTGATTATATTCTTTGCAGCCAAAAATGGAGAAGCTCTATATAGTCAGCAAAAACAAGACCAGGAGCTAACTGGCTCAGATCATGAACTCCTTATTGCCAAATTCAGATTTAAATTGAAGAAAGAAAGGAAAACCATTAGACCATTCAGGTATGACCTAAAGCAAATCCCTTACAAATTATACAGTGGAAATGAGAAATAGATTCAAGGGATTAGATTTGATAGACAGAGTGCCTGAAGAACTATGGACAGAGGTTCATGACATTGTACAGGAGGCAGGGATAAAGATCATTCCCAAGAAAAGAAACGCAAAAAGGCAAAATGGTGTTTGAGGAGGCCTTACAAATAGCTGTGAAAAGAAGAGAAGCCAAAGGCAAAGGAGAAAAGGAAAGATATTCCCATTTGAATGCAGAGTGCCAAAGAATAGCAAGGAGAGATAAGAAAGCCTTCCTCAAATAGAGGAAAACAATAGAATGAGAAAGACCAGAGATCTCTTCAAGAAAATTAGAGATAACACAGGAATATTTCATGCAAAGAAGGGCACAATAAAGGACAGAAATGGTATGGATCTAACAGAAGCAGAAGATATTAAGAACAGGTGGCAAGAATACACAAAAGAACTATACAAAAAAGATCTTCACAACCCAGATAATTACGATGGTGTGATCACTCACCTAGAGCCAGACATCCTGGAATGCAAAGTCAAATAGGCCTTAGGAAGCATCACAATGAACAAAGCTAGTGGAGATGATGGAATTCCAATTGAGCGATTTCAAATCCTAAAAGATGATGCTGTGAAAGTGCTTCATTCAATAGGCCAGCCAACTTGGAAAACTCAGCAGTAGCCATAGGACTTGAAAAGATCAGTTTTCATTCCAATCCCAAAGAATGGCAATGCCAAAGAATGCTCAAACTATCGCACAACTGCGACAGTTTTGAGCATTATGCTAGCAAAGTAATGCTCAAAATTCTCCAGGCTTCAACAGTTATGTGAACCATGAACTTCCAGATGTTCAAGCTGGATTTAGAAAAGGCAGAGGAACCAGAGATCAAATTACAGACATCCATTGGATCATCAAAAAAGTGAGAGAGTTCCAGAAAAACATCTTCTGCTTTATTGATTATGCCAAAGCCTTTGACTGTGTGGATTTCAACAACTGTAGAAAATTCTTAAAGAGATGAGAATACCAGACCACCTTACCTGCCTTCTGAGAAACCTGTGTGTGGGTCAAGAAGAAACAGTTAGAACTGGACATGGAACAACAGACTGGTTCCAAATTGGGAAAGGAGTATGTCAAGGCTGTATATTGTCACCCTGCTTATTTAACTTATATGCAGAGTACATCACAAAAAATGCTGGACTGGATGAAACACAAGCTGGAATCAAGATTGTTGGAAGTAATATCAATAACCTCAGATATGCAGATGATACCACCCTTATGGCAAAAAGCAAAGAAGAACTAAAGAGCCTCTGGATGAAAGTGAAAGAGGAAAATGAAAAAATTGGCCTAAAACTCAACATTCAGAAAACTAAGATCATGGCATCTGGTCCCATCACTTCATGGCAAGTACATGGGGAAACAATGGAAACAGTGACAGACTTTATTTATTTGGGCTCCAAGATCACTGCAGATGGTGACTGTAGCCAAGACATTAAAAGATGCTTGCTCCTTGGAAAGAAAGCTCTGGTCAACCTAAACAGCATATTAAAAAGCAGAGACATTACTTTGCCAACAAAGATCCATCTAGTCAAAGCTATGGTGTTTCCAGTAGTCATATGTGGATGTGAGAGTTGAACTGTAAAGAAAGCTGAGCCCTGAAGGATTGATGCTTTTGAACTGTGGTGTTGGAAAAGATTCTTGAGAGTCCATTGGACAGCATGGAGATCCAAACATTCCATCCTAAAGGAAATCAGTCCTGAATATTCATTGGAAGGACTGGTGTTGAAGCTGAAACTCAAATACTTTGGCCACCTGATGAGAAAAACTGACTCATTCGAAAAGCCTCTGGTGCTGGGGAAGATTGAGGGTGGGAGGAGAAGGGGACAACGGAGGATGAGATTTTTGGATGGTATCACTGACTCAATGGACATGAACTTGAGTAAACTCTGGGAGTTGGTGATGGACAGGGAAGCCTGGCGTGCTGCAGTCCATTGGGTCGCAAGGAGTCGGACACAACTGAGTGACTGAACTGAACTGAAGGTCTAATGAGGCACTAGAACTCCTAGTCTCATAGTAGTAATGCAGAGCCTCACCCTACCCCACCCCTGGTGTTAACAGAGGCTGAGTGGAGAATCTGGACTTCTACATCAACTTGGCAGCTACTAGATTATGCACTCCCTGCCCCTACTACAGCAGTGTCAGGCAAAGTCAACTGAAAACAGAGGTCTAACGAAGACCAAAAAATCTCATAACACCCCAAACATCCAGACTTCAGCTGAAATCATTTGTCATACCAAGAACCAAGAACATCCCAAACTGAATGAAAATATACAGTAAACACCAAGATGGCAGAGACAAACTTATCAGACAAGGGTTGTAACCAGCCATCATAAAAATGCTTCAGTGAGCAATTATGAACAAGATTCAAAAAAAAATAAAAATGAAGGAAACAGAAAGTCTTGGCAAAGAAATAGAAGATACAAAGGATCATCAAGTAGAAATATCAACACTACTATTACTCATAGCAGTATTATTTCCTTAGTTATGATTAATCTCTCCTTACCTCTGTTCTCATAGTACTTAGTGCATCTATTTGCATATTATTTATTTTCCACCTTAAGCTATTTTGCTTTTTGAAATTGTCTTCTCTCACATTAGACTTTAAACATTGACTTTGCCTAACGACAGTACATATTAAGTACTTCAGCATCTAGCACAGGTCTTAATCCACATAGTAGCTTAATGAATGATAAAATAAACTAAATTGATGGTATGGTTAGGTAATGACTAACTTTATCCATCTTAGGAAAATATGCTTGGAACTTAGAATAAATAGAAATCATTTCATCTCCAGATCACTGCTATGAGCGTAATCCTGTCTTCTAGGTGTCTGAGATCAAGGTCAGACTATAATTGGGGGGATGAGGGACTGAGGGGAGGAGTTAGGGAGATGGTATCAAAATTTTGCTTTCTGAGGGAAGCTTTAACTATTCCTAGAAGGAATGCCTTCCTCAGAGGAAAAGGATGACACCCAATATCCTTGTTCACAAGAGAAGGAAGCAATGCCGCCTGCAGAAGGGGCAGGGTCTTTGAGAGACAAAACAGGGGGCTGGACTCTTTTCTGGGGAGGTTCCAAAATGAGACTGAGTCTAGTGCTCATAAGACCTCAACTCAAAGAAGGAAACAGAAGAAAGGAGCAAGAACAACAGGATACAAGACAGGAGGATGAGGAAATGGGAGTGAAGACTGAGATGGAAGGACAGACTCAGAGGAAGGGCAGTGACTGGGTCTAGGAAGAAGACAATCGAGTGCTGAGCTCCTCACGGCTCAGACGTTTCCCTTTAGTCCAAAGACTCACTGTATGTGTGCTGCCAAGCTGAGCCGTGGTTACAAGATGCCACACAGTGATACCTGCTGCTCCCTTTTGAGCCATGCCTACCACTTGGGATTCTCCCTTTGATTCCAGTTGCATAAGTAAAAAATAAATAAATAATTTCAATTCCATTTAGAACACTAATTTGGTTGAAGCCAACACCCTTTGTCATTCTTTCTAAAAAATTTTCACTAGCATTTACTGAGTGGTAGCAACTTTGGATTTATGTAGAACTGGGTTCTGAGGGATTCCAAGTTGATGAAAAACCCTTTAGGAGCCCCCAGCTTGAGCAATAGGAGAATATCCAGGAAGTATAGAGATATCTTGAAAAGAAAGGTAAGAATTCCAAAAGTTACCTTTAAACAATGATAGAAATATAGATGTATTTAATTACTATGTCTTAATAGAAAATTACATGGTTATTAAAGTCAGTAAATAAAAGATGGATTGAAGAAATATTTGTAGGATAAATATATGACAATTGTATATGATGAAACTTGGACCAAACTTACAACAGAAAGATAACTATCCGATAGAAACATGGATAAAAGACATAAAGAAGAAATTTACAGAAGGAAAAATGCAAACAAACACGTTGAGATACTTGACCTCACTGCTGCTGCTGCTGCTAAGTCACTTCAGTCGTGTCCAACTCTGTGCGACCCCATAGACGGCAGCCCACCAGGCTCCCCTGTCCCTGGGATTCTCCAGGCAAGAACATGGGAGTGGGTTGCCATTTCCTTCTCCAATGCGTGAAAGTGAAGTCGCTTAGTCGTCCAACTCTTAGCAACCCCATGGACTGCAGCCTACCAGGCTCCTCCATCCATGGGATTTTCCAGGCAAGAGTACTGGAGTGGGGTGCCATTGCCTTCTCCGACTTGACCTCACTAGGAACAAAAAAAATGCAAGATAAAATAATATTTCTCTATGTTTATCTAGACCTGAGCAGTCGTAGGTCAAGTATGATCAAACTGAGGTATCTGGGCTTCCCTAGTGGCTCAGATGGTAAAGAATCTGCCTGCAATTCAGGAGACCCAGGTTCGACCCCAAGGTCAGGAAGATCACCTGGAGAAGGGAAGGGCACCCCACTCCAGTATTCTTGACTGGAGACTCCCATAGGCAGAGGAGCCTGGTGGGCTACAGTCCATGGGGGTCACATAGAGTCAGACACTGCGGGAGCGACTTATCATGCACATTGCACTTCAGGAGAGCTCTTTTAAAGACTCTCTAGGAGCTTTCCTGGTGGCTCAAGGATAGAGAACATGCCTGTGATGCAGGAGATGAGAGTTTGACCCCTGGGTGGGGATGATCCCCTGGAGAAGGAAATGGCAACCCACTCCAGTATTCTTGCTGGGAAAATTCCATGGACAGAGGAGCCTGGCGGGCTACAGTCCATGGGGTCACAAAGAGTTGGACACGACTGAGCTACTGAGCATGCACACATGCATGGGTTTTCTGGTCTATTTGCTTCCAGCCAGTTCACAAAGCAGCAGCTTCAGCCAGAGATCTTGTCAGGTCATATTATTCAAGGGACATGGTCTGGGGAACCTGGCCATTTGGTGGCAGGTATGGGTGTCCATTGCTCTCCACCACAGCACTCAGGCTTCCCCTCACCACACACACACACACACACACACACACACACACACACACACACACTGTCTAAGTAAGTCAGAAGCACAGCCTAGGAGCTAGAGGCACCTCAAAACAATTCTTGCAAGGCAGTGTTGCAGGACCTCATCACTGTACCAGGCAGAGAGTGTGGAATTAGAGCAGTTGAAAAAGACCTGGATGAAGCTGTATGTATAGGGTGTGGAGAAGGAGGTCAGGATGGTCCTGCACCTCAATATTACCCTCTTTCCCACATCCTAGTCTAGTCTCTGTGTAGAGAGGGGATCATCTTTTTCAACTGCAAGCCTGCAGGCTATTTTACCCCCACTTGGTTTAGACTACAGGCTTCAGACAGTCTTTCTGACTGAGGCCTCTCTCCTTCTCCTTGGTTTAGATCAAAGGAAGCACCTCACTTCCTTGGAGTGCCTGTGGTAGCTAGCCAGTCTCTGCACTGGCCTGTCTATAAGCCATACATCCACATATTCTCATCCTCACATAGTCCTCTCCCCTAGCACTGTGATCTCTCCCCTGTGTGTGAGCTGACTAAGTATCTAACCCACAGAGGCCTCAGATGATTGCCGATTCAACCACCATCAAACTGGAACATGACCAGCTCTAAGCAAGAACCACCAAGCTAGGCCCAGAAAACCTACAGAACCATGACTATGCTATGCTTAGTTGCTCAGTTGTGTCCAACTCTTTGTGACCCCTTGGACTGTTGCCTGCTAGGCTCCTCTGTCCATGGGGATTCTCCAGGGAGGAATACTGGAGTGGGCTGCCATGCCCTCCTCCAGGGGACCTTCCCAACCCAGAGATTGAACCCAGGTCTCCCGCATTACAGGTGGATTCTTTACCAGCTGAGATACAACAGAACAATGACAGATCATTATAAATATGTTTGAAGCCACTGAGCTTTGGAGTTGTTTGTAACATATACTAGACAATCAAAACAGATCTTATTAAAGGCAGAGAGAAGTGGTCAACCTCAACATCCTGATTTTTTCCCCAAGATCCCTACTGCTACACTTTTGAAAGATGAGTGGTCTGAGTCTCAAAAGCCAAAACAGGACAATTCAACCAGTTAATTCATTACTGCAAAACAAGGTGTGCTAATCCTCTGCTGGAAATAGAAGGTTTTCCACCCACTGCCCTTCTCAATATGTCAGTTCAGCCAGCTCCACATCAGTGCTTGACACTTTCAACTCCTGCTTCCGGGTGCCAAACTCTACATTTGATTTTTTCAATTGAACAGAAGAGAAGATTCATTCCAAAAGGGCTTAAGTACAGAGAAAATGTATTGATTTACATGATTTAAAAGGCCAGACATTATTCTGGCTCCAGGAAGTCTCACAAGATATTCCCTCTGCTTCCTCAGGATCTATGTCCTCTTCAAGTCCTTATCTTCAAGTCTAAAGCTCTCAGTAATTTACACTTCCCCTCATGGCTGTAGCAGTTACAAGTTTCACATAATTACAAGGATTCAGTTTAAATCCTGGCCCTAGCTTCTACTAACCTGTGACCTCGGGCAGTTAAAAAGCTCCGGATTTAACTTTTTCTTCTGTAAAATGGAGACAATAATTATAATATATCCTTCTAGAGTTTTAAGTATTAAATGAGTGAATATGCATAAAGCAGTTAAAACTGTGTTCACCATTGAGTAAGAGCCCTAAAAGAATTAGTGCTATTATTATTGTTATTAATAATACTATTAATACTTGTAGCAGTAGTAGCATTAGTAACATTCTTTATCACCATACAAATGTAGTAGAGGAAAAAGAGTCTATTTTCCAGCAAGTGTCCCATGAGGTTTATTGGCTTCCCTTGAGTTTCCTGAACCCATCCCTCAAAGGTGATATCTATTGACTCAAGGTGCTCAGAGTGATACTTGGAGCAAGGATGGGGTAAGTCCTACAAGGCTGGGAAAAAGGAGCTCTGCCAGTAATGGGAAAAGGGGTTGTGGATTTCAGGGATCCAGGAGACATCTGCAATAAAGAGAAACTCAGTACTCAGGTGCCACTGCCATATTGCTGAGCCTGTCACAGGAAAGAGTCAATTTTTGACTCTTCTGTGCTAGATAAGTTTCTTTAGCCACTGTTGTTATTTTAATCACACATAATGGCCTGTCTCAGGGAATCCTGACTCTGCCTGACTGCTATGCTAGAGTGCCTTTGTTCAGAACCCACTCTAACTGTAGATGGCAGGAAGATGAAATTAACACATTCACCTGCCTGAGGCTCGCCATTCTAGGAGATACTTGCAAGATTAAATGGCCTTTTTGCTTTGCTTCCTCACTCCTCTCATCTCTGATCCATAAAGGAACCTGGCATCCGGACCCCAACAAGATGGTTATTTTGAAATGTTAGTCTGCCATCTTCTCAATCAGCTGGGTTTCAGAATAAAGTTGTAGTCCCTGCCTTAACACTTCATCTCTTGGATCATTGGCCTATTGTGCAGCAAGCAGAGAGTGCTCAAACTTGGTAATAAGCCCACCTTGTGTGTAGACAGTGCTCTTAGCAGAGATGGGACATTGATGGGGTAGCAGGGGAGTCTGTTGCTTCTACTGCCCTCTCACTGGCTTCTCCCCACACCAGCAACTTCCCAGGCCTGCACAGCCTGAGGGAGGGGAGCCTGCCTTCTGAGCTCTCTCATACATCCACACACATCCCCCAAGTAGGACCTTCCCTGGGGTGAGGAAGGAGCTTGCCCAAGTACTAAATTCTCTGTCAGACTTCAAGCCTTTCCAACTCCAGGAAATCATTTCCATAGCAGGTCCAGGTGAATTTGCATTTTTCAGAGCAAGACTGGTTCATGTCATCTGTAGCCCATAAATCCCCTCCTATGGTGTGGGGAGAAAATGCCACACTACGAATGATACATGTTGTTTCTTGGTCTCAATAAAACATTTGTCTCTCTTATACATAATTAATTGTTAATTGAAAGTATGATGAATTATAGCTGCCTATAATTAATTTACTAAGAGACTTGTGTGAAATATGACTCTGAGCCTTTCTCTAGACTTATTTTTGTTTTAGCAAGCAGAGACAGAATTGGATCTTGTGTAGATTCTTTTGTAGCCTGCTGTGTTCTAAGCATGACAGATTGGTAGGGTGGGGCAGGTTTGGGCTTAGGCCTGGATGGTAGCATAATAAAGGGTAGCCTTCCTGAGAACAGCCTCTAGCGTTTGGGTTATCGGTCTTTCTCAGTGCAAGAGTGAATGACTTTTCAATTCTGAAGGATTTAGCTGTCTATTTGGGCAACCATGAAGGCCCTGGTAGGAGCAAAGAACTTGCCTCAGGTCCCAGACAGAAGTCTTCATCTGGTTATCTTCAGATTAGAGAAAGAAGTATCCCATGAAAGTGAAATTGTTAGTCGCTCAGTCACGTCTGACTCTTTGTGACCCCATGGACTGTAGCCCCCCAGGCTCCTCTGTCCAGGGAATTCTCCAGGGTATCCCAGAGGTCAGGGCCAATCTGATCTTCTCTGAATATCACGTTGGGATGGGAAAGTAGCTTTTTTGAGTGTGAGTTATCTGAAAAGAGGCTCCACCTTGATCTAAATGGACTGCAGAGAACAGAATGCCCCTGAAGATAACTGCCCCACTCAGTCCTGACCCTCGAGGTCCTGTGAGTCTAACCTATAACATCTCACAAAGGACTCTCAGAGGGATAATCACTCACTATTCCTATGGCATCCTGGCCAGACAGCTGCTCACCTCTGCCTGGACTACCTCTACTGGCACAGAGGCAACAATCTTCCCCAGCAGCCTACTTTACCCTCAGAATTTCCAAACTGGGAGTTAGCTGTGCCAAGGTTCAGGGAGGAAACCATCTGTTTTCCACCATGGTTTATCACTAGCAGTATAATTAAAATTTCCTTTCATTTTTTTAAGCTATCAATATCTCTTCCCCCTCCCCCACCAATGCTGTCTGAATGTTTACTAAGTCCTTCATACAGGAAGCTTTATTTATGAAGCCATGTGAACGGTCTATTCCATTCACAAGTCACTTTGTCCCCAGGCTCACTGATCTTACACCTCCACCTCTCTAACCTGAAAGCCCATTTCAGGCCTCGCATCCATCCCTCGTCCATACCAGCTGCTCTCTGTCTGCCGAAGCACTTCTGTCTCCACTGCCCCATCCTTGCCTTTTCTGTGCTACCGTCACATCCTCCTTCTCTTCTCATCGCCAGTGTCCTCTGCATGCTCACCCTCCCACCGCTCTGCCCTGTCCTAGCCTTGCAGCCTCCTCTCACCCTCATGGTAGCCCTTCCCCCTCCCTTCTCACACTTTCTTCCTCATCTTCCCATATGTGTTGTGCGAAGCCATCTCCGTCCATATAGATCCTACCGTGTCACCTCAGCTGGCACGATTTTATTTCTTCATTGTCTAAATAGAGATGGAGGGACTTCCCTGGCGGTCCAGTGATTAAGACCCTACCTTCCATTGCAGGTGGCACAGGTTTAATAACTAGTCGGGGGAAACCTAAGATCCCACATGCCTCAGGGCCAAAAACTAAAACATAAAACAGGAGCAGTATTATTACAAATTCAATCAAGACTTAATTTTTTTTTAATAGATAGAGGTAGCTATTCCTCTGTTCTGTTCCACCCAGAGTTTTCTCTGCCTAAATGTCTAAAACTTGCAAACTGGGTCCTACCCTTTCATCAGTAGCCATGTAAGGAAACAAGTAACGTCTCTATCTGTGAGGGGTGTGGGGAGATCCTGGACGATTTCCACCCTCCTAAGGACCATCTTTCCACGTGATCCCTGGGACGCATGGGAGGCAGATAAAGATGCATATGTCATCCTTCAGCATCATTACAGTCCTCAGTATAGCTGAAGGATGAAGAAGGAATTTTTGTGGTAAAAGAACATCCTGAGGATTCTTTGTTTTATCTCATTTTTGAGAGAAATTGACTCTTTGACATGACTACCTTCCTAAGCTTCCAAGGTGGCTCTAGTTGTAAAGAACCCACCTGCCTAATGCAGGAGACTTAAGAGACGTGGGTCCGATCACTGAGTTGGGAGGATCCTTTGGAGGAGGGCAAGGCAACCCACTCCAGTATTCATGCCTGGAGAATCCCATGTACAGAGGAGCCTGGCAGTCACATGGGGTCACAAACAGTCAGACACGACTGAAGTGACTTAGCACACACAGGCGCCTTCCTAAGCAGGGAAGCATTCCAAACAGCGATAATCATGTCCACACGAAGTACAAGAATTACGATCTTTCCACCAGGCGAAAGTCAAAAACAAGAGGAAGGCTATGGGTGAGAAAAATCTAAGCCAGGTGGCTTAAAATAAGGAGAAATGATAAGAAGTTTTGAAGACTTTTGGTTTAAAATGATGGCTGGCAGCAACTCCAGATACAACTTCTTCCAACCTCTCACTAACATACAGATGAGGATACAGGGAAAACATGAAAATATAACATGGTAAATCAAGTCATGCAGACTTAGAGAAAACTAGTCTCTAATTTTGATGTAGATAAAGCTGACTTAGGAAAATCCTACTAAGGTTTTCATCAAAAGAAGCTCCACTTTAATGTGATTAAATACAAAAGAGGTAGGGGGAGAGGGTGGGATGGATTGAAAGATTGGGAGTGACATATATACACCACTGTGTATAAAATAGATCACTAATGAGAACCTACTGTATCACACAGGGAACTCTACTCAATGCTCTGTGGTGACCTAAATGGGAAGGAAGGTGACAAATGGGGAGGAAACCCAAAAAAGAGGGGATATGTGTACATGTATGGCTGATTCACTTCATTGTACAGCAGAAACTAACACAACGCTGTTAAGCAATGATACTCCAATAAAATTTTTAAAAATAAATAAATAAAAGCAAGACAATATTGCATTAAAAAAAAAAAAAAAAAAAAAGAAAGAAATGGAGTGCCTTCTCCACTATTTGTTGTTTGAGTCAGAGACCTGAGTACAACCAAAAACTGGGAAACAAACCAACTTTTTCCACCAGAAAATGGTGCTCTGTAAAACAGACTGAACACTGATCCAATTTTTCTTCACCCAGACAGGTATTTTTTAATATTGAGGTAAAAATGCCTATTCTAAGAAAACAGTGAAGCAAAACTGTAGCTAAAGTAAAATGATATTGCCAGTGCTTTGCAGAAATGTGGTGCCTGTAAGTGAGGTGTTGTCAATAAGGGCTGAAATTCAAAAGATACTGTAATCAGAGATTATGGAAACTGTAGTCTTCATTGCCTCCTTGCACATGGCACTGAGGGTTGGAAAAAATGAAGTCATTCAGTAAAGAAAAGAAATGCCAGATACAAATATTGGCATGGGTATCTGAATCTCATCCTGGCCATAGATCTAAGATGGGGGATTCAGGGTACTCATCATCCAAAGTTTGTTACTATTAACTGTCACTTGAGAGACACTCAGAAGACAGTGAACTCTAAGGAAATGTTCTAATTCCCAGGATCACTGTCGCCTAACTTTTTTCAGACTCTGCTGCTGGGAACAGAACATTGCTTACTTGTGATATCTACACTTCCCAGCTTGAATGCACCTCTGGTAGGCCCTCCCCTTAACTCCTTGCATGTTGAAATGCATGGAATTTGTCTCTCACCTGTTAAGGCTATGGGGTGTAGACTGTAGACTGTTGGGAACACCACAGGGAACAAAAGTGTTTCCATCTCAAAAGTTATCTCCTACTGTGTAACCTACAGAGGAGAAAGGGTATCAGAATAGAAACATCCCACCTAGCTCAAGCAGGGGATGCTGAACCTGCATGTTGGATATACAGGGTTCCATGTCAACTCTGCTCTTAAAGCCAACAGAACTTGTGACCAAGTTCTATAGATAACGAGGAAGAAAGATGAAAACACCTGAAATAAGAAAAGAAACAAGAGAATTACAATATGAAGACTGTTGTTTTTTTTAAAAGGGTCTCATTACTATCTGCGCCAGGAGCAGCTCTAGAGAAGAATGTGTGACATCACTGATGATCACATTAGTAAGACACGAGAAACCAATTTCTCTCCACATCTGGGGGCAAAGGTTAGCCCCTACAACTGGAGCAAGAAGAAACAGTGCCACAGAATGACCATGTGGTAAAGAAAAGGGACAAAAGAGCTTCAGACCCTGGAGGAACTAGGTGACTTAAATGGAATGACTTCCCACTGGGAAGCCAGATTGGATCCCCAAAAGGGAAAGAAGTGAGGCACTTGAGAACCACCTTTACCACCACCATATTTAGAGCTATTCTCCCCCTTTATACTCATTCGTATAATGATACACTTAGAGTAGTCTGAATTACAGTGAGAAAGAAGGAAGGGGAGTTTGTTTTTCCTTCTAGAATGAATGAGGGGAACTCCAGTACCAGCTTTGGCCAAAGTCATGAACTTCCATCTGACTGGACAGGCAAGAAAGCAGAGATGTGGGAATACAGAAGGACTCAGTCAGGAGATGGCTGCACCCTGGAACGCCAGTCTCAGTTACCTCTGATGCTGTATCCCTGCCCTGAGAGCCCTCTGTGTGTGTGTGTGTTTTATTTTTTTAACTTTTTATTTTATACTACAGTTGATTAACAGTGCTCTGTTGTTTCAGGTACACAGCAAAGTGATTCAGACTGTACCTATATATGTACAGACAGCCCTCTGTTGTGATGGCTGGTCATGAGGATTTTTAGAATTATCATCAACCCTGATTGAATATTAGAACCACCTGTGAAGTTGTAAAAACAAAGAACAACAAAACCCTCAGATCAATTAAATCAGAATCTCTGCAGTGGGGACCCCAGTACCAATATTCTTTTTTAATTTTTATTTTATTTTTAAACTTTACAATATTGTATTAGTTTTGCCAAATATCAAAATGAATCCGCCACAGGAATACATGTGTTCCCCATCCTGAACCCTCCTCCCTCCTCCCTCCCCATACCATCCCTCTGGGTCGTCCCAGTGCACCAGCCCCAAGCATCCAGTATCGTGCATTGAACCTAGACTGGCAACTCATTTCATACATGATATTATACATGTTTCAATGCTGTTATCCCAAATCTTCCCACCCTCTCCCTCTCTCACAGAGTCCATAAGACTGATCTATACATCAGTGTCTCTTCTGCTGTCTCGTAAACAGGGTTATTGTTACCATCTTTCTAAATTCCATATATATGTTAGTATACTGTATTGGTGTTTTTCTTTCTGGCTTACTTCACTCTGTATAAGTGAACTCTTTCACCTCATTAGAACTGATTCAAATGTATTCTCTTTAATGGCTGAGTAATACTCCATTGTGTATATGTACCACAGCTTTCTTATCCATTCATCTGCTGATGGACATCTAGGTTGCTTCCATGTCCTGGCTATTATAAACAGTGCTGCGATGAACATTGGGGTACACGTGTCTCTTTCCCTTCTGGTTTCCTCAGTGTGTACGCCCAGCAGTGGGATTGCTGGATCATAAGGCAGTTCTATTTACAGGTTTTTAAGGAATCTCCACACTGTTCTCCATAGCGGCTGTACTAGTTTGCATTCCCACCAACAGTGTAAGAAGGTTTCCTTTTCTTCACACCCTCTCCAGCATTTATTGCTTGTAGACTTTTGGATCGCAGCCATTCTGACTGGTGTGAAATGGTACCTCATAGTGGTTTTGATTTGCATTTCTCTGATAATGAGTGATGTTGAGCACCTTTTCATGTGTTTGTTAGCCATCTGTATGTCTTCCTTGGAGAAATGTCTATTTAGTTCTTTGGCCCATTTTTTGATTGGGTCATTTATTTTTCTGGAATTGAGCTGTAGGAGTTGCTTGTATATTTTTGAGATTAGTTGTTTGTCAGTTGCTTCATTTGCTATTATTTTCTCCCATTCTTAAGGCTGTCTTTTCACCTTGCTTGTAGTTTCCTTCGTTGTACAGAAGCTTTTAGGTTTAATTAGGTCCCATTTGTTTATTTTTGCTTTTATTTCCAATATTCTGGGAGGTGGGTCATAGAGGATCCTGCTGTGATGTATGTCGGAGAGTGCTTTGCCTATGTTCTCCTCTAGGAGTTTTATAGTTTCTGGTTTTATGTTTAGATCTTTAATCCATTTTGAGTTTATTTTTGTGTATGGTGTTAGAAAGTGTTCTAGTTTCATTCTTTTACAAGTGGTTGACCAGTTTTCCCAGCACCACTTGTTAAAGAGATTGTCTTTAATCCATTGTATATTCTTGCCTCCTTTGTCAAAGATAAGGTGTCCATATGTGCGTGGATTTATCTCTGGGCTTTCTATTTTGTTCTATTGATCTATATTTCTGTCTTTGTGCCAGTACCATACTGTCTTGATAACTGTGGCTTTGTAGTAGAGCCTGAAGTCAGGCAGGTTGATTCCTCCAGTTCCATTCTTCTTTCTCAAGATCGCTTTGGCTATTTGAGGTTTTTTGGATTTCCATACAAATTGTGAAATTATTTGTTCTGTGAAGCTCTGTGAAGAATACCGTTGGTAGCTTGATAGGGATTGCATTGAATCTATAGATTGCTTAGTGTAGTATACTCATTTTCACTATATTGATTCTTCCAATCCATGAATATGGTATATTTCTCCATCTATTAGTGTCCTCTTTGATTTCTTTCACCAGTGTTTTATAGTTTTCTATATATAGATCTTTAGTTTCTTTAGGTAGATATATTCCTAAGTATTTTATTCTTTTCATTGCAATGGTGAATGGAATTGTTTCCTTAATTTCTCTTTTTGTTTTCTCATTGTTAGTGTATAGGAATGCAAGGGATTTCTGTGTGTTGATTTTATATCCTGCAACTTTACTATAATCATTGATTAGTTCTAGTAATTTTATGGTGGAGTCTTTAGGGTTTTCTATGTAGAGGATCATGTCATCTGCAAATAGTGAGAGTTTTACTTCTTCTTTTCCAATTTGGATTCCTTTTATTTCTTTTTCTGCTCTGATTGCTGTGGCCAAAACTTCCAAAACTATGTTGAATAGTAATGGTGAAAGTGGGCACCCTTGTCTTGTTCCTGACTTTAGAGGAAATGCTTTCAATTTTTTCACCATTGAGGATAATGTTTGCTGTGGGTTTGTCGTATATAGCTTTTATTATGTTGAGGTATGTTCCTTCTATTCCTGCTTTCTGGAGAGTTTTTATCATAAATGGATGTTGAATTTTGTCAAAGGCTTTCTTTGCATCTATTGAGATAATCATATAGTTTTTATTTTTCAATTTGTTAATGTAGTGTATTACATTGATTGATTTGCGGATATTGAAGAATCCTTGCATCCCTGGAATAAAGCCCACTTGGTCATGGGGTATGATCTTTTT
Source organism: Bos mutus (assembly GCF_027580195.1). NCBI lineage: Eukaryota > Metazoa > Chordata > Mammalia > Artiodactyla > Bovidae > Bos > Bos mutus. The sequence goes on along the minus strand of NC_091644.1, from coordinate 4,231,787 downwards.
AATGTGTTGTTGGATTCTGACTGCTAGAATTTTGTTAAGGATTTTTGCATCTATGTTCATCAGTGATATTGGCCTGTAGTTTTCTTTTTTTTTGTGGCATCTTTGTCAGGTTTTGGTATTAGGGTGATGGTGGCCTCATAGTTCGGAAGTTTACCTTCCTCTGCAGTTTTCTGGAAGAGTTTGAGTAGGATAGGTGTTAGCTCCTCTCTAAATTTTTTGTAGAATTCAGCTGTGAAGCCGTCTGGACCCGGGCTTTTGTTTGCTGGAAGATTTCTGATTACAGTTTCAATTTCCGTGCTTGTAATGGGTCTGTTAAGATTTTCTATTTCTTCCTGGTCCAGTTTTGGAAAGTTGTACTTTTCTAAGAATTTGTCCATTTCTTCCACATTGTCCATTTTATTGGCATATAATTGTTGATAGTAGTCTCATGATCCTTTGTATTTCTGTGTTGTCTGTTGTGATCTCTCCATTTTCATTTCTAATTTTATTGATTTGATTTTTCTCCCTTTGTTTCTTGATGAGTTTGGCTAATGGTTTGTCAATTTTATTTATCCTTTCAAAGAACCAGCTTTTGGCTTTGTTGATTTTTGCTATGGTCTCTTTTGTTTCTTTTGCATTTATTTCTGCCCTAATTTTTAAGATTGCTTTCCTTCTACTAACCCTGGGGTTCTTCATTTCTTCCTTTTCTAGTTGCTTTAGGTGTAGAGTTAGATTATTTATTTGACTTTTTTCATGTTTCTTGAGGTATGCCTGTATTGCTATGAACTTTCCCCTTAGGACTGCTTTTACAGTGTCCCACAGGTTTTGGGTTGTTGTATTTTCATTTTCATTCATTTCTATACAGATTTTGATTTCTTTTTTGATTTCTTCTGTGATTTGTTGGTTATTCAGCAGTGTGTTGTTCAGCCTCCATATGTTGGAATTTTTAATAGTTTTTCTCCTGTAATTGAGATCTAATCTTACTGCATTGTGGTCAGAAAAGATGTTTGGAATGATTTCAATTTTTTGAATTTACCAAGGCTAGATTTATGGCCCAGGATGTGATCTATCCTGGAGAAGGTTCCACGTTGCGCTTGAGAAAAAGGTGTAATTCATTGTTTTGGGATGAAATGTCCTATAGATATCAATTAGGTCTAACCGGTCTATTGTATCGTTTAAAGTTTGTGTTTCCTTGATAATTTTCTGTTTAGTTGATCTATCCATAGGTGTAAGTGGGGTATTAAAGTCTCCACTATTATTGTGTTATTGTTATTTTGTGTTGTGTTATTGTATTATTGTGTTATTGTTAGTTTCTCCTTTCATACTTGTTAGCATTTGTCTTACATATGGCGGCACTCCCGTGTTGGGTGCATATATATTTATAATTGTTATATCTTCTTCTTGGATTGATCCTTTGATCATTATGTAATGATCATCTTTGTCTCTTTTCACAGCCTTTGTTTTAAAGTCTATTTTATCTGATATGAGTGTTGCTACTCCTGCTTTCTTTTGGTCCCCATTTGCATGGAAAATCTTTTTCCAGCCCTTCACTTTCAGTCTGTATGTGTCCCCTGTTTTGAGGTGGGTCTCTTGTAGACAACATATGTAGGGGTCTTGTTTTTGTATCCATTCAGCCAGTCTTTGTCTTTTGGTTGGGGCATTCAACCCATTTACATTTAAGGTAATTACTGATAAGTATGATCCCATTGCCATTTACTTTATTGTTTTGGGTTCGAATTTATACACCATTTTTGTGTTTCCTGTCTAGAGAATATCCTTTAGTATTTGTTGGAGAGCTGGTTTGGTGGTGCTGGATTCTCTCAGTTTTTGCTTGTCTGTAAAGCTTTTGATTTCTCCTTCATATTTGAATGAGATCCTTGCTGGGTACAATAATCTGGGCTGTAGGTTATTTTCTTTCGTCATTTTAAGTATGTCTTGCCATTCCCTCCTGGCTTGAAGAGTTTCTATTGAAAGATCAGCTGTTATCCTTATGGGAATTCCCTTGTGTGTTATTTGTTGTTTTTCCCTTGCTGCTTTTAATATTTGTTCTTTGTGTTTGATCTTTGTTAATTTGATTAATATGTGTCTTGGGGTGTTTCACCTTGGGTTTATCCTGTTTGGGACTCTCTGGGTTTCTTGGACTTGGGTGATTATTTCCTTTCCCATTTTAGGGAAGTTTTCAACTATTATCTCCTCAAGTATTTTCTCATGGTCTTTCTTTTTGTCTTCTTCTTCTGGGACCCCTATGATTCGAATGTTGTAGCGTTTAATATTGTCCTGGAGGTCTCTGAGATTGTCCTCATTTCTTTTAATTCGTTTTTCTTTTATCCTCTCTGAATCATTTATTTCTACCATTCTATCCTCTAATTCACTAATCCTATCTTCTGCCTCGGATATTCTACTATTTGTTGCCTCCAGAGTGTTTTTAATTTCATTTATTGCATTATTCATTATATATTGACTCTTTTTTATTTCTTCTAGGTCCTTGTTAAACCTTTCTTGCATCTTCTCAATCCTTGTCTCCAGGCTATTTATCTGTGAATCCATTTTGATTTTAAGATTTTGGATCAATTTCACTATCATTATTTGGAATTCTTTATCAGGTAGATTCCCTATCTCTTCCTCTTTTGTTTGGTTTGGTGGGCATTTATCCTGTTCCTTTACCTGCTGGATATTCCTCTGTCTCTTCACTTTGTTTAAATTGCTGAGTTTGGGGTGTCCTTTCTGTATTCTGGCAGTTTGTGGAGTTCTCTTTATTGTGGCATGTGTGGGTTTGTACAGGTGGCTTGTCAAGGTTTCTTGGTTAGGAAAGCTTGTGTCGGTGTTCTGGTGGGTGGAGCTGTATTTCTTCTCTCTGGAGTGCAATGAAACATCCAGTAATGAGTTATGAGATGTCTATGGTTTTGGGGTGACTTTGGGCAGCCTGTATCTTGGAGCTCAGGGCTGTGTTCCTTTGTTTCTGGAGAATTTGCTTGGTATGTCTTGCCCTGGAACTTGTTGGCCCTTGTGTGGTGCTTGGTTTCAGTGTAGGTATGGAGGCGTTTGATGAGCTTCTGTCAATTAATGTTCCTTGGAGTCAGGAGTTCCCTGGAGTCAGGGTTTGGACTTAAGCCTCCTGCTTCCAGTTATCAGTCTTATTTTTACAGTAGTTTCAAAACCTCTCCTTCTATACAGCACCACTGATAAAACATCTACATTAAAGATGAAAAGTTTCTCTACCGTGAGGGTCACCCAGAGAGGTTCACAGCATTACATGGAGAAGAGAAGAGGGAGGAGGGAGTTAGAGGTGACCCGAATGAGATGAGGTGGAAACAATAGAGGAGAGGGTGGGCTAGCCAGTAATCACTTCCTTATGTGTGCTCCACAACTGTGCCGCTCAGAGATGTTCACAGAGTTATACAGAAAAGAGAAGAAGGAGGAAGGAGACAGAGGTGGCCAGGAGGATAAAAGGGGGGAATGAAAAGGAGGGAGACAGATCCAGCCAGTAATCAGTTCCCTAAGTGTTCTCCACCGTCTGGAACACACAGAAATTCACAGAGTTGGGTAGAGTAGAGAGGGGTTAGGAAGGAGACACAGGCGACCTGGTGGAGAAAAAAGAGAGTCAAAGGGAGAGAGAGCAGTCAAGCCAGTAATCTCACTCCCTAGTGAAAAATGGGTACTGAAGATTGGGTTCTTAAAGGTACAAAATTGGTAACAAATACATAAAAGCAAAAATTAAAAATCTAGAGTAGAGTTTGGAATTTCCAAAATACAATGTTAAAGAAAAGAAGAAGGAAAAGAAAGAGAGAAAAAACAAATAAACAAAAACAAACAAGGTCGCAAAAATTATAAAGAAAATATAGGTACAAAACTGATAACTAATACCAAAAAGCAAAAGTTAAAAATCTAGAGTAGAGTTTGGAGTTTCAAAAATACAATGTTAAAAAAAAAGAAGAAGAAAAGAAAGAGAGGAAAAAAAAAAACAAACAAAGTCGCAAAAATCATAAAGAAAATACAGGTACAAAATTGACAACAAATACCAAAAAGCATAAATTAAAAATCTAGAGTAGAGTTTGGAATTTCAGATATACAGTGTTATATAAAAGAAGAAGAGAAAGAAACGGAGAAAAAAAAAAGTCACAGAAATTATTTTAAAAATCTATAGGTACAAAATTGATAACAAATACCAAAAAGCTAAAATTAAAAATCTAGAGTAGAATTTGGAATTTCAAAAATACAATGTTAAAGAAAAGAAGAAAAAAAAAAAGGTCAAAAAAATTATAAAGAAAATATATATATGAAGTTTGCTTTAAAAAAAAAAAAGTTTTTTTTTTTTTTTGCAAAGTATTAGGTTATAAAAGTGAAAATTAAAGGAATAATAGAGGATTTTAAATTTTTTTTAAAAATTAAAAAAAACAGAATGATCATAAAAATAGTAAAAATATATCTAGGACTTTTTCTGGTTTTGTTGTGAGTATTGTGGGTTCAGTTCATTTTTGGCTAGTTCCTTGGTCCGACTTATATTTCTCAATATCTATAGGCCCCTTCCTATGTAGTCGGTACTAACCACAGGGTTTTAATCTATTGCCTGTAGCTTCCAAGGCGGTTCCCTCTGTTATAGCTTCTTCTGTTTGCTGGCCTCTTCAGTGTCTGGTTTCCGCCCTGACACAAAGGGGACGGTGGAGGACACTTTTTTTTTTTTTTTAGGCTCACTTGTTCAGTCGCGCTGTGGGGAGGGAGGGCGCTGCAAACAAATAACACTGGCGTGTGCTCGCAGTGCCTCAGCCACACTGGGTCTGCCCTAGCTCACGGTGTGTGTAGCCTCCCTGCCCACACTGCTCAAGCTCTAGGTTGCTCCACCGGGAACCATCCGTGGCCGGCCCTGGGCTGCCTGCACCTCCCAGGTCTAAGCTGTTCAGGTTCAGGCACTCGGGTAGTCCTCAGAGGCCCAGACTCGGTTGGGCCTGCGCTTTGTGCCCTTCCCAGGTCTGAGCAGCTCATGTGATGAGGTGTTCGGCCAGCGCGATTGCTGCAACTTATCGCCTCCCCGCGGCTTGGTTATCTAGGTGTACAACCGGCGCACCTTCTCAGGCAGATGTTGACCGTCCAGACCCCCAAGAAGTCTTAATTAGCAAAGAAGCCTGCTTACAGTTTTATAGATAATGTCTGTCTGGGGCTGCGATTGCCCCCTTCCGGCTCTGGCTGCCTGTCACTGGAGGGGGATGGTCTGCAGCCGGCTATCTCTGTTCAGTCTTTTGTTCCGTGGGCGGGCCTGGTGGTGTCTTAGGTTAGGGCTGGCTTTTCACGTGGTAGATATCCCACAGTCTGGTTTGCTAGCCCAAATTATTTCGCTCAGATAGCGCTCGGGGTATTCAGGCCAGATCCTTACTCTAAGCGATGCAGCCCGTGCCGCGCCTCCCTGCCTAGCCCCCACTTGCTAGCGGCGTGTGCAGGCGTCTGCACTGCTTCTCCGCTGGGGGAGTTACCATAGGACTCGCAATCTGCAGGTTTTAATTGTTTATTTATTTTTCCTCCCTGTTATGTTGCCCTATGTGCTTCCAAGGCTCAGCACAGATTCGGCAGTGAGAAGGTTTCCTGGTGTTTGGAAACTTCTCTTTTTAAGACTCCCTTCCAGGGATGGAACTCCGTCCCTCCCTCTTTTGTCTCTTTTTTTGCCTTTTATATTTTTTCCTACCTCCTTTCGAAGACTTGGGCTGCTTTTCTGGGTGCCTGATGTCCTCTGCTGGCATTCAGAAGTTGTTTTGTGGAATTTACTCAGCGTTTAAATGTTCTTTTGATGAATTTGTGGGGGAGAAAGTGTTCTCCCGGTCCTACTCCTCCTCCATCTTAGCTCCTCCCTCCCCAATATTTTTATAAAGCTCCCAGTGTGCATGAGAAAAGCTCTTTGAGTGTTGCCCTCTCCCAGTCAGCCTCTTTTGGTCTCCTAGCCTGTCCCATAGAAGCTTTTGTTAAGCCCATTTTCACCTGAAAAAATGCTCGTAAGAGTAAGTTTTTGGATTTTGGATTCTAATTGCCACTTGACCTGTAGCCCCTTAGTATTCTTTCTTATTATTACTTATTATTATTTGGATATTGTCCAAATTATTGTTCCATGTAATTCTTCTATGTTAACATAATCCATTCTATCTTCTATGCCTTTACAAATTTAGCCAAAGAGCAGAGCATAAATTTCTCTCTCTCTCTGTCTGTCTCTCTCTCTCTCTCACACATACACACACGTGTGTGTCTGCCATTCTTTCTGATTTGCCTCAGTTTTCTTGGGAGACCAACCAAACCCAGAGCTACTAGCAAAATGTATAAGGAAATGAACTGAGGCAATCTGAAAGAATTGGAGATGTGACAAAATTAATTAAGGATGTGTAGGTTGTAATTTACCAATCTGTCAAAAATTCCTTAAAGTGCAATTTAAACTGCAGTTAGCAGGACCTGTAACTGCAACCTAGAAAAAAATTTTTTTTTTCTTTTCTGTTTTAAAAATCTTTATCTGTTAAATGTACTGATTCATTAGTTGTGGTTTCTTTTGCCATGAACACTCAAGTCACTTGTAGTGAAATGAATAAATCTCAGATTTATTTTCATTTTTTTCTCCCTACCTGCCCAGGTCTGTCCAGATATGTGCTCAGTAGAATCATGGAGCCTCAAAGACATCCAAGCCCTAATGCCTGGAACCTGTGAATATGTCACCTTACAGGGGAAAGGGACTTTGCCTATGATTACAGAAAGGACCTTGAGATAAAAAAAAGATTATCCTGTCTGATCTGGGTGTGCCAAATCTAATCTCCCAAGACCTCAGAAATGTTAAAGGAAGGGGGAAAGAGGGAGAGTCAGAAAGTAGCTATGTGAGAAAGAGGTGCTGACTTTTGAGAAGGAGGAAGGCCACAAGGCAAGGAGCACACTACCCTCTGAGTGAGGATGGCCCTCAGTTTACAAGCAGGAAGAAAATAGGGCTTGGATCCTGCAACTGTGAAGTATTGAATTCTGCCAACAACCCAAATGAAGGAGGACACGCTGTGTGTGCGTGTTCCTGTGGTGAGTCATGTCCGACTCTTTGCAATCCTTTGGACCATAGCCCACCAGGCTCCTCTTTCATGGGACTTACCAATAAAGAATACTGGAGTGGGTTGCCCTTTCCTTCTCCAGGGGATCTTTCAACACAGGGATGGAACTCACATCTCCTGTGTCTCCTGGACTGAAGGCAGATTCTTCACCCACTGAGCCATAGACAAAGCCCCACAAGGACACAGATTCTTCCCTAAAGTCTCCAGAAACTAACTCAACTAACCATTACAAATTTGTGGCAGTATGTTATCACTAGCAACAGAAAATGAACACAAGAGTGAACTCTAAGGTGCCTTGCACATTTGTAGCATGGACTGGAAAGCCTACAACTGATACACCAGAGTTATCATTGAATTCTTTTTTCCCCCATCTTCCCCATTTCTTACCCTTAAGGATGTAAAGTGTTTTCACTGGCTAAAAATATAAATAAAATTCTCAAGCTCTTATCAAAGCCAAGTCAAGGAATGTATCATCAACTAACAATGCTAGTTCACTTCTATCGCTCAGTTGTGTCCAACTCTTTGTGACCCCATGGACTGCAGCACACTAGGCTTCCCTGTCCATCACCAACCCCCAGAACTTGCTCAGACTCATGTCCATCAAGTTGGTGATGCCATCCAACCGTCTTATCCTCTGTCATCCCCTTCTCCTCCTGCCTTCATTCTTTCCCAGTATCAGGGTCTTTTCTAATGAGTCCATCCTTCACATCAGGTGGCCAAAGTATTTCAGTTTCATCTTCAGCATCAGTCCTTTCAATGAATATTCAGGACTGATTTCCTTTAGGATTGGCTGGTTTGATCTCCTTGCAGTCCCAGGGATTCTCAAGAGTCTTATCCAAAACCACAGTTCAAAAGCATCAACTCTTCAGTGCTCAGCTTTCTTAATAGTCCAACTCTCACATCCATACATGACTACTGGAAAAACCATAGATTTGACTAGACCAACGTTTGTCAGAAAGTAATGTCTCTGCTTTTTAGTATGCTGTCTAGGTTGGTCATAGCTTTTCTTCCAAGGAGAAAGTGTCTTTTGATTTTATGGCTGCAGTCACCATCTGCAGTGATTTTGGAGCCCCCCAAAATAAAGTCTCTCACTGTTTTCATTGTTCCCCCATCTATTTGCCATGAAGTGATGGGAGCAGATGCCATGATCTTCGTTTTCTGAATGTTGAGCTTTAAGCCAAATTTTTTACTCTCCTCTTTCACTTTCACTAAGAGGCTCTTTAGTTCTTCTTCACTTTCTGCCATAAGGGTGGTGTCATCTGCATATCTGAGGTTATTGATATTTCTCCTGGCAATCTTGATTCCAGCTTGTGCTTCTTCCAGCCCAGCATTTCTCATGATGTACTCTGCATTAAGTTAGGTGACAATATACAGCCTTGATGTACTCCTTTCCCAATTTGGAACAAGTCTGTTGTTCCATATCCAGTTCTAATTGTTGCTTCTTGACCTGCATACAGATGTCTCAGGAAGCAGGTAAGGTGGTCTGGTATTCCCATCTCTTTAAGAATTTTCCAGTTTGTTGTGATCTACACAATCAAAGGATTTGGCATAATCAATAAAGCAGAAGTAGATGTTTTTCTGGAACTCTCTTGCTTTTTCTATGATCCAACAGATGTTTGCAATTTGGGTGGTAAAAACATCCCTGACTTAATTTTCAGTCTTATTTCTCTTCCTTGAAACATATTAACAGGGCAAGTGGGCAGAGCTGTGAAAAGACAGTGACCTGGTCACTTAGGAGAAAGTGTGTATGCCCACATAGGGTTTTCCTTGGGGTTTGGAGCAAATATCAAGAAAACTTACCCTTGAAAGTGAAGGAAGAGAAGGAGCAAATATTGATTTATTTGTGAGTCATCAGACTTATTTTACAAAGGTCCAGGTACTATGCAAAGTGTCTTATGCATATTATCATCTTTAATCTATACAGCACTCATAAAAAAACAGGAATACCATGTCCATTCTACAACAGAGGAACTGAGGCTCAGGAAGATACAGTAATCTTCTAAAGGCCAAGTGGGGAATATGATAATCTGTCTGTCAAGGTAGTCAAGGATGAAAGTCATGGTGTATTCAATTTAAAAATAATAATAAAACAAAACTCTCCCTGATGCATATCAAGGAGTATCCAGAAATCTTTATCCTGAATTTATGGACAAAAAATGCCTCTCTGGAGTACCATTTTTACTTGCCTGAGCAGACAACCAGCCACTGGTAAACACAAGTTTACCACTACTGTCATGAACACTATTTAAGGTCACCTACTGTATGACAGTGGTAAAGAACCTGCCTGTAATGCAGGAGACCCCAGTTCAATCCCTGGGTCTGGAAGATCTCCTGGAGAAAGAAATGACAACTCACTCCAGTATTCTTGACAGGAGAATCCCATGGACAGAGGAGCCTGGTGGGCTACTGTCCATGGGATCACAAAAGAGTCAGACATGACTGAGTCTTCTGTATGCCAAGCAGAAGACTAGGTTATTTACATCTGTTATTCTTTATTCTTACAATAATTTTCTTCTGCAAGTAACCTCTTAATTTTCCAAAAGAGGAAACTGAAATTCACAAAGGATAAGGTATATCCCCAAAGTCAATGAACTAATAAACAGCAAAGCCAGAGTTTTGATCCTTGTCAGGCTGATCCAAGCACACATTATCTCCAAGATTCCACAGGGTCTAGCTTCTGAGTCTAGCTCCTGTGAACTTCCTTCTCTGAAGCTCTCAATTCTGAGAGAACTGACAGATTCAAAAGCTTTCGCTTACATCTTCCCTGAGGACCACACCGAAATTCAACCATCTTGCAAAATCTCATTTGAAATTATCAGGCAATCAAGATTACTTATCTTCCCTTCCACAAGATGGGGGAAAAAAACTATGCCCTTGAAATTTCTACAGAGAACTGAGAGAAAAGGAAATGGGCCAACCTATTAGGTGATTATTGCAGTCATTGTGTTACCTAAGCTTAACTGATGGAAGCTTCAAACTGAGTTGAAGCAAACTTTAATACTGTAATCTGAGTTTTCCAATACATACTGCAGGTGTTTGCCTTCTTTGAATACAAGGGAAATATTTATTATATGACTGTATAAAACATGTAGCATTCTGCTTCCAGAACCAAGAGTTCTCACTGCCAAATACTAAGATCCACTAATTGATACACTGTGGGTTTTGGCCAGCCACTGTCTTATTTCCATAATGTCAGTTGGTGGTTTAGTACATTTTATTTTTTTATGGTTTGCTTGCATCGTTCACTCTGGGTACAGAGCCAATTCACCCACTAGAGCATTCAGCGTGAATTGCTGGCCACCGAGTTGTGACATTGCAGCTTCTGTGTAGATTTCAGACAAAGAGAGGCCAATTATTTTGTGGTATTAATTTGCATTCTATTTGCCTGTTACTGCTTTTTAAAAAGAGAAAGAATCAAACTATAGGAATATAGGTGGATTCAACTTAAGAGCAAATTCCTAAGCAACAATCCTTCAACAGAGGACCAGGGGTGGAAACTGAAATATGAGCAAGAGAATGGACCCCTTTAGCAAGTCAAGTGGCTCAGATGTTATTTACTAGCAAGGGCAACAGGTTGTGCTGGATTTTAGAAAACTGGAAATTCTTTGTGGCAGCTCTATTTGTTCATCTTAGTGTGGTGTTGCTTAGTAATATTTCTGTTCCCCAAAGTTGCATTGCCTGTGGGCAAGTATAAACTGGACCTAAGCTTAGTCAGTGTCCATTGATGATCTGTATATCTGGGCATTCTTCTTAAAGTTGCCCAAGATCACTTCTCTGAAGGACACAGAATAATCAAATGACCAGAACCATCATCCATTTTGAGTTAACATTTTTAAAATGTTATCCTGGATGTGATAAGATTTATGGAATTCATGAAAGTTCTGGTCTTCTAAAAAATTAGTGTTTATCAGCAAGGTAATCAACATGATGATATAAGCTCTGAAAATATATCTGCATTATCAACATGATTCAGAGGGAAAAGTCATACCCAGTGAAATTGACATTTTTGGTGGAATTGAGTGCAATCTGCAGTGTGTTTGTTTTTTTGTATGATAACCTTGGCTTGTCCTGACAGTTTAGAAAATAAATCTTCATTATATCTCCTGAAGATCAGGCACCCATCTGTCAGTTCATTAAAGCGGTTGTAGAAAAAAACATTTGGAAAGGATGATTAAACAAAAAGTAATTCTTGGCTAGAGGGAACTCCCCAACTGCAGACAAACAGAATGAATCACACCTTGGAAAACATAGGAGTTGGAAGGAATTCAGAACCCTGCTAGAAAAGAAATCAACCTGGAAAAGCTGCCTTACAGTCAGAACAGCATCGCTAAGACAGTGCATGCTGAAGAAGAGTGAACAGCTGCCAAGTGTGGAGGAACAATAGCCAGAGATGTAGGCATGGCATTCACGGGTGTATTGACAATGACCCTTAAAAAGTATATGGCAGCTGAAAAAGAATGGGCAGTGCTGGCTGTTGAGAAACAAAAGTCAGAGTGAGAGAGAGTATTGAGGGCCTGTCCTTTCCAGAACCTGAGTTGTTGAAGGCAGAAGGAGACTTATGTTCAAGATCTCCTGAATAAAAGGAAACCATTCTAATAGCCATATATTGCTTCTGCTTCTCAAGCACCCAGCTTCTCTTCTTCTGAGGAGTGCTTAGTATTTTCCTTTATGAAATCATCCTTTCCCTTGTCTTTGAATACATATTGGCTTAGGCTCACCTCACTTCACGTCCAAGGATGGGTATGTGGCTGTAATCCATGCAATTAGGATACCAGAGTCAGAGGTGGAGACGGTGTGATTAACCACAGTCAGGGGTAACCATGGGAAGACCCTAAGTAGATATAAATAGAAACTCCCTAAGCTCTGTCATTTACTACAGAGAAGGGTTGCTTAGGGCTAGTATAGCAAGAATTTGAGGATTTTAAAATTATGCTTGGATCATTGCTTGCTGAATAACATAGTTATTGCCTTGGATCACAATAAAAGTCTTTTCTGGGTGTTGAAGTAGCTGGATGAGTAAAAGACATGTGGTCTTCTGACCTTGTGAACATCTCTTCCATAGGGGTTGCTAAAACTTTAAGCTTGCCTATGAGCAAAACAAAGTCACCGATGAGCCTTATCCACACCCTTGCATCCTCATTCTCATCATATATGATTTTTGCCTCACTTACAGGATGCTTAGGAGGTAAAGCAAATAAGGTACATTTGAATTGAATCCAAATTGGATTTATTGCCATGAACTCCAGCCAGGTTTTGTAGTTAAACCTGGAAGAATCTGATTATATTAGAACCAATCAGAGGTGACCCATGGACATTGAGAGAAGTAGCTGAAAGGAAGAGGAGGAACCCCTATTTTGTTATTTTTACAGCTATAAAATTACTATACTAGGGGAAAGGAGCAGGGGAGGGATGATTAGGAGAACGGGATTAACAGGTACACACTATTACACATAAAAGAGATAAGTAACAAGGACGTACTATATAACACAAGGAATTATATTTAATATCTTGGAATACCCTATAATGGAAAATAATCTGAAATTTATATCCAAATCACTTTGCTGCACACCTAAAACTAACACAATATTGTAAGTCAACTAAACTGCCAATAAAAAAAAATAAAGTTACTCTTCTAAAACTATTGGGAGAAATCTTGGTACCATACTGGGAGATACTGCCAAAGAATGGAAATCAAAGAAAAGCAGTAAGAGATGGAGGACAGATCCTGATGACATCATTTAAACCTATACCTAAATCTAGCTATTTTTTTGATCCTTTGTTTATAAGCCAAGATTTTACTTCTTGCTTAAGTTAGTTTGGGTTCAGATTCTTTTCATTTTCAACCAAAAGAGGGGTCCTAATTTATTGTGATACGTGGACAGTATTTTGGAGGCTTTTCTTTTTTTTTTTTAATTTTATTTTATTTTTAAAATTTACAATATTGTATTAGTTTTGCCAAATATCGAAATGAATCCGCCACAGGTATACCCGCGTTCCCCATCCTGAACCCTCCTCCCTCCTCCCTCCCCTACCCTCCCTCTGGGTCGTCCCAGTGCACCAGCCCCAAGCATCCAGTACCGTGCATCGAACCTGGACTGGCGACTCGTTTCATACATGATATTATACATGTTTCAATGCTATTCTCCCAAATCTCCCCACCCTCTCCCTCTCCCACAGAGTCCATAAGACTGATCTATACATCAGTGTCTCTTCTGCTGTCTCGTACACAGGGTTATTGTTACCATCTTTCTAAATTCCATATATATGCATTAGTATACTGTATTGGTGTTTTTCTTTCTGGCTTACTTCACTCTGTATAAAAGTTCCAGTTTCATCCATCTCATTAGAACTGATTCAAATGTATTCTTTTTCATGGCTGAGTAATACTCCATTGTGTATATGTACCACAGCTTTCTTATCCATTCATCTGCTGATGGGCATCTATTGGAGGCTTTTCTTGAAGATTTTAGGAATCGAGATTTCCAGCTGTGTCAATTAGGTACCTATTGTTCCTCAGCTCCAGTAGCATCCCTCATCTATTCTGTGAGTCTAGAACTGGGAACCTGCATACTACATTCCCCCAAATCCTTTGCAAACTATTTTCCTATTAGCTTTGGCCAATGAGAGGCAGTGGCAGGAGATTAGAAAGGAGGTGAAGTGAAATGAAGTGAAGTCGCTCAGTTGTGTCTGACTCTTTGTGACCAACCCCATGGACTGTAGTCTACCAGGGTCCTCTGTCCCTGGGATTCTCCAGGCAAGAGTACTGGAGTGGGTTGCCATTTCAGAGAAGACTCTTCCAGCTTCCATTTCTGATTACAGGAGCAGACAGCCATGGTTCCACCTTCCAGCATCTTTTTGCACTCCTGGCTCAGGCATCAGTGGTGCCATCCAGCAGCTATACTGCTCTGTCTTAGTGGCTGGAGCAATGATACAAAGTGTCCCACCATAAATCTGAACATTGGCAGCATGGCAACCTTCCATACCAGTCCTGCTGGGGCTCCTCTTCAAGCTACTAGTGCAGTTCTGGAGTCCTCTCTACCTTTCTTTCATGTCCCTAGACCTAGACATGTGAGCTAAATGTATGCTTTTGCATTAAGTCACCAAATATTTGGGACCAGGTTTTCTCACCCTACAGTAGTCATAGACACTGTTACAACTTACGTAACTAATTTAAACCTCCTTAATAAAATGTAATCTTCTGTCTTCTCCTAAGGGACACTAATATACCAAGTAATCCTGTCAACATGAGGTGCACAGTGGGAGTTGGATGGCTTGATGATCTCCAAGAAGGCTATTAATGTTAGCAGGTACATGGTTCTCCCAGGGACAGACCAGTTGGCCAGTTACTATTCTGGTGACTGGTTCCCTACCTGATAATTCCTTGGGAATATAATCCCTTAGTGATGCGTGCTTGCCTCTCAGTGAAGACATGGTTACTCATGAGTAAATCATTTATTTACTCATCCACTCCAAGTAACTTACTCTGAGATACTGTCCCAAATATGGAACAAGAATTGTACTGTATATTATTAATAACACTATACAACTATTCATGTTGTACAAACTTCAGCAAAACCCACTGTTCTAATGATCTACTACTGCCTACCCTAAAACTTAGTGGCCTGAGACAATAATGATCTCGTTATGCCCTCAGATTCTGTGGGCCAGATATCTGGATCAGGCAGAGCAGGAATGGCCTGCTGGTCTCTGCTCCACAAGGTCTGGGGCCCTGGCTCAAAGACTCTGCTGGGTGAGGCTGATTCAAACAGCTGAGCTGGTATCATCTGGAGACTCTTCACTCATCAGTCCAGAAAGTTGGATCAAATAGAGCACCTACATGTAAGCCCTCCCTCACAGCAGTCTAAGGGTTGTTATTCAGCTGCCCTGTCATGTCTGACTCCTTGCAACCCCATGGACTGCAGCATGCCAGGCCTCCCTGTAGCTGGGTAGTTGGAATTATTACCTGGAGCTCAGAATCCCAAGAGTGAATATTACAGAAAATAAGGCGGAAGCTGAATGGCCTTCATGAACTAACCTTGGAAGTCACACAGAATGCCTTCTGCCGTACCCTCTTGGTTGAAGCAGTCACAGGCCATTCAGATTTAAGGGCACAGGACATATACCCACCTCTACAGTTAGACAAAGAAGATGCATCCTGGCATTAAAATCACCATGCTCACCATTCTCTTGGGAAAATGGAATGCATATAAAGTTAGCCTCGCTTTCTTTATTGTCATCTTTATTGCAGTATCAATAACATGCAGACTCTGGATTAGCTGCTGGTCCAGGAGTGCCTAGGATAACCTAAGGAGGACACTGAACTGATTGGTTCCCATATTTGTGGATAGTTTCATTGATCGTACGGTACCCTCTGAAAACACAGCTATAGTCAATAAGGCAATGGAAACATTTCAAGCCTACATGAAAAACTATTTTCACAAATTATAATAATTAAGTTGCCTCTTTACATTGTCTGATCTTTTTTAAAATCTCATCATGGCTTACTTCCTTAAACCCCCAAAATAATACACATTCCACAATATGGAGCAGGGTCATAATCAGATGAGATGAATGGAGAAAGGAAAAAAAAAAAAAAAAGCAGCACTCACCTCTGATTGTGAAATGGGGTCCTGGGGAGGGGTTTTGTGAAATGATAATAACCTCCTGGAGTCCCTTGTAACCTAAGGAAGCGGCCCATCAGTTCTAGAAAAAAAGTCCACATGATGAATTCTTCATGTATCTGGGTGTTCCTGCCAAGGGTAGTACTCAGATCCAGACATATCCTTCACAACACCCAGCATCCAGACATTAGAGATTTAAACAAACAGTAAGCTTGCATAAACCCCACATATTAAATAAAGGGGTGGGAAAGAATCTCAGCACTATCTAGCTCTGCTTGTGTCACAAATAGAAACCATAAATGAATCTAAAAATGAAACAGGTTATGGATTATCACCACATGGCACCATCCATACATAAAAAAACATCTGCTGTTCAAAGTCTGTCCATAGGGACAAAGGGGTTGAGCATAAAGGCCAAAGCAATTTGGAATATCTGCTGACTTCAGACCTGTCTGTATTAACTCATGGTTATAATGCTATTGCTGATCCCAATTCTAATTTAGTTTCCCCTCTTTAAGTCCTTCCAACACAGTCATTATGGAATTTTGATTACCTTTTGAGCTTCCCTTTGCTTGTCAAATCCAGTTATTTTCACATCGCGATCATGACCACCGCCTAGATATTCTGATCAGAATTCAAACTTCCCCCAAGGTTTTGTAGCACACATCGCATTTGCAACTTTGACCTCAAACTAATAAATTTTCAAAAGCACAATCAACTGCCTTATTTGATCCCACGGCCTTCCATTCCCTGGCTTGGTTGTAATGAATGCCCTCAATGATACTCTTCATCCCACTTCTTCCTTCTTACACACCCTCTGGACCGTGGTCAGAGGAGGTTAGACAGCACCAGAACTGGATGGAGAATAACTAGAATCTAAAGAACCTCAGCTGGAGATGCCCAAGAAGCACTTGGAGGTGAGTTGGCAGAGCCACACGTAGTAGAGAGCGGGGGAAAAAAAAGACGGGAAACTAAAATGGAACGGTTCTGTTCTAGGATAATGTTTTGTTTATTATGTTTTTCCTCCAAGGAGTGCAAACACCTTGCCCAAAAGAACATACTGCCACTCCTGATAAATTGCCAGAAATACTCTCAGCAAGCCTCAGAAAGCAAGGTCTCTATTCGTTTCTACGGAAACCTCAGCTCGACATGAAGTAGCTCATAGTACAACAATCTACAAACACTAATAAGACCTGACTCCTGAGTCAGGAGAGAGTGGGGAAGAAAGACAGGCACATTAGAATGACAAAGAGAAATTCCAAACCCTCGGTTCCGGGGCCCTGGAAAGACGTGTTGCTGAGGACATGGTCGCTATGGAATTCATGTTGATGGAATGAATAGTTCATCTTCTTCACTAGAGTACTGGTGCATCCATTGTGTCTGCTGGGATACTGATACCTCCTTTCTTTCCTCTACAGAGAGACATCCCATTCCCCTGACCCCACTCATCCCCCTCCTACTCCTAACAGAACAATTAAGGAGGCAAGAGGCGTGGTGGATGCTCCTTGAGACAGCCTTCAGCAGAGGCAGCCAAGGCAAACTCAGTCCTACCTGCTTATCAATGCTGTTTATAAAAACCGTTCACTGCCTGCCTCATCACTTTCACCCCTGCCGCTGCTGCCTACAACCTCCTATGACAGCCACCTCTGCCCAACTTCCTTGCTGCCCTCCCTGAGTCTGCATTGTTGGGAATGCTTCTTCCCATGCCCACTGGCCATGGATCTCTCTGCTTCAGGAGCCCAGACCACCCAGCGTTGGCAGCATTACTTCTCCCAATCCTGGGTGGGAGCAGCTACCTACTTCAGAACCAACCTCACACTGACTCAAAATGTGCATTCACCCTCTGTCTTCCAGCAAAGAAATTCATTCCAACCCAAACTGGACCATTTTTCCTCCTCAGCTCTATGTGGTTGCTTTGACTCCTGCCCCCATGTCTAGACTAATTTCCCACATCCTGCGTCAAAGACTGGTTCCTTATCTTTAGCTTCCGTCAAGGACCTGTCAATAAGGTAGGGAGATATCAGAGTTCATCTACAGTGATAAGAATATATTTCTCATAGAATCATAAAAAAATGATGGAGTATCAAGAGTGATGGCTCAGTCTGCACACTCTGGACAGCTGAAGAAAGTTTGAACCCTGGATCTGATGAAACTGGGTGAAAAGATATTTGATGCAAAAATAAACTGTCAGCCTCCCTCTTTATTGTCAAGTCCCCTATACATCAAACTAAGCTTCTTTCAGAGCTCAAAATAGTGGTTTTAAAATCTTAAGGTGCATTAGAATTACCTGGAGGGCTTGGTAAAACACGGGCACAGTAGTAAAGAATCTGCCTGCCAATGCAGGAGATGCAGGTTCAATCCCTTGGTGAGGAAGATTCCCTTGGAGAAGGAAATGGCAAATCACTCCATCATCTTTGCCTCAGAAATGCCACAGACAGAGGAGCCTGGAGGGCTACAGTCCACTAAGGATCACAAAGAGTTGGACATGACCGAGCAACTGAGCACATGTTTGGTAGCACACAGCTCACTGGTTCAACAGATCTGGGATGGGAACTGAAAATCTCCATGTCTAACAAATTTCCACATACTGTTGATGCTGTTGATCCATGGATCATACTTTGAGAACCACAAGTATAAAGACTTGGCTTTTGGAGAAAAAGGCCTTATTTATGCATAAGGAGAGTCTGTGGGTTAGGAAAACAATGTAGAGACCTCAAGGAAAAGAAACCAATTTACCCTCAAATTCTTCTCGGTAAGAAAGAGATATCAGTCTTCCACGGATGAATATGACTGTGGTGGGGAATATGATCTGAATGCCTTCCTCACTTTTGCCATTCCAGAGGGCATCACAGATGTCCTGGGCACTCAGACATTGGTGCAAAGTCCTTGGCTATCTTCAGAGCCCAAAGCAGAAATCACAATTCAATAGCTTCTCATAGATGGCACAGTGCATGGGACTACATATCCCCACAGAAACCCAATGAAATACATAGTTATGTGGTTTCCATTGACCCTTGAGTTGAGGCTCAGACACTATTTTGTGTGGATCACTTGTGTGCTTTTTAACAACATGAAGCATCCTCTTTAATGCTGAGATTCGATAGGACTGCTTCTTTTCCTCTAAGATAGGGGAGGAATGCCTTGTGGATGACCTTCCAACATTAAAATGCAGGGACAGGCTCTGGCACCAATAAACTCTGGCTCATGTAACAAAGAGGAGCTTTCCCACATCCAACCATGGCTGTTTTCAAGTCCTGTTGTGCCTTTAAGGACACAGAGCCTGGCAGGAGGGGCATGTTTCTATGGAGTAGTTGC
The DNA here is from genome assembly GCF_027580195.1 of Bos mutus. Lineage (NCBI taxonomy): Eukaryota > Metazoa > Chordata > Mammalia > Artiodactyla > Bovidae > Bos > Bos mutus. Next base: position 4,212,814 of record NC_091644.1, on the reverse strand, counting down.
CATGACAATGGACTTTGATGCTCAAGGAAATATTAGTTATAGTGAAAACAAGGCTGGTGATTTTCCAAGATCAGAAAGTAAGCCTGTCTGTTTGAGTTGTATTGCTGAGGGGTTGAAGGTTTAAGATATATGAAGCATCAGATGCAGGATAATAGTGGAAAGTCAAGGTTCATTGAAAAAAAAAATTACTGATAAAAATGGGTATACAAACCTCCATTAACCATTCTCAAATCATCAGAAGCTCAAATTACTCTCATGTGTGTTTCTTTAATTATTTGAAAGATAACTTGAGATTAGTCCAGTTTAGTTCAATGCATTTGCACTTAGCATCAGCAAGGTAGTGTGCCAGATGCTAATGCCACACACATGAAAGCAGCTCATCTCTACCCTCAAGCTGATCGCTGTCTGATTACTTAGATATGGATTGCTCCTCTAGCCTCAGGACTGGAGCTTGAGACTGGAGCACTATCATTAGGAGCATGGACTGTGGAGTCAGAAATGGGTGGTGTAAACCCTGAATCTACAGTTCACAGGCTCTAAATGATTTGATTGATGTCACTGAATCTCAATTTCCCCACCTTTAAAATAGGGATAATAATTCCTCCCTAACAGGCTGTTAAAGAATCAATAAGAAAATGCTTGTGCAGCACTGAACATCAGACCTGACATAGAGCAAGAGAATAAGAGGCATTTTCTTTCTTGGCTCCTGTCCTCCAGGCTGCCTGCCTAAGACTGACATCTAAAACAAGGAATCTGGCAGCTGCAAGCCCTGGTCCCCATCTACCTGTACCCTGAAATTGTAATTAGGTAGATTATTAGGGTTTGAGGGTTTTACATTTAAGTCACTCTGGATACTGACACCATTGTAATTTGTACCTGGGCTATTATTTTGAGACCCATGCCTTTATTTCTTTCTTCTTCAGCTGGGTCCCTGTTTTATCGCACCCTTCTCCCTAGGTTTGACATCCCATCTTGGTGTTATACTTAGTCACCCATCTCTTACAGAATTACTGACATGCCTTTCTCCTTTTCTTTCTCACCATTTTTAAGTTGAGTCTTATTTCTGTGGCCTCACTAATAAGTTTTGATTCACTGCCTCATCTGCCTCTTAGTCTAATTAGACATATCACCATATATTGAGAGCCACTCATTTAGCCTCATAGTAAAACAAAACTGGAGAGGCCTCTTGGCTCTGAATCAGATGAAGAAGTTCAGGCGATGGAGCACATGGATAATTTCTAGGTATACCAGAAGTCCCCGTACTAGAATCACATGAATTCTTTTGAGTTTTGGAGCCAATCTCCATTCCAGAGAACCGAACCCCTTCACTATGACGTTGACTTAGTAGGCACGACTGACTGATCCTGCCAAGGTTATCCTGAAATTAAAAATAAGGATACCTAGCACCAAGTGCCTAGACTCCTCCAAGATGTGCATCATCCCTATAATGTGGCTTTAATAAGAAATATTTGGTAGGGTTGAGATCAGGTGCTTGAAGAAGTACCAGGAACCAGCCTACCTGGAAATGAGTGCTTAATATAAATTTATCCCACACAGAACCTGGAGGTCCAGGTTTCCAAAGGAAAGTGGAGGTGGCCCTGGAGAAATCTTTTCAGAAGCACAGACCACTAAAAATAGGATAAGTTTTTCCCAGAAAATTCACAGGGACACCTATCAGCTGCATGGAGATTCAAATGTCAAGAAGTAAAGTTAAAAACTCAGAAATCCATCAGCTGACCCTTAAAAAGCTCAGACAAAAGAGGAAGGTAGCACTAGTTGAGGTAAGTAAAAGCCATGGGAAATGTTGCTGCATTGATGGAATAAGCCAGCAAAATTTGGCAATGAGTTGGGTATATTAGCAAGGAGATGAGTTAATGAGAAATTCAAGGATTTGGGCCTGAGCTTCAAGAATGGAACGGTTTTTCATTGAGATAAAGAAGTTTGAGGAGGAAGAAACTATGGAAGAGATTAGAAGCCAAATTTTGGAAATGTTAATTTTGAGTTACATGTTAGATATCCAAACAGAGATGAGCAACAGGTAGCTAGACACAGCATTCAAACCTGGAGTTCAGAAGAGGGATCAGAATTTAAGACGAAAATGTATCGACTGTCAGACTGTAAATAGTGTTTCCCCCTGGAGAAGGAAATGGCAACCCACTCTAGTACTCTTGCCTAGGGAATTCCATGGCTAGAGGAGACTGGTTGGCTACAGTCCATGGGCTTGCAAACAGTCAGACACGAATGAGCACACGTGCATACAAATAATGTTTAAAGCCAGAGGATGAGATAAGATGACTAGGTCATGAGTACTCATAGAAGAGCAAAGGTGTCTGAAAAAAAACTGTTCTTCTTCTTATTCTTCTGACACCAAATGTTTGGATTTTTCACACCAAGCCATTCTCCAATTCTCTGTAGACATCAACTGGATATCCTAAAATTTAAGACTGCCTACGCAGAGTTAGTGCATATCCCATAAGTTAAGGTCTCTGTCCCCCAAGACTCCCTACATTGCAGATGCTAGTCACAAGTATCAGGTGCCTATGGTATCCACACTTTGGTCTGACTTGCTATAGATCAAGAGTTCCTATAACCGTCTCCTCAGACTTGATAATCTGCTATAATGACTTACAGAGCTCAGGGAAACATTTTACTTACATTACTTGTTTATTACAAAGACTATTATAATGAATGCAAATGAAAAGCCAGATGAAGAGATTTGGAAGGATCTTGAGCACAGAAGCGTCTGTCCCCCTAGAGTTGGGATGTGCCACCATGCTGATACATAAACACATTCACCAATCCAGAAGCTCTCTATACCTCAGAGTTCAAGAATACTTATGGAGGTTTCATCATGCAGGCATGATCAATGACTAACACTATCTCTGGCCTCTCTCCTCCCTTAAAGGATGGAGGTGGAGCTGAAAGTTTTAGAAAGTTTTGGTACTTCTAATGACCCATCCCCACCATGAAGCCATCCAGGAGCCCACCAAAAGTCCTGATTGGAGCAAAAGATTCCCCCATCACTCAGGAAATTCCATGGGATTCAGACGTTCTGTGTAATAAGCTCTTATTATCTTTATTACTCAGGAAATTAAAATGGTTTTAGGAGCTCTGCATTGCCTGGGAAGAGACCAAATATATATTTCCTATCATGTCACAGGGTCCAGTGGCTAAGCAGTAGTGCACGCCAATGTTCAGAGGCATAAAAGATAAAGTACCTATATTCTAAAGTTGGTCCAAGAGGCTGAGGATCAAGGGCAGAGTTAACACTGGAGCTCTGGAAGCCACATTTCAGACACTGCTCTGAATAGTGAGAAAGGAAATTCTACTGCTGAAGTGGGAGACCAAATAATCCAGGAAAAGTGTTTGTTGAGGAATGCCCTAGGCCACCATATCCTGTTATTAATAATGGTAATGAGATACAGAATCAGAGGTCTAAACCAAGGATTCTTAAGCTCCTTGGTCTCAAGACCCCATTGCAATCTTAAAACTTATTGAATTTTTAATTAGGAAGGTCACATATATTGTTCCATGTGTTAAACACATATAATGTTTAACATACTGGAAATTAAAACTGAAAAGATTAAGCATTAGAACAATCGATGCCATCACTCATTAGGTAACCTCTGGAAAATTTCACTGTACACTTGTGAAAGGATTAAAAAAGAGAAATAAAAATAACATCTGAGTGTTGTTATAAAAACATGAAAGTGTTTTTGACCCTGTGGACCCCAGGAAAGGATCTTAGAGAGCCTCAGGGATCCCTTGTCCCTGTGTTGCAAACCACTTATCTAAACAATACTAACAGTGGAAATTGGGTGAGGGTATTTAGAAGTAGACCAGAAATAATCTGACTGATGGGCTGTGGAGGGTAGTACAGGTGACTGAAGTGTCTCCCATGACACCTAGATTTGAGCCTGGAAAAGTGGTGTCTTGCAGGGAGATAAAGCGGTGGTTTTCAAAATCCAATTGTAACCTATTAAAAGAACAGACTATTCAATTCAATAGATGGCAGCCACCACTTGTTTAAATGAAATAGACAAAAATATAAAATGCCATGAACTTCTTACATATATATGCATACTGAGTCAGGTTGTGGAATACAGCTGCTGGTATAAGTGCAGTTTGAGAATCCTTGAGACAGGGAATTATCACTAGAAAAAATCATCTCGTGACCAGCATCCTTGCCTCAGGTTTTGTCCTCCATGCCAGAATGACTTTCCAAAATGTCCCTCTAAATGCGACAGTCCTTTATTTAAAGTCACTCAATGGCCTCTCCTCTTTTATTATAGGACAAATTCCAAACAGCCTAGCATGGCACAGAAGGCCCCAGATGGTGTAACCTCTGCCACCTCTCAGATACTAACCTTCTACTTTCTCCCACAAAGCTCTGTTCTCAAGTCAAAAGGAACACCTTTCAAATCCCCCAATATGCCTTGATTTCGTTGGTGCCGATATGAACCCTGCCCTGTGAGGTCATTTTCTCTGCCTAGAATTATACCCAACTCATGTTTCAAGATCCAGCTCTCCCAGGTATGGTAGAACATAACCAGATCCTCATGGAAACCTTCTCTTCCTAGGAATATGGGCAAACCGCATCCCCATACCCTTTTGTATCTAGGTGGAGCATGTGACCAGCTCTGGCCAGGGTATGTACAGAGAGTAAAGTATGTTCCTTTCAGCCCAAGTCCCCAGACTGTTCTGTGCTGTCCTCTACATCGTCCCTGTTTCTTCCTCATTCCACAGCTGGAGAGAATCTCTGGCCTCTAGCAGATATCAGAACAAGCATTCAGTTGGCCCTCTATATCTGTGGGTTCCACATCCACAGATTCAACAAACTGCAGATAGAAAACAATAGAAAAAAAATTCCAGAAAGTTCCCAAAGGCAAAATTTGAATGTGCCACACCCCAGCAACTATTTATGCAACATTTACATTGTACTCAGCACTATAAATAATCTAGAAATGATTTTGGTATCCACAGGAGGTCCTGGAACCAACACTCCACAAATACTAAAGGATGACTACAATGAACACATCACCAGTCCTTGGATTTTTCATGATCCCAAAATAAGCATCTATTGTTTTAAAATGTTAATACTGGGGACTGCGTGTTTTAGCTGCACTGACTAGATCACTATTTGGGAGTTGGTCTTTTGAGGATTTTTCCCAGTTTTACTGAAAATACTGATATACGTCACTGTATAAATTTATGGTGCACAGCATGATGGTTTGATGTACATATACTGTGAAATGATTACTACCATATGTTTAATTAACATTCATTATCTCATTTAGATACAATTTTTAAAAAAGAAAAAAAATCTCTACTTGTGATGAGAACTCTTAGGATCTTCTCTCTTTATTTTCCTATACATCATTGAGCAGTGTTAACTACAGTCATTGTGTTGAACAATATATTCCAAGGACTGTACCTTATAACTGGAAGTTTGTACCTTTTGATCACCTTGCTTTGATTTGCTCTCCTCCCAACCCCTACCTCTGATAATCACAAATCTGATTTTTTTTCTATGAATTTGATGGAGGGTTTTGGGTTTGTTTTTGTTTCAGATTCCACACTAGAAGAACAATCGTACAGTTCTTGTCTTTCTCTGTCTTATTTTACTTAGCGTAATGCCATCAAAGTCTATCCACATTGTAACAAATGGTAGTATTTCCATTTTTTATGGTGGGTAATAATCCATATGGGGCTTTCCAGGGGGCACAGTGGTAAAGAACACACCTGCCAATGCAGGAGACAGAGGTTCAATCCCTGGGTCGGGACTGCCCCCTGGCGTAGGAAATGGCAACCCACTCCAATATTCTTGCCTGGAAAATTCCATGGACAGAGGAGCCTGGTGGGCTACCATCCATGGGGTCACAAAGAATCAGACATGACTGAGCGACTGAGCATGCAAGCACTAATCCACATTATATATGTCCCCACAACTTCCTTTATCTGCTCATCTGGTGATGAACACTTAGTTTATTTCTGTGTCTTGGCTATTGTAAATAATGCTTTTATGAAATGAGGCTGCAGATACCTTTTTGAGTTAGTGTTTTTGTTTCCTTTGGATAAATACCCAGAAGTAAAATTATGAGCTCGTATGGTAGTTATATTTTTAATAATACATTGGGCTTCACCCTTTGCCATTTACCAAATTCTCTCATCATCTTCCAGTAGGGAGACTGAAAGACAAGTATCCATCTTAGTCCAAGCTCTTGTTACAGTCTCCACTGTTCCCAGCCTCCTCAAAGTCAGAGTCAAAGTCAGTCTCCTGTCCAGAGTCAACAACAAGCCCAGACAACTGGATAGTCTCAACAGAAGCCTCTGTTTCTCCAGGTTTAGGACAACAGTGGAGGAAAGTGCTCATTCCTGTATCATGCAGGGCAGTCATCCCTGTCCACAGATCCGCAGGAAACAAACGCAGCTCATGTCAGGTCTTGTGGGCCTTGATAAGAATTTGGAATTTGACACTGAAAGAAATGAGGAGCCATTCAGGATTTTCAGCACCAAAATGAAATTATATGACTTAGAGTTTTAAAGACATACCCAGGCTACTATGTTGAGAATAGATTATGTTGGTCCAGGGGGAGGGTAAAGAAGGGAGATCAGTATGATGGCCAATGGGTAATTCACAGGACAATAATGGTTACTTGGTCCAGAGAGTTAGGTGGCAAAAAAAAGTCTGGATTCTGGATATATTTGGAAGGTACAGCCAACTTGACTTTTTGTTGTGATTCACCTCAATCTCATATCTCACTTCCTGTTTTCATGTAATGCTTTGTGCAAATGTGATAACCTCAGAGGGTTCCCCAAACACTCCATCTGAAACTGCCTTCTTATGACCTGTCACTCTCCCTCTCATCCTGCTTTGTTTTTCCCTTGTAGTCTCATCTACCAAAATGATATTATATATGGATTTGTTGGCCTGTTAATTATTTGTCCCTCCAAATAAAATGCTTTTTTTTATGATAGCACAGGTTGGTCTTTGTTGTTACTATATCCCTGGAGCACTGGCTCATAGCTGATGCACGTATTTGTTAAATGAGTACGGGAACTGATTCAATCGATCTTATTGGGGCCACAAATCTTGTTCCTAACATATCAAACAATAAATACAGGGCCCTTCTCTTCAGCATATTTTTTTGTGGTGGGGAGGTGGGGATCATCTCGGTGATGAAAGAAAGAACTGGCATGACCTGAAACCTGGCCCCACTTTGCTCTCTGTCTAGGGTCAAAGTCTCACCAACAGGCTCCCACTCTGCATATTTCTCACTTATTCTCTTTGCCTCATCCATTTTATTCAGTATTCAATAGGTTTCCAATTTCAATCTGTGACCATTGGAAACCACGTTGTAGTACTTTTACATAGATCTTTTCATTGTCAGCCAAGTGTATTTGCCACTATCATTGGTGCTAAGGAATATTGAAACAAGCCACTTTAATCTGGTCCAATGGATCCCAGCATTCTGGATACTGTGATTTTGATGGAAGAGACTTCCTGACTTGTGAAGGATACATTCTGACATTCAATAGGACCAAGGTCATTAGCCTTACTAGCAACAGCTTTATCTGGAGTCAGGAAAAGACACTCTGAGAGGTCAGACAAACTAGGTTTTGCCCCCAACTGGGAAACCAACCACTGAGTCCTCTTCTTTGTCACCTCATTAGCCTCAGTGAAAAGCATCCTTTTCTGAGAATTAGTGATGCTGCATGAACTGATGAGCTGAGAACCACAGGAATGCCATCAAAAGGGAGGAGCTGGGGAAGAAATGGCCACTTTTGTAAGGTTAATTTTACTCCTGATGACAGTGAGTAATTTCCTGCTTTCTATTATGCTCCTGCATACCTAACCTCCTTGCAGTCTACATACATCAGAAGTGAGAACATTTATGGAATATTTACTAGATGTCAGATACTGACATCATTTCCATTATTTTTTTCATCCTATAAAACTCATAGAGTAAGGCACCTTTATTGTCCTGATTCCACACATAAGGGAAGTAACAGATCAGTAATAGACCATTACTATCTAAAATACCAGCATTTTGACAACTATTCTAGAATATCTTCACCTTAATTATTCTCATAAACTAGTCTGACAGTTTCAGCCTTCATTCTGGTGCAATGTCACCCTCACACCCCCACCCGCATCCCCAGACAATGTCAGGCCAAATCTCTAAAATTCAATCACCTCATTGCCCATCTATTCCTCAAGAAGGAATATTTTGACTTTTGACTGTAAATCTTCAATAACAGCAGGTTTCCAAGACCCTTAAGATATTTTCAATGAAAAATAAAGTGTTTCCCCTCTTAACAGCTTTATACTGTATAATCCAGTGTTAACTGTAAGCAGTATGTCATAGAGCAGACTTCTAGAACTTGTTGATCTTGTCTAACTGAAACTTTATACATGTTGAACAACAATTCCCCATTCTCCCTTATCATTCTTACCACAATAATTTTAAAGTCGGGGAAGGGGGTACAGGAGGAAACTCTTGCAGGCAATGGATATGTTTTTAACCTTGATAGTGGCAATGGCGTCAGAGGTGTACACATATGCCTGAATTCATACATTAAATATGAGGAGATTTTTGTGTATCAATTACACTTCAATAAACCTATTAAAAAAAAAGACATTAAAACCATTAATTTTTTAAAAAACAAAAATATTTCACTTTGACTAAAAGGGAGGTGATCCGGCAAGAGGGGTCACGTGACCCCCGTGGTGAAAGGCGCAGAGCTTCCGGGGTGCGGGGCAGCACGCGGCTGTTGCTGCCGCTGCTGTTGTCAATACTCAGCCTGTCACCCGCATCTTCCTGATGTTTTCTGAACAGCCTCATTCTAGGTGTGCTTGATTTTGCACACCAGAGCAGTCAAAGCCAAAGGCAGTGTTTAAAGGAACCATTTTGTTACATATTGCTTTCTTTTATTAATTAAGAAAGGCAATATAAGATTTTTTTAAATGCACTGCAAACCACCCATCATTCAACCACTCTTACAAAACAATTTTCCTCTTTCCTCTTTCAGATATTTTTTGTGGTTTTGATTGCAGCAAATTCAAGAATTTTTTATCCTTTATTTTACTGAATATTCCATTATAAACTTGTTTTTCAGTTATCAGAGTCTTCAAAATACTGTCTTCGTGGTTATATAAAATGGCATCATGCAAGGGCAATACAGTTGTTAAACAACTCTCCTAATGTGGGGTAGTTAAGCTGATTTCTTTTGTTAAATTTTTGCTTATAATTATAGTTTATACAACAGAGTGCCGGCGACATGCCAGACATTTTCTAAGTGCTCCACATTTAACTCATTTGATCCTCACAACAACCCACAATTTAGGCTGCCACACTATGACGCCTGAAGAAACTGAGGCACAAGAAAGTCACATCACTGGCCCAAGGTCACCGGATAGTTGAGTGGGAGGCTACAAGGGCATCTGGCTTCTCAGTGCATATACTGGACTGCTATGCTTCTCTCCATTGCAACAAACCTATCTGTACAAATGTGGAGTCTTTCCCTGGCAAATAGTTCCTTAGAATAAATGCACAGGGTCAGAAATTATTGGGTCAAGACACATGAATACTTTTATGGCCCTTACTAAATATGTCTGCAATGCCATTCAAAAGAGTTCTTTCCACTTCAAACTCCACCAGCAATGAATAATTGTGCCAGCAGGACCATGCACTGGCCAGCTTCAAGTTCTATTACCATAAATTTTCATTTTGCTTCTTTAATAGCTGCAAAATGATTTCTACAGGCTTTGTACATTAGCGATTTTTGGAATACTATAAATGATGTGCACTTTTCAATCATTTCTCTGTTAATTGCATATGTACTTTTGTTTGTTTGTTCTCTACACACTAAACTACAGTGTTCTTAAGAGTGCTTATGCATTTGAAAAATAAGCTCTTTATACTCTTTATCTTTTTCCCTTAACCTGTCAGATTTGATATAGACATTTTCTAAACAGGTAGTCCTAGTCCTTTTGTTCCCTCAATTTTATTATGTTCCATTTTACAGAGATGTGTTGTGGGGGGTGGTTGGTCCTTTATTTGTTTTTAGCATCTAGGCAGCTATCAGGTTCTGCTGCTTTACTGATTCCAAGATCTGGTAACACAGAAACTTAGCAGCAAAGTGGCTTTTGACATTCAAGGTGCTTCTTAGAAAAATAGGGATAATACTGTATGTGCCATATAGTAATTAACATTTAAGAAATGAATTCAAGTCCCTGAAATCATCAACATAGATCCATCTTATTTTCTATTACTGTGAATAGAATTTGTTTAACTTCACTTCTTCTTACCGATGGTAGTTAGAGTACTAAAAAAAGAAACTACTGGTTTGTGAATCCTTTATAATGCCACTCTTATATTTTGAAGTATGAAAATAATAGTTGCTAAATTGATTATTTTAGATTTTCTAGGTACTCATGTGACCAGCAAATAATGTTTATTTTATTTTATTTCAATATTTATGTCCCTTTTTATGTGTTAGTATAAGAGTCTTCAACATACTAGTAGCATCCAAGGACAGAGAAGTTTACTTTCCAGAGTACAGGAGCTGTGGGATGGTATTCTGAGATATCATCTCCCCAGTTATTTGTACCCCTTGCACTTCCGAAACCCTTTCAGTCAGCAGCGGCATTGCTTTCTAGAGCAAATCAGCATGCCATAAAAGCAGTTCAGAGGCTTCTGGATTTCAAGAGCCTGAGTTTTGCAGATCTCAGGCTTCCATGTTTACACCATAAACAAGATGTTTGGATCATTGTCAAAGAGATCCTAAAACTAGATAGAGATTCTCCAGTCAGGAGGGAAAAAAGAAGCAAGCCTGGCCCTAAGTAGGTGGCTGAGCCTTGGAGAGAAAAAATGATACAATAGAAACCTAAGACTAGGTGGCAAAATCCAAGAGCAAATTACTGAGTAGGGATGAGGGGACTCACAGTTGCCTTCAGTTTCTCTGATTAGGGCCAATTATTCCTTCTCCCGGACTCTGGATAGTCAGATTCCTATTGGTACTGGCCTACATGTTCCAGGGTACCCTTCTGCAGCCTCAGGTCTTATGGTGGAGAATTTCCTCTTCATACCAGAACTTTGGCATAGGATAAGGCAGAGGGAGAAGAATCAAGAGCACAAGAGGTAAGGTCTCTAGTCTCCAGGAGGGTGAGGAGATAAGTTTTGGTGACTCAGAGGCAGCGATAGAGGTCTTCAGTGCAAGGGGCATGGTGGGGGGTGGGGTGGGAGTTCTCAGCTTCATCTCTGTACTTCTCTTCCAAACCCTTGACCTACCACCAGCATCGGCAAAAAAGCTCTATAGTATTCCGCAAAGATAGTCCCAAAAAAGAATGTTATAGTGTGTTTAGAGTGGATTTTTAGTCTCTCCTCAAGTGATTTTGCAGAGAAGGCAATGGCACCCCACTCCAGTACTCTTGCCTGGAAAATCCCATGGGCAGCAGAGCCTGGTGGGCTGCAGTCCATGGGGTCGCTAAGAGTCAGACACGAATGAGCGATTTCCCTTTCACTTTTCACTTTCATGCATTGGAGAAGGAAGTGGCAACCTGCTCCAGTATTCTTGCCTGGAGAATTCCAGGGATGAGGGAGCCTGGTTGGCTTCCATCTGTGGCATCGCACAGAGTCAGACACGACTGAAGCGACTTAGCAGCAGCAGCAAGTGATTTTGGGAAGACAATATTCACTGGAATTATTGTCCTCAGTATTTAAAAATTCTAACCACAATTGAACAGGGTTAGTTTCTAGGAGGAGGTGAAGAAGAGTGATCTCTCTGAGTGATCAGCCACACACAGGAAGTATCTGGGTGCAACCTGCTGTCAGTAGCCAAATCACTAGGTCTACACACCATAAGCTCCGGGGTATGCAGAGGCATAGTTATAAGAGGGTGGGGGGACCTCACTGTGCAAATTGGGAGAAGCATATGCCATCATCAGGACTTCTCCCACAACAGTCCCCAAGCAATCTCCTTTTACTATCTGAAGTGTTCATGGGAATGCAGGTGGTGAGGGATTAAATGGTGAATCACTTTATTTATTAACTCAGGGCCCTTGCCAAGGGCTGGAATAGCTCCCTGTCTCCCTGGGCCTCAGAGATGCCTATGGGTCTGAGCTGTGGGTATGCCTGTGGTATGGGGTTTGTTCTGCCTTCATTGTATGCTGAATCTCCAACAATCCCTGTGTCCTGGGTGATTACTATTCATTTATTCTGGCTGTGAAACAACAGACTGAGGCAGTGGAGTGAATGCGAGTACAGTGGTGTATTAATGCCAGGGCTGGGATATTTCTGTCATGAGGAATCCAGCTCTACCGGAAAGCTTGCAGTCAAGTATTTGATGACAATTAGATGATTCATTTGTAAGATTTCCGAGGTGCATGAGTCCTCTTCATTAGTGAATTTGCTTTTGTTCTAGGCAAGTGGTAATGACGAGTTCTGTTTGGAATGCCCAAAAGGCAGCACTCCAATCTCAGCCTATTCTCTCTTCTGACTTCTTTTTACATTTTACTGTTATATTTTTCTTCACTATTTGTATAAATTCTCCCCCCAAAAAATGCACTGGTAAAGAGAAGAAAATTCTCAGCACCCTCTTATGTCCCCAAGGCTACTGTCTCTCATTTCTCTGAGCCCTCACTTCAGTCTGTATGCCTTCCATGTCTGATCCACCTGAGCACTCCTGGATCGCCTGCAAGACTCAGGTCAAGAGTCATTCATTTGCCTGTGAGACCACCACTGATTCTGTCCAGATGTCCAGGCCCTCTACTGTGAAAACCTCCTGTAACATCTGTAAATTCCACCATCATAACCTTTATAAAATAAGAATGTCATTGTTTCAAATGTACGAACACCTTCCCTACTAGAAGTCACAGGGGGACAAATTAAAGATGATTTACCCTCGTTTGCACACACTGTAAGCAGAAGTGTTTGTTCAATCAAAACACTGTTATATGCCAAAATATGTGTGTCAGAATCAGAACGACCTGTCTGATTTTGGCCAGTCACCTAACTCTCTCCATCCAAATTATCTCATAGACCTTCCAATTTTGAAGTTAATATGTTCTGAAATAATTATCCTAGTTACCCGTTGTGTAAAATATTTGGAACTTAAGATATTGTCCAGCTGAAACTTGGCATCTAACAACTAAATTGTGAAGCATGGAAAATGATGCCGAGGCGTGCAGCCAGGAAGGGTCATACTCTCCTCCTGAGGGGTTGTGCCTTGGAAACAGGGCAGAGATGCCTGTGTGCAAATATTTTCAAACACCAAAAAAGATTATTACAACTGATAACAGGGTCTAGCAAAATATTTTAAAAACCTTTCTGGTCATAGCCCTGACACTTTACTCTCATAAAGCCACATACCCTTATTACCCACGGTGTACTCATATTCTTAGCCCATTCTCTTCTCTTCTATTTAATGATTTAAAGAAATATTGGTCGTAAACCCAAATAAAGGTTATAGTTGAGGTGCACCAATGCAAATTTCCTGATTTTGATAATGTACCATGGTTATACTAGCAATTATCTTTGGGGGTACCTGAGTGAAGGGTACACAAGGATTCTCTGTAATACTTTTTACAATGCAGTATTTGTCTTAAAAGAGTTTTTGAAAACAGCTTAAAAACATACAGTCTGTGAACCAACACAACTACAACCAATTGATCTTTGACAAAGAAAGCAAGAATATACATGGGAAAAAAGCAATCTCTTCAGCAAATGGTGTTGAGAAAGTTGGACAGCCACAAGTAAATCAATGTAGTTAAAATACACTCTCTTAATACATAAAAATAATTCAAAATGGCTTAAAGTGTTAAACATAAGACACGACCCTGTAAAACTCCTAGAAGGAATCATAGACAAAACATTCTCTGACATAAATTGTACCCATGCTTTCTTAGTATTCCAAGGCAATAGAAATGAAAGTAAAAGTAAATGGGACCTAATCAAACTTATAAACCATAAACAAAACAAAATACAACCTACAGAACGGGACAAAATATTTTCAAATGAGGCAACTGACAAGGGCTTAATTTTCAGAACATATAAACAGCTCATACAATTCAACAAAAAGACAAACAACCAAATCAAAAAATGGGCAGAAGACTTAAATGGGCATTTCTCCAAAGAAGAAATATAGATGGCCAACAAGTAAATGAAAAGATGCTCAACATCACTAATTACTAGGGAAATGCAAGTCAAAATTCAATTTAAACTTTGGCATAGATTGTATAATATTATACAGTTTAATATAATTCGTTTGTTTTTAATTACAATATTTCATAGTTAAAAAAAAAAAAAACTACAGTGAGATACAACACCACACCAGTCAGAATGGTCATAATTAAAAGTCTACAAACAACACATGCTGGGTATGGAGAAAAGGGTGCCCTCCTACACTGTTGGTGGGAATGTAGGCTGGTGCATTAACTCTGTTGGTGGGAATGTAAGCTGGTGCATCTGCTGTGGAAAACAGTATGGAGTTCTTCAGAAAACTAAAAACAGAATTACCTTATGATTCAGCTATCCCTCTTGTGGGCATATATCCAGACAAAACTATAATTGAAAAAGATAAATCCATGCCTATGTTTAGAGCAGCACTAGTCACAATAGCCAAGACAAGGATACAAGCTAAATGTCCACTGGCAGATGAATGGATAAAGAAGATGTGTACATATATACAATGGAATACTACTCTGCCATAAAAAAGAATGAAATAATGCCATTTGTAACAACATGGATGCAACTAGATACTACTGTACTAAGTGAAGTAAATCAGAAAGAGAAAGACAAATACCACGGACATCACTTATATGTGGAATCTAAAATATAACACAAATAAACCTATGTATGAAACAGAAACAGGGTCATATAAAATGGACTGGTGGTTGCCAAGGGGGAGTGGGTCGGAGGGGGAGGAAGTGGGACGTAGTAGATGTAAGGTTTTATATATATAATGCATAAACAACAAGGTCTTATTATATAGCACAGAGTACTACTATATTCAATATCCTATGATAAAAATAATGGAAAATAATTTCTAAAAGAATGTGTGTGCATATATGTGCATAGCTGAATCTCTTTGCTGTACAACAGGAATTAACACAACATTGTATATCAATCATACTTCAATAAAAAATTTGATTAAAAAACACAAATAATTGACTTTACCCTGAAATGTGGAGTCAATTGGTTTATAATCAAATTGAATATATTTTTCCAGAATATTTTTTTAGAATGTTAAGCAGAAATCTGAGAATTTTACAGTGGAATTATCCATAAAGTAGAAAAATTGAATTATGAAAGTACTATGGCAATGTACTAAAAGTGAAACAATTTCAGACATTAAAAAAAGCTTATGGTTACCAAAGGGGAAAGGTAAGGATGGAGGAGAGGGGACAGATTAATTAGGAGCTTAAAATTAATAGATACATACTACTATATATAAATATATATATATTATATATTTGTTTATTTATAAATATATATATTTATTTATATATTATATATTTATATATAGTAAACTAACACAACATTGTAAATCTACTATAATTTAATAAAAAGTTTTCTTTAAATATATAGGCTGTGAAAGCCAATTTGGCTTTATGATCAACCAACTTCCATATGAGATTGTTAGCACTGGTCCTGCAAAGTAACTTTACATAAGACAATGTACATATTCCATGTATCTAGGACTAACTAGTTTCATGAAATTGCATAAACAATAAAAGTACAGGGAATGACATTATAAATACCATAGAAAGAGAAATGTGGAAAATTATATGGGAAAAAACTATAAAATATTGCACACATTTTGAAATATTCTTGGGATAGAGAAGCATAATATACACTACATGATTTTAAATTATATACGATTAATTCATGAATTTAATTTTATTCTTATCATAAACCTGACTAGTTCTGAGGGTAACTTGATGAAATAATTCCAAAGTTCACCAAGGCAAATTAAACAAAGATGGAGTTCTCTAAATAGGGAGTAATGACTCAGAAGAGGCAGTGGTATGTTGGAGCCACAGGTATCAGTTCAGCAGACCATATTGTTAAATTTGTGATCTGATTGATGTCATACTGTAGCTTAGAATCAATGAGAAAGCTAATTCCTCAAGGGTGGCTATTTACAAAGAAAATTACAGAAAACCACCTACCACTGAATATAAGAGAAACTTTGGAGTAACAAAAAAGTAACATACTAAATGTCACAATAGCCTTAAAATGTATAATAAAAATTAACATAATCAATTTTAATCAAGTATTTGGCTCTGGGAGAATGTTTTAAATTTCAAATTAATGAAAGAAATAGCAAAGGAAAAATATAGATGTCCTGCTTAAAAGCTTACAAGTTCTAT
This sequence comes from Bos mutus, assembly GCF_027580195.1. NCBI lineage: Eukaryota > Metazoa > Chordata > Mammalia > Artiodactyla > Bovidae > Bos > Bos mutus. Next base: position 4,196,439 of record NC_091644.1, on the reverse strand, counting down.
ATCTAACTTTATTTTGGGTATTAATAAAACTCCTCCCTATATCCACAATTAAAAAGTAAATTTAGGGGGAAAAACTGTAACAAATAGCAGAGAAGAGTTTAATAATCCTAACATATTAATTGTTTATTCAAGAGTAAGTAGAAACACTAAAACTCCAGTAGATGGGGAAAAGTCATAATCTCAGTAGTCACAAGAAGCTAACAAAATGCAGATAAGAAGTGTGAACTCATGGAGCCAGGATAACCTTCAAAATGTACATATTTTACCCCTTTAAAATGTACCAATGGAAATAATGAGGCTCCACATTTCTGGTGGCAGGAACATTGCTTTTTTTTCTTCATCATCATCTCCTTCTGTTTGTTCACCCCAAAGACATCAAATCCTCTGCACCTTCCCTGGTCAGTTCCTAACATCTATCACACCTGCGGCTCCACAAGGATGTTCTACTGATCAAAAGCTGTGCTTTTTCTTCCCCAACCTCCTTATCTCTTCAGAACACTCTTCAGCAATCCATTTCCATCCACAAAATCCTCAGATACATGCTGGTTTTCCTATAACAACCCCTCCTCCAAGGTCTTTAATGAACAGTCTAGAATCTCCTTGCCACTGTTCAGCAGTCCTCAGGGACCTTTGTCTTGTCTCCATCATGACATTCAATCCACTGACCTCTCCACCTTCTCCACCTGTTCCTTTACCTCTCTACCTTCCTCCACATTCAACTTAGATTCCTTAGTCCATCATTCTCCTTAAAAACCTCTAAACTCCTAAACTTCTCTTTCCTTCCAACAAGACCCTGGGTAAAACTTCTCTCTGTATCTGCAACCACTTTATCTCAAGCGATCATGGTCCCTCCATTGACAAAACTCAAGAGTCTTCCCTCTTTCCTCTCTCCAAACTCAGTCATGTCTGACTCTGTGTGACCCCATGGGCTGTAGCCCACCAGGCTCTGCTGTCCATGGGATTCTCCAGGCAAGAATACTGGAGTGAATTGCCATGCCCTTCTCCAGGGGATCATCCTGATCCACAGATCAAACCCAGATCTCCTGCATTGCAGGCAGATTCTTTTTCCTTTGAACTACCCAGGAAGCCATCTCTCCAAACCATTCTCTACATGCTATGCTAAGTCACTTCAGTCGTTTCCGACTCTGTGCGACCCCATAGACGGCAGCCCACCAGGCTCCCCCGTCCCTGGGATTCTCAGGCAAGAACACTGGTCTCCTTAAAACACTAATGTGAAAATGTTACTTCCCTGCTAAAAATTAAGCCACCTTGTTCCCACAATTCTTAGAATAAGGCCTTAGCCATCATTTCCTGTTCATCCCAGGCTAGTTCCTGGCTGCCTCTCAACTCTCACGGCCCCAGCACAACAGAAGTCTTCTTGCATGTCTCAGCAAGCCATGCTCCCTCTCCTCTCACATCTGATTCCCTCTGCCTGGAATGTCCTTCCCTGCACCTGCCCTTTGCCTGGGTGCTCTTACTTATCTTTGTGTATCAGATGAAGCATTACTCTTTTAGAAAAGCCTTCCTAACTACTCCAGACTACATCAGTTTTCCTCCTTAACCTCTCACAGCATCATTTACTTCTCCTCTACAGCACACATCATACACACGCTTAAGTAACAGAGTTATAGCTTGCTTCCTGCATACATTTGTCCCAGAGTATAAATTCTATGAGAAATGAGGACTCTGTCATGTCCTCACTTTTTCTCAGGACCTAGGACACTGGCTGGCACATAGTAGGCTCCTTAAAATATGAATCCCATGAATCAACATATTCTCATCTATAAAATACAAAAATAAACTTAAGAATTTCAAATGTTGACAAGGGTACAGTGAAATATGCCCAACTGCACACAGCTCTTGGGAATATAACTTGTCACAACCCTTTTAGAAAATAATTTTACATGATGTATTTGAGCTGGTAATTTTGCTTCAAAGAAATAAGCTTAAGCACATGCACAAAAGCTTATGCACAGATGTCTTGTCTCATTATTTGTAATACTGAAAAATTATGAACAACATAAATATCCAACGATAGTTAAGCAAATTAAGGTTTGGCATCTAAGTAGAACGTTATTTCACTATTTTTAATTATGTCTACAAAGAATTTGCAATAACTTTGGGCAATGTTTATGTTTTAATGCTTCTGAACAAGCAGTATACAAAATTATATTGACAGCATAAAGCCAATGTGTAAGAAAGCACATATAGAAAAAAAGATTAAAACTACAAAGAAATAATAAGAGCCATTATAAGAACAACAATGATAATAATGCTAACAGCTAACACTTACTGGGCATTTGCTGCATGACAAACATTGTTATGTTTTACATATACTGATCCATTCAAGGCTCACAACACGTTATTATTTCAATTAGGTTACAATTATTCCCATTTTTAAGAGGAGGAAACGAAGACTCAGAAAGGTTAAGTGACTTCCCTAGGATTACCCAGGATGTCCAGTGACAGTGTCTTCACACTTTAAAATAATAAAAATATTTCAAAATAATAATCATACCATTTCTTGGGGATATGATTATTTTACATGTGATTCTTTCTGTGTTTCCCCATTTCCTGTAATGAACATCCATAACTTTGGTAAAGAGAAAGAAAAGTTTCATCAAAAAAAAAAAAAAAAAAAACCTCTATTATATAATGTAAATTTATCAAATTCTTATTAACTATAGGACTAAGAAAAGGTTCTTTTATTTGGCACAATTTGTATGCCAAAGTAATTCTTGAAGCAGAAGTGTGAATTATGAAAGTATAAATATTTCATAAGAGGTGGGAGGGGGGTTCAGGATTGGGAACACATGTACACCCGTGGCAGATTCATGTTGATGTATGGCAAAACCAATACAATATTGTAAAGTAATTATCCTCTAATTAAAATAAATTAATTAAAAAAAATTTCATAAACTTTCCAGCAGATATTATCAGAAGTATCAAGGCCACATGGGTGCTTTAGAAGCTTAAGCCATGAGCATCATCTTGGAAGTTCTTTCCTAAACAGATCCCCACTCTCATCCAGTTAGTTAAGCAGCCACATTTGCCAATGAATAATGCATTGATGGGGTAAGACAGGGATCACACATTTTTTATTAAACCATTCTCATGAAGGTATAGGATAATATAGAATCTGAAACAACAGCACTTGTTCATAAATTCAGATGTTTTATATATATTAATATATTAACATGTAATTACATATTAATATAAAATCTGAATGTATAATAATATATACAATATACATAAATATATATGCATGTGTGTAAAATACATCCTCTGGTTAGCACTCCATGGCACTGAAGATCCATTCAGAATATCTGTGACATCTACACCCAGCTCAATTTGAGGACACAGGTGTGTGGACTTCTTCACTCAAGTATGGACTACCCTTCCAGCTGACCTCTTTCTAATATGCTTCCAGCAGAGTTTTAATAGTGTGAGAATAAAATCCACCTATTTATCTGTCTTTTTAAAAATCAGATTTAAGTCAATGGAAAGAAATGATTTCATATAGGTATGTCTACGTGTGTGTGTGTCTGTGGTGTGTGTGTGCACATCCTAGATGTGTGTGGTATATCCTAGAATAATGTCAGGGCATATCCAACCAGGAATCCTATGTGTGGGAGCCCCTCAGACTCCTAGAGAGCTTGAGATATATGATGATTACAAGACCCTGAGCGATACTAAAGTGGAGGTAAGATACTGAGTTCCACAAAGTAGCTGCTCTTCAGCTCTCTGTTGACTCAGCCCCTCTTACACTTATACTCAAAACCTAGTGAGCAGAGGCTATATTTGAAATGAGTAAAAATAAAGGATAAGTGCTAAAGAATTGATGCTTCTGAATTGTGGTGCTGGAGAAGACTCATAAGAGTCTCTTGGTCAGTAAGGAGATCAAACCAGTCAATCCTAAAGGAAATCAACCCTGAATATTCATTGGAAGGACTAATGCTGAAGCTCAAGCTCCAATACTTTGGCTACCTGATGTGAAGAGCAAACTCATTGGAAAAGACCCTGATGCTGGGAAAGATTGAAGGCAATCAGAGAAGGGGGTGACAGAGGATGAGATGGTTGGATAGCATCACCCACTCAATGGACATGAATTTGAATAAAATTTGGGAGATGGCCGAGGACAGGGAAGTCTGGCATGCTGCAGTACACGGGGTCACAAAGAGTCAGACATGACTAAGCAACGGAACAACAACAATAGCAACAAAAATCATTTTAAAAGTGCAAATCTCTTTCAGATATTGGGAAAAGAATCACAGTACTCCTAGCCTGCTCCGTACAAGGGTTGAGTATATTTGTCCCAGTTAAGAAAAGTGATGGTTGGAAATGAATCCAAGATTGAATTGAGGCTCCCTACTTGGAGTACTCAGAGGTATCATCAAATAAATCTCCCTAGGGGTTTGTGGGACTCATGGGCCAAAGACCAAATGAGGGAAGTTGTAAATATCAAGAACCATTGTAGAACCAAGAAGGGTGAGCTTCAAGGACATGTGAACCACTTCCTAGATAACTACTGTTCGATTTGGGTAAAGTTTAGGAGAGAGGGCTGAGGTAAGCATTTTGATTATTCTTCATTCCAAAGCAGCTTGATAATTGTCATCTATTGTATCTATGAGCTGGTAGCAACAGTACTATATGGACTTTATTGAATAATGACAGCAAAAATAACTGCATAATAACCTAGGATAAAGGAATTAATACAAAGTGGTAAGAGACAAATAGTCACAGTGGCAACTATACATTCATTAGCAAGGTACTTAATGATGAAAGAAATACACTAAGCTAAAACAAAATGAAAATAAATAACAATTTAACAGACAGAGAAATAAACACTTCCTAATTGGCTAAACATTTTAGACTAAAACGAAGATCAAAAGCATGTCACGATCATTTAAAAGAAATCAAAGTTTTCAGGGTAATATCAAATGTCATGCAGTTGCCCTCCCAAAGTGGTAAGATGCTCTCAGAGGAGAGAGAGGAGGAGAACAGAGAACCAAAGGGCTTCTTGCTCTTCTACACTTGGCACAAGAGAGCTCTCTGGAAGATGCTCAGCCATCAGTGAATAGAAAGCACCTTGAGCCTCAAAGCCTCTCTGAACTTGAGTGCCTATGGAGATGTTAATGATACCTAAATCATAAGATTGGTGTTGAATTTAACAGAAATGCAAACCCTTACCCAATCCCAATATTAGTTCTCATGCTTTTCTTTGTTAAGCACCAGTATGTCACTAATACTTTTAAAGTGAGCTCACATTGTAAAAGTTCACCAAATTGAGAACCATACACTTTGACCAACTATCCCCTAAAATTCTGCTTTGCTGCTGCTGCTGCTTCTAAGGCGCTTCAGTCATGTCCGACTCTGTGCAACCCCACAGATGCCAGCCCACCAGGTTCCCCTGTCCCTGGGATTCTCCAGGCAAGAACACCGGAGTGGGTTGCCATTTCCTTATCCAATGCATGAAAGTGAAAAGTGAAAGGGAAGTCGCTCAGTCGTGTCCAACTCTTCGCGACCCCATGGACTGCAGCCTACCAGGCTCCTCCGTCCATGGGATTTTCCAGGCAAGAGTACTGGAATGGGGTTCCATTGCCTTCTCTGAAAATTCTGCTATAGCTTTACCTTTTTCAGAATGCCACATTAATGGATTCATACAGTATGTAACCTTTCCACTTATCAATATGCACTTAAGATCCACCCATGTTTTTGCATGGCAAGACAGTTTATTCTATTTATCAGTGAATAAACTCCATTGTATGCATATGCCACTCCAGTTTCAGTCCCAAACCATGACAACAACATCTTCCATCCCTGCCTTCACCACCACCACTAAAGATATTTGGAACATTTTGGTTTATTCACTCCAGGGATCATACTACTATGGTACCTATCTTCTGACCGTACTTGGCCACTACTACTGGGCACAGATGTAGCTATTGGAAGAATGACCCTGAACATCAGTAAGCCAAGGTCACAGCAACTGCACACTCCCACAGTCTGTCCTTCACAGACACAGAGTCCCTTACTTCCACTTAATGGAAACTTGTTGGTTAAAATTAGAGAAATTTTCCAACATAATAACAAGAATGATTTCAGCTCCCCTCTCCAGTCTATGGGCTTCCCAGGTGGCGCTAGTGGTAAAGAATTTGCTTGCGAATGCTGGAGAAGTAAGAGACACAGGTCTGATCCCTAGGTTGGGAAGCTCCCTTGAAAGAGGGCATGGCAACCCAGTCCAGTATTCTTGCCTGGAGAATCCCATGGACAGAGGAGCCTGGTGGGCCACAGTCCATAGGGTCACAAAGAGTCAGACATGACTGAAGCCACTTAGCATGCACACGCACACATTCCAGGCTATAGCATAATTCAAAATTCCACAAGCATACAGAGAGATGATCAGGACACAACATCCTGGGTAACTTCTCACTTCAGTGGGAAAATCTCAGAGTTCAACTGCAGTGAATACAGCCCAACCTCCAGCAAAGCATGAAAAGTCCTGTAGTTGTCCTCTTTTCTATGTACTGAACATCTCTGCTCTTTCATGAAGTTCTCTTGCATATGTGTCTGTTTGGATTGCCATGGTTTCAAGTCCAGTCCCAGCTGTACCTGGCTAAGGTACCTATCACCATCTGACTAGTTGTGCTACCTTTCTCAGTCCCCAATGTGTACTTGTAGTAGACACCACCTGATGTGCTTGCCCAGCTGCCAGAATTTGAATGTGCCCCATGATCTACAGACACAGGCAACAGCAGTCATGTTTAGAATCCATCTATTGTTGATTAGGATAAGGGAAGACTTCAGGCCCCCCAAAAAACTAAACACATATTCTTTCTGGAGAACTCTGGAATGTAAATTAAGATCAACAATCGAGAGCTCACACTGAATGACGTCCAACAAAATACTCTAGACTAGGATTGTTTTTCAAACTGTGGAATATAACTGATTACTAGATCATGGGAAAATTAGTGAGTGATGACTACAACTTTTAACAACAATTTAAATAGAATAAAGTAAATGATATGAGAAAATGCTATACTACCTTTGCACATAGTAAAAATACTCTTTCACAAAATCTTTGTTTTAGTTGTATATGCATGCCTTCTAGGGAAAACATAAAATGCAGTTCTTACTGTGGGTCATGTTTCAAAAGGATAGAAAGACCCTGTTTGATAGGAAATGTCCACAAAATCTGGGTGCCCCTTGTCGTTCAATAGTCTTTTTGTGTAAGGATAAGAGGAGACAATTAAGCTTGCTTGGATTAGTATTATTATTTTGGTGGGCACTGGGAGAGGGAAAGGAATGGAATAGTTTGCTCTCTGTAGGAGTGAGGGAGGAACAGGGAAGAAAGGGCCTCCTATCCCAGGGTCCTGTGTGCTTGTTGAGCTACTTTATGGGCATCCTGGATTCGACCCCTGATGAGAACTAGCTGGGACTGAATTCCTATTGGTAGAATTGTCTAAGATAGAAAACAAGTTCTAGGCTCTAAAATGGCATGCAAATGGACCTTGGAATGGAACCTGTTTGTAAGTGGAGGTTATAATAATAATGATTTAAAAAAAAAAAAAAAAAAGCTTGCTTGGGTTCTGTTATGAACCATATAGCTTTAGCTAATACACTAGAAGCAAGATTCTGTTTGGCTGAACTCCAGTGCAGAGATCACCCCTGAACCAAGCACCACTGGTGTATAATGAGATCACATAACCTGTAGGGCTGCCCCCTCCTAGTCATGAGTAAGGAGAGTTCTCCAAGGAGGATGTAAGGATGAACAGGTAATACCAGAGGTTCCATTGAATTCCTTTCTAACCAAAAGAAATAATCACTTGATGATGTGAAAGTGGCTAAAAGTTAGAAGACAAGGATCAGGTTCTCCTGAAATACGTAAACCTTAGGACATGTCTCTCTGAATCTCCCTGGATTCCTTCTCTAAGGACCTGCCCTTTCATTCTGTTTAATGTAAAATGGAATTCTTTTCACATCCAGGGCTAGCATGGATATCAGAGTGGGAATATTTAGTGAAGGTCTGGAATTGACACCAGTTGGGATTATGTCAATCATACTCTCTCTGTGGAAACAGCCTGTAAATACAGAGGTAGGATCCCCGTGTTTTCAACCATGCAAGATATATAACCCTGACTTCATGGTCATAATTAAGTGGTCCATGGATGAGCCATTGACCATTAGTAGTTATTGGTCAAAATGTTCAAACTGAAACTGACAGATACAGGTCACTAAAGAATGGCAGGTAATTGGGTGATAGTAAGAAACTGAATTTCTAATGATTGGGAAGAAGCCAGTTTGTAGTAGGAGAAAATAAAGAAATAAGTGAAGGAACAAGGAGAGAACCCTGGCAACATGCAAGTCTCTGGTTCCAGTTGACCTGGGGACCAGTTGTACCCTACCCTTTCCCACAATTATAAAAACAGTACCCTGCTGATCCCTCAATAAATGCCAGTTTATATTTAAGACTTGAGTAGTCACCCTATGCCTACAGAATACAATTACTTTAAGGAACAAACTGGGACCAAAGAAAGAAGCTTTCATACAAAATGGCATTTTCTTAGGAGATTTCCATTTTCCAAAGAGGATTTTGCTGGAGAAGCTCAATAAGAAAGCTAATTCAAATTGCATCTCTGTCACTTTAAGACCAAAACTATTCTGTCATAATGAACTTTCCAATGCCTTTCTAAGAACAAATCTGTACAAATGCTCGGAGAATTTCAGCAAACCAAGATATTGAAAGAATTGCAGTAAGTGTCATGGAGTATGTTGGGCTCCTACCATGCCCACTTTAGAAATACGAAAACTGATGTCCTAAGAAGGCATTTTGAAGGCACTCAGATGCTCAATGGCTGAAATCAGAGTAGAATGCAGGTCTGTTTGAAGCTCGAGCTTAGATTTTTTTTTCTCCAAAATCACTTCTACAGCCTGCTGACAGGATAGCCTCATCGAGGACAGCTCCTGGGTTCTCCATGCAGAGCTTGCAGTGTCGCTTAACGGAAGAGGTAAAGTAAAGCTGGCTCACTCACAGAATCTTCCAGAAGAAGACAGCTTTTATTACCTCTCAGTCTTGACTAGGTCCCAGGCTACTGGAGGCTACAATGCCTCCAGTTTAGAACCATTGGTGTGAAGAGGTGTTTAATTTATCTTGTGAATCAGGGGAGCATGCTGAACAAACCGAGGAAGAGCTACAAGTTTCTTTCCAGGCCTCCAGCACCTACCAGGCCCTAAGTCCTCTATCTCCACCCCTTAGAGAACATATTTCCATGGAAACAGAAGACTGGTTCTTTGAAAAGGCAATGTGAGTTCTAACCAGATCTGCAGGATGAAGTCCCCAGAGCCTAAAGAAACAAACTTCCGGAAGTTGCTCCTGGCAGGTGAAACTGAAAGTGAAAGTGAAGTCTCTCCGTTGTGTCTGACTCTTTGCAACCCCATGGACTGTAGCCTATCAGGCTCCTCCATCCATGGGATTCTCCAGGCAAGAATACTGGAGTGGGTTGCCATTTCCTTCTCCAGGGGATCTTCCTAACACAGGGATCAAACCCGGGTCTCCTGCATTGGAGGCAGATGCTTTAACCTCTGAGCCACCAGGGAAATTGGGCATTGGGATGCAGGGAGTCAGAAGCAGGAATCCTACATTGAAGAGGTGATAAATTGAACTCAACAATGCTGAGCCCATATCCTGGAAAAAGGCCAAGTGTGTGCTTCTCCGGTTTCTTTGCAATCAAGCTTCTCACTGTAGTTTATGGATTTGTGTGCACTGAAACATTGGATCTGGTTCCCACTGAACTTCCCCCCTCTCACCCTCATAACCTTAATGCTGAATATTTGTTGTCTCCATCCACCTGGCACAATGCACAATCACAGTGCTGACCCTTCATCTCATTCTCCCCATTGTTTACCTCTCTGTTCCTAGATTTCATCATCACAGGGCACCTCTCTGTCCAACAAACAGATTATGAACTTTGGCCTCAGACAGCTCTGAGTTCAAACTTCAGATCTTTCACTTATTGGTTGGGAGAGAGAATTGCTCGAAATAAAAGTACAGCAGGGTAGGGAGCTGAGGACTGGAGGGAAGTGGCCTTTTGAGCCAGAGCACTCAGAGCACAGCACAGCCTTTTCCTCTGGGATTCTCACCCTGCCCCTCACTCACTGGTCACCTGTTGGGCTCTTGTTCCCTCTCTGAGCCAGAATTCTCAGGACCCTTGGAGCTCTAGCTCTCCAAGAAAACCAGGATGACTTAAATGCCACCATCACCTGCTTTGGGCTTTGGATCCTTCCCTAAGCATTGCCAGGGGCCAGCCTTACCACTGAAGCAGCATCCTCCAACCTGTCCCCATCCAGCCTCATCCCAATGGACCCAAATATTACAGTTCTATCAGCCTCCAGGGAGCTTCCCAAGTGGCTCAGTGGTAAAGAATCCACCTGTAAATGCAGGAGACACAGGTTTGATTCCTGGGTCAGGAAGATCCCCTGGGGAAGGAAATGGCCACCCACTCCAGTATTCTTGCTTGGGAAATCCCATGAACAAAGGAGCCTAGTGAGCAATAGTCCATGGGGTCACAAAAGAGTTGGACACAACTTAGTGACTAAACAACAGCTAGTCTCCAGAGCTTAGTCTCATGCAGACAAGGCCTCTTATTTGGGACCTTATGAGTTTGACTGGATTCTCAGGCTACGAGTCATGAGTCTACAAGTTATAGACTGCATTCCACTCCTCCTAGAAGCGTTTGCTGTCATACACTGATGGGCAGGTATTTGCCGCTGGGGAGAGGTGCAGACATGGCTGTCATTGGCAACTGACACCTCCCAAAGTGGGTGCCCAGGCCTTTGTCTATTTTCTTGTACTATTTCTCTGCCTTTCTCTCATCTTGCTTTCTTTCTGTCTCCTTCCCTTTAACTCTGCTTCTCTTTCTCCTCTCCCTTTTCCTCTTTTTTCTCTCCTCCTGCCAACTTCCCCTTCCTCATTCTTTCCCATGCTGCTCCATCCCTTCACTCCCCCTCTTCGTGGCTTCATGTCTTTCTGTCTCCTTCCATCTTCCTCATTTCCTTGTCTCCTAAAGCCATAAGCACTTCCTCCAGATCTGGAAGAAGCCTGCAGAGTCCTACTTGTTAACTGCCACCTCACCCATCCTTCATATTCCAAAGAAGGAACTGGATCATCTCCCTTGAACAGTCTGTACTCAAGGGGACCACCGATACCCATGTGCCAAGGGAAGTTAAACACCCTCAGACTTGCATCAGAGTGCGTTAGAGATGCTCTCCTGAGAGAGGCCCATCCTGGGAAGGCCCCGTGGAATGGCAGCTAAGCCCAAAGAAGAAGTCTATGGCAACGTCTAGCTTCCCTGCCCCCTCCGGCCACTGTCACTTCTTGCTGCTTAATACCTCTCCTTGCAAATGCTGTCACACAGTTATGACACAGTGCCCCTCATCCCCAAAATTTTTGCACTAACCACACAGGGAGGGTGATTTGTTACTTCCCAGAGAGCAAGGCTAGAGCTGTATATGGTCTCATTCCCCAAAGGCTTCAAGTAGCGCTGTGATCTCAAAGTGGCTTATGTAATTATCCATGTTGGACCACCCACATGGGAACCCTTAAGCATGTTTCTTGGCCTTCCCTGTAACAAGTAATTTAAACACAGGCTTTTTCTTCTGTCTGCTGAACTGAAGCTGAAGGAAAAAACCTTCTGCCAGCACTAACTATGAGAAGCCCTGGGGGTAAAAGCAGCCCCATCCCTAGATTTGGATATTACTGAGGATTTCCCTTCAGCACCAGGGACAGCGTCCTCATGCAGGCAGTCTCAGCCTGGAGCCAGCTCTTCTCCAGCCTTAGGTGACTTCCCAAAGGGACCCTCTGTATCAGAAGGAATGTTAAAGGAGAAAGGGATATGATAAAATCCCAACAAATGTATCCATTCACAGATATGAAAATCCAGCTAGGATGGACTGAGGCAAGTCCACATAAGCAGAGCCCTCCAATCCAGAAATCCTTTTATGAGTTGTCTCCCTCTGGCCTCAGATAGCATATTTTTAAAGCCCTTCTGATAATTGGGGACACATATGCAGGTATTTAGATGCTGCATTTTCCTCTGTTTGTGAGTATAGTGCCTGGCATGTGTTCAGTTGTTTTTAATAGGATTTCCAGGGCTCGGTTAGGTAAAAGATATTGTAAAGCTCTCACCATAGGACCTGGAGTAATAATTTGTCCCCTTCATCCTTCACTCTTTTTGATTTCTTCTATGGGCATCAGGAAAAGGATGCTTTATAAAATCTTTGTCTGTCTTGTTATCATTATCCAAATTATCACAATACGTTGAAATAAAAAGTATTTTACCACTCTGTTTCCCAACATTGGAGGAGACCAGAGAACAGAAACAATTGGAGAGTAGAGTGAGAAAAATTATTTCTCATTCAATAAAATAGCTGCATCCATTTAAACCTTTTTTCTTTTTTTTAAGTTGTTATACAAAAAAAAAAACTTGTTTTATAGAATTTTATGTAGAAAAGAAATAATAGAAAAGTTCTATAGAAATCATTGACAACCTTATTTTGTTTGTTCCAACAGGCAGGCAGTTTTCCCGTCAGATACCACAGAGAGTGAGTGCTTTGAATATATTCCTTTGGATATAGTGAGCAATTTTCAACAGCAATTATTTAAAATATTTATAAAAAATTTTAGGAAAAAATTTGTCTCCCCAAAAGTGTGCAGGTAAGTATCAAAAATGTCTATTTCTGGAGGGTGGGTCTAATACTACATGGAGCTTTCAAGCAATTGAATGGTCTACATTGATCCATATAAAAAGTGCTCCAAGAATCTATAAACAAGAGTAAAATATAAGGGTAGTTTGGGCTTGTTTGCCTTTGTTTGACACATCTCCTTTAGGTCAGTTTAGTGGCAAGAGAAGGCTTTTCAAATATATAAAATACAGTCAGAATTTGGAACTTAAGTATGAGTCAAAATCAAAATTCAGACTCGGATTCACCCTGCTCTTTAAAACATGCTCCAAAACAGATTGGTCAGCACAAATATGGATGTGCATTTATATTCAGTGCTTACCATATACAATGCACTGTATCTTTATTTAATTTTCACTGAAACCCTGGGAGATAGGTATACTCTCATTTTATAGATGAGGAATCTGAGATTTGATATCTACTCAAGGTAAGAGAGCATGCAGTAGTGTTGGTTCTGGAACCCAGGACCATCCGACCATCTAAGCATTCTTACAGCTTAGAATCTAAGCTGCAAATTACAGGTCATGTGCTTGGAAGAGCACCACGACTGTGCTCAACGAACGAGTGGAGGGGCAGATAGCTCTTAGACCTGGCCACACAAGCAGTGCTGCAAACGCTGCTTCCTGGACTGATGAACTCACTACGTGAGACAGGGTCTGTGCATGGTGATCCTGAGAAGGGAGCATGCTAGTTGTTCTTCACACAATTCCCAGGACCCTCTTCCTGTCCTTTCTGCACTCCTCTGTCCTCCTGAAACACCATCTCAAGGCTTCCTGGAGCCAGGAGAAAGCCATCTGGAGGAGCAGCAGTGGAATCTACAGTATTCAATCAGACTCCCAGTGAGATGCTCAGAGGTTAGGCCAGGATGGAGGGGGGACACCGTTACAAACAGGGAGGGCAGCGGTGCCTTTGGCAACTCAGAGGCTTGGGAAGAAAATGGAGGGATCGTCTTCTCAGAATATAGTTTCTGATGCCTTTACTTCATCCTGGAATTACAAATAGGATGTGGAACGACACCCCAGAAGACTGTTTAGTTCAGTTTTTCAATTGACAGGTTGAAGGTAAAGCTCAGAGGCCAAGTGAACTGCCAGTGATGGTGAAGCAGGTAAGCAGATCACAGGTGGTTACCCAGCAGGCAGGTGGCAGGGCCCAGACAGAATGAGGAAGTCACAACCTGCTCACCAGGTGAGTGTATGGTGCAGCCAACTGACCCAACCTCATGGCCACTGTGATGGTTAATTTTATGTCAGCTTGACTGGGTGCCCAAGATCTGGTTAAACCTTACTTCCGAGTGTGTCTGTGTGGGTGTTCCTAAATGAGATTACCTTGTGAATTGGTGGGTCGAGTAAAGCATATGCCCTTCCCCAATCTAAGTGGGCATCATCCAACCCGTTGAGGGCCTAAATAGAATGAAAAGAGCTGAAGAAAATTGAATTCTCTTTCTGCCTAACTACTGGAGATGGGATATCAATTTTCTCCTGCCCTTGACTCTTCTGGTTCTCCAGCCTTCAGATTTCTGCTGGAATCTACACCATCAGCCTACTGGCTCTCAAGACCTAACCTACAACCAGCCTTCCTGGTTCTCCAGCTTTCAGATGGCATATCATGGGACTTCTCAGCCTCCATAAACATGTGAGCCAATCTATTATAATAAATTTATTGAAATTTATCTCCTATTGGCTTTATTTCTCTGGAGAACCCTGACTAATATAGCCACCTTTGCTGGTTTTCCACTCAGAGTGTCTGTGAAAGAGACCAACTCACACTGACTTAAGCAAAAAGAGAGGATTATCAAAGCTCTTGCTGGTTTGCTGAGCTAGATTCAAAGAAAAACTCAACAACAAAGCTTCAGAGAGGCAGAAACCCATGGGTCACCTGGGCATAACTGGGTAGAGTTAGCTGACTTCAACATGGCTAGATAGGACCATAAATTGACATATTACACAGACAACCATTATATTCATCTTCTTGATTTTAGATCCTCCTTGGATAAGTTTCTTGATTCTAAATTAACCAGATTATGAGCCTCAATGAAAATTCCCAAGAATACAAATTCTGTAGATGACCTCATTTCAAAATATGGCCACTATATTCAGTGGGTTGATGGGAGAGAGGTGCACTTGCTTTACTGAAAACTAGACTTCACCAACTCCTCACTAGGACTATGTGAGGCTGGCTGATGACTGATCCTCAGGAGGCCATCAGATCCCCGTGCCGATGCTCACCTGGCTGGCCGAGTCTGGGCAGCCTCAGAGGATATTTACGGCATATTGATTACTATAACCAAGATGCCAGCTGCTTCCTCCTTCCATTTCCTGTGTCTCATAAAACTATCCCAGTTTTCACCAGCAATGACCCACTGGTAGAACTCAGCAACTTTTGAGCTTCTCTAAAAAGATTCACACACACAAAAGAATTTGTAAACTAGATGAACATGTCTGCGGCTGTCCCGGAGGAGAGAGATGGTTTACGTCACCGACCCTACAGCCAAAAGCTTCAAAAGCCCCCGGACGTTGCCGTTCTCCCCAGTTTCTGACTTCCTTTATCCTTGGGTCCATATCCTCCTGCACCCACTGCACCCCAGCCACACATTCTCAGACTCCAGGCTCCTGTCTCTTCTTAAATTCTATGCTTGTCTTATGCATACCAGTCTGGAAACCACTTTTTTTTTTTTTTAACAGGACAAATGTTTTAGAGCTGTTTTAGGTTCACAGCAAAACTGACAGGAAGATAAAGAGATTTACCATGTTCTCCCTCCCCTGCTCCCACCCACCCCTGCTCACTGACACACACAAGAACAGTCTCCCTCATTATCAACATTCCCCACCAGAGTGGCATATTTGTTACAACCCAGGAACCAGCACTCATACATAATAACCATCCAAAGCCCCTATTCTATATCAGTGTTCTCTCGTGGTGGTGTATGTCCTATGGGTTTTGACAATTGCATGATGACAAGTATCCATCATTATTTACTTTACAGAATAGTTTCACTGCCCTATTCACTCCTCCCTGCTTGCATTTCCTGGCAGCTACTGATCACTTTACTCTCTCCAAAGTTTTGCCTTGCTTACAATGTCATATAGTTGGAATCACATAGAAAATACTTTTTTTTCAGATCATCTTCTTTCACTTAGTAATATGAATTTAAGTTTCTTCATGTCTTTTCATAGCTTGATAGCTCATTTCTTTTTAGCACTGAATAATATTCTATTGGCTGGATGTACACAGTTTATCCACTCATCTACTGAAGGACATCTTGGTCACTTCCAAGTTTTGGCAATTATGAATAAAGCTGCTATAATCATCTGCATGCAGGGTTTTATGTGGACATAAGCTTTCAACTTCAGGGGGTAACTATCAAGCGTGATGCTGGGCAGTATGGTAAGAGTGTGTTTAGTTTTGTAAGAAACCACCACACTGTCCTCCAGACTGGCAGTGCCCAGTTTACATTGCCCTAAGCCAGAGCGTCTGTGTTTCTACATCCTCGCAGCATTTGATGTTGTTGGTATTCTGGATTTTGGCCATTTTAATAGGTGTGTAGTGGTATCTCATTACTCCTTTAATTCACATTTTCCAGATGACATGTGATGTAGATCATTTTTTATATGCTTATTTGCCATCCGCATACCTTTTTTGTGAGGCAATCACCTTTTTAATGTAACTCAAGCAGGTTCTTGGGGAGTTGCCTTCAAACCCAAACCCATCAATGTCCTTTTTCCTTCTTATAACCAAAGAGCATTTCTATGTTGTTTCCTTATACTTTTGAATCCATCTGTTGACTTAGACTCACACTCTGAAGTGAGCATCATCTTTATTTTCTCCTTCAATCATAACCCAAGGTCTGTTGAAACAATCACTATTTCTGATAATTGATAAGGTTATTTGTACTGGAATCTTGTACAATAATAGATGCAGTTCCCATAAATTGTGCACTGACTATGTGCTGGGCACTCTGCTCATCACTTGTAGTATCTCATGTTTTGTAATGTGTATAACAGTCTCAAATATCATTATTATCACTCCCACTTTATAGCTGAAAGAGCTGAGGCCACATTACTAACAAGAGGCAGAGCCTGTCATTCTAAGCACACTGTTCCTGGAAGTTTAAGGACTGAAGGTTCATGTCCCTCCTACATTTCTTTGAGTGGTTCAGAACAGCCTTCCTCACCCCTCTGAAAGATCACAAAGCATCTCCCCCTCTCCTGACATTCACAGGGACAGGTCTCTTGGCTCAGGAAGGCAGACTCTGCCATTTCAAAGCTACTAAGTTCTGTGCAATGAAGGAAGTTAATTTTTTTTTTGAAACAGGTTGTTGTGTTTTTTTTTAATTATAGACCAGAAGTACTGTGTGTTCCATAAACAATCATCTTACTGACATGCTATTCTGAAGCTTGACTTCATTCACCATGACACATGCTGGTTATGAAATACGCAACTGAATAGAGTTGTAATGAAGTGAGACTGGGGAACGATGAAATTGGAATCTGAACTAATGCCAGCTAAGGGACCCTACCTCTACTTTATTATTATTATTATGTTTAATAAACAATCATTCATGTTCTGAGGAAAGGGAAACAATCAGAGGCACCACAGGGGAACCATAAAAGAAATGCCTTAAACCCTGAATAAAAACATGTTTGTTCAAACCCGAGCTAGTCTATTTTTTTTTGTATTCAAAATGAATGCAGCGAACTGTCAAACACCTAGAGGTGCTGCGAGGCATAAAAGTGGAGCTAGAGTTTGCAGAGAGGAGGCAGAGGCAGGCCTCTCCTCGTCCTCCTCTTCTCAGCTGACTTCCAGCTCCCTTCAAAGGGAAGATGGCACCTCAGTCCAGCAGGTTTATCACCTGATGAACTGAACTCAGACCTCTTCTCTGTCTCACAAATACTTGGAAATACTCTGATCCCCCAGGAGGAAAATGAGCATAATCTGCCCAGAACTACAGAGATTAGCCACGTGCAGGAACACCTCAAAGGATAGATGTTGCCCCAACCAGAGAAGAGCAAAATCAGCCTAGACTTCAAAGCAAAGCACAGCCAAAGGTTAAGCTATCATTGTTAAATTATTAATCCATCTGAGAGGAATTGCTCATGGTAAAAAAAATTTGTTGGCGTGGAGCTTAGAGAAGGAATGAGCAATAAGGTATTGATGTTTGTGAGCACTGGCTAGTGGACAGAGAATGGTCCTAGGCTAGGAACCATCTTTGGTCACTAAAGAGATTGACGGTGGCTAAGTGACATAGAGGCAGACCTAGGCAGATCACATCTGTGCTATGACTGCATTTTCCAGCCATGCCTGCCAGGTGGCTGTATCAATCAGGGTTCCCCCAGCAGGGCACAGTACAGTCAAAGTAGGACAATTCAAAGAGGTGTGGGAAGAGTATAAGGAAATCACAAGCAACTATAACATTGCCCCCCAAGGATTGAAAGAGCAAAGAAAGGGGACAGTCGGGAGAATAAAGAGGAAAGGAAAGTATGGACATACATCTTGGAAAGAGCCATGGTATTCCATCCAAGTGCACAGCTAATCCTGAGCAACTTTGCAGAGAGCGAACCAAAGAAATAACTACACTGCTCATACTCTCTCCGTCTCTCCTGTGACTTGCTGGCGCTCCCCAGTATACTACTCCAACCAGAAGCCAGTGGGAAAGAGAGCTCTTTGATATTCTTCCTAGGGCAGACAAGGCTGGAAGGAGAATTTGGAGGGACAAATGGAAGCATCTAGAATCACAGCAGAGAAGTCTGGCACATGCTTGAACGTTAGAATGAGGCTTCATTTAAATTCGGTCCTGCCATTAATAATGAGCTGTGTAACCATGAGCCAGTTACTTCCCTTCACCAAGCTTCGAGTACTCTATCTGTGAAGTGACACTAGCATTATGGGCCTGTGGGCTTGCTAGAAGGAGTAAAGGTTATGTTAGATAGCTCATGTGCCCAGTCCTACATCCTTTCAGATCACTTGTTTGGTCTGGCCATTGCTGCAGAGGGGCAGCTTCAGAGGCCCTTGGCCCAGCTGTACCAAGCATCTCTTGCCTTCTTCCCTAGGGTTCCTGTTCCTCTCCCTGTGAGATGCCTACAAGAGCCCCTCTCAACCATTTTGGCATAGGCACAAATCTAGAAGCTGGAAGGAGCTAACAATACACCCTGGACATAACCAATGATAGACAGAGATCAAGAAATGAATATTTCTATGTCTCAACAGATGATTTTGAAGCACATTCTACACAGAAGCCCACTGGAGGGACTGAGCCCAGTTGCCCACAGCAGTGACCAGTCTGATAACAGACCCTTGAATCACCTTTCCTTCTTCCCCATTTCATGCTTCCCAGCCCCCACACCCCAATCCACTTCCCTGGGATCACATTCCAAAATTAACTGCATTCAATCTGAGGTTTCAAGCCATGCTCTGAAGGAAACTCCATCTAAGGTTCAAAGAATGTTTATACTCAGGACACATTGGACACTCAATAAATGGTTGTGAGGGTTGCAATGATAATCCCTAATTTCCCACAGGGTTTCCTGATTCTTAGAAGCATGTGATCTAGGTGGAAGGAATGTCCTTCGCAGAACAGGTCATTTGGCACCTGGTTCACATGTTGGTCTTTGGTGAGTTTGACGAGTATGAGTGGGGCTCCAGGCTGATTGCATATGGGAAACTTGGCCATATTCTGAGGACTCTATCTGAACCCTAGGAGCCCCAGGAATCCCATCTTCTCAGGAGGCCCGGCCTGAGCTGCCAGTCCTCCATGCCCTGACATCTCGGCCAACATTCCATACTTGTCTGATTCTAACCCCTCTGTCTCTGAAGGGGATGAACTCCATTTTCCAGAGAGCCTCGAGTGATCCAGTGGCTCTAGGGATCTCTCAGGCCTCTCAGTTCCCAGGGCTGCAGGGATCGACCTTTCTCCATGGGAAGCCTCGCAAAGAAGAGCCAAGAATGAAAAATCTGAGGGTAATCCATCACTTCCCAGAAGCTTCCATCTGCTTTCCCACTCATCTGCAGAGTGGCCCTGTCTTTAAAAGAGCCTGGAGCTGGCATCCAACTACAACTATGGGAATGGTCAGAATACAGACGTTGACTTGCACTGGCTCTACTGTGTGCCAAGCACTGGCTAATGTGCTTGTGATATTTATTTCATTTAAACTCTATAGCAACTCTGTGTGTTAAAAAACACTGCCCCCATGTCTTAAACAGAAGACAATGAGGCTTTGAGAAATTGTGTAGCTTGCTCAGATAACCAAGTCACAACATATGTGAGATTCAAACACAAGTCCATCTGATTTCAGAAGCAAATCTCTTTTTCCCTATTTGGGAAAAGAGTAGCAATGTAATAAACCAGTTAGGTTTCAATCAAGTAATAAAGGATGCTATGAAAATAGTAGAAAAGCAAACATAACTAACTATAGCTTATTTATGTAACTTCATATATTTGATTCTGTTCTTGTTTTTTACTTCTAAAATGAAAAGCAGAGGGAGTAAACTCAACAGCAGAGAGAATAGAAGAAAGGGGATTCTGAGCTTCTGAGTCATCCTCAGTGGAGACCGAGAGAAGTCAGCTCCCAGGTCTCCCTGGACCTATGAGATGTTGTGTTAATCCAAAAGTCAGAAGAGGAAGTACCCCTGTACCATCTGAATGCAGCCTGTGCTCTGGTTTCCAGCAAACAAAGGTTGATTAAGTGCATTAATAACAGGTATCCTTTGAGTCCCTTTCCGTTCATTACTGAGAGGCTCATTGCAACTCTAGGAAAGGATCTCAATTGTTTTCTTTTTTTGGAGACATATGCCAGTGCCCATGTTTTTTCCATTTCCATTTCATCTCATAAATCACAGCAAGTACTATGATTTGGAAGCAGCATAGAGCATAAGCTGAATGTTTATGTGCCACTGCTTTGCTCATAAAACCTTTACTAATTACTAATGGGGCCAATAAATTTAAGATTTGGAGGCTTTGCACAGCAATTCATAACCAAAAAAAAATTTTTTTTTCCAATTTACAACTTCCAAGAAGAGTCTGATATAGATAGCAATGTTCCCCAAGAGCTGGCAACTCTAAAGACTCCCCTCCCCATTTCTGTGAGGCACATAGAAGTTATCACAACACGGTTTATTCATGTTCTAGCACCACCTGGGTTCATAATTCCTTTAGGTTTCACCAGTATGGACTTTGGGCCCCACCCATGTGATACCAACAATTAGATGTTTAGAGAAAGGCATTTCATAGGCCTCTGAGGTAATCACTGATGTGCCAAAGAAGTGGAAAATAAGCTGTAAGAATATTGGTTTTCTAGACACAATGAAGCATAAGGTTCCATCAGTACTTCTGAAAACAGTTCTCTTTAAATATATATATAACTTCCTGATTTTATAATTCCGGATAATATGACAACAATCATTCTCTGGTGAACTAAGGTCTTTCACAGTGGTCGTCAAGGCTATGGGCTCAGTGTGACCATGAGTTTTGGACCACACTGTCTCAGCATCTCTTTCTGACAGTACTTTACACTTTAGTATCATGTCTTTGACCGATATTAAGGGTTATCACAAGAAGGAGCAAAAAAACTTGCTAGTATATTCAGGAAATATTTTGATGACACTTTAAACCTGCCGTTCAGTATCTCCTACAGAGACAATTAAGTTGATTACTATGTTCCTCTTTTTAACTTGGACACTAGGAATCTTAGAAATGAATATTAAACTCATCAGTAGTAAATACCCAAAATTCATTAGTCTCTATTTCTGGATGCTAACACCCTACCCCAGGCCCAGCAATCTTGACCTTGTGTCCTCATTTAAATTTTTCCTGGTCTTGGGAGCTATTTCCTTATACTAGGTCAATTTTATTTTACAAATTTTTGAAAGCTAACTTTTAAGATGTTGTCTGGTGAGTGTTTATATCGTTTTCCCCTTGTAATTACAGCTGACTGAATTAGCTTCTAACTAACTTCAGTGTTTATTTCAACACTTCAAATAACTTCACAATAAACACTTAGAATTAGACTCTTTTATTTTGGAAAACAAAAACATGCCTGGGTAGGTTAAGGGACTTAATGAAGAAATTCAACAAACCTAGAGATCGCTTCATTATTAAGGTTCCCTTTGAAGTTCTGATTTCACTGCAGGGAACAAGGGAGAGATGGAGCTTTCGATGTTCTACTCACAGCGAAGGCATGTCTGTGTTTGCTGTGTTCCTTTTTCTGTGCCACTGTCAGCATTAGAGGATTACATAAAATTTGGGGGAGAAATGACTGATGCCTGTCATTTTAAGACAGTTTTTGCAAGTTCAGCCTTTCTGATTTTAGTTTTCTTAAACAGGATTGGCAGCTGAAAGTCAAGTCCTACCAACTAATACACCCTAGAAATAATCTAACTCCAAATGTTTCCCAAGACCAATGAGCTTATGCCTACTGCATGCAAAAGATGATTAAACAGAAGATGCTACTGCACATTTTCTGACCACTAGATTTCCAGTAACTGTGCCCTGAACAACAGGACACAGGAGCCCATGGGCAATGAAGACACAGTCTAATTAACATCAGTTTTTAAGAACAGTCCACATAGAAATGTAGAATATGTGCATCTTTGGGTCTGGCACTTGAAGGAGGGACCAGACTGGTAACATATATCTGACATCCCCAATTTAGAGGAAATAAGTGTGATTAACAAGATCCTCAAGTCCTTAATTTCAAGTAGGTAAAGTGGGAAGGTAAGATGGCCAAAGAAGAATCTGAAGATAAAAAGACAAAATCTAAAGTATTCAACCATAATAATTGTTAAGACATACCATATTCTTAGATAAAAATAATTAATATTAGGTAAAAACAATTAATATTATAGAGATTATTCTTAAGTTAATAAATTCAATGGATTAGCAAAAATTTCATCATATTTGTTCATCACAGTTTTCTGGAGCTTAGGCAAGTTAATTATAACATTTATTTGGGAGAACAAGCAATTAAGAATAGCCACAAATGTCTTGAAAAAGAAGAGTAGGGGCTGGGGAAGATGTGACTAGTTCTAGATATTAAAATTAATTACAAAAATTTTATTTTTGCCATTATCTTCATTGCTTCCACCATAGATTGGACTCAGGTCAAACAACAGGGAGGGAACACAGATCCACCCATCAACAGAAAATTGGATTAACAATTTACTGTGCACTCCCCCCCCACCCCCGACCTCAGAACAAGACCCAGTTTCCCTCTCAGTCAGTCTCTCCCATCCAGAAGCTTCCATAAGCCTCTTATCCTTATTCATCAGAGGGCAGACAAACTGAAAAACCATAAACAGAGAAAACTAATCAAACTGATACATGGACCACAGCCTTGTCTAACTCAATGAAACTATGAGCCATGCCATGTAGGGTGTTTCAAGACCGACGGGGTCATGGTGGAGATTTCAGACAAAACGTGGTCCATTGGAGAAGGGAATGGCAAGCCACTTCAATATTCTTGCCTTGAGAACCCCATGAACAGTATCAAAAGGCAAAAAGATAGGATACTGAAAGATTAACTCCTCAGGTCGGTAGGTGTCCAACATGCTACTGGAGATGGGTGGACAAATAACTCCAGAAAGAATGAAGAGAGAGCCAAAGCAAAAACAATGCCCAGTTGTGGATGTGACTGGTGATGGAAGTAAAGTCCGATGCTGTAAAGAGCAATATTGCGTAGGAACCTGGAATGTCAGGTCCATGAATCAAGGCAAATTGGAAGTGGTCAAACAAGAGATGGCAAGAGTAAACATTGACATTCTAGGAATCAGCGAACTGAAATTGACTGGAATGGGTGAATTTAACTCAGGTGACCATTATATCTACTACTGTGGGCAAGAATCCCTTAGAAGAAATGGAGTAGCCCTCATAGTCAACAAAAGAGTTGGAAATGCAGTACTTGGATGCAATCTCAAAAACGACAGAATGATCTCTGTTCGTTTCCAAGGCAAACCATTCAATATTACAGTAATCCAAGTCTATGCCCCAACCAGTAATGCTGAAGAAGCTGAACGGTTCTATGAAGACCTACCAGACCTGCTAGAACTAACACCCAAAAAAGATGTCCTTTTCATTATAGAGGTTCAGTTCAGTTCATTCATTCAGTTGTGTCCGACTCTTTGCAAACCCATGGACTGCAGCAGGCCAGGTTTTCCTGTCCATCACTAACTCCCGGAGTTTACTCAAACTCAAGTCCAATGAGTTGGTGATGCCATCCAACCATTTCATCCTCTGTCATCCCCTTCTCCTCGTGCCCTCAATCTTTCCCAGGATCAGGGTCTTTTCCAATATATCAGTTCTTCCCATCAGGTGGCCAAAGTATTGGAGTTTCAACTTCAGCATCAGTCCTTCCAATGAATATTCAGGACTGACTTCCTTTACAATGGACTGGTTGGATCTCCTTGTAGTCTGAGGGACTCTCAAGACTCTTCTCCAACACCACAGTTCAAAAGCATCAATTCTTTGGCTCTCAGCCTTCTTTATAGTCCAACTCTCACATCCATACATGACTACTGGAAAAACCATAGCTTTGACTAGATGGACCTTTGTTGGAAAAGTCATGTCTCTGCTTTTTAAATATGCTGTCTAGGTTGGTCATAACTTTTCTTCCAAGGAGCAAGTGCCTTTTAATTTCATGGCTGCACTCAACATCTGCAGTGATTTTGGAGCCCCAAAATAAAGTCTGTCACTATTCCCATTGTTTCCCCATCTATTTGCCATGAAGTGGGCTATTTCAAATTCCAGTTGAGCTATTTCAAATTTTAAAAGATTATGTTGTTAAAGTGCTGCACTCAGTATGCCAGCAAATTTGAAAAACTCAGCTGTGGCCACTGGACTGGAAAAAGTCAATTTTCATTCCAATCATAAGAAAGGCAATGCCAAAGACTGCTCAAACTGTTGCATAATTGCACTTATCTCACACGCTAGCAAAATAATGCTCAAAATTCTCCAAGCCAGGCTTCAACAGTACATGAACCGTGAACTTCCAGATGTTCAAGCTGGATTTAGAAAAGTCAGAGGAACCAGAGATCAAATTTCCAACAACCATTTGATCATCGAAAAAAAGAGAGAGTTCCAGAAAATCATCTACTTCTGCTTTGTTGACTATGCCAAACCTTTGACTGTGTGGATCACAAACAACTGTGGAAAATTCTTAAAGAAATGGGAATATCAGACCACCTGACCTGCCTCTTGAGAAACCTGTATGCAGGTCAGGAAGCAACAGTTAGAACTGGACATGGAACAACAGACTAGTTCCAAATCAGGACAGGAGTACATCACCCTGCTCATTTAACTTAATGCAGAGTACATCATGCGAAATGCTGGGCTGGATGAAGCATAAGCTGGATTCAAGATTTCTGGGAGAAATATCAATAACCTCAGATATGCAGATGACACCACCCTTATGGCAGAAAGTGAAGAAGAACTAGAGAGGCTCTTGAGGAAAGTGAAAGAGGAGAGTGAAAAAGTTGGCCTAAAACTCAACATTCAGAAAACTAAGATCATGACATCCAGTCCCATCACTCTTTGACAAATAGATGGGGAAACAATGAAAACAGTGAGAAACTTTATTTTGGGGGTCCAAAATCACTGTGGATTGTGACTGCAGCCATGAAGTTAAAGATGCTTGCTCCTTGGAAGGAAAGCTATGTTCAACCTAGACAGCACATTAAAAAGTATACGTGTACCCCAATGTTCATTGCAGCACTGTTTATAATAGCCAGGACATGGAAGCAACCTAGATGCCCATCAGCAGATGAATGGATAAGAAAGCTGTGGTACATATACACAATGGAGTATTACTCAGCCATTAAAAAGAATACATTTGAATCAGTTCTAATGAGATGGATGAAACTGAAACCTATTATACAGAGTGAAGTAAGCCAGAAAGAAAAACACCAATACAGTATACTAACGCATATATATGGAATTTAGAAAGATGGTAACAATAACCCTGTGTACGAGACAGCAAAAGAGACACCGATGTATAGATCAGTCTTATGGACTCTGTGGGAGAGGGAGAGGGTGGGGAGATTTGGGAGAATAGCATTGAAACATGTATAATACCATGTATGAAACGAGTCGCCAGTCCAGGTTCGATGCACGGTACTGGATGCTTGTGGCTGGTGCACTGGGACGACCCAGAGGGAGGGTAGGGGAGGGAGGAGGGAGGAGGGTTCAGGATGGGGAACACGGGTATGCCTGTGGTGGATCATTTTGATATTTGGCAAAACTAATACAATATTGTAAAGTTTAAAAATAAAATTAAAAAAATAAAATAAAATAAAAAAATAAAAAGTATAGACATAACTTTGCCAACAAAGGTCCTTTTAGTCAAAGCTATGGTTTTTCCAGTAGTCATGTATGGATGTGAGAGTTGGACTATAATGAAATCTGAGTGCTGAAAAATTGATGTCTTTAAACTGTGGTGTTGGAGAAGACTCTAGGAGTCCTGTGGACTGCAAGGAGATCCAAGCATTCTATCCTAAAGGAAATCAGTCCTGAATATTCATTCGAAGGACTGATGCTAAAGCTGAAACTCCAATACCTTGACCACCCGATGCAAGGAACTGAGTCACTAGAAAAGACTCTGATGTTGGGAAAAATTGAAGGAAAGAGGAGAAGGGGCTGCCAGAGGATGAGATGTTTGGATTTCATCACTGACTCAATGGACATGAGTTTGAGTATGCTCCAGGAGTTGGTGATGGACAGAGAAGCCTGGAGTGCTATGGTCCATGGAGTCACAAAAAGTTATACATGACTGAGTGTTGAACTGAACAAAAATTTTATATATAATTTTAAAAGTATGGCTTTGGTATCATAAATAAACACACAGACAAATGAAAAATAGAAAATCCAGAAAGAGCTCTAATTCTATATGGAAATATAGTATAAAAGAAAGGTAGTATCTCAAATCAGTAAGTGAAAAAATAATAAATGCTACTAAGATAACTGTATAACCACATAATTAAGATGGAATCTATTCTGCATATAATGCTCAATATATATTCCAAGTGGATCAGGTATTTAAAAGTGAAAAATTAAATTAAATCTTACAGGTACTTCAAAATGGGTGAATTCTTCGTTAATCTAGGGTTAGGGAAACCTTTTGTAACTATGACTTAAAATCCAAATGCAATAAGGAAAGGGATCCATATACTTAACATTAAAGTGAAAATAAACTCAAGAGCAAAAACAACCATAAGAAATTTCAGGATTGAATGGCAAAATGAAAAAGGATCTTGAATTTTATCACAAAGGGTTACTATTTCTAATATATAAAGACATTATAAAAATATATGGAAAAGACCAAGAAAAGATCTCATAGAAAAATGGCAGAGGACTCAAATAAGTTCAGAGAAAAAAATGTTCCTTAAGCATATGAGAGCTGCATGATAAAAAAAGTTGAGCACTGAAGAAATGATGCCTTCGAACTATGGTGTTTGAGAAGACTCTTGAGAGTCCCTTGAATAGCAAGGAGATTAAACCAGTCAATCCTAAAGGAAATCAACCCTGAATATTCATTGGAAGGACTGATGCTGAAGCTGAAGCTCCAATACTTTGGCCACTGATGCAAAGAGCAGACTCAATGGAAAAGACTGATGCTGGGAAAGACTGAAGGCAGGAGGAGAAGGGGGTGACAGAAGATGAGCTGATTGGATGGCATCACCAACTCAATGGATATGGGTTTGAGCAAACTCTGGGAGATGGTAAAGGACAGGGAAGCCTGGCATGCTTCAGTCCATGGGGTCAAAAAGAGTCGGGAACGATTGAGTGACTGAACAACAACAAAGCATATGAAAAGATGTTCAACCTTACCTATAATAAGGGACATGAAAATCAGAACTACACATATATTTTTCAATCAGATTGACAGAATTTCAAAAACAATTTGATAACTTACTCTTGACAAGTCTATGGGAAATATGCATCCTTATAAATTTTTCATAGAAATATCAAACAATAAAAGACCAATGTGGAGGGTACTCTGGCAATATCTAGCAAAATTTCATGCATTTTTATCATTTCTGTTGGCAATATGACTTCCAGGAGTCTATCTAGATAATATACTAGAAAAATAAAAAAAAATTTTTTTAACTGCATAAGACAGCTGCAGAAATATCTGATCAACGAAAAAGTAGAAATTACCCAAATGTCCATTAACAGGAAAGTGAATGAATAAACTATGGTGTATCCACACAATGAAGAACCATGAAGCCCAATAAAGGAATAGAGGATATTTCCATATTCTGCTATGGAATGATCTCCAGGATATATTACTGTCTGAAAAAGGCACTGTGGATAAAATTATTTATAGCAGGTTACCATTTATCTAAAAGGGGTGTGGTACAGATGCATAACTATTTCCTTTTATTTTTAATGGAAAGATAAATAAACAAAAATTAATGGTTATCTATAGACTGAATAAAGAAACAGAAAGGCAGGGACAAGAGAATCTATATTTCTCAGATCTATAGCTTTGATTTTGGAATTCTATAAACATTTTATGTAATTATATAACAAAATTAAAGTTAAAATTTTCTAAAGATAAAAAGAATAAAACAAAGGAACACAAAAATACGGTGGCATGCCACTACAGTGGGATAACACAAAAGGAAAGTATGTTTGGTGACTTTAAAAGCAAATTAATTTGAACAGATTCAAAATAAACACAGTTTCATAAAAATCCTGTGGTCTTGAATTTGAATGGAAATATCACTATGAGCCCAGAATGATTTTGACTTTTGACAAAATTCAACATACATTTATGAAAAAAAAAAAAAAAAAAAAACTCTCCAGAAAGCAGGAATAGAAGGAACATACCTCAACATAATAAAAGCTATATATGACAAACCCACAGCAAACATTATCCTCAATGGTGAAAAATTGAAAGCATTTCCTCTAAAGTCAGGACCAAGACAAGGGTGCCCACTTTCACCATTACTATTCAACATAGTTTTGGAAGTTTTGGCCACAGCAATCAGAGCAGAAAAAGAAATAAAAGGAATCCAGATTGGAAAAGAAGAAGTAAAACTCTCACTGTTTGCAGATCACACGATCTTCTACATAGAAAACCCTAAAGACTCCACCAGAAAATTACTAGAACTAATCAATGAATATAGTAAAGTTGCAGGATATAAAATCAACACACAGAAATCCTTTGCATTCCTATACACTAACAATGAGAAAACAAAAAGAGAAACTAAGGAAACAATTCCATTCACCATTGCAATGAAAATAATAAAATACTTAGAAATATATCTACCTAAAGAAACTAAAGACCTATATATAGAAAACTATAAAACACTGGTGAAAGAAATTAAAGAGGACACTAATAGATGGAGAAATATAACATGTTCATGGATTGGAAGGATCAATATAGTGAAAATGAGTATACTACCCAAAGCAATTTATAGATTCAATGCAATCCCTATCAAGATACCAATGGTATTCTTCACAGAGCTAGAACAAATAATTTCACAATTTGTATGGAAATACAAAAAAAAAACTCAAATAGCCAAAGCAATCTTGAGAAAGAAGAATGGAACTGGAGGAATCAACCTGCCTGACTTCAGGCTCTACTACAAAGCTACAGTCATCAAGACAGTATGGTACTGGCACAAAGACAGAAATATAGATTAATGGAACAAAATAGAAAGCCCAGAGATAAATCCACGCACCTATGGACACCTTATCTTTGACAAAGGAGGCAAGAATATACAATGGATTAAAGACAATCTCTTTAACAAGTGGTGCTGGGAAAACTGGTCAACCACTTGTAAAAGAATGAAACTAGAGCACTTTCTAACACCATACACAAAAATAAACTCAAAATGGATTAAAGATCTAAACATAAGACCAGAAACTATAAAACTCTTAGAGGAGAACATAGGAAAAACACACTCTGACATACATCACAGCAGGATCCTCTATGACCCACCTCCCAGAATATTGGAAATAAAAGCAGAAATAAACAAATAGGACCTAATTAAACTTAAAAGCTTCTGCACAACAAAGGAAACTATAAGCAAGGTGAAAAGACAGCCTTCAGAATGGGAGAAAATAATAGCAAAAGAAGCAACTGACAAACAACTAATCTCAAAAATATACAAGCAACTTCTACAGCTCAATTCCAGAAAAATAAATGATCCAATCAAAAAATGGGCCAAAGAACTAAATAGACATATCTCCAAAGAAGACATACAGATAGCTAACAAACTCATGAAAAGATGCTCAACATCACTCATTATCAGAGAAATGCAAATCTAAACCACTATGAGGTACCATTTCACACCAGTCAGAATGGCTGCGATCCAAAAGTCTACAAGCAATAAATGCTGGAGAGGGTGTGGAGAAAAGGAAACCCTCTTACACTGTTGGTGGGAATGCAAACTAGTACAGCCACTATGGAGAACAGTGTGGAGATTCCTTTAAAAACTGGAAATAGAACTGCCTTATGACCCAGCAATCCCATTGCTGGGCATACACACTGAGGAAACCAGAATTGAAAGAGACACATGTACCCCAATGTTCATTGCAGCACTGTTTATAATAGCCAGGACATGGAAGCAACGTAGATGTCCATCAGCAGATGAATGGATAAGAAATCTGTGGTACATATACACAATGGAGTATTACTCTGCCATTAAAAAGAATACATTTGAATCAGTTCTAATGAGGTGGATGAAACTGGAGCCTATTATACAGAGTGAAGTAAGCCAGAAAGAAAAACACCAATACAGTATACTAACGCATATATATGGAATTTAGAAAGATGGTAACAATAACCCTGTATATGAGACAGCAAAAGAGACACTGATGTATAGAACAGTCTTTTGGACTCTGTGTGAGAGGGAGAGGGTGGGATGATTTGGGAGAATGGCATTGAAACATGTATAATATCAAATATGAAATGAGTCACTGGTCCAGGTTTGATGCACGATACTGGATGCTTGGAGCTGGTGCCCTGGGACAACCCAGAGGGATGGTACAGGGAGGGAGGGAGGGAGGAGGAGGATTCAGGATGGGGAACACGTGTATACCTGGGGTGGATTCATGTTGATATATGGCAAAACCAATACAATATTGTAAAGTTAAAAAATAAAATAAAATTTAAAAATTAATTAATTAATTTAAAAAAGAAAATAAATAAAATGTTTCTCAACTTTTTTAAAAAAAAAAAAAAATCTTAGAAATAAAGATCAACCCAATGGCAATGAACACCGTTGGGGCCAGATTATCATCTCTAAATCCTACTTCTACTAAAAGGAACCAGGAGTCCTTCATTCTAGGTGTAGGGTAAGAAATGTAGAAGATGTGCTGAACATCTGTTCATATTTGAAACCAAAGAATATTTTAACAATTGAAGGCTTTCCTAAAAGATTGAGAAGTCATCTTGAAAAAATTCCCTCTGTCCAAAAATGGTACAATTTGAGCATTAAAAGGACAGTAATAAAAGGCACTGAAACACTTCAGATATTCATAAGTATTTTAGTTAAAGTATACTGAAGAAAAATTATCTTATTGGCCAATTTTGGAGATTTCTAGGTACTGACTTACTATTTTGAAAACTGGTAAATAAAGGGAAATGGCCAAACAATTATTCTGTCTTTCCTTTATAAAATATATCTTTAGGTAAGAAAAGAGTTGGTGAGGGAAGTTTCTTTCATAGAAATGTTCTAGCTAGTAAATTAAGAAGAATTATGTAATTATAAAAACAAAGCCCTAATGAAATGATAGGTTTGGGTAAAGGTTGTTAATAGCTATTAACATCATAAAAAGAGGGTCAATTTCATATTGCCACTTTTTAATTAGTCTTGTCAAAAAATCAGAACTGAGTCTGATCAAACCTCTAGGTCTAACTACAAATTTCCAAGAAACACAAGAGACAGAGGATCATCTAGATTTTTCCACAGAACAAATTATATAGTTCCATCAACAAATTAACTGAATAGATAAACAGGATAAAAGGAGCACCTACAGATTTAAATAAGAGTCAGCCAACTACAGTGTATAGGCCAAATCTGGTCACCATACTGACTTTTAAATAAAACTTTATTAAAACACTATCATGTCCACTTACTTATGAATTGTGGTCTCGTCCTACAGTACAAGAGTTGAGTAGTTGTCACATAGATCATAGGCCCCCAAAGACTAAAATATCTACTATCTGGCCTTTTACAGAAAAAGTTCATGAATCCTTGGATTTAAAAACATTTAAAAGACATATCAAACCATTATAACATATGGACATTATTTTGATCACGACTCAAACAAAAAATTTGAAAAATAAAAGAAAGCAAAGAAAAAGTAATTATAAAAGAATAGTTAAAAGGAACATGTGTACACCCATGGCGGATGCATGTTGATGTATGGCAAAACTAATACAATATTGTAAAGTAAAAAAATAAAAAATAAAATAAAAAGATATTTGATAGAGTTTGACTGGTAGGAAAGGTAAAGGAATACTGAGCACTGGGCAAGAGACTTAACAGATGAGGGAGCATGTGTTCACAGCATGAACTGCTACTGAGAACCCAAAAGGAAACAGACCTAAAAACAATCTGTAGACATCATGAGTCACCTCATGGGAGCAATGTCAGATAAACAATAGAAGTTGTTGTTGTTCAGTTGCTCAGTCATGTCCAGCTCTTTGCAACCCCATGGACTGCAGCAGACCAGGCCTCCCTATCCTTCACTATCTCCCGGAGCCTGCTCAAACTCATGTCCGTTGAGTCAGTGATGCCATCCAACCATCTCATCCTCTGTTGTCCCCTTCTCCTCCTGCCTTCAATCTTTTCCAGCATCGGGGTCTTTTCTAACAATAGAAATAGAAACAGAACCCAGTATATATCCAAAGGAAATTAAATCATTATCTTGAATCAGTATTTGCCACCCTCCCATGTTTATTTCTTTGCCAACAAAGGTCTGTCTAGTCAAAGCTATGGTTTCTCCAGTAGTCATGCATGGATGTGAGAGTTGGACTATAAAGAAAGTTGAGTGCAGAATTGATGCTTTTGAACTGTTATGTTGGAGAAGACTCTTGAGAGTCACTAGGACTCCAAGGGAGAGTTTGAGCAAGCTCTGGGAGTTGGTGATGGACAGGGAGGCCTGGCGTGCTGCAGTCCATGGGGTCACAAACAGTCAGACACGACTGAGCGACTGAGCAACTGAACTGAACTGAACATGTTTATTTCAGTATTATTTACAAGAGCCAAGATATGGAACAACATAAATTGTCCACTGATAGGAGGAATAAAGAAGTTGTGGCATATATATGTGTGTGTGTGTGTGTGTGTGTGCGTGCGTGCATGTGTGTATATATTTATATCCATCATAAAAAGGAAGGAAACCCTGCCATTTGTGATAACATAGATGAATTTTGAGATCATTATGCTAAGTGAAGTATGTTAGACAGAAAAAGGCAAATACTATATGGTGTCATTCATACACAGAATCTACAAAATCCAAACTCAGAGATATAAAGAACAGATTGGTGGTTGCCAGAGGTGGGGGTGGTGGCTGGGGAAACTGATGAAGGTGGTTAAAGGCACAGATTTTCTGCTTTAAAATAAATAAGTTCTGGGGATTTATTTAGTTAGCAATACTGCTATTGTACATTTGAAATTTACTAAGAGAGCAGATCTTAAAATTCTCACCACAAGAAAAAATACAACTGTGAGTTAATGGGTGTTGACTTATCATGGTGATCATTTTGCAATATATACCTATGTCAAATGATTATGTTTTACACCTTAAACAAATACAATGTTATATGTTAATTATATTGCAAGAAAGTTGGGAGCAAAAAAGTAGAATCCTAAGTGTATGAGTACTACCTGTAAAAGAACCTACATTGGAAGGGAAGAAAGAGAACCAACTCTTGTCACCAGCTGAGCAAAAAGAGGAGGCTATGACAACTGGAGGGAGAAGAATGCTTCCAACCAAGAATGCTAAGGGACTGGAGGGAAATTGAGAGTGAGTATTACAGACCCTGAAGCAGGACATTGTTTATTTCATGTCTTGCCAGTCTTCATCAATTAAAAAACATATACTTTCGGGTTTCAATTTTTTGAATCACTTTGGGTATCAAACAGAGACCCTATTGAAGTATCTGAGATGAACAAAGGCAGCCAAAACCTTGCACAGAAGCTCACATATAGCACACAGGTGAATTTGAATTAGAAAACCTAAGAAGCTAAGAACTTCTGCCCACCTCAGAGAATAAATGTTCTATGTGTCACCATTAGGACAAAGACCTCATACCATGCTATGCTATGCTATGCTATGCTAAGTCACTTCAGTCGTGTCTGACTCTGTGCGACCCCATACCATGAGACACCCTTTAATTAACCTCTGTAGACTTCAAAATCACTGAGGGTTGACAGCAAGTTCCTTTTCTCTAAGGGCTGGGGGGCAGGCGGTGTCTGGTTTTTTCTTTAGACACCACTCCTAGAGAGCCCTGTGTTTGCAGACCACCAAGATCTCAGAACACCCTCTGCCCTACAAAGCTGAAATAGAGAGCAATTTGCAACTGAATGGCTCTGCTTTGATGATCTGAGATCCTCCCCTTAACCGTTGCCTTTGATGGGCTTCTTCCTGTCAGCAGCTACAGCATCACTTTCTTTAATTAACTATGATGTTGCCTTTGAGCTTTTTTTTTTTTTTCCTGAGAAGAAAAATCATGTTTAATTTAGAAGGGCTAGCATTACCTCCATGAATGGAAAACAACTCTAGCAACAGGCTTTGAGAGAAGCGATAAAATCAAAATGATTATATCCCACTGGTTTGGCCCTGCTCAAGTCCTTCTCTAGGTATTCCCCTGAATCAGGGGTAGAAGAATTGGGGTAGGATGCATGAAGCAGGAAAGCAAAGATTAATGAAGGCAGCAGCTTCTAGATAAAGGTTTGGTCTGAGCTATTGGGCCAATGAAACAGTATTGTTTTACTCTGGAGAAAAGCAGTGATCCTGAGCCTCATTCAAAGCCAGATTCTAGCCAAGTAACTGCACACAAGCTTTGAACCTTGCTGGTCCCTCCAACTCCCTCTCCCCAGTCCCCACCAAAGGACTGTTTTAAGAAGATATTGATAAATGACCTAGTTTCTGAAAGACACTTGCTATCTAACAGGAGCACAATTAATACTATCTACTGTTCTCTGATTAAAGAAGTCTTCCCAAACAAGATCTATTGAGCCCTCCTTAGCATACACATACTATGACAATTCATTCAAGTGTTACACTCAATTCAAACAAAATCCATGCCATATTTATGAGTTTTCCCAATTTTAACCATCCATGGAGGGGTCAGGAGCATAGACAATCTCAAAATCAGATCACTAAAAAAATCTGCATTTGGCTTTAAAAACTGGATGCAAAGAATCTTTTTTTACTCCATAATTCCTGGGCCCATCTCTTAGGCAAGAATTGTAGTCTACTGGAATAGTCTGAATTTGCTGACTGTCCAGTAGAGACAGGCCAGCTGCCACTGGAGGAGCTATAGATGACTCCTGGCCCATGTTGGGAGTGTTTAACCAACATACTATTATATTTGAAATTTCTTCACTTTGGTGTGTTGTAGTTCAAGGTCTGTGTAGCAAAATCAAATTTTGTCATTATATTCACCAGGCCAAAAATATCATAGAAAAAATTTTGATAGCAAAATTTGCTATCAAATTTTGTGTAATTTGATTTTGAACATCAGATTCCTGCAAGCATTTCCTTGGGCCTGGGTCAGGCCTGAATCGAGATCAGTGTAAAGCATTTGGCAGACATATCTAGAAGTGCAGGGTACGTCTAGTCCCTTAGGGAGATAGTACCTTTGCTCTTAGAATATGTTGTCATCAAAACGTATGAAGATATGGAAATTTTAAAATAGAGTTGACCTGCACAAGTTCACTTACAGATGTGTTTTTAAAAATTTTATGTAAATATGTATTTTTTCATATGTAAATATATACTATGGTGCTAAACATGATCCATGATTCAGTTCAGTTCAGTTCAGTTGCTCAGTCGTGTCCGACTCTTTGCGACCCCATGAATCGCAGCACGCCAGGCCTCCCTGTCCATCACCAACTCCCGGAGTTCACTCAAATTCATATTCATCGAGTCGGTGATGCCATCCAGCCATCTCATCCTCTGTTGTCCCCTTCTCCTCCTACCCCCAATCCCTACCAGCATCAGGGTCTTTTCCAATGAGTCAACTCTTCGCGTGAGGTGGCCAAAGTATTGGAGTTTCAGCTTTAGCATCATTCCCTCCAAAGAACACCCAGGGCTGATCTCCTTCAGAACGGACTGGTTGGATCTCCTTGCAGCCCAAGGGACTCTCAAGAGTCTTCTCCAACATCACAGTTCAAAAGCATCAATTCTTCAGCACTCAGCCTTCTTCACAGTCCAACTCTCACATCCATACATGACCACAGGAAAAACCATAGCCTTGACTAGACGGACATTTGTTGGCAAAGTAATGTCTCTGCTTTAGAATATGCAATCTAGGTTGGTCATAATTTTCCTTCCAAGGAGTAAGTGTCTTTTAATTTCATGGCTGCAGTCACCATCTGCAGTGATTTTGGAGCCCCCCAAAACAAAGTCTGCCACTGTTTCCCCATCTATTTCCCATGAAGTGATGGGACCAGATGCCATGATCTTCGTTTTCTGAATGTTGAGCTTTAAGCCAACTTTTTCACTCTCCTCCTTCACCCTCATCAAGAGGCTCTTTAGTTCTTCTTCACTTTCTGCCATAAGGGTGGTGTCATCTGCATATCTGAGGTTATTGATATTTCTCCTGGAAATCTTGATTCCAGCTTGTGCTTCTTCCAGCCCAGCATTTCTCATGATGTACTCTGCATATAAGTTAAATAAGCAGGGTGACAATATGCAGCCTTGACGTATTCCTTTTCCTATTTGGAACCAGTCTGTTGTTCCATGTCCAGTTCTAACTGTTGCTTCCTGACCTGCATATAGGTTTCTCAAGAGGCAGGTCAGGTGGTCTGGTATTCCCATCTGTTTCAGAATTGTCCATAGTTTATTGTGATCCACAGAGTCAAAGGCTTTGGCATAGTCAATAAAGCAGAAATAGATGTTTTTCTGGAACTCTCTTGCTTTTTCCATTATCCAGCAGATGTTGACAATTTGATCTCTGATTCCTCTGCCTTTTCTAAAATCAGCTTGAACATCTGGAATTTCATGGTTCATGTATGGCTGAAGACTGGCTTGGAGAATTTTGAGCATTACTTTACTAGCGTGTGAGATGAGTGCAATTGTGCAGTAGTTTGAGCATTCTTTGGCATTGCCTTTCTTTGGGATTGGAATGAAAACTGACCTTTTCCAGTCCTGTGGCCACTGCTGAGGTTTCCAAATTTGCTGGCATACTGAGTGCAGCACTTTCACAGCATCATCTTTCAGGATTTGAAATAGCTCAACTGGAATTCCATCACCTCCAGTAGCTTTGTTCATAATGATGCTTTCTAAGGCCCACTTGACTTCACATTCCAGGATATCTGGCTCTAGGTCAGTGATCACAGCATGGTGGTTATCTGGGTTGTGAAGATCTTTTTTGTACAGTTCCCCTGTGTATTCTTGCCACCTCCTCTTAGTGTCTTCTGCTTCTGTTAGGTCCATACCATTTCTATCCTTTATTGGGCCCAACTTTGCATGAAATATTCCCTTGGTTTCTCTGATTTTCTTGAAGACATCTCTAGTCTTTCCCATTATATTGTTTTCCTCTATTTCTTTGCATTGATCACTGAGGAAGGCTTTCTTATCTCTCCTTGCTATTCTTTGGAACTCTGCATTCAGATGCTTATATCTTTCCTTTTCTCCTTTGCTTTTCACTTCCCTTCTTTTCACAGCTATTTGTAAGGCTTTCTCAGACAACCATTTTGCTTTTTTGCATTTCTTTTCCATGGGTATGGTCTTGATCCCTGTCTCCTGTACAATGTCACGAACCTCAGTCCATAGTTCATCAGGCACTCTATCTATCAGATCTAGGCCCTTAACTCTATTTCTCACTTCCACTGTATAATCATAAGGGATTTGATTTAGGTCAACCTGAATGGTCTAGTGATTTTCCCTACTTTCTTCAATTTAAGTCTGAATTTGGCAATAAGGAGCTCATGACCTGAGCCACAGTCAGCTCCCGGTCTTGTTTTTGTTGACTATATAGAGCTTCTCCATCTTTGGCTGCAAAGAACATAATCAGTCTGATTTCAGTATTGACCATCTGGTGATGTCCATGTGTAGAGTCTTCTCTTGTGTTGTTGAAAGAGGGTGTTTGCTATGACCAGTGCATTTTCTTGGCAAAACTCTTATTAGTCTTTGCCCTGCTTCATTCCGTATTCCAAGGCCAAATTTGCCTGTTACTCCAGGTGTTTCTTGACTTCCTACTTTTGCATTCCAGTCTCCTATAATGAAAAGGACATCTTTTGGGGGTGTTAGTTCTAAAAGGTCTTGTAGGTCTTCATAGAACTGTTCAACTTCAGCTTCTTCAGCGTTACTGGTTGGGGCATAGACTTGGATTACCGTGATATTGAATGGCTTGCCTTGGAAATGAACAGAGATCATTCTGTCATTTTTGAGATTGCATCCAAGTACGCATTTTGGACTCTTTTGTTGACCATGATGGCTACTCCATTTCTTCTAAGGGATTCCTGCCCGCAGTAGTAGATATAATGGTCATCTGAGTTAAATTCACCCATTCCAGTCCATTTTAGTTTGCTGATTCCTAGAATGTCGACATTCACTCTAGCCATCTCCTGTTTGACCACTTCCAATTTGCTTTGATTCATGGACCTGACATTCCAGGTTCCTATGCAATATTGCTCTTTACAGCACTGGATCTTGCTTCTATCACCATCACATCCACAACTGGGTATTGTTTTTGTTTTGGTTCCATCCCTTCTTTCTTTCTGGAGTTATTTCTCCACTGATCTCCAGTAGCATATTGGGCACCTACTGACCTGTGGAGTTCATCTTTCAGTATCCTATCATTTTGCCTTTTCATACTGTTCATGGGGTTCTCAAGATTGGTTTTCACTAAACCAAAGATATAAAGGGTGCAAGATACTGTTAAACTGAACTGCAACACAGTCTGGGCCCCTATGCCGCCAAGGGTCAACTCTAAATCTTTTCTCTTTAATATCTGTTCTTCCATCACTATTTTTACTGCTAACCCCATTCTAACCTTAGTACTGCCAGCTCCAAAATCCTGCACACAGATATGAGTTTGCCAGTTCAGAATAAAATGAGACCTTCCCCTCTCTATTCTCATATTCTTCATTTTATTTTTCTTCTTGGGATAAAATCAGTTCTTAAGTAGCCCCTTCAAATATTTAACCTGTAATGAGCTGCAATTGGCCTCAAGTTGTTTCCCATGAAGTGCAGACATGTAAGTCCTCTCACATTCTGTACTTGAATGATTGCCTGTTGCCAACGTTTAACACTATAGAAGTGTTTATTTAATTTTTCCATTGATTAACATTCAATCTCATTTGGTATATTGTGTGAGAGGTTCTCAACAAGGCACTATTTTTCTCTATTTTTTTTTCCTTGAAACACTTTGAGATAAGTAGTATCCTTGTGATACAAATAAGAAAATCAAGACTCAATTCTAGCCATTCTTTCTGCCATATCATTCTCTGGTTTATTCTATAGTCATGTAAATATGAACAGAGACATTACTTTGCCAACAGGAAAAACCATAGAGCCATATGGTTAGGGTTAGGGCATAGCCTAGAGGGCGAGAGGTTGAACGGACCTGGCCCAGAGCCAGCAAGCCCTGGTAGCACAGCAGTTAGGGTCAGGCAGGTCCATCTAGTCAAGGCTGCCTGCTATGGCTATGGTCATGTATGGATGTGAGAGTTGGACTGTGAACAAGGCTGAGCGCCGAATTGATGCTTTTGAACTGTGGTGTTGGAGAAGACTCTTGAGAGTCCCTTGGACTGCAAGGAGACCCAACCAGTCCATTCTGAAGGAGATCAGCCCTGGGATTTCTTTGGAAGGAATGATGCTAAAGCTGAAACTCCAGTACTTTGGCCACCTCATGCGAAGAGTTGACTCATTGGAAAAGACTCTGATGCTGGGAGGGATTGAGGGCAGGAGGAGAAGCGACGACAGAGGATGAGATGGCTGGATGGCATCACTGACTCGATGGACGTGAGTCTCAGTGAACTCCGGGAGTTGGTGATGGATAGGGAGACCTGGTGTGCTGCAATTCATGGGGTTGCAAAGAGTCAGACATGACTGAGCAACTGAACTGACCTGAACTGAAGTATGAACTCAAGTTTCTCAGTAAGAACTGTATAAAGCAGCCTATTACTATTTCACTACAGAATTCTAGAAGACTTCCACAGAGGACACAGCCCATTTCACTCAATTCATGTTTCCCCCATGGCTGTGTGGTGATTCTTGTTGGTAGCCAATTGACTGTGGTCCAAGTCAGATATTCTTCCAGTACTTTTATTCTGTGACTTTTCCATTTTGAGTTAATTTTACTTCATCTTTAGTTTGGATGGAGTGAGCATTCAAGAATTTTTTCATGAAATTACATGTTCGTAGAAGGTTCTTTTCTTTTTTTAATATTTTATGTCTGAAAATATCTTTCTGTTGTGTTCCCTACTGACAGAGAACTTAGTTTTGTTTAAAATTATTGGGTAAAAAACTTTCTTCCTTCAATACTTATAGAAATTGCCCCATTGTTTATCATTTTATATTGAGGTTTAGGAGATTCATGGTAGCCTAAGCTTTGCATCTTTGTGGGAACCTAAGTGATTTTTTGGCTAGATACTAACAGGACTTTTTTCCCTCTAAAAAAAGTGCTTAAATTTTTTTCTTCCATAGAGTATCCATT
Source organism: Bos mutus (assembly GCF_027580195.1). NCBI lineage: Eukaryota > Metazoa > Chordata > Mammalia > Artiodactyla > Bovidae > Bos > Bos mutus. The sequence goes on along the minus strand of NC_091644.1, from coordinate 4,155,868 downwards.
TTTTAAAACTTTTTATTTTATATTGGAGTATAGCCAATACAGTATCCATTTATTAATGTTTTTCACTGACTTCTTTCAAGAATTTGATGATTCTTTTAAACGTAATTTTGGGTGTGTTTTTTTGTTGTTGTTGTTTTTTGTTTTTTTCTTCTTTTGGGAAATTCCAGGACACTTTTTTCTATGACACCTTTGATTATCACTACTATTGCTTTGCTTCTCTTGGGAGTTAATAATCTGACTGATTACTCATTTTCTGATCACTTTATGTAGGGTTGTTGTATGCCACTTTCTACACAACTGTACTCAAGAATTTACTTTCACTGAGTGGCTAAAGAATAGAACTCACATAAACCATGGATGAGTTTTGTTTTGCCTTTCCGATACTTATAGAGATAGCAGTCACATCTCAACTATACTATCTATCTCTATAAGTATCAGAAAGGCAAAACACGTAGAATCTGTGATGATGGGGACGTCCACAGTAACATAATACATCCTGGAAGGCAAAGGGTCTACAGATTCAATACAATCCCTTTTAAAATCTCAAAGTTTTTTTTTTTTTTTTTCAGAAAAACAAATCCATCCTAAAATTCACATGGCATCCCAAAGGACATCAAATAGCCAAAATAATCTTGAAATAAAGTTGGAATTATCATACTTCTTGATTTAAAAACTTTCTACAAAGCTGTCGTAATCAAAACAGCACAGTATTGGCATACAAATAGCCATATAATGAAACAGAGTAGAGAGCATAGACATAAACCCTTGCATATATGGTCAAATAATTTTCAACAAGAGTGCCAGACCACTTGATGAGGAAAGGTTAGTTTTTTTCAACAAGTGGTGATGGGAAAGCTGAGTATCTACATGCAAAAGAATGAAACTGGACCTCACCTTACACAATACACAAAAATTAACTCAAAATCAAAGACCTAAGCAAAAGGACTAAAATTATAAAATTCTTCAAAGAAAATATAGAAGGAAAGCGTCATGATATTGGATTTGGCAATGATTTCTTAGTATGACACCAAAAACACAAGCAACAAAAGAAAAAGGAGATTAATTGGACTTTGTGAAAAATTTTAAACTATTGTGCATCAAAGGACATATCAACAGTTTGAAAAGGCAACCCAAGGGTGGGAGAAAATATTTGTAAACTTTATATCTGATAGAAGATTGGTATCTAGAATATATAAGAAGTCCTACAACTCAACAAGTAAAAACAAACAAGTCAATTTTAAAATGGGCAAAGGATTTAAGCCATTTCTCCAAAATATACAGATGGTAGATAATCATATAAACAGATGTTCAACATCACTGATCATTCAGTTCAGTTCAGTTCAGTCACTCAGTCGTATCCGACTCTTTGCAACCCCATGAACTGCAGCATGCCAGGCCTCCCTGTCCATCACCAACTCCCGGAGTTCACCCAAACTCATATCCATCGAGTCAGTTTTGCCATCCAGCCATCTCATCCTCTGTCGTCCCCTTCTCTTCCTGCCCTCAATCCCTCCCAGCATCAGAGTCTTTTCCAACGAGTCAACTCTTCACATGAGGTGGCCAAAGTATTGGGAAGTGCAAATCAAACCACAATTATATAATACTTCACATTCATTTGGATGGCTATTAGGGCAGTGCAAATCAAACCACAATTATATAATACTTCACATTCACTTGGATGGCTATTATCAAGAAAGAAAACAGAAAATACACGTTAGTAGGGATGAAGAGAGGCTGGAACCCTTGTGTTCTGTTTGGGGAAGTGTTAAATGGAGTAGCCACTGTGGAAAACAATATGGTAGTTCCTCAAAAAAATTAAACATAGAATTACCACATCACATGACCTAGAAACTCCACTTCTGGGTTTATACCCAAAAGAATTATAGTAGGGATATGAGAAAATATTTGTATACCAATGTTCATAGCAACATTATTTACAAGAGCCAAAAAGTGAAAACAACTCAAGTATCCATCAATAGGTGAGTGGATATACAAAATATAGTATATACATGCAGTGTAATATTATTCAGCCTTTAAAAAGAAATGAGATTCTGATACATGCTACAATATGGATGAGCTTTGAATACATTATACTAAGTAAAACAAGTCAGTCACACAAAGACAAATACTGTATGAGTCCACTTACCTGAGAAATCCAGAACCATCAAACACACAGAAACAGAAAGTAGGATGGTGATTGTCAGGGACTGAGGGTAAGGGGTAATGAGAAGTTGTTATTTAATAAGGATAGTTCCTGTTTTGCAAAATGAAAAAGGTCTGGAGATTCGTTGTACAACAATGTGAATATACTTTATACTATTGAATCATAAACTTACAAATGGTTAGGACAGTAAATTTTATATGTATTTTACAACAAAAAATTTTTTAATAATTTTAAAAGGAATTAAATTCTGACACATGCTGCAGAATAATTGAAGACATTGTGATAAATGAAGTAAGTCAGATACAGAAGTATTGTATGATTATATTTATTTGTGCTTCCTAGAGCAGTCAAATTCATAGAGACAAAAAGTAAAAGAGTAGGTGCCAGGAGCCAGAGAGATGAGGAAAATGGAAATTATCATTCAATAGGTAGAGTTTTAGCTAGGGACTGAAAAAATTTCCTGAGATGGGTGGTGGGGATGGATGAACCACATTGTGAATGTACTTAATGTCACTGAACTGCACACTTGAAAATAGTTTAAATGGTAAATTTTATGTTATGTATATTTTGCCAAAAGAGGAAAAGAAAAAAACAAAAAAGGAAATTGAATATATTGCTCACATTTCATAAGCAAGAGATTTAACATAAACTACGAGAAGAGATTATCCGATAAGAGTGTGGTGGTGATGGTGGTGGTAGTTTAATTGCTCAGTTGTGTCCAACTCTTTGAAACCCCATGGAGAGTAGTCCGCCAGGCTCCTCTGTCCATGATGGGATTTCCCAGGCAAGAATACTGGAGTGGGTAGTCACTGCCTTCTCCAGGGGATCTTCCCAACCCAGGGATTGAACCTGTGTTCTCCTACATTGCAGGTGGATTCTTTACCACTGAGCCACCAGGGAAGCCCTGGTAAGAGTGTACCCATATTCAAAGATGGTGACAACTGGAAATGAGTGGTTGCCAGGCTTGGCAAGGATCATGAGTTTTTTTAGCATCTTCAGTGCCTACAGTTCCTACATCCACAACCCCTTAAACTTCAATCAACATATTCTCACTTGGATCCTGGCACCATCTGAGTTTATGACCCCTGGTATAGAAAAATATAAGAAGGATGTCATCATCTTTTAATCTTAGACCACATGAATTCAACTGTCTTATAAGAAATTGACAGTCACTGCTAAGATGTTTCCAACTTTCATCAAACTCTGGATAAGAGTGAGGAGCAAACAGTGGAGGCAGTATAAAGAATCCTCTTATCTTTCAACAAGCATTCACATCCTGAGGTCAAACTTCATTAGCTGTTTTTCAAAATATTAGGGTTTTTTTTGCTTTGTAGTTAGTAGACATTTCCATCATATTCTGCCATCCTATTATAAGTTATGTCTCTATGTATATGTCTGTGAGTTTGTACAATAGATATTTTGAAATTATTTTTTCTTGCACATTTCAGTCCACAATTACTGTCAAGCTTCCCTATATATATAAATATGTGTGTATGCATACACACACACACACACACACACACACACACACTTGAATGAATATTCTTTGACCACCAGGGATGACACAACTGAGCAGTCTTGGCGCATTCTTATTTCTCCAAATTGGCCATAAAGAGCATGTCAAATGGTCCCATTTGTCTACTGTATTTCTCTGATTTACCAGTGTAGCTTTCCTATCAAAGACAAAATTGTTTAAAAAGTAATAACTCACAATACTCCTTCTATAACCATGCCATAGTGAGTAACTCTGAAAATGGGGTGTGGGGGTAATGCATGAGCTATAGTTTATGAAGTTTAGGGGTAAGTATATAGAGTTTAAACTTGAGTAGGGAAAGAAAAAGGATTGAGCCAGGAAATAAAAATGTTATTCATTTACTTTTTTTTAAGGCTAAGAAATATGTCTTGTTAATAATAAAGTGTTTTAAAAGTCTCCAACATTTTTCTCAAATGTTAAAAGAATGAGCAATTTTGGATTTATAAGTAACTATGAATGATACTTTTAACTGAAGCACTAGAGTAGCTTCTGGGTAGGTGCAGGGTTTATCAACAATAGCATTCTACTACCACCAAATCCTATTAGATAGAGTCAAAGCTATGGTTTTTCCAGTATTTATGTGAAGATGTGAGAGTTGGACCATAAAGAAGGCTGAGCGCCGAAGAATTGATGCTTTCAAATTGTGGTGTTGGAGAACACTCTTGAGAGTCCCTTGGACTGCAAGGAGATCAAACCAGCCAATCCTAAAGGAAATCAACCCTGAATATTATTGGAAGGACTGACGCTGAAGCTAAAGATCCAATACTTCGGCCACCTGATGCAAAGAGCTGCCTCATTGGAAAAGACTGATGCTGGGAAAGATTGGAGGCAAAAGGAGAAAGGGGCAACAGAGAGTGAGATGGTAGATAGCATCACCGAGTCAATGGACATGAATTTGAGCAAACTCTGGAAGATAATGAAGGACAGGGGACCCTGGTGTGCTGCAGTCCATGGGATCACAAAGGGTGGGATACAGCTTAATGACTGAACAACAGCAACAACAACTGTCATCTATTCAAGGAAGCTATCTAGCCCACTATGCAGGCAGCTTTGCAATTCACTCTCTGTTGCCACCAGAGAGTTCCATGGCTCTGCAGAACTGGCAGCTGTGCAAGCAGCCATCTAGTGAGCAAAGCTTTTGCTCTTTGACCTGGCAGAGAAGCACAGGGAAAGGAGGCGGAGCTGGCAGAAGTGTGGTAGCTGAAGAAGTAACTGACATCTCATTCCTCGAGTGTCAGTGACTCATAACATCAGTGTCGTCCCCAGACCAGGGAAACTGAAAAGACTAGGACCTTTTGTAAAACAGAAAATTGGAGATGTAACTGGAGAGCAGAGTCACAACCCTCTCCAGCAGTGACAGTGGCTGGCAGTCTTCTGGAGCACTATTGGGCTGGCTGGTGGCTACCAGGTGGCCTCAGTAGAGGTCTCAGTGGTTCCCACAAGGGGGATAAAAATGACCATGTGACTCATGTGTGTGTACATGTTCAAACCAGACAGAGTGTGGATTTTAGTCACAACAATACTGACCATTTAGGGAGACTGCATTAGCTCAATTCTGGCAGAAACAGATGGTATCAAAATAATTCACAGACTGTTGAATAAAGAGATTATTGACAAGGGGTATGCAGGATGTCATGGACAGGGAGGCCTGGCGTGCTGCAATTCATGGAGTCGCAAAGAGTCGGACACGACTGAGCGACTGATCTGATCTGATCTGATCTGATGCAGGATGTTGGGAAATAACTAAGGGAAATCTGAACCTTGAGTAAGTGGAATTATGTGCTTTCGGCCCGAAGGAGCAAGGGGATGGAGTGATGGTAGCAACCCATAGAGAGAAATGATGCTATGCAGACAGGCTGTGGTCAGAGTTGAGACCTGTGGACACCGATAAGGCCCATGTGGCAGCCTTGCAGGGAGGGAGTGGATGCAGACATGCCCCCCTCACTCCTGCCAGTGTCCACATCAGCCCAGAGGTGTGACCCATACAGTATCCCTGGTCAAGAGCAAGGTAAACAAGGGCAAAGAAAGGGTCATGGGGGGCAGAGAAAGTTATCACAGAGAGGGAGAACTTTTCCTTTCCAAGGAAAACAAAGAGAAACAAAGGAAGTGAGCTGGTGCCCCCAGGGTATGTCTAGATTCCAAACACTGTAATGTCAGTTTTACATAATCCCTAGCAATCCCATTCTTTTTTTGTGCCAGATACTCCCTTAGATACTGTGCACATTTTGTTTCTCTTAATCTTCACAAACATGACATAAATATTACTATTGGCACATTACAAATGAGGAAACTAAAACTCAAAGATGCAAAGAAAGGAAGTAGGGGAAACTGAATTTAAACCCAAGTGTCTCAGATTCCAAGGTCTGTCTGCTGAGCCATGTGGTAGTCCATCAGCAGAAAAAAATATAAGTAATGTCAAAAGTGGCCATCAAAAATAGGGTACGTGTGGTCTCTTTTAAGAAAATGGAGATCACGAGCTCTCTGTCTAGAGGCAGAAAGGCACTCTGGCTCCAGTGAGCTGGTTCTCATTGGCAATTCTGGTTGGAAAGGTGGCAGCAAGAGTTTGATGATGTATTAATAAATGGTTGGGTAGCTGGGAGGCTGGAAGTGGTGTGTTTTTCGAGGCACTGATTACAGAATAAACTTTTCTAAGTTGATTTCCATACCTAAGAGAGATTTTATGCCATCTTCATCCTTCATCTTTAGAAAATTGAATGCATTGTCATGTATCATAAGATTCCCTTGCACTTTGGCCTACTTTCTGTTAAATTCATCCTGAACAATCAGCATGTGGATGGCTAAAAGCTGGACAGCTCTCATAGCTTTAATTAAAAACATATTTATTGAACACCTACTATGTACAAGACACTATTACAGATGATTCTGAAGATACAGTGGTTTAAAGATAGAATCATTTCCCACAGAGAAGCCAGAGTTTGGCTATTAAGCCAGTCAAAATTTTGCCAAATTATTACTATGAAGGCAATAAACAGTATGAAACAATAGACAGCAACTGGAAAGCAAAATGGGTACTTTACTCAGATGATAAGGAAAGACCTCTGTGTGGAATAACGTTTAAGCTAATATCTGAGAGATGGTCAGAGGCAGCCAAGACTGGTAGCACTGGCAGAGCACCCTAGGCCGATGTACCCAGAGAGCAGCAAACTGGAAAGAGAACAGTATGAGATAAGGTGGAGAGAGAAGTAGGGCCCAGGCATGTAGGCTATTCAAGGCCTTTTTGGTTCTGTTAATAAAACCCAAAGGATTGTTTTTACATTGGGGATTGACATAATACAATTTCTTTTTTTAAAAGATTGCTTAGGGTCCTAAGATGGTGGAGGAACAGGACAGGGAGACCACTTTCTCCCCCACAAATTCATCTAAAGATTTGAACACTGAGCAAATTCCACAAAACAACTTCTGAACGCTGGCAGAGGACACCAGGTACCCAGAAAGGCAGCCCATTGTCTTCAAAAGAAGGTAATACAAAATATAAAAGATAAAGAGAGACAAAAGAGAGGGACTGATGACTGTTGCTTTGTAGTAGAGCCTGAAGTCAGGCAGGTTGATTCCTCCAGTTCCATTCTTCTTTCTCAAGATAGCTTTGGCTATTTGAGGTTTTTTGTATTTCCATACAAATTGTGAAATTATTTGTTCTAGCTCTGTGAAGAATACCGTTGGTAGCTTGATAGGGATTGCATTGAATCTATAAATTGCTTTGGGTAGTATACTCATTTTCACTATATTGATTCTTCCAATCCATGAACATGGTATATTTCTCCATCTATTAGTGTCCTCTTTGATTTCTTTCACCAGTGTTTTATAGTTTTCTATATATAGGTCTTTAGTTTCTTTAGGTAGATATATTCCTAAGTATTTTATTCTTTTCATTTCAATGGTGAATGGAATTGTTTCCCTAATTTCTCTTTCTATTTTCTCATTATTAGTGTATAAGAATGCAAGGGATTTCTGTGTGTTGATTTTATATCCTGCAACTTTACTATATTCATTAGACAGAAATATAGATTAATGGAACAAAATAGAAAGCCCAGAGATAAATCCACGCACCTATGGACACCTTATCTTTGACAAAGGAGGCAAGAATATACAATGGATTAAAGACAATCTCTTTAACAAGTGGTGCTGGGAAAACTGGTCAACCACTTGTAAAAGAATGAAACTAGAGCACTTTCTAACACCATACACAAAAATAAACTCAAAATGGATTAAAGATCTAAACATAAAACCAGAAACTATAAAACTCCTAAAGGAGAACATAGGCAAAACACTCTCCGACATACATCACAGCAGGATCCTCTATGACCCACCTCCCAGAATATTGGAAATAAAAGCAAAAATAAACAAATGGGACCTAATTAACCTTAAAAGCTTCTGCACAACAAAGGAAACTATAAGCAAGGTGAAAAGACAGCCTTCCGAATGGGAGAAAATAATAGCAAATGAAGCAACAAACAACTAATCTCAAAAATATACAAGCAACTCCTACAGCTCAACTACAGAAAAATAAATGCCCCAATCAAAAAATGGGCCAAAGAACTAAACAGACATTTCTCCAAAGAAGACATACAGATGGCTAACAAACTCATGAAAAGATGCTCAACATCACTCATTATCAGAGAAATGCAAATCTAAACCACTATGAGGTACCATTTCACACCAGTCAGAATGGCTGCGATCCAAAAGTCTACAAGCAATAAATGCTGGAGAGGGTGTGGAGAAAAGGGAACCCTCTTACACTGTTGGTGGGAATGCAAACTAGTACAGCCACTATGGAGAACAGTGTGGAGATTCCTTAAAAAACTGGAAATAGAACTGCCTTATGATCCAGCAATCCCACTGCTGGGCATACACACTGAGGAAACCAGAATTGAAAGAGACACATGTACCCCAATGTTCATTGCAGCACTGTTTATAATAGCCAGGACATGGAAGCAACCTAGATGTCCATCAGCAGATGAATGGATAAGAAAGCAGTGGTACATATACACAATGGAGTATTACTCAGCCATTAAAAAGAATACATTTGAATCAGTTCTAATGAGGTGGATGAAACTGGAGCCTATTATACAGAGTGAAGTAAGCCAGAAAGAAAAACACCAATACAGTATACTAACACATATATATGGAATTTAGAAAGATGGTAACAATAACCCTGTGTACGAGACAGCAGAAGAGACACTGATGTATAGGACAGTCTTGTGGACTCTGTGGGAGAGGGAGAGGGTGGGATGAATTGGGAGAATGGCATTGAAATATGTATAATATCATATATGAAATGAGTCGCCAGTCCAGGTTCGATGCATGATACTGGATGCTTGGGGCTGGTGCACTGGAATGACCCAGAGGGATAGTATGGGGAGGGAGAAGGGAGGAGGGTTCAGGATGGGGAACACATGTATACCTGTGGCAGATTCATTTTGATATATGGCAAAACCAATACAATATTGTAAAGTTAAATAAAATAAAATAAAGAGAGGGATGGAGACCTGTCCCGGGGAAGGAGTCATAAAAGAGGAGAAGTTTCCAAACACCAGGAAACCCTCTAACTAGTGGGTCTGTGGGGAGTTTTGGAATCTCAGAGGGCAACATAACCAAGAGGAAAAATAAATAAATAAAACCCACAGATTACACGCCTAATGGCAACTCCCAGCGGAGAAGTTGCCTAGACGCTCGCATCCACCACCAGCAAGCGGGGGCTGAACAGGGAGGCGCGGGCTGAATTGCTTAGGGCAGGGACCGGGCCTGAATGCCCTGTGGACAATCTGAGGGAGCTAACATGAGACAGCAACTGAAACTGTGGGATAGCCAGAGAGAGAGAAAAAAGAGAGAGAGAGAGAGAGAACTTTCCGGCGAAAAGCTCTAACCTAAGGCACTGCCAGCTGCTCGCAGAACAAAGGACTGAGCGAATACCAGAGGACAGCTAGCCGGCTGCGGGCTGGCCCATCTCCCACCGGAGGCAGGGAGGCTGGCAGGCGACAGCCAAAGCCGGAAGCAAGCAATCTCGGCCCCAGAGATGGCATCCTCTACCAAACTGCGAGCAGGCTCCCAGTTGCTAACCAAGTCTTCCTGGGATCCTGGATGGTTGACATCTACCGGGAGGGTTGCAACCAGAGATCAGCTCCCCAGAGGAGACACACAGCACACCTGAGACAATGCTCCCGCTGCGCACCCAGGATAACCAAGCGGCTGGGACAGGGGAGGGGATAAGACGCACAGCACAACTGGGGAGAGTGCGCTCTCCAAGCACCTGATCGCCTGAGCTACTCGGACCTGGGAAGGGCACAAAACGCAGACCCAACCGAGTCTGTGCCTTTGTGGAGTACCCAAGAACCTGAACCTGAGCAGCTTAGACCTAGGAAATGCACACAACCCAGGGCCCGCTTTAGACAGTTTCCCTGCAGAGCAACCTGGAGCCTGGGCAGTGTAGACTGGGAAAGCACACACGCTGTGAGTGGGGGCAAACCCAGTGTGGCCGAGACACTGCGAGCACTGCCCACACACACCAGTGATATTTGTCTGCAGTGTTCCTCCCTCCCCACAACACAACTGAACAAGTGAGCCTAAATAAGTGACCACCTTCGCCCCCTTGTGTCAGGGAGGAAATTAGACACTGAAGAACGTGCAAACAGAAGAAGTCAAAATAAACAGAGGGAACTGCTTTGGAAGTAATAGGTGCAACAGATTAAAACCCTGTAGTTAGCACCGACTACATTGGAAGGGGCCTATAGACCTTAAGGAGAGAAGGCAATGGCACCCCACTCCAGTACTCTTGCCTGGAAAATACCATGGATAGAGGGGCCTGGTGGGCTGCAGTCCATGGGGTCTCTAGGAGTCGGACACGACTGATTGACTTCACTTTATTTTTTCACTTTCCTGCATTGGAGAAGGAAATGGCAACCCACTCCAGTGTTCTTGCCTGGAGAATCCCAGGGATGGGGGAGCCTGGTGGGCTGCCGTCTATGGGGTCGCACAGAGTCGGACACGACTGAAGCGACTTAGCAGCAGCAGCAGCATAGACCTTGAGAAGTATAAGCTGGAACAAGGAACTATCTGAAACTGAACTGACCTCACACTGCCCACAACAGCTCCAGAGAAATTCCTAGATATATTTTTACTATTATCATTTTTTAAATTTTAAGTCCTTTATTACTCCTTTAATTTTCATTTTTATAACCTACTATTACCTTGCCCAAAAAAAACCCTATTTTTAAAGCAAATTTCATATATATTTTTTATAATTTTTGTGATTTTGTTTTGTTAATATTGTATTTTTGACAGTCTAACCTCTACTCTAGATTTTTAATCTTTGTTTTTTGATATTTGTTATCAATTTTGTACCTTTAAGAATCCAATCTTCAGTACCCACTTTTACTTAGGAGTGTGATTACTGGCTTGATTTCCCTCTTCCCCTTTTGACTCTCCTTTTTCTCCTCAAGGTCACCTTTTATCTCCTCCCTACCACTTCTTTTCTCTACCCAACTCTGTGAATCCCTATGTGTGTTCCAGCCTGTGGAGAACACTTAGGGAACTGATTACTGGCTAGATCTGTCTCTCTCCTTTTGACCACCCCCCCTTTCCCCTCCTGGTCACCTCTATCTCCTTCCTCCCTCTTCTCTTCTCCATGTAACTCCATGAACCTCACTGGGTGTTCAAGGCTGTGGAGAGTACATAGGGATTTGATTACTGGCTAGATTGCTCTCTCCCCTTTTGATTCCCCCTCTTCTCCTCCTGGTCATCTCTATCTCCATCCTCCCTCCTCTTCTCCATGTAACTCAGTGAATCTTTCTGGGTGTCCTTCACTGTGGAGAATCTTTTCTCCATCAACCTAGATGTTTTATCATCAGGGCTGTATGGATGGAGAAGTCTTGAGGCTACTGTAAGAATAAGACTGAAAACCAGAGACAGGAGGCTTACATCCAAAACCTGAGAATACCAGAGAACTCCTGACTCCAGGGAACATTAATCGATAAGAACTCATACAAAAGCCTCCATAGCTGAAACCAAGCTCCACCCAAGAGCCAACAAGTTCCAGAGCAAGACATTCCATGCAAATTCTCTAGCAACAGAAGAACATAACACTGAGCTTTAATATACAAGCTGTCCAAAGTCACATCAAACCCATAGATATCTCAAAATTCACAATTGGACACTTCATTGCACTCCAGAGAGAAGAAATCCATGTCCACCCACCAGAACACCGATGCAAGCATCTCTAACCAGGAAACCTTGACAAGCCACTCATCCAACCCAACCTACAGGGAGGAACCTCCACAATAAAGAGGAAGTACAAACTGCCAGAATACAGAAATGCCATTCCAAACACAGCAATCTAAACAAGATGAAAAGGCAGAGAAATACTCAGCAGGTAAAGAAACATGATAAATGCCCACCAAACCAAACAAAAGAGAAGGATATAGGAAGTCTACCTGAAAAAGAATTCAGAATAATGATAATAAAAATGATCCAAAATCTTGAAGACAAAATGGAGTTACAGATAAAAACCCTGGAGACAATGATTGAGAATATGCAAGAAATGTTTACCAAGGACCTAGAAGAAATAAAAAAGACTCAATCAATAATGAATAATGCAATAAATGAGATAAAAAACACTCTGGAGGGAACCAACAGTAGAATAACTGAGGCAGAAAATAGGATAAGTGAGGTGGAAGATAGAATGGTGGAAATAAATGAAGCAGAGAGGAAAAAAGAAAAAAGAATTAAAAAGAAATGAGGAGAACCTCAGAGACCTCTGGGACAATGTCAAACACCCCAGTGTTCGAATCATAGGAATCCCAGAAGAAGAAGACAAAAAGAAAGGCCATGAGAAAATACTAGAGGAGATAATAGTTGAAAACTTCCCTAAAATGGGGAAGGAACTACCCACCCAAGTCGGAGAAACCTAGAGAGTCCAAAACAGGATAAACCCAAGGCAAAACACCCCAAGACACATATTAATCAAATTAACAAAGATTAAACACAAAGAACAAATATTAAAAGCAGCAAGGGAAAAACAGCAAATAACACACAAGGGGATTCCCATAAGGATAACAGCTGATCTTTCAATAGAAACTCTTCAGGCCAGGAGGGAATGGCAGGACATACTTAAAGTGATGAAAGAAAATAACCTACAGCCCATATTACTGTACCCAGCAAGGATCTCATTCAAATATGAAGGAGAAATCAAAAACTTTACAGACAAGCAAAAGCTGAGAGAATTCAGCTCCACCAAACCAGCTCTCCAACAAATGCTAAAGGATCTTCTCTAGACAGGAAACACAGAAAGGGTGTATAAACTCAAACCCAAAACAACAAAGTAAATGGCAATGGGATCATATTTATCAATAATTACCTTAAATGTAAATGGGTTGAATGCCCCAACCAAAATACAAAGACTGGCCGAATGGATACAAAAACAAGACCCTTATATATGCTGTCTACAAGAGACTCACCTCAAAACAAGGGACACATACAGACTGAAAGTGAAGGGCTGGAAAAAGATATTCCATGCAAATAGAGACCAAAAGAAAGCAGGAGTAGCAATACTCATATCAGATAAAATAGACTTTGAAATAAAGGCTGTGAAAAGAGACAAAGGAGGACACTACATAATGATCAAAGGAGCAATGCAAGAAGAAGATATAACAATTATAAATATATATGCACCCAACATAGGAGCACCACAATATGTAAGACAAATGCTAACAAGTATGAAAGGGGAAATTAACAATAACACAATAATAGTGGGAGACTTTAATACCTCAGTCATGCCTATGGATAGATCAACTAAACAGAAAATTAGCAAGGAAACACAAACTTTAATGATACAATGGACCAGCTCAGTTCAGCTCAGTTCACTTCAGTCACTCAGTCATGTCCGACTATTTGCAACCAAATGAATTGCAGCACGCCAGGCCTCCCTGTCCATCACCAACTCCCGGAGTTCACTCAGACTCATGTCCATTGAGTCCGTGATGCCATCCAGCCATCTCATCCTCTGTCGTCCCCTTCTCCTCCTGCCCCCAATCCCTCCCAGCATTGGAGTCTTTTCCAATGAGTCAACTCTTCGCATGAGGCAGCCAAAGTATTGGAGTTTCAGCTTTAGCATCAGTCCTTCCAAAGAACACCCAGGACTGATCTCCTTTAGAATGGACTGGTTGGATCTCCTTGCAGTCCAAGGGACTCTCAAGAGTCTTCTCCAACACCACAGTTCAAAAGCATCAATTCTATGGCTCTGAGCTTTCTTCACAGTCCAACTCTCACATCCATACATGACCACAGGAAAAACCATAGCCTTGACTAGACGGACCTTTGTTGTCAAAGTAATGTCTCTGCTTTTGAATATGCTATCTAGGTTGGTCATAACTTTCCTTCAAAAGCTATGGGACTCAGTAAAAGCAGTGCTAAGGGGAAGGTTCATACAAGCTTACCTCAAGAAATAAGAAAAAGGTCAAATAAATAACCTAACTCTACACCTAAAGCAACTAGAAAAGGAAGAAATGAAGAAACCCAGGGTTAGTAGAAGGAAAGAAATAATAAAAATTAGGACAGAAATAAATACAAAAGAGACCATAGCAAAAATCAACAAAAAGCTAAAAGCTGGTTCTTTGAGAAGATAAATAAAATAGACAAACCATTAGCCAGACTGATCAAGAAACAAAGGGAGAAGAATCAAATCAACAAAATTGCAAACGAAAATGAAGAAATCACAACAGACAACACAGAAATGCAAAGGATCATAAGAGACTACTATCAGCAACTATATGCCAATAAAATGGACAACTTGGAAGAAATAGACAAATTCTTAGAAAAGTATAACTTTCCAAAGCTGAACCAGGAAGAAATAGAAAACCTTAACAGACCCATCACAAGCATGGAAATTTAAACTGTAATCAGAAATCTTCCAGCAAACAAAAGCCCAGGACCAGACAGCTTCACAGCTGAATTCCACCAAAAAGTTAGATAACAGCTGACACCTATCCTACTTAAACTCTTCCAGAAGATTGCAGAGGAAGGTAAACTTCCAAACGCATTCTATGAGGTCACCATCACCCTAATACCAAAACCTGACAAAGATGCCACCAAAAAAGAAAACTACAGGCCAATATCACTGATGAACACAGATGCAAAAATCCTTAACAAAATCCTAGCAATCAGAATCCAACAACATATTAAAAAGATCACACATCATGACCAAGTGGGCTTTATCCCAGGGATGCAAGGATTCTTTAATATCCACAAATCAATCAATGTACTACACCACATTAACAAATTGAAAAATAAAAACCATATGATTATCTCAATAGATGCAGAGAAAGCCTTTGACAAAATTCAACATCCATTTATGATAAAAACCCTCCATAAAGCAGGCATAGAAGGAACATACCTCAACATAATAAAAGCTACATATGACAAACCCACAGCAAACATTATCCTCAATGGTGAAAAATTGAAAGCATTTCCCCTAAACTCAGTAACAAGAAAAGGGTGCCCATTCTCACCACTACTATTCAACATAGTTTTGGAAGTTTTAGCCACAGCAATCAGAGAAGAAAAATAAATAAAAGGAATCCAGATTGGAAAACAAAAAGTAAAACTCTTACTGTTTGCAGAGACATGATCCTCTACATAGAAAACCCTAAAGACTCCACAAGAAAATTACTAGAGCTAATCAATGAAAATAGTAAAGTGGCAGGATATAAAATCAACACACAGAAATCCCTTGCATTCCTATACACTAACAATGAGAAAACAGAAAGAGAAATTAAGGAAATAATTCCATTCACCATTGCAACGAAAAGAATAAAATACTTAGGAATAAATCTACCTAAAGAAACTAAAGACCTATATATCAGATCAGATCAGACCAGTCGCTCAGCTGTGTCCGACTCTTTGTGACCCCATGAATCGCAGCACACCAGGCCTCCCTGTCCATCACCAACTCCCAGAGTTCACCCAGACCCCCGTCCATCGAGTCAGTGATGCCATCCAGCCATGTCATCCTCTGTCGTCCCCTTTTCCACTTGCCGCCAATCCCTCCCACCATCAGAGTCTTTTCCAATGAGTCAAGTCTTCACATGAGGTGACCAAAGTACTGGAGTTTCAGTTTCACATTCCAGAGTGTCTGGCTCTAGGTCAGTGATCACACCATCGTGATTATCTGGGTCATGAAGATCTTTTTTGTACAGTTCTTCTGTGTATTCTTGCCATCTCTTCTTAATATCTTCTGGTTCTGTTAGGTCCATACCATTTCTATCCTTTATCGAGCCCATCTTTGCATGAAATGTTCCTTTGGTATCTCTGATTTTTCTTGAAGAGCTCTCTAGTCTTTCCCATTCTGTTGTTTTCCTCTATTTCTTTGCATTGATCACTGAAGAAGGCTTTCTTATCTCTTCTTGCTATTCTTTGGAACTCTGCATTCAGATGTTATCTTTCCTTTTCTCCTTTGCTTTTTGCTTCTCTTCTTTTCGCAGCTATTTGTAAGGCCTCCCAGACAGCCATTTTGCTTTTTTGCATTTCTTTTCCATGGAGATGGTCTTGATCCCTGTCTCCTGTACAAAGACCTATATATAGAAAACTATAAAACACTGATGGAAGAAATCAAAGAGGACACTAATAGACGGAGAAATATACCATGTTCGTGGGTCGGAAGAATCAATATAGTGAAAAAGAGTATACTACCCAAAGCAATCTATAGATTCAATGTAATCCCTATCAAGCTACCAATGGTATTTTTCAGACAACTAGAGCAAATAATTTCACAATTTGTATGGAAATACAAAAAACCTCAAATAGCCAAAGCAATCTTGAGAAAGAAGAATGGAACTGGAGGAATCAACCTGCCTGACTTCAGGCTCTACTACAAAGCCACAGTCAGCACGACAGTATGGTACTGGCACAAAGACAGAAATATAGATCAATGGAAAAAAAATAGGAAGTCCAGAGATAAATCCATGTACCTATGGACACCTTATCTTTGACAAAGGAAGCAAGAATACACAATGGAGAAAAGACAATCTCTTTAACAAGTGGTGCTGGGAAAACTGGTCAACCACTTGTAAAAGAATGAAACTAGAACACTTTCTAACACCATACACAAAAATAAACTCAAAATGGGTTAAAGATCTAAACGTAAGACCAGAAACTATAAAATACCTAGAGAAAAACATAGGCAAAACACTCTCCGACATAAATCACAGCAGGATCCTCTATGACCCAGCTCCCAGAGTAATGGAAATAAAAGCAAAAGTAAAAAAATGGGACCTAATTAAACTTAAAAGCTTTTGCACAACGAAGGAAACTATAAGCAAGGTGAAAAGACAGCCTTCAGAATGGGAGAAAATAATAGCAAATGAAGCAACTGACAAAGAATTAATCTCAAAAATATACAGGCAACTCAATTCCAGAAAAATAAATGACCCAATTAAAAAATGGGCCAAAGAACTAAACAGACATTTCTCCAAAGAAGACATACAGATGGCTAACAAACGCATGAAAAGATACTCAACATCACTCATTATCAGAGAAATGAAAATCAAAGCCACAATGAGGTACCATCATGCCGGTCAGAATGGCTGCTATCAAAAAGTCTGCAAACAATAAATGCTGGAAGGGGGTGTGGAGGAAAGGGAACCCTCTTACACTGTTGGTGGGAATGCAAACTAGTACAGCCACTATAGAGAACAGTGTGGAGATTCCTTTAAAAACTGGAAACAGAACTGCCATATGATCCAGCAATCCCACTGCTAGGCATACACACTGAGGAAACCAGAACTGAAAGAGACACGTGTACCCCAATGTCCATCGCAGCACTGTTTATAATAGCCAGGACATGGAAGCAACCTAGATGTCCATCAGCAGATGAAGGGATAAGAAAGCTGTAGTACATATACACAATGGAGTATTACTCAGCCATTAAAAAGAATACATTTGAATCAGTTTTAATGAGGTGGATGAAACTGGAGCCTATTATACAGAGTGAAGTAAGCCAGAAAGAAAAACACCAATACAGTATACTAACGCATATAGATGGCTTCCCTGGTGGCTCAGAGGTTAAATCGTCTGCCTGCAATGCAGGAGACCTGGGTTCAATCCCTGGGTCAGGAAGATCCCCTGGAGAAGAAAATGGCAACCCACTCCAGTATTCTTGCCTGGAGAATCCCATGGACAGAGGAGCCTGGTTGGCTACAGTCCACTGGGTCGCAGAGTCGGACACGACTGAGCGACTTCACTCACCCACTCATAGATGGAATTTAGAAAGATGGTAACGATGACCCTATATGTGAGACAACAAAAGAGACACAGATGTATAGAACAGTCTTTTGGACTCTGTGGGAGAAGGAGAGGGTGGGATGATTTGAGAAAATAACATTGAAACATGTATATTATCATATGTGAAACAGATCTCCAGTCCAGGTTCAATGCATGAGACAGGGTGCTCAGGGCTGGTGCACTGGCATGACCCTGAGGGATGGGATAAGGAGGAAGGTGGGAGGGGGGTTCAGGATGGGGAACACATGTACATCCGTGGCTGATTCATGTCAATGTATGGCAAAAACCACTACAATATTGTAAACTAATTGGCCTCCAATTAAAATAAATAAATTTAAAAAAATAAAGATTGCTTAGGCTACTTCTGAGAGGTCAGTTAAAAGGCATGAAAAATTAAAGGAGGATGAGCCACTGCAAAGCTACTGCTGTGGTCCATGTAAAAGGCATCTTTTATGACAGTTGTCATGCATGTTGGGTGAAGGGTCTGAGTGTATTTTAGAGCATAAATCTCAAGAATTTTGATGGGTCAGGTGTGGGGAAATGGCAGATATAAAGGAAGAAAGCAAGAATGATGTCAGGTTTCTTGTTTGAACAACTGCGTGAATGATGCTGATATTAATGGACAAGAGGAAAACTGAAGGGAAGCATATTTCATTTTGCAAGTATTGAGTCTACAGTTGCTTTGAAGGCATCCAATTACAGTTGTCAGATATGTAGGTGGATACAGAAGTCTGGAGTGCAAATGAAAGCTGGAGAAATAAATTTTGGAGTCACCTTATTTTATCTGATATAGAAAGCATGAGACCAGATAAGATTCCTTGAAGAAAGATTCTATAAAGAAAAGAAATGGGCCAAGGACTAAAGCTCTTACATTCTCTAATACTTGAAGCCTAAAGATAGGTAAAGCATGATAGTCATTGTACTGTGTCCTCAAAGCTTGAAACCCACCATCTCATATTTCGCTTTATGATGCCAGAGGTAGAACCCTGAAAACAAAATTTATTCTTCACCAGCTGGCTTCCTTTTAGGTCCTGCCAATAGGAGGCAATAGAATGAAACCTGAAAGCCAAAGAAAAGAGACGGACATATTCCTTCTCATTTCCTGTTGGCTTTCTGACTTTGTCAGTGCTGTCTCAGCAGCAGCCCTGCCCAGAGACAGAAGCTGCCAGTTTCGGTTCCTGGAAGTGGTCCTCTGTGCAGTAATAGAGCAATGAGCAGAACTCAGTCCCCGAAGTCTGACCTCAACTTCGTCAGGGCTCTCTTCTGAGTTTCTGGAGTATGGTCACCAGCCGAATGGTGACCTCAGAAATTTCAGTCCCAATTCCACAGGGACCCTCCTCTGAGATTCTAGATCCAGTAATCCCAATATCTCCTATATGTTTCCCATTCCTTGAGATGTTACCTGCTTCCTGCAGGTACTATATCTATGTTTCCTTTGTCCAGTGCTCTAAAACATGTGTAGGGCTTCCCTGGTGGCTCAGATGGTAAAGAATGTGCCTGCAATGCAGGAGACCCAGGTTCAATCCCTGGGTCAGGAAGATCCCCTAGAGAAGGGAATGACAAACCACTCCAGTATTCTTGCCTCGAGAATTCCATGAACAGAAGCACCTGATGGGCTATAGTCCATGGGGTCCCAAAGAGTAGGACATGACTGAGCAACTAACACACACATACACATACACACACACACACACACACAACACCTGTGTAACCAGTTTTCTTTTTTTTTTTTTTTTAATTTTTAAACTTTACATAATTGTATTAGTTTTGCCAAATATCAAAATGAATCCACCACAGGTATACATGTGTTCCCCATCCTGAACCCTCCTCCATCCTCCCTCCCCATACCATCCCTCTGGGTCGTCCCAGTGCACTAGCCCCAAGCATCCAGTATCGTGCATCGAACCTGGACTGGCATCTCGTTTCATACATGATATTTTACATGTTTCAATGCCATTCTCCCAAATCTTCCCACCCTCTCCCTCTCCCACAGAGTCCATAAGACTGTTCTATACATCACTGTCTCTTTTGCTGTCTCCTTCACAGGGTTATTGTTACCATCTTTCTAAATTCCATATATATGCGTTAGTATACTGTATTGGTGTTTTTCCTTCTGGCTTACTTCACTCTGTATAATAGGCTCCAGTTTCATCCACCTCATTAGAACTGATTCAAATGTATTCTTTTTAATGGCTGAGTAATACTCCATTGTGTATATGTACCACAGCTTTCTTATCCATTCATCTGCTGATGGACATCTACGTTGCTTCCATGTCCTGGCTATTACAAACAGTGCTGCGATGAACATTGGGGTACACGTGTCTCTTTCCCTTCTGGTTTCCTCAGTGTGTATGCCTAGCAGTGGGATTGCTGGATCATAAGGCAGTTCTATTTCCAGTTTTTTAAGGAATCTCCACACTGTTCTCCATAGTGGCTGTACTAGTTTGCATTCCCACCAGTTTTCTATATTAAATTCTCTCAGCTAAAATACCTAGTGTGGTTTCTGCTTCACAGGACTCTTTACAAGAGAGTCAGCAAAGTGTCCTGAAATGGCAAGGAAACAAACAAACAAACAAAATAGATGAGTATGGCTTAAAAGCCAAAATGAGAAGGTGCCTCAGAAAACTGATTAGGAAAGAGATTTTAAGTTCAGAGGTCAAATAAGATGAAAAACAGATAGCAATAAATTGGATTTAAGTAAATGTGGGCTGTTGAGGGCTTTGACTACAGATGTTTGATGGATTTGATTTCTGGGTGAGGACAAGGGCATTACCTGACTCATTCTGGCTGCCTCAAGAATTGGGATAAGAAAGCTTTGACTCAGCTTTGGAGCAGCCAATGGTGCATTTTTTTTTTCTTTTTAATTCCTAAAAACATATTTGACTGAGTCAATCATTTCAAGTATTTTGTTTTCAAATATTGAATATATTTATATAATTTATTATATGTAAGATGTAAATGATGATAATTAAATAGCCATAAACTCACCACCTGATTTGACATATAGAACTTTCTCAATGTTATTGGAGCTTTTTCTCTGAAAATCTGCAATTATATCCTTCTCTCTCCCACCTAAAGGTAAACCCATTCATGAATTTTTTATTTATCATTCTATTTCTTTCCTATATAGCTTTCACACATGTGCATTTAGCCTATTTTTTTTTTTGCTTTTTTGTAGTTTTAACACAAAAGTTTTATTATTTAAAACTAACTTTTCTGAAAGTTTTTTTTTTTTTTTTTTTTTTTTTTGCAGATTCATCTATGTAACATATTTATTTCTCACCGGTGTATTATTATACTGTTATAATATTTCTTTGTATGATCATAGAACTGCTTATCCCATTCTCTTCTCAACTGAGATTTATTAAAAGTTTTCTAATATTACAAATATCACAAGCTCTCTCTGTGTTATAGAGAATGGTCAGGACGTAAGGAAATGTTCAGTTTCAGCTTCACTCAGTAATGGCAAACTACTTCCCAAAGCAACTTTACCAAATCAACCTTCCTCAAACAGTTTCTAAAAATTTGCTTTGCTCTACATTCTTACCAATTCACGTGTATCATTTGATATTAACTTTTGCTATTCAGGAAACTATATCTTTTATCTTGTATTTAATGTCTTTCCTTAATACTAATGAACTTATCTTTTCATATTTCTTGCTATTTGCATTTCTTCTTCTGTAGTACAACTATTTGTGTCTTTTGCTCATTATTTTACTCTATGGATTTCTTTGTCAAATTCCTATTGAGTCTGGGGAGTTCTGGGGAGTTTCTTTTATATTCTGCATACCAAGTTTGTTACTTATATCTATAGAAAATAATTTCTCCCAGTTTATAACTTGCATTTTCTCCCTCGTTATGGTCTGATGAGCAGGTCTCTTAATTTTACTGCAGTCAAGTTAATCATTTTGTACTTGTGGCATCTTGATTAAGAAATATTCCTCTACCTTGAGTTCACAGAAATACTTTCTTGTATTTCTTATAAGAAATGTTTAAAGTGTTTTCTTTCTGATTAAAGTATTCAGTTCACCCAGAATTGATTTTTGTGAACTATATAAGATATGAATCTAACATTATTCTGCATGTGTATAGTCAACTATCCCAACACAATTGTTTTAAACAGTTTTATCTTTCATAGGAGTCTGCCACACTGGCTCTTTCACAGTTCGTTTTATCTATCTCTGGACTCTAAGTCCTGTTCTATTGTTTTAGTTGTCTGTTCCTTAACTAACAATACTAATAGCTTTGTAACAAGTTGTGATACCCAGTAGAGCATTTTCCAGCAACTTTTTCTTCCTTTTGAAGTGTGTTTCAACTCTACCTGACATTGTTCTCTTAATAAGTTTAAAAATCAGCTTGTTAGGTTCCAAGAAAAATTCTGTTGGGACTATTATTCGAATCAAAGGGGTCCTTTGTGTGGGAGATGACATTTTAAAATTATTGAGACTCCCTTCCCTGAACTTGGTATATTTCTCCATTAATTTTAAGTTTCTTTAATATACTAAAATCTTATAATTTTCTCAATAGAGGTTTTATGTGGGTTTTTGTCAAATATATCCTTTGATCCATTACATTTTTGGTTGCTCTTATTAAATTCATCTTTTAAAATAATAACATTTTCTATTCCTTGTGGAAGGTATATAGAAATACAAGCTTTCAAATAATTCTTATTATTTATAAATATTTACTCACAGAATCTTTAGGGTTAGCTATATTTACATTTGGCTAAGTCCATGGGATTGCAAAGAGCTGGACACGACTTATATACTATGTGAATAATGACAATTTTCTTCCACTTTTATGAATTTTTCCTCTTGTCTTACTGCCTTGGCTAGGACCTCCAGAACAAGACTCAAGCTACTTACATTGTATTTTACTTTAAAGGGAATGTTCTAGACTTTACATCTGAATATATTATATGCAGTAAGTTGTTGATAGATACCCAATACCAGATTCAGGAAGTTTCTTTCTATTATAATTACTTCCTAGTTTTCGAGGCGTTTTTATTGTTGAATGCTTGTGGACATTATGGATAAATTCTCTATATCTATTGATGTGGTTTTTTTTTCCCCTCATTTAGTTCTTTAATAAGATAAAATACAATAATAATGTTCCAATGTAAAATCATCCATGCTTTCCTTGGATAATTCATATCAGACATGACACATTATCTTTTTTAAATGCTATAAATTTGTTTAACAAAAATACTTAAAATTTTTGCATCTATATTCATGAGTGAGATTGGCCTATAATTTACTTTCTTATACTGTCTCCTTATGGTTTTGCTAGGGGAAGCACACTGATTGAAGCTGCCCACCCTGGCCAGGCACCATAGTAACCATTTGCATGAGTTGTTTTATGACAGGAGATCCTGATAAGAAATACGGAACTAATAAGCCACCACGAACCAGAAGAATTCGGGAAAGGTCGAAAGGAGACATCACATGTCCGTCCACTTCCCAGAATCCCTCTCACTAGCATCCATCTTGGCTGAGCGATGCGTGCGCCACCAGGAAAGACTCTGAATTAGAATGACTGGCCAAAGACCACCAGGAAACTAATCCCATCACCATAAAACCTGAGACTGTGAGCCACGCAGCAGAGCAGTTCTGCTGGGTTCCCTTACCCTACTGTTCTCCACCCGGGTGCCCTTTCCCAAAAAAGTCCCTTTGTCAGCATATGTGTCTCCTCGGACAATTCATTCCGAGTGTTAGACAAGAGCCCAGTTTTGGGCTCTGGAAGGGGTCCCCCTTCCTGCAACAGTTCTGTTGTCATTCTTGGAAAGTAGCATTATATTATCTAGTAAAATTTACTTATTATTATAATTTTCTGTTACTGGATTGTATGTCAGAATTCAAATATAAAGCAGTCTTGGTCTTTTTTTTCTTATTTTTGTTCTTGATGTTTGCATGGAGAGGTTTTTTATTTCTGTGAGGATTTTTCCAATAAAAAATTTTTTCCCTGAAACATAATTGTGGATAGAAAATATAATCTGTGTACTAATCACACTTGCATTTGTTGTTGTCATTGTTCAGTCACTCAGTCATGTCTGATTCTTTGTGACTGCAGAACGCCAGGCCTTCTTGTGCATTTGTTAAGATTTGATTAATATCTTAGTATGTAGATAAAAAAATGTATCTTTCTAGTTACTGGATGCACAGTTCTGTATTTCTCTATTAGACCAAGCTTGATAATTGGGTTGCTTGCATCTCCAATGTTATTCTTGCCCATTTTTTTTCTGTTTGCTCTTGTACCACTAGGTTATATAACTCCAGGAGAAAAATTTACACAGAATAGTGTTCTCAAACTGTTTTGGCATCAGAATCACCATGGAGTGCATGTAAAAATTTGCATTTAACTTGCATTTTAAAATACAAATACCTGTTGCCTATCCCCATTCTGATTTAATAATTTGAAGTTAGGCTTAGGAAACTATGTTTGCTTTTTTTTTTTAATTGGAGGATAATTACTTCACAATATTATGATGGGTTTTTTTTTTTTTTTTTTTTGCCATACATCAATATGAATTGGCCATAGGTATACACTGTAACTTCTATCCTGAATCCTCCTTCCACCTTCCTCCCCACTCCATTGCTTCAGGTTGTCACAGAGCACTGGTTTGGGGTGCCCTGTATCTTACATCAAACTACCATAGGCTATCTATTTTACATATGGTAATGTATATGTTTCAAGGCTATTCTCTCAAATCATCACACCCTACTCTCCCACTAAGGACAAAGTCTATTCTTTATGTTTGTGTCTCATTTGCTGCCCTAAAGGCCCCATGTGATTTGATAAGCAAGCAACATGAAGTAACATTGTTCTTTGTTGGATTGACTGGTTTTATCTCCTTGCTGTCCGAGAGACTCTCAGGAGTCTTCTTTAACACCGCAATTCAAAAACATCAATTCTTCGGTGCTCAGCCTTCTTTATGGTCCAAATGTCACATCCATACATAACTACTGGAAAAGCCATAGCTTTAATGGACCTTTGTCTGCAAAGTGATATCTCTGCTTTTTAATATGCTGTCTAGGTTTGTCATAGCTTTTCTTCCAAGGAGTAAGTGTCTTTTAATTTAAAGGCTGCAGTTACATGTGTGTGACTCCGTAGAGATTTTGGAGCCCCCAAAATAAAATCTGTCACTGCTTCACTGTAGATTAAACATAGTTCTTGGTCCTCAAGAGATTAGCAGGAGAATCTCTCTACCTATGATGGCTTATTGTTCTTTTTAGATATTTATAGGGAAACACTGAACACTAGTTTGCCAGGGAATATCAAAAAGAAGTCATTCAACAAACTCTTTCTGGACGGGATAAGCGATCTACTGTGTTGCAAGGACCAGAGGCATTGAAATAACTTGAGAGCTTGTTAGAAATGCAGAATCTTGGTCACCCTCCCAGGCTTCTGAACCAAGATCTACATTTGACAAGATCTTGTTAAAATCTTGAAATAGTAAGAATAATAACAAATTATTATTATATTATTATATAATATAATTTGCATCTATATTCACATGTATGTATGTACGTGTCCAGCTCTTTGCAACCCCATGGACTGTAGCCCGCCAGGCAACTCTGTCCAAGGGATTTTCCAGTCAAGAATACTAGAATGGGTTGTCATTTCCTTCTCCAGGGAATCTTCCTGAGCCAGGGATCAAACCCAGGTCTCCCACATTGCAGGCAGGCTCTTTACCATCTGAGCCACCAGGGATATCACGTTCATATGTAAGACACACTTTAGAAGCGCAGACCGACTCTGCATCCCTAACCAGCTCCTCAATGATGCCAGTACTCTTGGCACTGGGCACGCTGAGTAGCAAGGGTCATTTTCACGAGGAATGTAAACAGAGGGAGGAAACACTTAAAATGAGTCAGGGATGCCCATATCCCCTTACTGGCACCAAGGATGCCATAGGGGCATAGGGTATTAATGGCACTCAGAGAAGAGCACATCTCTTCCCCATTCAACATAATATGAAAGGTCACCAAACACTGTCAAGCAACAAAGGCATTCAAGTATCCATGAGATAAACACTGGGGACAGTGAAAACCTCTCACTTTCTCTGTTGCTTCCTCTGTGTAAGACAGTCTGCTCCTGTCTATGTGACTCAAATTCATAATTCTCCTCTGTAAATTTTCATGGGCAGCCTGCAGCCTCCTGCCCTTTCCTGCCTTCCATTTCTATCATTCAGTTGTCTATTATCTTAAGCAGTCACAACTGTGAATGGAATCCACAGAGAACATATTATGCTATTGAAATGAGCAAGATATTTCCAGTTAGTTTTTAAAGATTCAGTGCTCACACACAAGTAACATTCACATAGAAAATATCTCTTCCTGGTTGGTCTCAATTCTGCCCATTTGAGCTTCATTTCTGGAAGTCAAGCTGGTACGGAGGGGAGGCAGAGCAGAACTTGGACCTTCCTTGGGACAAGGGCAGAGAGAAAATCATTCATTCAGTGGCCACAGTCGTCACAGCTTGCCAAAGCTCCCCAATCACTTTCAGCAGAGGAAAATTCCATCTTTCATAGATTCTTCAGGAAGGGTTCTGAATTCAATATTCCCTGGGTTTTTCAATGTAATCATCCCTTGGTATCCACGGGCTCCTGGAACAAATCCCCCATGGATACCAAATTCCACAGATACTTAAGCATCTTCTATAAGATGGTTGGGATTTGCAAACACTACATAGTCTATGCACATCTTCCCATATACTGTAAATTATCTCTAGATTACTTATCCACCTAATACAATTGAAATGCTATGTAAATACTTACCAATGTGCTACAAATTCAAGTTTTGCTTTTTGGAATTTTATGGATAGTTTTTTTTTTCCATATATATGTTTTTTTGGCTCTGCAAAGTGACATGTGGGATCTTAGTTCCCTGTCTAGGGATCGAACATGCATTGGAAGCTCAGAGCCTATAACCACTGGACCACTGTCAGGGAAGTCCCTCTTTCTAAATCTAAAATCCATACTTTTGATCCTCAGTTGGCTGAATCCACAGATGTAGAACCAGCACATAAGGGAGGGCTGACTGTATTAAACCTGTTTTTTATAATTCTGATAAGTGAAGAACAGTTTGTCTGGACATAAAGTCCTTGGTTATCACTTTCTTTTCCTTGAGTTGTTAAAAAAAATGATGCTCCTTTTTGTTCTTGCTTTGTAGGTTGCTGGAAAAAAAGTTTGATGCCACACTGATTCTCTTTTCTTTGTCATCTATATGATCTTTTTTGCCTGGAGGCTAGAGGATTTGTTTTTCTTTATTTTTAAAGTCTAAAATTTTCACCAGGATATGTCCCAGAGCTGTTCATTACCGGTCAATTTTCCAAACTTACAGTATAACATTTTGATATATAGATGCAGATCATTCTTTTATTTACAGATTTTTTGGATTTACCTTTTTAAGTATTAATTTGATTCTATCTACTGTTTTTCTTCTTCAGAGATTCCAAAAATATGTAATCTGGACCTACTTATCTTTTATAACCTGTTTTTCAGATTCTTCTATCATCTTTCATCATTATATTTACTTCTTTTTTCTGCTTTAGTATCTCAGTTCAATATCCTTTGGGTATTTATAATTTAGTTTTCATTCCTCAGATTACTTGTCCTTTTTCTTCAAATTCTTTCTTGATTTAATCACTTGTCATTTCATCTTGTTCTTTTAATATTTTGGTTCATTTCTCTTGTGTTTGTTTTTGAATCAACATGATAAATTTTTGAATCAACATTAATATTTGCAAGTGTTTAATAGTAGTTCATTCATGTTAGAACGTCATATTGCCATTTTCCTGTTTCAGTTTCATTTTAGGAAAATGTTTTTATTAACTAAATAAATTGATTCTCATTTTCAATTTCTGTGTAGAGTTGTTTTGTGTCATCCTGCTTTTAATTTCCTTTTATTGGGAAGTGTCTTCTACTCTTCTAGACTAGCAGTTGACCTCCTTCTAGGCAGGAAGGTTAAAACTTTTGGATTAGTCTACTAGGTTCCTTAGTTGAAGAGTATCCTTCTCTCTTGCTCCAGAGAGTATAATTTATTTGAGGACAGAATCGTACCTGGAGAAAGAGTGTCTTCCAATTCATTAAGTTATCTTTTGTTTGTATGGGATTGTTTATTTCCTCTATGTGCTTCCTTCTTTATCTTCGCCACCAAGTCCCCCAGAGATGCTTGTCTTTTTCAAGATACCTTCAGAAACGGAGCCTTCCCCTGACTGCTGCTCTGGTTTTGCACATTTTTCAGTCTACTCTAATTCTTCAGTAACTGTATTCCAACTTAAGAGGACTCAGACCTGTTCTGGTATTTTCTCATTTATGGAAAAACTCTTTCTGGTAATAATTTTATTAAGGCCACCATTACTGGGACCCATTGCACTTTATTATTTCCTGTTTAGTCTCTCCCCAAGCATCCACACTGATCTGAAATTCAGAGCAAGCTATGCTGTGGGTATTTATTTCCTCAGTTACATTTACATTTAATTCTAGCTCTGGATTGCACTTTTAATTTATGGGTCAAAGAGAGTTCAAAATGAGAAATCAGTATTTTGAACTGAATGATTATGAAAATACAACATATTAAAAGTTATTGAATTTAACAAAGGCAGTATTAAGGGGATGTTTATCCCCACTAAATACTGATATTTAAAAAAGAAGCAAGCTTTCAATTCAATGACCACAGCTGCTCTCTTAACAAATTAGGGGGAAAAAAGAGCAAAGAAAGACAAAGTAAGCACAAGGAAGGAAATACTGAAAATTAGATTAAAATCAATGAAATTGATAACAGAAGAATAGAGAAAAATCAATGGAACCACATCCAGAATATATAAAGAACTCTAAAACAATAAAGAATAATTTTAAAGATTCAAAATGAGCCAAACATTTGAGTTGTTATTTCACCAAAAATAATATATGATGGCAGTAAGTGTGTATACACCAGTCAATAGTCATTAGACATTGAAGAAATGCAAATTAAAACACAATAATATTCCACTATCCACTATTAGAAATGTGAAACCTAAAGACTGACCATAACAACTCTTTCAAAGATGTGGAACAGTTGGAACTCTCATCTACTGTTGAAATGAATGTAAAATGATACAAACACTTTGTAAAAGAGTCTAGCAATTTCATAAAAAGTGAAAATATATCTACTATAAGATGCAGCCATTCTACTCCTAAGCATTTACCCATGCAACATTAAAGCATATGCCTATACAAAAATGTGTACAGTAATGTTAGTAATAATTTTGTTTGCAGTAGCCAATGACTGGAAACAATACAAATGTTCATCAGCAAAGATAAAGAAATTGTTGTATGTCCGTATGATGGAACAGCACTCAACAATTAATTGGTGGGAGGGACTACTCATACACACATGTTTGAATCTCAAAATAATGATAGTGACTGAAAGAAGCCAGACAAGAAAGAGTGCATTCTAGATGATTCCATTTGTATCCAGTTCAGTTCAGTAGCTCAGTCGTGTCTGACTCTTTGCGACCCCATGAATAGCAGCACACCAGGCCTCCTTGTCCATCACCAACTCCCAGAGTTCACCCAGACTCACGTCCATCAAGTCAGTGATGCCATCCAGCCATCTCATCCTCTGTCGTCCCCTTCTCCTCCTGCCCCCAATCCCTCCCAACATCAGAGTCTTTTCCAATGAGTCAACTCTTCGCATGAGGTGGCCAAAGTATTGGAGTTTCAGCTTTAGCATCAGTCCTTCCAATGAACACCCAGGACTGATCTCCTTTAGGATGAACTGGTTGGACCTCCTTGCAGTCCAAGGGACTCTCAAGAGTCTTCTCCAACACCACAGTTCAAAAGCATCAATTCTTTGGTGCTCAGCTTTCTTCACAGTCCAACTTTCACATCCACATGTGACCACCGGAAAAACCATAGCCTTGACTAGATGGACCTTTGTTGGCAAGGTAATATCTCTGCTTTTCAATATGCTATCTAGGTTAGTCATAACTTTCCTTCCAATGAAGGAAAAGACTTACACACGTCTTTTAATTTCATGGCTGCAGTCACCATCTAGTGATTTTGGAGCCCCCCAAAATAGTCTGACACTGTTTCCACTGTTTCCCCATCTATTTCCCATGAAGTGATGAGACCAGATGCCATGATCTTAGTTTTCTGAATGTTGAGCTTTAAGCCAACTTTTTCACTCTCCCCTTTCACTTTCATCAAGAGGCTTTTTAGTTCCTCTTCACTTTCTGCCATAAGGGTAGTGTCATCTACATATCTGAGGTTATTGATATTTCTCCTGGCAATCTTCCAGCTTGTGCTTCTTCCAGCCCAGCATTTCTCATGATGTACTCTGCACAGAAGTTAAAGAATCAAGGTGACAATATACAGCCTTGACGTACTCCTTTTCCTATTTGGAACCAGTCCATTGTTGCATGTCCAGTTCTAACTGTTGCTTCCTGACCTGTATATAGGTTTCTCAAGAGGCAGGTCAGGTAGTCTGGTATTCCCATCTCTTTCAGAATTTTCCACAGTTTATTGTGATCCACACAGTCAAAGGCTTTGGCATAGTCAATACAGCAGAAATAGATGTTTTTCTGGAACTCTCTTGCTTTTTCAATGATCCAGTGGATAAATTCCAGAAAATGCAAACTAACTTACAATAACAGGAAACAGATGAGTGGTTGCCTGGGGATGGACAAAGGGTTGGAGAGAGGAATTATGAGTAGGCACAAATTTACTTTTGAGGGTGATAGATATGTTCATTATCTTGACTGTAAAATGGTTTCTTGACAGTTTCATAGGTGTATACATCTATTCAACTCATCTAATGACATACTCTATATATGTGTAGTTTATTATAAATCAACTCACCTCAATAAAGCCACTGAAAAGTTTGAAAATGTAGTACCACTCACACAGATGTTGTAAATATAAATAAAAGAGGGAACTTAAGTGGGAACATAACTCTATGTGCTGGGACAAGTGAATTTGTACCTACAGTGATTTAGGACGAGCACCTAAAAAATAAAATATGACCAGAAAATAGAGTGATAAATATCTGAAAATGGGGATTGATGGAACCAACCAGTTTATTAACTCCAAGTCCTTAGTGTGTTATTCTACCTCTAGAAGTAGGTTTTGAATTTGTGGGTAGTAAGCACACGTACATACACCCATACACCTATATAAATTCCTAACTTTTTTTGGCAAAGGATACAAACCTTAACAGAAGCATGAAGTGTGGCAGTGGCCCCAGACAGAAACAGGCCCAGGCTGTCATTCTGGGCTCCTGTTCCTGGGAGCTAAGTCTCCAGTGAATCCGGCAAGTCAGGTAGGACTCAGGCAGATGTACAAGAAAGACAATTCTTGTTTTTGCCTCTTTTTTTTTATTTGGATATTACTAATCTGGAAAAATAAACACTAAGAACCTTTTCCCTTCTTTGAAGAGAATGTTTACAAATACAACACTCTCCTGGTTCATAGACCAAATTAAGCAAGGCTCATGATTGGAAGGGCACATCTTCATCAACAGAAAGAGGAATCATGCCAGCTGTCCCTGGCACTGCCTTCCTCCAGCTCCCCAGGAGTCCAGAAAAATCATGCTCCTACTGTATGAAAACCTTAGCTAGTACTGACATGAAGTCATCAGAGCCTGAGGTTCACTTTCAAAGGTACAATGTCTTCTCTGGAAAAATTGATTTAAAAAAGTAACGCTACTGTCCCCAAATTCAGTCAGTTAACAAGTAAGAGACCGGAAAAGAAAAGGGGGGGGGGGGCACTTTTCAGAGCTGTATTTCACATAAGGAAAAAAAAAATGATACATGCTACAATACCTATTGATAAGACTCTTGTGATTCATACAGAACTAAAGCCAAATATCGTGCTCAGAACAGGCTTTTGGTGAATTTTCTATAGCAAATAACACCACATATGATAGCAGACAGGTTTCTTTACTCTTGGATGAAACTGCTGACTTGCAAAGAATGAGTCGGTTTTTGGCATATGTGCATAGTATTCAATATTTATAAAGGAGAAATGATAAATATTTGTGCTCTTTAGAAGAGATAGTTGTTTGAGTAAATGACTATTTTTGGAGGCACAATTATGTTTAGTGAAGTTGTCTTAGAAAAAAAACAAGTCTTCCTGTTCCTAAAAAAAGTTTAGAAAATAATGAACCCCCTTCTCTTTGATCAAGAAAAATATGACATTTGAAAATGTGAATTTCCCTTTTAAGCAGAAAATCAGCTTCTCTAGCAGGGAAACTAGAAAAGAGTCTAAAGTGCTTTGTTTGTTCAGGCCTCATATTATAAATTGCTTTCCTTTGCTGATAAGAAAAGCTAAGACTTCAGAATATTCATGATCCAGGAAGCTAAACAAAACCTGCCTGTGAACTAATCAGGTTGAGACAAATGTGTAAGACTCAAATGTAATTCTGTTCAATCATAAGTGACAAATTCCCTAAGTTGTGTTTTCCTGTCATTCAACATAAAGAGATAAGTATTTTCTTGTCAGTTTTACTAATTAAGACTGTTACATCTACAACACAATCTTTATCCTCCAGTCTTGAGAGAACTGCAAGGAATCACAGAAATGTTTTCACAGGAAAAGAAGAATGTGCGTTCATGAGGGCCTATTTCCTTTATCTCCCCTACAATTCATACTGCAAAGCCATCATCAATGTATTTCTCTGTCTTTCTTTACTCCAAAGAGTATAGGAAAGAGCTAGAGCTGATTCTGGTTTAGAGAAGAGCTATCAGAATCAATTATCTTCTTTTTGCCAAAGAGTTAAAAGAATAATTAAAGACACTCCTGACAGCATCAAATATAAATAAACTGGAAAGCAGAGTTTAGTGTTTGAAATCCCCACTGCAGTGCCACTGAGGTATGCTGCCTCATGCAAACATTTGCACTTAAACCTCAACCCCCATTTTTATATAGTCCTAGAGATGAGTTGGAGTTAAATTATTTCCTGATCTTGAAACAAATCAATTATAAATTTATTGACGAAAATATAGATTTGATTCTTTCAACCCAACTGAATGTCTTTTGAGCACTCTATGTGAAGAAATGGGCACAATACATGATTCTGTCTTCCAAGGAGAAAGA
Source organism: Bos mutus (assembly GCF_027580195.1). Taxonomy (NCBI): domain Eukaryota; kingdom Metazoa; phylum Chordata; class Mammalia; order Artiodactyla; family Bovidae; genus Bos; species Bos mutus. The sequence goes on along the minus strand of NC_091644.1, from coordinate 4,122,805 downwards.
TACACATACAGGTCTTCAAAATGAAGGATGCAATAAGAGCAGTTTTTCCATGGCACTGATAATGCCAGCAAGGATGCTTTCTGTGACTTCAGGTGGCTGACCCAACTGGCATATCTCCACATTAGAGTCAGTTATCTCCAACACCCTGAATCTCACACAGCAGGGCTGAAACAGCTTATGCTTAATGAGGAGAATGATAAGTCCAGGAATTCCTGAGAAGACCAAAGTGTGGTACAAGCCCTGTGATCACCAAGAGTCTGAGTCTCCCTAAAATTATCTTTTTTTTTCCCAGAAGGGGAAAACACCTAATGATGTCATTTTTAAAGATTATATCTAAATACTAAAATGACAAAAATTACATCTAAAGTAAAACGACAAAATACATTCACGAGCTGAGTAAAACCAACGAATAGGTTGAAAACTTATTAGCCACTCCTTATCTGAATTACAACTTTGAATTCCCCAGTATTTGAAAGTGCTTATTGAGAAGGATTGCAGGATTCATTCATTCAACAAATTTATTGTCTACCAGATCCTTTTCAAGGCACTGTGCTGTAACAGGGCAAACAAATAAACAAAAAAGTCTGCCCATATATAGCTCTCATTCTGGCGTGTGGGTGGGAGGGGAGGGTTAAGAGAAGACAAACAGCAAACACAGTAAATAAGTGAAAAAAAAAAAGTACACTGGAAGGTGATAATTTTTGTGATTAAAAAAAAAAAATTGAGTAAGTTTACTACTTATTCAGGATCAGGAATGCCTGTCAAAGGAGAGTGGTAGGGAAAGCAGAGGCCATCACAATATGCTGATGACCAACAGATATATGAAAAGATACTCAACAACACTAATCATCAAGGAAATGCAAATCAAAGAGAGTAGCATTGAAACATATACCTTACCATGTGTAAAATTAGATAGCCAGTGGAAATATGATGCAGGGACCTTAAATCCACAAGAAAACGTCTAAGGGTGGGATGGGGTGGGAGGTGGGAGGAAGGTTCAAGAGGGAGGGGACATACATATACCCATGGCTGACTCATATTGGTATATAGCAGAAATCAACACAATATTAGAAACCAATTATCCTCCAATTGAGACCTCTTGATGAAAGTGAAAGAGGAGAGTGAAAAAGTTGGCTTAAAGCTCAACATTCAGAAAACTAAGATCATGGCATCTGGTCCCATCACTTCATAGCAAATAAATGGGGAAACAGTGAAAACAGTGGCAGACTTTATTTTGGGGGGGCTCCAAAATCACTGCAGATGGCTATTGCAGCCATGAAATTAAAAAACACTTACTCCTTGGAAGGAAAGTTATGACCAACCTAGATAGCATATTCAAAAGCAGAGACATTACTTTGCCAACAAAGGTCCGGCTAGTCAAGGCTATGGTTTTTCCTGTGGTCATGTATGGATATGAGAGTTGGACTGTGAAGAAGGCTGAGCGCCGAAGAACTGATGCTTTTGAACTGTGGTGTTGGAGAAGACTCTTGAGAGTCCCTTGGACTGCAAGGAGATCCAACTAGTCCATTCTGAAGGAGATCAGTCCTGGGTGTTCTTTGGAAGGAATGATGCTAAAGCTGAAACTCCAGTACTTTGGCCACCTCATGAGAAGAGTTGACTCATTGGAAAAGACTCTGATGCTGGGAGGGATTGGGGGCAGGAGGAGAAGGGGACAACAGAAGATAAGATGGCTGGATGGCATCACCGACTCAATGGACGTGAGTCTGAGTGAACTCCAGGAGTTGGTGATGGACAGGGAGGCCTGGCGTGCTGCAATTCATGGGGTTGCAAAGAGTCGGACACGACTGAGTGACTGAAGTGAACTGAAATAATTTTCTAAAAACCACCTTACACCTGCCAGAATGGCTATCATCAAAGAGAACACAAATAATAAGTGTTGGTGAGGATGTAGAATAAAGGGAACCTTCATACACTGTTGATAGGAATGAAAACTGGTGCAGCCACTGTAAAAAGAAAGAAACAAACAAAGAAACAAAGAGACAAACAAAAAACAGTACAGAGGTTTCTCAAAAAGCTAAAAATAGAACTACCATATGATCCACTCCTGGATATATATTATTAAAAAAAAACAGTAACATTAATTTGAAAATATGCATGCACTGCAACATTCATAGCAGCATTATCTACAATTGCCAAGAAACTGAAGCAAACTAAGTGCCCATTAACAGATGACTAGATAAAGAAGATGTGGCAAATACTGTATGCTATCACTTACATATTGCTGCTGCTGCTGCTGCTAAGTCGCTTCAGTCATGTCCGACTCCATGTGACCCCATAGACGGCAGCCCACCAGGCTCCCCCGTCCCCGGGATTTCTCCAGGCAAGAACACTGGAGTGGGTTGCCATTTCCTTCTCCAATGTATGCATGCATGCTAAGTCGCTTACATGTAAAATCTAAAAAATGCAATAAACTACTTAATATAACAAAAAATAAACAGACTCACAAATATAGAGAACAAGTTAGTGGTTACCAGTGGAGGCACAGAAGACAGGAGGGATGATATAGGGGTTGGGAAGTAAGAGGTATAAGCTATAAGGTATCAAATAAGCTACAACAATATATTGTAAAACATGGGGAATATCTTATAATGAATTAACATTTAAAAATTGTGATTCACTATATTGTGCACCTGTAACTTAAATAATATTGTGCAGCAACTAGACTTAAATGAAAGAAAAAATAATAAAATAAAATAGGGTGATCTACTGCTACTGCTAAGTCACTTCAGTTGGCAGCCCACCAGGCTCCCCCGTCCCTGGGATTCTCCAGGCAAGAACACTGGAGTGGGTTGCCATTTCCTTCTCCAATGCATGAAAGTGAAGTCGCTCAGTCGTGTCCGACCCTCAGCGACCCCATGGACTGCAGCCTTCCAGGCTCCTCCATCCATGGGATTTTCCAGGTAAGAGTACTGGAGTGGGGTGCCATTGCCTTCTCCGAGGGTGATCTAAGCAGGCCATATTGCAATAGTGACAGCTGAGAAAAGACAAGGAGATCAGGAAAGTAAGTATGCAGATAACTGGAGGAAGCAGCCAGTGTAGAGACTGGAAGGGGCTGTCTGGGCACTGGAGAAGGCACTGGGCTGAAATGGAGCCATTGGGCATGAGGAACTCAGGGAATGAGTCTGAGAAGTCACTGAGGCTGGACCACGAAGACCCTCATAAGGACAGTGGCTTTCGCTGTGAATGATCCGAAGGACTTGAAGGATTTTTGAAGACTGGCCCTATCTGGTTTAGATATTGCATGAAGAATGTTCACGACTGTGTTGAAAATTGATTATGCAGGAGGAGCAGAGTAAGAAGCAGTTAGAAGATGACTGTCATGATCCAGGATGCTGATGAGATGCTGAAGGCTTGCCCCAGGGTGGCAGTGGAGGAGACAGTGAGACGTGTTGAACTCTGGATGTGTTCTAAAGGCGGAGCCAACAGCATTTCCTGACAACACAGATGCTGTATGTGTGAGGGGAGGGGGGGAATTATAATGGCTCAAGTCTTTGCTCCCTGAGCACCTAGAAGACCAGATTTGCCATTGGCTGACTCGCTGTCCCTAACCAGAAGTAAGGGCCAAACCTGCACAGACAAAGCATCACACAGCTCCAGGCACAGCAGCTCCCTCTTCTCTAAGGTTTCGCTGTCTGTGGTTTCAAGCACAGGCAATCAACAGCAGTCCCAAAATGTTAAATGAAAAATCCCAGGAAAAAGAATTCAGAAATGTTAAATTGTGCCCTGTTCTGAATAGCAGGATAAAACCTCATGCCATCTGCCCCGCTTCGTCCTGCCTGAAATGGGAATCATCCCTCTGTCCAGCATCTCCCATCTGTTAGCCCCTCAGCAGCCATCTCAGGGATCAGAGTGTCTGCTGTGGTATCGTAGTGCTTGTGTTCTAGTCACGCTGACTGCAATTCATAATGGCTGCAGAGCACAAGACCAGTAATGCTGGCAATCAGATATGCCAAAGAGGAGCTGTGCAGTCCTTCCTTCCACTGAAAGAGGAAAGTTCTTGACTTAGTAAGAGAAAAAGAAAAGAAAAGATTGATATGCTGAGCTTGCTAAGATCTACAGTAAGAACAAATCTTCTATCCTGAAACTGTGAAGAAGGAAAAATACATTTGTGCGAGGTTTGCTGTTGCATCTCAAACTGCAGCAGTGGCAGCCACAGCGCATGGTAAGTGCTGGGATAAGACGGAAAAAGCAGTCAGTTTGGACAATAACATATTTTGAGAGAGAGAGAGACCACATATGCATAATTTTTGTTATAGTGTGTTATCATTGTTCTGTATTATAACTATTGTTGCTAACCTCTTACTGTACCTAATTTATAAATTAAACTGTATCAAGTATGTATAGGAAAAATATAGTATATCAAAGAGTCAGCACTGTCTGTGATTTCAAGCATTCACTGGGGGTCTTGGATTGTGTCCCCACAGATAAGGTGGACTGCTGTACTCCTTCCGAGCAACTTTAGGGACGAGCCTGGTCTACGTTGATTTAGATACTAAATACAAGGTACTAGAACTCCCTTCACACAGTACATTACAATGCTGGCCACCTGTTAGAGAGGAAAATTCCAGAGCTGGTTTATTTTCATAATCTTCTTGCCCCACTGACCATGTCATTAAGTTCAACATGTCCCACAGCCAATCCACTTAAGTGGCACCTCCTGAGCATGGAAGTCCTTATCTTATCATCTTACTACTCCCAGTGCATCAGATTCTCAATGAGTATTTTGTCAAACAGAACTGAACAACTGATCCTTTATCCCATTTCCCTAGGATAAACTGTTTTCCTAAGGGAAAACAGTTGTACAGGAGGAATGTGCATTCCTTAAATAACTTTGAATGGATAGAGTAAATGCTGCCTTCCTATCCTGGCCTATGATTAGTGAGGTTTCCAATATAGAGACAATGAACTCAGGAAACAGGGGCAGAAATGCTCCCCTGAAGCAAGCCTGCATCCCTACTACAATGAGAACTCACTCAGGGCCACCAGCTCCTTGACAATAGGGCATGCCAATTTCACCTGAAAAATTAATGGGAGGCGGCCATATAGCCAAGAATGACACCTTCCACACATCCTAGGATGTGCTTGTTTGAGTCACTGTACTGGAGCCAATATGGGGCTGTGTTCCCTAGGGCCTGGAAGTACGACTCACTCTCAATTCCAAACTTCCTTTCACTTTCATGGACTAGCACAAGGATACCACAGACTGCAGTTGATTACAACAGTATCAGCCGCAATAGTCTAAGAGAGGCAGTTCAAATCTCTGATTTAAAGATATTGTTGTGAATGTCATTTGCATGGGGCAGAAGGGGAAAAAATCAAGGAATAAAATCAGGGTTATGAAAATTGTTGCCTAGAGGATGGGTGAATTTTTACTTTAGCAAAAGCAAAGAGGAAACAGGACCACAGTAAAGAAAAATATCACTTGGGTTACTCCCAACTAAATAGGATCATATAAAAATGAAATGGAGAATAAACATACTGTGATGTTGATGGATTATGACGAGAACTGAGTTAAGGAAAAATAAGTGCTTTAAAACATCCAATTCTCTAAATAACATTGGAAACCAGGAAACTGGATGTGTTCAAGCTTATCTGCACCAAATCTGAAAAATGTTGCCAAGATGACTAACTGCAATTTCACAATGACATGATGGGCCCCAAAAGCAATTCTGAAGACAGCTTGTCTCCTTCCAGAGATAACAGACTCAGACATAATCTAGGTTCCTCCAAAGGGTCAATTCAGGGGTCACTGCCAAGATTAAGTTTGTAATTGTTGTAATTTCACCTTCCACTGGCAGACAGCATCAAATCAGAGGAAGCACTTCCCAGAAGGGAGCAATTTCTCTATAAAATGATTGTCACTAATAAAGCTTAGGAGGAAGGTGGCCAGCCCCTGATTCTTTCCCAGGCTCTCATTTTGTGCTGCCATAGCAAGTAGTAGGTCACAAAATTTAAGAGACTCTAAGTGAAGAAAGCTGAGTACCGAAGAATTGATGCTTTTGAACTGTGGTGTTGGAGAAGACTCTTGAGAGTCCCTTGGACTGCAAGGAGATCCAACTAGTCCATTCTGAAGGAGATCAGCCCTGGGATTTCTTTGGAGGGAATGATGCTGAAGCTGAAACTCCAGTGCTTTGGCCACCTCATGCGAAAAGTTGACTCATTGGAAAAGACTCTGATGCTGGGAGGGATTGGTGGCAAGAGGAGAAGGGGACGACAGAGGATGAGATGGCTGGATGGCATCACTGACTCGATGGACGTGAGTCTGAGTGAACTCCGGGAGTTGGTGATGGTCAGGGAGGCCTGGCGTGCTGCGATTCACGGGGTCGAGAAGAGTCGGACACGACTGAGTGACTGAACTGAACTGAAGTGATGATCATGAAGCCACAACTTTGAGATCCTAAACTACCAACCAAAAAAACCCATTCAGAGCAACAACTCATCTTCTCATGCAAGAGCAGTTAGACAAGCATGGCAGTGAGTGCACTGCCTGGGCGACTCTGGCTGTTTGAGAGAGAGGCTTTGACTGTTGCGCATGCTTTGCCAAAGCAGAACAAAGGCTCCAGTCCTCATATGTCCTCATAGCTAGGCTGGGAAGATGTAGCACAACTCTTGGTTCTGTGGGAATGGGGCCTCCCTAGCCCATCCAAGAAATAGATACTTGCTCAGCTCCCAAAGGCCACATGGCAGGCTTTGCACTTACAGAATCAAAACAGGAAACTTGTGCTCAATTAGATCAATTCTCTTACAGGTGGTAAAACTGAGCCAGATCAGGTGAGGGACTTTTCCAAGTTTTTACAGTCAATTAGTGGTAGAGTTCACTTTAAGTCTTATATTCTAACCATTGGGCAACACTTTCTACTTGAGTATATTTGATGTGGGGAGTTACTCTGCCAACCATCCAGTCAAAGCATTTGATATTAGAGGAGAAAGCTATGGGGACAGATATGCGACTTGGACTTGCTGTTTCCTGTTTTTATTGTACTAATTAGCATCATTACTGTAAGTATACCATGAGAGTTTCTTAAGCATAATTTTTATCTAGAGCCACATAATATGTATACTTTGGGGATATGTATAATTACTGCCCCCCCAATTCAATCGTGAGGCCAAGCAGTATCTATGTCTTTCCATGTCAATATTTTTAGCTTCTTTGCCACAAGCAGAGATGTGATAATTATCAGATGCAATCAGATCTGGAGCATAAAATGCAATTTCCAAATATCACTGAAAACCAAATGTAGAAAAAGTATGCTACATTCTTACGAGCCAGACTTAACTGGAAAACTAATAGCACGTGTTTCTGTTGACCTACTTATGATTCGACATGTGAAAGAAGAGTAGGATGCCCTCAGCTCAGAAGTCAAAGAGTCGCCAGTCTTTAGTTCTCAATGTGGAGAAGTGAATTTTGCATTGTCATTTGATTGCCTAATGGGCTAGGAAAAGACAGGTTTGATTGAATATGTGCTTTCAGCTCTGTGTTTGTGCCTGACATTGTTCACAACCACAGGTCTTCAGTTCCCAGCCCAATCTGAGAAAAGTGTTCTTATCATATTATTAACCATCTCATGATAAGAAGTAGGAGTGTCTCTTCTGCAAATTGCAACTGAAAATTAGCATGTTTAGGTAAAATTAAGCAAATACATACACACATACCTTCGATTGAAAGCAAATAGTAAGAGACCATCTTCAACCAGCTCTTCTGATTCCAATTTCTGTGCTGACTATTGATTTGTGCTCTCAGGGAGAGTCAGATCCCAGCAGTTGGCCTCAAATGGCAAGTCAGTCTAAGCAAAAACTATGATTCCTTATTCCTTAGCATCTGACATTTGAAGAGACCGATGTCTAATGAAGGTTTCTTTTCAGAGCTGCCCCATTAAAAGAAAAGTACCCATCAGTCAATCAGTATGGGCTCACAATACCAAAAGCTCTGGGGACCCAGTACGAGAGAGGTAAATATGAAAGGGTGGGCCACCCATCCTCACTGTGATGTACATAAGGGTTGTAGGACTGAGGCTCCCCTCTAACAGCCTGGAATGAACCACCAAAAGTCATTCTCCTAATTGTATTTCTGCTCAACACTGGAGGACTTTCTTTTTTTCCTTTAATGTAGAGCGAGAGAAAAAAAATCTGCCTGGTCAAAGCCACACAAGGGAATTCTTTTAAAATAAACAGCTAAACTTAACTGTAGGCTTTTCTTCCCATGGACATATTTTAAATGTGTATTATGTTAGATGGCTGCTGGAAAAATGACAAGTGTCTGTTTTCATTAGACTCCCCAAGTGCATGGATCTAACTGACAGCCTTTCCGAGACATGGAGGAACTTCCAGCTTCAGGGTTTCCATAGAAACGTGTCCCCACTGCTAGGATGGCACTCTAGCTCCAGCTCAAGTCATCGTTCACAGAAACCCACATTCCAGACACTCTGTTAAGTTATCCAGGAATTTCAATATCCAAAAGGTTAACAAATCCAATTTTCCAAGTAGGTAAAATTTTCTGCTTTGCAGGCTAAGCTTCCACTTCAGAGCTCCAAGAATTCTTTGTTCAAATTACATGCCTTTTTGTTTATTCCAGTCTGGCTCTGTAGCATACTGATTGTATATTTTAAAGCTAGGAGGTTTAAATTGTCCTGGTTCTCTCTCCATCTCTCTCCAAAGGAATAACATTGTACCCTTCCTCTCTTCTGGGAGGTATTGCTTACCACTTTAATCATCTAAGATGAGCATAGCCACATCAATAAACTCCAGGTTCACAAGTTTGCAGGTAAAGTGGAATGAAGAGAGAGGAGGCATGGTTACCACAAGGGCACTTGGCCCAGGAAGTGGCTGGTGGCGGCTGCAGCCCAGTCCACTCTCCACTCACCATGCCAGTCTGTGGGGCTCCAGAGTGATGCCTTTTTCTAAGACAGGTATACAGCCTAACCATATGTAACCTACTTAGCACACATTATTTCACTTAATCCTCAGAGCCTGATGACAGAGTTCTTATTAATCCTAAATTATATTGAGCAAAATCAAGGTTAAGCACCATGCTCAGGGCCACACAGCCTGTAAATGGCAAAGCTGGGCTTTCAAAGTAAGTCCTCCAACTCCCACGCCCGTGTTCTCCGCACAGTACTCGAGAGTGGAGGAAAAAAATGCAGAGTGTGAACTCCCTGACATCCTCAAAGGGGAAGGTCTGCTGGACATAGAAAGGGTGGGTTCTGCTCTTCAAATCGTCCAATTAGAGAAATTTCTCACAAACTGCTATCCACACCAGGTCCCCTGGCACTTAAAAAAACCAATTATTCTTTAAATGTGTATGGCGCCACCTTCTGGGCTGCGCCACACAGGCTCCTCTATTTAACCAGGAGGAAATGATAGCCGCCCTGACAGCTTCTGGGACATGACGCTCTATGTTCAAACAAGATGGTCTGGATCCGTGCTAATAGATTCTTATCAATTAATTGTATCAGTCACTGCTCATTTACCTGGCCGTCTCTGATGGGCTCCACAAACAGCATTTCACAATCAAGATTTTCTGAAAATGAGATGCATAAGTGAATGGCTTCCTTCAAGCTGTAACCTGCTCACAATGAGGAAGGAAGGCTCAGGTCTCATATTCCTGTGCGGGGAGGAAAAGCGTTTGTTAAGCAGAGGACAAGCATGGGTTTAAGGCTTAATCATTTTCATTTCTCTTAATTGAAGTATTGTGTCGCAACGGCTTTGTCTTCACCCATTTTTTTAATAAAAGAGGAATTTAGACATAAGAGAAGTATGTAAGTATGAAGTCAGTGACTGAGTGAATTGAGGGGACTCACCAGTAACTCGGAGAAGGCAATGGCACCCCACTCCAGTACTCTTGCCTGGAGAATCCCAGGGACGGGGGAGCCTGGTGGGCTGTCTATGGGGTCACACAGAGTGGACACGACTGAAGCGACTTAGTAGCAGCAGCAGCAGCACCAGTAACTAACTGATCCTCAGACATAACAATGTCTACCACTATGGTCAAGCCCAGGGCTGCTGATCACTATGACCTACAGCTCATCGAATTACCTCCCCTCATAATCCACAGGTAACAGACAATGATGAGGTTAAAGGCAAAAGGGTTGTAGACATAGAGGTCAGTGTCCAATGCTTTGAAATATGACAGCTCAAAACGAGCAGAGGACAAGTTAAAAAATAAGAAGGAAAAGAAAGCCAGAATAGTACCTCCCGCCCAAACTGGGGAAAAGTGGACTTTTTCCAGGCATCTTCCAAGAATCCTATCTTTATCCCACTGCTGCCAACTAAATCAGCTAGTGAAGAGCACACTTCAAAATGCACTCTTTCTAGTTGGAAATTCTGGCCATCCAACCGCAACCAAACAGGAAGATACAGGGGAAGAGAAAGTACTTGCAGGCTTAGAGCAGGAAAGCAGATAGAATTCACTCATCTCTTCATTCTTTCAACAAATATCTATTGGTTTTCACTATGTGCCAGACACTAGGGAAGGAGTAATAAAATATTCTCATGGAACATACACACAGTAAGGGGAGACAGAGGAAGACAGTTGGTCATAAAAGAACAATGAAAAATAAAGTAAGATGATGAGGAAAGGGTGTTATTTTATCATAGGGAGGTCACAGTGGCCTTTTCAATGAGGTGGCATCTGACCAGAGACTTGAAATGAAGAAACAAGCCATTAGGACATGCAAAGGAGGAGCAATATGGCAGAAGAGCCCATGCAAAGGCCCTGGGGTGCTCTCAGGGCAGACCCTGTTCACACCAAGCAAGAGGCTGAGGAGCTTGAGGGAAGTGGCCAAGTGTTGCAAAATGGGACCTCTAGGAAGCTGACTCTGAGAATGAATGATTTTGAAGGAAGTGTATTTAGGGAGTACACATGGGATCAACACGTATAAAGGAAAAGGGGAGAAAAGAAGATTGAGCAAAAATGAGAATTGGACCATGACATGGTCTTGACAAAGGACTCAGCAGCCCCTTAGGGATCTCTGAGGCTGGACTCAGCCTTTAGAGCTATCCTGCATCACCTCCTGGAGACTGGACTCGGTGCCTTTAAATTGTTGAGAATCCTTGGTGACAGGAGGAGATGAGAACAGAATTATCAATGCTTTGCACATGAGTCTCTGTTGGCATAATCCAAGGACCCAAGGATCCTACTCAGGGATGGGGACTGGGAAGCAGATGTTTCAAACCTGAGAACTACTGCCCTAAAACAGGATGAGGTGATGCAGGACAACTCTGAAGGGTCATTCCAGCTTGAGCCACAGATGACCTCCAATCATGAAACTATTATTAGAACAAGAAGTAAAATGTATGTATTCTTTGACAGAAAAACAAAACTCAAGCAATCATCATTTCTAAGTAGAGGAGCTTGAAGCAGATCCTACAGGCTCTCATCCCGTGTTACAATTACAATAAAAACCTGTACAACATCAGAGAACCTGACAGGAAACCATAGTGACAGCCCACTACTCACCTCCATTCCTATGGAAAGATAACACTCCTATCTGCTGATGCCACGGGTCTTGGGCTGCATAAAGGGACTCTCACAAGGGATTTCCAGTGATAGGGATGCAACATTTTTAATCAACAAGGTAGTGGTGTGGGACACAAAAATTTAAGACAGATCTTATTTCATTTTCAAAAAACATAAAGGGGAAAATGTGACCCAACGTCGACACTGCCTCAGTCAAGCTGTCACTGGTAAGTAAAGCTTGCAGAGAAACAACCTTCCATATCAAACCTCAGAACTATGTCAGCAATTAACCATCTGACTGAAAAAAGAAGCATTATCCAGAAGACTGAGGGCTGAATGAAAGCATGGTTGCTTTGGAGACTATTTGATAAGTAGGTAGAGAAACTATCCAACAGAGAATAAAATCAAAATGAAATAAACAGAGGGTAAGGCAACTATGGTTCTAGTAGCTCAGATGGTAAAGAATCTGCCTGCAATGCAGGAGACCTAGATTCGATTCCCATGTCCAGGAAGATCCATCCCTGGAGAAGGGAGTGGCAACCCACTCTAGTATTCTTGCCTGGAAAATCCCATGAACAGAGGAGCCTGGCAGGCTACAGTCCATGGGGTCGCAAAAGAGTCAGACACGACTTAGCAACTAAACAAAACAATAATCCCATCCTATATTTTAGTTAATATACTATACTAACTTTAAAACAAAATTCTCATGCAAATATTGAACAATTTAAGTCATGGATTAAATTAATAATGAATATAAAAGGAAAACTGGGGGCAAGAAAACAAGCCAGAAAGCAAGAAGTTCTCATATTCCATAAAATGGTTGCATTTCACCACACCTGGATGATTACACAAGAATGCTTCTTTTTGTCTTAAATAATCACTTTGATTGCTAAAAACAAGAACAATTATGCTGCAATTTTTACTAAGAATAAATAAAATGTGGCCATTCAACAAAAAGGTTAAATAAAAGAAAAACAGTAAGATGCGTGCTGCCTTATGGGATGAATAATTTATATCATATGAAGAAAGGAAGTTCTGTAAGTAGGGGAAGGGTGTACTCCTCAAGGAAGGCACCTGAACAAACAGGAAACCCAAAGGAAAGAACCAGGACAGCAGCGGTGACTGCAAGATGGCAGACCAGAATCAAGTGTGTAAGGTCCACTCAATACCCCTGCTGAGACGCCTAAGCCATAAGCAATATGCCCACCACCATGCATGTTCAGACCCTTGAGTGTGCCCACAGGAACTTGGCTATGAACACTTACAGAATAGTTTAAGCAAAACATTTTATATGTATTAGTTATATAGTCTTCGCCACATGTCTCTGAGGAAGGCCACGTGTTGGTTAGTATAGGAATTGGGTTTCTAACCCATCCAATCTTATGATTAAAATCACACTTCTAGCTTTTCTCGGAGAAGGCAATAGCAACCCACTCCAGTACTCTTGCCTGGCAAATCCCATGGATGGAGGAGCCTGGTAGGCTGTAGTCCATGGGGTTGCTAGGAGTCAGATACGACTGAGCGACTTCACTTTCACTTTTCACTTTCATGAATTGGAGAAGGAAATGGCAACCCACTCCAGTGTTCTTGCCTGGAGAATCCCAGGGACGGGGGAGGCTGGTGGGCTGCCGTCTATGGGGTCGCACAGAGTCGGACACGACTGAAGCGACTTAGCAGCAGCAGCAGCAGCTTTCCTACCGGAGCACACAAAGAGGAAAGGAATCCAGAACACAATAACTGTAAAGTTAGAAGATAATTAAAATGATGTTAAAAATAGCAAAACTTATAGGAGCCTGGCACAGCTGACCTCATTTGTAAAATTAGCACATTAGATGATTCTGTTACACCATAAAAGCAAAAATAATGACGCTAAGCATTCCACTTAAAAATCTTAGGGAAAAAAAGAGGAAAATAACATGGGATAATAACATAAACAAAAGTAGACATAAGTGAATAGAAAAACAGTAAAATTAATAAATCTAAAATCTGGATTCTCTGGAAATACTAATAAAAGAGACAAACCCATGCTGGAACTAATAAAGACAAAGAGAAAAGGCATAAATCAACAAAATGTGGAAGGAGGATGGAGATGTAGCCAGCTATACCCAAGAGACTGTTTTAAATTATAAGTGAATATCCTGCACACTTGGAAAATGATGCCACTGGGGGGAAAAAAAACCTCAAAAGGATAAAATATAAAAATTGGCACAATAAGGAGAAATATGAACAGGCTAAAAAGTGATAGATAAACTGGAAAATGTTTTAAGGAAACACTCAGAGAAAAGCTTGTTTTCTTCTATTTTGCAAACTTGTTTCTACATCTGGCACTTCTCTAAGCGGCAGGCAAGTGGGGCAGACATTTTCAGTACAGGGACTGTGAGGCTGGCTACACAATTGAAAGGTTATGGAGGGGATGGGATCACAGATTTCCTCCATCAGCAAGCACACTATTAACAACCTAGATACAGAATAAGAGCCAGAGACAACACCAGTGGTGCTGGAAAGCTCAGGACCCTGAAGGAGTAAGACAGCTTATAACTAAAGGCTCCCTCAGAAAATTCCTGCAAGGGGTGCTCCTTGGCTCAGAGCTGTGGCTGGTCCCAAAGCAGATGAGGAGGTTGGGACCAGAATAGTCAGTGAGTCACAAAAGCACCTATTCTCTTCCAACCTTTTAGAAAGAGGTCATCATAGTCAATGTGGCTCAGTGTTCCTGAAAGGAAAACAAAGGATCACTATGGGGTACAACCCGCTATACTGTTCAACCCTGAAATCCTAAAGTCTTTGGGAAAGTGAAAGTGTTAGTCGCTCAGTCATGTCCAACTCTTTGTAACCCCGTGGACTGCATCCTGCCAGGCTCCTCTGTCCATGGAATTCTCCAGGCAAGAATACTGGAGTGGGTTACCATTCCCTTCTCCAGGAGATCTTCCAAACCCAGGGATTGAACCTGGGTCTCCTCCATTGCAGGCACATTCTTTACCCATCTGAGTCACCAGGGAAGCCCAAAGTCTTTGGGAAGGGTTATTAAATGTGTGTGTGTGTGTGTGTGTGTGTGTGAGCGCTCAGTTGCTCAGTCATGTCTGACTATTTACGACCCCATGGACTGTACCCCACCAGGTTCATCTGTCCATAGGATTCTCCCAGCAAGGATATTGGAGTTGGTTGCCATTTCCTTCTCCAGGGAATCTTCCTAGTCCAGGGAATCAAACTCATGTTTCCTGAGTCCCCTTCATACTCATGTTTCCTGAGTCTCCTTCATTGGCAGGGAGATTCTTTACCACTGAGCCACCAGGGTAGTCCAGTTATTAAATACACAAACCTAATTGCCAGGAAGGAAACAGCAGGAGCTGGTGAGATGGCCCTGCCCAGGCTTTTCAGCACCGAGGCCCCACATTTCCCAGGCTGGAAAGCTGGGTGTTGGCAAGACTGCTGGGCTCTGCCCACCCCACAGCCTGCACAGGAGGCCATGAGAGTAGCAAAAGAGAAGACATGGGCAGCAGGCAGGAACTTGACTCAGTTGTAATGAGTTTTAGACGAGTAAAGACCAGGGCCCAGTGTTCACTGCAGCACTGTTTATATAGCCAGGATGTGGAAGCAACTTAAATGTCCGATGACAGGTGAATGGATAAAGAAGATGTGGTACAGATATACATGGAAGACGTATACCTGTATATACAGTGGAATATTACTCAGCCATAGGAAGAACTGAAATTGTCATTTATAGAGACACAGATGAACCTAAAGACTATCTTACAGAGTGAAGTAAGTCAAAACGAGAACAATGAATATCAGTATCAATGCATATATGTGGAATCTAGAAAAATGGTGCACAGATGAACCTATTTGCAGGGCACGAATAGAGACGCAGATGTAGAGAATGGACATGTGGGCATGGACGGGGGGAGGGGTGGAATGAATTGGGAGGTGGCCAGCGGGAAGGTGCTGTACAGAACAGGGAGTTCAGCTCAGGACTCTGTGATGCCCTAGATGGGTGGGATGCGGGGTGGTGGAAGGGAGGTCCAAGAGGGAGGGGATATATATATACATATAACTGAACAGACTCTGATGCTGGGAGGGATTGGGGGCAGGAGGAGAAGGGGACGACAGAAGATGAGATGGCTGGATGGCATCACCGACTCGATGGACATGAGTTTGAGGGAACTCCGGGAGTTGGTGACGGACAGGGAGGCCTGGCGTGCTGCAGTTCATGGGGTCGCAAAGAGTCCGACATGACTGAGCGACTGATCTGAACTGAATCCACTTTGTTATACAACAGAAACTAACAACATTGTAAAGCAACTACACCACGATTTAAAAAAAAAAAAAAGCCCCAAACATTCTCAGTAGGGAATTTTTTCAGGAATTTTAAAAAATTGTCCATCCTTTGGAAAGTCAGGGGCAACAGGCCCTAGGCTGAGCTTTCAGAAATATCTTCTAGAACCATAACAGTTTCAGTTCGGAAGTTGCTGCTCCGTGAACCCACAACCATATCACCTCTGACTCTACTCCCACCACCAAGAGGGCAGCCCATATTCTGCTTGGTTCCCCGAGTGGTTTGTATCGAACCTGTAGAATCTAAGTCACATGTCTGCACCCTGGCAGTAAGGGAGGTTGGGAAATATAGGTGTTTGGTGGTAATAGTGGCTTTACTTTTTTGCTGGAAAGGTAGGATTTACAAAATAGGTCACTGTCAAACTATGAAGAGAGCACATATGATTTAGAGCATCTGTGGCAACTAATACCAAGTACTGTGGCTATGGGCAAGTCACGTCTGTCTCCTCTCCCATAAAAAAAAACAGAGTACTAAGAACTTCTCTTAAGGGATGTGAGAATTAAATAAGAATATGTATGCTCGTCACAGAGGCTGACACACAATTCTCCAAAAGTGTCAGTTTACAAAAGACACCTGCCCTAAATGTATATGTAAAACTGTTATTGCCTCTTCCTGAGTCTGCTTCCATCACAAAGACGCTGAATTTGAAAATGTCATTTCGCATTCCATCTTGGTGGAGGACAAAACATTATCCAAAATATTCACAAAGAGTCTGGCTATAAAGTCAAAACACGCAACCAGTGACCCATGAAAACACCCAGAATGGAATTAGAAGCCACATCACTTCTCCTTTAAAGCTCAAGAACACAGCATGCAGAGAAAGATGTTCCACTGTTAGCTAATGTCCTGTCTAGCAACCAAAAAGGCCATGTGACAGCAATGACAAAGCCAAAGCAGTCCCCAGATGCTGTGCATGTCTATGTGCCAAGCACTGTGAAGTGTTCTTTTCTTCTCAAATTACATTGACTTGATGCACTGGTCTTATAAGATGGGCAGAACTGCGTCCTCCTTTTATAGATCAAAAAGACTAAAACTGAGACAGAAAAGGATCATGTCAGATGAGTAGGCGTTAGAGTGTAAGTCAAACTCTTGTCTGATTCCAAAGCTTTACTCTTTCTCCTACACTGAAAGCCTCTGGTCTTGGGCTCCTCGCCAACTCATGGTTTTCTGTGGTTTGGCTGTTACTATATTTCCTTTGCATTACACCCATGGCTTGACAGGGCTAGTGTGCCAGGGTATTCCTTTAACTCCCAATTTTTCAAAAGTTGGCTGTCACTGTGACCCCTGGCACTGACTCTTTATTTTCTAAACTTAGCATCTGAACCTTTGGTCTCCATGATCTTTTTTTCTGATTTCTCTCAGGGCTCCACAGACCAATTTTGGCCTGAACCCTTAGAAGCCCAAAGCTAGTAACTGACAATTTTAAAAATGGATAGATTAACCAGCAAAGGGGCAAAGTTCATATTGGGTCTCTTAATTTCAGGGCATCCTTGTATAAAACAGTTGAGGACACCCAGAAGAACCTGTTGACACTCTTCAAAGTTCAATCACTCCCCCACCAGGCAAACGTTCAATACTTATTCTCCTTGTGATTTCCAGCTTATTAGGGCTGCTGTGATAGCAGTATGTGCTTCAGATCATTAGCTACTTGCTCCTTAAATGGAATCCATTGGCTAAATATAACCAGGAGCCTTCAGTAGTCTGCACTAATTGTGTGGAGTTGCTTTGTTAAGGTAAATAACAGAAGAAACCATCAATGTATACATGTGAAAGCCATAATTTTCCTGTTTGCCCAGACAGTAAGCATTTTGGTCATTGTTTAACAGGCCTATTCAGCTGTCAGATAAATGGGATGATTGATAGTGAGGTCCTGCTCCAGTGAGAAGCCCACAGCTAGGCAACACTCAATCACACTTTTCCTTCCTGCTGAATGAGGAGGAGCTGGGATTCCTCAGTGTACACATTTCAGGTTGGGAACTCAGCCACATGCTCCTCTTGGGATGAGGCCATGTAGTAGGAGACTTGGGTCTGATGGTCACTGCTCTACCAGTGTTTGAACAGCTCAGACCCATAGAGAGGGAGAGGGACATACATTCTCACCCCTCAGCTGTCTTGTGAAGGGAAGTGACCACAGAACTGGCTAAGCTAGCTCCCTCTACAGAGATGGCCAGCAGTCACCCTCCAGACCAGTGTCTTTCTAGCCTATTTTGAGCCACGGAATCATAAAGTATCGTGGAGTTGAAGACAGATGACACAGTTGAGGTATGGGTGCCTGATGAGTCAACAACCGTCCTCCACTTTGTCACTAACGCAGGGATCCCCAAGGTCTGGGCTGTGGACTGGTACCTTCCATCAGATCAGTGGCAGCATTAGGTTAGAAATAAAGTGCACACACACACACAAAAAAAGTGCACAATAAGTGTAATGCACTTGAATCATCCAGAAACCACCCTCCCAGCCCCAGTCCAGGGAAATATTGTCTTCCATGAAATCAGTCTCTGGTGCCCAAAAGGTTGAGGACCACTGGATGGATCAATAGGATGATCAGTTGAAAAACACTACATTTGTTCCAGTACTTTGGGTAAAAAGAGAAGTGATTCCAGGTATCCCAAAGTTACACAAAGGTCAAAATTAAGTGAATCTATTCAGCCCACCAAATATTGTGTTGGCCATTTTATCTACCTCACACAGCACGAACACAATGTCTTAGAAAGCAATGTAATTAGCTGGTTTATATTCAATCACAACATGATCATCTTAATTTTGTATTACTGAATTGCATTTAGGTCAATTAAACATTGCGTCTCTCCCTGCTGCTGCTGCTGCTGCTAAGTCGCTTCAGTCGTGTCTGACTCTATACGACCCCATAGACAGAAGCCCACCAGGCTCCCCTGTCCCTGGGATTCTCCAGGCAAGAACACTGGAGTGGGTTGCCATTTCCTTCTCCAATACATGAAAGTGAAAAGTGAAAGTGAAGTCGCAAGTGAAAGGGAAGTCGCTCAAGTGTCCGACTCTAGCGACCCCATGGACTGCAGCCTACCAGGCTCCTCCGTCCATAGGATTTTCCAGGCAAAAGTACTGGAGTGGGGTGCCATAGCCTTCTCCGGCATCTCTCCCTGAAGAATAACAAAAGCCTGTGGGGATAAGAACAGCCTATTTCTTCTTCTGAGCCTCTTGTCTGTCCAGTGTATAAAATGTCCTTGCCTTGTGCAACCTCTACCTTTCTTGTGGCTTGATAAACTGTCCCAAACCACTTCAGTTCGGCCACAACTATTCCTATTACCAGACAACGCCTTCATCCCAAAGCTGTGATAGATGGAGGGGATGCTGAGGTATTGCCAGGCTTTGAAGTGTGATTTTCCACAGGCAGAAGATATGCGAGAAAGAACCAGCCATTTCCTGAGAGGAGGCCCACGCTGTACCCAATTTTAAAACTGGGGTTGCTGGGCCTTGCCAAACACATCTCTCTTTTTAGACAACACCAACAAATTACTGCTGTTTTTACTAGGTGGGATAATGATCTATCATTATGTAAAAAAGGTTTGTGGTTTTTAGGGATGTATACCAAAGAAAATACGAGTGAAGTACTATGGTATCTCATATTCACCTTAAAATATTTCAGCAAAGAAATAAATCCATAAAGCAAACATGGCAAAATCTTAATCATTGTTGATGCTTTTTTTTATCAGCTTTCTTTTTTTTAAATATATTTACTTTTAATTGCTTTACAATGTTGTGTTGGTTTCTGCCAGGTAGCATTGAAACATATGTATTGCTGCGCTACTGCTGCTAAGTCGCTTCAGTCGTGTCCGACTCTGTGCGACCCCATAGACGGCAGCCCACCAGGCTCCTCTGTCCCTGGGATTCTCCAGGCAAGAACACTGGAGTGGGTTGCCATTTCCTTCTCCAATGCATGAGAGTGAAAAGTGAAAATGAAGTCGATCAGTCGTGTCCGACTCTTCGCAACCCCATGGACTGCAGCCTACCAGGCTCCTCCATCCATGGGATTTTTTTCCAGGCAAGAGTACTGGAGTGGGGTGCCATTGCCTTCTCAGAAACATATGCATTACCATATGTAAAATAGTCAGTGAGAATTTGCTGTATGACACAGGGAGCTCAAACTTGTGCTCTGAGACAACCTAGAGGGGTAGGATGGGGTAGGAGGCAGGAGGCAGGTTCCAGAGAGGGTGATGTATATACCTATGACTGATTCATTGTTGACTCTGGATGATAAAATGTACAGGTTCATTTTTTATTTGTTTTTTTTTTTTAATTGAAAAATCTTCCTTGAACTCAATTCTTGGAGAGATTAATCTCTCTTTCAGAAGTGAAATGATCTGGAATGTATGTGACCAAGATACCCCTGTGAAAAGCTTGTGAGAATCTGAACATACTAAAAACTCAGATGTTGAGGTGAATTTCATCCTGGGCATCCTATGTGTGGTGAAGAGACCAGCGTGGTAAAGTCACATTTCCCCAAAGCTCTGCTGCAAACCCCAGGCTTGTGACAAGCTCCAAGCAAGAAAGCATGCCACCATCATATATGCTTGGAAAACAGCTATACTCGGAGCCCCTGCCAGTGAGTCCCCATATGCATTAGCACTCGAAAGACTGCTGAGTCTTACAAAAGGAAAACAACACGGAGTTCTCGTAACCTGTTTGTTTGAGAGATCGAGAGACAAGAGAGGGGTCCAGCTTGGGAAAAGGCAGGCAGGGTACATCCTTCCATCCCTCAGGGTCTCTGCACACACCAGACATTGTGCTGAGTGACTTTCCCGATGTCGCCGCTAGGTCCTCAGATTATGCATTCTCACAGCACTGTGAACCTCCCCAGCTGGAACAGGCATTAATGCTTCACCGTGACTTCTAGTTCAGTGATTCATCTTCCCTGTCATATGATGAACTGCCCATAAATAAAGTCTGTATCTTATGCTAATCACTGATAGCTACCACTGTTATCCTT
The DNA here is from genome assembly GCF_027580195.1 of Bos mutus. Classification (NCBI taxonomy): domain Eukaryota; kingdom Metazoa; phylum Chordata; class Mammalia; order Artiodactyla; family Bovidae; genus Bos; species Bos mutus. Next base: position 4,102,036 of record NC_091644.1, on the reverse strand, counting down.
TTCACTTAATGTACTTCTTACCAAATTATAGATGCCCAAGAAATATTTGCTAGGTAAATAGATGTGCTATCTCCTATAATCCCCAGGTCAGCCATAGGAGATAGCACTCTCCCAACTGTACAGATGAGGGCCAGAGACATATGGAGATGAAATAATTTTATTCAGTGCTTTACAACTAGGTTGTGGCATATCTGGCATTCAAAATCAGTCTTGTCAGCTCCTAAAATTCTTACACACCATCACTAATAGCAGCTATTCTAAAGAATAGAGTAAGAAAAGGGAAAATCAGCACAGTTGACCCTTGAACAACGTGTGTTTGAATGGCACAGGTCCACTTACACTCATATATTTTTTACAGCAAATACTGCCTATGGTTACTACACAGACAATGGTTGGTTGAATCCATGGATGCAGAGTACCCACGGATACAGAGGGCTAACTATAAATTATACACAGAGAAGGGGCATTATTCTTCCGCCACAGGCACACAGGCATCCGCTGCACTATCTTTGCAACTTTTCATACTCTGATTTTTTTCAGATGATATACGTCTTTTGCCTTTTATTATCGTTGCAACTTTTCTGTAAGTCTAAAACTATTTCAAAATAAAATATTTTTAAAAAATATAGCAATAACTGTATGATAACCTATGACAGACACAGCTTGCATTAAAATCAGATTTATAGATTCTCAAGGTTGTATACGAATGTAAAGATATTTTTCTTATTGACCAACTTTGGAAGTCCTTAGGAATTACAATCTGTGGAGAAATAGAGTTTTCTGAAAATAACCCCTTGAGCTCTTTCTGGAAAATATTTGGCATTGAGCTAGCAGGATCAAGAGCTTCTCCAGAAACTCCAGTGGTTGGTAAATCAGAGTGTTATCAAGGTAACTGATTGAAACCCTAGGTATTGAACAGCTGAAAACATAATTCTCTCCCATTGTCCCCATGCAAAAACAGCTTCTGAAAGCAGAGGCCTTTAACCTCATGCAAAAATAAAAATACATATTATATTGTTTTATTTTATTGTGGGCTTTCCTGGTGGCTCAGATGGTAAAGAATCTCCTTGCAATGCAGGAGATCTGGGTTTCATACCTAGGTTGGGAAGATCCCCTAGAGAAGGAAATGGCAACCCACTCCAGTATTCTTGCCTGGAAAATTCTATGGACAGACGAGTCTGTGGGCTTACAGTCTATTGGGTCACAAAGAGTCAGACGCTACTGAGCAAATAACACACATATTACATTACATTATATTATATTATATTATATTATATTATATTATAATATTCTCTCTAAAGAAACTAGTTGATGTGTTGAGGGATATTCTCTAAGATACGTGTGGTAAGTTTAGAAAGGGAAGTTAAGTAGAGCAGAAGCAACTCCAGGGGTTACCAACAGATACTGAGAAAACAGGGCAAAACAAGAAAACACACAGAGCAGCTACAGTGAAAACAGGTCACTTCCCACGTAAATGCCTTCTAACTATTTTGGCCATCAACAGGAGAGGGGGCTCTGCAGCCTGCTAGTCTGTTCTACTCCTATAAAACCAATCTAAATGCCTCTCTCACTTGATGTATGGGTAATACAGTTAATGGAGATGAGGAAGAAGAGGGGAATATTAGTTTGGAATTGGTGATAGAGATTTGGGAAAACAGATGGAAGAGATCCAGAATTCTGTTTTAGACATGTCATGGGTATGTAAATGCTAAGTTGCTTCAGTTCAGTTCAGTTCAGTCACTCAGTCGTGTCTGACACTTTGCGACCCCATGAGCTGCAGCACGCCACGCTCTGTCCAACACCAATTCCTAGAGCCCATCCAAACTCATGTCCATTGAGTTGGTGATGCCATCCAACCATCTTATCCTCTGGCGTTCCCTTCTCTCCTGCCCTCAATTTTTCCCAGCATCAGGGTCTTTTCAAATGAGTCAGCTCTTCACATCAGGTGGCCAAAGTATTGGAGTTTCAGCTTCAACATCAGACCTTACAATGAACACCCAGGACTGATCTCCTTTAGGATGGCTGGTTGGATCTCCTTGCAGTCCAAGGGACTCTCAAGAGTCTTCTCCAACACCACAGTTCAAAAGCATCCATTCTTCAGTGTTCAGCTTTCTTTATAGTCCAACTCTCACATCCATACATGACCATTGGAAAAACCATAGCCTTGACTAGACGGACCTTTGTTGGCAAAGAAATGTCTCTGCTTTTCAATATGCTATCTAGGTTGGTCATAACCTTTCTTCCAAAGAGTAAGCATCTTTTAATTTCATGGCTGTCATCAACATCTGCAGTGATTTTGGAGCCCCCAAAAATAAAGTCTCTCGCTGTTTTCCATTGTTTCCCCATCTATTTCCCATTAAGTGATAGGACCAGATGTCATGATCTTAGCTTTCTGAATGTTGAGCTTTAAGCCAACTTTTTACTCTCCTCTTTCACTTTCATCAAGAGGCTCTTTAGTTCTTCTTCACTTTCTGCCATAAGGGTGGTGTCATCTGCATATCTGAGGTGATTGATATTTCTCCTGGCAATCTTGATTCCAGCTTGTGCTTCCTCCAGCCCGGTATTTCTTATGATGTACTCTGCATCTAAGTTAAATAAGCAGGGTGACAATATACAGCCTTGACATATTCCTTTTCCTATTAAGAACCAGTCTGTTGTTCCATGTCCAGTTCTAACTGTTGCTTCCTGACCTACATACAGGTTGCTTAAGAGGCAGGTCAGGTGGTCTGGTATTCCCATCTGTTTCAGAATTTTCCACAGTTTATTGTGATCCACACAGTCAAAGGCTTTGGCATAGTCAATAAAGCAGAAATAGATGTTTTTTCTGGAACTCTCTTGCTTTATCGACGATTCACCAGATGTTGGCAATTTGATCTCTGGTTCCTCTGCCTTTTCTAAAACCAGCTTGAACATAAGGAAGTTCACGGTTCACATATTGCTGAAGCCTGGCTTGGAGAATTTTGAGCATTCCTTTACTAGTGTGTGAGATGAGTGCAATTGCACGTAGTTTGAGCTTTCTTTGGTATTGCCTTTCTTTGGGATTGGAATGAAAACTGGCCTTTTCCAGTCCTGTGGCCACTGCTGAGTTTTCCAAATTTGCTGGCATATTGAGTGCAGCACTTTCTCAGCATCATCTTTCAGGATTTGGAATAGCTCAACTGGAATTCCATCACCTTCACTAGCTTTGTTCATAGTGATGCTTCCTAAGGCCCATTTGACTTTACATTCCAGGATGTCTGGCTCTAGGTCAGTGATCACACCATCGTGATTATCTGGGTCATGAAGATTTTTTTGTACAGTTCTTCTGTGTATTCTCGCCACCTCTTGTTAATATCTTCTGCTTCTGTTAGGTCCATACCATTTCCGTCCTTTATTGAGCCCATCTTTGCATGAAATGTTCCCTTGGTATCTCTAGTTTTCTTGAAGACATCTCTAGTCTTTCCCATTCTGTTGTTTTCCTCTATTTCTTTGCATTGATCACTAAGAAAAGCTTTCTATCTTTCCTTGCAATTCTTTGGAACTCTGCATTCAAATGGGAATATCTTTCCTTTTCTCCTTTGCTTTTTGCTTCTCTTCTATTCACAGCTATTTGTAAGGCCTCCTCAGACAGCCTTTAGCTTTTTTGCATTTCTTTTCCATGGGGATGGTCTTGATCCCTGTCTCCTGTACAATGTCACGAACCTCATTCCATAGTTCATCAGACACTCTATCTATCAGATCTAGTGCCTTAAATCTATTTCTCACTTCCACTGTATAATCATAAGGGATTTGATTTAGGTCATACCTGAATGGTCTAGTGGTTTTCCCTACTTTCTTCAATTTAAGTCTGAATTCGGCAATAAGGAGTTCATGGTCTGAGCCACAGTCAGCTCCTGGTCTTGTTTTTGCTGACTGTATAGAGCTTCTCCATCTTTGGCTGCAAAGAATATAATCAATCTGATTTTGGTGCTGAGCATCTGGTAATGTCCATTTGTAAAGTCTTCTCTTGTGTTGTTGGAAGAGGGTGTTTGCTATGACCAGTGTGTTCTCTTGGCAAAACTCTATTAGCCTTTGCCCTGCTTCATTCCATATTCCAAGACCAAATTTGCCTGTTACTCCAGGTGTTTCTTGACTTCCTACTTTTGCATTCCAGTCCCCTATAATGTAAAGGACATCTTTTTGGGGTGTTAGTTCTAAAAGGTCTTGTAGATCTTCATAGAACCATTCAGCATCTTCAGCGTTACTGGTCAGGGCATAGACTTGGATTACCATGATATTGAATGGTTTGCCTTGGAAATGAACAGAGATCATTCTGTCGTTTTTGAGATTGCAACCAAGTACTGCATTTCGGTACTTTTGTTGACTATTAGGACTACTCCATTTCTTCTCAGGGATTCCTGCCCACAGTAGTAGATATAATGGTCATCTGAGTTAAATTCACCCATTCCAGTCCATTTTAGTTTGCTGATTCCTAGAATGTCGACGTTCACTCTTGCCATCTCCTATTTGACCACTTCCAATTTGCCTTGATTCATGGACCTGACACTCCAGTTTCCTATGCAATATTGCTGTCTACAGCATCGGACCTTGCTTCTATCACCAGTCACATCTACAACTGGGTGTTGTTTTTGCTTTGGCTCCATCCCTTCATTCTTTCTTAAGTTATTTCTCCACTGGTCACCAGTATCATATTGGGCACCTACTTACCTGGGGAGTTCATCTTTCAGTGTCCTAACTTTTCACCTTTTCATATTGTTCATGGGGTTCTCAAGGCAAGAATACTGAAGTGGTTTGCCATTCCCTTCTCCAGTGGACCACATTCTGTCAGATCTCTCCACCATGACCCGTCCATCTTGGGTGGCCCCACAGGGCATGGCTTAGTTTCACTGAGTTAGACAAGGCTGTGGTCCATGTGATCAGATTGGCTAGTTGTCTGTGATTGTGGTTTCAGTCTGTCTGCCCTCTGATGCTGTCTCTCAGCGCCTACCATCTTACTTGGGTTTCTCTTACCTTGGACATGGGGTATCTCTTCATGGCTGCCCCAACAGAGCACAGCCGCCACTCCTTACCTTGAACGTGGGGTATGTCCTCACAGCCGCGGCTCCTGATGTTGGACGTGGGATATCACCTCTCTGCCGCTAGCCACTTCTGCACTGCAGCTGCTGCTCGCCTCTCTGCCACTCGCTGCTTCAGTCATGTCCAACTCTGTGCGACCTTAGAGACTACAGCCCACCAGGCTCCTGTGTCCATGGGATTCTCCAGGCAAGAATACTAGAGTGGGTTGCCATACCCTCCTTCAGGGGATCATCCAACCCAGGGATCAAACTCACACCTCTTATGTTTCGGGCATCGGCAGGCAGGTTGTTACCACTAGCACCACCTGGGAAGGCCAGTATGGGTATGAGAAAATATCAAACATCAACTCGGGGAAAAAATGCAACTGTTTTAAACCCTCCTCTCAAAATAAAAATCTCCCAGATTGAATGAAAAGAAAATATACATATATGCTGCTTCTGTAAGATACAACCAAAGCCAAATGACACTAAAAACTTAAAATTAAAAGGTTACTCAAGGTTATAGTAGCTGCTAACAAATGAAAATAACCCAGAGGCAGGCATTTTAGTATCCAAGTAGAATTCAAGGCAAAATGCATTAAGCAGAGAAAAGGTTACTTTACACAGACAGACAGTGTAGCCTATAATGAAGACCCTAACAATCACAAACCCTGGAAATGAATTAATTACACAGTATCCAATACTTTGGCCACCTGATGTGAAGAACTAACTCATTTGAACAGACCCTGATGCTGGGAAAGATTGAGGGTAGGAGGAGAAGGGGACGACAGAGGATGAGATGGCTGGATGGCATCACCGACTCAATGAACATAGGTTTGAGTGGACTCGGGGAGTTGGTGATGGACAAGGAGGCCTGGCGTGCTGCAATCCATGGGGTCACAAAGAGTCGGACATAACTGAGTGACTGAACAGAACTGAACTGATCGAAGTGTAGGGCAAAGACCACTAGGAATGCATGAGAAAACTGAGGGAAACTATTACAGTAGAATGCTTTCAGTGCTACCAAATGTCAAAGATAGATTAAGCCAAGAATAAACAACAGAATAAACAAATAAAGACACAGAGGTTTTGAACAATATAATGGATACATGTGAAGAATTTTTACAGCATACACTTGCAGTGGTAATCTTAACCAAGCTCCTCTTTTATCCTTTCCTATCTACTCCCTCCTCCCTTCCCTTTCTACCTCGTTTCCTTACTTTTTAGAAAGTGTGGAAATTGGAACTTATATATATATATATATATATAAATAATCAAATCAATATGGAAAAGCATTCCAAGAGTGTGAAGGAAGTTGTGATAGCTACAGACTCCACAAGGCACCTTTGCCCTCATCAGAGGCAGAGCCCTGAGCCTTCTGGTTTTGGAATGATGATTTTGGAATCTCTCTCTGTGACCCGCTATTTCCATTCAAGTCAAAGACTGTTCAGCCTTCTTGGCCACTGCTGGAGCATTATGGTGCAATAGTCTTTGACTTTGGCCTGAAGAAGGGCCATTTTGTTATTATTTTAAACTTGTTTCACTTTTTCCCCTTCTGGTGTGAGTTTTGCATGTATCTCTTAGGGATTCTGGACAGTCCCTCTCAATCTAACATCTTCCCAGATGAGACCTGGGGAGGTTTGATTTTGGTGTTTTGCAATTACACAACTTCGAAGTTTGAGGGAACAGTCCACAGGACCACCCTTTCTTCTGATAGCAGGTACAAGTGTGAGGGGTTCTCAAAACCACCTTCAGGTTTGATAATTTTCCAAAAGGACTCACAGATAGCTGTTGTCGCCCTTTACTAAAGGGAAAGACACTGATTAAAACCAACTAAGGAATGAAGCACAGAGGACAGAGTTCAGGAGAAGAACCAAACAGAGAGTTTCTAGTTGTCCTCTCCCCAAAGAGGCATGACCCTGTCACTCCCTGATAATGTGTGGCAACACCCATGGAGTATTGTCAACCAGGCAAACGGACCCAGGCCTCAGTGTTCAGAGTTCTTATTGGGACTCACTGTGCAGACACGATTGATTGATTGCCCACAAGGTTAATTTCAGCCCCTCTGGAGGTTGATTTCATGACCCAAAGCCCCCACGCTCTATCACATAGTCGGTCTTTCTGTCTTGGCAGTCCCCACCCTAAGAGTATCTAGTGCAGGCAGCCCCCACCCTACATCATATTGTTAGACTACTTGGCATGGTCCAGGGCCTCTAGGAGAACAAAGACACTCCTATCAAGCATGATGTTCAGGGCAAGGGTACATTCCCTACTACACAGATGTGCTGTGCCTTCAGCTCAAGTAAGGTGTATGGTGAGTTGAAAGAGATAAGGCACAGATCATTTTTTTTTAAGGAATATTAATAGCACTATCTGGGATTTGCTGAGCTTTTCTATATATCAGTCACTGTGCTACACCTCCCAGAAGTGTCAACCCCTAGATAGGAATAGGTGGTGATATCCTGCCCCCAACACCAGGCAGATGAGGATCATAAGGTCATGTGATCGGTCCTGAGTTGTGCTAAGACTCGGCTCCTTCCTCTGCTGCCTCCAGTTCAAGGGGGTAGATGGAAGATGCCTTTCACAGCAAAGTGACTACAACCATGGACTAATCTCAAATTTCCACTGTGGGTAAGTTTGGGCAGCTGCAACTGGAATGAAAATCCATTTAGGCAGTTTATCTGTTTGGTTTATTACTGTCTCTTCAGCACTAAGAAGACTATATAGCAAAAAACAAATACTCAAAGAATATTTGTTGAATGAATGAAATATCCTAATCTAAGCTTCATTTTCTAGTGTTAAGAAGAGTAGCAAGGTTCCTGGAATCTGGTTAAGTGCCCAGTAACAATAGTAATTGCTGTCAGTACTATTATTATTTTGTTAATTATAAACAAGCTCAGTAGGGAATCAGGTTTAGACACTGATAGAAGTTCCTTTCAGGAGTAGAATGTGTATCTGATTGAAGTGAGTCTCTCTTTGTGTCCCTCAGGGGTTGCATCTGAAAGTTATGGCATGGTCTGCGTAGGGTACTCTAGGATTGCAGAGGACAAAAAAGCCCCAACACAAAACTGTGTTTCACCTTTACAACTGTGCTTCAAGAAACTCCTATTTTTTACTTCATTCATTTCCAATAATATCTTAATGCTTTCTCCCATTTTCTTTTGATTTATCTTATTCTTTGAAATTTTTAAATGCATAAGATTTTCACTTTTAGCTTTCAATTTTTAAAAATGATGGTGTTTGAGGCTGTAAAATTTCCTCTAAGTATGGCTTAGCTATCTACTCTAAGCCTTATCATGATACATCCTCATCATTGCTTCTGAGTTAGTGTGTAACTGCATGTTTTTCCCCCATCAAATCCTATAACTGACTGTTAACTTTTTAAACTAAAATTCCATATTCCCTGATGATGAGGCATTTAGAAGTATTGGTTGAGCTGGATTCCTGGTAGAAAATCTAAGTCTTGTGAAATCAAAGACCGAAATTAAGTTGTTTAAAATGGGACATGCAGCGACTTTCCTGGCAGCCCAGTGGTTAAGCCTCTGTGCTTTCACAGCAAGAGAAGTGGGTTCAATCCCCATTTGGAAAAATAAGATCCCGCATGCTTGGCCTGGCCAAGAAAAAAATTTAATTTTTTTTAAATGGGACATGCAACATTCAATACCAACGTTACTGGGCTTGCATCATAAAACACCCATGTAGCAAGACTGGCAGACTGTTTCTGTAGGTCCCTCTTCTGAGATCCTTCCTTCAACAGGTATGGACACCAACCTCAGGATCGCCTTCTAGAATTTTCCTGCGCTGAGTGTGGATCCTGCGCCAGTGCTCAGGAATGGCTCAGCTCACCATGCTTCTTCTGTTCACATTGGCAGAGAACACAATTCGCTACTGGCTGTGAGAGTGGGAGAGACAACTGAGGGTCACTCTTCCTATACCTAAAAAGAATCTTTGTCTTATGATTTTACCACTATAACTTCACTTTTAACATGTAAAACAATTATACCTATGTAGTTACTTATTTTTTTAATTTTTAGGAGAAGTTCCACTGATCCACTTCTGCCCTGTTGATATTGTGTTTCTGGTTCATCACGAGCCAAGTCATTTCTTTTTCCTCCAAGTCTCGACTGTGGGCCACACCAGTCCTAGGTGTTGTTGAATCACTCAGTCATGTACGACTCTTTGCAACCCCATGGACTACAGCATACCAGGCTCTTCTGTACTTCACCAGCTCCTGGAGTTTGCTCAAACTCATGTCCATTGAGTCGATGCGGGCACTGGCTGAATCTATCAGATGAAGGGCTAGCGCTGCAGGTACAAATTCTGGCGCCTCACTCGGGGATCAGGCCTGAGTTGTTTAAAATGGGACATGCAGCAGGAAAAGAATATGCATCCTCTTGGCAAGACCCCTTAATTTCCAATGCAAGATGACTCAGGGATTGACCTATAAATTTATTCCATCTTTCTCTCACACTGAGAATATCTGTCACCTCTAGGATGTACTCATTTGTCATTTCCTGTCTCTAGATCTCAGTCTCCTCATCTATAAAATGGGTGCAATACCAATGCCACTGACTCGCCATGATGATTAAATGGGAGAATGTATGTAAAACACCCAACATAGTACCTGACACATAGCAAGTAATAAATATTAGCTTTTATTATTGTTGTTATTGTTGTGCTAAGAATTAAACTCAGAAGAGTTTCCTAAATACTCTTAAATGCATTCTCAGCTATAAGTACTTGCAACAGTCCTGATAAGAAAACATAATTTAATAGAAAAATTAAGCTTTAAGTTGTGTGCTTAGGGAAATAAGAAAAATAAATAAATATATATATGTAGGTATACTTCTTTAATAATAATGCAATTAAATGTTTGTTAACATATAATTAATATAGATATAAATATTTTACTTACCATTTTTTGACAGAATTTTCTTGTGGCTTCCCTAATGTCTCAGTGGGTAAAGAATCTGTCTGCAATACAGCAGACACAGGAGATGCAGGTTCAGTCTCTGGGTCAGGAAGATCCCCTGGAGGAGGAAATGGCAACTTACCCTGGAATTCTTGACTGAAAAATCCCATGGACAGAGTAACCTGGCAGGCTACAGTCCATGGGGTCACAAAGAGTCGGACACAACTAAGCAACCAAGCACCAGAACTTAAACTCATCAAAGTTGCTACTTTGGCTTCTTATTTATAAGCTTTATATTGATGTCTTTTATCTTACTATGGAACTGGGAGCAATTTCTGTGTTCTTTAAACTGGTATCACATGTAAGTTCTTTAAGACCAGGGATTAATATAGATGGTGTCTGAGTCTGATGTTAAAGCCACCATGCTCAGCTTCTAATAAGCAGATTCTTAACATCTGGGGGTGACAGGCCAGGGCCCCTAAGATACTAGGAGGAGTTTCTTGCTTCAGCACCAGTTCTCCAGCAGACAAGACTCCTCTGGCAAGCTGGTGACTCACAAACACATTCAGCAATCAGGTGTATTTTACTGTCAGGATATACTTGAAAAACATTTCACTTATTTGCCAATATAAAAATCAGATTTCATACAATTAGCAAAGCTTGCTGTGGTTATTAAATATAGTATACAAAATTTAGAAAATGTATTTGAGAGTATAGACATGACTCAGGAAATAATTTAGTTATACATACATGCATGCACTGCTACTGCTGCTAAGTCACTTCACTCGTGTCTGACTCTGTGCAACCCCATAGATGGCAGCCCACCAGGCTCCCCCGTCCCTGGGACTCTCCAGGCAAGAACACTGGAGTGGGTTGCCATTTCCTTCTCCAATGCATGAAAGTGAAAAGTGAAAGTGAAGTCGTTCAGTCGTGTCCGACTCTTCACAACCCCATGGACTGCAGCCCACCAGGCTTCTCCGCCCATGGGAGTTTCCAGGCAAGAGTACTGGAGTGGGGTGCCATCACCTTCTCCAACATGCATGCACATACATACACATAACCCATACCTTTTGCTATATCAAGAGTATTCATGGAGAAGGAAATGGCAACCCACTCCAGTATTCTTGCCTGGAGAATCCCAGGGATGGCAGAGCCTGGTGGGTGCCATCTATGGGGTAGCACAGAGTTGGACACGACTGATGCGACTTAGCAGCAGTAGCATGTTAATGTCTATAGCTGGGTTAAAATCATAATTTTAAAACTACTGTTACAAGAGTGAGACTGCCTCTGTCACTGACGGGGTCTATGACTAGTTAATAAATCAGGAGATAAAAAAAAAAAACTATTCAGTATATATATATATATTTTATATATATATACACACATAAATTAGTAATTACAATAGTGCTAGTGCTAGTAATTACAATTCTAGCACTGCATCAGGAAATCTTTTTAAATACAGAGAAGTGTTCATTTACAGGGATGTTTATTATAGTCCTATTTATAATAATGAATATTGAAAAATCTAAACATTGAACAATAGGGAATAATTTATATAATTTGCTATTTATATCAATGCTAAGTAATTTATATGATTTCTATCTGTTTGAATATTATGTGGCCATTAAAGTGAAAAAGTGAGTGTAAGTGAAAGTCATTCAGCTGTGGCCGACTCTTTGGGACCCCATAGACTATACAGTCCGTGGAATTCTCCAGGCCAGAATACTGGAGTGGGTAGCCATTCCCTTCTCCAGGGGATCTTCCCAACCCAAGGATTGAACCCAGGTCTCCCACATTGCAGGCAGATTCTTTACCAGCTAAGCCACCAGGAAAGTCCAAGAATACTGGAATGGGTAGCCTATCCCTTATCCAGCGGATCTTCCCAACCCAGGAATCGAACTGCAGTCTCCTGCATTGCAGGCGGATTCTTTACCAGCTTTAAAGTTGTTTATAAAGAGTTAGTAATACATAATGTGAAATAAAATGCATATTAAAATATCATAGTTATGAAAAAGTATCTAGGCAGAGTAAAAAAACTGAAAGAAAATTGGCTTTAATGTCATTATGGATTGTCTCTGGATAATAAAATTGCAGGTATCATTTTTTCTCCTCTTTCATTTTTATTCTCTAAATTTAACAAAATAAAGACATTTTAAATGAAACAACAGCCTTTGTTAAGGAAGGAAAGAAAGAAAAAAAGGCATAAGGACTGAAGAAGTAAAGGAAAAAAGAGAGGACATTTATTTTCTCTCCCTCCTCTTCCTGACCCTTGAAAGGTCCCATCCCAGGAATTTAGTCCAAGGAAGGGCTTATGAACTGCTGGTTTATTACCTGCCACCAAGGCAGAGTGTCCTTCCACATCTAGCTAACTAAACTCTTAGCATCTGGAAAGCTGTGGTAGGGGTTACTGTTTTTCAGCTCCACTGCTCATAACAGAGTCTGAGTAATGTAATAAACACTGAACTAAGAGTGAGACCAAATCATGCTGGCCTGATTCCAATCATTCTTTCCAAGGGGACTTTTAGTTTCAGTCTCCACTGCAAATCCTAGATGGAAACAGCATCACAATTTCTCACTGTCTCCCAGGCTTCAGTCTTACTCATCTCAAAACACAAAGGTTTAGTCTCTCAAACAGCCCGGGAACCCCAATACTGCAAACTTGTCCAGTCCACTGGAGCACATGGCCAAAGATACAAACTATGACTTGCAGAGACCAAAGATGAACTCTTGGTAATTCAGAGAATGGAGCAAAATCAGTATCTTTGGGGGTTGACTCTACTGTTGTCCCACAAGACAACCTTAAATCCCTTCCCTTCTCTGCAAATCTGATATTTGTCACACATTCACCTTTACTCCCCGAGGCAAAACCATCCCTTGTCCAGCTCACATTTCTGCAAATTGATGTCTATTTGTAGCAATTTGATTTGTTATCACTGGTTCAGGGACAATTTAGAGCAGATTTTGGCAGACTCTTGTGACAGCAATCTGCCCTGTTGTTCTCCTTAGGGAAGACGTCTGCTTTGCCAGGAAGATGCATTAGTTGCGGGTGACTGAATAAGACCATAATTAAGCTGTCAAAGTTTCCACTGGACCCCGCTGGGCCCAGGAACAGAAAAACTCAGTGATGCCCATCTCATACGTTGGTCACATCTACATTTGGTGTTGCTGCTGCTGCTAGGTCGCTTCAGTCGTGTCCAACTCTGTGCGACCCCATAGACGGCAGCCCACCAGGCTCCTCCGTCCCTGGGATTTTCCAGGCAAGAGTACTGGAGTGGAGTGCCATTGCCTTCTCCACATTTGGTGTTAGAACACATCAATAAAGATACAGAGCACTTAGCAGAGAGACAAGGGCTTGAGAGCTGCATTGATAGTCTCTGAAATGGTTATTTCTTCCAGAATTGCATGCTTCTAACCCAAGAGAAGCCTGGAATCAGCCTAAAGATCTCCCACGAGTCACAATACTGCCAGAACAGGTTGGAATGAGCTTCATGAGGGTCCAGCCTTGCTCCAACTTGAGTCTTCACCTAGGACAGAGGCTTCTATTTACTGCTGGCCAAGAAGATAAAAAGAAACAAGTCACGATTCCTCAGCAAAAGATGACTGACTTGGGATGTCGGAGGCGGGGGTCATATGAGATTTACTGAACCAATAAATTATGTTTCTCTGTCCACTGAGCCAGCCTTTCCCACCAAGAGGCACTCCGATTTTAATCATGGACAGCTTCACAAAAGAAAAAGGGAGGAACTAATTCTTGTCCTTGGTTTTGCCCTCCCTCACCAGTTCCAATACCAGGGACTGAAACTGCTTAGCCCCTGGCCTGCAAGTTCTCTTTCCCATGTGATGTGGTTTTGTGGAAAGGGCACAAGTTTTGAACTTACACCCACATGGCCACAAATTGATTTTGACCCTTACAAGCCTCAAGACCTCAGGCAAGTGATTTAATCTCTGTATAAGATACCACCTTATACCTTATAATATGAGTTAAATGACATTTCCGCCCAAAGATCCTGGTAATGTCGTCATTCAGGGGTCACCAGCCTCTGGGATCTAATGCCTGATGATCTGAGGTGGAGCTGATGTAATACCAATAGAAATAAATGTTAGCTGCTCAGTCATGTCCAACTCTTTGCAATCCCATGGACTGTAACTTGTCAGGCTCCTCTGTCCATGGAATTCTCCAGGCAAGAACAGTGGAGTGGATTGCCACTTCCTCCTCCAGGGGATCTTCCCGACCCAGGGATTTAACCTGGGTCTCCTGCATTGCAGGCAGATTCTTTACCATCTGAGCCACCAGGAAAGCCCCATAGAAATAAAGTACACAATAAAAGTAACGTTCTTGAATCATCCTGACCCGATCGCCCACCATCCAGGGGAAAACTGTCTTCCATGAAACTAGTCCCTGGTGCCAAAAAGGTTAGGGACTGCTGTCATAATAGATGCTAGTTCCTTTCTTTATCATATAGCTGATCAACAAGGTCATTCAAGTGTCAGCCCAAGTGTCATTGCCTCAAAAAAGCCTTCCTTGACCACCCACTCTGAAGCATCCTCCTATTCTAAGTCCCCACTCTAAATTGCTGATAAGCACATCACCTTTTAGATTTTATTCATTTACTCATTCATCTATTTGATTGCTTGCTCATTTTATGCCTTGCCAACCGTTACAAGCTCCACAATAGCAGGGGCCTCTTCTTGTTGACCACTGTATACAGCACCCAGAGCAGTTCCTGGGACACAGAGAGAACCCATAAAATTTGTTGCATGAATAAATTATAAGCCTGGACTCTAGCTGAGAAGATGCCCTAGTATGAAGAGGGAGGCCTGGCCACTTTGCTGTTTTATGGGACCAGGGCTTCAATAAAACTTCACAGGCATACCATGGTTTTCTGGGCCTGTGATGGTTAATTTTATGTGTTAACTTCATTGGGCTGAGGGATAGCAGATATCTGGTAAAACATTATCACTGGGTGTGTCTATGAAGGGCTTCTGGAAGAGATTAACACCTAAATCATAGATTGAGTAGAGCAGATCACCCTCACCAGTGCAGGTAGGCATCATGCAAATTGCTGAGGGCTTGACTAAAACAAAAACTTGGAGAAAGGGCAAGTTTACTCTCTTTGCTTGAGCCGGGACGTCCATCTTCTCCTGCCCTCCGACATCAGTGCTCCTGGTTCTCCAGTCTTCAGATTTGGACTGAAATGCACTGATGGTCTCCCTGGTTCTCCACTTCACAAGTGGTGGTTCCTAGGGCTCCTTGGTCTGCATAATTGCAAGAGCCAATTCCCATTGTGTCTCTTACTGGTTTTCTTCCTCTGGAGACTCCTGACACTACAAGTTCCTAGATCCTAGACAGGAAGTCTCAGCAGGTGGTTCACAGCTCAGGGGTAAGAGCTTTGTGGCACAGAATTCACTATTTTATGCCTCCACAATCTTCCACAGTCTCTGGTAAGCAGCTGAGCAAGGGAAGAAGCTCCGATCAGACCAAATCATGCTGAGACCTTCTCATTCTGGATCCCTGAGAAGACATTCCCAGTGTTTTTCATGGATAAGCCCAGAAGTGAACAAAAAAAAAAAAAAAGAAAGAAAGAAAAAAACAGGAGGCAACCTTCTTGGGAGGGAAGGTTGGAAGCACAAAGAACCAATTACATGTTTTCCCAGCCACAGAGGCTGAAAGCACAAGTCTTGGGTAGGAGCCACAAAACACCTTCTGTTTAGCTGGGGAACCATATCTGGGCTCAGCTATCAACTTCTGCTTAACACTTCTATGTTAAAAAAAGGAAAAAAATCTATCTCTAGTAAGAGGAGACAGTTCTTTAGAACTGTCTTTAGAACAGTTCTTTAGAGACAACTGAAATAAAGTAACATTTTTAAGACTCACAGGTAATATAAATAAATAAAGTACCATTTTCTCCCCCATCCAATTAGAATATTTAAAATAACTCCCCAAACTGACTGACATGAGATAAAATGTCACATTCCAACATGACTATTAGGAGAATAAATTATTATAACATGTGGAAAGGAATTTGGAAGCTTAGAAATATGTACACATCTGCCACTTTTTTGACTGTGCAAATTATATTTTGCACACCCCTAAGTGGCACTATTCACTTGCAAGAATTGTGGTTTAATTATGGAGACAATTTCCCCATAAATAGCAGTCAAGTGTCTGGAGGAAAGGGTGCCTGTTTCTAATTTGCACAAAGTTGCCTTATCAGCTACTGGCAAGGGTGACTGACATACGTGAGCACAGTAGCTCCATTTCCATGAAATCTACACAAAGTAAAAAATTCCCCAATGTGGAAAATGTTTTATTTACAAAGATGTTCATCTCAGCATTATTCAAAAATTGCAAACAACCTAAATGTCCAATAGTCAGGAAATGATTAAATCAGCTGTGGTATATACAATTGGTATTTATGAAGTGCCTATAATAACATAGAAAAAACTCTCTGCTATGCTATCATTATAATTTTATACTTAGGGATACAAAATTGTGTATACAGCATGATTACCACCATGTAATGCAAACAAAAAATTTTAACAGCTATTCATAATAAAAATGCAGGACGGTAATAAGCCAAGATATTAGCACCAGTTGTTTTCGGGTGGTAGAATTACTGATGCTTATTTTTGCTACTCTATTTACTATATTTTCCAAATATTTTAATGAGCATGCATTCATTTGATATTGAAATCTCCACCAATACATTTTTAGAAGCAGAGAAGAGTTAGAAATTAGAGAATTAAAACCTTTCAAAATTCTGTGGCTGAGACAAGAAGGCATTGAAACGCCTGATGCGGTATTTCAGCCCTTATGGAGGATGTTTTAGTACCTGGGCCAAAGAAATTATTTTTCACCACCTGCTCCAGAAACCTTCAGTGAGAGCAGGAGCCAGGGATTAAAGCTCTAAAGGAGAGATAACGCCTGTCACCAAAAGTGGAAATGCCTGAATATCAGTCACCAGACCCCCAAGTAACTCTGAGCACTGTCCATGTGGTGGCAAAAAAAAAAAAAAAAAAAAAAAGTCTTTATCCAATCATCACGGGATGGTTATGCCAGAAACACTCCTAAAGATCTCTATTTCACTTCTATTAGGGATAGCAACAAGTAATTTAAGTTTCAGTGAAATCACTGAAATCACTGGCCTTCTTATGCCTTCTGTTGCTACATTTACTACCCATATCACAAAGTAGATTTTTAGTTTGTTTTTGTTTAGTCACTAAATCTTGTTCGATTCTTAAGGACTGTAGCCCACCAGGTTCCTCTTTCCATGGGATTTTTCAGACAAGAATACTGGAGTAGGTTGCCATTTCCTTCTCCAGGGGATATTCTTGGCCCAGGGATCGAGCCTGTGTTTCTCGCACGCGTCTCCTGCATTGCAGGTAGATTCTTCACTGTTGAGCCACCAGGGAAGCTTCAAATTTTTACTTACTTGGGACTAAATGATTTATTTTGCATTTCCTAGGATTCCACTCCTAGGAAAGGAGAAGGATGACTTTGAGAAGGCTTAAATGTTGGGATAGTTTTCTTCCTGGTCAAACCTGGACAGTTACACTCTTTAGGCTCTACCCTACCCATTCCTTAATGGTCCTGGCCCAGCCAAATAGAATATGTAGGCACAACCTATCCCTAATCATAGACACAATGAAATTTGACCTAAATCCAAAGTCTGGCCTGCTATAGGTCAATCAGGTTTATTTCTTTAATAGTCTGTATTATATATATGCCTGGCCTCTGACTTAGTTCAGACTTCTGTGTGGACTGCAGCCCTGCCCTAAATCCTACCCACTTGATTATTCTTGGTTGTTCTAATACTCCCACATGGCTGTTGAGGTTCTACTTCAATCAATAGGAAGCATCCCACTCGACATTACTGTCTGCTATTACCCTTTAGGTTATGATCAGGAAGTTGCTACCACCAGGTCTCTCCCACTAGATCACGGATGCATTCTTTTGGCACATATTTTTGTGAATATCTATAATATGTCAGGCATAGTTCAGGTTCTGTGGACTCTGTGATGACTTTTCCACAGAAAAGTCAAAGCCCTTGCCTCCTTGAAAGTTACATTCTAATCAGATAAGTAGAAAATGGACATATGACCAAATAAAGAACTGAAGATAATAAGATGATAGATTTGAATAAATAAAATGAAAGAAATAATATGGATGGTGAGACAGAGTAGAAGAAAGTATGCCTAAACTGAAGGATGGGAATGGGGCAGTCATGGCAATTGCTGAGCCAAATTAGGACTTTTGTAAATGAAGCTCACATCCCATAGACACAGTTTGAACTCTGCAATCAGATTGTGTTTGTTGATGGTGGCCATGCCTGCTTCTGGCCTTCCCCAGGGGGCACCCCGCTTGATTTCACAGCATGCCCTGTAGCTATAAAAATTACGGCTATTGTGTGAAGATTGTGAGGCACTGACTGAAGGGCCAAGGACAATCATTAAGAAGGATACTCTCCTACGCTCTGAACAATAGTTTCCAAACTCTAGCAAGAATCATGTGAAAGACATATCATCACTCAACCCCACGGCCAGAGATTCTGATTCAATATTTCCGGGCAAGGAAAACAAAAACACACAGGTGAGAGGGCATCAGAGCAAAAAGTTTCTACAAGGCAAAAGAGGCAATTGACAAAACGGAAAGGCGACCTATTGAATGGGAGAAAACATTTGTAAATCACATATCCAATAAGGGACTAACATATATTTCAAAAACACACAACTCAATAGCAAAAACCCCAAACAACCTGATTTAAAAATTGTCAAAAAATCTGAATAGATATTTTTCCAAAGAAAAAAATGTTAGTCACTCAGTCATGTCTGACTCTGTGATCCCAAGGACTGTAGCCCACCAGGCTCCTCTGTCCATGGAATTCTCCAAGCAAGAATCCTGGAGTGGGTTGCCCTTCCCTTCTCCAGGGCATCTTCCTAACCCAGCAATAGAATCTGTGTCTCCTGCATTGCAAGCAGATTCTTTACTGTCAGAGCCCAAATGTTTCTACATAGCAAAGGAAGCCATAGACAAACTGGGAAGGCAAACTACTGAATACGAGAAGATATGTAAGTCAGATACCCAGTAAGGGGTTAATAGCCAAAATAGGGGCTTCCCAGGTGGTGCTAATGGTAAAGAAACAGCCTGTCGATGCAGGAGACATAAGAGACTCAGGTTCAATTCCCAGGTCAGGGAAACCCCCTGGAGAAGGGCATAGCCACCCACTCCAGTATACTTGCCTGGAGAATGCCATAGACAGAGGAGCCTGGCAGGCTACAGTTCATGGGGACGCAGAGAGTCAGACATGATTAAAGTGACTGAGCACACATGTCCAAAATATATTTCAAAATCTTATATAATCCAATAGCAAAAATCCCAAACAACACAATTTAAAAATGGGCAGAAAATCCCAATAGACATTTTTCCAAAGAAGCCATATTATACAGATGGCCAACAGGTACATGAAAACCTGAACGACACTATTAATCATCATGGAAATGTAAATCAAAACCACAATGAGATATTATATTACACTATTAGAGTGGCTATTATCATTTACCAAGAAGACAAAAAATAACATGTCAGAGAGAATATGGAAGAAAGGGAACCCTTGTGCACTGTGGTGGAAATGGAAATTGATATACCACTGTGGAAAACAGCATGGAGACTCCTCAAAATATTTTCATAGAACTACCATATGATTCAGCAATTCCATTTCTGAGTATTTATCCAAAGGAAATGAAAATACTGGGCTGACGAAGTATCTGTTCCCTATGTTCACTGTAACATTATTTACAGCAGCCGAGACATAGAAACAACCGAAGTGTCCACGAAAGGATGAAGAAAATGTGATACATGTATAATGGAATATTGTTCAGCTATATAAAAAAGAAGGAAACAAAACACTTCCATTTAAACAATATGGATGGAAGTTGAGAGCATTATGCTAAGTGAAACAAGCCAGACAGAAAAAGATCTCACATGTGGAATCTAAAAACATGTAGTACACCTGAAACTAATATAATGTTACATATCAAATATATTTCAATAAAATATTTATGGATAGGGCTCAGGAATTGAATATTTAACCACCAACCCCAAGAGATTTTTATAAAGGTAGTCCTTGGACTCTGTGTTGAGAAACAGCATTCAAGAACAAGAAAAACATGCCAATATTCAATATTTGGTAAATTACTATTATAACAATGCTTGGGGGGATGCAGTATAGTCTAGCACCACAGTTAAATACATGGAGTTTCCAGTCAGGCAGAAACAAATCAAATCTTGATTCCATTTACTGTGACCTCAGCCTCACTTTTCTTATTCCTAAAAAGAGAAAATAAAGAAGCCTGCCTCATGAGGTTATTATAAAGATTTCTTTTTCACTGGGAAAATTATTGAAGACACTTACTCAGGGCCTGGTATTCAAAAAACTGGTGTTTGAGAATGATGATGATGGTAATGATAGTGATTATGATGATAGGAATGATGATGGTGATGATATGTGATGGTGATGGGGCTGCAGGAGTATCTGAAAGGAGCATTTGGAAACCTACATTGGTATAGTTCATTTTGAATAAACTGCATTTTTCCTAGATGAGGCATAGTCCTTCGCAGTTTCCAGTTTGGGAGAAAAGAAACGCTTAAATAAAGGAAACAAGAGAAAACAGAAAACAAAGACTTGGGCATTAACTCTAGAGCCCAAAGGACCCCAGATATTTCAGGAGAAGACAAATTAGTGAGGTCTGGATAGAGTCACTACACTGGTCATCTGTTGTTTTGTTTGCTAAACATTAAGTCCCTTCTCTTTTATCAGAGCCTTGATATTCCTTTGAAAATTCTCCCTTTCCCCCATCTTATTCTACCTTGTTTGCTGGTCCTGAGCCCACCACCCAGACCAGGAGTGAGATAGGGTCAGAGATTACTGCCTACTTCATAAGGCATCTTGCAGAATGACATGGAAATTAATAAGGACCTTTGTTTGGTTTCTTGCTTCCACTAATCAGTGTATCCATGTTGGGGCAGAGACAAATACACAATTAGTTTGGTTCCACTAAGGTAAATACCTTAGCTCTTTGGTTATACCTGTATTCAGGGCCATGACCTCCCCTCAATCCCCACACCCTACCCACCTTAACACAGGCCTGGACACAGCATTAAAGGAAATGCCATAAAGAGATGAACCAACACTCCAGAATGGCTATTCTGGTATTGACTTGGCCAGGCAGACAAGTTATTCCCTACAATTACCCTAAATTCTGCTCTTAGCAGTCCAAGCCTCAGCTTTTCTCCTTAACCCCTTCCATTTGGGTTCCACAAAACAATGACTGTACCAAAACAGAATGGCTAAGACCCAGTGTAGTTCCTGCTCCAAGGTGCTGAAGACATGAGTATGATGCATGCCCATGAATTCTGTCACAGCTGGGCTATGTGTCTCAAAATGAAACTCTGGCCTTGAGGGAACCAGCTGGTGGTTCCTGCCCCAGCTGAGCCACTGCTCACCAGCCCAGAGGCTGTCAGGAGAGGCCTTGACCTTCCTTATAGACCAAGGTGGGAGGCTCTCTGAGGGTCTCTCACACTTGCTGCAGGAAACCTGCTCTGCCTGGTATAAAACAACAGGGTGAGAATTGATTCCTCCTGGAACAAATGGGAATTTTGGTGTGCACAACTCTGGTTTAGGGTGCCATTCAAAGGCTTGTGGCCAATAGGTCAGTCATGGCCAAACATAAAGAAGGGAGGCAGAGAGGTCACTTCTTCCTGTACTTGACTGTCTCTGTACATGGGGCAGCCCTCCATTTCTGAGGTCACGTTGGGTTCTGAGAGCTGTGGACCAGGGTTTGCTCCATAATAACAGCTCCTCTAACTGTGCTTTCTCATTCTTGAATCTGCATAATACCAACCAAAATAATTTTGACTGCTTTACTGTAGTTAATGGATATTAGGAGAACAAGTGTGTGAATATGCTTTTACAAATTCTATAAACTGCCTACCATTCAAGCTATTGATATGCCTGCTTTGAAAACCATTTGCTCCTTCATCAAGTGAGAATAATGACACAAAATTTGAGGCATGCCTTCTCAAGGCAGGGAGGAGAGATATATATAGTAAAAGGAGCTGAATTATTTGTTAATTGCCTCTTCTATGCCAGATACTATACCAGATGCTTTACGTTAATTACGGCATATAATCCTCACAAAGATGCCTATAAAATAGGATTAATTATTTCCATTTGCAGGTGAGAATACTGTGACTGAAAGATACAACACTGTTTGCTTAAAAATCACAGAGCTAATAAAAGGAACAGTCAATCCTCAAATCCAGAGCTCTCTGATTTCTAGATGCTTACACCAAGAGATTCTTTCCCCAAGCATGCATGCATATGCACACATGCACACACACACACGCACACATATTTGCACACGAGGACACATGCAGGGACCCACTTAGATGTCTATACAGAGGCAAAACACAAGCATATTGTCTATGTCTGTATACATAAAAGTCTATACATAATATTTGTGTATACACATCAGTCTGTGTACACATTCTCTCTGGACTGACCAATGAGAACATAGAAGGTTCACGCTCATCTCCTGAAGTATTTATATCAGTATGTGGCTCCACTTAGTTTACCCAGTGCCAGAAAGTCAAGTGAAAAGTGGGCTCAGCAGGCCTTCCATCTGTACTGCCCTGTACTCTTGGCCGACTCAACTGACAGTTAGCACACAGACCCCAAGAAGTCCTCAAACATCTCCCTGCCTGAAGGCAGAGGCTATCCCAATGGCCAGTGAGAGACTTTTGCAGGGCCCTGGTTTCTCATTCTCCCATGTTCAGTAACCCAGTTCCTGTCCTAGTTGGGGAGTATGCTTAGGCTCCTGAGTGTGGATAGAGTTAATATAGGATGCTGGGGTTGAAAACAAGAACAGCACTTTAGCCTTCAGGGACCTTTAGCCCTGGAAGACAGTGGGGCCTCAACAGGTGTCTGTTGGCCAACTGCCCACTTAGCCAACAAGCAAAAGAAACCAGAAGCCCAGCCACAAATTCACTTCTGTGGCTAACGGTGGTTTACAGACTTTGGGCCTGCTACTCCTGAGAAGCAAACATTTGCAACTAACTTGTCCTAATTTATCATCTTCCTTAAGGAGGGGGAAGAGGCTCTGGCTCAGTGTCCTGTTTGGTGGTCCCACTGTCCAGATGACATGGACATCCTTGAGTTAGATTCCACCTGGTAAATTCCACCAACCCACACAGACACTGCTCCCCAGGGGCTGACTGCAAACACAAGCACCCATGCCAGGCAAGTACTGGTCCCCTCACCATATGCTGCTCCTATCTTCTTCAACCTCATAGAGTTGACTCCTGCCTACATATGATCCCCAGCTCTTTCTGTTTGGCTACCCTTGTAATCTTCTTTCAGCTTCAGGATTTTGACTTCCTGTTCATGGGTGCACGCATGCCATGTTGCTTCAGTCGTGTCCAACTCTTTCCCATGGACTGCAGCCCACCAGGCTCCTCTGTCCATGGGATTCTCCAGCCAAGAATACTGAAGGGGGTTGTCATGCCCTCCCCTCAAGGGGATCTTCCTGACACAGGCTCAGAATCTGCATCTGTCATGTCTCCTGAACTGGTAGGCAAGTTCTTTACCACTAGCACCACCTGGGAAGCTTTGTCTTCCGGTTCACATCTGACTATTTCTCCCCTTTGTTTGATATCATTTGTAGCATCTGCTAAGAAATCCCTAGTTCAAGCCCTGACCCCTCAAAATCTTACTTAAAGATCTCTCCCTGTTCCCAACCAGAATCTCAGCCTTCTGAACATGTTACAGGCTAAGGAATGAGTCCACATCCCCCTACACACAAAGACATAGAAAGAGGAGGGGGCAGCAGTCTTCCAAACATCCCAGTTACAAAGGGGAAGCATACCCTCCCAGGCCTTGGCAGCTGTATTCCACTGTGATGCCTCCAGTTTAAATGCCCGTACAATTTGCCCTTATAAGAAACACAGCTCCCTCCCCCTCCGCCAGCAGGGACTGCATCTGTAACCACGGTAACAAAATCCAGGTGCAGCAGCACAACCACCGTTTCTATGAGGATGGAGAGCACAGAGAGGGCAAAAGGAAGGAGAGACACGAAAATGTTCACATGCAACCTGAGGACCGCACAGGATCCGCCTCTGTCCTCACTCAGCCCTGCCTGGGAGAAGTTAGGAACAAGTGCATCTATTTTACAATGGAAGATGATCACTTGCCAAGCAATCATACCTTCTATCTGCTCTTCTATGCCCATCAAAACCTCTGCTGTATCCAGTTCTTTTATCTAAATCAATGGTCAATTTCAGGAGTAAAATAGTTGAAGCCATTGGTTGACTTGCCTAAAGCCAGGATGTCTCTCTGTGCAAAAGATGTGTTTGAGCTTGGTTTTCCAATTGAATGAGATAACTTCTCTCTCTCTCTCCCTCTCTCTCTCTCTCTGACTTTCTCTCCTTTTTCTCTCTCTCTCTCCTTTATTTTTTCACACAGCAGGCAGAAAGGAAGGGGAAGAAAGAGAAGATGCTAAGAACTCCCATTCCTTTGATCAACAGACATGGCACTAGTGCTTTGGAAGTTACTTGTTTAACACTTTCATCACTTACACTCTCCCACGCATGTGGCAGTATATGCATCTATGTGGAGGCACATCTGCATGACTATGTGTACATGTATGAGTACAACACAGGTTTAATAATTTGTCTAAATGACAGTAACCATCAGAGCTGGGCATGCTCAGGATTTATGACTCCAAAGCTTTCTTTTCTTTAGGCCACGTTGTTTCCCAAATAGAATTTCAAGGACTACCCAAAGGCAAGCAATAAATTTACTTATTTAAATAAAACTCGATTGTCATGAAAGACACACCACAGCCTGGGACAAATAAACAGGAGGGCACCTCTGTTGAGTCTATTGTGGGCTGGCGGTATTGCCAGACCCTCTCCACTGTCAGCCCTGTCTTGGCTCCTGAACAGTGTGTGTGCCCAAAGATAGGTGCCCTCTATCTGAAAGCACAGGGAACTTGCCTACTTTCAGAAGTCCTGGGCACCATGAAAGAGGTGGGAAAATCCTCTTGAGGACAGAGCATAAGTATAAGAAGCTGCAGGAAGAAGTATCAGGAAAGATTTTGCCAGATTCAAGGTATACTCCCAAAGAGAACTCTTTTACTTTACTGTATTTCTTCATCTCCGCTTGGGCACCTACCCTCTTTATCTCTGACACAGTGATACCTATCCATTCTCAGCTCAAGACTTTCAACTCCACCTGCGCTACACTGGCCACTCTGACCTTAACCATTTCATTTTTTTTTTATTTTGTTTTATTTTTAAACTTTACATTCTAACTTTAATACAGACTTATAGTTGAAAAGTCCACACTGCAGACACTGAAACTTAATTCTGTGTTTGGACACAGGTATTTGGATCAACTTAGTCATTGTCACAGAGAAGGCAATGGCACCCCACTCCAGTACTCTTGCCTAGAAAATCCATGGACAGAGGAGCCTGGTGGGCTACAGTCCATGGGGTCGCTAAGAGTCAGATATGACGGAGTGACTTCACTTTCACTTTTTACTTTTATGCATTGGAGAAGGAAATGGCAACCCACGCCAGTGTTCTTGCCTGGAGAATCCCAGGGATGGTGGAGCCTGGTGGGCTTCTGTCTATGGGGTCGCACAGAGTTGGACATGACTGAAGTGACTTAGCAGAAGCAGCAGCAGTCATTCTCAAGGCTTAGCCCCCACCAGCTGCTGTAGCAAATTTTCTCCCATTTTCCATAGTGGAGAGAAAAACTAGACATAAAATTAACAAGGAAATATTATGACGTGAACACAGAAAATACTAACTAGACCTAACAGACATCTATAGAGCCTCCCATGCCACAACAACATCACACACACTCTTCTCAAGTACACATGTGACAATCTCAAGTATAGACTATATGTTAGATGACAAAACAAGTCTTAATAAATGTAAAAGTACTGAAATCATACACACTATATTCTCTGAACACAAATAAAACTAGAAATCAATACAGATAGAAATTTGGAGTTGAGCTGTAGGAGTTGCTTGTATATTTTTGAGATTAGGTGTTTGTCCGTTGCTTCATTTGCTATTATTTTCTCCCATTCTGAAGGCTGTCTTTTCACCTTGCTAATAGTTTCCTTTGATGTGCAGAAGCTTTTAAGGTTAATTAGGTCCCATTTGTTTATTTTTGCTTTTATTTCCAATATTCTGGGAGGTGGGTCATAGAGGATCCTGCTGTGAAATATACAAGCAACTCCTACAGCTCAACTCCAGAAAAATAAATGACCCAATCAAAAAATGGGCCAAAGAACTAAATAGACATTTCTCCAAAGAGGACATACAGATGGCTAACAAACACATGAAAAGATGCTCAACATCACTCATTATCAGAGAAATGCAAATCAAAACCACTATGAGGTACCATTTCACACCAGTCAGAATGGCTGCGATCCAAAAGTCTACAAATAATAAATGCTGGAGAGGGTGTGGAGAAAAGGGAACCCTCTTACACTGTTGGTGGGAATGCAAACTAGTACAGCCACTATGGAGAACAGTGTGGAGATTCCTTAAAAACTGGAAATAGAACTGCCTTATGATCCAGCAACCCAACTGCTGGGCATACACACTGAGGAAACCAGAAGGGAAAGAGACACGTGTACCCCAATGTTCATCGCAGCACTGTTTATAATAGCCAAGACATGGAAGCAACCTAGATGCCCATCAGTAGATGAATGGATAAGAAATCTGTGGTACATATACACAATGGAGTATTACTCAGTCATTAAAAAGAATACATTTGAATCAGTTCTAATGAGGTGGATGAAACTGGAGCCTATTATACAGAGTGAAGTAAGCCAGAAGGAAAAACATAAATACAGTATACTAATGCATATATATGGAATTTAGAAAGATGGTAACAATAACCCAGTGTACGAGACAGCAAAAGAGACACTGATGTATAGAACAGTCTTATGGACTCTGTGGGAGAGGGAGAAGGTGGGAAGATTTGGGAGAATGGCAATGAAACATGTAAAATATCATGTAGGAAACGAGTTGCCAGTCCAGGTTCAATGCACGATGCTGGATGCTAGGGGCTGGTGCACTGGGACGGCCCAGAGGGATGGTATGGGGAGGGAGGAGGGAGGAGGGTTCGGGATGGGGAACACATGTATACCTGTGGCGGATTCATTTTGATATTTGGCAAAACTAATACAATTATGTAAAGTTTAAAAATGAAATAAAATTAGAAGAAAAAAAAAAAAAAAAAGAAATTTG
Source organism: Bos mutus (assembly GCF_027580195.1). Classification (NCBI taxonomy): domain Eukaryota; kingdom Metazoa; phylum Chordata; class Mammalia; order Artiodactyla; family Bovidae; genus Bos; species Bos mutus. Next base: position 4,074,765 of record NC_091644.1, on the reverse strand, counting down.
GGAAATCTACAAATATATAGAAATTTCATAAAACACTCCTAAATCACCAATGGGTCATAGGAGAAATTCAAAAGGAAATTAGAAACTTCTTTGAGATGTATTAAAATGAAAGTTCAGTACACCGAAACAAATGGGGTACATCAAAATGCTCAAAGGAACATTTACAGCTGTAAATGCATATATTTACAAACAAGAAAAATATCAAATCAGTAAACTAAACTTCCATTTTGAGAAGCTAAAAGAAGAACAAAACCTAAAAACAAGTTTACTAAACCTAAAGTAAGTATAATGAAGGAAAAATAAATATTAGAGAAATAAATGAAACAGAATAGAAAAAAAAAGAAAGCCAAAAGTGAATAGAAAAAAAAGAAGGCCAAAAGTGAGCTCCCTGAAAAGATCGAGTAAACTGACAAACGTTAAGCTGGAATGAACAAGGAGAAAAAAAAAGAGAGATTTAAGTTGCTAAATCAGAGATGAAAAGGTGCCATTACAATAGAAATTAAAGAATTTAAAAGGAATACTATGAAAAATTCCTTATTTAACTTATATGCAGAGTACATCATGAGAAACTCCAGGCTGGATGAAGCACAAGCTGGAATCAAGATTGCTAGGAGAAGTATCAATAACCTCCAATATGCAGATGACACCACCCTTATGGCAGTAAGTGAAGAAGAACTAAAGAGCCTCTTGATGAAAGTGAAAAAGGTGAGTGAGAAAGTTGGATTAAAGCTCAGCATTCAGGAGAGGAGGAGCCAAGATGGCGGAGGAGTAGGACGGGGAGAACACTTTACCCCCCCCACAAATTCATCAAAAGACCATTTAAACACTGAGTAAATTCCACAAAACAACTTCTGAATGCCGGCAGAGGACATCAGGCACCCAGAAAAGCAACCCAAGTCTTCGAAAGGAGGTAGGAAAAAATATAAAAGACAAAAAAAGAGACAAAAGAGGGAGGGACGGAGTTCCATCCTGGGAAGGGAGTCTTAAAAAGAGAGAAGTTTCCAAACACCAGAAAACCTTCTCACTGCCGAATCTGTGCTGAGCTTTGGAACCACAAAGGGCAACATAACAGGGAGGAAAAATAAATAAACAATTAAAACCCACAGATTGCGAGACCTACCGTAACTCCCCCAGTGGAGAAGCAGCCCAGACACCTGCACAGGACATTAGCAAGCGGGGGCTGGGCAGGGAGGTGCGGCACAGGCTGCATCGCTTAGAGTAAGGACCTGGCCTGAATACCCTGAGTGCTATCTGAGCGAAATAATTTGGGCTAGCAAACCAGACTGTGGGATATCCACCACGCGAAAAGCCAGCCCTAACCTAAGACACCGCCAGGCCCATGCATGGAACAAAGGACTGAACAGAGACAGCCGGCTGCAGACCGTCCCCCTCCGGTGACAGGCAGCCAGAACCGGAAGGGGACAATCGCAGCCCCAGAGAGACATTATCAATAAAAGTGTAAGCAGGCTTCTTTGCTAACTAAAACTTCTTGGGGTCTGGACGGTCAATATCTCCCTGAGAAGGTGTGCCGGTTGTACACCTAGATAACCGAGCGGCGGGGAGGCAATAAGTCGCAGCAATCCTGCTCGCCAAACACCTCATCACCTGAGCTGCTCGGACCTGGGAAGGGCACAAAACGCAGGCCCAACCAAGTCTGCGCCTCTGAGGACCACCCGAGTGCCTGAACCTGAGCAGCTTAGACCTGGGAGGTGCAGGCAGCCCAGGGCGGGCCACGGATGGTTCCCAGTGGAGCAACCTAGAGCCTGAGCAGTGTGGGCAGGGAGGCTACACACGCCGTGAGTGGGGGCAGACCCAGTGTGGCTGAGGCACTGCGAGCACACGCCAGTGTTATTTGTTTGCAGCATCCCTCCCTCCCTCCCCACAGCGCAACTGAACAAGTGAGCCTAAAAAAAAAGTGTCCTCCACCGTCCCCTTTGTGTCAGGGTGGAAACCAGACACTGAAGACAACAGCAAACAGAAGAAGCTATAACAGAGGGAACCGCCTTGGAAGCTACAGGCAATAGATTAAAACCCTGTGGTTATACCGACTACATAGGAAGGGGCCTATAGATCTTAGAAATATAAGTCGGACCAAGGAACTAGCCAAAAATGAACTGAACCCACAATACTCACAACAAAACCAGAGAAAGTCCTAGATATATTTTTACTATTTTTACGATCAGTCTTTCTTTCTTTCTTTTTTTGATTTTAAAAAAAAATTCTAAGCCCTCTATTATTCCTTTAATTTTCACTTTTATAACCTATTACTTTGCAAAAAAAAACAAACAAACAAACCTTTTTTTTTTTTTCAGCAAACTTCATGTATATATTTTTTATAATTTTTTGACCTTGTTTTTTTTTTTTTTTTTCTTCTTTTTCTTTTTAACATTGTATTTTTGAAATTCCAAACTCTACTCTAGATTTTTAATTTTAGCTTTTTGGTATTTGTTATCAACATTGTACCTGTATTTTCTTTATAATTTTTTATGACTTTGTTTTTGTTTGTTTTTGTTTGTTTCTCTCTTTCTTTTTCTTCTTCTTTTTTTTAACATTGTATTTTTGAAATTCCAAACTCTACTCTAGATTATTAACTTTTGCTTTTTGGTATTAGTTATCAATTTTGTACCTATATTTTCTTTATAATTTTCGTGACCTTGTTTGTTTTTGTTTGTTCATTTTTTCTCTCTTTCTTTTCCTTCTTCTTTTCTTTAACATTGTATTTTTGAAATTCCAAATTCTACTCTAGATTTAAAATTTTTGCTTTTATGTATTTGTTACCAATTTTGTACTTTTAAGAATCCAATCTTCAGTACCCATTTTTCACCACAGAGCGAGATTACTGGCTTGACTGCTCTCTTTCCCTTTGGACTCTCCTTTTTCTCCACTAGGTCGCCTGTGTCTCCTCCCTAACTGCTCTCTACTCTACCCAACTCTGTGAATTTCTGTGAGTTCCAGACGGTGGAGAACACTTAGGGAACTGATTACTGGCTGGATCTGTCTCCCTCCTTTTCATTCCCCCCTTTTATCCTCCTGGTCACCTCTGTCTCCTTCCTCCTTCTTCTCTTCACTGTATAACTCCGTGAACATCTCTGAGCGGTCCAGTTGTGGAGTGCACATGAGGAAGTGATTACTGGCTAGCCCACTCTCTCCTCTATTGATTCCGCCTCATCTCATTCGGGTCACCTCGAATTCCCTCCTCCCTCTTCTCTTCTTCATGTAATGCTGTGAACCTCTCTGGGTGACCCTCACAGTAGAGAAACTTTTCATCTTTAATGTAGATGTTTTATCAATGGTGCTGTATAGAAGGAGAAGTTTTGAAACTACTGTAAAAATAAGACTGATAACTGGAAGCAGGAGGCTTAAGTCCAAACCCTGTCTCCAGGGAACTCCTGACTCCAAGGAACATTAATTGACAGGAGCTCATCAAACGCCTCCATACTGACACTGAAACCAAGCACCACACAAGGGCCAACAAGTTCCAGGGCAAGACATACCAAGCAAATTCTCCAGCAACAAAGGAACACAGCCCTGAGCTCCAAGATACAGGCTGCCCAAAGTCACCCCAAAACCATAGACATCTCATAACTCATTATTGGACACTTCATTGCACTCCAGAGAGAAGAAATACAGCTCCACCCACCAGAACACCGACACAAGCTTCCCTAACCAAGAATCCTTGACAAGCCACCTGTACAAATCCACACACAGTGAGGAAATGCCACAATAAAGAGAACTCCACAAACTGCCAGAATACAGAAAGGACACCCCAAAATCAACAACTTAAACAAGATGAAGAGACAGAGGAATACCCAGCAGGTAAAGGAACAGGATAAATGCCCACCAAACCAAACAAAAGAGGAAGAGATAGGGAATCTACCTGACAAAGAATTCCAAATAATGACAGTGAAATTGACTCAAAATCTTGAAATCAAAATGGAATCACAGGTAAATATCCTGGAGACAAGGATTGAGAAGATGCAAGAAAGGTTTAACAAGGACCTAGAAGAAATAAAAAAGAGTCAATATATAATGAATAATGCAATAAATGAAACTAAAAACACTCTGGAGGCAACAAATAGTAGAATAACAGAGGCAGAAGATAGGATTAGTGAATTAGAAGATAGAATGGTAGAAATAAATGAATCAGAGAGAATAAAAGAAAAACGAATTAAAAGAAATGAAGACAATCTCAGAGACCTCCAGGACAATATTAAACACTACAACATTCGAATCATAGGGGTTCCAGAAGAAGAAGACAAAAAGAAAGGCCATGAGAAAATACTTGAGGAGATAATAGTTGAAAACTTTCCTAAAATGGGGAAGGAAATAATCACCCAAGTCCAAGAAACCCAGAGAGTCCCAAACAGGATAAACCCAAGGCAAAACACCCCAAGACACATTAATCAAAGTAACAAAGATCAAACACAAAGAAAAAATATTAAAAGCAGCAAGGGAAAAACAACAAATAACACACAAGGGAATTCCCATAAGGATAACAGCTGATCTTTCAATAGAAACTCTCCAAGCCAGGAGGGAATGGCAAGACATACTTAAAGTGATGAAAGAAAATAACCTACAGCCCAGATTATTGTACCCAGCAAGGATCTCATCATTCAAATATGAAGGAGAAATCAAAAGCTTTTCAGACAAGCAAAAGCTGAGAGAATTCAGCACCATAAAACCAGCTCTCCAACAAATACTAAAGGACATTCTCTAGACAGGAAACACAAAAATGGTGTATAAATTCGAACCCAAAACAATAAAATAAATGGCAACGGGATCATACTTATCAGTAATTACCTTAAACGTAAATGGGTTGAATGCCCCAACCAAAAGACAAAGACTGGCTGAATGGATACAAAAACAAGACCCCTACATATGTTGTCTACAAGAGACCCACCTCAAAACAGGGGACACATACAGACTGAAAGTGAAGGGCTGGAAAAAGATTTTCCATGCAAATAGGGACCAAAAGAAAGCCAGAGTAGCAATACTCATATCAGATAAAATAGACTTTAAAACAAAGGCTGTGAAAAGAGACAAAGATGGTCACTACATAATGATCAAAGGATCAATCCAAGAAGAAGATATAACAATTATAAATATATATGCACCCAACACGGGAGTACCACAGTATGTAAGACAAATGCTAACAAGTATGAAAGGAGAAATTAACAACAACACAATAATAGTGGGAGACTTTAATACCCCACTCACACCTATGGATAGATCAACTAAACAGAAAATTAACAAGGAAACACAAACTTTAAATGATACAATAGACCAGTTGGACCTAATTGATATCTATAGGACATTTCATGCCAAAAAAATGAATTTCACCTTTTTCTCAAGTGCACACGGAACCTTCTCTAGGATAGATCACATCCTGGGCCATAAATCTAGCCTTGGTAAATTCAAAAAAATTGAAATCATTCCAAGCATCTTTTCTGACCACAATGCAGTAAGATTAGATCTCAATTACAGGAGAAAAACTATTAAAAATTCCAACATATGGAGGATGAACAACACGCTGCTGAATAACCAACAAATCACAGAAGAAATCAAAAAAGAAATCAAATTTTACATAGAAACGAATGAAAATGAAAACACAACAACCCAAAACCTGTGGGACACTGTAAAAGCAGTCCTAAGGGGAAAGTTCATAGCAATATAGGCATACCTCAAGAAACAAGAAAAAAGTCAAATAAATAACCTAACTCTACACCTAAAGCAACTAGAAAAGGAAAAAATGAAGAACCCCAGGGTTAGTAGAAGGAAAGAAATCTTAAAAATTAGGGCAGAAATAAATGCAAAAGAAACAAAAGAGACCATAGCAAAAAGCAATGAAGCCAAAAGCTGGTTCTTTGAAAGGATAAATAAAATTGACAAACCATTAGCCAGACTCATCGAGAAACAAAGGGAGGAAAATCAAATCAATAAAATTATAAATGAAAATGGAGAGATCACAACAGACAACACAGAAATACAAAGGATCATAAGAGACTACTATCAACAATTATATGCCAATAAAATGGACAACGAGGAAGAAATGGACAAATTCTTAGAAAAGTACAACTTTCCAAAACTCGACCAGGAAGAAATAGAAAATCTTAACAGACCCATCACAAGCACAGAAATTGAAACTGTAATCAAAAATCTTCCAGCAAACAAAAGCCTGGTCCAGACGGCTTCACAGCTGAATTCTACCAAAAATTTAGAGAAGAGCTAACACCTATCCTGCTCAAACTCTTCCAGAAAATTGCAGAGGAAGGTAAACTTCCAAACTCATTCTATGAGGCCACCATCACCCTAATACCAAAACCTGACAAAGATGCCACAAAAAAAAGAAAACTACAGGCCAATATCACTGATGAACATAGATGCAAAAATCCTAACAAAATTCTAGCAATCAGAATCCAACAACACATTAAAAGATCATACACCATGACCATGTGGGCTTTATCCCAGGGATGCAAGGATTCTTCAATATCTGCAAATCAATCAATGTAATACACCACATTAACAAATTGAAAAATAAAAACCATATGATTATCTCAATAGATGCAGAGAAAGCCTTTGACAAAATTCAACATCCATTTATGATAAAAACTCTCCAGAAAGCAGGAATAGAAGGAACATACCTCAACATAATAAAAGCTATATATGACAAACCCACAGCAAACATTATCCTCAATGGTGAAAAATTGAAAGCATTTCCTCTAAAGTCAGGAACAAGAAAAGGGTGCCCATTCTCACCACTACTATTCAACATAGTTTTGGAAGTTTTGGCCACAGCAATCAGGGCAGAAAAAGAAATAAAAGGAATCCAAATTGGAAAAGAAGAATTAAAACTCTTACTGTTTGCAGATGACATGATCCTCTACATAGAAAATCCTAAAGACTCCACCAGAAAATTACTAGAACTAATCAATGATTATAGTAAAGTTGCAGGATATAAAATCAACACACAGAAATCCCTTGCATTCCTATACACTAATAATGAGAAAACAGAAAGAGAAATTAAGGAAACAATTCCATTCACCATTGCAATGAAAAGAATAAAATACTTAGGAATATATCTACCTAAAGAAACTAAAGACCTATATGTAGAAAACTATAAAACACTGGTGAAAGAAATCAAAGAGGACACTAATAGATGGAGAAATATACCATGTTCATGGATTGGAAGAATCAATATAGTGAAAATGAGTATACTACCCAAAGCAATTTATAGATTCAACGCAATCCCTACCAAGCTACCAACAGTATTCTTCACAGAGCTAGAACAAATAATTTCACAATGTGTATGGAAATACAAAAAACCTCGAATAGCCAAAGCTATCTTGAGAAAGAAGAATGGAACTGGAGGAATCAACCTGCCTGACTTCAGGCTCTACTACAAAGCCACAGTTATCAAGACAGTATGGTACTGGCACAAAGACAGAAATATAGATCAATGTAACAAAATAGAAAGCCCAGAGATAAATCCACACATATGGACACCTTGTCTTTGACAAAGGAGGCAAGAATATACAATGGATTAAAGACAACCTCTTTAACAAGTGGTGCTGGGAAAACTGGTCAACCACTTGTAAAAGAATGAAACTAGAACACTTTCTAACACCATACACAAAAATAAACTCAAAATGGATTAAAGATCTAAACGTAAGACCAGAAACTATAAAACTCCTAGAGGAGAACATAGGCAAAACACTCTCTGACATACATCACAGCAGGATCCTCTATGACCCACCCCCCAGAATATTGGAAATAAAAGCAAAAATAAACAAATGGGACCTAATTAACCTTAAAAGCTTCTGCACATCAAAGGAAACTATTAGCAAGGTGAAAAGGCAGCCTTCAGAATGGGAGAAAATAATAGCAAAAGAAGCAACTGACAAACAACTAATATCAAAAATATACAAGCAACTCCTACAGCTCAACTCCAGAAAAATAAACGACCCAATCAAAAATGGGCCAAAGAACTAAATAGACATTTCTCCAAAGAGGACATACAGAGGGCTAACAAACACATGAAAAGATGCTCAACATCACTCATTATCAGAGAAATGCAAATCAAAACCACTATGAGGTACCATTTCACGCCAGTCAGAATGGCTGCGATCCAAAAGTCTACAAATAATAAATGCTGGAGAGGGTGTGGAGAAAAGGGAACCCTCTTACACTGTTGGTGGGAATGCAAACTAGTACAGCCACTATGGAGAACAGTGTGGAGATTCCTTAAAAAACTGGATAGAACTGCCTTATGATCCAGCAATCCCACTGCTGGGCATACACACTGAGGAAACCAGAAGGGAAAGAGACACTTGTTCCCCAATGTTCATCGTAGCACTGTTTATAATAGCCAGGACATGGAAGCAACCTAGATGCCCATCAGCAGATGAATGGATAAGAAAGCAGTGGTACATATACACAATGGAATATTACTCAGCCATTAAAAAGAATACATTTGAATCATTTCTAATGAGGTGGATGAAACTGGAGCCTATTATACAGAGTGAAGTAAGCCAGAAAGAAAAACACCAATACAGTATACTAACACATATATATGGAATTTAGAAAGATGGTAACAACAACCCTGTGTATGAGACAGCAAAAGAGACACTGATGTATAGAACAGTCTTATGGACTCTGTTGGAGAGGGAGAGGGTGGGAAGATTTGGGAGAATGGCATTAAAACATGTATAATATCATGTATGAAACGAGTTGCCAGTCCAGGTTCAATGCACAATACTGGATGCTTGGGGCTGTTGCACTGGGACAACCCAGAGGGAGGGTATGGGGAGGGAGGAGGGAGGAGGGTTCAGGATGGGGAACACATGTATACCTGTGGCGGATTCATTTCGATATTTGGCAAAACTAATACAATATTGTAAAGTTTAAAAATAAAACAAAATTAAAAATAAAATAAAATTTAAAATCTCAAAAAAAAAAAAAAGCTCAGCATTCAGAAAACTAAGATCATGGCATCCAGTCCCATCACTTCATGGCAAATGGATGGGGAAACAGTGGAAACAGTGGCTGACTTTATTTTGGGGGCTCCAAAATCACTGCAGATGGTGAATTCAGCCATGAAATTAAAAGACGCTTACTTCTTGGAAGGAAACTTAAGACCAAACTAGACAGCATGTTAAAAAGCAGAGACATTACTTTGTTAACAAAGGTCTGTCTAGTCAAGGTTATGGTTTTTCCAGTGGTCATGTGTGGATGTGAGAGTTGGGCTATACAGAAAGCAGAGCACTGAAGAATTGATGCCTTTGAACTGTGGTGTTGGAGAAGACTCTTGAGAGTCCCTTGGATTGCAAGGAGATCCAACCAGTCCATCCCAAAGGAGATCAGCCCTGGGTGTTCACTGGAAGGACTGATGTTGAGGACTGAAACTCCAATACTTTGGCCACCTGATGCAAAGAGCTGACTCATTGGAAAAGACCCTGGTGCTGGGAAAGATTGAGGGCAGGAGGAGAAGGGGACGACAGAGGATGAGATAGTTGGATGGCATCACTGACTCAATGGACATGAGTTGGGTAAACTCTAGGAGTTGGTGATGGACAGGGAGGCCCGATATGCTGCAGTTCATGGGGTTGCAAAGAGTCGGACACAACTGAGCGACTGAACTGAACTGAACTGAACGAAAAATTATACCAACAAATATGTATCTTAGATAAAATGAACAATTTCCCAGAAAGACACATACAACTTAAATTGATTCAAGAATAGAAAATTTCAATTTACACATAATTAGTTTAAAAAATTAGCAATTTTTAATAATCCCATGAAGAAAAGCCCAAGACCAGATGTTTTTGTTTATGAATTTTCCACCCTAGGAAGAAAAAATTTCCACCTTATTCTAGGAAACTAGTATATTACCCTGATGCCAAAACCAAATCCCTCACAAATAATGAAAATTTAGATGAATATTCATATTGAATATAGATGCAAAAATCTTCAACAAAACACTATCAAACTGAATCCAACAGCACATTAAAAGGATTATACACCATGAACAACTGGGATTTATCCTAGAAACGCAAGATTGGTTAACATATGAAAATCAATGGACTAAATCATATTAATACATTAATAGAATAAGGGCAAAAAACACATATCATCTCTTTAGACACACAAAAAAGGCATTTGAAATAACTTAATATTATTTCATGATCTAAAAAATAAAAAAAAAACATACTCAACAAACTATGAATAGAAGGGAATTTAAAAAGCCACAGCCAACATCATACACAAAGTTGAAATACTGAAAGCTGTGCTCCGTAGAGGTCAGAATCAAGACAAGCATTTTTTTTTTTTTTCATCACTTCTATTCACCATTTATTGGAGGTTTTAAGCAGGGCAATTGGTCAAGAAAAAATAAAACACACCCAATTTGGAAAACAAGAAGTAAAATTATCTCTATTTCAGACAGCATGATCTCATATATGCAAAGTCCTAAGAAATCCAGATAGAACTATTAGAGCTAATAAATAAGCTCAGAGAGGCAGGATAAATTATCAATATACAAAAATCAATTGTATTTCTATTCACAATCCAAAAGTGAAATTAAGAAAACAATTCAATTTACAATAGCATCAAAATAAATAAAATACTTAAGAATAAATTTATCAAAAGGGATCAAGACTTGAAATTTAAAATCTACAAAGCACATTTGCAAAAAAATCAAGATCTGTGTAAATGAAAAGGCATTTCTGTTCATGGATTGGAAGAATTATTATTGTGAAGATGCCAGTAATCCCCCAATCTACAGATTCAATATAATTCCTATCAAAACTCTGGTGCCTTTTCTTTTCTCAGAAATTGACATACTGATCCTAAAACTCATACTGAAATGCAAGGGACCCAGTATAGTAAAACCATATTGAAAATAAAAGACAAAAACTGGGACTTGCATTTCTTAATTTTAAAACTTATTACAAACCTATAGTAATAAAGGATGTATGATACTGGCATAAGGTTAGGTATATACATTACTGGAATAGAATCAAAAGTCCATTAATAAACCTATACATTTATGGTAATTTGCTTTTGACAAATGTGTCAAGACAGCTCAATGGGGAAAGAACAGTGTTTGCTAAGAATGGCACAGAGACAACTGTATATCCACATGTAAGAGATACTGAAATTGAAGCCCTACCTCACAGCACATAAAAAATTAACTCTAAATACACCAAAGGCCTAAAAAGGTTAAAACTATAAAACCCCTAAAAGAAAGCACAGGGGTACATCTTCATGACCTGGCTCTAGGCTATAGTTTCTTAGATACTATATCGAAAGCAAAAGCAACAAAAGAAAAATTAGATAAATGGGACTTCATCAAAATCAGTCAATAATTCTGTGCATCAAAAGACATTATCAAGAAAGTGAAAAGACATTCCACATAATGGGAGAGGTCATTGCAGAATATATCTGATAAAAATCTATTACTCTAGAAAAGAACACTTACATAATTTGATAATAAAAAGATTACTAATCTAAATTCTAAAATGGGAAAAAATTTGAACAGACAATGCTCCAAAAAAGATATAGAAGTGGCCAATAAGCACGTGAAGAGACACACAAGACCATTAATCTTTAGGGAAAAGGGAAACGCAAGTCACGATCACAGCAGGATGCCACTTTCTACCCTTTAGAATGGATTTAATCAAAACAGATGATAACAAGTGTTGGCAAGGATGTGGAGAAAACGGAACCTTCATTCATTGGTAGTAGAATGTAGAATGGTGCAGACACTTTAGAAAACAGTTTGACAGTTCCTCAAAGAGTTAAGCATAAAGTTACTTTGAAGTGAAGTGAAGTGAAGTTGCTCAGTCGTGTTCGACTCTTTGCGACCCCGTGGACGGTAGCCCGCCAGGCTCCTCTGTCCATGGGATTCTCCAAGAAAGAATACTGGAGTGGGTTGCCATTTCCTTCTCCAGGGGATCTTCCCAACCCAGGGATAGAACCCGGGTCTCCTGCATTGCAGGCAGATGCTTTATCCGGACCCAGCAATTCTACCCCTAGATGTGTGCTGCTCAGTCACTTCGGTCGCGCTTGACTCTTTGCGACCCTGTGGACTATAGCGGCCAGGCTCCTCTGTCCATGGGATTCGCCAGGCTAGAATACTGGGGTGGCTTGCTGTGTCCTCCTCAAGGGGTCTTCCCCTACTCCTAGATATATACCAAAGTAAATGAAAATATAGAACATACGTCTACCAAAAGCTCATACATAATGTTCATAACAGCATTATTCATAATAACCACAAAATGCAAACAATTCATATGCCCATCAATGGCATAAATAAGTGCGATATGCCCTTAAATCCTGTACATCCAATAAATAAATGCTGTATATCCTACAATTGTATCTCATTTAGCCATAAAATAATGACATACACTACAACGATGAACCTCAGAAACATTATGCTTTAAATCAAAGAAGTCAGACAAAAATGGCCATATACTGCACAGCCACATTTTTGTGAAATGTTCAGAATGGGCAAATCCATAGAGACAGAAAGTAGATTAATGGTTGTCAGGAGCTCAGGGGGAGTGAGGAATGGGGAGTAACTGCTAATAGATACAAAGTTCTTTTGGTGGGTGATGGAAATATTCTGGAATTATACATTGGTGATGATTGCACAACCCTGTGAATATGCTAAAAAGTACTAAACTGTATACTTTAAAGGTAAATTTTATGTTGTGACTCTATCTGAAGTTTTTAAAAGAATGTATAACTTTAATCACAAGAAAATGTTACACAAACACAAATGAGAAAAGTTTTGTTTAAAGGAAGGAAGGTATTCTTCAAAAATGTTGATGTCACAAAATTATGTGAGAATATTCTAGATTAAAGGATAATGAACAGGTGTAACAACTAAATGCAGTATTACCTGACATTAGACTGGATCCTGTACTCAGGACAAAAATGCTTTGAAAGGTATCATTGCTAAATTGGAATATGGAATATTATTTCAATGTGAATATGGAATATTGTATCAATATAAATTTCTGAAGCTGAGAACTGTGCTGTAGTTATATAAGAAAATATCCTTACCTTTAGGAATTACATACTGAATTACTTAAGGAGAGAGAGAAAATGAGAGATATTTCTTTTTCTGACCATCTACAGAGTGAGAGCATGCAAATGATGAAGCACACAGTATAAAAAGTTAACACCAGGTGAGCCTAAGTAAAGGGCATGCATTTGTCTTTTATACTCTTCTTATTCCAGCAATCTTCCTGTAAATGTGAAACTATTTCAAAATAATTTAAAAAAAATAATGCGGAGAAATTATAGGCTATACTTTAGGGAAGAACAAATTACCATCTTCTCTTGTTAGAGAATTTCTGTGCTACAGAAATATGAAGGTTTTGAAAGGTCTTGCCTAAAAAGTTCTTGGAAGAACCTGATATGTACTTACGTACTCCCTTAAGCATGAGTTGCAAAGATATAAACTGCCAACTCTCACCTGGACAAGTTTGGGAAATGGTCAGGTGAGGAAACAGGACAACAGTGGGTCAGCGACATCTCTACCACTGCAGAAAGGAGATGCAAATGTTCCCATGGGGCAAGCGGAGGCTTTGGGAAGTGCAAACAAAAAACAACTCAAGTCACTTTGAAAGGATCCTGAAAATGGGGGTGGCCTACCAAGATACAAGGATCCCAGAAGTGTTCTGCCACATAGGAACTGACAGGACCACAAACAGGATGGGGTGCATCAGAGGTCCTTGAGCAAAGGTATCTAAAGAATCCACAAAATTATATTTTGAAAAAAAAGAAAAAATTCTTCACTCAGCCTGTAGAATGTAGCTAAGGAAGAACCAAGCTGATTAATTTTAGTTTAAATTCATGACCACAAACTCCAAGGTGTCATTAGGGCTGCTTGAATCCTGCAATCACATTTCCCTGTGTCCTTTTTCTTCCCTCTTCTTCATATTTTCATCTCTCTTCCCAAACCTTCAGCACCTTATCTATTCCCAGAAGATGGCCTTTGTAGTTGACAATGCCAGCTCTGTTCAGACTCCCTCCTGCTCCTTCATATTGAACATCTATGGTGACAACATCCCAGTTCAAAACTTCAGCCTAGATCCCTGAACTCTACAGACTTTATGGATCCAACAATTAAACCTGTTTTCCACCAAACCCCGAATGAGTCTTGTTTCTCCTGCAGCTTTTCTTATTTTGGTAAATGACAGATCCATCAGTCTAGCTACTAGCCAAGTCACCTGGAGTCCCTTCTTCTTCTTTTTTTTTTTTAATCTCAAATACTACCTATAAACAAACCCTGTTGGATTTACCTTCAAAAGATCCAGAATATGACTATTCCTCATCCACCTCCCTAGTCTAAGCCACCACCATCTGTTACCTAGATTACGGCAATCACATCCTAAGTGGTCTCCCCACACCTGACCTTCACTCTACATTCTATTCACCCAGCAGCCAGAATATAATGTCAAAGTCAGATGACATTCTTCATCCTCACACATGTCTCCAGTGGCTTCCTAGCCTACCTGAAATAAAAACCAAACTCCTTCCATGATCTGGGAGCCTAACATGACCACCCAATTCCCATCTGCCTCTCTGCCCCAGAGTCTGCTGTTCTCCACCTCACTCGTCCCACCAACCACAGTGGGCTCCTTGGGGTCCTTGACTGTTTGGTCTCCTCTGCTTAGACCTTCCTCCCTGTACCTCTCCATGGCTCACTCGCCTTTCTTTCCTCGGGTCTCTTCTCAAATGTCACTTTACCAGAAAGTCTCATGGATGGCTCTGGATAGAACAGCAAATTCCATTCCTAGGATCCCTAGTCCTGTATTCTTCTTTACTTTCCTTACTGTCCTTATTAGATATATTATATTGTTTGCCTGGATGGGAGGGGGCGTTGGGAGAGAATGGATATATGTATATGTATGGCTAAGTCCCTTTGATGTTCACCTGAAACTGTCACAGTATTGTTAATTGGCTATACCCCAATACAAAATAAAGCTAAAAAAATAAAAATATATTATATTGTTATTAGTATAATTGTCTTGCCCTTCTTGAATATAATAAGTTCCATGAAGGCAGGGACATTGCCACATTTGTTCATACTCAGAACTGAGAATGATGTGCCTGGCACAAATTAAGAACACAATGACTATTTGCTGAATGAATAAATGACTCCCTCCTCCAAGCCCAAATCCAGGATGCCGAGGCAGGCAGAGTGTGTGGAGGGAGGTGAAGCAATGCTAGTAAAGGGCGAAGGAACAGACATCCCCCCACCACAATACTGACCAAAAAGCAGGAAGTGGGGGTGAAGTGCTAGGGGAGAGCTTTAAACTGAATCTAGGAAGGAGGTTCTGCTTTAAATCAGTTTCAACTTGGTAAAAGCTGAAGACAAGACTCTTCTGATATCTGAAATAGATTAGAAAAGCTGCAACATTTCTCTGAATATGATCCAGTAGTGAGGAAAGGAGAGCGGACAGAACAGATTTAAAGCCAGTGTGGGAGAATGCTAAAGCTATTTCAGAGTCTCTCCCTGCCTAGTTCAGTCCATGTAATAAACGAAGTGCCCTTTCTCACTGCTGGCACAGGGCACTGTGCAGAGGAAAGCATTGTGACCAGATCTAAACAAGCAAGTCTCCACTGGCGTGGAGAGATTCCTTTCCTTAACAAGGCCAACAGCATCTTGCACCCTGAGAAGTGAAGACATGCATGTACATCAACTGGAACCATAGGAAAAGGGAGGTGTTTTTCCCCATCCTGCTTTCCAAGGCAAAGCCAGGACTGACCAACAAGTTCTGGGACTATCTTGATTAAAGCATGATGGCCTTGAAAGTGCCCTAGAGAGGAAGAGCTGATCATCCAAGAAAAGCATGTCACAAATATGTAAAAAGAAGGAATGTCATGAAGACAGGGTGCAGAGGTGAAAATCTACAGGGTGTGCTGAAAACTCAAGCAATGTAGCAAACCAATAAAAGAAGAGGAATGTTAGAACATACAGTGAGACAAGCAAGAAGGGCTTGAGCTGAAAACACCTTTGAGAATCCAAATCTTTCTATCCAACATATTTGATGGACACCCCCAAAGCTCCAATGAGTAGGCCCTTTATATTAATAACTTCACCAAAGTCACCAACGAGCATGTACTGCAGGATAGCTGTGGTCAGAGGATGCACTAAACCCCTGGAAATCTTTCTCCAAGTTGATTTAATCAGTTAATATAAACCATGCAGGGAGGATAGTAAATATGGTCTCCTTATTATCCTGGCTCCAACTGGCAACTTTTTAATCTTGTCCATGGGAAAATCAGATGGTGACTGCAGCCATGAAATTAAAAGATGCTTGCTCCTTGGAAGAAAAGCTATGACAAACCTAAACAGTATATTAAAAAGCAGAGACATTACTTTGCCAACAAAGGTCTGTCTAGTCAAAGTTATGGTTTTTCCAGTAGTCACGGACGGATGTGAGAGCTGGACCATAAAGAAGGCTGAGTGCTGAAGAATTGATGCTTTTGAACTGTGGTGTTGAAGACTCTTGAGAGTCCCTTGGACAGTAAGGAGATCTAAGCAGTCCACCCTAAAGGGAATCAGTCCTGAATATTCACTGGAAGGATGCTGAAGCTCCAATACTTTGGCCACCTTATGCGAAGAGTAAACTCATTAGAGGAGCCCCCTGATGCTGGGAAAGATTGAAGGCAGAAGGAGAAGAGGAAGAGAAAGGATGATATGGTTGGATGGCATCACCGATTCAATGGACATGAGTTTGGTAAGTTCCGGGAGATGGTGAAGGACAGGGAAGCCTGGCGTGCTGCAGTCCAAGGGGTCACAAAGAGTTGGACACGACTGAGCAACTGAACAACAATGGGAAAATCCTGAGAGGTCCTAAGGAACGTATTGTTTAAACCAAACAAAGTGTTTTTCCAAGTTTTGCACTTTTGAAAATCTCCTTAGTGACACCAAACTGTACATCTATGCACAACCAATGGGCATTCAATATTTACAGTATCATTCGAAAGAAGTAATCCTCACGTATATAATGCAGAATTCAAACACATCAGGGTGCTTACACCATGACAACATGCCAGGCAGTATTCTAAGAGCTTTATAATTATTGCCTCATTTAATTCTCTACAGGGAGCGAATGATTGTTAAATCACTTAAGCTCTATAAGCTTAAATTACTTATAGTTATACTATAAGCTTATACTATAGTTAAATCACCTATAGCTCTAAGGACAGAGTGGCTAAGTAACTTCCCTAAAGTTAAACAGCTAGTAAATTGTAAAACTCGGTTTCAATCCCCAGAAGTCTGGCTCCTGGGTCAATATTCTTTAAAGGTAATTAAGCCTGAGAAACAGAAGCAAAAGTCGGGCTGTGCATTCATTCCTTTTCCCTTCTGAGCTGCCTTCCCCTGAAAGTGACTGACATCCAAGTTCTCGTCAAGATGGGTGTTGTTTTGTCCCCCTTCATGAACCAGTTTCCTTGCCTTTACACATTCTATGCCAAGGATGTAACACCCAGCTCTTCTTCTTATCCGCCTTCACAAGATGTATCCTTTGCTCTCTTTCGCTCATCAGTCATGCCCTCTTTCCACTACTTCCTTAGTAAAAACTCTCACATGCTTTATATTACATACAAAGACTTCTTGAAACTCTGAGCAAAACTCTCAGCCTGGTACTGAGGGAAACTAGTCGGTCTCGACCTCGTAACTAGATTACTGGGATTCCTGAGGGCCAGGGGTTATACAACTCCCTTACCGTTTTAGGTTTATAACATCCATAAGACAGTTATTCCCAGGAAACTGAAATTCAGAGAACATTTGAATGCCTCAGTAGTAACAGCATTACCATGTGCTAAGGCACATGTATATGGTCATTGTACAGGCTGTTATGGCTTTGTTCATCATCCGGCAATGTGCTGGCCTCCTCACAAGGATGATCCTGAGATTGCCATTTCAAAAGCCCGAACTGCTGACTCTCCAGGCTACAACAGTTACATCTGAATAACTTCCGAGGGAAGCCAAAATGGAGAGTTTACATGTTCACTCTATCTATAGCAAGAGCCCTGTGAAAATTAATAAAGATTAATATGGCTCACAAGAATATAAGAAAAGCATATTAAAACAATGGGAAGCACCTCCATAAACTCTAACATGGCCAGTGGAAGAGGTACTTGGTAACTTCCAACCAGTTTCTTAGAGCAATTGCCTTCAACACTTGGCAAATGATTAAATCAGCCCCACTTCAAGGCTCAAGTAATGACCTCCAGAGACAATACTAGCCATCCTACGTCTGTCCTGTTGTCCACAAAAAAATTAAAAAGAATGTACAGTAAAGATCATGGGAGAATGCTCCTATCTAATTATGTAAAAGGTCTAGGACAAGATCCAATGTGAGCATCAAGGTGATCCTCACATTTTGCATCTGTCTTGACAAACCAGTAAAGCCAGCCTGAAAAGGAGATGAGCCATCTTCACCTGGGAGAAGTGCCAAGGGCTGATGTGTATGAAACCACAGAGGAAATCTACCATATTTTTAACACAAAGGAAGAAAAAGAGAAAGAAAGAGGAGACCGGAGACGAGAACAAAGAGGAAGATAAGAGTAAAAGAAAGGAAAAGACAACAGGAAAAGCAGGACCAGGGTGAGGAAGATATTACTTTTGGCTGGGTCAAAATAGAATTACAGACTATTGTCAGAAGCTGAAAATTTCCCCTTCCTATTTCCCTTTACTTATCTCACTTTCTTATCTCTTTTTAACAGGGGATTGTTACTGACTTCTCTCCTTTGCTTTCCTTTGGGATAAGGGTTGTTGTTGGTTCTTAGCCTAAATCATTTCCCATTGAAAAAATGGACCACAGTTTCCACATTTTAGAGTTTCAACATGGAAAAAAACTTGGAAGTTATTATCCAATTCTCACAAGAAAAGGCTGGCAAACTGAAAATTAGCAACTCTTCTTAGGCCCATCAGAGAATGGTGGGCACGAGACAAATCACTTGCCCAACATCTGGAGGCACAAAACGAGGGCTTGCCAGAAGCAAAATCCACCCCTAGAGCCTGCTCAGAACACTTTGTTGTCATTGTTTAGTCACTAAGTCGTGTCCAACTCTCTTTGTGACCCCATGGACTATAACCCACCAGGCTGCTCTGTCCATGGTATTTTCCAGGCAAGAATACTGAAGTGGATTGCCATTTCCTTCTCAGGGGATCTTTCTGACCCAGGGATTGAACCTCGTCTCCTACACTGTGTATTCTTTACCACTGACTCACCTGGGAAGCCAAGAATACTCGAAGGTTAACTAACTTCTGGAGGCTTAATGTAGACTCACTTAATAGATAAAACTTCTTAGGGACTTAGCCTTGTAGGGTAGGGAAGTCTTCATATGTTTTACCTGTAGGAACCCCATCAGCTTATCGGGGTGAAGATCAGGGAAATATCTCCTCATGCTGCAGGAAGGAAGATGGGAGCAGTAACCATTTTGAAAAGCACCCAGAGCATTCTGTTCTCACTAAAAGAGACCAAATATCATGAAAAGTATTTCATCAGGGCCTAAGCAATGTAGGTTTTACTGAAGCCTAACAAACAAAGACATTCTAGAAATCAGCGAACTAAAATGGACTGGAATGGGTGAATTTAACTCAGATGACCACTATATCCACTACTGTGGGCAGGAAATCCTTAGAAGAAATGGAGTAGCCATCATGGTCAACAAAAGAGTCCAAAATGCAGTACTTGGATGCAATCTCAAAAATTACAGAATGACTGTTCATTTCCAAGGCAAACCATTCAATATCATGGTGATCTAGGCCTATGCCCCAACCAGTAACACTGAAGAAGCTGAAGTTGAACAGTTCTATGAAGACCTACAAGACCCTTTAGAACACCCAAAAAAGATGTCCTTTTCATTATAGGGGACTGGAATGCAAAATAGGAAGTCAAGAAACACCTGGAGTAACAGGCAAATTTGGCCTTGGAATATGGAATGAAGCAGGGCAAAGGCTAATAGGGTTTTGCCAAGAGAACACACTTGGGAAACATACTTGCTATGACTTAGGGTCATAGCAAACACCCTCTTCCAACAACACAAGAGAAGACTGTGCACATGGATATCACCAGATGGTCAACACCGAAATCAGATTGATTATATTCTTTGCAGCCAAAGACGGAGAAGCTCTCTACAGTCAGCAAAAACAAGACCAGGAGCTGACTGTGGCTCAGACCATGAACTCCTTATTGCCAAATTCAGACTTAAATTGAAGAAAGTAGGGAAAACCACTAGACCATTCAGGTATGACCTAAATCAAATCCCTTATGATTATACAGTGGAAGTGAGAAATGGATTTAAGGCACTAGATCTGATAGACAGAGTACCTGATAAACTATGGAGGGAGGTTCATGACATTGTACAGGAGACAGAAATCAAGACCATCCCCAAGAAAAAGAAATGCAAAAAAGCAAAATGGATGTCCAAGGAGGCCTTACAAATAGCTGTGAAAAGAAGAGAAGCGAAAAGCAAAGAAGAAAAGGAAAGATATTCCCATTTGAATGCAGAGTTCCAAAGAATAGAAAGGAGATAAGAAAGGCTTCCTCAGTGATCAATGCAAAGAAATAGAGGAAAACAACACAATGGGAAGGACTAGAGATCTCTTCTCGAGAAGGCAATGGCACCCCACTCCAGTACTCTTGCCTGGAAATTCCTATGGATGGAGGAGCCTTGTGGGCTACACTACAAGGGGTCGCTAAGAGCTGGACACGACTGAGCAACTTCACTTTCATGCATTGGAGAAGGAAATGGCAACCCACTCGAGTGTTCTTGCCTGGAGAATCCCAGGGACAGAGGAGCCTGGTGAGCTGCTGTCTATGGGGTGGCACAGAGTCCGACACGACTGAAGCGACTTAGCAACAGTAGCAGCAGAGATCTCTTCAAGAAAATCAAAGAAACCAAGGGAACATTTCATGCAAAGATGGGCTCAATTAAGGACAGAAAAGGTATGGACCTAACAGAAGCAGAAGATATTAAGAAGAGGTGGTAAGAACACACTGAAGAACTGTACAAAAAAGATCTCTATGACCCAGATAATCACGATGGTGTGATCACTCACCTAGAGCCAGACATCCTGGAATGTGAAGTCAAGTGGGCCTTAGAAAGCATCACTACGAACAAAGCTAGTGGAGGTGATGGAGTTCCAGCTAAGCTATTTCAAATCCTGAAAGATGATGCTGTGAAAGTGCTGCACTCAATATGCCAGCAAATTTGGAAAACTCAGTAGTGGCCACAGGACTGGAAAAGGTCAGTTTTCATTCCAATCCCAAAGAAAGGCAATGCCAAAGAATGCTCAAACTACTGCACAATTGCACTCATCTCACACACTAATAAACTAATGCTCAAAATTCTCCAAGCCAGGCTTCAGCAATATGTGAACCGTGAACTTCCAGATGTTCAAGCTGGTTTTAGAAAAGGCAGAGGAACTAGAGATCAAATTGCCAACATCTGCTGGATCATGGAAAAAGCAAGAGAGTTCCAGAAAAACATCTATTTCTGCTTTATTGACTATGCCAAAGCCTTTGACTGTGTGGATCACAATAAACTGTGGAAAATTCTGAAAGAGATGGGAATACCAGACCACCTAACCTGCCTCTTGAGAAATTTGTATGCAGGTCAGGAAGCAACAGTTAGAACTGGACATGGAACAACAGACTGGTTCCAAATAGGAAAAAGAGTACGTCAAGGCTGTATATTGTCATCCTGCTTATTTAACTTATATGCAGAGTAGATCATGAGAAATGCTGGGCTGGATGAAGCACAAGCTGGAATCAAGATTGCCGGGAGAAATATCAATAACCTCAGATATGCAGACGACATCACTATTATGGCAGAAAGTGAAGAGAAACTAAAAAGCCTCTTGATAAAAGTGAAAGAGGAGAGCACAAAAGTTGGCTTAAAGCTCAACATTCAGAAAACTAAGATCATGGCATGTGGTCCCATCACTTCATAGCAAATAGATGGGGAAACAGTGGAAAAACTGGCAGACTTTATTTTTTGGGGTTCCAAAATCACTACAGATGGTGATTGCAGCCATGAAATTAAAAGACGCTTACTCCTTAGAAGGAAGGTTATTACCAACCTAGATAGCATATTAAAAAGCAGAGATATTACTTTGCCAACAATGGTCTGTCTAGTTAAGGCTATGGTTTTTCCAGTAGTCATGTATGGATGTGAGAGTTGGACTGTGAAGAAAGCTGAATGCCGAAAAATTGATGCTTTTGAACTGTGGTGCTGGAGAAGACTCTTGAGAGTCCCTTGGATGGCAAGGAGATCCAACCAGTCCATCCTAAAGGAGACCAGTCTTGGGTGCTCATTGGAAGGACTGATGCTGAGGCTGAAACTCCAATACTTTGGCCTCCTCATGTGAAGAGCTGACTCATTGGAAAAGACCCTGATGCTGGGAAGGATTGGGGGCAGGAGGAGAAGGGGACAACAGAGGATGAGATGGCTGGATGGCATCACGGACTCAATGGACATGAGTTTGGTTGAACTCCGGGAGTTGGTGATGGACAGGGAGGCCTGTGATTCTTGTGGTCTCAAAGAGTTGGACATGACTGAGCGACTGAACTGAACTAACAAAGAAACGGAAATACCCACCTTCAGCCTCTCCACCCTCCTGCGTCACTTACAGGGGGTGGGTGCAGGAAGCTGATGAGCACTTGTGACCTTTACAGGTCACAGGTTGTGAGCTGTTGTGACCTCTACAGGGTTATAGGCTCATGAACATACTGAGACCTGGTCATAAGGAAATAGAAGTTGTGGCCTATCCTGCATCTTATTATCACATCAACATAGGAGATTATAGCTGAAAAGAACTGCAAGGCTTGAACTCTACTTAACAAGAAATATCTAAGGAAACTCAAAGACAGCAGAGAAACCCAAACAAGGATATCAGAGGAAACTGTAGCTTCTGATACCTCAAACTACAGCAAAAAGTAAACAAACAGCCTAACTGCTAGCCAGATAAACAAAACCTCATACTAATGACCCACTTATCTCAATTTCTTTTACCTAATTCATCATGTTCAGCTTTCAAAAAAAAAAAAAAAAAGTATGCTAAAATCAAAAATAAAAAATTAAATTTGAACATATGTCCTGATGTATGGCAGAAATGAAACTGATATTTTAAAGCAATTATCTTTTAATTAAAAATATTTTTTTTTAAATTAAAGTTGAAAGAAAAAGTCTGAAGACACAAACCAAGCATCAGAACCAGACTTGGGTATATAAAATATTTTAGATTTATCAAACTGGGAATTTAAAATAACTATGATTAATATGCTAAGGACTCTAATGGAAAATGGATAGCACTCAAGAACTTAGGCTTACAGAGATGAACATATAAGCAGAGAGATGGAAACTAAGAAAGAATCAAAAAGAAGTCCTAGAAATCAAAAACTCTAACAAAATGAAGAATGCCTTAGATGAGATCATCAGTAGAGTGGACACAGTCAAGAGAAAAGTATCAGTGAGCTTGAAGATATGTTCATAGAAACCTCCAAAACTGAAAAACACAGGGAAAAAAAGAATTAGAAAAGGGAGGAGAATACTCAGAATAGTGGGACAATTATTAAAGATATAACATCTGCATATTGGGAATACCAGAAGAAAGAGAAAAAAATCGAAGAAATATTTGAACACGTAATGGCTGATATTTTCAAAAATCAGTGACAAAAACCAAACAACAGATCCAAGTGTTCAGAGAACACCAAACACAATAAAGACCAAAGAGATCTACAACTAGGTGTAGCATATTCAAACCACAGAAAATCAAAGCCAAAGGAAACATTTTTAAAGAAGCCAGAAGGGGAAAATCCCTCACCTATAGAGCAACAGGGATAAGAATCACATCAGATTTCTCTTCACAAACCAAGCAAGCAAGAAGAGACTGAACTGAAATGCTTATAGTGTTGAAAGAAAAAACAAATACCAATCCTGAAGTGAAATTATCCTTCAAAAGTGAAGGAAAATACTTTCTCAGGCAAAAACTGAGGGAATTTGTCAACAGTAAACGTGTTAAATGTTAAAGAAATTGTGAAGAAAGGAAAATAAATTAGATCAGAAACTCAGATCTACACACAGAAAGGAAGCGTATTAGAAAGGAAATAAATGAAAGTATAATAAAATCTTTTCTTTTTTCTTATTCCTAGTTGATCTAACAGATAATAGTTTGTTCAAAATAATAGTAGCAACAAAAATCGAATGGTTGTAACTTACAGCTTACAACATAAGTGAAATGAATAACAGTCTAATAATTGTTTCTAATAATTCCTTCTAATAATTGTTAGGACTGCTGTTGCTAAGTCACTTCAGTTGTGTCTGACTCTGTGCAACCCCATAGACGACAGCCCACCAGGCTCCCCCGTCCCTGGGTCTTCAGGCAAGAACACTGGAGTGGGTTGCCATTTCCTTCTCCAACGCATGAAAGTGAAAAGTGAAAGTGAAGTCGCTCAGCCGTGTCTGACTCTTCGAGACCCCATGGACTGCAGCCCACCAGGCTCCTCCGTCCATGGGATTTTCCAGGCAAGAGTGCTGGAATGGGGTGCCATTGCCTTCTCCGACAGGAGGGTGGAATTTGGAAATCTTGTATAATGTATTCCCACCACCTGTGAAGCAGTATAGTGTTATCTGCAAAGTGGATTAAGATTAGTTGTAAACACATATGACAAATTGTAAGGCAACCACTAAAACAGAAGGAAACTCAAACCCTTACAAGCCGATTATTCACATAAGCACTACCCAGATAATAGCCTTTCCTCTAGTCTAGCATATATTTCTTCATACTCTTCCAAAACCTTGAAATACCAAAATCAAGAATACTGATAGATGGGTATCTTCAACCCAGGGACCCACAACAACGATTGGCTCTTGGGTGGTAATGGGTTACATGGTGGTGGGTGACAAAGGAATCTTACCAACCCCATCCACTGCTATCGAAGCATCTCAGATCAGATCTAGTCTGACCACAAGGTCATTGACAGACACTACAGAATTAACTAATTTCCTACTTTCTTCACTCTTCTCTTTCCTCTCTAAATCCAACAGAAGTAATTAGAAGGCACCTTAAATAAACTCCAACACCTCTATGAACCTCCCAGAATCACCGCCTAAATACTTAAATTTTCCTTCTGGTGTGTTGAATAAACTGCTCTAACCTCTAGCTGGAATCAACCCCTTTATTTAGATAGTAGATCTCAGCCCTTCTCACCTACTCACAGATGGAGCACAACAATGCAACTCTTCTGCATTATCACTCTCTCTCTTACTAATGGATTATTCACAAATGTGATGTTATTTCTCTCAAATTAAAAAAAATCAATCATTTCTTTACTTTGTCTCCCCTTTCAACTACTGCCCTATATCTCTGCTTTCCAATTACAATAAAACTAATAAAACTTGCTGTTTTATTACTTGCTGTTTCTAATCTCTCTCCTCCAATTGTCTTTTGGATTCACTGTAATCAAGCCTTTCACCCTCACCATCTTTGTTAAAGTCACCAGTGACCTCTAGATTGCTAAGAACAACGGTCAATTCTCAGTCTTCATTTTACTTGACCTTCTCTTTTTACCTACACACTTCCTTTACTGTTCTTACCCAATATCATGGATTTAGATACCACCATTATGCTGATGACAGTCTTATTTGCTACCCCAGCCTGGACTACTCTTTGATTTCCATACCCATCTGTCTGATTGCCGCTAGACTTCACTATGTGGATGGCTAAGAGGCAGCTCAAGCTTAGCAACTACAAAACCGAAACCCTGATCCTCCCTACCGCCAAAACTTCTGAGTCTTCATTAATCGGAATCCTATCCCTCGTAATTCAAATCCAAAGTGTAGTCTCATTCTTAACCCCTCTGTTTCTCTCACCTTCCATGCCAATCTGTCACCAAATTCTATGAGCTTTCCTTGAAAATATACCCATACTCTTACACCTTCTCTCATATTCATTATTACCACCTTGGTCCAGCTGGCTACCATTTCTCACCTGGACTATTTCAATAGCCTCTTAACAGATCTTTCTGTTTGCACTCTTGCTGGCCTACAATATATTCTCAATATTTCCTCCAGAATGAACTTATTAAATCATGCTTCCATGCCACAGTTTTTGCAAGTGCTATTCCCTCCATCTAGACCATCTTCCTGTGGCTCTTCAGTCACTCAGTCGTGCACGACTCTGTGACTCCATGGACTGCAGCATGCCAGGCTTCCCTGTCCTTCACTATCTCCCTTCTTACACATCATTTATTCACTCACCTTCTGAAATTGTTGGTGAAATACTGTTTCTCAGAAAAGTCTTCATTAATTATCCTATTTAAAACTGACTCCTCACCACCAGCATTCCTTACCCACCCTTCCAACTTTATTCTTTCTCCATAACCTTTATCTACATACTGTATGCTGTCTTCTTTACTTTGTTTATAGCCTATCCTTCTGTCTCCACTACATTACCAGATCGAGAGGGTAGAAATTCCTATCTGTTTTGATTACTGCTCTGCCCTCAGCTCCCAGAATGATGCTTGGCACATGGATAAGAAAAAGAAGAATTTTATAATAAATAGTAGCTATTTGATGAATTAATGCAACAATCCATTTGCTATTTAACCTTACATGTCAAACTTCTATTATTCAAACATCTTCCATAAAATTCTCTTAACATTTTCTTAGAGATTTCTAGCAACTATTGCAATTCAAACCACTAAAACTAATGATTTCTTAGAATCCATTTATCTACCTCTACTCTTTGCAGGAAACTAATCACAGGTGTCAGTTACAATTTTAAGTGAAAATTGTTTTCCTTCCAATAAGATGATGCTGTTGACATGGCATTCCGGGAAAACTCTGAAACAGCCTGCATACCTCTGCAGATCTAGAAGCATTTCCACATTTTGTTGCCTTCAGGCATTCCCCCAAATTATTTAAATTGGTTCCCAGTCATCTACAGCACAAGTCTGGAATCTTTTCCAAATATAGCAAACACACACATATACACACAGAGAGAAAATTACAGAATCAAAATGGCTTAGTACTTCCCAGTAAATTCTATCAGAGTCTAGTAGCAGGTGTTTCCAGTAAAGCCTGCAGCTTTGCATCCATAGTTTCAAGTTCCACTGCGCTTCCATACAAAGCCCACCAACAAGTACATAAAATTCCACAATAATGGCTCACAAAAATTTCCCCCACCCAAATTAATAACAAGTAAGGCAATCACTCAACTGAAGAATGTAATCATATAATTAAAATTGTATTAATATGGCCTAATTTTCTTTCCCAAATTGTCCTGTTTCATTTTATCAGATGGTATTACTCTCCTTTTCTTCCTCTTTATGAGGAAAAGAAGTGCCAAGTTAAAACATATCTGTTTATGGGGACACAAAAAGAAGCTTTCATTTCCCATGACGCACCCAACTGCAATCTGAAAGCCCTGCCCTGTGGGGTCTTATTCTGCTAGATTCACCCAGGGCTTGTTCCGTCAGTAGAAGAAAGCGACAAACCTCACGGACTAGGTCTTAACTGTTGCCCCTCCCCTTGCTGCTGCTGCTAAGTCGCTTCAGTTGTGTCTGACTCTGTGCGACCCCATAGATGGCAGCCCACCAGGCTCCCCCGTCCCTGAGATTCTCCAGGCAAGAACACTGGAGTGGGTTGCCATTTCCTTCTCCAATGCATGAAAGTGAAAAGTGAAAGTGAAGTCGCTCAGTCGTGTCAGACCCTCAGCGACCCCATGGACTGCAGCCTACCAGGCTCCGCTGTCCATGGGATTTTCCTGGCAGGAGTACTGGAGTGGGGTGCCATTGCCTTTTCCAGCCCCACCCCTTAGTGCAAAGGTATTTCTAGAATATGTTCTATTACGGAGACACAGAATTTCCCCCAGAAAAATCCTTTGTGCACCACAGAAGAGACAATTACCCAAAGTTCACTGCTCTGCTCTCCTAAATGCCACAATACCAAGCCCGACCCTGTATTTCAAGAAGGGGGCCACGATTCCACAATGTTCACCCCCAAATGCTATCACATCAGCTTGGAGAGGACAGCCTCTGTGACTACTGGGACTGCACTGTCAGTAAATTCTCCTAGGGCTTTAGCCTTTGACTTTCTGGATTTCCTTTTTCTCTCTTGATATAATGGAACCTCTTGTTTATCCTCTATGCATGTCAAATATCATGCAGCTCTAGCTGCCTTTTCTCCCAACAGGCTTTGTACCACTATGCCTGGAGGTGGGCTCAGTATCCTTTCCTCTGCTCATGAAAGCACCCCCTTGCCTTCCCACGTCACTATTCACCATCACTGCTGCTCCGTCCTAGACCAGGCCACCAGCACCTCTTATTTGGTCTATGCAGCAGCCTCCTACTTTCAAACTTGCTCTTCCATGGTCCATTCTTTGTACACATCCAGAGTAATCATCCTAAATTGCAAACCAGACAGCACCATCTTCATGCTGAAAACTCTGCAATAGCTTTTCATTGCCACTAGAATAAAATCAAACCCCTACCATATCAGAAAGGAGCAGTGTTTTATAATCTGTCCGCCTCTCCAAAATCTTCCCCCTTCCCTTACGCTTTTGCTCACTATTCACCAGCAAGTAGCCTTTCTATTCTTCTGAGCTTCCCAGTTCATCCCATCAAGATCTTCTTGGAATGCTTCTCAGCTAGATTTGCTGAAGAGCTGTTTCCTTCTCAGATGTCACTCTTCAGAAGGAAATAAAAAGATTGCAACAGAAATAAATGACATGCAGACTAAAAAGACAGCAGAAAGATCAGTGAAACTAAGAGTTAGTTCTTTGAAAAGATAAAACATAGTTGACAAACCATTAACTAGACTTATTAAGAAAAAAAGAAAGAAGGCCCTGACCAATAAAATAAGAAATGAAAGAGGAGAAATAACAATACCACAGAAACACAAAGGATTATAAGAGAATAATATGAACAGCTATCCACCAACAAATTGGACAACCTAGAAGAAATGGACAAACTCTTAGAATCATACAACCTTCCATGACCGAATCAGGAAGAAATAGAAAATTTAAACAGACTGATCACTCATACAAGTGCTTGAAACAGTAACCAAAAAGCTCCCAAAAAACAAAAGGCCAGGAGAAATATCAATAACCTCAGATATGCAGATGACACCACCCTTATGGCAGAAAGTGAAGAGGAACTAAAGAGCCTCTTGATGAAAGTGAAAGAGGAGAGTGAAAAAGTTGGCTTAAAACTCAGCATTCAGAAAACTAAGATCATGGCATCCGGTCCCATCACTTCATGGCAAATATATGGGGAAACAATGGAAACAGTGAAAGACTTTATTTGGGGGGGGGCTCCAAAATCACTGCAGATGGTGACTGCAGCCATGAAATTAAAAGACGCTTGCTCTTTGGAAGAAAATCTATGACCAATCTAGACAGCATGTTTAAAAGCAGAGACATTACTTTACTAACAAAGGTCCACCTAGTCAAGGCTATAGTTTTTCCAGTAGTCATATATGGATGTGAGAGTTGGACTATAAAGAAAGCTGAGTGCCGAAGAACTGATGCTTTTGAACTGTGGTGTTGGAGAAGACTCTTGAGAGTCCCTCAGACTGCAAGGAGATCCAACCAGTCCATTCTAAAGGACATCAGTCCTGAATATTCAATGGATGGTCTGATGCTGAAGCTGAAACTCCAATACTTTGGCCACCTTATGCAAAGAACTGACTCACTGGAAAAAGACCCTGAAGCTGAGAAAGATTAAGGGCAGGAGAAGAAGGGGACAACAAAGGATGAGATGGTTGGATGGCATCACCAACTCTCCATAGAGTTAAGTAAACAAACATGTGTTTGAGTAAGCTCTGGTAGTTGATGATGGACAGGAAAGCCTGGGGTACTGCAATTAATGGGGTTGCAAAGAGTCAGACATGACTGAGCGACTGAAATGAACTGAGGACCAGATGGCTTCACAGGCAAATCTCACCAAACAGTCAAAGATCTAATACCTACCCTTCTACACTCTTCAAAAAAAAAAAAAAAAAAGAGAAGGGAACACTTCTAACTTATTTTAGGTGGCCAACATCACCCTGCTACCAAAATCAAAAGTCACCCTTCAGAATGACCCTCCTTGATGACTTTCTTTAAAATTGCCCCTTTCCCCAATCAATCTCTATTATACTACTTTTATTTTCTTCATAACATTTATCAGTTCTTCAAACCATCTGATTCATATGTATATTTATAATATATAATGTAAACATGCATTACATACCTACAGTATATATGTAAACATATGAGTGAAAGTCATTCCGTCGTGTCCGACTCTTTGTGACCACATGGACTATACAGTCCATGGAATTCTCCAGGCCACAATACTGGAGTGGGTAGCCTTTCCCTTCTCCAGGGGATCTTCCAAACCCAGAGATTGAACCCAGGCCTCCCACATTGCAGGCGGATTCTTTACCGACTGAGCCACAAGGGAAGCCCATATAAACATATATGTGTATGTATTTGCACAATTATTTTGTCACCAAATTAGCCTATGGATCCTTGAAGGCAGAGATTCAGTTATTTTTCTGCCATCTGCTCGGCATCTAAACCAGCCCTGAGACAAGGTCAGCTGTCTGTGAATGCATGTTGTCTGACTGGCTGACAAATATAATTAAATAAAATGTAAATCTGGTAATTTAACACCTAATCCTGAGGAAGGTACAATTTACACAACTATTTTATATTCAGATGATGCTTGAATTTTCTAATTTCAGTGGCTCATTGATAGAAATATTTCAGCCTTGAAAAAGCACAGAATCATACTGTCTCAGGTAGTTAAGGCTCAGAAAGAAAATCACACGTTTAAAAGGAAATTTACCCTGCATACACACATATTTATCCCAAACAGGTGCAAGCCCTCACATGTACAGACACATTTAATATCCCTGAAAGCCGATTTTCCCCACTGAGCCACAGTAATGGTTTAAGAGAGGTATCAGCTTCTTAAACAAATAGAGCATATAATCACTGATTTGCTCAACATTTATCATTCTCCTGGCAGTGTGTTTCTAACCCAATATCCTTCTCCATATTCTTTTTCTCCTACACATGAAAGAGACACCCATTAATGTTTACAGAAATATATAGTTAACAGTGGGGCTCCCAAGGTGGCTCAACGGTAAAGAATCTGCCTGCAATGTAGGAGACGTGGGTTCATTCCTTGGGTCAGGAAGATCCCCTGGAGAAGGAAACGGCAACCCACTCCAGTATTCTTGCCTGGGAAAAGCCCATGGACAGAGGAACCTGGCGGGGCTACAGTTCATGGTGTCACAAAAGAGTCTGACATGACTTTGCAACTAAAACAACAACAAATAGTTAACAATTTTAAAAGTATGAAACTTCACCTTGTGTTACTGGAACTATGGTTTTTTAAAATTACATGAGTCAATGAAGATCCACAGAGGAGCATCAGTGAGGCAAAGGGGAAACAGGTTCCCTAAGCTAAGGTCTTTTTCTGTGGGGGATAAATTTCATCAGGCTCATAAGCATGAGTCAATCCATGTAAAGCTTTGCCCAATACATCATTTGTGCCACGGGGGCTCTGAGACCTTAGCCTCTAACTTCAGTGACTGAACAATGTCAAAATCCACCCACACTGTTGAGCTGGCTCTAAGGGCTAACAGTTGACATCATCTCTTAGCCTGTGTGAGTGCTAGCTCACCTGACGCCACTTACTTTCTGGAAGACACACACATTCACACACACGTATATACACACAGGTGATGCTCTGCACATATCCTTTAGGCATTCCTCTGCCATCTCCCCAACGATAAAAGACTTCCATTCTCTCAGACCAGACCTGAGCGAAGGCAAATGCCATAACAGCACCAAAGCTGTAACCGGGCAGGAATAAGCCAATCATTGAAAAGAAAAAAAAGTAAGTCACTCAGTCGTGTCCAACTATTTGGGACCCCATGGACTATAAGGCAATGGCAACCCACTCCAGTACTATTGCCTGGAAAATCCCATGGACGGAGGAGCCTGGTGGGATGCAGTCCATGGGGTCCCTAGGAGTTGGACATGACTGAGCGACTTCACTTTCACTTTCATGCAATGGAGAAGGAAATGGCAACCCACTCCAGTATTCTTGCCTGGAGAATCCCAGGGACAGAGGAGCCTGGTGGGCTGCCGTCGATGGGGTCGCATAGAGTTGGACACAACTGAAGTGACTTAGCAGCAGCAGCAGCAGCAGGACTATAGTCCATGGAATTCTCCAGGCCAGAATACTGGAGTGGGTAGCCGTTTCCTTCTCCAGGAGATCTGCCCACCCCAGGGATAGAACCCAGGTCTCATGCAGGTGGATTCTTTGCCAGCTGAGCTACCAGGGAAGCCCAAGCCAACAACTGCACTACCTCTATCACCACAAATTTCAATATTCCTAAGACAGAACACACTACCTTTTCTTTGAGCTTTCCCAGCATCAGCTAACCACCTCATAGGAGTAACAATCTATTCAAGACTGTTAGAATACAGATTCTGAAAGCAGGGTCAGGGAAGACATTGGATAATCCCCCTTCTTCTTTGTATTCCCTCTGACAGCCTCATTGGCAGCTTGCACTTTCCAAAAATGGCCACAATGATGCCTTCCATCCCACCTGCTTGTCTCACAATGTGATGTCGACGCTTCTTCCATTAGGAACTGAGGCCTGTGTTCTCTCTCTTTGAACATGGGCAGGCCTCTGTGACTGACTCCACAAACAGAATGTGGAGAGAGTGATACAGCATGGGGGGCTGGCCTTGGGGCTGGGTCTGAGCCTCTGGGCCAGGAGCACCACCGCCATACTACGCAGGAACCCAGCGGTCAGTGGGGACCCCCATCGAGAGGCCTATATGGAATGGAACCAAAGCCACTGGCTCTCAGCCCAGCTGAGCTCCCAGCCAACAGCAACTTGCCAGGCATATGAGTAAGCCATCTTGGGAATGGAAATCCTACCCTCGGTAGAGCTTCTCCAACTGACGATGAGTCCACAGCCATAGGCGTCCCTCACTAAGCTCTATTCAAGCTGAAAACTCTTGAGCTAAATCAACTATTGTTTTGAGCCACTATATTTAGGGCTGATCTGTTAGGCAGTGACAGTCACCCAAAACGGCTACTGTCTCCTCCACTCAGCCACATCCTCCCTATCACACAGCCAAGGCGGTGCCTTCTTTGTCTCCATCTCTGGATCCCGTGCGGGGATATTCTGACTTAATCATTTTCAGATCAGATCAGATCAGTCACTCAGTCATGTCCGACTCTTTGCAACCCCATGAATCGCAGCACGCCAGGCCTCCCTGTCCATCACCAACTCCCGGAGTTCACTCAGACTCATGTCCATCAAGTCAGTGATCCCATCCAGCCATCTCATCCTCTGTCGTCCCCTTCTGCTCCTGCCCCCAATCCCTCCCAGCATCAGTCTTTTCCAATGAGTCAACTCTTCGCATGAGGTGGCCAGAGTACTGGAGTTTCAGCTTCAGCATCATTCCCTCCAAAGAAATCCCAGGGCTGATCTTCAGAATGGACTGGCTGGATCTCCTTGCAGTCCAAGGGACTCTCAAGAGTCTTCTCCAACACCACAGTTCAAAAGCAGCAATTCTTCGGTGCTCAGCCTTCTTCACAGTCCAACTCACACATCCATACGTGACCACTGGAAAAATCATAGCCTCGACTAGACGAACCTTTGTTGGCAAAGTAATGTCTCTGCTTTTGAATATGCTATCTAGGTTGGTCATAACTTTCCTTCCAAGGAATAAGCATCTTTTAATTTCATGGCTGCAATAGCCATCTGCAGTGATTTTGGAGCCCCCAAAAATAATGTCTGACACTATATCCACTGTTTCCCCATCTATTTGCCATGAAGTGATGGGACCACATGCCATGACCTTCGTTTTCTGAATGTTGAGCTTTAAGCCAACTTTTTCACTCTCCTCTTTCACTTTCATGAAGAGGCTTTTGAGTTCCTCTTCACTTTCTGCCATAAGGGTGGTGTCATCTGCATATCTGAGGTTATTGATATTTCTCCCGGCAATCTTGATTCCAGCTTGTGTTTCTTCCAGTCCATCATTTCTCATGATGTACTCTGCATATAAGTTAAATAAGCAGGGTGACAATATACAGCCTTGACGAACTCCTTTTCCTATTTGGAACCAGTCTGTTGTTCCATGTCCAGTTCTAACTGTTGCTTCCTGACCTGCATACATTTTTCTCAAGAGGCAGGTCAGGTGGTCTGGTATTCCCATCTCTTTCAGAATTTTCCAGTTTATTGTGATCCACACATTCAAAGGCTTTGGCATAGTCAATAAAGCAGAAATAGATGTTTTTCTGGAACTCTCTTGCTTTTTCCATGATCCAGCAGATGTTGGCAATTTGATCTCTGGTTCCTCTGCCTTTTCTAAAACCAGCTTGAACATCAGGAATTTCACAGTTCACATATTGCTGAAGCCTGGCTTGGAGAATTTTGAGCATTACTTTACTAGCGTGTGAGATGAGTGCAATTGTGCAGTAGTTTGAGCATTCTTTGGCATTGCCTTTCTTTGGGATTGGAATGAAAACTGACATTTCCAGTCCTGTGGCCACTGCTGAGTTTTCCAAATTTGCTGGCATATTGAGTGCAGCACTTTCACAGCATCATCTTTCAGGATTTGGAATAGCTCAACTGGAATTCCATCACCTCCACTAGCTTTGCTCATAGTGATGCTTTCTAAGGCCCATTTGACTTCACATTCCAAGATGTCTGGCTCTAGGTCAGTGATCACACCATGGTGATTATCTGGGTTGTGAAGATCTTTTTTGTACAGTTGTTCTGTGTATTCTTGCCATCTCTTCTTAATATCTTCTGCTTCTATTAGGTCCATACCATTTCTATCCTTTATCGAGCCCATCTTTGCATTAAATGTTCCTTTGGTATCTCTGATTTTCTTGAAGAGATCCCTAGTCTTTCCCATTCTGTTGTTTTCCTCTATTTCTTCGCATTGATCGCTGAAGAAGGCTTTCTTATCTTTTCTTGCTATTCTTTGCAACTCTGCATTCAGATGTTTATATCTTTCCTTTTCTCCTTTGCTTTTCACTTCTCTTCTTTTCACAGCTATTTGTAAGGCCTCCCCAGACAGGCATTTTGCTTTTTTGCATTTCTTTTCCATGGGGATGGTCTTGATCCCTGTCTCCTGTACAATGTCACGAACCTCATTCTATAGTTCATCAGGCACTCTATCTATCAGATCTAGGCCCTTAAATCTATTTCTCAGTTCCACTGTATAATCATAAGGGATTTGATTTAGGTCATACCTGAATGGTCTAGTGGTTTTCCCTACTTTCTTCAATTTAAGTCTGAATTTGGCAATAAGGAGTTCATGGTCTGAGCCACAGTCAGCTCCTGGTCTTGTTTTTGCTGACTGTATAGAGCTTCTCCATCTTTGGCTGCAAAGAATATAATCAACCTGATTTTGGTGTTGACCATCTGGTGATGTCCATGTATAGAGTCTTCTCTTGTGTTGTTGGAAGAGAGTGTTATGACCAGTGCATTTTCTTGGCAAAACTCTATTAGTCTTTACCCTGCTTCATTCCATATTCCAAGGCCAAATTTGCCTGTTACTCCAGGTGTTTCTTGACTTCCTACTTTTGCATTCCAGTCCCCTATAATGAAAAGGACATCTTTTTTGGGTGTTAGTTCTAAAAGGTCTTGTAGGTCTTCATAGAACCATTCAACTTCAGCTTCTTCAGCATTACTGATTGGGGCATAGACTTGGAGTTTGCCTTGGAAACAAACAGAGATCATTCTGCCGTTTTTGAGATTGCATCCAAGTACTGCATTTTGGACTCTTGTTGACCATGATGGCCACTCCATTTCTTCTGAGGGATTCCTGCCCACAGTAGTAGATGTAATGGTCATATGAGTTACATTCACCCATTCCAGTCCATTTCAGTTCACTGATTCCTACAATGTCGACATTCACTCTTGCTATCTCTTGTTTGACCACTTCCAGTTTGCCTTGATTCATGGACCTGACATTCCAGGTTCCTATGCAATATTGTTCTTTACAGCATCAGACCTTGCTTCTATCACCAGTCACATCCACAGCTGAGTACTGTTTTTGCTTTGGCTCCATCCCTTCATTCTTTCTGGAGTTATTTCTCCATTGATCTCCAGTAGCATATTGGGCACCTACTGACCTGGGGAGTTTCTCTTTCAGTATCCTATCATTTTGCCTTTTCATACTGTTTATGGGGTTGTCAAGGCAAGAATACTAAAATGGTTTGCCATTCCCTTCTCCAGTGGACCACATTCTGTCAGATCTCTCCACCATGACCCGCCCATCTTGGGTTGCCCCATAGGCAGGGCTTAGTTTCATTGAGTTAGACAAGGCTGTGGTCCTAGTGTGATTAGATTAACTAGTTTTCTGTGAGTATGGTTTCAGCGTGTCTGCCCTCTGATGCCCTCTTGCAACACCTACCATCTTACTTGGGTTTCTCTTACCTTGGGCGTGGGGTATCTCTTCACGGCTGCTCCAGCAAAGCACAGCCATTGCTCCTTACCTTGCACGAGGGGTATCTCCTCACTGCCACCCCTTCCTGACCTTCAACGTGGGATAGCTCCTCTAGGCCCTCCTGGGCCTCTGGATTAAACTGTCACTTGTCCATTCAGAGCATGAAACTTAGTCCCACCCTCCCTGCATTCCTTTGGATGCAAATTTACCTTTAGTCCCTTCTCAGGAAACTACCTGTCCAAGGCAACTGTCAGTTTTAAAGAAGAACCTCAAACTCAAGCCATCCAGAGAGACTAGAAGAGAGGGGACTCCAAAATCTGAGGTGCTCTATAGAAGTTATATATAGCACTTCCCTGTTGGCTCAGGCAGTAAAGAATCCACCTACAATGCAGAAGACGTGGGTTCAATCCCTGGGTCAGGAAGAGCCCCTGGAGAAGGGAATGGCAACCCACTTCTGTATTCTTGCTTGGAGAATTCCTTGGACAGAGGAACCTGGAGGGCTACAGTCCATGGTGTTGCTGAAAATCAGACATGACAGAGAGACCAACACTTGCACTTTCAAAAGAGTTATAAATGTTGGGCAAATTGTGACTAAGAGCCAGTTATCCAGTAATGCATCTGGGACTTGAGCATCATTAGAGTCCAAAGTCGGAGAAGGCAATGGCACCTCACTCCAGTACTCTTGCCTGGAAAATCTCATGGACGGAGGAGCCTGGTAGGCTGCAGTCCATGGGGTCACTGCGGGTCGGACACGACTGAGCGACTTCACTTTCACTTTTCACTTTTCACTTTCATGCATTGGAGAAGGCAATGGCAACCCACTCCAGTGTTCTTGCCTGGAGAATCCCAGGGACTGGGGAGCCTGGTGGGCTGCCATCTATGGGGTCTCACAGAGTCGAACATGACTGAAGTGACTCAGCAGCAGCAGAGTCTAAAGTTGAGAACCTAAGCAGAGTTACAATAAGGGGCCAAGGGTCAAATGAAGTGAGGAAACACCTCTGGAGCTTAAAGAGTCACAGCTATATTCTCCTGGTAATCAGCCCATGAACTTGACCTCTGGCAACAATTACTAAGGTCATTCCTTACCGCTTGTTTTCTCCAGTAACCTTACCAACAAAAGGAATGAGGGAAAATGGAAATTTGTCCCCAGAAACCCACCTGGGTCCTAGTGCTCACACCTTCTCTATAGATGTTTCCAGGCCATCATTTGCTGTGTGTGTGTGTGACAAAGCAAGTGTATATCTAGGGTCACCACTTGATAAATCTGTGTATAAGGCAACATGTACCAATCTGTCATCTCCAAATCATGGGCCACAGGGTCAGATCTAGGTTCCACCCCGATCAGCAGTGCCCTTAACCAAGTTACTAAAAGTTTCCAAGCACCTGTATTTTACTTTATAAGATGGGAATGATGATAATAGTATTCATTCTTAAAATGGAGCAGCATCTCATGGTCCTTCCCCTCCTTGTCCTCTGCCTGCCTTTTTTCCATGGAAAATCTCTAGCCAAAGAATATGTTTAATTAGAGAAGTAAGAAAATGCAGAAGCAAAGAAAAGCAATCCAACAAGACTAAATAATAAGAGCTTAGTGATTAAACAAAGTCAAGGACCTTTGAAAGTCCTCTTAAGGGCTATAGAGAATATTCTGAGCCATATTCTATGAACTGTCTTATAGATACTGAAAACCCCACCAGATGGAAGAAGAAGTTAACTACATGACCAGACTGTAGCCATGACATAAGCTTCCACAATTCTGAGAAATGGCCTCAAGGAAATGGGAATAAATGGACCCTGGAACTGAAGATTAATTATACTTAAAATAATCAAGATGACACCGGTCAGAGCACCGCTAACCAATTTCAAGATGACTCTCAGAGCTGACTGTGCATGTAAGCCCTCCATTCGCCTGTGAAAGTGCTTGCCCACTGACTGTCAGTGATGGAGAGAGGGAACTGGCCTTTGAACAGGAATCCACCCCCTGGCTCCACCCTTACCCCACCAGTTGCCAGCATCCAATATAAAGCAATCTTCCCACCAACCTTGCCTCTTTATTATCTTTTGAGTGGTGAGCAGTAGGCCTCTCGAAGGAGTCCTACTTCTGGTAA
This sequence comes from Bos mutus, assembly GCF_027580195.1. Lineage (NCBI taxonomy): Eukaryota > Metazoa > Chordata > Mammalia > Artiodactyla > Bovidae > Bos > Bos mutus. The sequence continues at coordinate 4,036,155 of NC_091644.1, read as the reverse complement.
TATTCTCAAAGGGTTTAAAATTAAATAAAATAACATAATCAAAATATCAAATACTGTTAGTATGGGATATACATTTTTCATTCTCTCCTTCTTCCCATGTGTGAAATGTGGTGAGCCTGCCCAGGACTTCTCAGCCAAACCACGTGTCCTCCAGCTTTATTCAGAGCTTAACCCTGGCATGGCCTGACTCCTAGGCCTGATCCAGTTAGCCACTTGAAGGCTGTAAATTTAGAGTTCTTGACATCATGCTAAAAACTCTCCTCAGAAATTCTCTTCTTTCCTACTTTCCCTGATAGCTACAATCGCATTTTATCACCCAACAAAACCATATTCTCCTCCTTGGCCATGTCTAAACCAACTGGTCTGCCACAGAGACTCTCAGAATATATCCTACAAAGCAATTCCACCTTAGAGTCAGGGCCTGATTCAACCCGATGATGGTGACACTCTTATTGAAAGTTAGGCAACAAGGCCTTCAGAGAGTCTGTCCCACCGGAAGCACGGCAGGAAACAGATTGGGTTCATCTTTTATGTGGCTCCTGATTTTCCAAGCTTTAAAGCATAGCAGAGCTGAAAATAGCCAATTTTTCTTCATATTTTCACAGTGGCATCCTCTTTAAACCAGCTTCTTTCCCTAAATGTCTCATCTCTAGGGACAAATATAGTAGGTAAAGCAGGGGACCCTGAGGGACGATCTTGATCTTCTCCGCCTCTGAGCCCTGCAGCTGTATTTTGTTGGGGTGGGACCACCCCACAGCAGTTCTCCCTTTCAGACAAAGTACAAATGCGTCTCAAGAAAACCGCATAAAAAACAGCAAGAATGGAAATGTGCTTGGTCCCTGGCAGTGTGCAGGGCTCAAGCCTGCATCTTTCAAAAAGAATCGCTTTACTCAGCCATTAAAAAGAATACATTTGAGTCAGTTCTAATGACATGGATGAAACTGGAACCTATTATACAGAGTGAAGTAAGCCAGAAAGAAAAACACCAATACAGTATACTAACGCATATATATGGAATTTAGAAAGATGGTAACAATAACCCTGTATACAAGACAGCAAAAGAGACACTGATGTATAGATCAGTTTTATGGACTCTGTGGGAGAGGGAGAGGGTGGGGAGATTTGGGAGAATAGCAGTGAAACATGTATAATATCATGTATGGAACGAGTCGCCAGTCCAGGTTCGATGCACGATACTGGATGCTTGGGGCTGGTGCACTGGGATGACCCAGAGGGAGGGTAGGGGAGGGAGGCGGGAGGAGGATTCAGGATGGGGAACACAGGTATACCTGTGGCGGATATAATATTGTAAAGTTTAAAAATAAAATTAAAAAAAAAAAAAAAAAAGAATCGCTTTAACTCCTGCCTCCAATAGGAATGGACTCCAAAGTTCAGCCCAGAGCAGGCTGTGCATTCAGAGAAACCCTCCACAGAGGGAGAAGCTGTCCAGAGAGAAAGCAGAGCTCTACAGAGCCATGGTGAGACCCTCCAGGAAGGAGGCTGCACAGGGTCATGCAGACAGCTGCCCTGGATGTAAGCCCAACTGTATTGAAATCCCAGCTCCTTTAGTGACTAGTTCCATAGCCTCTAAAACTCAACACTGACAACAATAGAGAGGAGAGAACATGAGCTGGACTAGAGATCTAAGAGAAGGAATTGAGAACCACACACAACCTCTATAAAGGCATAATGCTGATAAAGCTCCCCTCAGAAACAGAGCCAGAGCTTCAAGAAAAGAGCCAGGAAAAACAAGGACCACAGGGTTGGTAGGGTATTCCACAGGAAGGCTCTGTCTAGAAGCCTGGCTGGAAATTTCACTTAACTTCCCAGTGATGTCTTGATTTGGAAAAAAAGAAAGGACATGGGTGCGGGGAGCGAGCTCCGCCTCTGGCAAAGGTCATGAGGAAGGAGGCTTGGCATACGCAAAGGCGGGATCAAGCCTCAGGAGTCTCCCTGGAAATTCTCGAGCAATCTACCTCCAAAACCAGAGTCTGCCTACTTTCTGCTTTGTGCTTTCACCTACACCTCTGACTTTACGGGGGCTGTCCCCACTACCTCTCTGAAAAAGTTAGCAATGCAACTTTTTTGGAGGGTGGCTCCTGACCAACCACCTTTAGAGAAAATAAGTTTTCTGAAGAAAAGGTCTTAAAATGTTAACAGGCCTCCGGGCCAGAAGATGATGCAAATCACCTAAGCTTTTGCATATGATAAGTTTGCAGGAAGAAAGCCTGGTTTGCTGCAAGACTCTACCCTTCCCCATTATCCTCTATGCATAACTTAAGGTATAAAAACTACTTTGAAAAATAAAGTGGGGCCTTGTTCACCGAAACTTGGTCTCACCATGTCGTTCTTTCTTTTTCACCTTCTGGCTGAATTATTCAGCCTCTTTTCTCCACTGAATTTCCTCACTGAGCTATCCTTAATTTTTCTTCACTGAATTTTCCTGAGCTATCCTCATTCTATTACTCTTTATATCCTTAATTAACATTTAATTAAGCAGTTGTTGTTTCCTGATCTTCGCCACGCCGCCTCTCCTTCAATACCCTGGATCAGCCGGGCTGGTCCCACAGATATGACAGCTTCAGTTTGTCTTTGAGGGTATTTTTCCCAAACCCACAAACCTGAAAGTCTAACACAAAACTTCTTAAAACCTGCTGTTCACGGGTCTTTATACCGTTTCTCTACATCAAAGTCTAGAAAAGCTGGTAATGAAGGATAAACCGTGATAACCATTGGCACTGCCACCTAATGGCCAGACACCTTGGAGGTCTCCATCTCCACCTTGAAGGAGGAAGATCCTCCATTGTAGCCTTAGCACTGAACTGGGGTCAGACCCTCTGTTAACCTTTGATTTGCTTCAGTTTACAGATATTTGGGATTCTCGTCTGCAGTCATCCAACAGGGGAAAAATTCAGCCTAAAAATCCAAAGGCACAGTGGGGAGGTAAGTGTTTTGAATGGTTATCAGTCTAGGAGCAAGAAAGAAATGCCTAAATAAGCCAATGGAACAAATTCCTATAGAAGAGACAAGCTATGATTTTTAAACAATAACAGCAGTCATAGTTTCCTCGAAGAAATACTTGACTCGGGTAATAATATTTACTGCTTTCAACATCTGTCAAACAAAACACACAATGTAATAAGAGAAATGAAAATACTGTGGGAAATATGCCCACGTGCCATCACCACGTGCAAACAGGAAGGAACTCAAGCTGGGAACAATCAGATGTAAGAAGCTGTTATACTCAAAAGCTGCTGAGTTGTAGAGAGAAGTGGCCAAGGAAAAGGAAGTAATCACAATGGTCTTAGACTTTCTCCTGACCACCAAGAAGGAATGGCTAATGAAGTTGAAATTATAGAAACTTATGAGACAATTATCATATTATCTCATGGTATCAAAAAAAAAGGAATCTATTGGGCAAAGTTGAAGATATGTACTAGATTTTAGAAGGCAGATTTAAGAAATTTAAGAGAAAGGATTGAAAGTCATAACACTTTGGGAGGGAAGATAATTCTCAAAATTGTGATTCCACTTTGCATTTGTAAATGACCCTGGTGAAAAAAAAGAAGTGGAGAAGTCAATCCAGTAGTCATGCTGGGATTATCCACCAGGAAAGAGAGAACAGAGTGATGGCCAAGGGTCTGACCCTGGCGTTTGGCCAATGGCATTTGAACCCCTGCCCCAAGAGGGATCTTGGGTCTATTAACCAACCTCTCCACAATACAGCTGTCTCATCCATAAAAATGGAGGTACAACCTAATTTTTTCCATGTGATTACTGTGATAGTGGAATAAGATAATATATTTAAAGGGTATTTAAAGGGCCTGGTACAATAGATGGAAGCTATTGTTGTCCTTAGGTGCCAGGCTGCATTCCAGGCAAAGAATAAAAAGGATGGCCCTGCCCCTAAGCAAGTACTACTTTAAATAAGTAACACGCAATGGGTAATGAGTCGTACAATACAACTACAGCTGCCTCAAACTCTCCCAGGCGTTAGTTAACTAACTATAAGTTAATCATTTTGGCAGTCAACTAATCAAACTGCTATCTAAAGAAAGCATTGGGTCCGCCCACTGAGCGGTAACTAGTTTAGATTGTAAAAGAGTATACTCAGAAGACGGGAAGGAGGACCATGATCACAGCTGATGAACAGAAACATGGAAAACAGGCCAGCATGAACTTCAGTTTGCAAAATGCTGAGACTCTCAACCAGCCTTTCTCAGTTACTCTGGCAGCCGGGAAATGTCGATGGAAGGGAGAAACGCAGGAACAATTGTGGAATGTGGAGGAATAAAGGAAAGTGAATCCCTTTACATTTCATTTGCTGCTCTCTGCTCTGAGAGCATGGTATGTAGACTTAGAGGAATAGGATTAAACCACCAGGAGAGAGTTAAAGCCTCAAATTCATTAGAAGATTGTAAAGGCACCCATGTTCTCTTAAATGTTTTCAAGTCTCTTGGCTGGCACGTTAGAGCTCAAGATACAAAGAGAATTTTCAACAGGAATCGACAAGCTTCTGTCAACGATCTTTGAAAAACGAATGTAAAATGGCAAGTTTCCAGTAGACTGGAAATGGTCAAAGGCTATTCTCATTTTTAAGAAGCAGAATTCTGCAAGCCACAGAAAGGGGGCTTGGCAAAGACAGCGTGCTGTCATAAACAGCACTAAGGAAAGGAAACCATATAGAAGAAAAGTATTCCTAAGAACAATAGATAAATCAGTGACCAGAGCAAGAATACAAGAAAGTGTGGCTCGAATCTGTTTGAGAGCATATTATATGCCAAGCATTATTCTAGGTATTTCTATATACAGGATCTCATTTCATTTCCTAAGTAGAATGTCGCTATGTCTACTTTTTGTAGACATAAAGAATCCGCCTGCCAATGCAGGAAACACAAGAGACATGGTTTTGATCCCTGGGTTGGGAAGATCCTCTGGAGAAGGAAATGGCAACCCACTGCAGTATTCTTGCCTGAAGAATTCCATGGACAGAGGAGCCTGGCGGGCTACAGTCCATAAGGTCTCACAGAGCAGGACAAGACAGAGTGCACACACACGTGTCTGCGTACACATACACACACTTTTTATAGACGAGGACACTGCAATAGAAAGAGAAGAGTTAAAGAATGATGAATCTATGGCCCAGTTTAGATTATTCTAAAGCAGTATTCTAGAGCAGTATTCAGGATTCTGCTCTTGAGGATGAGCACCAAGAATTCTGGAAAAACAGAAACATCCCAGACCCGAAGAAGGAGTGAGGTGTGCACACTGACAAGAAAACACCCTTGTCCAAGACAGCATGGTAGTCAGAGAAGTCCTCTGGGGAATACTGCAGCAGGCCCCTTCTATGATATTTTTCCAGCCTGTAAACCACTCCTTTTTCTGAGAATGACCACACTCATCGCAATCCACTTTTGCAGTACTACATGACACAGCAGACTGAAGCCAATCTGGACCAGTGAATTTTCCAGGAGTTTGGGTTTGGGAGGTATTAGTCAATCTCTGCTGTATACTTGAACTGGCAGATGATGAGACCCTAAGCTGGAGGTGGCCATATTTGACCTTAATTGTACGCACAACAGAGAAGCTGTGGATGACAAAGGGTACGGAGATGAGACTGTGTGCCCTGAAAAACCAAATACCTCTGGCTCCCAACGATGCCAGGTCCCGACTCTAGTCTCCCGTGGAGTTGTTGTGATTGTTTAGTCACTAAGTCATATCTGACTCTTTTGTGACCGCATGACTGTAGCCTACCAGGTTACTCTGTCCATGGGATTTCCCAGGCAGGAATACTGGAGTGGGTAGTCATTTCCTGCTCCAGGGGTTCTTTGCTGGGTCTATGTATAATTTGTTATTCCTGATTGCTCCTCTGATATTCTTACAGATCCCTATAGAACTTTATCTTCAAGGCTCAACCTAGCCTGACAGAGTTTGGTGACACAGGAGCCAAAATACGTGGTGTAGATGACCAGGTATTGCTCTGATCGATATGCTCTCCTCTTGAAACATAAGTCTGATACATGATGGGGAGTTTTATGCTATGTTCTCAGCACATGGATCATGAATTTTACCCAGATCACCTGGGAACAAATAAAATCAAAAGAAAATGAACTGCACATCTAGAGATTCTAGAGACGTCAGGGGGAAAGGTAGCATGGGAAGATAATGGATATATTTTAATTTTCCACGTCTTCTTAAAGATCATAATTTTGTAAGAGAAAGGAATATGCAGTCTCGAGAAAGAAGAAGCTGACTCAAGTCTTGTGATTTTGCACAAGAGAATGGCTGAGTCACAGAAAAGGACAGAGGGGATTTTGTAAGTCTAGAGAAGAATATGAGACAGTTGACTTAAAAACAGGATCAAAGATAATGATGGGCAGAATTGTCAAAGAATATGAAAACTTTATTTGAAAACTATGCACCTAGAAACTAGGAAGGCACCAGACCTGACACGGAAAGGATTCTCAGATAAAAATAATAGGTAAGGAGGTTAAGATGAAAACTTACTGTCATTCTGGAAAGAAATCATTGTAAAAGAATCCATATAAGTCTCTTTCTCCTTATTTCCTCTTAAAATATCCATGACACTTTCTGTCAAAGGGGGAAAAGTCCATATTAACATCCAAAATGTTTGACAAGAATGTTGAGCATATTTCCTCTTCTTACAAAATTTGGAGAGAATTAAGAGTTGGCACATCCACCTTCCCTGGTAGCTCAGAAGGTAAAGTGTCTGCCTGCAATGCGGGAGATCCAGGTTTGATCCCTAGGTTGGGAAGATCCCTGAAGGAGGAAATGGCAACCCACTCCAGTATTCTTGCCTGGAAAATCTCATAGATGGAGAAGCCTGGTGCAGGCTACAGTCCATGGACTGCAAAGAATCAGACACAACTTCACTTTCACTTTCACTTTCAAGAGTTGGCACCAGTAGCCAAACCAAGCTCAAGACCCTACCTCATAAGGCATATTGTATCAAGTGAAGAGACTGGCTGTGGCCTGAGCTTTTGGAGCCAACTCAGGGCTTATCCTCTACCTACAACGGATCAGCCAGGGCATTACGAGAAATCTCACCATGTGAGCTCACACATCAGGCCATGATCCAGTGATAGACTACTTCCTCTATCTGAGAGATTTAAGGTGAAAATGCAGGAACTGGCCTGAGCCCAGTCCTACTCCTGTTATTGGAATAGTACTCTGCCAAAATGATTACAAAATGAGGGGTGCTTTTCTGATCCTCACTCCAAATTAAAAGGAACTTCTTGTTATGAATCGTAGTCCATATTTGGGAACATATGATATGTTGAAAAGATGTTAATAGAATAACCCTGGTTCCAGATGTTCTGCCAGGTCCTGATCCTAGTCTCCTGTGGGTCAGTGTGTAATTTCTTGGTTGCTCCTATGATATTCTTACAGATCCTTCTACAATGCTACCTTCAAGGCTCAAGCAAGCCTGACTGTGTTTGGTGACACAGTAACCAAAATGCCTGGTGAAGATGACCAGGTATTGCTCTGACTGACGTTCTCTCCTCTTTTACAACTTTTTCATCAGCTGAGACTATAAACTTCAAAAGCACAGAGGAATTAGCATCACTCACCCCTGAGTGGATCTGAGGATGAAGAATGTTCCTTTAATAATTACCCACCCCCAAATCCAGGACTTGGATGAGTCAGTATTTTCCATTAGAGGTGCAAGAAAAGCAAAATTTCAAAACAGCCTCTCAGGAAAGCTGACTGCTGAGAACATTTGAGCAAACAGGAAAAAAAAGCTTAAAATCATAATGAGATATTTCCATGGCATCTTCAGAAAAGGAACAGAATGAACTTGAATATCGCTATGGAACAATTTAAATCAGTATTGGAAGTAGTTAATAATAGAATTGATGTTGCAGAAAAAATCAGTTAGTAAAATAGAAAACATACTGGAGACACAGGATGTCAAGAAATGAGCACAATGGAAAAGAATATAAATGATTCTTATATCCATATTCTACCTGGCTCTTCTGGATCCTGGGAGTACAAAAGTAAAGAAGCCATTTGCACCTTCCTTCAAGGTGACCACCACCCAGTTTGGGAGGTATAGAAATAAATAGATAGTATTCTAGATGTTATTAACTGATACCAACTCACTCCCCCAGAGCTGCAAAAATATAACTTCTCTTATTGATCCAGAGATGCTATACAAAAAGAAAGATAACAATAAGGTACTAAGAATATTCTTATGCACTTTAGAAAGAAGAAATTTTATATATTTTATCCTCAGGACACACACTAATACATGTAAAACTATAGAAACTAAGCATTAGTCTAAATAGCAAGATGGAAATTAAGAATGCTTCAACAGTCTATTTTGGAGAAAAAGCTAAATGTTATAAACTTGTATATCATAATCTATGAGATATAAACACAACAGAGAGAATTATATGCTTTCAGTGTTTCCCCATTTCTAATACTATGGTCCCATTAGGAGATGGAGTGGTAATGATCTACTAAAAAATAGAAAACCACAGGAAATACTATAATACAAATAAAAAAGACAACTGAAAATCTATTCAAGAGAAAGAAACTTTCTAAAATTATAAAGGCATCTCTTTTCATATCCTGATTGCATAAATAAGCCTTTTCCTGGTCGAAGGAATTTTATTAATGTTATTGATATATATTATTAAAAGAAGAAAGTAAGTAAAGAAAATAAAAGGTCTGAGAACAAAAAGACATCTTGAAAGTAAACAAAATACAGAATTGCTGTAATAAAAATTCAATATAGGAGTTATGGTTCCGGGTAAAACAGACTCAGCAGTCCACCCTGGCTCTTCCACCGCAGCTATAAAACTTGGCAAAGTGCGTGGGGCAGTTGTTTGAGGAATCTGAAAAGTCAATAGTCGCAGGCAGATTTGGAAATAAAACCAGAATTTGAAATGCCACCAAAATGATGGTAAATTCACCATTTTCCCCCATGCCAGTCTATAACTTCCCCCTCCCCCCGCCGCCAAACCACCTGCAATCCAAAATTGGGTGGCAGGGTACAGAAAGAACTCCAGGGGAAGCCCCTTAGTTCTAGCTCAACAAGCAATAAACGTGACTTCTAATGCTCAGAGAGTGTGTAGAAGTCCTCTGGGATTGACTTTCTGTTTCTTTTCTTCTTTATTTACTTGTGCTGCAGCCACCAGCCATCTCCTTGTGGCAGCAACAGGAGTTCAAAACTCTGAGAGGGAAACCCTGCTTTGCAATCCATAGAGCTCTGGTCCCAAGAGGGTGGGTCAAACCCCCATTGATTTTTTTCTCCCTCTGTCCTCCCTGCTGGTTGTTTCTGAATGTGGACACAGCTGAAGAAGCAACAACAGAGACTGGCAACTGAAACCCCAGCTCTCTGGTCCGAGGACTGAAAATAGGAAGACAGAGAGGTAGGACACAACAGGGAGGAAATTGCAGAGAGACACGACATCCATCCAGCTTTTCAGTGAATTCGTGGGCGTACTCCAAAGCTGTGCATGTATGGATCTGATTTCATCAATGTAGTAAAAAAATTTTCAAGAATAGAATTTATAGATGCCCCGCACTCCAACTGACCACTGGGCAGCACACATATAAGACAGTACATGGTAAAAACTCAGAAAACAATTAACTGTGGAACTACGGCCCACAGAAAGTAGGCAGGAATGTACAGGTTGATTATCTCTGAAAAGTCTCTGCTTCACTGCACATGCTACTTTCTGATGACGGTGCTCCATCTGTACAGAGTGTTTCTCTTGAACTGCTGCTTCAGCTGGGCCTTCAGCAGGCCATTCCACAATTCTAGCAGGCTGGTAGCTTCTGGGTGGAGAGGCATGTAATACTTGGTGAATCCCATGGTGGTGAATCCACTCCCACACTTCCGTTGCTTCCTTCCCTGATCAGATGTTACGGTGTACAGGATTCTATGGACAATGCATCTGACTGAGGACCATGGGTTAGAAATGTGGACCCACGGCCAGAATAGGTATCCTTTCCTGGAAGAATAATATTCTGGCTCTTTCAGAATAGTAGGGACAAATCTTGTTACCAAGTGGACAATTGATCGTCTCAGGAAACAACCACCCCAGCTGCAGAGCATAGGTCCCTATTACCAGCAGATTGGACATTCAAAAGAGGCAGTAGCTAGAATGGTCATTTGAATCTGACTCTGTGATGTTAGCACCTCATATAACCTCCATATCTCTGCCAACGTGTCCACTTCATTTGGATCCATTGCACCAGCATGTGGTGGTCATGAACAGTGCCAAGCTAAAGGGCAGCTGTGATGAGGTAAATCAATGTCAACTCAGACTTTCCCCAAATTCCCCAAAATGCTTGAGGATTTCCCTTTCCCCACTGAGACAATGGCCACAGATGCTTCAGGAAGGATACCAGATTGGTTACAATTCCTATCTGCTAGTTTTGCACTGTCTTCCTCTGGTGGTCTGGCTACCTCAATAGAGGTCCCAGGTCTGGAAATTGATACAGGTCCAGAAACTAAGAAAAGATTGGAGCTTTTATTTCAGTGACTACCACTGGCCTCCTGCTTGTCCATTCTTGTCTTCTTCTGACTACAGAGGTTAAGCAGCACTCTGCTTGGCTGCCCAGTGATTTTGGCCTTAGAGATATCACGTTCTGTTCACCATTGTTGCTATTTCTCAGTTGCGCTGTCTGACTCTTTGTGACCCCATGATCTACAGCACATCAGACTTCCCTGTCCTTCACTATCTCCCAGAGTTTACTCAAACTCATGCCTACTGAGTCAGTGATGCCATCCAACCATTTCATCCTCTTTTGCCCCCTTCTCCTATTAACCATATCCACATCTTTTTGCAAGCCAAGTCCTCTTAGCTATCCCTCCAACCCTGCCTACCATTATGTCAACTGCAGCTCCTCCCAATTCCACCCACACAAACCCACTTCTGATAGTTAAACACCACCACCTGGCCTCTAGGGCTTTGTAGATAGGGGAAGGCTATCATCCCCATGGCTATTAGTGAGCCAAAATCCGCGAGAGCCTCTCCAACCATCAGTCCAAGCCTGCAGAGAAGACCTATATCTGAAATTCTGAGTAAGTGCATTCCTGGTGACCTTCATAATTACGTGTCCCCATGCCCTTCTGATAGAACATAATCCTCTGGTGGTCTTTTAACCTCAGATAATGTATCCATTTCAGCACACCCACTTTCTGATCCTTTTAATCCCTTCCCATACCATCTGCCACAGAAATTCGGGCATTTCACCGTCACTAAAAGTGGGCCATTGCTTTCTCCAGACTCCTAAGAATCACCTTAACAGCAAGTTTGTACCAATCCTTAAGTTCCTTCAAGGATATTGAATTCTGTATCCCTTGTCCAATCTTATGCTCTGGCCCCTTTGAACACATTCAGAACCCAGTCTCACGGATACTCCCCACCCCCAGTCCTTGGCTAGGTCATCCAGTTCCCTTAGGTGCAGATGATTCCCTTCTTGCGGAGCCTCAGAACACCCTGCTGGATTATGGTGCAATTCAATGCTGATTTTAAGCCTGATAGCCAGAGGGAAAGTGGATCATCCCTAGAGGGGGTAACTATTGCCTTATGGGAGAAAAAGCTCTGAATTCCCATCCCACTTTGGGGTAGTGGGTAGTAGCTCTTAACAGAGTTTGGGGGCAATTCTACAGGATCAGAAGATTTATAGAAGTCTTGGGAAGCAAACTTCTTAGGGAAATTCAACCAAATTGCCCCAATCCCATGCATCAGAGTCCTGTGTTTCTTCAGTTGGGGACCTGGCTTCAGCCAAAAAGACATGCCGTAGTTGGGCATTCAACCATCTTTAAAATATGGCCACTCTATTCAATCTTGGGTTGATATTCAGCTTTTTCTTTATTCACTGAATGAGATAAGGGCTTTTTGTTAGCTACCATAGAGACTGGCTCTAATATTTGAAATTCAATTGCCAGTTAACTGCTTTCAGCCTTCAATGATCTATCAGTGGGGTGCCAATGAAACTTCATAGAAACCACCCAATTCTATTACCCTAATATTTTTCATTCCTTCGCCAACCACGTATTCCAAACACCTGGATCATTATACTGATCAATGTATTCCCCTGTACTGTAGCATTCTCCTGAGGTGCCATATTGAAAGTTTGATAATGGGGTCCCACCACTTTGCGCTAGAGTCTGTTCATGGTACAGTAACCACCAGGGATGGAGTGTATTGCCAGCTGGACAGTGACCCAGTCACAAAACTCTGCCTTACTGGTTGTTCTCTGGGAATCACAGGACCGGCTGGAGCTCTCTAGGAAGCCCACGCAGAGATGTAGATAGAAGCTCCAAAGATGTGCCAGAGGAGTAACACTTGTGGAAAACACACAAAGACAAGGAGCAGAATTGGGCTGCAAGGAGCAGGTAAGTTGGTTCAGCTCCAGAAATGGAGGAACATGAAGCTGGAAAAATCCATTATATACCTGAGCTCAGCACAAAGACACTCCGTTTTGTTTTTGTTACTCATGTTTGCTCAAGGTTTCTAAATAATTGGCAGAATTCCCTACCAGTTCCCTGGGCCAAAAGCCCCTAAATTCCGTTAATCTCTTAGTCCTTCAAATGGACATCTGGGCATAGAAGCAAGCATTCAAGCCCCAAGTTCCTGCCTCCTAACATCAGCAATGGATTGAGACATAGCTTCTTTCATGCTCCAGTGTGACGACTGTGAGGAGAGCTGGTTTCATGTTTAAATTGTTGGATGTGTCTACACTTGACGATGGTGTCCTGTATTATTTCATCTATACAAGAAACTGAGTGCAGTGCTTTAGGGATTCCATTTGTGACTCATGGGTGGACTTGCTAAGTAGGAGGCATGTCTCAGTGTGGTAGCAGGAACTACACAGACTTTGGTGTTGCCTGTCTGGGCTTTTAGTTTCAGCTGGCCCTTGGGCTAGCTACATACCTTGAGCAAGAATACATACCCTGACCAGAAACCAACCCTGTCATACACTGATTTGGACTTCCAGCCTCCAGTACTGTAAGAAAATAAGTCTGCTGTTTAAGGCACCCAGTATGTGGTTCTTTGTGTGGCAGCCCTAGCGCACTAATGAGCCTTCCCTGGCTCTTCTTTCTGCTTTGAAATAGAGTTCCTCAAGGTAATGATAGCTCAGTCCTTTCCATTCTCACTCTCTTCCTCCCCCAAGTTTAATCTCATTGTCTCCCTTGACTTTACCTATGACTCACAAATCCATATCTCCAGTTCAGACCTCTCTTTGGTTCTGAGCATTTAAAATCAAATTTTGAAATCTCTCTTTGACATCTCCACCTGGGTGTTCCATTGGCCTAGCACACTCATCATGTATAAAACTGAACTCATACTGAGAACTCTTCAATACCTTTTTTCCTTTCTGCTCAATCCTTTGTAGAAGGAGAAAGTACATAAAGAGAAGTGGGTAGTTGTACAGAATGGTGGAAAGATAGGCATTAGGGGTAATATTTGAGAACTTGTTCTAGGCCACATACTATACCCAAAAAGGTCTTAATGACCAGATAACCATGATTGTGTGATCCCTCACCTAGATCCAGACATCCTGAAGTATGAAGTCAAGTGGGCCTTAGGAAGCATTACTATGAACAAAGCCTAGTGGAGGTTATGGAATTCCAGCTGAGCAATTTAAAATCCTAAAAGATGCTGCTGCTAAAGTGTTGCACTCAATATATCAGCAAATTTGGAAAACTCAGAAGTGGCCACAGGCCTGGAAATGGGTGGCCCCATTATCAAAACTTAAATATGGTACCTTGGGAGAATGTTGCAGTTTTCATTCCAATCCCAAAGAAGGGCAGTACCAAAGAATGTTCAAACTACCATATAATTGCACTCATTTCACATACAAGCAAGGTTATGCTCAAAATCCTTCAAAATAGGCTTCAGCAGTACATGAATCAAGAACTTTCAGATGAACAAGCTGGGTTTCAAAGGGGGAGAGAAACTAGAGATCAAATTGCCAACATTCATTGGATCATGGAGAAAGCAAAGGAGTTCCAGAAACTATCTACTTCTACTTCAGTGACTTCACTAAAGACTTTGACTGTGTGGATCACAACAAACTGTGGGAAAATCTTAAAGAGATGGAAATACCAGACCCCTACAAAGGTCCATCTAGTCAAAGCTATAGTTTTTCCAGTAGTCATTTATGGATGTGAAAGTTGGACCATAAAGAAAGCTGAACGCCGAAGAATTGGTGCTTTTGAACTGTGGTGTTGGAGAACCCTTGGGACTCTTGAGAGTCCCTTGGACAGCAAGGAGATCAAACCAGTCAATCCTAAAGGAAATCAACCCTGAATATTCACTGGAAGGACTGATGCTAAAGCTGAAGTGCCAATACTTTGGCTATCTGATGTGAAGAGCCAGCTCATTGGAAAAGACCCTGATGCTGGGAAAGATTGAAGGCAGGAGGAGAAGAGGGTGACAAAAGATGAGGTGGTTAGATAGCATCACTGACTCAATGGAAATGAGTGTGAGCAGACTCCAGGAGATAATGAAGGAGAGAGGAGCCTTGTGTCCTGCAGCCCATAGGGTCGAAAAGAATTAAACACAACTTAGCAACTGAACAACAAAAAATGCAAAATTATTGACATGGATCAATTGGTTCAATTTTTGTAATTACTCTCATTTTACAGAGAAATTGAGGAAAGTTTAACCCTCTTGCACAGGATCAGAGTCAGGTGATAAAGTGATGAAGTAGAGTTTGGAGACCAGGCAATCAAACCCTGGAGCATAGCTTCAATCAGGCCACTGGACTTTGTTCAGCCAACCTTCTCTCCTTCACCTGGGTGACCCTGTGCCCACCCATGTCCTATCTAGGCTTCTGACAGGCAGGAAACTAGCAACACATATTCAAACTGCTTTACTACCTGTTCTCTCTCCTCTCCTTCTCTGTCATCACCCACCTTACCAACACTATTTCCACAGCCTAGAACTGGCACACTTTCCCTGAGATCTGATGCATGTGTCACAGTGTATGTGAAGCTCTTCCTCATTTCTCCAGGTAAAATTCGTCACTCCTTCCCAATGCTCCCTGAAAGCGCATTTGATTTTTACTGCTATCAAAGGACATATTTCTTAGTATGACATTGAGCTCTGCTTGTCTGCCCTGTTGGATCACTAGCTCCAGGACAGCAGATTCATTTCTGTGTGTCCCATGCATAGCAGAGCACCTGCCCCAGAACAAGAAGTCAACAAGTGACTCTTAACTGATGTTGAATCAGCCACAAAACACCTAGGCTTTGGCTGTTTGGACCAGTGGGGTGAAAAGGAGCTGGGAGCTGGCAAAGACTTGTGATTATGATCTAGAAATAAGAGGGGTACATACTGGAAACTTCCACAAGAGGGGAAACTTTTTTTTTAAGGGGGAAAATTATATCACAATTAACATCACGGACTCAAAAAAATCAAGTGTGCCAGTGGCAGAAGGGTGCCAAGTTCCTGGCCCAGCTTCCTTCCTAAAGGAAAAAGGATTTTGCCAATGAGGAGGCTGAAACCAGAGGTTACTGTCCTTCACATCATCAAGTGACTCAGTGGGGAGGGGCTAGAATAAGGCCACTTTGTGCCTAAGAGACAGTCACATTGTCCACATCACAGAGACACATATGCAAATTTCTCAAATGTATAAGAATATGTACACACCAGAGCACAGGAACATGGGAAAAGTTCTATCCACAAATTTAGGTCTGGAAGAAACATTTATTCCTCTACACCTTATAAGTCAAATTAAATCTGCATGCTACCAGGGTGGTAGAAAGTTCTATCTCAAGACCTCCAGGGAGGGATGGCAGAATGAGCGTTTGCATTCAAAGCATTTCTACAACACATTCACTGAAACTACAACAAAGAGATTTTGTTTAAAATGAATGAAATCAAAAGGATGAGAAGAGAAGACAATATCTGCCTAATTTTGGAGGCTAGAAAGTAGGTGGATGGCCAACTTGTACAGTAGAGCAGTAACCTACTTGGAAGTTTTAAGCCAAGAGTGGGGAAAGCCAAAAAGGGATCCAAATAAGAATGCAAATTCCT
This sequence comes from Bos mutus, assembly GCF_027580195.1. Taxonomy (NCBI): domain Eukaryota; kingdom Metazoa; phylum Chordata; class Mammalia; order Artiodactyla; family Bovidae; genus Bos; species Bos mutus. The sequence goes on along the minus strand of NC_091644.1, from coordinate 4,020,127 downwards.
CCAAAGACTTAGGAATGGGCAGTACCAGGTATCACCTCTGGAAATGATATAGAATGGTAGGGATGGCCAGGAAAGGGAAGGGTCACGGGTAAGCTGTGTAACTGTAAGACCCCTTAGTATATCAAGAGGACACATTACGGAACCCAACAGCCGGCTGTAAGTCCCAGTTGGCCACTTACTGGCTGAGAAATCTGAGGTATATTACTGTACCACTCTCTGCTCTAGTTCCTGTATCTGAAAAACTGGGGTATTGACACTTTTTCCCTCTTTGTAAGCTAAGGTTTATAAAGTATATATACTTAACACCTGACATATAATAACTTCTAATAAATAAATGGACAAATAAATGCTCACTGTCATTGCACACCTCTGGGCAGCTACCTCTTCTCCACCTCAGCTGGTCTGGAAATGTTTTTTCCTGGGAAGAATGAAAGAAACTGTATGTGAATAGGAAAAAGTCATGCACAGTTAGCAGCAGAGTAGCACACAGAAAATAGAAGTATTAGGGGATACTGCATACTAAACACTGACCACCCTCTTTCTCTTTGGCTGCCAAAGCACTCCCAGGCCATATCTTTCCAGCGGGAGTTCAAAATAGCCTTTTGTGGAGAACCTGATCAGCCCAAGAGGAAAGAACTAATAATGCTGATACCAGATGGTCCCCTGTGAATGTTCTCAGCCTAATCACCCTACAGTGAAGCTCATACTCCAGAAGCCACACCCAAGTGTCCACAGCTTGTGTTCATTTCTTAAAGCATTTGACTCAAACCTGAACAACTAAGGACTATGAAACACGGGAGGAAAGCCTCTAGGAGGGAATGTAGAGAACTACACACCCACAAACAGGAAAAAGCAACTGGCAGAAGAGGAGACACCGCATCCAACAAAGAGAAAAATAATAGGATATGACAAAGAAAATAGAAAACAAAAAGGAACTTTCAGAAATTAAACACATGAGAGCCGAAACAAAGAAACTCAATTGAAAGCTTGGAAAATAAGTTATGAAATGACAGAGAATGAGCGAAAAAGAAGAGACAGAATTTTTTTTTTTTTTTTTTTTTTGATGCATGAAGCAGGGCACTCAAAGTTAGTGCCCTGGGTTTTTAAGGAAAATATTTTAAAGATATAGTCACTATATCAAAAGGCCCAGCCTCCAAATAACATGATTTCCAAACAATGGAAGAAAATGATCAGCAAAATAATTCAAGTAAATTTCCAAGAATTAAAGGACATTAGTTTTGGATTGAAAGGGCTCACCAAATGCCCAAGAGAATTGATAAAACTAGATACAATCCCACATTCAGCATGATAAAACTTTAGAAAAGTGAGGAAAAAGAGAAGATTATATGTTTTCATAAATAAATATCAGGTCATGTACAAGGGATCAAAAGTCAGATGGACTTAGAATTCTCAACAACAGCACTAGAACCTAAAAACAATGGAATGATGCCTTTAGATCCTGAAAGAACTCTTTTCCAATTCATACTAGAATTCATATCGAGAAAAACTATCAGCCAAATATAAGAGTAGGGGGAAAAGATATTTTAAGATATGCTGCTAAGTCACTTCAGTCATGTCCGACTCTGTGCAGCCCCATAGACAGCAGCCCACCAGGCTCCCCATCCCTGGGATTCCCCAGGCAAGAACACTGGAGTGGGTTGCCATTTCCTTCTCCAATGCATGAAAGTGAAAAGTGAAAGTGAAGTCATTCAGTCATGCCTGACTCTTAGTGACCCCATGGACTGCAGCCTACCAGGCTCCTCCATCCATGGGATTTTCTAGGTAAGAGTACTGGAGTGGGGTGCCATTGCCTTCTCCAATTTTAAGATGTATCAAGTCTCAAATACTTTACCTCCTTCTACTGGATAACGATGCTCCACCACCAAAACAAGAACATCAACCACCCTTATAATTCTATTCACAGGACACCAGCAGGGTACTCGTCAGGGTGTCACCTCAGTAGTAGGGGAAGTTAGCCCTAGATAAAAGTCTGGTCAATCTGGTACTGCCTAACACAGATTAAAAGCAAGAATCAAAACTATCAAACTATTTCCAATTATTTTAACTGTTTATCAAACAAACTGTGAAAGGGAAAGTCGCTCAGTCATGTCCAGCTCTTTGCAACCACATGGAACATACATGGAACATGGAACATACAGTCCATTGAAACTCCAGGCCAGAATACTGGAGTGGGTAGCCGTTCCCTTCTCTGGGGGATCTTCCCAACCCAGGGATCAAACTTAGGTCTCCCGCATTGCAGGCAGATTGTTTACCAGCTGAGCCACCAGGGAAGCCCAAGAATACTGGAGTGGGCAGCCTATCCCTTCTCCAGTGGATCTTCCCAACCCAGGAATTGAACCAGGGTCTCCTGCATTTCAGGCAGATTCTTTACCAACTGTACATGTATCCAGCACTCAACAGATAAAATGTACAATGCCAAGCTTCTCATAAAAAATTAGCAAGCAATGTAAAGAAGCAGGAAAATATGACCCAAAGGAGGAGAAAAATGATGGAGCTGAATTTTAAAAATCTTTAATTAAATTCTAAAAATCTTTAATTTTAAGAATTTTAAAAAGCTTTAATTAAAGACATTAAAACAAGTATTATAATTGTATTTCATATATTTAATAAACTGGAAGAAAGACTGACTATGCTAAGTAAGAACAGAGACACATTTGGCTTTTTAGCCAAAGCAAATTTCTATAGATGAGCACTAAAATGAGTGAGATTTGAAAGATTCCTTAAATGGGTTTAACGCTGGCAGAGAAGGGAGTTGGTAATTTGAAGACATGTCAATCAATAGAAAATGTTCAAACTAAAACCCAAATGGAAAAAGTTCTGAAAAAATTAGTATCAGTGGGTTGTGTAACAATTTCATACAAGCTATCACTCAGGTAATTGGAGTCCTCAAAGGAGAGAACACAGATGGGTAGATAACATATATCTGAGGGAATAATGGCCAAAATTTTTACAAATTGATAAAAATTATAACTCTACAGATTCACAAAGCTCAATTAACTCCAAGTACAAGAAACGTAAAGAAAGCAATGCCATTGCACAGGGCTACTGAAAACAAATAGTAAGCACAAAATCTCAAAGTACCCAGAGAAATAAAAATACAGAACATAAAGAAAGAGAAAGAGAAAGCGGTAGTGGATTTCTAAGAATGATGCAACCAGGAAAACAGTAGAACAGCATCTTTATAGTATAGAAAGAAAAACAAAAAAGTCAACCTAAAATTCTATAACACTAAAACTATCCCTCGAAAATAAAGGCAAAAAAATTTTTTTTAATGTTGGACATACAAAACTTGAAATAATCCAATATCAACAATAGTCCAATACTGAAATAAAGGTGCAAAAAACTACAATAAATGTTAAAGATCATTTTTTTAGGTAGAGTAAAAATGATTCCAGATAGAAACTGGATCTATACATAAGAAGGAAGAGCACTAGAAATGTTAACCATGTAGGTAATTTTTAAAAAATTCTTATTATTTACACCTGTCTAAAATATTATTAATGTTTAAATTAAAAAGAAAATAGTTACAATACATTAGGTGGTCTGGGATCAGAGCACACCACCAAGGTAGCTCTACCTGTTTGGGTCCAGCCAGTCCCAGGCACTGGTGGTGGTGGGAGAAGCTTACAGATTTCTCAGGTGTTCACTTCCAGCAACTGGGACCCATATCGGACAAGGTTCAAACTCATGGAGCTCTACCAGCCCTGACAGGCCACAGCCACTGGAGAGGGGACAGAAAGTATTTCCAGGAAAGGACTCTTATGAAGCACAGCACCCTGGCCAAGAGTCCCACTTCCTGAGAAGCATGGCAGAAAAGCTCCCCTGCCTACCTGAGTGACAATAACACAGAGCAGAGCACACAAGTCAATCAGCAAAAAGAATACAAAATATGAGAGAGAAATGGGGTTACGATCTTGAGCCGCTGAGATTCAGGGCTGTTACCACAGTAGCTTAGCCCATTCTGATTGATGCAAGTGTGGCAGCTGTCGCCAGGCATAGAACTATTAGTCCACATCAAAGCAACGTAATTCAACAGGAAGACATGTGGAGAGGGTCAGCAAAAATATGCTTTCTTCTGTTATCAAGTTTTAAATATTTTAATAGATATTTAAAATATTTAAATATTTTAATAGCTATTTAAAATATTTAAATATTTTAATAGCTCATGTTTGGGTAAGCCTAACTCATATTCTTATACATATTTTATTTGCTAGGACCATGAGAAGACGTCAAGTTCTTCCACTAGAACACAAATTTCATGCCAACTAAAGCGTTTTGCTTTGTCCTAAACCTTAGAGCTGGACATTGACCATGGAATTTAAAAGCAGACAACAGAACAGTCAGACACCCCTGACCAGCATCCTGCCCACACTACGACTCTCCCACAGGCCCCTCCAAGTTCCCGAGCCTCTTATACACTCTCTCCCACTGACATCCTCAGAAGGTACTTTATAAAACCTCAAGGATATAAGGACTGAACAATGAACCAAAGACCTCATTCACCGGATTTCCTGGAGGTCTTCATCTGATGAGAGTAATCAGGCCTTTCCTTACAGTGCTTCCTACTCCATATTTCTATTAATCAGCCTTCACATTCATTTAAATACAGCTTTGAGAAAATTATAAAATATTTGCATAAAAAGGAAATTTACTCTCATTTGTTACTGCAACCTCCTTCCTGCACCCAACTTCCCTCGCAAGTTGGCAGTAAATGGATCCCTAAATAGTGCCCATAAAATAGCGGGGAGGTCTCCATTTCCCATCATGGTTGCTACCAGCATCACATCTCAAGGCCTCAGCTGGCCTTTGGGAACCAGCAACACAGAGTTTTCACTAAGGCTGAGCACTCCAAGACAAAAAAAAAAAAATGATACGCCATTCCCTCTGGGTGCAGATGCAGCTGATTTCCCTGAGGGAACAGCTCCCTCCACCCGCGGTGGAGCAAGTGGGGAGCTACTCTCACCAGGCCTTTCACCCCTGTTCTAACCTCTGACCTCTTTTCTTGAGAGCAACAAATCATTCTGTCTCTCCTCTTGCTGTCCTGAAAGGCCTTTAGCAAAATTTCTTCAGTGTTTTAGATCTCTGGAAAACCCAGGCCCCAAAAGGTCATGTCTTAAAAACCACTTCTGCTCTGGACCCTGGAGCACACTGTCTCCCTGACTTCCCACACCCACCGACCATGTCATGGACATAACAGCTTGTCTAGGTTCCTGAAGAAGTATAGAGAGAAACTCTGAAATTAATCTGCCTCCAATGAGCAGAGAAATAGAGGGAAGAAAAACCTCAGATGAGTACACACAACATATACAGACACATGTACAGCTTAGTGACCCACATAAACAAGCATCAGAGTAAAGAGCAGATAACTGACCTCTATAACTTTCAAGTACAATTAAATCCAGGAAGAATTCCTTGGACTATTTCTAATGATTTTTTTTATAAAGATCCTAAGTGCTCAGCAGATGTTCTGGTGGCTTCAGAGAATTTAGCGGGTACCTCTGATAAGCGGTTCTGGAAACCACTGTCCCTTTGTCTATCACAGTTACTTCCCTGGATTGAAACCCATTTAGGGGCTATAAAGTGCAGAGCCAACAATGTAAAATGTACCTGCAAAGCGAAGTAAAAGAGGTTTTATTCAGGGACTTCTGAGCCCCACCGTCTGTAATGAAGCTCTCCTTTCTGCCTCTCCCTGGCCCCAGGTCTGATTCTGGAATATCCCCAGGATGGCCACGCACACTTACAACTATCATTAGTTATGGCCATTTTCGCCTCAACGCCAGCGCTTGTGGGCTTCCTGCATTTCCCAGTGAATGGCTTAAAGAAAGAACATTTTGCAAATTACTACTCTGTAGGTCAAAATTGTCAATTCTTCCTTAAAAACAACTGCAGGACCCCATTTTGAAAATGACTATTGTTATATAGCACTGTAAGGAGAAGACCAACATTATTGAATAGAGCCATCAAGAGCAATTTAGACCCATTTCAGGCCTGCCATATTTATCCCTGCTCCTTGGCGGAGCTGTGGTGTGTGAGTATTTAACACCCTTTGCAGTGAGGAGTGTCAGACTGGCTGTGCATTCTTAATGGGTCTGCCTCTACCGTCCAGGAATGAATGGGAGACCTCATTTCGAGCGCAAGCACTGTCTTTGACACACACAGAAATCCCTCTGCCACAAAGCTGGGCAGGACCTGGGGTGTGCATTTTTTTAAGTGTATGTAAATGCACAGAACTTACTCTGTGTATGGAAACAGGAATAATCAGGTACATGTGACTTCTGTGGGCAACAGTGCCTGAGGTGCAGGAACATGGAGGGTGGCGCATGGAGCCACCCTGATGACACACTTTAAGAGTAGCATGTTCAACACAGCTGGCTACTGCACAGACATGGCAAGCCACCCTCTGCCATATGCAGGCAAGTCACGGCAGAGACACCCCACAAATAGAAGAGGAAAAGGATTTCAATCCTTGAGAGGTAAGAAGAAGAAGCATACTCAACAGCCAGGCTCTTGAGGGCACATGAGGGGAACCTCAGTACTCCTCTAATTTTAGAGAGGAATGCGTCATGCATCTGTGGTCACAGCACGTTGGACGGGGGCTGGTTTGCATCTGATGGGGCTTCCCATGTGGTGCTAGTGGTAAAAAAAAAACCTGCCTGCTAATGCAGGAGATGTAAGAGATGCTAGTTCAAGCCCTGGTTTGGGAAGATCCCTTGAAAGAAAGCGCAGCAACCCACTCCAATATTCTTGCCTGGGAAATCCCACAGACAGAGGAGCCTGGCAGGCCACAGTCCATGGGGTCACAGAGAGTCAGACACAGCTCAGCAACTGACCGTGCAGGCATGCATTGTATCTGATGGCCTCACTCACATGTCTGGCAAATGTGGCTAGAGCTGCTGGGCGTGTGCATGGCTGGCTTGGCCTTCTTCACAAGCTAGGTTCCAAGAAAGCAAGCCCCAGTGTACAGGTAACGGTCCACACCATGCTCACATCACATCTGTTGGTGTCCCACTGGACAAACCAAAGGGACAGTCTGGCCCAGAGTCAGTGTGGGAGGGGATCCATACACAGACATGGACAGGAAGGTGTGATTTGTCAGGAGTCATTCATATAACAAACTCCCACAAACTATACTAGGCTGTGTCATCCCCTTTTTGGGAAGCCCCTCTGCAAAAAGACTGCTTCAGCTTCCTCCTTATACCCCAATACTCTGCTTCCGGTCCAGCTGGCTGGGGACAGGCAGAAGCTGCTGCAAGGAGCCAGAGTTTTGTCCAAAGGGCTGCACAGAAGAGGCTCTTGGTAACAATATTTTCCTGAGTCCTCTGTCACAGCCATTTGATAATTATTGGGATTAATCGGGAGAGCCTTCCATGGCATTTTCCCAGGAATCCTTTGAGCAGAAATACAAGCAGCCTGGGCCAATGACTTGCAACAAAGTCTGTTTCTCTAAAAAAGTGTCCCATGCATCCTACAGGTACCATGGTCAGTGGGTTTTTTTGTTTTTTTTTTTTAATTTATCTCCTGATGCACAACCCTGTGAAGTAATAATTATTAAGCCCATTTTACAGATTGGTAACCTGAGGCTCAAAGTACAACAACTTGCCCAGAGTCACAAGGCTGGTGATTGCAAAGCACACCTGTCTCTCTCCAAAGCCTGTGTTAGACTGCATACCTCTCTGCCCCTGAAGGGCTGCTCAGGGTTTGAATTTCCAGCCAGACTCCAGGAATCCTAGGAGATCTAGCCTAGCTTCCTGCCTGCATTTGAGACCTGTGTTCAGGGTGATGCAGCAACTGATAATGTTGGCTTTGGAGTAAAACTGTCAGGGTTTGAATAGACTGCCTCTATCTTGGGAAGTTTTCTAATCTGTAAAATAGAATCATCATTTAATCTCAGAGGGTTGTTTTGAGGTTGAAATAAGATGATGAAAATGATTATAAAAGAATGCCAGGAGCACTTAAAAAATATTCATGATTACAATTATTCTAGGCTGGGTTCCATCCTGGCCCTTGAGGCCAAAGGAACAGTGTCTTGCTGGGAGATATCGCTGGGCACAGCAAGACCAACAGCAAAGAGACCGGTGCAGAACAGCAGCACGCATGAAGGTAGTAACGGAAGTTAACTCCCGTCCAGCACAGGAGCGGCAGTGACTGCCCGGAACAGACTTCAGTGCTAGCTACGCATGTCAGGTCTCTACAGACGGCCTGAACATGAGGCCCCAGGCTGTGGACCCGACCTGGGAAGCGGGGAGAGGAGCTAGAGAGCAGAGCTCGTCAGAAAGGCGAGGAAATGGCTTTCTGGAGGCCTCCTTGTCCAGTGTGGGGGGAACGTCTGGCAGCAGACCCGAGCCCTGAGGGCTGGAGCTCCTGGGCAGGGACTCTTATCAAGGAGAAGAAGAAGACTTCAGAAGAAGGCAGTCGTCATGAACCTGACCAGAGTCCTGGGTCGGGGGGAGGTTTGGACTGGGAATACGGCTGGAACCACACCAGAGAGGAGCCACGGATAAGCCCCAAGACTGTGGATCCTTTGCACTGCCTGACTCAGGTCTGGATTATCTCAGGAGACGACGGTAGGGCCGGGTGATGGAAGAATAGTGGGGAGAGGGCCGAAAGCCAGGGAGGAAGCACACCTGTGAAACTAAGATCTTCCTCCTTGAGAAGCCAGCCAGCACTGCGGATACTGCCGCAGGTGGGGACCACAGTGGCCCAGCTTAGCCAGGACGGTTTAGCCTGCCACAACCTTCCCTTCCTCCTGCATGGTACTACGCCCTGATCTCCTCCAGGGAAAGTATATGAGCGTGGGAACAAGGGCAGGAGCCTCAACCCTGCAGCTTCAGAATTCATGCCAACCACTTCCCCTGTGCCCACTTGGACACTTCCTTCTCCCTTCTCTGCACCTCAACTCCCATAAGTCACCTGGTCCCACTTTGCTGATAACCCTTCTTTGACTCTGCAGTCTCCTCAAGGGCAAGACCGGGCACTGCCTTGTCCCTAGGCCTGCCAGCCTCTCACATTAGATCATCGTGGGGCTGGAGACTCTCTAAAGCCTCTAGGCTCCACCTCCCCAGACCAACAGAACTGACTGGCCTCTTGCCAGGAGAGGTGCCCCACCCTCCACTTGGGATGAGGTTGGGAGAAAGCCTCCCAATCAAGCGGAAGACCTCCCTGGGTCTTCTGATTGACGGTTCTATACACCTAGCTGAGGAATGGAGTTTGCCAAAGATAAAAAGATTTGGAGACAGATCTTCACATTTCTCCTTGGAGGTGTTTAGGAAAACTTGCCTTGGCTGAGCTGCTTCTTCTGCTGCAGATGCTGACAATTAACAACTAGCAGGAACAGGAGCTCTTAAGATGATTTGGCCACTGACTTGAGGAGAAAATTCAGAGCATGGTAGACAGAAGGCCATACTCCACAAATGCAAAGGGGATAACCTCACATCCTTGCTCAGTGAAGTGGGATTTGGAGTCACACAGACCTGAGTTCTGGGCCCAAACACACAACTCAGCTCTGAGCCGGTTTCTTCGTCAAAAAAATAGAGAGAAAAAATGCCACCAGCACCACCACGCACCACCACCACCCCCAAGGATCCAAGGAGGATTAAATAGGATAACCTGGATGAAGTGTTGGCCCTGCCTTTGGTTGGCGCCCATTACAGTTTCCCTCCGCTTCTCTGTCCTCCCTTCCCTGTCCTCCCTTCTCCTCCAACAGCAATGACAACAAATCCTTTCCTTCCCCTCCTAGAAGGTGCTGTGGAGCCAGAATTTTAAGCAGCATCCCAGGCTCAGGCTGGCCAGTACTTCACTGCTTAAGCTATTCATCTGGCTCACAGAAGTTACTCTTCCCTCCTCCTTCTCTTTCCTCTACCTCCCATTGCTTAGCATCCTTTTCATCTCACATCCAAGCCATTTATGTAGTCTCCCAATTTCTAATCTCACTTTCCTAACCCCTTCTAAGCCCCAAACTGAAAAGAACTGTCTTTTTTCACCCTCTTTGAGCACCTCTAAATGTACAAGTCACTTAGCACCAGAAGAAATAATGAATTTTCTCCTGTTCTGCTGAGGTTACCCACCACAGGTCGTTAAAAAGATACTCATTTTTAAAATATACTTGACAGTCTGGAAGATATATTCAAGATATCAGAAAGCTGAGCCCATTATGTGACATTTAGAATATATAGTGTGGTGATATATTTCTAAAATGTGTGATATACCTTATGAATTTATATTGAATACAAGGCACTTAGATATTTGTATTCTTTTTCCTCTGCAGATTCAGAGTCTAGATGATTTCCCTGTTTGAGCTTCCTCTTATTACTAGGCACTTGGCCAAGATAGCATGGGGGGAAAGTGATGCAGAGTTCAAGGTCAATTGTTGATTTCACATCACATAGCCCCAGGGGAGCCCTGAGGGTGTGCCAAGAAGGAAGGTGTTTCCAATTGCCAGGCACATTCACATCCATACCATCAATGATTGTCCATGTCAGGAGGTGCTAATGCCCCATTTTAGAGATGAGAAAACTGAGGCTGGAGCAGTGAAGTCACTTGCTTCCAGTCAAGCAGCCAATGAGGGACATAAGCAAGATTACAGCCCAAGTGGCCAGATGCCCAACCAGCCTAGCTGCCCACAGCACCTTGCTGCTTTCGAGGAGAAGCCCGGGGTCTGAAGGCTACTGTGTTGTAGGCAAGACAGTGATAACAGAACAGGACTTGAGCCTGAAACACAAGAGGATGTTCAAGACCCTCCTCAGGACTGAGACTGGAAACTACCTTGGCTCAAACAGTGAGGAGACTCAGAGTAGGTACGAGGAAACGGACATGGTAACTAACATGAAACGCCAACTCCTTCACGTGCAAGGTCCTCCCCGTCTGGCCCAGGTGTCCTGTCCTGCCTCCCCTCTCTCTCTTGCATCCCTGTTGTCTGACAGATCTTCCCCGACCTCACAAATGCTCTGTCCAGTCAGAGAGCTGAGAAATGATGTCATTTCTGCCTCTGTAAGGCCTCTTCACTTCCGAGTTGGTCCTGCTCATCATCCCCACTCCTCTTCCTGATCTTTGCTAACCTCCCATCCAGCAGCCTGGACACCTTTCCCCTTAGCGTGTGCTGGGCACCTGTCACAGTACACATCACCCCCTCTAACCACCCTGCAAGCATTCAATAGTTAAACCCATTTTACAGGTGGGAAGAGTAAAGCCAGTGGACTCCCTTAATTTACCCAAGGTCCACACTAGTGACTTGGGAGCTAAAACAAGACTAGTTCCCTCTGAGTTCAATGCCCTGCCATGCATACAATAACTGTCTGCATCTCCCATAATCCCAGTCTTGCACTGGGAGCCTGCTAAGAATGTCAGGCAGCTTCAGGCAAGACAGAACCACCTCCCTCCTGCCTCTGCTTTCTTCCTGCATGACAGTGGGCCTGTGCTATAATGCACCGCTGTCTCTCCATGTCAGTGCACAAGCATCTTCATGTTTATTTCTCTGTTAGTCATCTTCCCAGTCATATTTCACTAGACCATGCTCTCGGCTCCAAGAAGCAACACTGCTAAATCCATAGCAGGACCCTGATTCAAGGCATCTTCCTGATCCCGTCACATTTCCTAGATTCAGGCATCCCCTGCACGTCTCTCCTACAGCAGTGAGCGTCTACCTGTCCAAGGTCATGTTCTCCCAAACTGTGTCCTCGCTAATGGCAGCCTCAAGCCATGTCCTTCAAATACAATTACCAGATAAGGTAACATGCTCACCAATTCAACCTGCTCACTCTCTTTTCCTCCCTCTCCCAGTACTTCTTTCATCAACACCACTTTCTACAAATACAGTGAAAGTCATTCAGTCGTGTCCAACTCTTTGTGACCCCATGGACTATACAGCCTATGGAATTCTCTAGGCCAGAAGACTTGAGTGGGTAGCCTTTCCCTTCTCCAGAGGATCTTCCTAACCCAGAGATTGAACCCAGGTCTCCTGCATTGTAGGCAGATTCTTTACCAACTGAGCTAAAGACTGTTCCTAAAATCCAGCTCCATCAGCTCCAGCTCCCTGTCTCGGAGGCCCACATCTGTCATGGCCAAGGCTATAGCTAGAGGAATACTCAGGCCATAGCCACTCCCAGGAAGGCACTGCTTACACCGGGGTTCAGCAGTCTAAGGCTTCAGTCTGGTTCCATCAGACCCTAACCAAACCTACCCTTCACTTGGATTCCTGTGAGTATAGAAGAGCAGCAATTTTGAAAGTGAGCACTAGAGTGAACTTCAGATTCTCAATTCCAGTGAACTTACCAGAGTAAGAGATGTCTACTCTTGCCCACACACAGATACAACTGTCACTTATGATTGTTTCAAGGAATTCCAAATCTTCCAAGTATAACATTAAGCCCAAATCCAAAGCTAGACACTTCTCAAAGATGCAAATACATCATCATCACCACCACCATCATCATCGTGATATCAATATCAAGTCAATTCTAATGCTATAAAATAGCCAGAGTATGGGAACTTCCAGATGTTCAAGCTGGTTTTAGAAAAGGCAGAAGAATGAGAGATCAAATTGCCAACATCCATTGGATCATAGAAAAAGCAAGAGAGTTCCAGAAAAACATCTATTTCTGCTTTATTGACTATGCCAAAGCCTTTGTGTGAATCACAACAAACTGGAAAATTCTGAAAGAGATGGGAATACCAGACCACCTGACCTGCCTCCTGAGAAATCTGTATGCAGGTCAAGAAGCAGCAGTTAGAACTGGACATGAAACAACAGATTGGTTCCAAATATGGAAAGGAATACACCAAGGCTGTATATTGTTACCCCGCTTATTTAACTTATATGCAGAGTACATCATGCGAAACGCTGGGCTAGATGAAGCACAAGCTGGAATCAAGATTTCTGGGAGAAATATCAATAACCTCAGATAATGCAGATGATACCATCCTTATGGCAGAAAGTGAAAAAGAACTAAAGAGTCTCTTGATGAAAGTGAAAGAGGAGAGTGAAAAAGATGTCTCAAAACTTAACATTCAGAAAACTAATATCATGGCATCCAGTCCCATCATTTCATGACAAATAGATGGGGAAACAATGGGAACAGTGACAGACTTTATTTTGGGGGGCTCCAAAATCACTGCAGATGGTGACTGCAGCCATGAAATTAAAAGACACTTGCTCCTTGGAAGAAAAGTTATGACCAACCTAGACAAAATATTAAAAAGCAGAGATATTACTTAGCCAACAAAGGTCCATCTAATCAAAGCTATGGTTTTTCCAGTAGTCATGTATGGATGTGAGAGTTGGACCATAAAGAAAGCTGAGCACTGAAGAATTGATGCTTTTGAACTGTGGTGTGGGAGGAGATTCTTGAGAGTCCCTTGGACAGCAAGGAGATCCAACCAGTCCATCCTAAAGGAAATCAGTCCTGTATATTCATTGGAAGGACTGATGCTGAAGCTGAAGCTCCAATACTTTGGTCACCTTATGCAAAGAACTGAGTCATTTGAAAAGACCCAGATGCTGGGAAAGATTGAAGGTGGGAGGAGAAGGGGGCCACAGAGGATGAGATGGTTGGATGGCATCACCAACTCAATGGACATGAGTTTGAGTAAACTCTAGGAGTTGGTGATGGACAGGGAAGCCTGGTGTGCTTCAGTCCATGGGGTTGTAAAGAGTTGGACATGACTGAGCGACTGAAATGAACTGATAGGAATGAAGAATTGGATTCCAACTGGCTTGCAGGGGGTGACCAATGACTGTATGCCAGGCACCAAAACAGTGCACAAGACCCAGAGAGCCCTTCCCTTAGGAAATTTACCTTCGGGTAAAGTACTCGACACAGGCTTTCCCAGCCAGATGTGGAGAAAAGAGGGTGGCAAATGCAGAGTCTGCTAAGCCCTAGGCGAGGGCAAACCAGGTGAAAGAAGGCATGCCAGGGCCACGGACAGCAGCAGGCTGGCCAGGAGCCCGTGCAGCCGGGAGAGCCTCAGAGGCAGGCGGATGACTCTCACAGGAATGGCTCTGCCTGCACCCAACTCAGCACTTGAAAGGGACTCAAGTCTCAAAGGATTTCCTGCTGCTTTGTCCTTAAACTACACTCTGCTGCATCGCTGTTTACAAAGGATAGAAAGAAAGCTAAATGCTCAGAATGGGGTACTCAAAAAACTTTTAGGACCTCAGTGCTGCACCTCAGATGAGTCTTGGAGAATGCTGAGTTTGTTCTGAGCAGAGCCACTCCACTCCTATGATGCTTCGGAAAGAAGTCCCATTTTACAGCCAAAGAGGAAAGAAAAGACATAGGAACATGGCAACCTGAGCATCCCCCAAACCTCTGGAGTTAGGTGGATGCATCCCGCAAAGACTCTGACTCACGGGGTGTACCCTCCCTGAGCCTGAGGAGGGGGGAGAGGGGAGCAGACCCTGCCCCTTTCATCCTGTGGCACTGTTCCAGTGCAAACTTCAAGTACAACTCCAGAGGTTACTTCCTTCCCTTGACAAACACCCAGAGACACAGCTGAGCCCAGGAATGGGGCAGGGTCAAGGGTACTGCAGGGAGAATGCTATAAAAGTTCCAGAAGAAGAAGCCAAAGGTGATGTCATCAGGGCCTTGAAAATAGCCAGAGAGGCATGAGCCTCAAGAAGTACAAGACACCACCACAAGAACAGAATCAAAATGCACAAAAGCGAGGTGTGGAACATGATCCATGGAGCACAGAGCTGTGAAGGAGGTGCTGCAAAGCCTCTCAGCAAAGGGGAAAAGCTGTGAGCTGTCCTCCCAGCAGCCCCTAGTGTGAACCCCCCCATCACTGCCCATAACGTCCATGGTCGTTGTACCTTTAGAACTGGGGTAAGCAGACCTCATCACGCTGGGATGTGTGAATGGGTTTTCAGGAAGGACTACAGCACAGCATCTGGGACGTCTAATTAATGCACTAAGGTGGCATGCCATTGATTTGAAGACCCTAAGCACACATTTTTACATTGATCTCCCTTAAGTATTATTTTCAAAGATCATGCCCTGTATTAACACAAAACTGCTGATACCATACCTAACTGCAACTCTTACCTGCCCACGTGATATGAGCCAGTCCTGCTAGAATTGTGCTGGCTGGACCTGTGTTTATTCACTCAGAAGAGGAATGGACGTTCTGGATTCTCTCTGCAAGAGGCGGTGTCGAATTTGCACAGACAGTGTTTCCCAGCTCCTGGAAGTCCTCTCACTTCCATGGCTAGGGAAAAGGCACCTGGAACATTTCTTGAGTGATTCAAAGTCCTGATTAAAGTCACAGAGACCATGAGGCTAAGTTGCATCTCTGCCTTGCATCCACAGTCACCCCTGAAAAAGAAGTCACACAATGGAAAGTGAATGGCTGGCCTTCTAGGTGGCAAAAAGAACCAGATTCGGTTTCCTAGAGACCTTGCTGGTTCAAAAACTGGGCCCCAGGCACGGAGCACAAGGGCAGACTGAAGAAAGAGGCGGGCCACTCCAGACTGCTGCGGTGGTGGCGGCAGTGTAGTTGCTCCATGGTGTCTGACTCTTGCAACCCCATGCACTGTAGCCCACCAGGCTCCTCTGTCCATGGGATTTCCCAGGCAAGAATACTGGAGTGGGTTGCCATTTCTTTCTCCACCAGACTATGAGATGCCAGGTTTAATAAGCAAGGGAACTTACAGAGACACTTGTCTTGTACAACAGCGAGACAAGTAAATCTCCACATGCATCTGCCAAAATCTTGAAAATTTTCTATAGACCTCTTAACTGGGTTTGGTCACCTACACCGTCTAGATGGTCTCAACCACACCAGTAGTCTCTCCAGGCCACATCCTTAAAATGGTCCCACTGCGGAATTGTGGGCAGAACAGAGGGAAGGGGGAGAGAGGAGCCTCTGATTGCCCGGATTCAGTTCATAGGTCACCAGGTGGTGTCCTCTCTGTGGCCTCCTCCATAGACCTGAATTAAAAGGCTGTAACAAGGAGCACCTGACGCTTTGGGAAGAGGATGTTTCTCTGATACTCAGCAAGTGGGTCGAGGGGCATTCAGCTAAGACTTAAGGAACATGGCGATAAGTAGTCTCAGTTCAGTTCAGTTCAGTCGCTCAGTCGTGTCCGACTCTTTGCGACCCCATGAATCGCAGGATGCCAAGCCTCCCTGTCCATCACCAACTCCCGGAGTTCACTCAAACTCACATCCATTGAGTCAGTGATGCCATCCAGCCATCTCATCCTCTGTTGTCCCCTTCTCCTCCTGCCCCCAATCCCTCCCAGCATCAGAGTCTTTTCCAATGAGTCAACTCTTCACATGAGGTGGCCAAAGTACTGTAGTCTAGATAAAACTAAATCTAAATACCCTGGAGGACAGAAACTTTAGCAGAGAAAGAAAAACCCGCAAGTGTCTTCAGCTAAAGTAATAATGGCTGATTGCTTAAGCTGGGAAATACACGCAGCTGGTCACTCTATCATTGTATATTACTTCGTGAATATACAAAATATTTCAAAAGAAAAGTTTTAAAGGAAAAGAAAAACACTTTAAAAAAGAGAAAAGAATGGAGGAAGGGAAGAAATGAAGGAGTTAATAAAAAACAAAATCCAGAAAGGGCTTCCCTGGTGACTCAGACAATAAAGAATCCACCTGCAATTCAGGAAACCAGGGTTTGAGCTCCTGGGAGGATCCCCCGGAGAAGGGAATGGCTACCCACCTAGTATTCTTGCCTGGAAAATCCCAGGACAGAGTAGCCTGAGTCTGGATGACTCAGTGATTAAGCATGTACACAAAGTCCAGAAAAATATCACTGGTTAGAAGCTTTGCACATCATATAGGTATGCGCTTCTACTTAAAGTAGGATCTGTACCTGGCAGGTGAGGCCAGAGACCTCATTAAACCTGCTCTTGTATCAGGAACTTCTTCTGCTTTTTTAAATTGAAATATACTCACATAACAAAAAACTCACCCATTTTAAAGCGAAGAATTAAATATTTTTTTGTATTTTCAGAGTTGTGTAATCATCACCCCAATCTAATTTTAGAACAAGAGGCAAAGAACAAAATCCCTCCAAAAAGAAATCCCATACCTATTAGCAGTAATACTCCACACCTGCCACTTCCCCTAGTCTAAGCAAACAATAATCTACTTTCTACCTTTACAGACTTCCTTATCCAGGGCATTTTGTATAAATGAAACCATACAAGATGTAATGTGGTCATTTATGACTGGTATCTTTCATTTAAAATAATTAAGGTTAATCCATGGTCTAACTCTGGAGAAGGCAATGGCACCCCACTCCAGTACTCTTGCCTGGAAAATCTCATGGATGGAGGAGCCTGGTAGGCTGCAGTCCATGGGGTCGCTAGGAGTCAGACACGACTGAGTGACTTCACTTTCACTTTTCATTTTCATGCATTGGAGAAGGAAATGGCAACCCACTCCAGTGTTCTTGCCTGGAGAATCCCAGGGACGGGGGAGCCTGGTGGGCTGCTGTCTCTGGGATCGCACAGAGTTGGACACAACTAAAGCGACTTAGCAGCAGCAGCAGCATGGTCTAACTCTAGGTTACAAAGATCCTGTTTCTAACATACTTTTAATTACTTTTTATACTTTTAGTTACTATGTTTAGGTCTATACTAAAGTTATTTTGTATATGGTCATGATATAGGAATTCAACTTAATTCTTTTATGTGTAATTTAATTTGAATATCCAATTGTCCTGGAACCTTTGAGAGTCCCTTGGACTGCAAGGAGATCCAACCAGTCCATCCTAAAGATCAGTCTGGGTGTTCATTGGAAGGACTGATGCTGAGGCTGAAACTCCAATACTTTGGCCACCTGATGCGAAGAGCTGACTCATTTGAAAAGACCCTGATGCTGGGAAAGACTGGGGGCAGGAGGAGAAGGGGATGACAGAGGATGAGATGGTTGGATGGTATCACCAACTCACTGCACATGGGTTTGGGTAGACTCCAGTAGTTGGTGATGGACTGGGAGGCCTGATGTGCTGCGGTTCATGGGGTTGCAAAGAGTCACAACTGAGTGACTGAACTGAACTGAACTTTGTCGAATATCAATTGACCATAAGTGTAAGCATCTATTTCTGGACTCTTAATCCTACTCATTTGATCCAGATATGTATCCTTACATCAGTACCTCATTGTCTTGATTACTGTAGCTTTTTAAAAGCTGTAAAGTCAGAAATTTGAGTACTTCCACTCAGTTCTTTTTTTCCCCAAGATTGTTTTGGCTATTCTGAGTTTTCTGCATTTCCATATGAATCTTAAGATCAGCTTATCAATTTCTGCAACCAAAAATAAATGCAGCTAGAATTTCAATAGGTATATACCAAATCTACAGTTCAATTTGGGAGTGTTGCCATCTGATCCATGAATGTGAAACCATCTTTCCTCTTATTTTTGGACTTAATTTCCTTCAATAATATTTTGAAATTTTCAGTATACAAGTCTTGCAATTCTTTTGTTAAATGTATCCCTAAATATTCTTAGTATATAGTATGTACTAAGTGATTTTATGCATTTTTCTGTTATTATAAATAAAATTATTTTAATTTCATTTTCAGATTGTTCATAGCTATCGTATAGGAAAACTATTGAGTTTTGTATATTGATCTTGATTCTTCAACCGTATTTATTTGTCTTTGGCTTTTGATAATGTGATTATTAAACGTCTGGGCTTGGAAGTATTTGTGTTTAACCTGGAGTCTGTTGAAAATGCTTGGATGTTTAGACGAATGTTTTTCATTAATTTGGAGAGAATTGGCCCATTATCTAAATATCCTTTCTACCTCTTCTCTCCCATCTCCTTCTGGGATTCCTGTTTGTATATGTTGGTGTACTTTATGATGACCCATGAGTCTCTGAGGATCTATTCATTTTTCTTCTTTTTTCTGTTTTACAGACTGGATCTCTTACTTGATCTATATTCATATTTGCTGAACCTTTCTTCTGCATGCTCAAACTGGTTTTTGAACTCCTATTGGGACTTTTCTAAAATTTCAACTATTACACTTTTCAACTCCCAAATTTCAGGAAACCAGGGTTTGAGCTCCTGGGAGGATCCCCCGGAGAAGGGAATGGCTACCCACCTAGTATTCTTGCCTGGAAAATCCCAGGACAGAGTAGCCTGAGTCTGGATGACTCAGTGATTAAGCATGTACACAAAGTCCAGAAAAATATCACTGGTTAGAAGCTTTGCACATCATATAGGTATGCGCTTCTACTTAAAGTAGGATCTGTACCTGGCAGGTGAGGCCAGAGACCTCATTAAACCTGCTCTTGTATCAGGAACTTCTTCTGCTTTTTTAAATTGAAATATACTCACATAACAAAAAACTCACCCATTTTAAAGCGAAGAATTAAATATTTTTTTGTATTTTCAGAGTTGTGTAATCATCACCCCAATCTAATTTTAGAACAAGAGGCAAAGAACAAAATCCCTCCAAAAAGAAATCCCATACCTATTAGCAGTAATACTCCACACCTGCCACTTCCCCTAGTCTAAGCAAACAATAATCTACTTTCTACCTTTACAGACTTCCTTATCCAGGGCATTTTGTATAAATGAAACCATACAAGATGTAATGTGGTCATTTATGACTGGTATCTTTCATTTAAAATAATTAAGGTTAATCCATGGTCTAACTCTGGAGAAGGCAATGGCACCCCACTCCAGTACTCTTGCCTGGAAAATCTCATGGATGGAGGAGCCTGGTAGGCTGCAGTCCATGGGGTCGCTAGGAGTCAGACACGACTGAGTGACTTCACTTTCACTTTTCATTTTCATGCATTGGAGAAGGAAATGGCAACCCACTCCAGTGTTCTTGCCTGGAGAATCCCAGGGACGGGGAGCCTGGTGGGCTGCTGTCTCTGGGATCGCACAGAGTTGGACACAACTAAAGCGACTTAGCAGCAGCAGCAGCATGGTCTAACTCTAGGTTACAAAGATCCTGTTTCTAACATACTTTTAATTACTTTTTATACTTTTAGTTACTATGTTTAGGTCTATACTAAAGTTATTTTGTATATGGTCATGATATAGGAATTCAACTTAATTCTTTTATGTGTAATTTAATTTGAATATCCAATTGTCCTGGAACCTTTGAGAGTCCCTTGGACTGCAAGGAGATCCAACCAGTCCATCCTAAAGATCAGTCTGGGTGTTCATTGGAAGGACTGATGCTGAGGCTGAAACTCAATACTTTGGCCACCTGATGCGAAGAGCTGACTCATTTGAAAAGACCTGATGCTGGGAAAGACTGGGGGCAGGAGGAGAAGGGGATGACAGAGGATGAGATGGTTGGATGGTATCACCAACTCACTGCACATGGGTTTGGGTAGACTCCAGTAGTTGGTGATGGACTGGGAGGCCTGATGTGCTGCGGTTCATGGGGTTGCAAAGAGTCACAACTGAGTGACTGAACTGAACTGAACTTTGTCGAATATCAATTGACCATAAGTGTAAGCATCTATTTCTGGACTCTTAATCCTACTCATTTGATCCAGATATGTATCCTTACATCAGTACCTCATTGTCTTGATTACTGTAGCTTTTTAAAAGCTGTAAAGTCAGGAAATTTGAGTACTTCCACTCAGTTCTTTTTTTTCCCCCAAGATTGTTTTGGCTATTCTGAGTTTTCTGCATTTCCATATGAATCTTAAGATCAGCTTATCAATTTCTGCAACCAAAAATAAATGCAGCTAGAATTTCAATAGGTATATACCAAATCTACAGTTCAATTTGGGAGTGTTGCCATCTGATCCATGAATGTGAAACCATCTTTCCTCTTATTTTTGGACTTAATTTCCTTCAATAATATTTTGAAATTTTCAGTATACAAGTCTTGCAATTCTTTTGTTAAATGTATCCTAAATATTCTTAGTGTATAGTATGTACTAAGTGATTTTATGCATTTTTCTGTTATTATAAATAAAATTATTTTAATTTCATTTTCAGATTGTTCATAGCTATCGTATAGGAAAACTATTGAGTTTTGTATATTGATCTTGATTCTTCAACCGTATTTATTTGTCTTTGGCTTTTGATAATGTGATTATTAAACGTCTGGGCTTGGAAGTATTTGTGTTTAACCTGAGTCTGTTGAAAATGCTTGGATGTTTAGGCGAATGTTTTTCATTAATTTGGAGAGAATTGGCCCATTATCTAAATATCCTTTCTACCTCTTCTCTCCCATCTCCTTCTGGGATTCCTGTTTGTATATGTTGGTGTACTTTATGATGACCCATGAGTCTCTGAGGATCTATTCATTTTTCTTCTTTTTTCTGTTTTACAGACTGGATCTCTTACTTGATCTATATTCATATTTGCTGAACCTTTCTTCTGCATGCTCAAACTGGTTTTTGAACTCCTATTGGGACTTTTCTAAAATTTCAACTATTACACTTTTCAACTCCCAAATTTCTATTTGGTTCTTTTGTATAATTTCTATCACTTTACTGATACTCTTTATTTGGTAAGAAATAATTCTCATCTTTCATTTTAATTTTTTTAGACAGGATTTCCTTTAATTCTATGAACACACTCAAAATAGCAGACGTACAGTGTTTGCCTCCGTTCCGTTCAGTTCAGTTCAGTTGCTCAGTCGTGTCCGACTCTGCGACCCCATGGACCGCAGCACGCCAGGCCTCCCTGTCCATCACCAACTCCCGGAGTTCACTCAAACTCATGTCCATCAAGTCAGTGATGCCATCCAGCCATCTCATCCTCTGTCATCCCCTTCTCCTCCTGCCCCCAATCCCTCCCAGCATCAGAGTCTTTTCCAATGAGTCAACTCTTCGCATGAGGTGGCCAAAGTACTGGAGTTTCAGCTTTAGCATCAGTCCTTCCAATGAACACTCAGGACTGATCTCCTTTAGGATGGACTGGTTGGATCTCCTTGCAGTCCAAGGGACTCTCAAGAGTCTTCTCCAACACCACAGTTCAAAACCATCAATTCTTCAGTCAGTGCTCAGCCTTCTTCACAGTCCAACTGTCATATCCATATATGACCACTGGAAAAACCATAGCCTTCACTAGACGGACCTTTGTTGGCAAAATAATGTCTCTGCTTTTGAATATGCCATCTAGGTTGGTCATAACGTTCCTTCCAAGGAGTAAGCATTTTTTAATTTCATGGCTGCAGTCACCATCTGCAGTGATTTTGGAGCCCCAAAAAATAAAGTCAGCCACTGTTTCCACTGTTTCCCTAAGTCTAATAGCTGTGTCCACTCAGGAACAATTTCTATTGGTCATTTTTTCATATATCTAAACCATATTTTTCTCATTTTTGCACATCTTATAATATTTTATGGAAATTTTATTGTTTCTATGACTTTTCTTTGTTCAGTGAGTTTTCTGGGTATTTCCTGTGGTATGCAGTCACTGAAATCTCAGGCTTGGTTATTTTTATGGTCAGTTAGTGATTGACAGATGTTTCCTGAAATGCTTCAAGGCAATAAGTCTTTCAGATTTGCCAAGTTCTGTTCATGTTGCATGCCTTCAGCACTACAGTAATTTATTTACAGGTTTAGCTTAGCCATCACTTCCTACTTGTGCAGAGCCTCAGGGTCTGTCAAGGCCAACACATTAGGGCCATTTGGGTGTTTTTTAGTTGTGTGCATAGCCCTACCCATGATTGTGGCCTTCTAGACCCTCAGAAACATGTCATAGCTTTTTAAAATCCTCCATGACCACCTCACCGCCCAGATTTTCTTTTTTAAGTGTTTTGGCCAGCTTCTTGTTTGTTCCAACTGGTATCTCTAACTCAGGCAGATGCAATATTTAAAATGGATGCTGATTGTTTTTGACAAAAGCCCTAGAGATACAGTTTTCCCATTGAGAAAGCTCTGCTGCTGCTGCTGCTAAGTCACTTCAGTCGTGTCCAACTCTGTGCAACCCCAGAGACGGCAGCCCACCAGGCTCCCCTGTCCCTGGGATTCTCCAGGCAAGAACACTGGAATGGGTTGCCATTTCCTTCTCCAATGCATGAAAGTGAAAAGTGAAGGTGAAGTTGCTCAGTCGTGTCCGACCCTCAGCGACCCCATGGACTGCAACCTTCCAGGCTCCTCCATCCTTGGGATTTTTCAGGCAAGAGTACTGGAGTGGGGTGCAATTGCCTTCTCCAGAGAACGCTCTAAATGGGGTCAAATAATAACACTCTTATAAATGAATCTTTTTTCAGGGAATTGGCAGATAGGTCAGGTAGTGACAATTCTCTGGGGATGGGGCTTTTTGAGGGACTCCAGTTCAGTCTGTCCTTTTCAGTGGCCGTCAAGTGTTGCTGGTTTTCATAGCTATGGTTACTAAGCATTTCATTTTCAAGGCCACCATGGATCTGGGAGAAGGGGTTGGGAACAGCCAAGGTAAAATGCCATGTAGAGTTTACTATTTGTACTGGGAGTCAGTCCTTTTTCTTGAATAACATTCCTTAGATCTTTCTAGCCTTTTGTTAATTTCTAGAGTTCTGCCAAAGTTGATTTTTACCATTTTGTTAGTGTTTTTGCTGATGTTATAGAGGAGTAGATTTGTAAAGACTCTCAATCTACCATGATACAATGTCTGGCTCCTCTTCTTTAAGGCACTTATCATAGTTGAATTGTGTATCTATCTATGTGATTGTTTCATGAATATGTCTCCTCCACTTATCATTAAATGTCATTAAAACAATGTCTTCATTTGGGTTATATTCTATCCTTTCTAGATTCTATCACAGTGACACAAAGTAGGCACTCAATAAATATTTGTTAAATCAGCAATTAGCACAGACTAGTGAATAAATGCAATCTCCACAGACTGGTATTATGATAAATAATTGTTCAATAACTTCTAAGGAGCCCTCAATCTTGTTGAACAGGACTTTTTACACTTCTTGAGGAATGCACATTCTCATTGTCCTGAAAACTATGACTTCTTCTCCTCCCAACCCTCTCTGCTTATGATCCTGGCTTATTTGTGCTAGGAAGTAGCAGACTAAAACTCCGTCCACATCTGTCCATATACCCACATTCTTCTTCTTCCCCCTGTTACAGTGGAAAGACAGCCTATCTTCCTGGAAAATGTCCATCTCCGTGTGTGTCCTGAATGCTCCCCTTACTGCTCCCTCAAGAACCTCACCCCGATTTTCTCTCTCTTCTCACCTGCACCTTCACCAGTTTCAGCTCTATCAAATCATTTCTAGCTGCATTAGGACAAATTTTTCCCTAACTTAAAAATATACTCAGCTTGAACCTCAGCTAATATACCCAGGTTGGACTCCCTTCCAGTAATGCTTCATTCCTCTATTTTCAAGTCAAATTTCTTCAAACATTTGGCTAATTCCATTTCCTTACCTTCTATTTAGTATTAAACTCATCCTTAGCTGTGTTCTGTGTCTACTAGGTAGCTAAAAAGGCTCTGATATTTTCATTTCATTCTTTCAGCAAGTAATTATTGGTGGTGGTTGGTGGTTTAGTCACTAAGTCATGTCCAGCTCTTGTGATGTCATGGACTATAGCTCACCTGGCTCCTCTGTCCACGGGATTCTCTGAGTACCCAATGTTAGTGACAAACACTGCTCCAGGAATAATACAAACAATAAAATAAATACAGTGAACAAGTTCTTTGGACATTTCTTTATAGTTTTCATCAATATCAGGTACAACTGGGCACCACCTCCTATGAAAATACCTTCTGCCCTTGACGTCCAGGGCTCCTTACTCTTGTCTCCGGTCATCCCTTTTCAGTAGCCTTTGCTGAATCTTTCTCATAGTTGCATTTTTTTAAGTTTTTTTAAATTACTGAGGTGAAATGCACATAACATAATTTAACCATCAGTTCCAGTTTTTAAATGTTAGATTTTTTCTGCGATTTTCTTATCTTCTTCTTTTCTACTCCTTCTATAAACAACCTCATCTACTCCTTGAATTTTAAGTGCCTTCTGTTTGTATACCTCCATTTACAACTGCAGCCTTAAACTCTCTCCTGAGATCAGACGCCCATAAACAATCATTTCCTCTTGGTTACTTCACACAGTATTTTTCCCTAAAACCTGCTGCTCTTCCTCCAGCATCCCTAAGGCACCAACATCCATCGACCTGTTCCAGCAGAAAAGTCTGTAGATATTCTTGACACTTCTTTTTCCCTCGCAATTCATTTCAGTTTTACAAACCAAATGTCTCTCAAATTTATCCATGTGTCTCCATTTCTACCGACGACACGCTGAACTCTCACCTTGCAATGTGTTCACAACTGTTCTTCCCATATTCAGTTGTTCCTACTCCTACCAAAACCACTCTCCACAGAGTAAACCTAAGAATGCAAGTTTCATGAGAGCAAAGTGCTGCTTGGCATTGTTCTCAATTGTTTGCTCAATGTCTAATCAAATGTCTTAAAAAGAGTAAGCATATAATAAATACTCCCCAAAAGTTGCTAAACAGATGCATCTTCTTTCTAAGTCTATGTCACAACTTAGCGTATAGCACCAATCACAGGGAGTTGGTTATGGGAGCAAAAGCCAGAATTGACACAACTTTCTCTCTTGTCCATTACCTCTAAGCCATCACCAAAGTTTTCATTTTCTACCTGAAAAAAATTATACCTGAAGTATAACTACAGCTAACCATCTCCACATTCAATGCCAGACTCTAGCCTGGACTCCCCAAAAACTGCCTTACCCACTTTCAGTCTTGCCACCTTTTAGGCCACCCTCTATTTAACAGCCAAGCATATTATTGCCCCCTTTTAACCTATCAGGAGTCTCCACAGCTCCCAGGAGAAAAGGTGTTAAAAGATGTTAATACCTCACATCCATTTAGGCGTTAGTGTTCATTGGCTAGGAATATGAACTTGAGAGTCAGACCTCTAAATCTGAACATCAGCTCTGTTGCTCATTGGTGATGTGACTTTCACCTGCTTACTCAAAAAATTTCTCTTTCTCAGTTTTCTTAAGTGTAAAATGAATCATTATCCCAGCCAAGAAGTTCATAACATTTTATGGACAAACTTGGACAAACTTTTTGGCCAACCCAAAAAAGTGTCATGATACCTTGCTCATAGTGTTGTGTGGACTCAGGAGTTGATTCACCTGAAGCTATGAAGATATACCTAATATTGATATGGTAAATGCTCAAAATGTTAGCAATTATTATTTATTCATATGTATCAAAAAATACAGAAGATATAACTCCAACATATAGCAGTTACTTATTGCTGTTGTTTAGTTGCTAAGTCGCATCTGACTCTTTGCAACCCCATGGACTGCCACACACCAGGCTTCCCTGTCCTTCACTATCTCCTGGAGTTTGCTCAAACTCATGTGCATTTAGTTGACGATGCCATCCAACTATCTCATTCTCTGTCACCCCCTTCTCCTCCTGCCTCAATCTTTCCCAGCACCAGGGTCTTTCCAATGAGTCTGTTCTTCGCATCACATGGCCAAAGTATTGGAGCTTCAGCTTCAGCATCAGTCCTTCCAATGAATAGTCAGGGTTGATTTCCTTTAGGATTCATTGGTTTGATCTCTTTGTTGTCCAAGGGACACTCAAGAGTCTTCTCCAGCACCACAGTTGGAAAGCATCAATTCTTTGTTGCTCAGCCTTCTTTACAGTTCATTCACATCTCTCTCACATCCATTTATAACTATTGGAAAAACCACAGGTTTGACTACATGGACCTTTGTCAGCAAATTGATATCTCTGCTTTTTAATTTTCTCTCTAGATTTGTCATAGCTTTTCTTCCAAGGAGCAAGTGTATTTTAATTTCATGACTGCAGTCACTATCCACAGTGATTTTGGAGCCCAAGAAAATAAAATATGCCACTGTTCCCATTTTTTCCCCATCTGTTTGCTATGAAGTGATGGAATGAGATGCCATGCATGATCTTGGTATTTTGTGAATGGTATTAAAAAAAAAATACTCCATGTCTTGGTAGAAAGGTACCCATGAGAGAAAACAGCAACCACAAAAAAAAAAAAAAACAATTAAAAATGTGTGTGTACAACCCCCCCCACCAAAATGCTAAGTATAAATGATCTATACAAAGTAAACTCCAATACATAACGAGAGGCATAAAGAGTAACTTGAATAAATGGAGAAACATGGCACATTAGATGATTCAATGTTGAATTGGTATCAATTAGCAGGAGAGAAAAAGTGTACAGAAGCAATTACATGAATTGGATGATGGGGTACCATGATAATATAGATCACTTGTTATGAAAGATGTTTACAGAAGTCTTCACAAAAGTGGTGGAAGAATGTGAAGAATCTTAATAGATTGAGCTGGGAAAAAAACAGCATCTTGCAAAAAAAAGCAAAGAGAGAGAGTGAAAATGCAATAGACCCAGAAGGATCTTTAAAGGTCACCATTCAACCAGTGAGTAACAGGAAAACTAAGTACAAGTAGCTGAAGGATAAAGGTTATTTACTCTCATTCATAATGAGAAATCCCAAAGAAGGAAGTCCCCAGCTAAACACTGTCAGGGCTATGAAAGACTTCCCCTGGCTTTGCCCTCGTGTTCTCAATATGGCTGTAGCCCTTTCAAGTATCCAGCCCTCCCAACATCATGAAAAGTGGGAAGGGGCAGTTTTCTTCAAACCATTCTCTAATCTTAGCAGTGAAGAAATTTCCCTCCAGATCCCCAGTGAATTACCACTTGTATCCTTTTCTTCGGAATTGGTCATATGCTGTTCTATTTTCTATGTTACATGATCAACCACCCTAAAACTTAGTGACATAGCACAAAGACAGCTGTATTTTACTCTCAGACTGTGTGGATCAGGAACTGTGATGGGCACTGCTCCATATATGGTGCCTTATCTTGTAAGACTGTCTTGGTAGGGGATGATTTGAAGACCTGTGGGCTCACTTGAAGAGTCTTCACTCACGTGTCTGACATCTGTGCTGGGAAGTCCCAAAGCTTGGGTTCAGCTGGGAGTGTTGACCTGCACACCTACACATATTCTCTCCTTGTGACTTGGGCTTCCTTACAGCATGGTGGAGAATCCCAAGAAGAGACATTCAGATAAGGTGTTACAAGAGAATCTAATGGATGCTGCATGATCTCAGAAGTCACATAGTATCACTACCTCCGTGTTTTACTAGTTGAATCAGTCACAACTCCCCAGATATACAAGGGAAGGAACATAAACTCTACAACTCAATGGGAGGCATGTCAAGGAATCTGAACTCACATTTTAAATCAACCCCTAAACCAATTTTAATTGGAAGGCCAACAACTAAACAAAATAATGTTCCTACATCAAGAAAGAAAGGAAAATGGCTATTGATTTCACAATAAAGACCTTCTTCTACAGCCATATAATCCATCCTCTCCCCCACCACCAACACCAAATCAACCTTCTTTATAAATATCCCGTTTAAATGATCAATCAGCCTTCAGTGACTGTGAGCTCCTTCTCTCCCTAAAATTACAGTTTTACATTTGGACATTTGCTTTACAAATTAGACTTATCCCAAGCAAAATACTTTCTTCATATTAGGCCACTTTGGTCTGAGCTGAGGATGGAAAATGGGAAAATTCAGGACAGTGAAATAAAATGATGAGCTGCTTGATCAAGGTCTTCAGATCGTCAAAGGGTTTGGATGTTCAAGAATTGTGGCTTGGTAGATTGCACGGTCCTTTGTCTGTCAAAATCATTATCCTCTAGTGACCAGATACATTTAAAATAAATCACTCTGGATTTCATTCACTTGCCATCAACGCTGTATTTATGATGTGGCCTTTGAAAAGGCCATCAATCCCTCCTGGAATCCTCTGAGTGCAAAGAGCTGTCAGACTTCCTAGCAAGGTTTAGAGCAGACAGAGGAAACAACCAGCACAAGCTATACTCCTCAATTTTCCTTACAAGTGATTCCTCAGGCATTAAAAGATGCAGAAGAGCAGAGTCTTACCTGAGTGTCCTGCAGGCAGCTCTCACTGCACACATCCCAGGCAGAATTCATTATCCTCATCACCGAAACTTGCTCAGTCTCCTATATTTGTAATCTCATTCAGCAGTATCTGCTTCTAGCTACCAGCTGAGCCAGAAATTCTGGAGTGGTTCTTAAATTATCCCTCTCTCCTTAACTGCCAACATTTAATCTTCATCGCATCCTTCCACACTGCCTCAGCAACACTTCTACTCCGTCACCTACTTCCTGGTTGGTTTAGGGCATCATTGTCAACTGCAAAGCTCTTGCTGTGACTTCATGCCTGGCCACCCTTCTCCAGGAAGGAGGAATCCAATACCATCACTTCTGGCAAGCCTTTGCCTACCCTTCACCTCCATGCCTATACGATTAAGCTCCATCTCTTTGGCTCTATTAACTTTTGATGTATGGTCTGGCCACAAACTGGCTTCCCAGGTGGCTCAGTGGTAAAGAATCCACCTATCAATGCAGGAGCCACAGGAGATGTGGGTTCCATCTCTGGGTTGGGAAGATCCCCTGGAGGAGGAAAGGGCAACCCACTTCAGTATTCTTAGGCAATCCCATGAACAGAAGAGCCTGGTAGACCACAGTTCATGGGGTCACAAAGAGTTGGACTCAACTGAAGCAACTGAGCACACACACTCTGGCCACAGACTATGCTCTAATATCTCCGACTATACTCTAATACCTTCAACTCTTGTGTCTTCTCACCATTTGTCAAATATATCAAATTTCCAATTTTTACCCTTACATTGGGACTTTCCTGGTAGCTCAGCTGGTAAAGAATCTGCCTGCAATGCAGAAGACCTGGATTCAGTCCCTAGGTTTGGAAGATCCCCTGAAAGAGGGAAAGGCAACCCACTCCAGTATTCTTGCCTGGAGAATTCCCATGGACAGAGGAGCCTGGTGGGCTACAGTCCATGAGGTCACAAAGAGTCGGACATAACTGAGCGACTAAGCACAGCACAAAGCTCTTTATTATCACTGCCTGAAAATACAGATCACCTCTTCTTTACTCTGCACAAGACTGCATGTTTAAATCTCTAAACTGAATGGAAGCTCCATTTTTTTTTATCAGTGTTATAATTCAGAATTTATTGAGCATGTACTATAGGCCAGTCCATGTTCTAAGCATCGGATGTGGATTAATCCATTTAATATCTACAGGCCCCCTGTGAGTCATGCAGATGAGGAGCTGAGATTGGGAGAAGTCCACTTGCTTATGTTCCCACAGATGGAATTCCAAAGTCAGAGCTCCTAACCCTGTGAACTGCACTGGAGGCAAATCCGGGAACCTTTCCAATGAGCCATGACTGAATGTTATTAACTCTGCTGTAGCACCCAGCACATAGTAAAATACAACTGGTAGATCTTGCTTGGATAATGGCTCAAACAAACAAACTGTTCAAAAGAAACACTTATTAATAGAAAAATCAAGAAAATGTGACTGCTAACTAAGGTGCACTAAGGGATTACTGTTAGTTATTGGGACTGTGGTTATGTTTTTTAAAGTTGCTGTCATTTAGAGATACACTAGACTAGAGATGCAATGGTTTGAGGCTACGATATGCAAAAGGGGACATTACGGGGATGATAGGTAACAACCCTTTGGCATCATGTTGATAAATATTAAAAATTGGATATGTGTGAAATTCTGCCATTCGCAACAACACAGATGAACCTAGGAGAGTAATATGCTTCTTGAAAAAGTTAGAGAAAGATAAATACTCTATGTTACCGCTTACAGTGTGGAATCTAAAAAAAAAATATATATATATATATATATATAAAACAAAACAGAAACAGACTTATAAAAAAAGTGTTACCTAGTGTTATACTACTGGTTATCAGTGAGGAATGGTAGGGTGGAGAGGCAAAATAGGATTATGGAACTAAGAGATACAAACTGCTACATATAAAATAAATGAGCTACAGAGATATATTGTTCAGCACATCCATTTGATCACACAAAAAGCAAGAGAATTCCAGAAAAATATTTACTTCTGCTTCATTGACTATGCTAAAGCCTTTGACTGTGTGGATCACAATAAACTGTGGAAAATTCTTAGAGAGATGGGAATATCAGACCTTACCTGCCTCCTGAGAAATCTGTGTGCAGGTCAAGAACCAACAGCTAGAACCAGACATGGAACAACGGACTGGTTCCAAATTGGGAAAGGAGTACATCAAGGCTGTATATTGCCACCTTGCTTATTTAACTTATATGCAGAGTACATCATGCAAACTGCCGGGCTGGATGAAGCACAAGCTGGAATCAAGATTGCTGGGAGAAATATCAATAACCTCAGATATGCAGATGGCACCACCCTTATGGCAAAAAGTGAAAAGGAATGAAGAGCCTATTGATGAAGGTGAAAGAGGAGAGTGAAAAAGTTGGCTTAAAATTCAACATTCAGAAAACTAAGATCACGGCACCCCACCCCATCACTTCATGACAGAGAAACAATGAAAACAGTGGCTGACTTTATTTTGGGGGGCTCCAAAATCACTGCAGGTGGTGACTGCAGCCATGAAATTAAAAGATGCTTGCTTCTTGGAAGAAAAGTTATGACCAACCTAGACAGCACATTATTAAAAATTATGTGTTTTTTAAAAGAGATGTTAAAAATAGATGTTACTTTGCTGACAAAGGTCCATCTAGTAAAAGCTAAGGTCTTTCTAGTAGTCATGTATAGATGTGAGAGATGGACCATAAAGAAAGCTGAGTGCAGAAATATTCAAACTTTTGAACTGTGGTGTTGGAGAAGACTCTTGAGAGTCCTTTGGAGTGCAAGGAGATCAAACCAATCAATCCTAAAGGAGATCAGTCCTGACTATTCATTGGAAGGACTGATGCTGAAGCTGAAGCTCCAATACTTTGGTCATCTGATGTGAAGAGCCAGCTCATTGGAAAAGACCCTGAGGCTGGGAAAGATTGAAGGCAGGAGGAAAAGGGGACAACAGAGGATAAGATGGTTGGATGGCATCACCGACTCAATGGACATGAGTTTGAGTAAACTCCAAGAGTTGGTTAAGGACAGGGAAGCCCAGAATGCTGCAGTCCATGGAGTTGCAAAGAGTTGGACATAACTGAGCAACTGAACTGAAATGAACAGGGAAATATAGCCATTACTTTTAATGATTTTAAATGGGGTATCAGTTCAGTTAAAAATATTGATTCCCTCTGTTGTACACTTAACACTAACAAAATATAAATCAATTATACTTCAATAAATAAATAAAGGGAAATATATACATGGAATTTCATTCATATTATTTCCTGTATTTCCTTGTATGTTTGAGATTCTCTATATCAAAAATATTCTGTAGACTCCCTCAAGTAAATGAGCTTTTTTTGTATTTAATATCCACTTTGGGGTTGATAAAGAGCAGAGGATATCTGGGTCTTAATCACCTCAAATCTGTACCAGTAACTGGCACAGAGTAGAAACTCAGCCAAGGTCCTCACATGATGATGCAGCAACTATGACAGTCGCTTCCAAAGGCAGAGAACAGTGCCACCTGCCCTCCAGACCACCCCACTGCAGACTAACGACCCCGTGGCCACCAGCATTACAGACGGGCCCCCGAGGAGAGCTGAGGCCAGCAGCTAGAGTTGCACATACTATTCCATGCTTCCTACCCATTTCCATACTGATCTGGTTCCTCACGGGGTCTGTGTTACAGCCCTGGGAACCCACCTAGCTACCTCATGACTCCTTGATGCCCTCAGGGACTGTGGCTTGGATTTCTGTATGTGCTTGTCTTGCTTTTATAAACTAGCCCTTGGGCACCAGCCAAAGAAGGCATTTGGCCTTAACTCTTAAAACACGGCTGCTTGCCTCATCCCCACGGCTTGGATCAGGCCTATTGGTCCTGATCCGGATGGCAGGAATCTGAAGTTAGATATGTTTTCTCCAGAGTGACACAAATTCCTATGAGCAAAAGGCAGAGATTGTATTTCAGAGAAGAACGGACTCATTTAACACCTCTGGCCCCTACCCCTGCCTCTCCCTATGAGTATCTTCAACAGAAGGGCAGAGCCTGCCTATCTGGTATGTGGTACCTTGCAAGATCCAGAGCCAAGACTGCCTGGGGAGTTCAAGGCAACTCCAGCATTCTGCTAGCAGTGAGTTGTCAGGCTTCTGCTGTGGTCAAGTCACATGCTCCATGACCACCAACAGCTGACCTGGAGAGTGAGGAGGTGCCTTCCTCTCAGGGCTCTGAGGGGGGCCAACAGTGAGCAGGCTTGCTGGTGTGTGAGAATGAGGTGCTGCTCCAACCCATCAGCCTCTGCAGAGCCTGACAGTCAGACCAAGCTTCACACCCAAAGCAGAAGGAAACAGCCTCACAGGCAAGAGAGATTAGAAACCCAAGAAGCACCCAAATCAGGCACCACACAAACCCTGAGCAAGTCAGAAGTTCTTACCGGCTTCCACTGTTTGAAGTTCATCCTCCTGATGTCAGGTGAAGACCCTTGCTGTACTGAATCTAAATCTCCATCTGAGAGACACAGACAGCAGCTCAGAAATGCCAAAAGTAGCGACCTGGGCATGCGTCCGTGTTCAGTCATTCAGTCATGTCTGATTCTTTGTGACCCCATGGACTGCAGCCTGCCAGGCTCCTCTGTCCATGGGATTCTCCAGGCAAGAACACTGGAGTGGGTTGCCATTTCCTCCTCCAGGGGAATCCTCCTGACCCAGGGATCAAAGCTGCATCTCCTGCATTGGCAGGTGGATTCTTTTACCACTGAGCCACCTGGGAAACCCCAATGACCTGTGCACGGGAGAGTATTCTATAAAACAATACAGGGTGGTGTGATGGAGGTTGTGAGGTGCCACAGGATCCCTCCATGAATGAAGGGCTTCTCCCAACTGCTGGGAGTGCTGCCCAGGCCCTACTCCTACCCAGCACAGCCCATCTCCAATACTGATGCACATGGTGGCATAAAGGCTCAGCCCTCTCTCCCCTGCTGGGACAGCTCAGAAGACTTACCCCATCTCCAGATGTCCCTGTAGGGACAGCTGAGGTTTCCATTGAGACTGCAACACAAATAAACTTATCCATTTACCTAATCCTGCTTCCTTCTTCCCCTTCCCTTCTCTTTCCTTCTCTTCTTCCACAGATGTCAGTCCCCAAAGCTTTCCCTAATAAGCCCATTCCAAATTTATGTGTCTCCTGTGCACCAAAGCTAAAGACTGTGACTGGAGCAAGCAAAAGAAAGGGAGTCAGAGGCAGTCCTCACCTTCAGGAAGCTAGAGGGGACCCATATGTGTGTGCACTTGATTGTTTGGCAGACGACGATTAAGAGTAAAGCTCTGGAGTCTCAAATAGCATCTTTGCCATTTCCTAGCTGTGTAATTTGGGGAAAGTCACTTAACCTTTCCAGGCTTCAATTTCCTCAACTGCAAATGTCAGTAATGACACCTGCTGAACTGGTTGTCATGGGGATTAAATGAGATGTGTATATAACAAGTTTATTACAGTGTTTGGTCCGATAAACAATGCTCTACATCCAAATATTTAGGCATGCTAAAGAGAAAATAGTATAGACAAAGAGAAGCTTAATTTCACCTGGGGATAGAAAAGAAAGACTTCTCATAGGCAGTGAGGCTCGACTTGGGAAATGAATTTGTATCATTTATTCACATATACCAGGAAGACAAGGTGGGAACTCTAGGTTAAAATGCCATCAGACTGTCTATGATTCAGTCTCTCAATCTGCCATTAAATTCCCATGACAATACAAAAAAGATGCAAAAGTAGGTAACGAGAGTTTCCAGTGTGACAAGCAGTCTGAGAACTCCTCCCCACTCAGCACCAGTGAGTGTCATAAGAAACAGAGGTCCTCTCTGCCTCCCCTCAGTCTGGAGAGACCCTTGTACAGATAAGGCTGTGATTAGATAGGCTTTGCTTCGCTGACACATTAGCTGCAAGTGACAAAACCAGTGAGCCACCTCAAGACCGAGGGATGTGTCCTCACGAGACAGCAGCCCACAGGACAAGGCCCCCATCCTTATTCTGTGGTGGCCCTGGCTTCATCTCCTCCACGCCTGGTGGAGCCTTCAGGAAGACCTCTCATCACCACAAGCAACTTCAGCAACCCCAAGCATTACAATCAGACACAACAGACTCCAAAGGCAGAAAAGCATCTGTTTCTTCCTTGTGTTTCTTTTTAAGAACAAAGAAGCCTTTCCTGAAAGTCCCCCACATCCCACTCATCAGAATTAGGCATCTTGCTCATGTCAGTCACCAATAGTAGGAACTTACCGTATGTGGGTGTAATGGTTTTCCCCTTAACTTTTCACGTCATTAATGAGCTAGCTCATTCTGTGTTAACAGTTGCACAGCACTCCATTAGGAAAACGACACCAAAATGACCAGATTCTTTAGTCACTAACTTGTGTCCAGACTCTTTGTGACCCCAGGGATTGTAGCTCACCAGGCTCCTCTGTCCATGGGATTCTCCAGGCAAGAATACTGGAGTGGGCTGCCATTTCCTTCTCCAGGGGATCTTCCCAATGCAGGGATTGAACCTATGTCTCCTGCATCTCCTGCATTGGCAGGCAAATTCTTTACCACTGAGCCACCTGAAAAGCCAAAATTACTCAATAGACAAACCAAAACCAACCCTCCTGGGGCAGAGGATTTAGGCATCTTCCCTAACACACAGACTTCATGCAGAGTGGGGCAGATGCTGGCACAGAGCCAGGAACACGTGTATCAGGAGGACACTGGGAAGATAAATAAGCCTACTGATACACAAAACAAGGAAGACAAAGGTGGAAATGTTACATAAGACACATCATGCTGCTGCTGCTGCTGCTAAGTCACTTCAGTCGTGTCCGACTCTGTGCGACCCCATAGACAGCAGCCCACCAGACTCCTCTATCCCTGGGATTCTCCAGGCAAGAACACTGGAGTGGGTTGCCATTTCCTTCTCCAATGCATGAAAGTGAAAAGTGAAAGTGAAGTCGCTCAGTCGTGTCTGACTCCTCTAGACCCCATGGACTGCAGCCTACCAGGCTCCTCCATCCATGGGATTTTCCAGACAAGAGTACTGGAGTGGGCTGCCATTCCTTCTCCAAAGACACATCATAAGTTACCATTTCTGCAAAACCCAAACAAAACTGTTTCTATATAAACATATGTGTGTTTAAGTGTATAAATGTACATGTGTATGTGTTTTTGTGTGCACATGTACCTAAGTGTTACATATACATCTCCATAGTAAGGGATGGGGTAAAGTCTTGCATGTCAAACAAAGGCATTTAGACTTGAAAACTGTAAAATAAGGACACCTCTAGAGCAGAGCTTTCAAAATGCTTGGTGTGGAAGGTTGTGCAGGGTAAACTGAGGAAGTCAAGGCCTCAATCAGGGCTACTGAAGGTGGTGAGGACAACTTTATGGTTACTGTGGGTTAATAAGACATGATGGGTATAGAGGAGGACATTCGGAGGTGAGACTTGGCATGATTTTGTGACTGTACATATATAATCAGGAAAAAAGAATATAATTAACATTAATTATAAATGCTTGTCTTATATGCCTGACAGTGTTGAAAGATGATAGATGATAGATAGATAATAGATCAATAGAGATAGATAGAGAAAACTTATTTACACCTTACACATATACCTAGGCAGTAGGTACTGTATTTGTCCTCTTTTACAAATGAGGAATCTGTGGGACACACAGATTAAGCAACTTGCTCAAGACCACGGCTAAAGAATGGAGCTACAAGATCTAATCCAGACAGCCAGCACCTGGGTGAGAGCACTGCCAAGCTGGGGACTTCATCCCAGAAGGCTGGAGACGTGACAGGAGCACAGCTCTCCCAGGCCTCCCCCTGCAAGTGCCTTAATCTCTGGGATTTTTGTGTATTCATTTATGTACTTATTTTTTACAGCCTGAATACGCGTAAAAACAATATATTGGCTCCGAACAGTCTGTCTTTCTGGAATGCGTGCAGTGCTGACTTCAAAGTGAATTTTCAAGCATGGCGCTTTTTGAGCCTTTTGTGTGGTCTGACTCAGTTCCTCCTCCACACGCCCAAGTCAGCCCCTCTTGGAGGAACAAGCACTCTGTGCTTCGGTCTTCCAGGCTTTGTGTGCTCCCCGCTTAGAGTCGATGCTGTTTGCCTTGGACTCTGACATGCCTCTCAAGGGAGCCAGTGTTTCTTTCTCAAGGGCGCTCAAGGATTTATCACCAGTTTCAGGGTCACTTGGAGCCCCCACCCTGACTTTGGGTGCACTGGGTTGACCCAGACTGCCTTAGATCTATGGCAGAAATGGTACCCAACCTCCCACTGCCCACTCCCTTCCCTTTCCACCTCCCACTTCCCATTCTTCACCCTTCACCCCCACTTCCTACCTCCACCCCACCCCCCAAATCCTGCCTCACTCCCCATCTTGCTTGCCCTGAAGGTCCCAGGGCAGAAGCCTTGATAGAGCCAGCCAAAGGCAGGTTCCATGGTAGCCATTTCAACCACATCCTTACTAGTAGCCTCCACCTTTTACCTGCATCACCGCTGCCTGGCAAAAGCCCAGGTCAGGATCCAGCCCATCAGGGCTTGAGTGCTGCCCAGGGATCCCACAGGCACACAACGGTGAGGAGCCACACACTCATGGGCACAGCCTCCAGGGGGGTCCTAAGTACTCCCTGGCACTCCTTTTGTTTCCTGAGTCAGTTCCAGCTCCAGGTCAAAATCCAGGGAAGAAAGCCTGATGGTTCAGATGAACCTATTTGCAGGGTAGGAAGAGATGCACATGTAGGGAACACAAGTGTGGACACGGGCAGGCAGGAGCAGGACGAATCTGGAGATTGGGATTGACATACATACACTACCACGCGTAAAACAGACAGCTAGTGGAAACCTACTGTATATAGTACAGGGAGCTCAGTCCAGTGCCCGTGGTGACTAGAGGGGAGGGATGGGGAGGCGGGGTGAGATGGGGGGGGAGACGGGGAGGGGAGTGAGACAGGGAGGGGAGTGAGATGGGGAGGGGGTGAGATGGGGGGGAGTGTGAGAGGGGAGGCGGGTGAGATGGGGTAGGGGTGAGATGGGGAGGAAAGGTGAGACAGGGAGGGGGTGAGACGGGAGGGGGTGAGACAGGGAGGGGGTGAGAAGGGGAGGGGAGTGAGATGGGATGGGGGTGTGGGATGGGGACGGGGTGAGATGGGGTGGGGGTGTGGGATGGGGAGGGGGTGAGATGGGGTGGGGGTGTGGGATGGGGAGGGGGTGAGATGGGAGCAGGGTGAGATGGGGTGGGGGTGAGATGGGGAGGGGTGAGATGGGGTGGGGTGAGATGGGGAGGGGTGTGAGATGGGGAGGCGGGGTGAGATGGGGGTGGGGATGATATGGGGAGGGGTGAGATGGGGAGGGGGTGAGATGGGGGTGGGGATGAGATGGGGAGGGGGGTGAGATGTGGTGGGGGTGAGATGGGGAGGGGGGTGAGATGTGGTGGGGATGAGATGGGGAGGGGGTGAGATGTGGTGGGGATGAGATGGGAGGGGGTGAGATGGGGTGGGGGTGAGATGGGGAGGGGGTGAGATGGGGAGGGCAGGAGGGAGGCCCAGGAGAGAGGGGTGCATGTACACCTATGGATGATTCACTTTGTTGTACAGCAGAAACTAACACGTTGTAAAGCCACTACACCACAATAAAATGTTTTTTAAAAATTAGTGGCAAATTCTTTAAATATAATGTGCCTGCTACTGAAAACAAAGAATATAAATAAATTAATTAATTACTAACTTAAAAGATTTTTTAGAAAATCAAGAAAAAATAAATAAATTCCAAAAAAGAAAATAAATTAATTTACCATTTGGTGGAGGAAAAAACAAAGCCAGGAATTTATATTTGGAAAAAGTATTACAATAGATCCATTTCAAGATAATCAAATCAAGCCAAAATGTATGTAAGCAACCAAAATCATAAATGAGAAATAAGATACAATAATATAAAAAGAATACTTAAAAATTATATAAAAAGTATTTAAGTCTGTTATTTTAAATTTGAAAATATCAATATTCCATGAGCTCCCAGGAACTATATGAATTAACACAATAATTCAAGAAAAAGTAAATATCCTAAGTGGATCAATAATTGTGGAAGACTCTGAGTAAATAATGAATCCTCTAGACTTTAAAGTCAGATTTTAAAACATTTCTCCAAATTTAATTTCTGTTATTGAATCTATTTTATAATTAGAAATATTAGAAAATAAGCACAACTCTGATACAAAAACCAAATATATTAATACGTAACTTACAAAAAAGTAATCAGAGAATATGTGGTCATATTAACATTTAATGTTAAAGACTAGCAAACTGAGTTCAGCTGTACATTCAAAGAGAAAGATCACACAACGGAGTAGAATTTGCTACACATAAGATTTGATACATAAAGTGAAATGATTTGAAAACACAGTTGCAAATTCCTTGATATGTCTCCTATCAGGTGGGGTCTGTGTCCCCTTCCTTTGAACCTGGGCAGGTAGGCTTTCGTGATAGCCTCAACCAACAGAGTGTGGTGGAATTATACTCTGTGACTCCTGGTGCTGTTTGTCAAAGTCATGCATATTCTGCTGGTTTCTCTTGGGACATTCACTCTGGAAGCCTTCAGGGGAAGTCTGGTTACCCTGGGCCCCATGTGGAGAAATCACATAGAAAGTAGGAGATGCCCATGGAGCCCCAGCTGCTCCAGTCCCATCAGTATTAGTCTTCCCAGCCTAGGACCAGGCATGTGAGTGAGGAAACCTTTAAGGTGACCCCAGTCCAGCCACTGTCTGTCTGCCTGTAAACACATGCATTAGACCAAGCTAGAACAGCCTCCTGAACCTGGTCAACGCACAGATTCATAAGCAAAATAAACAGTAGTTATTACTTTAAGCCACTGCTTTGGGACAGCTTGTTCCAGAGTAACAGACAGTTAGAACATATTTAATCATCAAGTGATTAATATAAAAATATATGATAATGTTCATATGTGACCCCCCACAAAGGCATTTGATAAAATCCAATATCCATTCCTTATTAAGAACTTTTAGTAAATGTGAAAAGAGTCCTTGAACATGATCGCAAATCTCTGTCCAGAATATGAACCAACACCTGGCACATTATGAACCACTGTGGGCATTCATTCCCACTAAAATTTGCGGCAAGATAAAGAGGATCAGGAGAAGGCAACGACAACCCCACTCCAATACTCTTGCCTGGAAAATCCCATGGGCAGAGGAGCCTGGTAGGCTGCAGTCCATGGGGTCATTAGGAGTCAGACACGACTGAGCGACTTCACTTTCACTTTTCACTTTCATGCATTGGAGAAGGAAGTGGCAACCCACTCCAGTGTTCTTGCCTGGAGAATCCCAGGGACAGGGGAGCCTGGTGGGCTGCCGTCCATGGGGTCACACAGAGTTGGACACAACTGAAGCGCCTTAGCAGCAGCAGCAGCAAAGACGATCAAAGTTACACAACAGTGTTCTGGATGTTCAAGTCAATACGTTAATAAAGGGAAAATGAAAAAGAAGTATAATATCACGGAGATCAAATTAACAACATTCATGGATGATATGGTTGTCTACCTCAAAAACTGACGGAAATTAAAATATTATCAAGAAGGATCAAAGTCACAATTATCTAAACCCATGTGCCTTTGGAGAAGGAAATGGCAACCCACTCCAGTGTTCTTGCCTGGAGAATGCCAGGGACAGGGGAGCCTGGTGGGCTGCGTCTATGGGGTCACACAGAGTCGGACACGACTGAAGCGACTTAGCAGCAGCATGTGCCTTTGGGCGGTCAGAAATTATCAAGTGGTCTATCACCGTGTTACACTCACCTAAGGACAATCGCCTTAAGCACCAAATGAACTAGACACAGACCTGAAATTACTGCTTATGAGAAATAGCCCAGGGGATTGAAGACCCCAGCAAGTCAAGATCCCTACATTTACCAATATCTGCATTCCCTAGGGAGTCAGTGGAAATTAGGGGGAAAGGAAGAAGAAAGAAAAAGCTCAGGCTGATGGAGTGGGCAGCAGAGTGCTTAATTGCTTAGGTTCAGGTCCTGGTGCCTCCAGTCACTATCCCTAATGACCTTAGCACATTCCTTAAAATCTTACCCCTGAGTTTTTACAACAGCAAAATAGACACATTAGTAATGTTGCTGCTGTTGTTTAGTTGCTAAGTCATGTCTGGCTCTTTTGCAACCCCAAGGACTGCAGCCAGCCAGGCTCCTTCTTCCATGGGATTTGCCAGGCAAGAATACTGGAGTGAGTTGCCATTTCCTTCTCTATTAGTAATGGTACTTGATATATATGGTTGTGATAACAAATTAAATTATTCTCCATATGTAAAGTATTCAGAACAGTGACTAGCAGGCAATAAGCATTTGCCACTATTAGGAGAATAAATTCTTAGCTAGGGTCCCAATCTGACTCAGAGAAGTAGGTAGCTGTTTCCTTTTAATAATAAACACTAGTGATTTTTATAATTAAACTAGAAATAACTGTGCATATATCCATTAAAATTTAAAACACATATAACCTATGCCTCTGATTTTAGGAATTTATCTTACATATCATGTGTCTGCTGGTATGTTTGCAAAATTTGCAAATACAAAGTTATTCATTACAGCATTGCTTGGAATAATAAATAACAACCTAAAATGTTGAT
This sequence comes from Bos mutus, assembly GCF_027580195.1. Classification (NCBI taxonomy): domain Eukaryota; kingdom Metazoa; phylum Chordata; class Mammalia; order Artiodactyla; family Bovidae; genus Bos; species Bos mutus. The sequence goes on along the minus strand of NC_091644.1, from coordinate 3,978,550 downwards.
CAATAGGGGACTGGTTAAATACATCATAGCACATGCATGAAACAAAATATGTTACAGCCATTAAAAAGAATATGAAATATCTTTATTTGCTAATATACGGAAAGAACTCTAATTTACATTTGCCTTTTTAAGTTTCAGAATGGCATGAATAATATTCTACCCTGTGGTAAATGCTATAAATGTATATCTGTCTATATGTAAATTGCAATATGTATAATTTACACATAATCCACAATTATAATTAGCATATATGTATAAGTATACACATTTATAATTGTACATATTCATATATATATATATATATACACATATATATATTTCAGTTTTTACCCATGTATAGTTTCTTGGGTGTATATACTAAAAATAGACAACTGGTTATCTCCTGGGAGGTAAGCTGATTGGCTAGAGCAGAGTGTGTAAGAGAGTCTCATTTTTCACCATATGTCTTTTTTTTCGTTTTGCATTTTGTACGTCGAGCTTACATTATACAATACTAAAATAAATACTTTTAAAGATATGTGCAGGACCTAAATAAGGAAAATCATATAGTTCAACCCCACTAATGAATCCAAAGAAACATAAAATTATGTAACAATGAAATAATATTTATCTATAGACATGATAAAGTCTTTTTTATTTAAGATAAGTGGTTTGATCTCAGTACTCCCGAAGTGCCAGAAAATGGAAAAGCTCACACACCACTGGTGGTAATCACTACAACCATTTGGTAAAGCAATTAATTCACAGTTTCAGACGAGTAATCCACTTCTAGAAACCTATGCCTAAGGGGCTAACCAAAGTTTCAGACAAAGATGTATGTACAAATGTAAATCCACATGACTAAATAAATGTTTCAAAATAATGTTTGAAATAATGCTTTTGAAATGTATATGACAAAATAGACATCATGCTTCGGGCAGTTTTTAATGGCATAATACTTTTTTTGAGTTATTTAAACTTATTTTTATGGTAAAAGTAGTACTTGAACATTTGAAATAATGTATATTAATGGGTAACCTCATGAGATATTATTAAAATAAATAGTGTAATGAAACAATATATGCAATATCATTCTACTTTTTCATATATTTTTATGCAAATACATGTTTGTCTCATAGGCACCAGGAAACTTCATCCTTTCCACACATCCCAGTAACAATGGGCAAGACATGGCCAATAATCAGATCAAAGAATCTTAAGGGGACACTCCAATGATACTATTTATATGTATATATATCATATAATGTATATATGTGTGTGTGTATAGCATCACTGAAGAAGGCTAAATCTGATGCTAAAAAGGAGCATCAGATTTATATATATATATATATTTTTTTTTTTATTAAGGACCCTCTGTCATATTACACAACACAATATTCTTTCAACTGTCTCAGCTGAATACCCATCCTTCTCAACACCTTCCTAGTACCATAGGACTGAAAGTCTGAAAGTCTCAAAACTAAATTTCCAAGACTCTTTTCCTTTGCTAGACTGGCTACTGAGAGGCATTAGCATGGGATCTGGGAAGAAGAAGAGAAATAAGAGCCTTTATTTTTGCCCCACAGCAACTACAGATAGGCTCAAGGACATCAGCAGATGGCAGATTCATGGATGCATCAGCAGCTTCCAGTTTTCTTCCTAAAAATGGCTTACGTTTCTGCTACAGGCTGTTGAGATCATCAGTAGCAAACACTCTGGGATTTCAGCAGCTTCCTGATCTCAAAAAAAAAGTCTGCTTGACTCCTGCTTTCTAGATTTCCTGAAATCCAACAACTCCCTCCATGACCCTCATTCTCCTGTCCAGTTCTTCTAAGGGTGATTTAAGCTCCTAGATCCCTATATTAACTCCCCTTCTGACTATAAATACCTAGGGAGGTTGCTCTGTCCCTGACCAACCCCAGATCGATAAGACTTCCAAATTCTGACCTTCCATATGTCCATAAAAATCCATATCCCACCACAAAAGGCACTGGATAGAAAGAAAAAATAGGAACACAGATGTTGATATTCGTGTTTTCAGAAATTCCATTAACTTGTTTATCTTCTTGATATTTCAAAATCTAAAATATAATCAATTAAGAGTCCAGAAACTCTGGCAGTCCTAACTTCTAGGTGTTCAGCAGGACATGTTTAAACAGTGGTTCTTGCCCAGGGATGACTCTGCTCCTCCCACTCTGGGACATCTGGCAGTGTTGGAGGCATTTTCAGTTGTCCCAACCTGGAAGAGTGAGTTAAGCTAGTGGCATCTAGTGGGAAAATGCCAGAGATGCTGCTAAACACTCTATGATGCCCGAGAAAGACCACACAAAAGACAATCATCGGACCTGAAATGTTCCTAGTGCCAACAATGAGAGGTGTTACCCTTAAGTCTTTTTCATCAGCCTTCCAGGATCGAGATATCAAAAGCTCAAGTTACAAAATGTTTATCTTCTATATGATAAGGGAAGAGAAATCTTTCTAATTCATTCCAAACCTGGCCATTGTTAGAACCTGTGATACAGATGAGGGGGAATACAAGTTGAGGAAGATGATACCTTCCTTCCAAACTGCTTATAACCCAGGTAACAAACAAACCAATAAGTCGGAAAGAGAAAGACAAATGCCACACAGTATCACCTTTATGTGGAATCTGAAATATGATACAAATGAACTTATCTAAGAAACAGACACAGACTCAGACACAGAGAACAGATTTGTGGTTGCCAAGGGTGTTGGGGAGGGGCGGACTGGGGGTCTGGGATCAGCAGATGCAAACGATTATATAGAACAGATAAATAACAGATAAATACCAAGGTCCTGTTGTACAGCACGAGGAACTACACTCAATATACTGTGATAAACCATAATGGGAACAATATGAAAAAGAATATATATATATGACTGAATCAATTTGCTTTACAGTAGAAATTAATACATTGTAAATCAAACTATACATCAATAAAATAAATTTTTAAAAAAATGAACCCGAGCAGGGCCTGATGAGAGAGCAAAGAGAAGAGAAAAAAATTCTTAAGCATAGAAATTAGGACGTTCCTCTCTCTCCCAACTAATAATGTCAGCAGTTATTTCTGTGTGACAAATTAGGGATGCCTTTTCTTTTCCTTTTTATACTTTTCCATATTTTTCAAATTTTATGTAATGGCCGTACATGACTTCTATAATTATAGAAAAAACCAATAAGCATTATATTTTAAAATAGAATGAGAATAAGCAGGCTTTTTGAGGAAATATTCTAGTCATGTTGCTGCAAGTACTTTACATCATCTCTGAAATCCTCATGGGAAATAGAGACAAACAAAAAAATTATTCAACTCCCACCAACCTGATTGTTCTGCTTTATAACTACAGCACCCTCCCACCCAATTTTATTAACATGATTTCTCGGATTTACCTGAGATGGTCAGGAATGAGCTGTAAATTTTCCCTCAGCAACAAAAGTGTGCAGGAACAAGAATTCCACCCTGTTTAGGACAAAGGATTGTTGTTCAGGGAATACAGAAGCCTTCTGAGGAGGAAAGAGGCAACGACCTCCTCAGTGTTCCACAAGAGGAAGGCCAGGCAATTAAACTTGATTTCTGAGACCCCTGAATGTGGAATTCTGTCAGGTCAGACTTATGTGTCTCCAATGAGTTTTGTGACTAAAGGTTAGCTTTTAATTATCAGATTCCCAGTGGTTGAGCCTACAGATTCCTCTATGGCAAAACCACAATATGGACTCCCACAAAGTGACCGCAAGGCTGAGGGAGCTGAATGTCACTCTGGGCTCTCTCTTCCCGCTTGCAGAAGCTAGGCTCCAGAAGACCTCTCGGCTTGGCTCTGTGTCAGCCTGGGGAGGGGGACAAGGACCCAGCCCACGGCCAGATCCTCCTGCCTTTCTAAGGCCCTCTGTCTCTGTCTCTGTAGTACAGGGGTTGCCTCAGCCTCACTCCCAGGTTCCAGGAGTCTCTCAGTGCTGCCTTGCCCACAAATGGTTACTAGCTCTTCCTCTTGCGGGGAGCTGGGTGGCGTTGTGAAGTCAGGAGCAACCTGTCACCATTTTGGTGACCTCAATCCAAGGCTAGTTTTTTAATCCATGTACTTCAAGGATGCAGCTCATTCCTGAATTTTAAAGACCCATAAAATATTTATTTTGTTATTTAAAATATATGAATTATTTACATAGCAATGGGCAGTACTTAAAATGAAGCCAACTAACTCTGTCTTCTCTACCTCCCGGGCCTGAAAGGAAGAGACAACGCAGAGCAAGAGTGAACCACAACCAGGTGTTCCCTGAGACCCCTTAGGAGCATAATCAGTACCGGCTTCACACCCTCCTGAAAACTCTTGAGGAGTGGTTGGCCTTCCCCTAGGAGTAGCTGCACAGGCTACAGATGGCTGTTGTGTGCACTACACCATGCTGAGCTTGAAGAGGACCCAGGTCCAGGGTGACCAGCCTGTCCAATCAGGCGTCCTACTCCTGGTGCGCATCTGAGAAGGTCGGAAAAGCATTGCTGCAGAGACACAATTTGTTATTGACAATCGCTCCACTGCCTTCGAAATTCTAAAAGATCCCTTTGGTTTGCTGACCAAGATAATGAATGTGAGGGTGTAAGACTGTGGACTTCCCTGGTGGCTCAGACGGTAAGGCGTCTGCCTATAAAGCAGGAGACCGGGGTTTGATCCCTGGGTCAGGAAGGTCCCCTGGAGAAGGCAATGGCACCCCACTCCAGTACTGTTGCCTGGAAAATCCCATGGACGGAGGAGCCTGGTAGGGCTACAGTCCATGGGGTTGCAAAGAGTCAGACACGACTGAGCGACTTCACTTACTTACTTAAGACTGGAGAAACTAGGAGAAGGACAAGTAAACTGCTCACTCACAACATGAAAGGATATAAAGAGAAGGAGGATGCCAGAAGGGGAAAGGAAAGGTTAGACAGTAACAATGTTAGTTTCTGCTATGAAATGTGAATCAGCCATATGCATACATATATCCACTCACTCAACTCCCTTTCTGCCTCCATCCCACCCCTCTAGGTCATCACAGAGCAGAGAGCGGAGCTATCTACTTTACACATGGTAATGTATATAAATAGATAGATATCAGTTGTAATCTCCCAATTCATCCCACCCTCCCCTTCCCCACCCCTGTGTCCACACATTCGTTCTCTACATCCGCATCTCTATTTCTGTCCTGGAACTAGGTTCATCTGTACCATTTTCCTAGATTGCATATGCATGCATTAATATACAATATTCGTTTTTCTCTTTCTGAACTCTGTATTTTAAGGACATTTAAAAGAGAAACTTTGTGAGGCCACAAATACCATTGTGATGAGTGATGCCACTCTATCTCCATTTCCCCTTAAAATCTTTATTGAATTTAGACTTTTTGCTTTGCACATTGTAAGGATTCAATAAATATTTGTTGAATGAATGAATGAATCAATGCACACAGCATTATTTGATGAAGTTGAGTTTTTCTCTTCGTAGGTACACAAAAAGTGCGGAGTCTTTCCTCTTTCAGACTGTTCTGCTGTCTTCCTAATCATGGCTTTTACAACTGCATAAACTCCAGCTCACTGACATGCTATAATTTACTTGTTGTAATTTGATTGTTTCTTCTGTTTTTCTATCAGAGGCAATGCTGCAATAATCACCTCTGGACACATAGCCTTTTCCTGCCTACACATTAACTGCTTTCCCAGCGGTGTAGCTTCTGCAAACACGGACTTAGCCATGAGGAGTCTGGGGAATCACGGTTTGAACCAGATAGGAGGCCCAGAGCAGGCAGGCTTGGTTCCACCCTAGGGTCTTCACAGATGCTGGAGGACCCGTGCACTGGTCACTGCATAAACCTTCTGAGGCCACCCCAGGCCAAGACCAGCTTTGCATCATGACATATACATATAATTGCCTTTAAGAACCTCGGTCTGGCATGTGAGGTAGCATGTAAACAAGTGATTAAGATGTAGTAAGATGAGTGTTATGACAGAGGTAAGCTGAGGGTGTTTTCAAGAATACAAGACACAAGCCGCTAATCTAACCTGGAATGAAGAGAAGAGAGAATGTCAGGGAAGATTCCTGGAGGAATGATGTCTGTACTCTATCTTAGAGGAGAAAGAAACATGTTTAGTTGAGAAAAGGGAAGGATAGTGACTTCCAGGCAAGGAAAAAACCAGGCACAAGGGCACAAATGTGAAAAAGAAAACGTTCTGGAGCAAAGTGCATAAAATGTCATGTGTTCAATGGAATTGAGGACACTATGGCTGAGAAGACAAACAGAGGATGTAAAGATTCTTAAACACACTTCTGGGAGTTTGGACATCACACCACAGGCAAAATAGTTACAAACCAGGGATCGACTGGCCACATCATATTTGCTTCATGCAAAGATCACTGGAGAGCCAGGAAAGGCTGGAGCCAGGAAGGGAGACGGGAGGAATCCAGAGCTAACTGTCGAGGGATGATCTCAGTTACAAGAGCATCACAGAAGGTAGTGATCTCTTCACATTTCCCCAGGAAGGCACACCCAGGTTCAACAGAACTACAAAGCCATGCCCACAAGAATTAGTGTTCTCAGTCTCCATGAGGCAAACACCTTTCTCTCACTTGTATGGCTCTATTCTAAAATAATTCCTCAAAATCCACTTCTCTGGACTTCTGCTTTATCCTCTGATTTCACCTTCTGCCAACAGATCCTCAGTGCCATCTGGTTACTTGGATCACACTCTATAATTGCCTCCTAATTTTCTCCTGGATTCTGACCCAGATTAGCTCAGAAAGCTGCCTCTGCTACACCTCAATATATGGAGACAAGATCTACTAACTGGTATCTTCACAGCATGTTGAGGCATCAACATAACAGCTCCATGCGCTCCATCTATGGGGAACTGTATTAGCCTGGGTTCTCCAGAGACACAGAACTGTTAACTACAAATGGGAACTTGCCATCTGTCTCTACAAGGATTAAATCATGTGCTGCTGCAGCTGCTGATTTTCAACACCCTCTGAAAGGAGTTCAGAGCAGAGAGCAGAAATGAGGCACCCTGTGCTCTGGGAAAAACTGGCAGAACAGGTCTTCAGATAATTAGATATTTTCTGGAGCCAATCTTATGAGCCCATTTCTTGTATCTCCTTGCACTAAAATCCTTCATGCTGATGACTGCTCCTCGTGACTGGCAGAAACCTTCTGCAAAACATGTACATGATTCCATGTACTCCACCTTCCCCAAAATCACATATATACTGATCTTCTCCCCTACCTCTTTGGAGCAGTTTCTCAGAGCTATCTGAGGTGCTGTCTCCTGGGCTGCAATCCTCATTCTGCCCCAAATAAAACTTAATTCGCAACACTCATGCTGTGCTTTTTTTTTTTTGTATGTCAGCAGAACCAATAAGATATACACACAGGGAAATTTACTGTAGGTCCTGGAATCTGCAGTCAGTAAGCTGGAGACCCAGAGAACCAAGAAGTTGGTGGTACAAACTCCAGCTTAAGTTTAAGTCCAAGGCAAGAGAAAACCAAACACCCAGCTCAGAGGTCTATTCGGGCCTTCAGTGTAGCTTCCCAGGTGAGTCAATGGGTAAAGAATCCACTTGCAATGCAGGAAACGCAGGAGACGAGGGCTCGATCCCTGAGTCAGGAAGATCCCTGGGAGGAGGGCATGGCAACCCACTCCAGTATTCTTGTTTGGAGAATCCCATGGACAAAGGAGCCTGGTGGGCTACAGTCCACAGGGTCACAAAGAGACTCAACTGAGCGTGTCTGCAGGGCTTCAAAGGATTAGATGAGTCCCATCTACATTCAGATGTTAATCTCATCCATAAATACTCCCAACAGACATATCCAGAATAATGTTTAACCAAATATCTGGGCACCCTATGGAGAAGTCAAATTGATGCATAAAATTAACCATCACAGGAACCAAGAGGACCCCAGCCAGGATTTGAAAGTCTTGGAGTATATGCCAGTCCCTCCAGCTGTTCTGTTCAATAGGGTAGACTCATGATTCAAATGTAGTTAGTCTGATTTAAGAAGTATTAGTTAATTAAAGACCAGATTTCAAAAACATAGTACCAAACAAAAATGGTAAAATAACTGATGAATAATTGTATATTGGTGTTCTGGGCTGAAAAATCCCATGGACAGAGGAGCCTGGCATGCTATAGTCCAGAGGGTTGCAAAAAGTCAGGCAAGACTAAGAGACTAAGAGTGCACATGTTGAATGATAATTATGACAATATTCAGACATATTGGTTTAAGTAAAATATACATTAAACTAGTTTTACCTGTTTTCTTGTATTTTGTTAATGTAGCTGCCAGAAAATGTGAAATCATATATATGGCTCACATTCCATTTCTCTCGGCCAGTGTTGCTCTGGAGGGCTGAGCAGACATTAGTTAAGAAGGATTAGGGATAACATCAGAGGTCCAAGTAGTCAAAAGTTCAAGGCACAGTTTTTGTCAAAATAAAGCATGGCTAGAGTAACAGGGAAACTGAGGCACTGGCCATTAATACGGGTTGAGGGCGCATTACTGGGGTAAGCAGCCACTGTGCTTCCCTAGGCCTAGGACCCAGGGAAACTGAGGCATTGGCCATTAATATGGGTTGAGGGTGCATTACTGGGGTAAGCAGCCACTGTGCTTCCCTAGGCCTAGGACCCCTCAGAGCTTTGGCTCTGACCTCTTAAGTAAGAACAGACTCCACTCCAGATGGAAGAAACACTGGCCTGGTTCAGGGACTGTACTGGCTAAACTCTAGGAGGAGGCTCTGCACGGTGCCATCAGCACCCTGCTGTAGAAGAGGGGGGCTGAAGCTCTTGCTGTCTGCCTCCTTGCTTCTCACAGTCAGCCAATTTCTACTCAGGAGGAACAATAACCCGGTCTGAAGCAATTCTTGTTTCCTCCGATCAAACACATTAAAAGTTTGTGTTTCCAGTTGGCTGATTTGGGCCAGAGGCCTCAAGGCCCATATCACTGGACACATAATAAGCCTTCTCTTCTCTCTTGTTTGCTTTTCTAAGTACTGAGAGGTAACAGATAGAATTAATTCCCTTTACTCAGAAAATTTCAAATCCATTTGTAAATACTGGTTTGGTTCTTAAATGGTCCTTGAGAGGTGATATATAATTAAAGGCTATTTAGTCTTCACTTAAACAAGAAGCTTCTGAGGCAGGCAAGAGTGACGCTGCCGGAGGTGTGTTTACAGATCTTATTAAGCTCTTTAAGCATCTAGCAATGCCCACCAGGCCTCGGCTGGCAAGTACCCAGAGCCTGAAGATGGGACCTACATGGGAAGCAGGCTGAAGGTTGAAGACCTTCCCAGAAAAGGAGGAAGAAAGAAAGAAATGAACAAACAGCAAGTGAGACTGAAAATAAGAAAGCTTTTGATCCCACTGATCCCCACTGTCACAACTTCATGAAGAGACCCAGAGCCACAGTGAGCTGAGAAGCTTGGGTCCTTCTAAGATGGGCTTGGCAAGGTCTTGGTGAAGAACCCAAGATGTTCCAGTGCTGTGTCCTCCTGCCAAGTGGTTATCACCATGAAAGAAAAAGCCTCAGCCTCTCCAGTGAAAGCCCAGCCCTACCAGCCCTTCTCAGACAGACCTCTGTCCCTTTCCTTGCCATTTTACTGAGGCTCTTTTAGCAAAACAAAAATGATGAGATGGTGACACTTAACCTGTCCATATCTCTGGTTTTGCCCCTCGCTGAGTTTGCTAGAGATCCAATCTCTCTACTTCCCCATTCACTAATCTCCAACAAATGTCCTGCTTGGCCATACTGATCCTTGGACTTCTTGGAACAGAAAATGAGAGGAAGTGGAGGATGTCAATGGAGGCATGAGGGTGAGCACTGGAGCAGGCTCTGGAAGACTTAATAAGAGCAGAGGGAGGCAGCTAAGAGGCAATGGTGAGAAGCCCGGCTGGGGTCTCCATGCCACCTCACAGCACATTTGGGCTCAGTATCAGTGGGGCAGGGAGGACAGCTGCACCCGCTGGGACTTGGACCTAAGGTACACAGGGCTGGATTTCAGAGTAAGAGTATCTAACCATGTATGAATTTCAGATTAAGAGTATCTAACCAGGTATGACCTGAATGTTTGTTTCCTCTGTGAGTGCACACAGGCTGCATTCAAGGTATAAAGACATGAGGCAAGCATCAGGGCTCCTGGAAGCCCCCCAGAGCCATGAGGACACTGTGGAGCCCTCACAGAGTTTGGAAGTAGAAGTGGGGGAGTGGCTGAGATATTCAGACAGACATGTCTCACTTTGGATTCCCATGTGCACAGACTGTCAGTGCCATTCAGCGCCCATCACCCCTGCTCCCTTCCCTGAATCGCACAGGGTAGTAACATACCAGCTGGAAAATTACATTTTGCAACCTCCTTTGCAGCTGAGCACCAGTGCCCATAGGCAACAGAACATGAGAGGAATATCTGAGAATATCCGGGAAAGCCTGACTTTCCATAGACAGCTCTCCCCATTTCCCATAGTGACTTCCTTCTGGTTCCTGCCAGAGACGTAAACAGGGGCCCAGAGAGGCAGCAGCCACTCTTCTGCCACCAAATGGTGACCGCGAGAATGAAGGATGAAAGTACAGAACTGCAGAACAGAAAGAGAAGGAGTCAGGGCTACAGGTACCACCCTGCCCCCAACGCCCGGCCTCCAAGCCCAGATATCTGCCTCCATGAAAATAAATAAATCCCCTTCCCCCTTGAAGCTATTCCTTTTCAGATTTCTGTAGTTGCATCCTGACAAGCAGATATAATATGTGGATTCACTAAGCAGAGGAATTGTTTAAATTACCAACTCCACAGACACCCATATTTCTTCAGAACTCAGAATTCTTCAGGGCTGCTGTGCATGCCAAATCATTTCAGTCACGTCTGACTCTGTGACCCTATGGACTGTAGCCCACCAGGCTTCTCTGTGGATTCTCCAGGCAAGAATACTTGAATGGGTTGCCATGCCTCCTCCAGAGGATCTCCCCAACCCAGGGATTGAACCTGTGTCACTTATGTTTCCTGATGTCTCTTGAATTGGCAAGTGAGTTCTTAACCACTAGGACCACCTGGAAAGCCCCCAGGGCTGCTGGGAATTAGTTAATCCCAATGGACTCAGGAAAACCACGAGACCATTCAGGTATGACCTAAATAAAATCCCTTACGATTACACAGTGGAAGTGACAAATAGACTCAAGGGATTAGATCCGATAGAATGCCTGAAGAACTATGGACAGAGGTTCATGACATTGCACAGGAGACAAAAATCAAGACTATCCCCATGAAAAAGAATGCAAAAAAAGCAAAATGGCTGGCTGAGGAAGACGTAAAATAGCTGTGAAAAGAAAAGAAGCAAAAAGTAAAGGAGAAAAGGAAGTTCAGTTCAGTTCAGTTGCTCAGTCATGTCCGACTTTTTGTGACCCCATGGACTGCAGCACGCCAAATTCCTTTTCCATCACCAAATCCTGGAGCTTACTCAAACTCATGTCGACCATGTTGGTGATGCCATCCAACCGTCTTATCCTCTGTCGTCCCCTTCTCCTCCCGCCTTCAATCTTTCCCAGCATCAGGGTCTTTTCCAGTGAGTCAGTTCTTCCCATCAGGTGGCCAAAGTATTAGAGCTTCACCTTCAGCATCAGTCCTTCCAATGAATATTCAGGACTGATTTCCTTCAGGATGGACTGGTCAGATCTCCTTGCAGTCCAAGGGACTCTTCAAGAGTCTTCTCCAACACCACAGTTCAAAAGCATCAATTCTTTGGTACTCAACTTTCCTTATAGTCCAAATCTCACATCCATACATGACTATGGGAAAAAGCATAGCTTTGACTAGATGGACCTTTGCTGGCAAAGTAATGTCTCTGCTTTTTAATATGCTGTCTAGGTTGGTTATAGCTTTTCCTCTAAGGAGCAAGCGTCTTTTAATTTCATGGCTGCAGTCACCATCTGCAGTGATTTTGGAGGCCCCCCAAAAAAAGTTTGTTGCTGATTCCATTATTTCCCCATCTATATGCCATGAAGTGATGGGACCGGATGCAAATATCTTAGTTTTCTGAACACTGAGTTTCAAGCCAACTTATTCACTCTCCTCTTTCACATTATTCAAGAGGCTCTTTAGTTCTTCTTTGCTTTCTGACACAAGTGTGGTATCATCTGCATATCTGAGGGTATTGATATTTCTCCTGGCAATCTTCATTCCAGCTTTTGCTTCATCTAGCCCAGCATTTCTCATGATGTACTCTGCATATAAGGAAAATAAGCAGGGTGACAAAATACAGCGTTGACATACTCCTTTCCTGATTTGGAACCAGTCTATTGTTCCATGTCCAGTTCTAACTGTTGCATCCTGACCTGCATACAGATTTCTCAGGAGGCAACTCAGGTGGTCTGGTATTCCCATCTCCTTAAGAATTTTCCAAACTTTTTGTGATCCACACAGTCAAAGGCTATGGTGTAGTCAATAAAGCAAATAGATGTTTTTCTGGAACTCTCTTGCTTTTCTGATAATCCAACGGATGTTGGCAATTTGATCTCTAGTTCCTCTGCCTTTTCTAAATCCAGCTTGAACATCTGGAAGTTCACCGTTCATGTACTATAGAAGCCTGACTTGGAGAATTGTGAACATTACTTTGCTAGCACGTGAGATGAGTGCAGAAAAGGAAAGATATTCCCATTTGAATGCAAAGTTCCAAAGAATAACAAGGAGAGATAAGAAAGCCTTCCTCAGTGATCAGTGCAAAGAAATAGAAGAAAACAATAGAATGGGAAAGACTAGAGATCTCTTCAAGAAAATTAGAGATAACAAGGGAACATTTCATGCAAAGATGGGCTCGATAAAGGACAGAAATGGTATGGACCTAACAGAAGCAGAAGATATTAAGAAGAGATGGCAAGAATACACAGAAGAACTGTACAAAAGATCTCCATGACCCAGATAATCACGATGGTGTGATCACTCACCTAGAGCCAGACATCCTGGAATGCGAAGTCAAGTGGGCCTTAGGAAGCATCACTATGAATAAAGCTAGTGGAGGTGATGGAATTCCAGGTGAGCTATTCCAAATCCTGAAAGATGATGCTGTGAAAGTGCTGCACTCAATATGCCAGCAAATTTGGAAAACTCAGCAGTGGCCACAAGAGTGGAAAAGGTCAGTTTTCATTCCAATCCCAAAGAAAGGCAATGCCAAAGAATGCTCAAACTACTGCACAATTGCACTCATCTCACACGCTAGTAAAGTAATGCTTGAAATTCTCCAAGCCAGGCTTCAGCAATATGTGAACCGTGAACTTCCTGATGTTCAAGCTGGTTTTAGAAAAGGCAGAGGAACCAGAGATCAAATTGCCAACATCTGTTGGATCATGGAAAAAGCAAGAGAGTTCCAGAAAAACATCTATTGCTGCTTTATAGACTATGCCAAAGCCTTTGACTGTGTGGATCACAATCAACTGTGGAAAATTCTGAAAGAGATGGGAATACCAGAACACCTGACCTGCCTCTTGAGAAACCTATATGCAGGTCAGGAAGCAACAGTTAGAACTGGACATGGAACAACAGACTGGTTCCAAATCAGGAAAGGAGTATGTCAAGGCTGTATATTCTCACCCTGCTTATTTAACTTAAATGCAGAGTACATCATGAGAAATGCTGAGCTGGATGAAGCACAAGCTAGAATGAAGATTGCCAGGAGAAATATCAATAACCTCAGATATGCAGATGACACCACCCTTATGGCAGAAAGTGAAGAAGAACTAAAGAGCCTCTTGATGAAAGTGAAAGAGGAGAGTAAAAATGTTTGCCTAAAACTCAACATTCAGAAAACTAAGATCATGGCATCTAGTCCCATCACTTCATGTCAAATAGATGGGGAAACAATAGAAACAGTGGCAGACTTTATTTTGGGGGGCTCCAAAATCACTGCAGATGGTGACTTCAGCCATGAAATTAAAAGATACTTCCTCCTTGGAAAGCTCTGATCAACCTGGACAGCATATTAAAAAGCAGAGACATTACTTTGCCAACAAAGGTTCTCCTAGTCAAAGCTATGGTTTTTCCAGTAGTCATGTATGAATGTGAGAGTTGGACTATAAAGAAAGCTGAGCATCAAAGAATTGATGCTTTTGAACTATAGTATTGGAGAAGACTCTTGAGAGTTTCTTGGATAGCAAGGAGATCCAACCAGTCCATCCTGAAGGAAATCAGTCCTGAATATTCATTGGAAGGACTGATATTGAAGCTGAAGCTCCAATACTTTGGCCACCTGATGGGAAGAACTGACTCACTGGAAAAGACCCTGATGCTGGCAAAGATTGAAGGTGGAAGGGGAAGGGGACGACAGAGGATGAAATGGTTGGATGGCATCACCGACTCCATGGACATGTGTTAGAGTAAATTCCAGGAGTTGGTGATGGACAGGGAAGCCTGGCATGCTGCAGTCCATGGGGTTGCAAAGAGTTGGACACAACTGAGCGACTGAACTGAACTGAACTGAATGGACTCGGACTTCCCCACTACCATCAGCATCTGCTATCAAGCCATGGTCAGGGCTGAATCCCCTGGAGACTTGGCTGAGGCCATGCAGCTTACTATGGCAACACTGGCATGAAATTTAAGAAACCAGTGGGAAGAGATCAGGGTTTGTAGAAAAGGAGTTAAAGGAATGTTTAAATGCATCGCAGAGACAATGTGACACTGAGGACCCCGCCTCCACACACACACACACACACACAGGATTATGGACATGACCTGACATAAAAGACATTCACAGACAGGAAGCCATAAAGACTGCAAGTTCTATGGTGACTGGGCCTGATCCTCATCAGCCAGATCAGCGTCTGCACTGGGGTCCCATTGTGAGACAGACCCACAGCAGTCAGGTGAACAGAGAGAACAATGTAGAGTTGTTAACTAGGCATAAAGTCGTTAGCTAGATAAACGAAAGGGTAAAACGAGAGCTCGGGTACCATAGAAGTGGTAACTATAGGAAACAGCTCCTGTCGCTAGGACCAAAGGAACAGAAGGAAGAGGTTGGACTAAAACTTAGAAAAGTAGATTAGGAAACTTGGGAGTTAAAACTTGGGAGTAGGAGCCACTAGCCAATGCTGGGTAGCTATGGCCAGGAGGAGTGGTGCCATGATTCTAGTTTTTTGAGGGCTGGAAAAACTGCAGACTAGATTCAGAGGCTGCTACAGAAAGAACTACCTCTGCCAGGGTGAAGAAGCATTGCTGAGCAGGGAGGGTGGGGTAGAGTGAGGACCTTGTTCCCTATTCCCTCTTCCAGCCCTGCAGTCACCTTCCAGCACCCACTACTGGCAAAGCCTAGCATAGCATAGCAGCCAGTAGAGCATCAAAAGCAGACATGAAGGAGGAGCTTGGAGCGAAAGACAATTATTTAACAACTGGCACTCCTTGGAAGGAAAGTTATGATCAACCTAGATAGCATATTCAAAAGCAGGGACATTACTTTGCCAACAAAGATCCATCTAGTCAAGGCTATGGTTTTTCCAGTGGTCATGTATGGATGTGAGAGTTGGACTGTGAAGAAAGCTGAGCACTGAAGAATTGATGCTTTTGAACTGTGGTGTTGGAGAAGACTCTTGAGAGTCCCTTGCACTGAAGGAGATCCAACCAGTCCATTCTAAAGGAGATCAGTCCTGGGTGTTCTTTGGAGGGAATGATGCTAAAGCAGAAACTCCAGTACTTTAGCCACCTCATGGGAAGAGTTGACTCATTGGAAAAGACTCTGACGCTGGGAGGGATTGGGGGCAGGAGGAGAAGGGGACGACAGAGGATGAGATGGCTGGATGGCATCACTGACTCGATGGACGTGAGTCTGAGTGAACTCCGGGAGTTGGTGATGGACAGGGAGGCCTGGCGTGCTGCGATTCATGGGGTCGCAAAGAGTTAGACACGACTGAGTGACTGAACTGAACTGAACATGGTTTATGTAGCAGATTCTCAGTGAACACTGTTTGCCTCCATGTTCTGAAAGATGCTCCTCAACAGAGGCCAGAAAATGGGTCTTGTAAGCTCAGAAGCATTTAAACAAAGAGGGGATGGGGAAGCGAGGAAATGGTAAATGTTCAGAAATTAATAAGCAGCATTTGATTCCCTGGAGTCATCCCATTCTCACTACTGGCAAGTCAATTAGAACAGAAGAAACTGGGGGAGGGCTTGGAGCCACAGGAGGAAATAGAAGCGCAGGCAGCCAGAGGCTGGAGAATCCAAAAAGGAGGTCACCGGGGTTTCACATCTCAGAAACAGGGCCCAGTTCCAGAGGCCAGGGATAAACTGGTCCTCAGCCAATGCTGGCTGGATACTTGGCCCATCCTGTGCCTCCAAGGCAGGTGGACCATGGGCTAAAATCCTACAGGCGTCAGGCACTCGCCCCCGGCATGTCACAAAGCAGGTGTGAATTGATTCTGGAGGCGAGGAGCAGGCCCACACTTGCCTTGGCTGTGACACCTGGAGAGGGTCAGATGGTTTCTTGTTCTCAGGGTCCCTTTAACTCATCACATCAAAGTCATGTGTCCTATAGGGGAAGGGGATTAAATACTTCACCTCAAGTTTATGAGGTTGCTTGTTGCTGGTCCTGGGTTTGGTAACAAGAGTGTGAGTGAATGCAGCCAGGCACCTGGGGGCTCCCAAAAAAGGTTAGCACACAGAGTAGAAGGAGACAAAGCCAGCAGGAGAGGCGTGTGAATGTGAGCAGGAGTAGACAGGGGGCTCAGTGAGTGACTGACATCTCTTTGAGGGGGCCATCATACTGCTTAGGTGGAAGGCGATGGAGTGAAATATATTAACTTTATTAATGTAATAAGGCTTTGCCCCAGCCCCCAGCCCAGGCTCACTGAGTAGCATGCCAGCCAAGCCTGATGCAGTTCCTCCCCTCCCTGCCTTCCTGGGTCCCCAACTTCACCATGACACTGCCAGGACCTCTATGTTGGAGAGTAGAGAGGAAAGAGACAAAGGCTGAGGTTCCCGGGGTGAGAATACCAAGTTCTGGAGGACGAGGGAAGCAATATGAGGAAGAAGAAAAGGAAAACTTAAAAAGTATTACCAGACACCCTGGATGGGAGGGGAGGCTGGGGAAGAATGGATACATGTATACGCATGGCTGAATCCCTCCGCTATTTACCTGAAACTATCACAACATTGTTAATCGCCTATACCCCAATACAAAATAAAAATTAAAAGAAAAAAAAAAGTATTGCCAGAAACCACACTTTCCCTTCATGGGCCTACAGACATACAAGAGAGGTGCATACATTGTTTGGAAATTACCTTGGGCTGTCTACGCCGTGCCCTTTGAACCACAGCACTGATTTGGAATAAACTATGGGAATGGTGATTCCATAAAAGTCATAAAAACGATCTAAAAAGTTCCTCACAGACATAGGGACTGTCCGAGAGCATCCTAATTCTTTTCCACTATTCAGGACCATTTCTTTGGCCAGGCTGGCTCTGGTGGGGTGGCCCCGCCATGGTGGCTCTCACAGACCCAGCTCCTCTCTGTTCCTGGCACTGCCAGCCAAGCTGTCCCTCAGGGTCCCTTCCCCAGCCTGACTGTGGAGGCAGCCGGTTTCCAGGGCTCTCTTGCTGTGCCTCCCACAGACCAGCCCTAGATGGCTTGCTCTACCTAAGGAACAGACTGCTGACTCGCCCAGGCCTGGACACTCTTTTCACTTCTTAGGGCAGTTGTCATCAACAAATCACGCGCGCGCACACACACATGCTTTTCTGGAGATAAGTGTGCCAAGTCAACCAGCAGCGAACAGCAAGGGGAAAGGAGTGATGGCTCGGGTGACGCCTTTGTCTCACATGGGTCTGTGGCTTCTCCAAGCCCCCACACCCGGGGAAAGAGGCCCTGACCCAGCTGGAAACAGTATCACCTCTTTACAAGGAGGTAGCAACCTGATCCTCATGTGGAATCCTGATCCTCACACCTGATCCTCAAGTGGAATCCCAGTCCTGCCTCTGGGGAGGAGGAAGGTGTACTTGGGAAAGGGCTTCCTTGGTGACTCAGATGGTAAAGAATCTCCCTGCAATGCAGGAGACTGGGGTTCGATCCCTGGGTTAGGATGATCCCCAGGAGAAGGGAACGTAACCCACTCCAGTATTCTTGCCTGAAAAAAATCTCATGGACAACGAAGCCTGGCAGGCTACCATCCATGGGGTTGCAGAGTCAGCCTGACTGAGTGACTAGCACGTTCGCTTTCATGCTATCAGGAATGGGTGGTTTCTGGGAACCAGGAACAGCAGAAAAAGTGGCAGCACTTGAAAACCAAAGTCCAATCCATGACTGAAGTGGCCAGCATACTGAACCTCTGCCACTGCAGAGCCAATTATTGATTGATTGCCTTCAGCTCCAGCATCTTGAGATGGGTCAATATCCTCCCGATACAACATACTAGCACCAGGATCTTTGGCCTCCTCAACCCCAGAAACCCGTATCCCCACTTACGCCCATCGTCCACGCGGTCACCGCAGCCCACATCTTCCTCCAGCCCTTCCTCCAGTGCTCACAGCAGTGCTTCAACTCATAAAGCCATGCAGTTCTCTACATCCTTAATTTTCTTCCAATCTACAGGCAGTTTTTAGCCTCATTTTCTTCCAAGTTCAGTTAATCCCATCATTAACTATCTGAATCATTTTCTCCCTCTGAAATTAGTGGGTTGCCTGATTTTGAATCAAATCTTTAGCGCATTCTATATATGTGACTTTGGGCTAATTTTATTTATACTTAGTTTCCCCATCTGTTGAGTAGTTCTACTATTAATTTGAACTCTTAGAGTTGATAAGATGATTAATCAAAGCAATATACATGAAGAGCATAGATCTTTCTGTCTGGAGCACAGCAGACACCTAAAGTAAATGTGAGGTGTTATTATCACTGTCATTCTCCCACTGGTTTCTATCAAAATCCCAATCCTGGCTCCATATCACAACACATCTTCTATAATCCTACACCCAGAAAACAGAGTGCTGCTAAAGAAAACCTCCTAACTGAGAAGATTCCATTTCTGTCAATCAAACATGAGTGTTCTCCCTGGATTCTCAACTCCACTGGCCATGCCTTGTCTATGGTTAGCCCTCATATTCATTTCCCTATTTCCCGATTTTTCTCAAGTCATTTACACAACTCGTGAACATGCTCAGCATAAAACTTTGTCTTCTGTTTCTTAAAAAAAAAAAAAAAAACAGAGACCACAGGCCCACTTGCCCCCAACCTCTAGCTCGTGTAAAGTGAAAGTGAAAGTCACTCCGACTCTTTGCGACCCCATGGACTATATAGTCCGTGGAATTCTCTAGGCCAGAATACTGGAGTGGGTAGCCTTTCCCTGCTCCAGGGGATCTTCCCAACCCAGGGATTGAGCCCATGTCTCCCACATTGCAGGTGGATTCTTTATGAGCTGAGCCATAAGGGCAGCCCTAGCTCCTGTAACCTACACGTTAACTTGGAGTCACATAGAGAACTACCTCCTTTCATCCAATCACTCTCCTGTCCTAGTCCAAAGGTCCTCCGACTCTATCCCCTGATCCTCCAAGACCTCCATCCATCAGTTACCCCTTCCTATACCTTCAGCCTCTCTGCTGTTTTTTTTAGTCACGAAGTCACGTCCAGCTCTTCTGTGACCTCACGCACTGCAGCCTGGCAGGCTCCTCTGTCCGTGGGATTTCCTATGCAAGAGTACTGGATTGAGTTGCCATTTCCTTCTCCATGGGATCTTCTTGATCCAGGGATCAAACTCGCATCTCTGCATTGGAGGTGGATTCTTTACCAATGAGCCACAAGGGAAACCTCTCTACTGGGCATTTTTACTCAATCTGTAAATAGATGTGTCCTTGTGACCCCCCTAGCCCTAAGGAAAGACTCCAGTTTGAACTCTGTGTTCCTTCTAGGAAGACTTCTTCTTCCAGGAATTTCTTACCAGTCTAACTCAGTCTGTACACCAAAATGTGCAGTCATCCCACAGCCTCCTCCAACCAGACCTCCATTCCCACCACTCCATCCACCTCAGTCTTTATCTCCAATTTTCCTAAGCTCCTGGCACTCGTGACCATTTCTTTTCATTCTAATACTCCCATCCCCTCACCCACATAAACACACCTTCCAGGTTTTTTCTGTCTCCCTCCCACTTAACCCTCTTCCTCCAACTGCCCCTTAAAGGTTGGGGTTTCCCTGAGTTCTCTTTTTGACCCACCGTTCCCCTCATGCTGTATACCCTCCCTGGGTGACTATATCCTCCTACATGGCTGGGTGTTTCTAAATCTCTAACTCCAGTTTTCAATTCTCTCCTAAACTTCTGTTCCTACTGGTTGTTTGAAACCTTCATCTGGACGTCCTGACGGACCTCAAACATGTGCTCAGATCTCATCATCCCTCTGCACGTGCCCTGATTCCTCAAGCTCAGTACTCCTCACCCCAAATGATGACATCACCGTCCACAGTGTGGGTAAGTCATAAACACTCAGTTTTCCCTCCAGCCCTACATCAACCTATTACAACTTTGAGATTTTTTACCTCATTGATTTTCTACCTTTGATCTTACCGTTCCAAACGCTCCCTGCATGTGCTCTTAGAGGGAGATAACCAAACACAAATCTGTTCCACTTACCAGCCTGCTTACAACTTTTCAGTGACTCCCATTTCCAAGCATTTTATCACAGCTTCAAACAGCCCGTGTCATCTGGTTTTTAGAAAATTCCACCTTTTCTCCTTCCACTCCCCACCTTGCATACTAAGCTCCAACTAGACCAAAGGCACGTAGCACCCCATACACTGCATGTCACATCTGCACCTGCGGATCCTCCAAACCCTCACAGATGGCATACATCACCTTTTCTGTGTTCCCTTAGCAACCCTAGCACACTGACATCTGAGATTTCACCACATATTATAGCTGGGGAAATTCTTTACTTTCTGGCTCCCCCACCAGCGTGTGAACTCCTTGAAGGCAAGGCCATGTCTTAGCCTTCTCTGTCTGCCAGGCGCCTTCCCAGCTCCTGGCCTATCCCAGGTACTGCGTTAAGGGTGGCTGAACTGAACTGAACTGACTGTCTAAGTTGGCCACTCTGCTGCTCATTCTCAGAACTCTCCACATCTGGCCTACATCAAACCTTCCTGCCACTGTCTCTTCAAAGGCAGGAACATTCCTTCCAGATGAAAGTCTTCTAGTCCTCTGTCACACACTCTCTTTCTAACCCGCTACATGAGTTGCCACTTCACTCATATGGTCCCATAAATGGAAGTTATTTTCTGGTTTTAGATAAAAGTTACCCAATACCCAAACATCATCCAAAACTATTTTTGTGTGATGGAAGTGGCACTCAATGGGGTATTAGACATTTGAGTGACAGTCACTGCTCTGAGGCTAGTACTGAATGGAGAACAAGTATGTCTGGCGAGGGCTTCTTCCCCCTCATTCACACAGTGACCAGTGGGGAAAGCTGGCACCACAGCCATACTGTCCCACGTGTCAAAAACTTTCTTTGTTTAACATTTATCCAGCATCATTACAAGCATGATGGTGACATGCTTGCTTGTCAGAGTGGCTGGAAGAAAGCACAGAGGTTGATAAGATGATGGGTTGGGAGGTGAGGGAAAAAGGAGAATAGAAAATAGGCTGCATCCATCTCATCTCAGGATGAAGCCAGGACAAGGAAGCCCTGAAGGAAAATACAGGCCTGAAATTCAGGTTCCGACCTGCTGCCCAGGCGCTCTTAGCTGTTGGATTCCTCACCGCCCAGACTTATCTCGCTTGAACTTGCTCACTCCTCACTTCCTCTCAGCTAGCTCTTTTCAAATAAGCACTCTCCTATAAAGCTTTCACTTTCATCTGCTCTGTTATAAATGGCCCAACAGGCAGAAGAGCCGCAGCAATGAAGAGTTGCTCTCGGCCCCAAATCTTGCATGGCGCCAGGTCTCTTCTTCAGGAGCCTGGCACATTCAGCTCTCCCTGCACGGGCTGCCCTGCACTCTCTCTGACTCAATAAATCTTACAGAAAGATGAGGACCTGCCCAGCTCTGCGCTCCCAACCTCAGAGAGCTCACAGAAAAGAAGGGATGCTTGCATTTAAAACAGTCAGCAACCAGTGGATGTTTCCTAGCTGGAGGAAAGTACTGACATTCAGTAACTCAGCAACCACTCATTCGCCAAGAACAGAGCACACGGTCTGCTCTATGGGGAGTGTGAAATGATTTCTCTCACACTATGCCTTATTGGAGCATTCCCAACTGACACCAATCACTCACCCTCCCAGAGAGACAGGCTCAGACAAACAACAAAAGACAGAGAATATGCAGGATTGCACAGGGACACAGATGCACACACAAAAATTCACACCCACTTTCAGACACCCGCTCACAGAGATGCTTAGATGTGCCCAGAAACAAACCAGCATTCTTCCACTTGGACCTTCACAGCCTCAGACCATGGATGTTCGGTTCAAGACCCAAGCACACTCAGATGCCTGGGCCCTTACAGTCACACCACAACTCAGGCAAACGACTGGAGCCCAGAGGAAGATACACACACTCAAAGAATAAGAGAAGAAAATGCAGAAATATACTGTATACCTCAGCCTCTGACACAGGGGCAGAGGCAACGAAAGGATGTTTAGGAAGGAAGGAACATGCCAGCTATGTGGCTTGGTGGTTAACTGTGGATAGGACAGGGTAGGTGGATGGGCGAAGACAGTGCTGGAGATTAGGGGTAAGAAGAGCTGTTATCATACTAGTCGCAGTGGGAAGTGAACAGGAACTGCAAAGGGATTTAGAGACATCTTAAAGGTCAAACTGAATTAAATTAGAGATAATCCAGTATACCTAGAAAAGGGGAAGAGGAGGTAGGCCTCTGGAGATTCTGGCTTGGGCAATGGGGTATCCCTCACCGCAATGGGCAATACTGCAGAAGGAGCTTGGAGGACGGCCAGAGTGACCTCTTAAGCTGTGTAAATTAAAAAAGACCCTGATGCTGGGAAAAGGGGGAAGAAGGGGACCTCAGAGGACGAGATGGCTGGAAGGCATCACCAACTCAATAGACATGAGTTTGAGCAAACTCCAGGAGATGGTGAGGGACAGGGAAGGCTGGTGTGCTGCAGTCCATGGGTCTCAAAGAGTCGGACATGACTTAGTGACTGAACAACAACTGCAAGTATCCTGAGTACTGTCCCTGGGAACATGACCAAGACTTGGGGGGCCTACAGCCTGAACCCCAGTGGGCTTGCAGAGTCTGGTCCCAGGTGTTTCGTCTGTCAGAAAAAGATGAACACACAGAGTTCAGGTCACAGGGAAAGCAGGAGCCAGACCAGAGGCTGGAGTAGCCTGGAGACCACATGGGCATGACTCAGCTTTCCAGCCCACAGTGCTTCTGACTCTTAAGTTTCCTCCGACTTCCCAAGTATTTGGGCTGCCATTAACTACTATGCCCTGGAAAAGGCAATGGCAACCCATTCCAGTATTTTTGCCTGGGAAATCCCATGGACAGAGGAGCCTGGCAGGCTGCAGTCCATAGGGTTGCAAAGAGTCAAACACGACTGAAGTGACTTAGCACAGCCACAACATAACTACTATGATCTAACAGCATGACCCCAAATTTCCCTTTGGATGCAGCCCTCTCGGGATTCAAAAAGGTCACCTTCTTCCTTAGCTCTTCCCCCAGGGTTCTCTGCTTTGGGCAAGAAACTGACAGGTGCCACGGGTCCTGTTTCTGTAATCATTTTTTATCCTTAAAATGGTAATAATTTAAAAATAAAGAGGCACCTGAGGAAGGACTTAATGAGTGCCTAAGTGCCACCTGCCAGTGTTTATGGCCCCAAGAGAACAACGGTGAACACTCGAGAGCAGGCGCACTGCCTCCGGGGCCAGCTGCGATACGCACGGCTGAAGGAGGGCCTCGCAAAGGGCAGTTAAGACGCCTGCAGTTTTAGCATTAAATCTTTCCTGTGAAGGATGAGAGCGAAATTCTTCTCTCAAAGGCCTAATGCCTGGGAACTGGGTGTGACTTTGACAGAAACCAGGTCCCAGTGGAGGAAAACCTGGAGAAGTTCTGAGAGCTTCGGATGAGCTCTTCCTGATGAGAATCAGGCTTCTGTTCAGCATCTTCACTCCCACCTGCCCCGCCTCCAGGTCCCCCGAGCTGGAGTGCACAGTGTTCTTAGCACACAGAGGAAAACAGAGACTGAGGCCCTCAACATGCCAGCCCTGTGGAGGGACGGCAAGTCCCCAGTTCTGCTTTCAGCCCCCAGTACACCAAGCAAGATCACCCAGACAGCCAACGGGAAGGGAAAAAGGAGGGAGGAAGTAAGCCCAAAGATATCGCTATAACGCTCTGGGGAATGAGCTGTTGTCTTCTCCCTTCCACTTTCTTAGTTCATCAGACCACTAATAAATAACGGCAGTGCGCCAGACAGCAGAGGCACCAGGAAAACTCCCCGGTCCGCTGGTTCAGACAAGTTTGTAAACTGATACTTTAGAAGACAGGGTGGAGAGTACTAGTGACGATATGCACAAGGAGCACAAGGAGATTGCCGGGAAAATCGTCACCATCTCTGTATTTGTGTGTCCTGGGGAGAAGATTGTTATACAGAAGACTTCATGGAGGCAGAAGGGAGTCCAGGCAGGAGGAGGAACGTGTTGAAAGCATAGGTGGGGAGGTGCATGCCAAGGGGTCTGAACATCCTGGGTATCTAACTGCTAAGAGCCAATCAGACTAGAAACAGTACTTCACTAACCCTACAGGCAGTTTTGAGAGAAGGTGCCATAGTCTTTCCTGGCACTTCCCACCTAGATCACACTAAGCCACTGAATCATCTTCCTAGGATATTTGACTTGGGGTGGAGAGGATCCATTCCTCTTTGGTGGCTGAAGCAATAAGATAAAAAGAGCAGCAAAGAGTCAATTCCAAGAGGAGAGCAGGGGTAACAGATGCAGAAGCCTGCCAATGTTTAGGTTACTGGTGCAGTGGTTCCTGAGGTCAGCTACAGCCCTGACCTGCCACAAGGCTTGGTCATTCCAGAAGATGTCACAGGATCCTTTTCCTAAAATCCCCTTTGACAAACTAAGCTCCATCTGGGTTTATTCACTTGTAACCAAGAACACTTGAATAACAAGATGTGTGGGAGTGGGGGAGACTGAAACGAAGCTGAGGACAAGAGTCTGAAGGCTCTTGAATGCCACTTGAAGCATAGACATTAACCTTCAAAAGACAGATCAGTGCATGTTTCTGAGCCACACAGACATAGGCATGACCTTGTAGAACCTAGACTAAAACAGGGTGAGCCAGGAACATGGATCACGTGAGAGGTTCTCAACAACATAATGGAGCACAGTTGGGACAGACTTTAAGGCAACTGTGTGGGATAAAGAGAAGAGGGAAGATTCTAGAGATGTTTCTGAGGAAGAAAGCAAAGGGTCAGGTGGAAGATGAAGAGGCAGCAGGTTCAGGAACAGTATCGTGAGAGCCAAGGAATAGGTAATTTTAAGGAAAAAAAGATGATACTCAACAATACCCTCACCACCACCAAAACAGGGACCACGAGACCAAACAAAGTATCAGAAATTGATGATCATTTCTGATCAGAAATATCAGAAAATGATGTTTAGGGTTGGCAATTCAGAAGCTCGTGACTATACAGCAAGGAATTAAGTGGGAAATGTGAAGAAAGAAATTGGGAAAATGATTACTCAGGTTTTTAAGTCCACCAAAAATCAACCAGTAGTATTTCCATCAGATAACTCGGGGCTAAATGTTGCCAGGATAATTCAACTTGATGGAAGTAAAATTATTCCACTTTTTGACAACATCTTTATGTCTCCTACTTCTACTTTGTCTTAAATAACTTAAACAATTTATTTTATTCAAAGAAAAATGTGCTTTTTTCTCATCAGTCATAAAAACTTTAAGCTAATAACTTTTCTCTATGTGTATATTTATTGTTTTTATTTTTGAATAGTTAATACATATACATAACTTCTCTAAAAACTCATAGACCATAGAAGAGTATAAAGCAAAAAGTCCTTCTCCTTCTCTGGCCCATTCTCCCATTGAAAACAGTTATCACCTGGGCCTTTCCTGGAGTCTGGTGGTTAATACTACACACTTCCAATGCAGGAGGCATGGGATCAATCCCTGGTCAGGAAACTAAGATTTCCATATGCAGCAAAGTGAAGGAAAAAAAAATTACCAATCTCTTGCCAATCTATCCAGAAGTCCACGTAGACCCAGTCACAGAGGTATATTCCTTCCTTTCTGACCTCTGTGTACACTCTTTCATAGCTTGCTTTTTCCATCATTCTGTCTCTGTGCCTATCAGACTGATTCTCATTTTGGAATGGTCTCATGGTATTTCCTTGGATTGATTTACCATATTTTATCTCCTTAGATCCCTATGGGGGAACTTTAGGCTTGTTTTCACTATTTTTCTAGCATAATTAGGGCTGTAGTAAATGTTCTTTCTTTGTGTGTATCTGTAGGACCAATTCCTATCATTGAAACTACTAAGTTAGAGGAAACGTGCATTTAAACGTTTGATAAATTTTCTCAAGCCACCCTCTTACGTCCCCACCAACAGTGTAAGAAAGTGACAGTCACATTGCACCCTCACCCCGCCAGCAGTGTTTCATTCTGCTCTCAGTTTGCTCATCAGTCTGGGAGGTGAGGGTTACCTCCGATCTGGGCTAATCCAGGGATGCTCGAGACAATAACCTCAAAGTCTCGTGTCTTCAGAAAGTACAAAGTAAAGGTGGGATGTTGCGTCTGCTTCACCGCAGTATGGGACTATTCTCAGATAAGGGAACCGTGAATGGGCACGCAGGCCTCAGGCCATCATGAATTTAGGCATAAAAGAGAGTGCTGGGTGGCCCACACGTACCTTGGTTCTTGCCCACTTAGGAAGTTGCTTGATCTTCCAAGACACCGTGTAGCTGTGTTACTTATCCTTACATCCCTTGAGAAAGCTAAGTAACTTCAGTATTAGCTTAAAGCCTATTGGACTTCCGTGTGGTCCTATGGTTAAGGATCCGCCTGCCAACGCAGCAGACACGACTTTGATCCCTAGTCCGGAAGATTCCATATGCTGAGAGGCAACAAAACCCGTGGGCTACAACTACTGAGCCCGTGCTCCACAACAAGAGAAGTACCGCAATGCGAAGCTGCGCAGGGCAACTAGACAGCAGCCTCCACTCGCTGCAACTAAAGAACGTCCGTGGGCAGCAGCAGAGACCCAGCATGGCCGAAAACAGAACAAACAAAACAGGGTTTTAAAAAATAACAATAATATTTAAAATAAGGCCTATTATAATTCACTAATAGGTGAAGGTGTTCATCTCATTGGTTTAAATTTGCATATATTTATTATAAGTCAAGTTGAGCATTTTTCCTTGATCCATTTTTATGAAATATCATATTCTTTGCCCACTAGGGAGGGGATGTTTATATTCTTTTTGATTTAGAAATACTCTTTATGCATTACAGGGTGTGTCTTTTATCATATATGCTGCTGCTTTTTTTTCCCGTTTTTTTTATTTGTGGTCTGACCATGTTTATAGTGTTTCTTACCATGAAGAATCATTTCACTTCTATAGTCATATGTATCCATCTCTCTCTTAAGACGTCAGGATTTTGAAAAGTCCTTTCAAATGTCTCTTTTATTTTAAGATTATAAAAGCTTTCTTTCATGTCTCCTTCTAGTTCTTTATTTTTTTTTTCCATTTTTAAGTATTCAATATATCTAGAATTCCTATTTTAGCATAAGGAGTGATATATAAATGCAACTTCATTTTTTTCAGATTATTACCTAAGTCAGTTCCTTGATAATAAAAGCTTCCATACTCTACTGCAAGGCACTGTTATAAGCTCTTTTTCAGAGTTAGCAATATTAGACTCTCAAAATGCTTAAAATTTCTTTCAGCAATATAGAACAGATTATGCCAATAGAAAGCCTGAGACATCTAATGCTCTATTTCACCTTTTTATTAACTATTCCTAAAACACACAATATAAAAGGACTTGTAAATTTTCCGCAGGAATTGGAGTCACAGTTTAGGTAAACATCTGCCAAAAGATGGTCCACTGTCAAAAGAAGATAAATAAAAGTGTGTGTCCGCCCCTCCACACACATTGCATACTTCCTCCTCCAAAAAAAAGAGACTTTTGCTGACCAGATGGGAAGGCACCAGAAAGGGAAGGAGCAACTGAGGGGACCAGAATCAACAGGATCCTTCTCTGTGTTTGTGCCATTTTTTCCCAAAGAGTTCTAAACAATTCAGCTCAACAACACCAACTGTCAGCATATAAAGCAGAGGTGTACGTGGGTTTGGTGTCAGATTCTCCACCGTGGTAAATCCTCAGCAGTGCACACTGGCTGGGCTTTAAAGAGCCCAGCAGATAGAACACAGATGGGCAACAGGATGAGGAAGGGTGAGTATGAGGTCTTAACTCCTGTTTTCTAGAAACAAAACTACATTATCCAGGAAAGAAAAACATTTTCCTTGCAGTAAATATCAAAGAAATGGAACTGAGAGAGTCTTTCCTAGCTCCCTAGATTTACACTAAATAATTAATTGCTAAACCCCAGCCAATGTGGCTGTGCATGTCAGTCATTCCATAGCTTAACATCTGAGAGGCTGATTCTAATGGCAACAAAATAGATGTGAAAGAGTTTGAGCAAATTGATCCACCAGCTCAGGAGGAAATAGCAGTGTTGGACAGACCTTTTATCTTCCAAGTAATCCGGGGAAACATCATATGCCAAAAACATGGTATTCATCTGCCAACGGACATCCAGGTTGCTTTCATGTCCTGGCTATTGCAAACACTGCTGCAATGAGCACTGGAGTACATGTGTCTCTTTCAACACTGGTTTCCTCGGCATGTATGCCCTGGGACAACCCAGAGGGATGGGATGGGAGGGGGGTTCAGGATGGGGGAAACATATACACCCGTGGCTAATTCATGTCAATGTATGGCAAAAACCATCACAATAATGTAAAGTGATTAGCCTTCAATTAAAATAAATAAATTAATTTTTTTTAAGTATGGTATTGGTCAGAGTTCTCAGTTGCACTAAATGGAAAGCAATTGTGATTACCTTAAGCTAAACAAGGAACTTAGATGTAACAGATGGCTATGGGATAAGGATTGAAAAGAAGCAGAAACCAAGAAGTTCAGAGTCCTAAAGAGTGGAATGCATTGGTCAGGCTCTTCTTTAACAACTAAACAAACTGTCTCTGGCTGACTTCAGTGAAAGTAAAACTGATGGCATCTTTGAGAGCCCCAGAATTGACAGAAAGACTGGAGAATCAGGGTTAGAAAATGATCAGGATCAAGGAAAAGAGGCATCACCAGAAACACAGGAACTCCTCCCACAGGGATGGCATACCTGCCTCAGAGGCTAAATACTATCAACATGTGAGAACTGTCACAGCTCCAACTGACCATAACCCGGATCCTGTTCCAGCACCATCCCTTCCACCGCCTGGAAACTGGCTGTGGCTCTCAACACTGCTGAGAACAGTGAATTCTCTACTGGCCCAAGTTTTCTTGCTATCAAGAGCTTCAGAATCCCAGGTAATTCCGCCTCATCAGCCGAGTCACATGCCCCTCTCCTGGCTTGCTGCAGGGCTTGGGGCTTCATACCTAGTGTTTTAGCTTCCATGGTGATGGACTGACTCAGGGGCCACCAACAAGATGATAGTCTGGGCAGTGAAACAAGTGACAAACAACCACTCAATGGACAACCTAAAATCAAAGTTCTGAGCTGGATATCATTGCCGATCCTGCTGAACACCAATACTGTAACTCCTAGACACCATTCCTATTGCTCCTGCGTCTGTAAATGAATTGGAGGAGGAAATGGCAACCCACTCCAGTACCCTTGCCTGGAGAATCTCATAGATAGAGGAGCCTGGTGGGCTGCGGTCCATGGGGTCACAGAGAGTCAGACACGACTGAGCATACACACACACTGTAAATGAACTGGAACCATGTCCTGGCTGCCAGAGGAAGAGACAGCGGAAGCATCTGGACCCTCAGACTTCCAAAACAAAAGGCAAGCAATAAAGTTTTATTAAAAAGAGGACATAGCCACCAAGGTTCAGGGAGAAATTTTTTTAACATTTTAGAAAAAAGATTTTTTTTTTAAACCACATGCTTTGGTTTTACATTTAAATTAAGGTAAGCATGGTGTCTATAAACCAAATGATAAAGAGAAAAGGGGCCTAGTTTAGGGATGAATATAAAAAGATTAATACATCATATTTGAATTTAATATCCCTTTAGAGATTGTGGAAGAGAAAGCCAATAGAGACAAGAAAAGTCACAAAATCTTTCCCTTAGTGCAGAGAAGAAGAGCAAAGAAATAAAAAGATGGAAAATACAGATGCTATGAAATGAAGACACATATAGACATATGCAATACACTGGAAAGAAACCATATGACATTGAAAATAAGCACTCATCAGAGATATAATAAAAGAAAACTTTTCTGAAGAAAAGCTATACCTTCTGATTCAGATTAAAGTTGTTCTCCAAGAGCCAAACATAATTAACAAAAATGAATAACACATACATATATCCTAGCAACTTTAAAAATGACAAGAATAAAAAAAAATAAAATAAAAATGACAAGAATAAAGAATTCTGTGAAAATGAAGATGGGGAAAAACTGATGGCACCACAAAGGAATAAGATATCCAAGTAGACTCCGACTTTTACTTCAGTCACACCGGATGCCTCCCATATCCTTGGCAGAAAACTTGTTGTAAATGTATTGGAGCCAATCTCAATAAAAATCACACTGAGAAATTCCAAAGTATAAAATATTGGTGATTTGCAATGAAATTCCACACATATAAAATAGTCTAAATATTTGTTGTAAAAATGGTTAAAAGAAGAAGACAAATGCCAATTTTCATTCAAAAAGAGAACATAAAAATAAATAAATAAATAAATAATTATTATCTTAAATGTTTAAAAAACATGAAACTTAAGGGAAAGTCAACATGTGTTTTCCTATGCTAAAGTTGAAGAAAAGAAGAAATATCTACTTCTATTGTTTATCACTATTCTGACTTTAAAATAAAAAAAGTTTACATGCCAAAAACATAGCATTAAATATAATATGTGGTGAGGGGCAACAAAACAGACTGAGAAGACAAAGTCTGGAGCATCCATGACATCACATTTGAAGAACACAGGCTTGAGAAGGCTTGAATATACTTAACTGTTTATAAAATCTCTTGTGACACTGATCCCACAGTCAGGTAATTTATTCAGTGTGTTGTATGCCAATAATTAGTTCTAATGGCTGCTATAGTCAAAAAACTACTTATAAAAGCCCAAAGAACTACATAAAAGGATCACACTGTTGGCTGCACTCTCTGAATCTACGATGCAAAGGGTTTTTTGCTAAAATTCTGTTAGTAAATTTTCATCATTCTGGCTGTCAATCAGTTATTCATGCCAAATAATTGGAAAGCAGTCTGACATTTTTTTTTTTTACCAAATAAGATCAACAACAATAAAATTATTTGAACAGTTTTTATGCATGCTAGACTTTTTTTTTAATTTCAGTGTTTCTGGGTGTGCATATGTGAGAGATATTATAAGTGGCATATATTGTTCTCAATAGCAAAATCACATAAGCATGAAACATTCAAGAGATCTGTTTTCAAAATACTCTTGCCTTAACACAAGTTTCTGTCAAAAAGTAGTTTCTCACTTGTTAAAACATCATCTCTATCTTGAAGGGAAGCATGAAATGGGGAGTCTCTTCAAAAAAGTCCACTTGGTCACCAAAGGGGAAAAAGTTATCAAATTTGGGACGTTTATCTTTCTGCATGAGAAAAACATGTTTTACTTTATCTTGAAATTTGATGAACCTTGGAAACCTTTACCATGATATAATCAACTCTCCTCAGTGAGGTACAAGTAATACCCATGATCACAGTCCTTCTCTCCTGAATATCACAGATTGTCCCTCTTAAAAAAAAAATCACTAATAGTTCTGGCTTCAACTAGACACATTCCCTAGCCTCTGATGGAGACAGTGGATAAACTTCATGTGTAACACAATCCGTGACTCACCCTAGGACACATTTTATTCCAGCAGAAGCAGCTGCCCCGTCTGTAACTACACTTACTCCGTTTTCCACTCTCCTACTTTCCGTAAAACAGCAGGTTTTAAAAAAAAAACTGTTATTGAAGAAGTAATGTACTGTTGGAAAACTATTTTCTCTAGTACATTTAGAGAATGTGTTCAGGGGCTCAACACACAAACACACACACACAAAATATGCTTTTGTGCATTTAAATACTGAATGATCATCCAGTACACACTCTTAGTTGAAGTTTCTTAGAGACATCTGTACTTTTATCCAATTAAATACAGAAAACCTCCCATACTGAAGAATTTGTTCTAAAATTTGCCTTTTCAAATATATAACAATGCATTTTCCCTCTTCAAATACTCTTTGCTAAATAAGGATTATACTTTAAGGTTGTCATGAGGTGATTTTCTGGGTATAATTTCAGTGATTTTTGTCATGGAAGGAAGAACAGGTGCATTTCCTATAATGTGTGGCTTTTTGTCATTTACTATACAAAAAGAAATCTCAAAACAAGTTTTATATTTTTAATACATTTGGGTTGAATATCGTATGATTTAAATATGGCTGAGAAAAATGCAGATGCTTGTTTTCAAGTTTTGAACACTTAGTTTTGAATGCCTTGCTGTTGTGAGGGCTTTACATTGCCTGGGCAGTACATACTTAAGCACAGTTAGGTGAGCCTTGATTACATCATCACTGATTTTACCTCTTAGGGTGGGCAAAGCTTATATTGATACTAGGAGCAGAAGAAGTGCTAATCTACCATTTGCAGGGGAGGGGGGTGTCTCGCTGTTTGTTTGTCTGTGTTTTCATTATGAGAATATTCTATAGGGTCATTTTTCACAAATCTTTATAACCCACCTTTCCACTTAGGGAGAATTAGTTTTGCTAAAACTAGAAAATTATCTTGAAATCTACCGAGCTGGGAACAGGTAAACTTACAATGCATCCCAATATGTCAAAGACTAATAAAAGTATAATTGAAATATTATTGATCCTCCTGTTTGGAAATGGGCACCAGCCTTTTAGAAAAACTTACATATGACACATGGCATGTAACTTTCTGGAATCAGTCGTCACTGGCCATAATGAAGCTGCATAATAAACAGCCATAAAACCTTAAAGACATAGGATAATAAACACTTATTTGACTCAGAAATCTGAAAGGATCCATCGATTTGCAGCTGGGCTCACTCACACCTCTGAAGTCAGCTGTAGCCCAGCTAGGAGGCTCTGCTGATCTTGGCTGGGCTGGCTCTCATGTCTGAGTTGGCTGACTGTCAGCTGGTCTAGCAAGGCCTCTGATAGTATTATTGGAGCAGTGAGGTTCTTTACTGCCTCTCATCTCCCAGCAGGCAAGCCCAAGTGAATCCTCATGGCAATGACAGAGGCAAAAATGAACAAACCCAATCCTGTGAGCACTTTTCAAGCCTTTGTGTGCATCTGGTTTGCTCCTATCCCTTTGGGCAAAGTAAGTCACATGGCTGAGCTCTGGGTCAGTGAGAGAGTACCGAAGTATGGATTCAGGGAAGGGAAAAGAGTTGGGCTATCATTATAATCAATCTACTGGAATCAGGGTGACCATATCAAGCATACAGAAAATACTAATACAACTTAATTTGTTTTATTAAAATAAAAATAAATAAATATTTTATTATTTACTTTCTAAAACCTGTATATCTTCTGAAATATATACAAACCACTGTTGATATTATTGGCTCTCAAGGGTCTAAATAATTTGAATGATTAAGTAGATACATTGATTTATTTTTTGCCCTACTGAGAATACTTGTGATTCAGGAAAATCCCCTGGAGAAGGAAATGGCAACCCACTCCAGTACTCTTGCCTGGAAAATTCCACAGACAGAGGAGCCTGGTAGGCTACAGCCCATAGGGTGGCGAAGAGTTGGACACAACTGAGCGACTTCACTTTAAGACCACAAATTAAATTTCAATAAATATTAAAAAGCAAAAACATATAAGGTGTACCCTTGCCACAAAAGAAGGAAACAAAAAATGAAGGGCATTCCTTCTAAAAACAAAAAGGAAAGAAGACTTGATCATATAAAAAATAGCTTTTCAAAATAATTATATGGTGTCAAAAAGAAATAAAAATCCCAATTATAAACTATTTTTAAATACAACATAATGGAAAATATCACTATATATGAATACATGTGTGATATGGCCAAGTCTATAATTTAACTGCAAAGTAATAAAAGTATATGAACTATTTGACTTAAGAAATCAGAGGGGGAAAGCACATCTTAAAAATGAAAAAAAAAATAGTAAAGACAACAACAAAATAAATATGTATAAAACAGAAAATAATACAACTAACCAAAAAATTTATAGGCTGAATTTTAGAAAGAAATAAAAATATCCAATAAAAAGAGAAAGATAGCTTACATGTATAATATGAGAAAAGGATAAAGAAAGAAAGGTAGGGGACTTTTTTAAAATAGAGAGTTACATTTTTAAAAGTCCATGCATATGGATTTAGAAATCGTAAAGGAATGGGAAACTTTCAAAAGCAAATATAAATCATCAAAACTGACCCAAGACCAAAGGAGAAATTTGAAAAGTTACACACACAGAGAAAAACTATATATCAATTGCAAATATAAATGCAATTATCTGTGAAATTGAATCCACTCAAATAAATATACAACATAACTCATCCATGAATTCAAGGGTTGTTTAATACTTGCAAATCCATTAAAATACTATGGTACATTAATAAGTTATAAAAAGAAAAACTACACTATACCTGGACAGAAGCAGAAAAAAATGTATGATTAAAGATTTCATTTATATGGTGAGAAAATACTCTTAGAAAAATTAAAAATTAAAGCTTATTTCTTTAATGTGACAAAAATTATATCTGCTAAACTAAGAACAGATATATTTCTTTATGATTCAACTGAGAGGCATTCTCATCAAATTCAGGAGCAGGAAAAGAATTCCTGCCATGACCACCATTATTTTGTCACTGTCTGGGAGTTTCTAATCTGTATGATAAGAGAAACCAAAAAACAAGAAAACGAAGCAGCATAGATAAAGATATACACATAATATATATATATTACATATAAGCACACATAGGAATATATAAAATTCATTCTTTTCAAAGGTCAGCAAGAACCTATTAGAACCAATAAGAGAGCTCATTAAAGTAAATAATTACAATATAAATATGCATAAACCATTAGGTTTTTACACAACCAGGAAAAGAACTGATCAATTAATGTGGAAAAAATCACTCATAATAGTAACAACCAATGTAAAACACTTAATATTCAATTTACCAAATATGAAGAAAATTACTGTTTTTCTGTAAAAATTAAAAAAGCTTAAATAACAAATATATCATAAATATACATAAAAAATAAACTTTTTCATTTTAATGGAATTCTAATCAAAATTATAATAAAGTTTACATGGCATTCACTAAAATAAATATATTTTGTCATAATAATAAAGAAAAGCATCTACTCTGTTAAAGAAGTGTACTATATATTTCCAGCCACATAAATGTGGCACTAATGAAGAATTAAAAGACCTTAATGAGGGGAAAAATTTGACGAACTCACATAATAACCCAAGTATTTATAGGTACTGCTGATATGACAACAGCGGCATTTGAAACCAATGCACGATGGCACCCCACTCCAGTCCTCTTGCCTGGAAAATCCCAGGTGGGCTGCAGTCCATGGGGTCGCTAAGAGTCGGACACGACTGAGCAACTTCACTTTCACTTTTCACTTTCATGCATTGGAGAAGGGAATGGCAACCCACTCCTGTGTTCTTGCCTGGAGAATCCCAGGGACAGGGGAGCCTGGTGGGCTGCCGTCTATGGGGTCGCACAGAGTCAGACACGACTGAAGCGACTCAGCAGCAGCAGCAACATTAACACTGAAATCATGTCCAAGCCCCTGTGACCCTGTCCTTTGAAGTCCAAGCCTCTGTGATCCTGTCCTTTTGCTTTAGTCTCCTAGGCCTCCCATGTCTCAATAGATTGAGACTCAAACAAAACAAAGAAGATGTGTTACATATATACAATATGTTACTCAGCCACTGAAAAGAATGAAATAAAGCCTTTGCAACACCGTGGATGGACCTAGAGACTTCACTCATACTGAGTGAAGACAGTCAGACAGAGAAAGTGGAATATGATATCACTTATATGTGGAATCTAAAAGAAAATGATACAAAAGTACTTATTTACAAAACAGAAGCAGACTCACAGTTAGAGAACAAACTTCTGGTTACTGGAGGGGACTGTGGGGAAGGAGGGGAAAGGGGCAGTTAGGAAGTGTGGGACTGACATGTACACACTGCTGTATTTAAAATAGATAACCAACAAGGTCCTACTGTAAGCACAGGGAACTCTGCTCAGCATCAGCATTATGTAACAACTTAAATGGGAAAAGAATTCGAAAAAGAACAGATACACGTATGTGTACAACTGAATCACTTTGCTGTACACCTGAAACTAACACAACATTGCTAATAAACTATACTCCAGTATAAAATAAAAAGTTATTTCTTTTAAAGAAACAGCTAATGATTAGGGCATGTGAAGATACAGACATAAAGAATAACTGTTGAGCCCAGAAACTGCTAGCAATGTAGACTATAAATTCGCCATCGAGCAGCATCCCTGAACTCACAGTTCTCTGAAAGATATAAATAAAGGCCTGACACACATCCCTAAGCTGTTTTTACAGGAAGCGGACTCCTCCCAGATGAAAACTGCTGACCACAAGCCCATAGACCGTAGACTGGTTGAAACCAGAAGGTTGGTGACACCTAAGAGCTCATCTTGTGCCAACCAATCCAGGAACTGCGCGCTAGCTGGTCACGCCCCCTGCAGCCCGCTCCTTCGCACCGTCTTTAACCACCGACCCCTCAAAAGCCATTGAGGAGTTTGGGTCTTTTGAGCATTAACTGCCAGTTCTCCTTGCCTGATGCCCTGCTATAAACGCTGTACTTTTCTTCACCACAATCCGGTGTCAGTAGATTGGCTTTACTGCCACAGCTGAGCAGATCCAAGTTAGGTTCAGTAACAAGACAATTGTTTCAGCATTTAAAAATAATAAATTAGATCCCTACTTCCTACCACACACTTAAATAATTTTTGACCTGTTAACAAGCTTAATCTAGGACACTAAACCATTGAAGAAAATAGCTATCTGAACTCAGAAGTAGGAAGATCTTTGTAATCATATGAGCAAATGAAGTCTGATTTATTTTACTGCATTTTAA
Source organism: Bos mutus (assembly GCF_027580195.1). Classification (NCBI taxonomy): domain Eukaryota; kingdom Metazoa; phylum Chordata; class Mammalia; order Artiodactyla; family Bovidae; genus Bos; species Bos mutus. Next base: position 3,941,194 of record NC_091644.1, on the reverse strand, counting down.
TAAGCTAAACAGATTTTTAAACTTCTGAACATCTAACCAAAAAAAAAAACCCATAAGCAAAATTAAAAGACTACTGACAAAATAGGAGAAATATGGATAACCTATACACTAGACCAAGGGTTAATACATTTCATATATAATGGAGGCAGTGCTTCTACAGTTTAGCAAATACTCCAATAAACAAATGGGCAAAGGGCATAAATGAGCCAATTTATAAAATAAGAAAATCAATGGAAAATAAACACTAGATAAAATAGTCAATCTCATGTGAAATCAAAGAAATGGAACATAACACAATAATGAGATGACATGGTTCCCACAGCAAACAGGCAAATGTTGCTTTGCTGTGGCTTTCCTTTGTGTTGTCTGGTACCCAAGCTAGCAAGGTGCATAAGAACAGCCCTCCGTCTCTGATGAGAATGTATACTGGTGCTGCAGTTCCGGAGGGCCATTTGGAGTCGCAGATCCAGAGCCTTACATTAGCTCACGCTATTTAGGAACTAATTCTAAGGAAATGATTAGAGATGCACACAGATATTTATATGACGATGTTCCTCCCAGTGATATGTATCATTCACAATAATTAGCAGCAACCTAAATATCCAACAATAGGAGACTAGAGCAATAAGGAATAGGTAAATTATCCAGGATACATCTATGTACTGAAATAGATATTAAAATCATGCATGAAAGATTATTTAATAGGGATTTTTTCATGATATAATTTTAACTAAGCAAAGCCACCCCATGCATGCAGTATGATTTCCTGATTGATTTATGAAAGAGAGATTTAGCAAATAAGCCATAATTTTAATTGTGATGGTAGTTCTTTTTTTCTGCATTTCTGGTTTTTACAATGAATATCTATTACATTTATAAATCAGAAAGAAAATCATAAATCTTCAAAATTTACTCATTCAACATTTTTTTAAAAGCACAGGGTTCTCCAAGGTTAGCATCTTAGCTATTCTCCTAAATAATCCATTGTCCCTTCAGATAGATTGAAGTCATTTGTCTGGAATTTTGAAAGCTGACAGCAGCCATTTCAGACCTTCCAGAACTCTTTCTCTCAGGTATAATAGAAAGCAATCATCATGTAAAATAATGGCAGAAAGAAAGTATACTGTGGGAGTTTTGAGTCCCATTTTGAAAGAAAGTATGTAACAAATAGAGTCAAGTGACAGAAAGAAACAAACACCAATAAGAAATTTCCCAATGCCACACTGCCAATAGGTCCGTCATATTGTCTTTAAAACTGTTTGGCAGAATATAACACCACAAAGAGAAACAGACACAGCACCACAAGCATCCATTGGTTCCCAGATCCCAGAGCAGCCCTGTGTGGCCCTCCTTCAGTCTGAGAAACCTGCCAAGAGACAGGGCCATGCGGTATAGGGAGCTGCTCAATTTACCCAGCTTGATTTTTTTCAGTTCATTTATTTATTTATTTTAATTAGAGGATAATTACAACATTTTGATGGTTTTTGCCATACATCAACATGAATTGGCCACAGGTATACATGTGTCCCCCCATCCTGGACCCCCTCCCCGCCCTATCCGTCTGAGTTTCCCCAGAGCACTGGCTTAAGCAATTAGTGCTCAGAGCAACAGAGCCCCTCTTATCAAGAAACTGTTTATCTGAAATCCTCAAGTTTGAACAGCCTTGAGCCCAACATAGAGACTTGTAGGAGGAGGAGGTAAGGCTGAGTCAGGGGAAGGTGAACAGGTAAGCAAGGCCAAGTCCATGACAGATAAAGGGAGGCTAAGCCAAGAAAAGAGTAAAAGGGCTGAAGGTCATGCCCACCCAAGGTTTCTGGCTGTGAGGGGCAGGTGCTGTGCTGGCTGCATTATCTCATTAAAGTCTCTCAATGGTCTGAGCAGTCAAGAGATGAGCGTTGAAGGAATTTACTCAAAGTCACAAAGCAGGGATTGGTGAGAGGGCTTGAATGCAAACCTGCTTGGCTGCAAATCCCCTGATGATTTCACTGCACTCCTGCTGCTCAGCGGTGCACATGGAGCCCGGCAGTGAGAAGGCATTCTGACATCCTCCCTTTCTAGGCTCATGGAACAGCAGTCTCACCTTCTCTCGCCCTTTTTATCCTCCTCTGTTTTCTTTGCTTTACTTCAAGCGTATCATTCCTTCCATACCTGTTCCCCTCCTTGTCTGAATGGCTACTCCCTTATCATTTTCTCTCTAGAATCCATTCTTTTTCTAGGCTTGCATCCTCCTCCCACACAGTTGAATCTGCTGACCCCCCAGGGCCTAAGTCCCTTTCCCTGACCTTTCCCTTCTGCCTTCCTTGTACCCCATCAACATTCTGAACTGTCAGTGTGTAGAAGCTCTCGTAATGCAGAACACTTTCAATAAAAAAGCGGAAAGACCTAAACTCAGTCCACAGAATCAACTGCATGTGCATTTTACTATAATGAAGCAGATTGATGCATGAATATAGCTATAGAAATGGAGACCATCCAAAAAAAGAAGAGGCACTAAGATCAAATAAATTTAGGAAACAGAACATACTCTATCTCCTCTTCACCATGCATAAAAGCCTTAGGCTTGGAAAAGTCCTCCAGTTAAAGGATCATTTTTTAACTCCCATTTCTTTGAACACAGATGCCTTTTATGTAGGACACTTCTAAATGCTTCATAGAATATGAGTAATATGGTAATAAATGAAAGAATACAATTTGAGAAAGGCTGATATTACTGTACATAATGGTAAATACAAACAATAGAATGCCAGGCAACAGGCCTCCTCTGATCATGCACTCAAATTCCTTTTATTTGGTTGTCTGGTCTGCCTCTCACCTTCCCCACCCACCTCAGGGCTGCCCCAACCCCCAATTCATGAACGGGCAGGGTAGCTTGGACTCTGCAGACTAGGATCCAAGTCTAACAGGGACAAGTAGGCCAACTTCTCTGAGCATCAGATTGCATGCTGTCAAATCAGCAGCATATTATCTGAATACCTGGCATGGCCCTGCCTGTACACAAACACACTCACCACTCCCCTTTCCCCTAATTGATCTATACTGAATTGGTCTCTCTTATCACATGGCATTAGTGGTAAAGAACCCGCCTGCCAATGGAGGAGACATAAGAGACGTGGGTTCAATCCCTGGGTCAGGAAGATCCCCTGAAGGAGGAAATGGCAACCCACTCCAATATTCTTGCCTGGAGAATCCCATGGACGGAGGAGCCTGGCGGGCTGTAGTTGAAAGGCTTGCAAAGAGTCGAGCACAACTGAAGCGATTTAACACACACACACGTTCCCCATCCCCTCACTGATCTACACTGAATTGGTCTCTTGTCTCTATCAGGGTCGATAGATATACTCATCGAATCTTCAAAGTCTGTGTCTAAAATTTGCTTCAAGTTCAGCCTTGTAAGCAGTAACTTCAGCAAGTGTAAGTCTATTCCTTGAGCTATTTCCATTTTCCATTTGTTAGTGACAGATGCCTGCAATTACTGGAACTTCAGGAACAACACTTCCTTCCAAACCACCCTGCAAATATCAGCGGCAGAACACCTTCTCTTGGCTGCTACACTGGGATAGAGGATTAGGGTGGTTGACAGTCCTCTACCTTGGATGTTAGAACTGCTTCCAAGCTAAATTTTCCTGACAATGTCTTCCTTTTGTGGGATTTTTCTGCACTCGATGACTGTGTCCCCTCTCCCACTCTCAAGCCCTTCTCCCCTCCAGTTTGTTTTAAAGCTGTGCCTCCTGCCTTACTGGGTTTGCTGTGTCATCCTTCGAGGCCAGGTGTCCTGGCACACCTGCCCCAGCTCACAACAGGCCTAGGCAGCAGTAGGTTAGCTTGCAAAGTGCAGTAACTAATTTGCAACCCAGATCCAAAGAGTCACCCTTTGATCTTGGAGGATAGAACATTGTAAGTAATTACCCAGACAGTTGAGCGCTTGGAAATACAATCACATTTTCTTGTGACTTATTAGAACAGACGAGACCACATCGGACTCTTCTGCGCTCCTCAAGTCCTGGCATTTTCATTCCTGCATAAATAGCATCCCTAAGCTCAACATATGCTAGTCTTGCTCAGAAATAGGAAAATACTATTTTGCGACAATAGATTGGTGCTTGAATACTGCGATCAGAAAGAAAGCTCAAGGAGGCGTTCCAGGAAATCTACCTGAATGAGCCCCTGGGACTTTGCCCTCCAGCCTGGGCCTCCAGAGTCAGCAGTTTACTGAAAAACAGAATTGAAAACAACACATCCTTGAGGGCTGGGTTGGGGTGATGGACTCCTGGGTTGGAGTGATGGAGGAGCATGGGCCTGGGAGACAGAGACTTGGGTGAAAATGTCTGCCCCACTATCTATTGACTGTGGGATCCTAAACAAGCCTGGCCCTGGATGAGGATGGATTTGAAGCTGTCTGGGCTTCTTTTCTCCTTCTGAAACCATTCACAGGTTAGCCAACACATTCAGCCACCACCTTAGGAAGTGCCTCCAAGATCATTATGATAGGAGAAGTTCTTATAAAAGTGTGGATTAACCTCTGGGTGCCCCACTAAGACCCTAGGAGCAGCAAGGACAAGCACAAAGCGTGTCCTCCCCTCTCACTCCTTCCAGGGCAACTTTCACTCTTCAGGCTGGGAGAACCAGGTCTGGATGGGAGCTTGGCCCACCTCTAGCTGGGCTCTGCACAGAGAAATGAGGCTCCCTCTAACAACAAAGGAACCCTGAGGAGCAGCTTGTGAATTGTTTTTTTCAAGCCTCCAACATCATTCCAATCCATTTCTTTCTCCTCACACTACTGTCCAGTCTGGAGACTTATCACTTCTCCTCTGAACTCACGGGTAATTCCTAACAGTGGCCTCACTCCTCGCCAAGCACCAGCCCTCAGCTGCGATGGTCAAGTTTCAAAAGTAAGAACTCAATCACACTAACACCGAGGTGCAACCTCATCAGCTTCCACAGATATGAATATAATCTTCTTTTCCAAGACCCACCCTCACTGGCCCCCTTATGTCCATAATCCACATTCTACCAACTGCAAAAAGGGTAAATTAGAAAGAAATTTGATCATGTCATTTCCCAGCCTAAACAGCATCACACTCGGAAAAGAATTCAGAGCAGGGGCCGTGAATACCCTCCAACTCTACTGCCCCTTTGACGCTCACTGCACTCAGGCCCCCACACGTGCAGCTCCATTTGTGCGACTTGCCGACCTCATTCCAACCTCTGCCCTTGTCAGCCTCCCAGTCTGGAACCCACTTCTCCAGATCCTGTGCAGCTGACTTCCCTTGTCTGCACTATCACTCCTCCAAAGGACTTCCTCGATCTTTCAGCTTGGAACACCCAGGAATCAACACATTTATTCTATCCCTCCTTCCAACATAAGCTGCACAAGAACAGAAACACGGCTGTCTTGTCTTGATCACCCCTCTATTCCTGACTCTGAGACTAGTACTTGGCACTTTCAGTAAAGTTTTACTGAGTAAGTGGATGGAAGGGGGTGGACTGTGTCACTTCCTTGATTAAAACCAGCCAGTAACTTGTACTAGGATGCGATCCCCACTCCTTCCATGGCAGGCAAAGCCCCGCATTAGCCCTGGCTATGTCACTACTTCATCTCCAACCTCTGCCTAGTTCCAGCCTTTTGGGACTTAGAAAAACCAATGTCAAGCTTGGAAATAAGACAAGCTTATACCTCTTATACCTCTCAGTGTCACTCTGGCACACTGCCTAGCAAGCCCACCAAAGGATCTCCTGATGGTCTATGGAAAACTAATTTTGACTTATTATTTCCCATTGATTAAGACTCAGACTCTTTGAAAGTAGATGTTAACTTCAGAAAATTGATAAGTCACCAAAAAAAAAAGTAGAAATCTAAACGAATTTTGTCCAACAGAAAAACATCGACAGTTATGGTTTTACTGCCATGTGGAATATTAACCAGTTAGGTGTCTAACCAAACAATTATATTTCAGCATTCTTTCTTTCATTGACAATATGCTTCAAGCTATCATACTATCTTTTAGGCCAGTTTTGCCGTTCTGCTGGTTCCCTCTTTAATGTGTTAAGTGAATCTTCGATGCATGATCATGATATACTTGGGAGTATTGGGAGATATTGTGCTTTGACATTAGATTAGTGGCATACAACTATTCCACGTTCTTAAAACTCTGCCGTATTTGCTCCTTTTGCTGCCACACATGTCCTTTCTCAGCCCTGCCCTCTAAACCCATTTTCCTCCAAGTTATCCCCTACAAATCCAGCTAATTCAAATGTCAATTCCTTAAGCCTTTCCTGACACACCCAACACATACAAATGCACAGTTCAGTTCAGTTGCTTAATCCTGTCCACTCTGCGTCCCCAGGGGCTGCAGCACACCAGGCTTCCCTGGATCACCAACTTCCAGAGCTTGCTCAAACTCATGTCCATTGAGTTAATGATGCCATCCAACCATCACATCCTCTGTCATCCCCTTCTCTTCCTGCCTTCAATCTTTCCCAGCATCAGGGTCTTTTCAAATAAGTCAGCTCTTTGCATCACATGGCCGAAGTATTTGAGCTTCAGCATTAGTCCTTCAATGACTATTCAGGACTGATTTAGTTTAGGATGGACTTGTTGGATCTCCTTGCAGTCCAAGGGACTCTCAGGAGTCTTCTCCAACACTACAATTCAAAATCATCAAATCTTTGGTGCTCAACTTTCCTTATGGTCCAACTCTCACATCCATACATGACTACTAGAAAAACCATAGCCTTGACTAGATGGATCTTTGTTGGCAAAGTAATGTCTCTGCTTTCTAATATGCTGTCTAGGTTGGTCACAGCTTTTCTTCCAAGGAAAAAGCATCTTTTAATTTCATGGCTGCAGTCAGCATCTGCAATGATTTTGGAGCCCAAGAATATAAAGTCTGTCACTGTTTCCATTGTTTTCCCATCTATTTGTCATGAAGTGATGGGACCAGATGTCATGATCCTAGTTTTTTGAATGTTGAGTTTTAAACCAACTTTTTCACTCTCCTCTTTCACTTTCATCAATAGGCTCTTTAGTTCCTCTTCACTTTCTGTAATAGGGTGGTGTCATCTGCATATCTGAGGTTATTGATATTTCTCCCAGCAATCTTGATTCCTGGGAGAATCAGCTTGTGCTTCATCCAGTCCAGCATTTCACATGATGTACTCTGCATAGAAGTTAAATAAGCAGGGTGACAATATACAGCCTTGATGTACTCCTTTCCTTATTTGGAACCAGTCTGTTGGTCCAAGTCCTGTTCTAACTGTCACTTCTTGACCTGTATACAGATATCTCAGGAGGAGGTCAGGTGGTCTGGTATTTCCATCTCTTGAAGAACTTTCCACAGTTTGTTGTGATCCACACAGTCAAAGTTTTAGTGTAGTCAATGAAGCAGAAGTAGATGTTTTCCTGGAACTCTCTTGCTTTTTCTAGGATCCAGTGGATGCTGGCAATTTAATCTTTAGTTCCTCTGCCTTTTCTAAATCCAGCTTGAATATCTGAAAGTTCATGGTTCACATACTGTTGAAGCCTAGCTTGGAGAATTTTGAGCATTACTATGCTAACATGTGAGATGAGTGCAATTTTGTGGTAATTTGAACATTCTTTGGTATTGACTTTACTTGGGATTGGAATGAAAACTGAGCTTTTCCAGTCCTGTGGCCACTGCTGAGTTTTCCAAATTTGCTGGCATAATGAGTGCAGCACTTTAAAAGCATCATCTTTTAGGATTTGAAATAGTTCAGCTGGAATTCCATCACCTCCATTAGCTTTGTTTGTCGCGATGCTTCCCTAAGGCCCACTTGACTTCACATTCCAGGATGTCTGGTCTAGGTGAGTGATCACACCATCGTGGTTATCTGGGTCCTGAAGATCTTTTTTGCTTAGTTCTTCTGTGTATTCTTGCCACCTCTTCTTAATATCTTCTACTTCTGTTAGGTCCATACCATTTCTGTCCTTTATCGAGCCCACTTTGCATGAAATGTTCCCTTGGTATTTCTAATTTTTCTGAAGATATCTCTAGTCTTTCCCATTCTATTTTTTCCTTCTATTTCTTTGTATTTATCACTTAGGAAGGCTTTCTTATCTCTTCTTGCTATTCTTTGGAACTCTGCATTCAAATGGATATATCTTTCCTTTTCTTCTTTGCCTTTCACTTCTCTTCTTTTCTCAGCTATTTGTAAGGCCTCCTTAGACAACCGTTTTGCCTTTTTGCATTTCTTATTCTTGGGGATGATCTTAATCACTGCCTCCTTTACAATGTTACAAGCCTCTGTCCATAGTTCTTCAGGCACTCTATTAGATCTAATCCCTTGAATCTATTTTTTATGTCCACTGTATAATCATAAGGGATTTCATCTAGGTCATACCTGAATGGTCTAGTGATTTACCCTACTTTCTTCAATTAAGTCTAAATTTTGTAATAAGGAGTTCATGATCTGAGCCACCATCAGCTCCTGGTCTTGTTTTTGCTGACTGTATAGAGCTTCTCCATCTTTGGCTGCAGAGAATATAATCAATGTGATGTCACCAATCTGGTGACATCCATGTGTAGAGTCTTCTCTTATGTTGTTGGAAGGTGTTTGCTATGACCAGTGCGTTCTCTTGGCAAAACTCTTTTAGCCTTTGCCCTGCTTCATTTTGTACTCCAAGGCCAAACACATATACACACCCTTCCCTGAAATTCATAGCTTTTTCACAGGAAAAAAAAAGGAAAAACGATGGAGTAAGGTAGGTCCACCAGGCCGTGCAAAGGCTTAGACTAGGATCAGTGCCTATCACCTGTGAAGGGAGTAACCCAGTTCTTCCTGGGCCATTAAGGGTCTGCCAGAAACATAAATACTTCTGAAAAATCTCCACTTCTCAGAGTATATACTCCAAATGGTGGATCAGTTGGGGACTTCTCTTCCATGGAGGTGATCAGCTCATACTACTCAGTACAGTAACACAGCCTTGAGCTAGATTCCCCAGGTTCAAGACAGGTTCAAATCTTTCTAGCTCTGTGACCTCAAACAACTTACTAAAGCTCCCTGAGTCACATTTTTCCCCTCTATGGAATGGAAATCATAGTAATAGCATTCTTGTGTCCTCCTAGGCTACTATAAGAATCAAACAGATTACTAAAACTCCAGTGCTTGAAAAATGGTAATGAAAATAATAGTAAACCTACCTACTGTCATTCTGTTTTAGGAATCAAATGGATAGGTATAGCTAGAGTTCTTGCAGAGGTGGGTGGCAGGTGAGGACACATCAGTGCTTCTTGGGGCTATGGTTCTTACTCCAGATGATCTTCTTTGGCTCTTCTTCACCAAGTCAGTCTACACAGATGATGCCTGGGGCACTGGGAATATAACCGAGTAGGTGAATAGGAGGCTACCACAGCAGTAGTGGAGATAAGACCACATGTTCCTATTTAAAATATATTGTATTTTTCTTTCTGACTTACTTCACAGACTCTAGGTTCATCCACCTCACTACAATTGACCCAAATTCATCCCTTTTATTGCTGAGTAATATTCCATTGTATGTATACATACCACATCTTCCATACCCATTCTTCTGTTGATGGACGTCTAGGTTGCTTCCATGTCCTGGCTATTGCAAACAGTGCTACAGCGGGGTACGTGTGCCTTTTGGAATTGTGGTTTTCTCAGGGTATATGCCCAGCAGTGGGACTGCTGGGTCACGGGGTAGTTTTAGCATACACTCTCATACATAAAACAGAGAGCTAGTGTGAAGCTGCTATATAACACAGGAGTCCCCTCTGTGATGACCTAGACGGGTGGATGGGATGGGGTGGGAGGTTCCAGAGGGAAGGGATATAAATATAATTATGGCTGATCCGTGTTGTTGTATGACAGAAACCAACATAATACTGTAAAGCAATTGTTCTCCAAATAAAAAATAAATTTAAAAGAAAAAATAGTAAAACATGTTGTAAACAACCGGGAATCCTGAGCACCCCACCCAGGTTCTGGCACAAAAGGTGCCCAAGAAATGCTGCGTCTTCCCTCGTCCATTGCTGCTCTACCTGTTCCTACTTCCAGCCTTCATCCTAAGTGCAAGGAAAACCACGCTTTCAATGCTTGTGTAGGACACTGACTCAGGGGTCAAGGGCTGTTTCTGATCATTATTCATCTTTTCATTACTGCCATATATTTTATTGATCCTGCACTGAAACTTTTTTCCAACATTTTAAAATGAGACTCTTGCTTCAGCAGATTCCAGATCCTAACAGCTGGTGAATGATAAACAACTGTGTGGGTTTCTTTTTCTTCTTAATTTTAATTTAAAGAATCAATAAGTAGCGTGTGTTGCCTCTAGAAGACATTAAAAAACACAATCAACTTGGATTTCATCTGGATAAACATGTACACAGGACAAGAAGCAACAGTTAGAACCAGACATGGAACAATGGACTGGTTCAAAATTGGGAAATGAGTACGTCAAGGCTGTATATTGTCACCCTGCTTATTTAACTTATATGCAGAGTACATCATGCAAAATGCCAAGCAGCATGAATCACAGGCTGGAATCAAGATTGGAGAAATATCTCAATAAGCTCAGATATGCAGATGATACCATTCTAATGGCAGAAAGTAAAGAGGAACTAAAGAGCCTTTTGATGAGGGTGAAACAAGAGAGTGAAAAAGCTGGCTTAAAACTCAACATTCAAAAACCAAAAATCATGGCATCTGGTCCCATCACTTCATGGCAAATAGATGGGGTAAAAGTGGAAATGGTGACAGATTTTATTTTCTCAGCTCCAAAATCACTGCGGACAGTGACCATAGCCATGAAATTAAACGATGCTTGCTCCTTGGAAGAAAAACTATGATAAACCTAGACGGTGTATTAAGAAGCAGAGACATCACTTTGCCAACAAAGGTCTGTATAGTCAAAACTATGGTTTCTTCAGTAGTCCTGTATGGATATGAGAGTTGGACCAGAAAGAAGGCTGAGCGCTGAAGAACTGATGCTTTTGAACTGTGGTGCTGGCAAAGACTCTTGAGAGTCCCTTGGACTATAAGGAGATCAAATCAATCATTCCTAAAGGAAATCAGACCTGAATATTCAATGGAAGGACTGATGCTAAAGCTGAAGGTCCAATACTTTGGCCACCTGATGAGAAAAGACTCTGACGCTGAGAAAGATTGAAGGCAGGAGGAGAAGGGGGCAACAGAGGGTGAGATGGTTGGGTGGCATCATCAACTCAATGGACATGAGTTTGAGCAAGCTCCCAGAGATAGTGAAGGACAGGGAAACCTGGTGTGCTGCAGTCAGTGGGGTTACAAAGAGTCAGACACAACTTAGCAACTGAACAACAATAAGATAATAATATTTTCAACAGTGTCTGCAGAAAATCACAGGATTTGTGAGATCTTGAGGTGTTGGGCTTTCAGGAAACTTCTCTTTAGGATCCAAAAGAGAAGTGGAAGTGCTCACAGATAGCATTCAGGCCAGCAAAATTTTTACACAAGCACAAATTCAATGGAAATTAACAGATTTACTGGAAATGACTTTTTTCCCATTCAAAATAAAAATAGCTTTTGAATAAGCTTTGGAATAATCCTAACTTTACCTACAATGTAATGAATAGCAGAACATCGATTAGAACACAATGTTGCCTTGGACCACAAAAATATTTATATCTAGGCCATGCGAGGAAACACAAGGTGACTCACTCACAGTGGAAACAGTAGAGGCCAAAGGCAGAAGCCACGTTCTTGAAGAGCAGGTATCTGAAGGGGAAGGGGCAGAGGGGAGGGGGAAAGGAAATGAGAAGTAGGAAACTTGGAGAAGCATGCTTCTCACCCAAGCATTCAAGCCATTAGGGCACAGCAACAGAATGGATCCAGCTCTCCTTGCTTTCTGCCCAGCACCCTTCCCATTTTCCACTTCAGAGGTAAAACTTCAGAAGGTCCATCCTCTGCTACCAGTAAGGATACTGTTCCAGGCAGTCCCCTTGGGCTGACTGACTTGGTCTGCCACTGAAGGTCAGGGCGGAGGACAGTGGTCCCCCGAGCTCCCTCTGAAAGATGGATTGTTTCTGTAGGTTCAGGAGATATGTGACCAGCAATGAATTCAGTGAGTACCTAGTCTGCTGGTGTCGGATTTGAAGATAAATATTTTACACATATACTCAGATATTGTTTAAACTCACCTTTGCTCAACTCACTGAATGACTCTTTCTGATCCTCTAGCACTCTCAGCTGTATACATGGCAGGATAATAAGTGGGCTTCCTCCACTGTTCCAACCCTGCTAACCCACCTCCCATGCCGAAGGCAGCCTGAGACCACTCGCTAGCTTGCCCCGTCCATGCCTTCCCCGTGATGGAGTTCCACCCTCACCCTGCAGCTCACTCTCCTTCAGGTCAGGGCTGAGGCTCAGGAGAAGGATTTGTCTAACCCTGTCAGTTCCTGTGAGCTCCCAGCTCTGCCAGCACCAGGCAGGCATGGAAGTCACGGCCTGGCCATTCATTGGTAGCTGAGACAACACTGACATCTTGTGGTCTGGAATTCTGCCTCTCCCAAGAATCACAGGACAAAGCTGCCCCCAGGCTTCACAAGGAGAAGATTTTCCCAACAAGTAGAAGTGAGGATGGGGACCCTGTATGCAGGGGGCTCCCAGTCCAACAGGACACCCAAGTAACCAACAACGTACATACACTGGGTGATATGACCTGCCACACACGCAGGTTACGACACAGTCAGCAAATAATCATTGTGCAACACTGTGGGCGGCTCCAGAAGCAGGGGATAGTAAGAAGCATGCAGGAAATGACAATCCAGTGAGCAAAGCACCAATAATGGTAGGTATGCTGTCTGTGGGAGCCCAGAGGAGGGAGGGGCAGGCAGCCTGAGGATGAGGTAAGCCTTTTGGAGCAACACTGGTTCAAAATCTCCAAGAATATGTTGGAGCCATTAAGGAAGCAAACTGAGGAATGAGCAAGTTAGAATGACTTATTTTTTAGAATAAACTCAATTTAGAGATGGGGTACTAAACAAGGAAGATGCTTTAAAAGTGTGGAGGGGCAGGCACACGGTTTATTTGGGGAGAGGCAAGAGTAGGGGACAGAGACAGGGAAAGGATGGAAGACAAGCCTGGAGAGAGAACATTTCAAATGCCAGAATGTAGAGCTCAAACTGGATTTAAGTGCTGAGAATCACACAATTAAGTTGTATTTAAGAAGAAATAATCCGGCATGGAAGGAATAGAAGACAATTCTGGATGGAGAAAGCCTCAAATGCCAGAATAAAGAGTTTAAACTGTATTCAATTGCTGAGAATCACATAACATAGTGGTATTTAAAAAGAAATCAGCCGGCAAAAATAAAGCTAAAACTATAGGTATAGAAAACACCTGGAAAGATAATTCACCGTAATGTCAGCAATGACTCTCTCTGATGACATGTGCTACTTGTGTACTTTTCCTTTGTTTTTTACAAATCTAATTTTTCTGTTTTAATGAATCTTTACTACCTTTGTGATGAAAGAAATAACAATGCAAGTTACTATATGAAGCATATGAATAACAGGATTTGGGAACTGCCGATTGGCTCTGTGATGGACGGTCTCATCCATGAGGAAGTGGGTAGGAAAGAGGACCATGTAAGATTCAGGATCAGAGATCAGCATCTGTCACAATGGAGGATCCTTGGGAACCTACCCACACTCGCACTTCAGACAAGGGAGACGAGGTCTGCTGAAGGACAGGCTTGCACAAGGACACACAGCCCTCTCAGAGTTCAGGATTCGAGCTCAGCTCCTGCCTTCCACTCAGGATCCCTTCCCCTTCCCCTGCTGCTTACCACCTCCCACAACCTGTGTGGCCACATTGGCCACACGCAGCAAGGACTCCCAGCTCTACAAGGCTCCAAAGGCAGTGCCAGGTTCTACTGGTGGGTCTGCCTTTCCACAGGCCGAGGTCAAATTCCCTCCATCACACTAAGACATACTGTGAAGTTCAACTGGAAAAAGGAAACCACAGAATATCAGGGTTTTCATATGATTGCACTCAACAGTTCTCAAAATGCAGTGCCAGGACCCATGGAAGTCCCCATGGCCATTTTAGTGGGTTTGTGAAGTCAAAACTACTTTCACAGTACAGTAACATTAAGGTAGAATTTGGCTTCCAGACTCCCATTCTTGTATGAGCATACAGAGGACTATTCCAGAGGTAACCTGACATGCGATGTTACAGCAGCCTGGATGAGCTCCTAAAGTGGTTGCTGAATGATGAAAAGACAAACGCCAACTTTATTCTACTGAATCTATTCAACTGGCTACAAAGGCAGAGATGGGAACCCAGCTGTCTCCTGTCCAGGAGACATTAAGCTGCAAAATATAAAACAATGCCACTCTTTTCATTATTTATTCTAATTTTTGAATTAGAAAATATAGTTATTTTTAATTGTTAGGTTTACAGTTTGCTGTGTTACTCTAATGAGCTCATAAATACATTAAAATTTTATCTTTTCTCATTTATAATATCATAAATATTGACTCATATAACCCATGTAAATAAAGAGTCCTTAGAATCTCCACTAATTTTCAAGAGTGTAAAGAGGTCCTATGACAGAAAAAATTTCAGAACCTCTAACTGGACTTTGCAGCTTATCACCCTGTACTGCTCCCTGCCCTGACACCAGTCCTTGTCCTCGTCCCGTACTTAGAGCAGATGGTCCTCCTCTCTCATCCCTTATGTTCTCAGACACCTAGCACATTCTACCAGATGCATTTCTCTGTCTCTCTTCTTCTCTCTCCCCAGTCACCCAGCTCTGCTCTTGGCCCCAGGCAGGGCTGAGTTGACAGTATCCTGGGCACAGAGGGACTTTCTCCCTTCTCTCCTGCTTCCCTGCCACTTCCTGCAGCCCTGGAGCCTGTATCCTAAGCTATCATGTATCCTGTCTGCCTTCCTTCCAAGTCCTTCTAAAACAACCCGTGGCTGATTCATATCGATGTATGGTGAAAACCACCACAATATTGCAAAGAAATTAGCCTTCAATTAAAATAAATTAATTAATTAAAAAAAATAAAACAGCCATTCTCCCCAGAGACTGTAAGGGGGTCACAGACTGAGAAACCTGGTAGAGTGGAGCTCACACATGCCTCTTCATCATTCGGCCATCATTTCAAGAGCCCTAGCTCCACACCAGACACTGAGGATCCACAGACAAGAAAGAAATGTCCCTCAGCCTTCCCACAGTTCCAGGGAAATGAAGACGAGCTAGCAGTTCTGTCTAGGGAAACTGGGCAATGTTTCAGAGAAGATTTAACATTTGACATGAATTATACAGTGAGGAGCTGTGCATGGGGTGAAAACTGAAGATGTTTTCCTGGTGAGAGAAGAGTCCAAAATGCACAGCATGGAGGCGGAGGAGCCAAGATGGTGGAGGAGTAGGACGGGGAGAACACTTTCTCCCCCACAAATTCATCAAAAGAGCATTTAAAAGCCGAGTAAATTCCACAAAACAACTTCTGAATGCCGGCAGAGGACATCAGGCACCCAGAAAAGCAACCCAAGTCTTCGAAAGGATGTAGGAAAAAATATAAAAGACAAAAAAAGAGACAAAAGAGGGAGGGACGGAGTTCCGTCCCGGGAAGGGAGTCTTAAAAAGAGAGAAGTTTCCAAACATCAGGAAACCTTCTCACTGCCGAATCTGTGCTGAGCTTTGGAAGCACAGAGGGCAACATAACAGGGAGAAAAAACAAATAAACAATTAAAACTCACAGATTGCGAGCCCTATGGTAACTCCCCCAGCGGAGAAGCAGCACAGACGCCTGCACATGCCATTAGCAAGCGGGGGCTGGGCAGGGAGGCGCCGCGCGGGCTGCATCGCTTAGAGTAAGAATCTGGCCTGAATACCCTGAGCGCTATCCGAGCAAAATAATCTGGGCTAGCAAACCAGACTGTGGGATATCTATCACTCGAAAAGCCAGCCCTAACCTAAGACACCACCAGGCCCGCACACGGAACAAAGGACTGAACAGAGATAGCCGGCTGCAGACCTTCCCCCTCCGGTGACAGGCAGCCAGAGCCAGAAGGGGGCAATCGCAGCCCCAGAGAGACTTTATCTATAAAACTGTAAGCCGGCTTCTTTGCTAACTAAAACTTCTTGGGGGTCTGGACGGTCAACATCTCCCTAAGACGGTGAACTTCTTATCTGTTGTACACCTAGATAACCGAGCAGTGAGGAGGCAATAAGTCGCAGCAATCACGCTCGCTAAACACCTCATCACCTGAGCTGCTCAGACCTGGGAAGGGCACAAAACGCAGGCCCAACCGAGTCTGTGCCTCTGAGGACTACCCGAGTGCCTGAACCTGAGAGGCTTGGACCTGGGAGGTGCAGGCAGCCCAGGGCCGGCCACGGATGGTTCCCCGGGGAACAACCTAGAGCCTGAGCAGTGTGGGCAGGGAGGCTACACGCACCGTGAGTGGGGGCAGACCCAGTGTGGCTGAGGCACTGCGAGCACACGCCAGTGTTACTTGTTTGCAGCGTCCCTCCCTCCCCACAGCGCGACTGAACAAGTGAGCCTAAAAAAAAAAAAAAAAAGTGTCCTCCACCGTCCCCTTTGTGTCAGGGTGGAAACCAGACACTGAAGAGACCAGCAAACAGAAGAAGCTATAACACAGGGAACCGCCTTGGAAGCTACAGGCAATAGATTAAAACCCTGTGGTTACCACCGACTACATAGGAAGGGGCCTATAGATCTTGAGAAATAAAAGTCCGACCAAGGAACTAGCCAAAAATGAGCTGAACCCACAATACTCACAACAAAACCAGAGAAAGTCCTTGATATATTTTTACTATTTTTACGATCATTCTTTCTTTTTTTTTTTTTTTTTTTAAAAAATTTTAAGTCCTCTATTATTCCTTTAATTTTCACTTTTATAACCTATTACTTTGCAAAAAAAAAATTACCCTACTTTTTTTTCTTAAGCAAACTTCATATATGTATTTTTTATAATTTTTTGACCTTTTTTTTTCTTCTTTTCTTTAACATTGTATTTTTGAAATTCCAAACTCTATTCTAGATTTTTAATTTTAGCTTTTTGGTATTTGTTATCAATTTTGTACCTATAGTTTTTTTATAATTTCTATGACTTTTTTTTCTGTTTTTTTCTCTTCTTCTTTTATATAACATTGTATATCTGAAATTCCAAACTCTACTCTAGATTTTTAATTTATGCTTTTTGGTATTTGATATCAATTTTGTACCTGTATTTTCTTTATAATCTTTGTGACATTGTTTGTTTTTGTTTGTTTGTTTGTTTTCTCTCTTTCTTTTTCTTCTTTTTTTTTAACATTGTATTTTTGAAATTCCAAACTCTACTTTAGATTTTTAACTTTTGCTTTTTGGTATTAGTTATCAATTTTGTACTATATTTTCTTTATAATTTTCGTGACATTGTTTGTTCATTTTTTCTCTCTTTCTTTTCCTTCTTTTTTTCTTTAACATCGTATTTTTAAAATTCCAAACTCTACTCTAGATTTTTAATTTTTGCTTTTATATATTTGTTACCAATTTTGTACCTTTAAGAACCCAATCTTCAGTACCCATTTTTCACTAGGGAACGAGATTACTGGCTTAACTGCTCTCTCTCCCTTTGGACTCTCCTTTTTCTCCACCAGGTCGCCTGTGTCTCCTCCCTAACCCCTCTCTACTCTACCCAACTCTGTGAATTTCTGTGTGTTCCAGACGGTGGAGAACACTTAGGGAACTAATTACTGGCTGGATCTGTCTCCCTCCTTTTCATTCCCTCCTTTTATCCTCCTGGCCACCTCTGTCTCCTTCCTCCATCTTCTCTTCTCTGTATAACTCCGTGAATATCTCTGAGCGGTCCAGTTGTGGAGTGCACATAAGGAAGTGATTATTGGCTAGCCCACTCTCTCCACTATTGATTCACCTCATCTCATTTGGGTCACCTCTAACTCCCTCCTCCCTCTTCTCTTCTCCATGTAACGCTGTGAAACTCTCTGGGTGACCCTCACGGTAGAGAAACTTTTCATCTTTAACGTAGATGTTTTATCAATGGTGCTGTATAGAAGGAGAAGTTTTGAAACTACTGTAAAAATAAGACCAATAACTGGAAGCAGGAGGCTTAAATCCAAACCCTGACTCCAGGGAACTCCTGACTCCAAGGAACATTGATTGACAGGAGCTCGTCAAACGCCTCCATACTGACACTGAAACCAAGCACCACACAAGGGCCAACAAGTTCCAGGGCAAGACATACCAAGCAAATTCTCCAGAAACAAAGGAACAGAGCCCTGAGCTTCAAGATACAGGCTGCCCAAAGTCACCCCAAAACCATAGACATCTCATAACTCATTACTGGACACTTCATTGCACTCCAGAGAGAAGAAATACAGCTCCACCCACCAGAACACTGACACAAGCTTCCCTAACCAGGAAACCTTGACAAGCCACCTGTACAAACCCACACACAGCAAGGAAATGCCACAATAAAGAGAACTCCACAAACTGCCAGAATACAGAAAGGACACCCCAAAATCAGCAACTTAAACAAGATGAAGAGACAGAGGAATACCCAGCAGATAAAGGAACAGGATAAATGCCCACCAAACCAAACAAAAGAGGAAGAGAGGGAATCTACCTGATAAAGAATTCCGAATAATGATAGTGAACTTGATCCAAAATCTTGAAATCAAAATGGAATCACAGATAAATATCCTGGAGACAAGGATTGAGAAGATGCAAGAAAGGTTTAACAAGGACCTAGAAGAAAGAAAAAAGAGTCAATATATAATGAATAATGCAATAAATGAAACTAAAAACACTCTGGAGGCAACAAAGAGTAGAATAACAGAGGCAGAAGATAGGATTAGTGAATTAGAAGATAGAATGGCAGAAATAAATGAATCAGAGAGGATAAAAGAAAAACGAATTAAAAGAAATGAGGACAATCTCAGAGACCTCCAGGACAATATTAAAGGCTACAACATTCGAATCATAGGGATCCCAGAAGAAGAAGACAAAAAGAAAGACCACGAGAAAATACTTGAGGAGATAATAGTTGAAAACTTCCCTAAAATGGGGAAGGAAATAATCACCCAAGTCCAAGAAACCCAGAGAGTCCCAAACAGGATAAACCCAAGGCGAAATACCCCAAGACACATATTAATCAAATTAACAAAGATCAAACACAAAGAACAAATATTAAAAGCAGCAAGGGAAAAACAACAAATAACACACAAGGGAATTCCCATAAGGATAACAGCTGATCTTTCTTTTTTTTTTTTTTTTTTTTTTTTTTTTTTTTTAAAAAATTTCAGGTATACACGTGCTCCCTATCCTGAACCCTCCTCCTCCCCCTCCCATACCATCCCCCTGGGCCGTCCCAGCGCACCAGCCCCAAGCATCCAGCATCATGCACTGAACCTGGACTGGCATCTCGTTTCATACATGACATTTCACGTGTTTCAATGCCATTCTCCCAAATCTTCCCACCCTCTCCCTCTCCCACAGAGTCCATAAGACTGCTCCATACATCAGTGTCTCTTTTGCTGTCTCGTACACAGGGTTATCATTACCATCTTTCTAAATTCCATATATATGCGTTAGTATACTGTATTTATGTTTTTCCTTCTGGCTTACTTCACTCTGTATAATAGGCTCCAGTTTCATCCACCTCATTAGAACTGATTCAAATGTATTCTTTTTAATGGCTGAGTAATACTCTATTGTGTATATGTACCACAGCTTTCTTATGCATTCATCTGCTGATGGACATCTAGGTAGCTTCCATGTCCTGGCTATTATAAACAGTGCTGCGATGAACATTGGGGTACACGTGTCTCTTTCCCTTCTGGTTTCCTCAGTGTGTATGCCAAGCAGTGGGATTGCTGGATCATAAGGCAGTTCTATTTCCAGTTTTTTAAGGAATCTCCACACTGTTCTCCATAGTGGCTGTACTAGTTTGCATTCCCACCAACAGTGTAAGAGGGTTCCCTTTTCTCCACACCCTCTCCAGCATTTATTATCTGTAGACTTTTGGATCGCAGCCATTCTGACTGGTGTGAAATGGTACCTCATAGTGGTTTTGATTTGCATTTCTCTGATAAGGAGTGATGTTGAGCATCTTTTCATGTGTTTGTTAGCCATCTGTATGTCTTCTTTGGAGAAATGTCTATTTAGATCTTTGGCCCATTTTTTGATTGGGTCATTTATTTTTCTGGAGTTGAGCTGTAGGAGTTGCTTGTATATTTTTGAGATTAGTTGTTTGTCGGTTGCTTCATTTGCTATTATTTTCTCCCATTCTGAAGGCTGTCTTTTCACCTTGCTAATAGTTTCCTTTGATGTGCAGAAGCTTTTAAGTTTAATTAGGTCCCATTTGTTTATTTTTTGCTTTTATTTCCAATATTCTGGGAGGTGGGTCATAGAGGATCCTGCTGTGATGTATGTCAGAGAGTGTTTTGCCTATGTTCTCCTCTAGGAGTTTTATAGTTTCTGGTCTTATGTTTAGATCTTTAATCCATTTTGAGTTTATTTTTGTATATGGTGTTAGAAAGTGTTCTAGTTTCATTCTTTTTACAAGTGGTTGACCAGATTTCCCAGCACCACTTGTTAAAGAGATTGTCTTTAATCCACTGTATATTCTTGCCTCCTTTGTCAAAGATAAGCTGTCCATATATGTGTGGATTTATCTCTGGGCTTTCTATTTTGTTCCATTGATCTATATTTCTGTCTTTGTGCCAGTACCATACTGTCTTGATAACTGTGGCTTTGTAGTAGAGCCTGAAGTCAGGTAGGTTGATTCCTCCAGTTCCATTTTTCTTTCTCAAGATTGCTTTGGCTATTCGAGGTTTTTTGTGTTTCCATACAAATTGTGAAATTATTTGTTCTAGCTCTGTGAAGAATACTGTTGGTAACTTGATAGGGATTGCATTGAATCTATAAATTGCTTTGGGTAGTATACTCATTTTCACTATATTGATTCTTCCAATCCATGAACATGGTATATTTCTCCATCTATTAGTGTCCTCTTTGATTTCTTTCACCAGTGTTTTATAGTTTTCTATATATAGGTCTTTAGTTTCTTTAGGTAGATATATTCCTAAGTATTTTATTCTTTTCATTGCAATGGTGAATGGAATTGTTTCCTTAATTTCTCTTTCTGTTTTCTCATTATTAGTGTATAGGAATGCAAGGGATTTCTGTGTGTTGACTTTATATCCTGAAACTTTACTATAATCATTGATTAGTTCTAGTAATTTTCTGGTGGAGTCTTTAGGGTTTTCTATGTAGAGGATCATGTCATCTGCAAATAGTGAGAGTTTTACTTCTTCTTTTCCAATTTGGATTCCTTTTATTTCTTTTTCTGCTCTGATTGTTGTAGCCAAAACTTCCAAAACTATGTTGAATAGTAATGGTGAAAGTGGGCACCCTTGTCTTGTTCCTAACTTTAGAGGAAATGCTTTCAATTTTTCACCATTGAGGATAATGTTTGCTGTGGGTTTGTCATATATAGCTTTTATTATGTTGAGGTATGTTCCTTCTATTCCTGCTTTCTGGAGAGTTTTTATCATAAATGGGTGTTGAATTTTGTCAAAGGCTTTCTCTGCATCTATTGAGATTATCATATGGTTTTTGTTTTTCAATTTGTTAATGTGGTGTATTACATTGATTGATTTGCGGATATTGAAGAATCCTTGCATCCCTGGGATAAAGCCCACTTGGTCATGGTGTATGATCTTTTTAATGTGTTGTTGGATTCTGATTGCTAGAATTTTGTTTAGGATTTTTGCATCTATGTTCATCAGTGATATTGGCCTGTTTTTTTTGTGGGATCTTTGTCAGGTTTTTTGGTATTAGGGTGATGGTGGCCTCATAGAATGAGTTTGGAAGTTTACCTTCCTCTGCAATTTTCTGGAAGAGTTTGAGCAGGATAGGTGTTAGCTCTTCTTTAAATTTTTGGTAGAATTCAGCTGTGAAGCCGTCTGGACCTGGGCTTTTGTTTGCTGGAAGATTTTTGATTACAGTTTCAATTTCCGTGCTTGTGATGGGTCTGTTAAGGTTTTCTATTTCTTCCTGGTCGAGTTTTGGAAAGTTGTACTTTTCTAAGAATTTGTCCATTTCTTCCTCGTTGTCCATTTTATTGGCATATAATTGTTGATAATAGTCTCTTATGATCCTTTGTATTTCTGTGTTGTCTGTTGTGATCTCTCCATTTTCGTTTCTAATTTTATTGATTTGATTTTTCTCTCTTTGTTTCTTGATGAGTCTGGCTAATGGTTTGTCAATTTTATTTATCCTTTCAAAGAACCAGCTTTTGGCTTTGTTGATTTTTGCTATGGTCTCTTTTGTTTCTTTTGCATTTATTTCTGCCCTAATTTTTAAGATTTCTTTCCTTCTACTAACCCTGGGGTTCTTCATTTCTTCCTTTTCTAGTTGCTTTAGGTGTAGAGTTAGGTTATTTATTTGACTTTTTCTTGTTTCTTGAGGTGTGCCTGTATTGCTATGAACTTTCCCCTTAGGACTGCTTTTACTGTGTCCCACAGGTTTTGGGTTGTTGTGTTTTCATTTTCATTCGTTTCTATGCAAATTTTGATTTCTTTTTGATTTCTTCTGTGATTTGTTGGTTATTCAGCAGCGTGTTGTTCAGCCTCCATATGTTGGAATTTTTAATAGTTTTTCTCCTGTAATTGAGATCTAATCTTACTGCATTATGGTCAGAAAAGATGCTTGGAATGATTTCTATTTTTTTGAATTTACCAAGGCTAGCTTTATGGCCCAGGATGTGATCTATCCTGGAGAAGGTTCCATGTGCACTTGAGAAAAAGGTGAAATTCATTGTTTTGGGATGAAATGTCCTATAGATATCAATTAGGTCTAACGGGTCTATTGTATCGTTAAAAGTTTGTGTTTCCTTGTTAATTTTCTGTTTAGTTGATGTATCCATAGGCAACAAATAGTAGAATAACAGAGGCAGAAGATAGGATTAGTGAATTAGAAGATAGAATGGTAGAAATAAATGAATCAGAGAGAATAAAAGAAAAACGAATTAAAAGAAATGAGGACAATCTCAGAGACCTCCAGGACAATATTAAATGCTACAACATTCGAATCATAGGGGTTCCAGAAGAAGAAGACAAAAAGAAAGACCATGAGAAAATACTTGAGGAGATAATAGTTGAAAACTTCCCTAAACTGGGGAAGGAAATAATCACCCAAGTCCAAGAAACCCAGAGAGTCCCAAACAGGATAAACCCAAGGCGAAACACCCCCAAGACACATATTAATCAAATTAACAAAGATCAAACACAAAGAACAAATAAAAAGCAGCGAGGGAAAACAAACAAATAACACACAAGGGAAATCCCATAAGGATAACAGCTGATCTTTCAATAGAAACTCTTCAAGCCAGGAGGGAATGGCAAGACATACTTAAAATGATGAAAGAAAATAACCTACAGCCCAGATTATTGTACCCAGCAAGGATTTCATTCAAGTATGAAGGAGAAATCAAAAGCTTCTCAGACAAGCAAAAGCTGAGAGAATTCTGCACCACCAAACCAGCTCTACAACAAATACTAAAGGATATTCTCTAGACAGGAAACACAAAAATGGTGTATAAATTTGAACCCCAAACAATAAAGTAAATGGCAACGGGATCATACTTATCAGTAATTACCTTAAACGTAAATGGGTTGAATGCCCCAACCAAAAGACAAAGACTGGCTGGATGGATACAAAAACAAGACCCCTACATATGTTGTCTACAGGAGACCCACCTCAAAACAGGGGACGCATACAGACTGAAAGTGAAGGGCTGGAAAAAGATTTTCCATGCAAATAGGGACCAAAAGAAAGCAGGAGTAGCAATACTCATATCAGATAAAATAGACTTTAAAACAAAGGCTGTGAAAAGAGACAAAGAAGGTCACTACATAATGATCAAAGGATCAATCCAAGGAGAAGATATAACAATTATAAATATATATGCACCCAACACGGGAGCACCGCAGTATGTAAGACAAATGCTAACAAGTATGAAAGGAGAAATTAACAATAACACAATAATAGTGGGAGACTTTAATACCCCACTCACATCTATGGATAGATCAACTAAACAGAAAATTAACAAGGAAACACAAACTTTAAACAATACAATAGACCCGTTAGACCTAATTGATATCTATAGGACATTTCATCCCAAAACAATGATCTTTCAATAGAAACTCTTCAAGCCAGGAGGGAATGGCAAGACATGCTTAAAATGATGAAAGAAAATAACCTACAACCCAGATTATTGTACCCAGCAAGGATCTCATTCAAGTATGAAGGAGAAATCAAAAGCTTTTCAGACAAGCAAAAGCTGAGAGAATTCTGCACCACCAAACCAGCTCTCCAACAAATACTAAAGGATATTCTCTAGACAGGAAACACAAAAATGGTGTATAAATTTGAACCCAAAATAATAAAGTAAATGACAACGGGATCATACTTATCAGTAATTACCTTAAACGTAAATGGGTTGAATGCCCCAACCAAAAGACAAAGACTGGCTGAATGGATACAAAAAGAAGACCCCTACATATGTTGTCTACAAGAGACCCACCTCAAAACAGGGGACACATACAGACTGAAAGTGAAGGGCTGGAAAAAGATTTTCCATGCAAATAGGGACCAAAAGAAAGCAGGAGTAGCAATACTCATATCAGATCAAATAGACTTTAAAACAAAACCTGTGAAAAGAGACAAAGATGGTCACTATATAATGATCAAAGGATCAATCCAAGAAGAAGATATAACAATTGTAAATATATATGCACCCAACACAGGAGCACCACAGTATGTAAGACAAATGCTAACAAGTATGAAAGGAGAAATTAACAATAACACAATAATAGTGGGAGACTTTAATACCCCACTCATACCTATGGATACATCAACTAAACAGAAAATTAACAAGGAAACACAAACTTTTAATGATACAATAGACCCGTTAGACCTAATTGATATCTATAGGACATTTCATCCCAAAACAATGAATTTCACCTTTTTCTCAGGCGCACATGGAACCTTCTCCAGGATAGGTCACATCCTGGGCCATAAAGCTAGCCTTGGTAAATTCAAAAAAATAGAAATCATTCCAAGCATCTTTTCTGACCACAATGCAGTAAGATTAGATCTCAATTACAGGAGAAAAACTATTAAAAATTCCAACATATGGAGCCTGAACAACAGGCTGCTGAATAACAAACAAATCACAGAAGAAATAAAAAAAAATAAAAATTTGCATAGAAACGAATGAAAATGAAAACACAACAACCCAAAACCTGTGGGACACTGTAAAAGCAGTCCTAAGGGGAAAGTTCATAGCAATATAGGCATACCTCAAGAAACAAGAAAAAGTCAAATAAATAACCTAACTCTACACCTAAAGCAACTAGAAAAGGAAGAAATGAAGAACCCCAGGGTTAGTAGAAGGAAAGAAATCTTAAAAATTAGGGCAGAAATAAACGCAAAAAAAACAAGAGAGACCATAGCAAAAAAATCAACAAAGCCAAAAAGCTGGTTCTTTGAAAGGATAAATAAAATTGACAAACCATTAGCCAGACTCATCAAGAAACAAAGGGAGGAAAATCAAATCAATAAAATTATAAATGAAAATGGAGAGATCACAACAGACAACACAGAAATACAAAGGATCATAAGAGACTACTATCAACAATTATATGCCAATAAAATGGACAACGAGGAAGAAATGGACAAATTCTTAGAAAAGTACAACTTTCCAAAACTCGACCAGGAAGAAATAGAAAACCTTAACAGACCCATCACAAGCACGAAAATTGAAACTGTAATCAAAAATCTTCCAGCAAACAAAAGCCCAGGTCCAGACGGCTTCACAGCTGAATTCTACCAAAAATTTAAAGAAGAGCTAACACCTATCCTGCTCAAACTCTTCCAGAAAATTGCAGAGGAAGGTAAACTTCCAAACTCATTCTATGAGGCCACCATCACCCTAATACCAAAACCTGACAAAGATCCCACAAAAAAAAAAAAAACTACAGGCCAATATCACTGATGAACATAGATGCAAAAATCCTAAACAAAATTCTAGCAATCAGAATCCAACAACACATTAAAAAGATCATACACCATGACCAAGTGGGCTTTATCCCAGGGATGCAAGGATTCTTCAATATCCGCAAATCAATCAATGTAATATACCACATTAACAAGTTGAAAAATAAAAACCATATGATTATCTCAATAGATGCAGAGAAAGCCTTTGACAAAATTCAACACCCATTTATGATAAAAACTCTCCAGAAAGCAGGAATAGAAGGAACATACCTCAACATAATAAAAGCTATATATGACAAACCCACAGCAAACATTATCCTCAATGGTGAAAAATTGAAAGCATTTCCTCTAAAATCAGGAACAAGACAAGGGTGCCCACTTTAACCATTACTATTCAACATAGTTTTGGAAGTTTTTGGCCATAGCAATCAGGGCAGAAAAAGAAATAAAAGGAATCCAAATTGGAAAAGAAGAAGTAAAACTCTCACTATTTGCAGATGACATGATCCTCTACATAGAAAACCCTAAAGACTCCACCAGAAAATTACTAGAACTAATCAATGATTATAGTAAAGTTTCAGGATATAAAGTCAACACACAGAAATCCCTTGCATTCCTATACACTAATAATGAGAAAACAGAAAAAGAAATTAAGGAAACAATTCCATTCACCATTGCAACGGAAAGAATAAAATACTTAGGAATATATCTACCTACAGAAACTAAAGACCTATACATAGAAAACTATAAAACACTGGTGAAAGAAATCAAAGAGGACACTAATAGATGGAGAAATATACCATGTTCATGGATTGGAAGAATCAATATAGTGAAAATGAGTATACTACCCAAAGCAATTTATAGATTCAATGCAATGCCTATCAAGCTACCAATGGTATTCTTCACAGAGCTAGAACAAATAATTTCACAATTTGTATGGAAATACAAAAAACCTCGAATAGCCAAAGCAATCTTGAGAAAGAAGAATGGAACTGGAGGAATCAACCTGCCTGACTTCAGGCTCTACTACAAAGCCACAGTTATCAAGACAGTATGGTACTGGCACAAAGACAGAAATATAGATCAATGGAACAAAATAGAAAACCCAGAGATAAATCCACACACATATGGACACCTTATCTTTGACGAAGGAGGCAAGAATATACAATGGATTAAAGACAATCTCTTTAACAAGTGGTGCTGGGAAATCTGGTCAACCACTTGTAAAAGAATGAAACTAGAACACTTTCTAACACCATACACAAAAATAAACTCAAAATGGATTAAAGATCTAAACATAAGACCAGAAACTATAAAACTCCTAGAGGAGAACATAGGCAAAACACTCTCTGACATACATCACAGCAGGATCCTCTATGACCCACCTCCCAGAATATTGGAAATAAAAGCAAAAATAAACAAATGGGACCTAATTAAACATAAAAGCTTCTGCACATCAAAGGAAAGTATTAGCAAGGTGAAAAGGCAGCCTTCAGAATGGGAGAAAATAATAGCAAATGAAGCAACTGACAAACAACTAATTTCAAAAATATACAAGCAACTCCTACAGCTCAACTCCAGAAAAATAAATGACCCAATCAAAAAATGGGCCAAAGAACTAAATAGACATTTCTCCAAAGAAGACACACAGATGGCTAACAAACACATGAAAAGATGCTCAACACCACTCATTATCAGAGAAATGCAAATCAAAACCACTGTGAGGTACCATTTCACGCCAGTCAGAATGGCTGTGATCCAAAAGTCTACAAGCAATAAATGCTGGAGAGGGTGTGGAGAAAAGGGAACCCTCTTACACTGTTGGTGGGAATGCAAACTAGTACAGCCACTATGGAGAACAGTGTGGAGATTCCTTAAAAAACTGGAAATAGAACTGCCTTATGATCCAGCAATCCCACTGCTGGGCATACACACTGAGGAAACCAGAAGGGAAAGAGACACGTGTACCCCAATGTTCATCGCAGCACTGTTTATAATAGCCAGGACAGGGAAGCACCCAAATGTCCATTAGCAGATGAATGCATAAGAAAGCTGTGATACATATACACAATGGAGTATTACTCAGCCATTAAAAAGAATACATTTGAATCAGTTCTAATGAGGTGGATGAAACTGGAACCTATTATACAGAGTGAAGTAAGCCAGAAAGAAAAACACCAATACAGTATACTAACACATATATATGGAATTTAGAAAGATGGTAACAATAACCCTGTGTACGAGACAGCAAAAGAAGACACTGATGTATAGAACAGTCTTATGGACTCTGTTGCAGAGGGAGAGGTGGGAAGATTTGGGAGAATGGCATTGAAACATGCATAATATCATGTATGAAACGAGTTGCCAGTCCAGGTTCGATGCACGATACTGGATGCTTGGGGCTGGTGCACTGGGACGACCCAGAGGGATGGTATGAGGAGGGAGGTGGGAGGAGGGTTCAGGATGGGGAACACATGTATACCTGTGGCGGATTCATTTTGATATTTGGCAAAACTAATACAATTTGTAAAGTTTAAAAATAAAATTTTAAAAAATGCACAGCATGCTTAGGGACTTAAATAGATCAATGTGGGTAGGCTACTATGTGCGTGTGTGTGTGTGAGTGTGCATGTGTGAGTGCATGTGTGAGTGCATATGTGTGAGTGCGTGTCTGTGTGTGTAAGTGCGTTGTGAGTGTGTGAGTGCACACGTGTGAGTGCACATGTGTGAGTGCGTGTGTGTGTGTGTGTGAGTGCACATGTGAGTCCGTGTGTGTGAGTGTGCACGTGTGAGTGCATGTGTGTGTGAGTGCATGTGTGAGTGCTTGTGTGAGTGTGTGTGTTAGTGCACGTGTGAGAGCATGTGTGAGTGTGTGTGTGCGTGTGCGTGTGTGCGTGTGCACGTGCATGTGTGTGAGTGCACATGTGAGTGCATGTGAGTGTATGTGTCAGTGCATGTCTGTGAGCACGTGTGTATGGCTCTGTGTGCATGTGTACACATATGCCTGAGTGCATGCGTCCATATGCATGTGTGACTGTGAGTGTGTGCCTTGTATGCACATGTGTGTGCACATGTCCAGATGTGTGTTTCTGTGTAAACATGGTGATGATGAGGCATGAGCATCTCTTGGGAGAGAAAGGAAGAAGCAGTGGGAAAGGGAATTGGGTTAGATGCCTTACACACATTCTCTAATTTAGTCCTCACCACAACCTAGCAACATGGCTTTCATGGTACCCGTTCTACAGAAAGGATTAGTGAATTGTTCAAGGACAAATCAGTAATGGGTGATGAAACTGTAACTCAGGCCAAACCTCTAACCAGCCCCAACCACAAGGACCTGCGACTTGAGTATTGGAGTCTAGAAGCCCAGCTCTTCCACGTGCCCACCTCTCAAGTGGTATCCCATTGAACCCCTGAATGTCTGACATTCTGCTGATGAAACCTCAGGGGACCACACTTGTCTCCCAGAGAGTTCCTCCAGCCTGCACAGGGCAACTCTGCACCTCAGCCACTGGGGCAGAAGATGGTACTTTTTTACAAAGCTTTTCTTGCAATTTAGAGTGCCAACAGGACAACACAAACCAGGATTTCAGTCTTTCGGGACAGCCTGTCTGTAAATGAAGCAGGAGGTCAAGATTTGAGGAAGTTGGGAAGGAGTCCCCTCACAGCCGCTCTGCTGGACTGGGTCACTGAGTGCTTAGTACTCCACACAGAAGTGTCCTGGTGCCGCCAGGCTCACTGACCAGGGCTCCCCTGGCCTGCCTCCTGTTAAACCGCTTACTGAACAGTGGTGACTTAGGCTCAGGGCACCCTGCATCTAATTCAGCAAAGTGAAAAAGGGGGTCCCCTCCTTCTATCAGATATTAGAATGTGTTTCCTGTGCCAGACACTACAATCTCTCACTTAAATATGCACATTTTCTATAGGCTATACTATATTTTCTGTATCATTTTATATAGAGTAAAACTGTACATCACATATTACATATTTCATCCACATTTACTATACATTTACACAAAAATATTTTATATATTTAATACATAATTATTTAATATATTTAATGAAATACATCTTTATTTATATCTTGGTAATATAATTAATAAAACAAAATATTTTCTATGTTTAATACAAAAATATTACATGTTATGAATCCCATGTGGCTTATTACCTGTTTTATTTTTAGTACCATCATTTGAATCAGTTACTTATCACCCCATTTTCAGACAAGAAATCTGAAATCCATCAGGCTTAGATAAATTGTCCAAAGTCCGGTTATTAGGAAGTGACAAACAGAATGCATACTTCCATTTTTCTGAAATTGGAATCATGCCCTTTTCCTCTGTATCAGCTCTTTGGATGGGTCTCATGCTCAGTCACAACTAAGATGTGAGCAGAGGCAGCCTGGACCCCAAGGCCTCACCTCCAGGCATCCTCTGCTCTGCTCTGCACCAAGCCTGACTCAGTTGGGCCCAGCCACTGCCACCCCTTCACAGCCTGAGGGTGGTAGCAGCCCTATGGACATACTTTTAAAATCCTGGCCTGAAATTGGTCAGCAAAGTATGGCTCATCCAGAAATACGATATTACAGAGACCATAAAAGCATGTTTACAAAGTGTTTTTATGGCTATGGAGATAAATGGTCATATGTAAAATAAAAAAAACAATAGACACATTGGTATTCATAGCATGAGATCAACAATGCAAAAAAAAAAAATCATAAAGGAAAAGACAAACAGGGAAGTCACCTGCTGACAGTGGTTATTTCTGGATGATGGCCTTATGGGTGCCTGTTTCTTCTTCTTTTGACTTTTCTATATTTTGCAATCTTTCACAATAGACACACATCGCTTTACAATGGGGTGAGGGGGCGACATTTAAAACCTGACTTGCCTTGAAGACTGTGTGAGCCCCTTCCCCCTGCGCACTTCAAAGGGCCCAGGTCTGGACCATGGTTCCCCATCTGCAGAGCCTGCCCTGCCGAGCCCCTCAGCAGGAGCTCCGCGCTTGGGAAAACACTGCAGCCCTGCGTGGGCCTCTGGTTTGATGTCTCTGCCCTCCCTCCTGTTCTCCCTTCTCACTTCACCTGAATTTCCCTGGAGAGACACAGACTGCAGCCTGAATCCAATCTTCCCTCCCAAGCAGTCTAAATCGCTCAGCTCCGCAGATGCCGCCAACCAGATACCGCCGAACCAGATACCAGGCTTCACTGCCTGGCAAAACGAGCCTGCCCTGCAACAGACCTCATCCCTGGGGGCTCAGAGAATGCCCTCCCCAGCCCCGTACTGGCTAGGGTGCAACCCTCTCAGAGAAGAAGGCCAGAAAGGCACCCAAGAACCCAGAGTGTAAAATGGACTGTGTCCGCCCCTCCCTCTCTGTGCATTGCTGTCACCCAGGATCACACATGGGACACCAGCAACTCACTTCTTCCTTCCACAAGTATTTAATCAACGCTTCCCTGGCAGCTCTGTGGTAAAGAATCCGACTGCTAATGCAGGAGATGCAGAAGATGCGGGTTTGATCCCTGGATAGGGAAGATCCCCTGGAGAAGGAAACGTCAATCCACTCCAGTATTCTTGCCTGGAGAATTCCATGGACAGAAAAGCCTGGTGGGCTACACAGTCCATGGGTTCCCAAAAAGTCGGACACGACTGAGCAACTATCACTTTTACTTTCCTTTAGGCGAAGCTGAGCAGCCCCTGCCTGGAGGAGGTCAAGTTCCACTGAGGGACAGGCTTGTGACAACAAGCTGCGTGAATGGAGGGATCCACGCCATGTCCATGGAGCAGCAGTGGGAGGAGCAGACCCTGCATCTGGGAAAGGCTGGTCAGGAGCAGTTGCACCTGAGCCGTATTCCTGAAAGATGCGGACTAACTGGACAAAAGAGACATAGGTCAGCGTTGTGTGCAATGAAAACAGCATGAGCAAAGAAGCAAACACAAAATCAGAGCATGTTTCAGATTTCTGAAGGGAAATAAGAAATGGGAGTTTTGGGAGCTGAAAAGGTACCAACCCCGTTTGCAGGACTAGGGAGGTAAAAGTCCCTCCTTTTGGCCAGCGGAGCCAGCCGGGTCCCTAAGGAGAGGAGCTCTGGCAGTGGCAGTGCAGGAGAGAAAAATGGAAGGCAGATCCGCCGCCGGGGGCTGCAGTCAATACTTGGTCTGCCCATCTCCCTAGCACCGTAATGGAAATCTACCACAGAGCAGATGTTTGTTCTGCCCTGGTCCAGTAATGAGCAGTGTCATGAACGGGGCACATTTTAGACCCTTTCACAGTCCCAGCCCTGTGGGAGAAATTGCCTGCAGCTGGCCAGGGAGACCCACACCTGGAAACTTGGCCCTGGGAACCAGAGAAGTGTGTTAGTCGCTCAATCATCTTCAACTCTTTGCAACCTCATGGACTGTAGCCCACCATGCTCCTCTGTCCATGGAATTCTCCAGGCAAGAATACTGGAGTGAGTAGCCAGTCCCTTCTTCAGGGACTCTCCCCAACCCAGGGATTGAACCCCGGTCTCCTGCATTGCAGGTGGATTCTTTACCATCTGAGCCACCAGGGAAGCCCAGGGAACTGGAGAAGCTTAATCCTATCTTCTTGGAGGCCCTGGTCTGTGATTATGAACCTGAAAGAAGCTGGTGGTGGTCCCATTTGTCATGGGATAGAGTGTAGAGGGAGCTATTCTGCAAGAAAGGAAGCAAACACGACAGGAGAAACAGGAGAGAGGCCACAATGGAAAGTGGTCTGGGCTCTGCACTGCCCAACCTCTGGTCCCATTTTTGAGACCCAACTTTAGCCCCAGCCTTCCTTTGCATTCCATGGAGTTGGAAGAAGAGTGATTTTTTTTTTTTTTTTGGTTAAGGTTGAAAGTTGAAACTCTGTGACTTGTAACCCAAAAGTCCTAATAAAGCTTTATTCAAAAGCTTGAGCAGTGTAGTGGAGTTGAAGAGAACAAGAGTTATTTGGGAACTCCTTAGACGATGAAGTCAACCAGACAGGAGTCTGGGTGCTTTGTCAATGAGCCCAGTTCAATTACTGACAGATGGCCTACTTTGCATACCTTCCAAAGACATCCATGGGCTTCAGAAAGAGAATGCATTGGCTGTTACTATCTAGGAACCACCCCTCCACAAGCAGATGCCTGGGCAGCTCAGGTAAGACATGCAAGGCATCTTGGCATAAGAAGATGCAAGGTCCTGGTCATCCAGTGAGCACTCTGGGCCCTACAGCTACTTAGAGGATGGTTGAGTAACTAGAGCCGCCAACATCTCCAGATTGAGTTTCCTGAGGCCCAGGGATAAATGGCATCACCACCTTTGTGGGGGAGCAAGTTGCCTGTGGCCAGTTAATGAGACTTCTGGTGCCACTGCAGCCAGGAGCAGAGGAGAGGTGGTAGAAGCTCCAGGGCAGGGTGGAGCTGTATGGCTGGTCTAGTTTTGTGTGTGTGTGTGTGTGTGTGTGTGTGTGTGTTTTACTATTTATTTACTTATTTGGCTGCACCAGGTCTTAGAAGTGGCATGCAGCATCTTTTAGTTGCAGTGGCATGCAAACTCTTAGTTGAGACATGTGGGATCCAGTTCCCTGGCCAGGGATCGAACCCAGAACTCCTGCACCAGGAGCATGGAGGCTTAGCCACTGGACCACCAGGGAAATGCCCCCTCCTGTGTTTCTAAATGTCACTCAGAGTCACTGATCCCTTCAATTAGGAACCTCTGTCTCATACTTCATCTGCCAAGTTTAGCTTCATCTTGAAGCTTGGGAAGTTTTCCATCAAAAAAAAAAAAAAAAAACTTACCCAAATTTTTCATCTGATCCAGATTTCCAGCTTTCAGTGCAGCAGCATATTGGTTGGCCTCATTTAAGAGAACAGGAAGAGTGCTCAGCCAAGCTTCAGCCTGGCACAATTTAGCACAGGCATCTTCTGGAAACAGGCTCCATGAAAAAGTAAAGGTGTCACTTTCCCAGGTGGGTGGAGTTCAGCCAACTCTGGCCTAAACCAGGTATACTGGGTGAATAGGGAGGATCTGTACAGCCAGGGGGGCACTGGGAGAAGCCCATTTCTTCTCTGAAGAGCTTGGCCATCACCCCAAGTCCCTCCATCCCCTGGGTTTCTGAAGAAGCAGTTTCCATTTCAGCCAAGACAAAGACCTACCTCCACTCACAGGATCAGACCATGGGGTTGTAGCAGAATTTCTCCTTTTGATAACATCCCAAAGATTCAGGAAATAGTTAAGCATAAATGTCCTTCTTCTTTAAGATAAAAGGTCTTGCTTCCACTCTTGCAGAACAGAAGAGAAAAAAAACTTCATTTTTTCCTCTCTCTGATTGCGGGTAGAATAAACTAGGAGGCCAGTTATCCTGGTTTGTACAGAAATTCCCTCCCTGCCTGGGCCCCCAAACCCTTTTCTATTGAATGCCCTGAAACTGTTTCACTGAAGCAGCCTCAAAGCTCAGAGCAGACATGGCATGTGGATCCCACTGGAGGGATCCACACAGCTGCCAAGACTGCAGGCAGGAAGGAGGCACAGTTGGTTCGATGAAGGTGGCCTCCGTGACCTAGCGAAGTGTCCATCTTGTCTCCTCCGTGGGGTGTGCAAAGCACCTCAGGGTGGCTGTCAGCTGCAAACACACAGGTTCTTTTTGTCTCCTCTGATGAAGTTGCTCTCCTCTGTGCCCTCACTGAGTGTTTGCTGGACACTTAGTATGTGCCAGACGCCCTCACCATTCCAACATTTGTGACATTGGCTCTTTCTCCACTCCAAAGCAGATGACACCACCGTAATGGCAGAGAGTGAAGAGGAACTAAAGAGCCTCTTGATGAAGGTGAAAGAGGAGAGTGAAAAAGCTGGCTTAAAACTCAACATTCAAAAAACAAAAATCATGGCATCCAGTCCCATCACTTCATGGCAAATAGATGGAGGAAAAGTGGAAACAAGTGGCAGATTTTATTTTCTTGGCTCCGAAATCACTGCAGATGGTGACTGCAGTCATGAAATTAAAAGACACTTGTTCCTTAGAAGAAAAGCTATGACAAGCCTAGACAGTGTATTAAAAAGCAGAGACATCACTTTGCCAACAAAGGTCTGTCTACTCAAAGCTGTAGTTTTTCCAGTAATCATGTACAGATGTGAGAGTTGGACCATAAAGCAAGGCTGAGCGCTGAAGGATTGGTGCTTTTGAACTGTGGTATTGGACACAACGCTTGAGAGTCCCTTGGACTGCAAGGCGATCAAACCAGTCAATCCTGAAGGAAATCAACCTTGAATATTCATTGGAAGGACTGAAGCTGAAGCTTGAGCTCCATACTTTGGCCACCAGATATGAAGAGCCAACTCATTGGAAAAAGACCCTGATGCTGGGAAAGATTGAGGGCAGGACGAGAAGGGGGCAAAAGAGGATGAAATGGTCAGATGGCGTCACCAACTCAATGGACATGAATTTGAGCAAACTCATAGAGAAAATGAAGGACAGGGAAGTCTGGCATGCTGCAGTCCATGGGGTCACAAAGAGTCAGACATGACTCAGCAACTGAACAATGACAACCACTCCGAAGCAGCCAAGAGTTTTCAAGACTCCAGTCTCTTCGCCCCTCAAACACCTCCAGTGAGGAATGCCACACTAACAGCATGATGACTATCCTGTCCAGCTTTATCCAGAGGCAGCCAAATGGTCAGCTTTGTGGGGTCAGGCACAACCAGCAAGAAAGAGACACTGGGGACTGTAGCTGCGCCTTGAAATGGACTCAGAGACTCAGTCGCCTGTGGGAAGCCCAGCTTCCTCACCAGCACCAGGGCTGGCCCCTTCTAGAAGCTCAGGGGACCCCAAGAAGATGTACTGCAGCTCCTCCCCTCTCCGGGTACCACAGCCTCTCCCTGGCCTACTACAGGTCCTGGCTCCACACCTGGAGCCTACACCTGAAGGGCAGACCCAGCCTGCCAGGGAGAGGGAGACCAAGACACTTAGATCACTTGCCACCTCCACGGGGTCCCCTCTATCTCCTTGTCTCCTCCATGGGATACGGGTGGGGGACCAAGCCCTCTCAGTGATGCGGGAGCAAAGGACCCCATGGAGCAAGGAACTCAGCACAGGAACACGAGGCCTGGGGCGGTCGGCCACTGAGAGTCAGGCTGAGGGAGGAGCTGAGCAGGTGATGACGAGGCCGGCTTCACCAGGGCCCCCAGGGATGCAAATTCTAAGTGGGCCGATTCCACAGAGCCTCTTCAAACCAATTTTGTAAACTTATTCAACATGGTAGAATAAGACAGCAAAACAAATTTTCTGTTAAGACAAATCATATGCTTCTTTCTCTTCCGAAGAAAAGATTACTTGTATCTACAGAACATTGCATAACATTTTAACAAATTTGAGATTGTCTCTCTCCATTCTCAGTTTTCCTGCACCTTTCTCAAAAGCATTAGTTACACTCACAGGAGATGAAGATAACTCACAAGGAAACAGTTATAAAATCTGGCTGAAGATATATTTAAAAGTTGTTTTTCTCTGGCATTTACCTCAGCGAAATGTTTTGTTGGCTGTCGTCCTCGTTCTTGATTTGGATGTTTATTTGTTTGTGGGGCTGTGCAATTTTCTCAAAAGACACCTTCTTGAATGTAAAAATTAGAGAAAAAAATAACTGCCTTCTTCCTGGTAGTCATGCACCCTTAGGTCTCAGGACTTCAGCAGCACTGACGGCCAGCTTCAGGCAGCTGTCTGACCCTCGGTCTCAGGCTTAGGGGTGTGGTCCGTGGTTGCTACATTCCGTTTATTTATGTGCATGTCACAAAATTTACACTAGAGACAGATCAGCTCTGGAAGGCCAAGGGGTAGGAGAGAGAAGTATTCTGGTGTGTGTGCGACATGTAAACCGTGTGTAGTATGTTATGCTTGTGTGTTTCGTGTGTGCTCACTCAGGCATGTCTGACTCTTTGCGACCCCATGGACTGTAGCATGCCCGGCTCCTCTGTCCATGGAATTTTCTCGGTAAGAATATTGTTAGAAAATTGTTATAATACAATGTTGAGAGGCTGGGGAGGGCATTTTCACCTGCAGAGGATGGGGATGATAGGATGACAGTACTTTATAAGAAAGCCCCTGAGCCCTCAGCCCCTGCTCCATGGGCCCTACCACCAACCCCTCAGCTCCTGGTCCTCAGAGGCCCTCTCTGCAAGCTCAGCTGTCTAGCAGGTATAGTTTTCTCCCTTCCAGCCCTGTAATTCCACAGCCAACATGGCAACTGGACTCTGGCAAGATGATCCTATATTCTGAAATTGTGTCCTCGATCTTGGCATTAAAATGTTATTCTTTATATTAAGTGATGAAGATTAACACCTAGGTTTTTTTTAATGCTAACATTTGCTAAGATAAATGGTTGGGATGGTATCTAAAATCCTTTTTGGAAATGGAACTGGCCCGTGAAAACCAGATCTGGGGATTTATAATACAAGGGAGTATGTGGACTTGAATTTCTACAGGCATGGCCGGGAACCCCAGGCTCGCTGTCCACTGGCTGATAGCTTATTCACTTCCAGGGGAGGCCTTAGTTTCCACATCCTTCAAACCACAAAACTTAATTAGATCTTGATTTAAAAAAAAAAAAAACAGACCCCCCCAAAAAAAATCTGGGTAATGATTGGAGACATTCTGTGTATAGACTGGGTTTTAAATGATATTGGGATATTACTAACTTCCTCAGGTGTAAAAGTAGTATACTAGTTCCATGGGAGAACTTACTTATTTTTAGGAGATACATGCTGAAGTATTTAGAGGTGAAGTTTTATGATGCCTGCAATCTCCTGTGAGATGGTTCAGAGGGGAGAAAAAGAGCAAGAAGCAAACTCGGCAAAATGTTAACAATTGCTGAATCCAGATGAGTTCACTATACTATTCTCTTAAATTCCCTATATTTTACAGGTTGGCATAATAAAAAGTTATGGGGAAAGGCTTTAAATAAACACCCCATTTGCTGATTTGGTGCAGATTAAATAAAACAATATATCCGAGAAATTCCTGTCTGAGAACAGGGAACAGAAGGGCAAACCTGGAACCCAGCCAGTCACTATTCTCAGGTGTCCCATCTTTTTTCCATGAAAACAAGAAGGTATCAGAAGAAGGCCTTGGTGAAATCTTGCCCGGGAGATTCATCTCCCTTTAGGATAGTCTTAATTTTCAACCCACCAGTAAGCTCACAAATGTGCTTCTGGGATCCCAAGGTATTTAAACTTTATGTATGTTTGGGGCTGTTTTCATAGCCAAAAAGTCCAAGAAATAACAAAGGGTTTCTAAATCAATTAGAGATAGAAAGCAAGAGGAGGGGGAAGAAGAGGAGAAGATGGGAGGAAGGAGAGAAAAGCCCTTGAGCAAGTCCCTGGTCATGGGTCATTGGAAGATTTTCTGAAGCCCAGATAATCAGACCAGAAGCAGAATAAAAAATGTCCATTCCCTTAGCTTCACTACCAACGTTGTTTATTGCTAATCCTTCTTGTTAATGCTCTTAAGTCACAGCATATATTTCTACCTTTATGAAAGCCTATACATCCTCTTTCAGAATGACCTATTTATGGTCCTTGACTATTCGTGAGCTGAATGTATGCCCAGGTCTGGAATCAACACATCAGGTGGATGACAAACGGACCTCCAGATGACCGGTGGTGGAGGTGAGTGCATAACCTGGGCCTGGGGGAGATCTGAGAGTTCAAGGAGGGGACCCAGGATGACTGCTCAGGCAGGAGGCAAAGACAGTACATTTCTTGCCATCTGATGCTCTGGTCTGTCCCCAAATAGGAATGCTCTGATCTTAAACCCAGCTTGCAAAACTGAGTAGAGGTTCAAGGGAAGGTAGAGTCCTAGAGCACTTATGACACCTGCTATGGTCAGGAAGTCCCTGAAAGGGCTCCTCTGTACCCAAGAGGAGAGGGAAGGTAAGCCCAATGGTGGGCTCCTGCAGCAGTCTCTGACTAAAGACCAGGAAGTAAGCATGAGGACTAAACTGCCTTGGCCAGAGCCCCTGACAATAGTCCATGACTCCCCTCTAGACAGATGTTAAGTTTCTCATTCTTAGTCTAAGACCACAGCCAAGAACCACTCCAAAGGGACCTGCCAGTGGAATTAGAGAGCAAAACTTTCCACTGAGATGATGGAAGCATGGTTCCCTGGATCCTGACTCTTCCATGAATTCTGAGAGCGGTCTGAAAGCCCATCTCATTTCCCTTTATATTCTTGGCTCTTCTCAAATGGAGCC
This sequence comes from Bos mutus, assembly GCF_027580195.1. NCBI lineage: Eukaryota > Metazoa > Chordata > Mammalia > Artiodactyla > Bovidae > Bos > Bos mutus. The sequence goes on along the minus strand of NC_091644.1, from coordinate 3,901,915 downwards.
ATCAATGCCATTGCCTGCAGAGCCCATTCCTGGTGCAAACCTCAGGACTTTAGGAGCAGGGCTTGCCGAGTCAGAGCTGGCTCCTCCTAACTCCCCCTCCAACCCTTGTTGCTTTGGTCTAGGTTCTCTGCGCAGAGAAGCCTCCTCTTGCTTTTCACATTCGCCCACTTCCCTGGTCCCTCCCAGCTTTCAGTTCCATGCTTAAGTCATTCATAGCCCAGCACAGACTCCATGCTGAGAAGCAACAAAGGGCAGGGAGGGGTCTCCAGCAGATAGTCACAGAGGGTCTCTAAAGCCCCATCCCACAGGGAACTGAATTCCACAGACTGGCCATCCCCCTTCGCTTCTAGTCTGTCCTTTCACTCCTCTGCAACGTCATGTTCAATGTTCTGTCTCCGTTTGCATGGTCATCTTCGTGGCTCTGGAATCAGCTCTCTCTTCTGAACCATCACTATGGCTTGCCAGTCCTCTGCTCACATGTTCACTGAGTAAGCTTGCACTGAGCTGAGCCTGCAGGCCAGGCCCTGCACGGGGCACTGGGGAGCATTGCTTCTCCTGCCACTGCAAACCAAGGAGCAAGTGATGCCAGGTGGACCACCTCAAAAATCACCGCAAACTCGTCACTGTCCTACTCAAGATCTCTAGACCACTCCCTTTATCTCATGAAATACTAGTGTTAGTCACTCAGTCATGCCCAACTCATTGTGAACTCATGGACTGTAACCCACTAGGCTCCTCTCTCCAAGGGATTTTCCAGACTGGAGTGGGTTGCCATTTCCTTCTCCAGTACCCAAGGTTACTACGGAAAAAACTAACCAGTGTTAGTGTATCCTTTCTTACCCCCTTCTCCAGGAACACAAGCCCAGCCATGTTCCTGAAACTCTGATCTGTCTTTACCTTCACCTCTCTCTACTCTTGAGATAGCTTAAGACTTTTGTGTGAGTGTAAGGGTGCATGAGTGTGCATGCCAGTTTAAACATTTACATGTTTGTGGGATGTGTGGGTATGTTTGGGTGTGTATGGTTTAGGTCCTTCAAAGAGAATTAATATTTAGTTGGTCCTGTGGCTTAAAGCTCAACATTCAGAAAACGAAGATCATGGCATCCGGTCCCATCACTTCATGGGAAATAGATGGAGAAACAGTGGAAACAGTGTCAGACTTTATTTTTCTGGGCTCCAAAGTCACTACAGATGGTGACTGCAGCCATGAAATTAAAAGACGCTTACTCCTTGGAAGGAAAGTTATGACCAACCTAGATAGCATATTCAAAAGCAGAGACATTACTTTGCCAACAAAGGTTCGTCTAGTCAAGGCTATGGTTTTTCCTGTGGTCATGTAGGGATGTGAGAGTTGGACTGTGAAGAAGGCTGAGTGCCGAAGAATTGATGCTTTTGAACTGTGCTGTTGGAGAAGACTCTTGAGAATCCCTTGGACTGCAAGGAGATCCAACCAGTCCATTCTGAAGGAGATCAGCCCTGGGATTTCTTTGGAAGCAATGATGCTAAAGCTGAAAGTCCAGTCCTTTGGCCACCTCATGCGAAGAGTTGACTCATTGGAAAAGACTCTGATGCTGGGAGGGATTGGGGGCAGGAGGAGAAGGGGACGACAGAGGATGAGATGGCTGGATGGCATCGCTGACTCGATGGACGTGAGTCTGAGTGAACTCCGGGAGTTGGTGATGGACAGGGAGGCCTGGTGTGCTGAGATTCATGGGGTCGCAAAGAGTCAGACACGACTGAGTGACTGATCTGATCTGATAGAAGAAGAGGATAAAAGTGAGAGTTTTTTAAGACAGAAACAGAAGCAGGCAAAGAGGAGAAAGGGATAAGAACCCCAGACCTGCCTTAAGGAGCTGAATAATCAGTGGGACCACCATGTAAAAGATGGAAGTGGGTCCTCTCTCAATTTTTTTCTGACACCAGCTGTACCTGAGATTCCTTGATGAAACCCTGGAGGAGGGAATGAAGCCTCATTATAATTGCTACCAGGTCTCCTGCCAGCAGACAGGCAGGGGGTGTCTGAGCAAATTAAATCTGATTTAGAGAAATAAAGGAACATGGCAGGTCACACCTTCTGTTGCTGTGGACTGACTGTCAGGATAGGTCAGAACTCCCTGGTTGAATGCTTGCAGCTCTCCATGATCAGATCCCAACCTGCATTTCTAGTCTAGCCCACCCTCCACTGCCTAACGTCTACCACACACCATCTTTAAACATACCTTGTGCTTTCTCACGCTTTTGCCTTTACACATTCATTTCCTCGGCAAGCAATGCACTTCATCCCTTTGCCATCTGTTGAAATTCTTCCCAGTTTCAAGCTCACGGGGTACCTATTTTAAGGCACACAACTGGATTTTACCTCCAGACTGACATGCTCTCTTCCTTGTTTGTACCCCCGTCTGTGCTTGTTGCTGCCCCTGTGACATTTATCACAGTCTGTCTCAGTAAAGAGAACTGCACACTTGCCCCCACTTCCCTACCAGATTGAAAACTCCTTAATGAAAGTATTAGCATGAATTTTATTCTATATGAACTTTCAGCGCCTAGGGCAGTGTCCTGTACAACACAGATTCATAGTAAATCTTTGTTCAATGCATTAATGAATGATTCTGTGAGTGAACAGACAAACAGAAATTGGGTGACATGGATGGATGGGGTGGTCCAATAATCCTATATATAAAGCAGAAACGGAGCTTAGCTTTGCATGGCCCTAACTTAGTGTCCAAAAAGACCTCCCCATGCAAGTGTGAAGCCCAGGATTGGGAAGACCTTACCTATGATGATGGGGTGGGGACTGGAGAGTACTGAACAGATATTTCTGCTCTTTGAGTTTGAGAAGACATGGGTTTGACTTCATTTCTCAGTTTCTATGTAGATAGGTCTTTGACTTTTTGCCCAGGAAGGCTGGGTGGAAATCAGACCTTCCTACAAGAGGGACAAATAAGCACTGGGGATCCAGGAAGTAACCCTGGCAGGCCTTTAGCCACTGTCCTGCACCCAGAAGAAAGGGAGCCTGGAAAATAAGTCACAATCTAAGTGGCTTTGTTGTGGAATGTGGTATTGCTGCACAGCCTGTACTTTGACATCAACAAATCCATTGAGTCTCTAGCAAGGAGAGGCAGCAAGGGAACTTACCAGATTTCATCTTGGAAATTCCAGAAAGCCCCTGGAGCTCGGGACCCCCTGGCCTCATAGCAATATTGCTTTACTGAAAAAACATATCAAGAGCCATGCCGTCATGTGTCATATGGTTCTAGTCACGTTCAGGAGGTTCGGGGAGAGGATGAAGGAAATAATTGAGTCAGAAAGAGGAGGCTAAGAGAAGACATGGAAGAAGAAGCAAGGGACAGAAGAAAATGTGGCCTCAGAGCAAGAAACAGAGAGAGAACTCAGACCCACCTGGCACGTTTAGGGATGGAAGGATGAGATGAATGATGCCTTCATCTGACTCTGCCAGAGCAAGGCTAGTATGCTTTGGGTGGGTCACAGGTGGGAACTATTTTATTCAATGAATGTATTGTTTCTATTCAATAATTCAGGTGGTAATCAAGATCAAGAAGAAACTCACATCTGCTGAATGTGCGCCTGTGCTGTGCCACTGACTCACTGAATTCTCAGGACCTTGTGAGGTAAGTACTCAAATTCCTATTTAAACACAAGGAAGTAGAACTTGATGAGGCTAGCTGATTGACCCAAGGTCACCCAGCCAGTAAGCAGCAGTGTCAAAACCCATCTTCACTCTATTCCACCCCAAACACACACTGACAAACCAGTGCCAGCTCCACAGCTCATTGTGTCCTAACCCACAGAGTAGGTCTGATGTGTGTCACCTATCTCCTTTAAGACTCAAATCTTGTAGAGTTTTATATTAAAAGTAAAAATTACATCTTGAGACTATTAAATGATACCACATTCAGGGACTAGAAGTACAGTTTCCAAGGATTCTGCTGACCCAGATCATGGCAACAGAAAACAGGAAGCAGAATGTCACTTTATTATTGGTGGTGCCAAGAGCCCACAGAGTAGAGATCTAATGAATCAAGTTCCAACATTTGGCTTAAGATTGAGCCCAAGGCAGTCCTTCAAATCTGTTCTATGTCAGAAAACAAATCTTGTGCCCTTATTATCATCTGTTCCCCACGTGGAGCTATGATCAGGATCCTGCAGCAGGAGTGAGTGATCTTACTGAAGGTAACAGGAAGATGCCACAGGGGACCTCCCCATGCCATGCATAGTCACACGGCCACCAGAGAATAATGAGCCCACCCCCTAGCAAACCAGGAAAAATCAGTGTCTTTCTTCTTCTGCCCTCAAAGAAAACCTAAGAAGATTGTAAGCAGAAAGGCTTGGCGCACGGGAAGGTTAACTGTGTTTCCAATCCTACTTTAATATTCAGCTATTTTAATAGCATGAAGGACTTCCCAGGTGGCGCTGGTGGTAATGAACCTGCCTGCCAATGCAGGAGACACAGAGATGCCGGTTCGATCCCTGGGTCGGGAAGGTCCCCTGAGGAGGTCATGGCAACCCATGCCAGTATGCTTGCCTGGAGAATCCCATGGCCAGAGGAGCCTGGATGGCTATGGTCCCTGGGATCACAAAGAGTTGGACACGACTGAAGTGATTAAGTATGCAGCAGCATGAAAAATGGACCCAAAGACTCATGGCATGTTTGTGAATGGTAATTACACCCAGAGAGGCAACAAAGGATGGTTTGGGTAGGGAAAAACTAGCGATGTGAAGCAAATAGTGTGTCTGTTCAGGGATTGAAAGGGATTCATCCTATTTACCCTACCCCTGAGAGAGGAATAAGTCCACCTCCCTTTGCTGAAATCAAAGGGGAAAAGGTAAACTGAGGCAGCTAGCCTAGTGCCACCATGAGCCACACTCACTAGAGCAACCAGAAGCATGAGCCTCCCCACTCCCAGGACAGAGCTTCCTTGTATAGCTAGAGCCCGTATGTAGGACAGGCAGATTCAGAACACCCAGTGGGACAAACCACAGACAGGAAGTGCCCAAGAGTTTTCAGTATCTTGGGTCCAGTGAACTCCTTCCTCCTTATCCTCAAATCAAACTTTTCACATGTATATGGAGTCATTAGATTCTCCAAGGGCTCCTCTCAAACTGAAAACCATTTCCTCTCACTTGTGTGATAGCCAGAAAATTAACCCAGCCTCTGTTGTCGTGGATATTGTGAGTAAAAGCAAAGATTCTGTGGGTATGATCACACGTTTAGAAAGACACCTGCAACGGGTGTCGGGAAGCAAGTGACACCCCAGGTGGAAACTTGGGGTATTCAGCATAAGAGGGGACATGGATAGCAAATTGATATGGTTAAGTAAAAATTCAACAATCCTCAACTACAACTGGAAGTAGCAATATGATTTCATGATGTAATTTATTTAAAAACAAATACATGTTTCCTAGCTATGCTTAATGAGAAGGTCTAGAAACAGTAACCAACCCAATAGCAATGAGCACCCTTAGCATTCAGACGGTAGTCTCCAAATCCCACAAAAGGGAGCCAGGTTTCCAAGGAGAAGTGTGCATTCTGGATCAGGACATGAACAAGGGGAGAATGTTACACCTCATTAAACTAGAAAGTAAGAAAGCGATCAGTCACGTCCACAGGACTCAGAGCCAGTTTGAACAGACGGGATCTTCCAGCAAAGAAGGGACAACTGGGGCATCAGCAAGGCTAAAAGCTACAATGGACTGACACATATTTGATATGTTTCAACCTATGAGTTTCATAATAATGCTCACAAGAAGAAAAATCTACACTGGACACATTTGGATAAGGTTCTGGAATCAGCTCACTGTTTTGAAACCTTATAAGTAAAGGGGAAGAATTAAGGCTATTTCTCTTTCCTATACACCTAGATTTCTGGGTATCCCAACAGCCAATGAAGTGAGGTTTTTCTTTGTAAATGATTTTCCAGTTTATAAATTTTAAAAAAAGACTAAAAAATAGTATGACACTGTGTTGCTACTACCAATGAATTAATGGTCCTAAGGTACAATCATCACGGCTGCTAATCATGAAAATAAACACCAGACACTCCATGACTCTTAATGGAAGTCACACCACCACCTAGGAAGTAGTCTTGCCAATGAACCTCTCCCGAATCTGGGCACACTTCTAGATCTATTTGCAGGCAATACAAGAGACAAGGAACAATGTAATCGATTCTGAAGATGCTATCCACCAAACTGACGGTGGAAACTTTATAAGAAAGACAACAACAAAATTGAGAGGCTTAGAAGAAATCAGCTAATCTCAAGATGTGCACCTTATCTGGATCCTGATTCAAATAAACTAATTAAAAAATCACATTTATTAAGACAGGGACATTTAAACATTGACTGGATATTGATGTTGAAAGTATTAGTATTAAATTCTTAGATGTAATGATTATGTTTGGGTTATTTTCTAGCATCCATATTACTTGTCATGGGATTTGCTTCAAAAGTATTCAGAAAGAGGGACTTCCCTGATTGTCCAGGGGCTAAGACTCCATGCTCCCAATGCAAGGGGCCCAGGTTTGATCCCTGGTAGCAGAACTAGAGGGAGAGGGAAATGGCAACCCACTCCAGTGTTCTTGCCTGGAGAATCCCAGGGACAGGGGAGCCTGGTGGGCTGCCGTCTATGGGGTCACACAGAGTCAGACACCACTGAAGTGACTCAGCAGCAGCAGAACTAGATCCCACATGCCCCAACCAAGGGTTTGCAAGCCACAACTAAGACCTGGTGCAGCCAAATAAATAAATATTTTTCTTTTTTAAAAAGAGTGTTCAGAAAAAGAAACAAGGTTGACCGTGGTTGATAACTGAAAAGCTAAGTGATGAATACACAGGGAATATGAGTTTCTCTCATCCATTTTTGTGTAATTACTAAAGCGGTCAAACACAAAAGGTTTAAGAAATAAAAAGATAGTGTCTTCCACTTTTTCATGACTGTCTTGCTTATTGTATTGTTGACCTAGATCTATTTTTCTGATTCAGCTGAATCAGTACATTCTAATTCTACTCCTAAGACAAGGATCATACCCAAAATATTTCTAAACACAAACATCTGATAAGACCAATTCCCCAATCATATTACCTAACCTAAAAATGTCATACTGAATTTTCTTAAAGTTCTTTTTTGATTAGCATCTCTCAGCATCCCCTTCCCAACGCCTGTTGCAGGTGTCTTTTCAAACATATGATCATTTCATAAAAGGAACCAACTGCTGAATGGCTCCCTGACTCATTTCCTGTCAATATCCCCCAATCTAGAGGTACTACAACTGGAAGGTTACCAGTGCTTCACTACACAACAGTGATGGAAATCACCAGTCAGGAACAGGAGGAGGAGGCGCTGGTGGTGGCACTTTGCCTTCCAGTTGACCTACCTCTATACTCTGTTTTCTGAGCAGATTATTTCATCTCTGTTACCCCTTCGTAGGCTTTCCTGGTAACTCAGCCTGTAAAGACTCTGCCTGCAATGCAGGAGACTCTGGTTTGATTCCTGGGTCAGGAAGATCCACTGGAGAAGGGATAGGCTACCCACTCCTGTATTCTTGGGCTTCCTGGGTGGTTCAGCTGTAAAGAACTCGCCTGCAATGTGGGAGACCTAGGTTGGAAATATCCCCTGGAGAAGGAAACAGCTACCCACTCCAGTATTCTGGCCCAGAGAATTCCACAGCTGTCCATGGGGTCACAAAGAGTCAGACACGACTAAGCAACTTTCACTTTCACCCCTTCATAGTGTTTTCATGGAGAATAAGATAACGCATGTAAGTATCAAAAAGAGGTCCAGACATAGAAAAAGTGCCCTAAATTGGCAAGATTTCTTCCCCCTGGAAGAAGCTGAAGCTCCAATACTTTGGCCACCTGATGCAAAGAACTGACTCATTGGAAAAAGACCCTGATGCTTGGAAAGACTGAAGGCAGGAGGAGAAAGGAAATGACAGAGGATGAGATAGTTGGATGGCATCACTGACTTTATGGACATGCATTTGAGCAAGCTCAAGGGGTTGGTGACGGACAGGAAATCCTAATGTGCTGCAGTCCATGGGGTCCCAAAGAATTGGACACAACTGAGCAAATGAACTGAACTGAACTTCCCACTGGAAACAGAAGCCAGCAAAGACCTCGGTAGGAACCCCAGTGGTGGTAAAGAGGAGGTACCCAAGAAGTCAAGGGAGCCCAGAGACAATGTTCAAAGTACAGGTACAATGAAAGTGAAAAGTGAAAGTGAAGTCGCTCAGTCATGTCCGACTCTTTGCGAGCCCATGGACTGTAGCCCACCAGGCTCCTCCATCCATGGAATTTTCCAGGCAAGAGTACTGGAGTGGGTTGCCATTTCCTCCTCAAGAAAACTACTTAGGATATGGTCAAGTTGGGACAGTGAGAAATCTTAGTGACCTACAAAGTAGGTCACCAGGCCTCAGGAGGTAGGGACATCACAGTGAGATTGTGACCCCATGGGGAATATAGGGCCGCTGATCTGCTGTCTCCACACACCTGCCCCCCACCTTGTACCTGGCCTCCTGGCACCCACCCCCTGCAGCCCAGCACCCAGACAGCTCAGCCTCCCCAGTGTGTGGCTCATCCTTTAAGCTTCCTCCCCGTGTCACTTGCAAACTCCAACTGGCATTTTTCCCTGGCACAACCTCTTTGTGTACAATAACCTTATCCATGGGTTTCAGGCAAGACCAAAAAAAAAAAAAAAAAAGCTTAGATAAATTTCAAAGATCCATGAAATCAGATTCTGAGGATCAAAAGCTACAGGCATGCCCCATCCACACCGAGCAGGCGTCCTTGCCACTCAGGCATGAACAGGGATTCCCAGTCCAGATGGCTTCCTCCCCCTCTGCAGGAGCCCCCACCCTGCCCTGGGACCCATTTGCATGCACTGGCACCTAAGTTTCTAGACAGAAGAGAAAAGTAGAGAAGAAGAAATGAAGGCTGACTTGATGCCTCTCTAACTAACCCTGCAGGGACAAAGTGACGGCAAACAGGGAAACATGGAGTCTTGCTGAGGTGACGGCTGCTCCAAGCTTAAATTCAAGGAGCAGGGCCAGTCCAAGCAGGCAGACAGGAGCGGCAAAGCCCCTGAGGGTCTGTTCATGGAAGGTCTATGGCGTGGAAAGTAAAGGTAGGAGCCAGACCCCAAGGGTCTTTGAGCCTTAATAAGGCAGAAAGTGTCGGAAATGCCACGGAATTTCTGGCTCTGGGGAAGAGAGAATGAATGCCGTTCATCAGTCAGAGGGAGGACCCAGAGTATCAGGACTGAGAGGGGTCATCTTGGCAGTCTGTCTGTCACCTTTTCCTGGGCTCCTTCCCTTCCTCCTCTGAGTAGGAGCCATCCTGCTCCTCCCACTTCTCACCACAGATACAAAGACCCAGAGAATTGTGATTTGTAGGGTCCTAAGACTAGTTCCAAGAAAGAACCTGTCTCCCAATGCAATAAACGTGGGTTCAGTTCCTGGGTGGGGAAGATCCCCGGAGGAGGCCGTGGCAACCCACTCCAGTATTCTTGCCTGGAGAATTTCATGGACAGAGGAGCCTGGTGGGCTACAGGCCATGGGGTCACAAAGGTTCAGACACGACTGAGTGACTGAGCACGCACGCACACCATACAAGTGCCGAAGCAGCTCTGCTGTGAGGTATCAGAGCCAACCCAGTATGTTCCAGGCAGCATCACACAAACAATGAACCCACTTAAGAACCATTCACTCAGAACTGTATCCAAGAGCGCCAGGCTCCTCTTTTCTAGGTAGAAACCAAATCTAGCTGATTTATTTTAAGTGAGAGTTACACAAGTCATCACCAAGTATGGATTTCAGCTTTAAGAATTAATGAAAGGAAAAAATTGCGAATGTGCCCAAACCACAATCCAAATGAAGCTTTGTCCTTGAACAATCGTAATTTAGGATTGTCATCTGTGGGCTTGATAATGAAAAGGAGACTTTATCCAACCCTTTCTCCAAATAATAAAAATTGATTTTTGACCAAGGCCCATCTATTGTTCCGGATCATTAACTCCAGAGAATAAATCATTTTCTGATGCAGTAAAACTGGTTTCTAGGGGTTTGATGTTTCAGGCGGCTGGTAATGCAGAACTGAGAGCCTCTTTCAGCAGGAAGCCGCTCCAGGGAGGACAAAGCGGCCTCCCTTTTCTGATTCTATGGGCATCCTTTCAGGCATATGAATTCCAACTAGTCCTGGGTGCTTTCAAAAACAACCTCATTTTAGCCTTCTCCTCTGGAGGTCTGAATTCCAGCCTTTCCCTCAGCAATGCCCTCTGCCCATCTGTACTCTGGGCCACATCAGCAGCCACTGACCCAGGGGGCCCTGGTGGAGTAGTCTGACTTGGAGAGCAGAGCAGAAGAAAGTGGGGTGTCCCCTGAGGCTGAGGTCCATGGCGCTCATTCAGAATCTGAATGAGCCATAAGCAAACTTCATTATTATCAGTAAGAAGTCAGAATTGTAAGACATTCAGGAAAAAATACATTCTTCTCCCTCAAGAGTGAGCACACAATGATATCCTTCTGATTCTTATTTTGGATGACAAAGGTGCCTCGTCCCAGCAGGGGGAGAGGAGACTAGCAATTTTCAAAGGATCAGCAAGTGACAGATGTAGTTCCAGAACTAGCTGCACTTCTGGCTTCCCTCAGAAGCCCAAGCTCCTCCTCTCCTCTCAGCCCCCTCTCCTGCCCATTGCCCAACAGGTCAAGGAGTAAGGTGTGGGGGGCTGTGTTCCTCAGGCCCCAGGCAGGATTCTCCCCAACCTTCCATCCTCATCGCCACCAGGGAATGGAACACCCTGCATCTCATCCTCCTCTTACCTGTCCACACTGCACCCTTCTCGCAGGAGCCCCTGTTTCCTACTCCCTAGACCTCTGAGTCTCATAGTCCAGCCTTAGTGTTAGATTTCACACAGAAAAAGTGCTTTATCATAAGGGAAGTCAACAGGTTTCTAACAAGTATTACCCTCTTTTCACTTAAATGGTCTTGACTCCTGCTCTCGTACTTGTAATGATTTTAAAGCAGTACAGTTCAGTTCAGATCAGTTGCTCAGTAATGTCTGACTCTTTGCAACCCCATGGACTGCAGCACACCAGGCCTCCCTGTGCATCACCAATTCCCAGAGTTTACTCAAACTCGTGTCCATTGAGTCGGTGATGCCACCCAACCATGTCATCCTCTGTCGTCCCCTTCTCCTCCCTCCTTCAATCTTTCCCAGCAACAAGGTCTTTTCAAATGAGTCAGTTCTTCGCATCAGGTGGCCAAAGTATTGGAGTTTCAGCTTCAGCATCAGTCCTTCGAGTGAATATTCAGGACTGATTTCCTTTAAGATGGACTGGTTGGATCTCCTTGCAGTCCAAGGGACTCCCAAGTGTCTTCTCCAACACCACAGTTCAAAAGCATCAATTCTTCGGTGCTCAGCTTTCTTCATAATCCAACTCTCACATCCATACAGGACTACTGGAAAAACCATAGCCTTGACTAGATGGACCTTTGTTGGCAAAGTAATGTCTCTGCTTTTGAATATGCTATCTAGGTTGGTCATAACTTTTCTTTCAAGGAGTAAGCGTCTTTTAATTTCATGGCTGCAGTCACCATCTGCAGTGATTTTGGAGCCCCAAAATAGAAAGTCTGCCAATGTTTTCACTGTTTCGCCATCTATTTGCCATGAAGTGATGGGACCAGATGCCATGATCTTAGTTTTCTGAATGTTGAGCTTTAAGCCAACTTTTTCACTCTCCTCTTTCACCTTCATCAATAGCTCTTTAGTTCCTCTTCACTTTCTGCCATAAGGGTAGTGTCATCTGCATATCTGAGATTATTGATATTTCTCCCAGCAATCTTGATTCCAGCTTGTGCTTCATCCAGCCCAGCATTTCTCATGATGTACTCTACATATAATTTAAATAAGTAGGATGACAATATACAGCTGTGACATACTCCTTTCCTGATTTTGAACCAGTTTGTTGTTCCATGTCCAGTTCTAAGTATTGCTTCCTGACCTGCATACAGATTTCTCAAGAGGCAGGTCAAGTGGTCTGGTATTCCCATCTCTTGAAGAATTTTCCACAGGTTGTTGTGATCCACACAGGCAAAGGCTTTGACACAGTCAATAAAGCAGAAGTGGACATTTTTCCTGGAACTCTCTTGCTTTTTTGATGATCCAATAAATGTTGGCAATTTAATCTCTGGTTCCCCTGCCTTTTCTAAATCCAGCTTGAACATCTAAAAGTTCATGTCCAAGGGCAGAGAAGCCCCAGCAAGACAGTAGGCACTGGAGCAGCAGCTGCATAGCGCTTGAGCAAATGTGAGGAGATACCCCACATCCAAGAACAAAGGAGAAGCCCCAGCAAGACGGTAGGAGGGTAGGAAATCACATTTAGAATCAAACCTCATACCCACCAGAAATGCTCAAAGGGCTCAAACAAACCTTGTGTGCACCAGGACCCAGAGACCCACAGAGACTGAGACAGAACTGTGTTTGAGTATCTCCTGTGGAGGTGGATCACAATAAACTGTGCAAAATCCTGAAAGAGATGGGAATACCAGACCACCTGACCTGCCTCTTGAGAAACCTATATTCAGGTCAGGAAGCAACAGTTAGAACTGGACATGGAACAATAGACTGGTTCCAAATAGGAAAAGGAGTTCGTCAAGGCTGTATATTGTCACCCTGCTTATTTAACTTCTATGTAGAGTACATCATGAGAAACACTGGGCTGGATGAAGCACAAGCTGGAATCAAGATTGCCAGGAGAAATATCAATAACCTCAGATATGCAGATGACACCACCCTTATGACAGAAAGTGAAGAGGAACTAAAGAGCCTCTTGATGAAGGTGAAAGAGGAGAGTGAAAAAGTTGGCTTAAAGCTCAACATTCAGAAAATGAAGATCATGGCATCTGGTCCCATCACTTCATGGCAAATAGATGGTAAACAGTGGAAACAGTGGCAGACTTTATTTTGGGGGGCTCCAAAATCACTGCAGATGGTGATTGCAGCCATGAAATTAAAAGACGCTTACTCCTTGGAAGGAAAGTTATGACCAACCTAGGTAGCATATTCAAAAGCAGAGACATTACTTTGCTAACAAAGGTCTGTCAAGTCAAGGCTATGGTTTTTCCCGAAAAGCAGAGACATTACTTTGCCAACAAAGGTCCATCTAGTCAAGGCTATGGTTTTTCCAGTGGTCATGTATGGTTGTGAGAGTTGGACTGTGAAGAAGGCTGAGCGCCAAAGAATTGATGCTTTTGAACTGTGGTGTTGGAGAAGACTCTTGAGAGTCCCTTGGACTGCAAGGAGATCCAACCAGTCCATTTTGAAGGAGATCAGCCCTGGGATTTCTTTGGAAGGAATGATGCTAAAGCTGAAACTCCAGTACTTTGGCCACCTCATGTGAAGAGTTGACTCAGTAGAAAAGACTCTGATGCTGGGAGGGATTGGGGGCAGGAGGAGAAGGGAACGACAGAGGATGAGATGGCTGGATGGCATCGCTGAGTCGATGGACGTGAGTCTGAGTGAACTCCGGGAGCTGGTGATGGACAGGGAGGCCTGGAGTGCTGTGATCCATGGGGTTGCGAAGAGTTGGACACGACTGAGCGACTGAACTGAACTGATGTATGGATGTGAGAGTTGGACTGTGAAGAAAGCTGAGCGCCGAAGAATTGATGCTTTTGAATTGTGGTGTTGAAGAAGACTCTTGAGAGTCCCTTGGACTACAAGGAGATCCAACTAGTCCATTCTAAAGGGGATCAGTCCTGGGTGTTCATTGGAAGGACTGATGCTAAAGCTGAAACTCCAATACTTTGGCCACCTCATGTGAAGAGTTGACTCATGGCAAAAGACCCTGATGCTTGGAGGGATTGGGGGCAGGAGGAGAAGGGGATGACAGAGGATGAGATGGCTGGAAGGCATCACCGACTCGATGGACATGAGTTTGAATAAACTACCAGGAGTTGGTGATGGACAGGGAGGCCTGGCATGCTGTGATTCATGGGGTAGCAAAGAGTCGGACACGACTGAGCGACTGAACTGAACTGAACTGTGGAGGTAAGGGTCAGCAGTGGCCTGCCACAGAGGCAGGGGTTCTGGGTGCAGCAGACCTGGGTGTGGCATAAGCCCTCTTGGAGGAGGTCGCCATTAATCCCACCATAGATCCGCCAGAACTTACACAGGACTAGGAAACAAACTCTTGGGCACAAACAGAAACTTGTGTGCACCAGGATCCAGGAGAAAGGAGCAGTGACCCCACAAGAGACTGACCCAGACTTGCCCAGAATTGTCCAGGAGTCTCCAGCAGATGCTTGGGTCAGTGGTGGCCTGCTGCAGGGTCGGGAGCACTGAGTGCAGCAGTGCGTGGGGGACCTTTTGAAGGAGGTCGCCATTATCTTCATTACCTCCACCATAGTTTGGCCCCAGGTCATACAACAGGGAGGGAACACAGCCCTGCCCATCAGCAGAAAATTGGATTAAAGATTTATTGAACATGGCTCCGCCCATCAGAACAAGATTGATCCCCCTCAGTCAGTCTCTCCCATCAGGAAGCTTCCATAAGTCTCTTACCCTTCTCCACCAGAGGGCAGATAGACTGAAAACCACAATCACAGAAAACTAGCAATCTGGTCACATGAACCACAGCCTTGTCTAACTCAACAAAACTATGAGCCATGCCATGTAGGGCCACCCAAGACAGACGGGTCATGGTGGAAAGTTTTGACAAAACATGGTCCACTGGAGAAGGGAATGGCAAACCACTTCAGTATTCTTGCCTTGAGAACCCCATGAACACTATGAAAAGGCAAAAAGGCAGGACACTGAAATATGAACTCCCCAAGTCAGTGGTGCCCAATATGCTACGGGAGATCAGTGGAGAAATAACTCCAGAAAGAATGAAGAGACGGAACCAAAGCAAAAACACCACCCAGTTGTGGATGTGACTGGAGATAGAAGCAAGGTCCGATGCTATAAAGAGAAGCACTGCCTAGAACCTGGAATGTTAGCTCCATGAATCAAGGCAAATTAGAAGTGGTCAAACAGGAGATGGCAAGAGTGAACATTTACATTTTAGGAAGCAGTGAACTAAAATGGACCGGAATGGGTGAATTTAACTCATATGACTATTACATCTACTACTGTGGGCAAGAATCCCTTGGAAGAAATGGAGTAGCTCTCATAGTCAAAAAAAAAAAGTCCCAAATGCAGTACTTGGATGCAATCTCAAAAATGAAAGAATGATCTCTGTTCGTTTCCAAGGCAAACCATTGAATATCACAGTAATCCAAGTCTATGCCCTGACCAGTAATGCTGAAGAATCTGAAGTTGAATTGTTCTATGAAGACCTACAAGACCTTCTAGAATTAACACCTGAAAAAGATGTCCTTTTCATTATAGGGGACTGGAATGCAAAAGTAGGAAGTCAAGAAATATCTGGAGTAACAGGCAAATTTGGCCTTGGACTACAGAATGAAGCAGGGCAAAGGCTACTACAGTTTTGCCAAGAGAATGCACTGGTCATAGCAACACCCTCTTCCAAAAACACAAGACTCTACACATGGACATAACCAGATGGTCAACACCGAAATCAGACTGATTATATTCTTTGCAGCCAAAGATGGAGAAGCTCTATACAGTCAGCAAAAACAAAACCAGGAGCTGACTGTGGCATAGGCCATGAACTCCTTATTGTCAAATTCAGACTTAAATTGAAGAAAGTGGGGAAATCACTAGACCATTTAGGTATGAACTAAATCAAATCCCTTACAATTATACAGTGGAAGTGGCAAATAGATTCAAAAAATTAGATCTGATAGATGGAGTGTCTGAAGAACTATGGACAGAGGTTCATGACATCATACAGGAGGCAAGGATCAATACCATCCCAAAGAAAAGAAATGCAAAAAGGCAAAATGGTTGTCCGAGGAGGCCTTACAAATAACTGTGAATAGAAGATAAGCAAAAGGCAAAGGAGAAAAGGAAAGACATTCCCATTTGAATGCAGAGTTCCAAAGAATAGCAAGGAGAGATAAGAAAGCCTTCCTCAGTGATCAGTGCAAAGAAATAGAGGAAAACAATAGAATGGGAAAATCTAGAGATCTCTTCAAGAAAATTAGAGATACCATGGGAACATTTCATGCAAAGATGGGCTCAATAAAGGACAGAAATGGTATGGACCTAACAGAAGCAGAAGATATTAAGAAGAGGTGGCAAGAATACACAGAAGAACTATACAAAAAAGATCTTGACGACCCAGATAATCACAATGGTGTGGTCACCACCCTAGAGCCAGACATCCTGGAATGCGTAGTCAAGTGGGCCTTAGGAAGCATCACTACGAACAAAGCTCGTGGAGGTGATGGAATTCCAGTTGAGCTATTTCAAATCCTAAACATGACGCTGTGAAAGTGCTGCACTCATTATGCCAGCAAATTTGGAAAACTCAGCAGTGCCC
This sequence comes from Bos mutus, assembly GCF_027580195.1. Classification (NCBI taxonomy): domain Eukaryota; kingdom Metazoa; phylum Chordata; class Mammalia; order Artiodactyla; family Bovidae; genus Bos; species Bos mutus. Next base: position 3,885,452 of record NC_091644.1, on the reverse strand, counting down.
ACAGGACTGGAAAAGGTCAGTTTTCATTCCAATCCCAAAGAAAGGCAATGCCAAAGAATGCTCAAACTACTGCACAATTGCACTCATTTCACACGCTAGTAAAGTAATGCCCAAAGGTCTCCAAACCGGGCTTCAGCAGTACATGAAGGAGAACAGGACTGGACAAGAAGTTCCTGCTTGAATCTTTTCAAGAACAGCTGTTGGGGCTCAGCCTTCTGAAAATGCAAGGACTGTAGTGTTGGAGATGTGGTAAGAGGAGTGGAAGGAAGGGTTTGACCTTTGATTCCATCTGTCCAGTGACCTCCAGGGCAGAAGTTAGGGAAAGGGGGGCCTCTGGGCGGGTGCTGCCTGAGACTCTTCGCAGGTGAGGAGGAAAGTCAGAGGACCTGGCCCCCTGAGGTTGGCTGCACCTTGACATGTGTGCCTCTTTCCACTTCCTGCACCCTAACCCCTACAGGGCAGGTCTATCCTAGATGTCAGGTGCCAGATGGAGGCTGACACCCTGCCCACCTGCCCAGTCCCCTTGTCTAGCTTAGACCTTGGTCCTCATAAACCAAGTCACTCTTTGTCAAAGACTCTGCAGAGATCACAGCTTCTTCCCTTTAGGGCTGGGAGGAAAGCAGCATCCAGGTCAAGTCAGGCTTGTACCACGCACCGTGAGAATCAGCTCTTCAGATGCTGTCATTAGAAAGCTCACCCCTTCCATCTCCTGGATCAGGACTCTCCCTGCTGCCAGCCCCAACTCACTGTCCAAGCCCCTCACTCCACCCCCAGCTCTAGGACTTCCCATAGTCATGCCATCCCCAGTCACTGAGGTCCCAGCCAGCTCACATTATCAAGATGCAATGTTCCTGATTACCCTTGAGTGTGTGCTGAGTCACTTCAGTCCTGTCCGACTCTTTGTGACCCTGTGAACTATAACCTGCCAGGTTCCTCTGTCCATGGGGATTCTCCAGGCAAGAATACTAGAGTGGGTTGCCATGCCCTCCTCAGGGGATCTTCCCGACCCAGGGATTGTACCCAGGTCTCTTGTGTCTCCTGCATTGACAGGAGGGTTCTTTACCACCAGCCCACCTGGGAAGCCCATCAGTTCAGTTCAGTTCAGTAGCTCAGTCGTGTCCGACTCTTTGCGACCCCATGAATTGCAGCACGCCAGGCCTCCCTGTCCATCACCAACTCCCGGAGTTCACTCAGACTCACGTCCATCAAGTCAGTGATGCCATCCAGCCATCTCCTCCTCTGTCATCCCCTTCTCCTCCTGCCCTCAATCCCTCCCAGCATCAGAGTCTTTTCCAATGAGTCAACTCTTTGCATGAGGTGGCCAAAGTACTGGAGTTTCAGCTTCAGCATCATTCCTTCCAAAGAAATCCCAGGGCTGATCTCCTTCAGAATGGACTGGTTGGATCTCCTTGCAGTCCAAGGGACTCTCAAGAGTCTTCTCCAACACCACAGTTCAAAAGCATCAATTCTTCGGCGCTCAGCCTTCTTCACAGTCCAACTCTCACATCCATACATGACCACTGGAAAAATCATAGCCTTGACTAGACGGACCTTTGTTAGCAAAGTAATGTCTCTGCTTTTGAATATGCTATCTAGGTTGGTCATAACTTTCCTTCCAAGGAGTAAGCGTCTTTTAATTTCATGGCTGCAATCACCATCTGCAGTGATTTTGGAGCCCCCAAAAATAAAGTCTGACACTGTTTCCACTGTTTCGCCATCTATTTGCCATGAAGTGATGGGACCAGATGCCATGATCTTCGTTTTTTTAATGTTAAGCTTTAAGCCAACTTTTTCACTCTCCTCTTTCACTTTCATCAAGAGGCTTTTGAGTTCCTCTTCACTTTCTGCCATAAGGGTGGTGTCATCTGCATATCTGAGGTTATTGATATTTCTCCTGGCAATCTTGATTCCAGCTTGTGCTTCCTCCAGCCCAGCGTTTCTCATGATGTACTCTGCATATAAGTTAAATAAGCAGGGTGACAATATACAGCCTTGACGAACTCCTTTTCCTATTTGGAACCAGTCTGTTGTTCAATGTCCAGTTCTAATGGTTGCTTCCTGACCTGCATACAAATTTCTCAAGAGGCAGATCAGGTGGTCTGGTATTCCCATCTCTTTCAGAATTTTCCACAGTTTATTGTGATCCACACAGTCAAAGGCTTTGGCATAGTCAATAAAGCAGAAATAGATATTTTTCTGGAACTCTCTTGCTTTTTCCATGATCCAGCGGATGTTGGCAATTTGATCTCTGGTTCCTCTGCCTTTTCTAAAACCAGCTTGAACATCAGGAAGTTCACGGTTCACATATTGCTGAAGCCGGGCTTGGAGAATTTTGAGCATTACTTTACTACCATGTGAGATGAGTGCAATTGTGCGGTAGTCTGAGTATTCTTTGGCATTGCCTTTCTTTGGGATTGGAATGAAAACTGACCTTTTCCACTCTTGTGGCCACTGCTGAGTTTTCCAAATTTGCTGGTATATTGAGTGAAGCACTTTCACAGCATCATGTTTAGGATTTGAAATAGCTCAACTGAAATTTCATCACCTCCACTAGCTTTGTTCGTAGTGATGCTTTCTAAGGCCCACTTGACTTCACCTTCCAGGATGTCTGGCTCTAGGTCACTGATCACACCATCGTGATTATCTGGGTTGTGAAGATCTTTTTTGTAGTTCTTCTGTGTATTCTTGCCACCTCTTCTTAATGTCTTCTGCTTCTGTTAGGTCCATACCATTTCTGTCCTTTATCGAGCTCATCTTTGCATGAAATGTCCCCTTGGTATCTCTAATTTTCTTGAAGAAATCTCTAGTCTTTCCCATTCTGTTGATTTCCTCTATTTCTTGCATTGATCACTGAGGAAGGCTTTCTTATCTCTTCTTGCTATTCTTTGGAACTCTGCATTCAGATGCTTATATCTTTCCTTTTCTCCTTTGCTTTTTGCTTCTCTTCTTTTCACAGCTATTTGTAAGGCCTCCCCAGACAGCCATTTTGCTTTTTTGTATTTCTTTTCTTTGGGGATGGTCTTGATCCCTGTCTCCTGTACAATGTCATGAACCTCATTCCATAGTTCATCAGGTACTCTATCTATCAGATCTAGGCCCTTAAATCTATTTCTCACTTCCACTGTATAATCATAAGGGATTTGATTTAGGTCATACCTGAATGGTCTAGTGGTTTTCCCTACTTCCTTCAATTTAAGTCTGAATTTGGTAATAAGGAGTTCATGATCTGAGCCACAGTCAGCTCCTGGTCTTGTTTTTGTTGACTGTATGGAGCTTCTCCATCTTTGGCTGCAAGAACATAATCACTCTGATTTCGGTGTTGACCATCTGGTGATGTCCATGTGGATCCATATAAATATCACTCCCCAACAGAACAAAAGGACAGCACCAAGAGCGTCTTGCCTCCCCGCAGAGCGTCATTCTGGCCTCGGCTATCTGTGGGTTGAGAACCCGGGAAGCAGTTCTAGAACTCCCTCCAGGGTCCTCGGGTCCCTCAGCACTGCTGCCGATCCTCAGTCCTCAGTCTCCCCCTGCAGAGGCTCTGCTACCACTCTTGGTAGAGTAGGCAGAATCCACCTCTGCAAAACCCAGAGGCTCTCCCTGGGGGAGGGTAGAGGAGGGATGCTGAGTGAGCAGGGCTGCCTGTCACAGCAGCTGCTCCCTGGTTTGGGGTCACAAGGAGGGAGCATCGACTGTGGAAACTCCGGGCTCCTGCACATTTGCTCCCTGGAGGCAAAGAGTCTTCAGCTGACCTCTCTACAAACACATCTTCTCATCTCCATCTGGGATTGAGAGTCTTTAATAGAGTTTAATATCTGGACTCGAAAATGCATTACCATTTATAAAGTCATCTTTAATAATTTCATACCATAATCTTCAAAATTTAATAAGCCCTCCAGAGATAATTAATAAAAGTGTGACCTAACTTAAAAAGTAAAATGTAGTGCTATAATATCTTCAGTTATTAAAAGGCAGCTCCCAGGGGTCCTGTCCTGTGATCTTTTCCCACCTTTCACGGAAACTTCGCTTTTTCTCAGCAGTGCCTTCAGCAGGAGGGAAGGGGGACAAGAGATTCAGACCAGTCAAAGAGTTAAATTCTCACCTTTGAGCTCAATTCCAAGAGCTGGGTGCTTAAAAGAGAACTGATTTTCTTTTGAATTTCAAAGGATGTATTTGATTTGGAAGATGTGGAACCAGAGCTCTGTCAATGCAGCCTGGAGTTAAAGTCCCAGAGCAGAGGAGGTGAATGTGGAGAAGGAAGCAGGATAGGATAAAGAACCATCTCCCTGCTGAGATGGGCCTGGGGGTCATCAAGAGGATTTGGAAGTGGTGACACCATATGTGGGACATTATCTGTGTGCCTTTGAAGGGACTGAGAGAGCTGAGTTACGTGGAGGGGAGCCTGAAAGCAGAGGACAGGAGGCTTCCCCACTTGGTGCTGAAATTCTGAAATAGCATCACCCAGATGCTTTACAGTGTCGTGGGATCCCTGGAAAATAGAGCTGGTGGCACCACATGTTTAGTAACATATTTGTCAAGATTCTTGGTTTAAAACAAAGAAACTCATTCTGGCTAAATGATCAGAAAAGACATTTATCGGCAGGTGACAAAGCATCCACGAGTGGACAGAAGGAATGTAGGACACGAGGCCTCAGTTGGGCAGTCGGCTGGGCAGTCTCTGGCCTTTGGCCTCTGCCCATGCAGATGCCACAGCCAAGTGTCTGAAGCTGGTCAACTCATGCTCTCTGCTGGCTGCACAACGCCGGCCCATATCCTTCTACAGATGATTCCATCATTCTCACACGGCTGATTCTCTGAGACTCACTAGTCAGGCCCACCCTTGTTCCCAGCCCGCTCCTCACTCACTGGGAGGACCATGACCCACCCCACAGTGAGCTCTGGCCAGCACATTGTCTCAGAGTCCCTGCCCAATGTCTGCATCCCTCTCCAAAAGAAATGAAAGGTTAGTCGCCCAGTCGTGTCCAACTCTTTGTGACCCCATGAACTGTAGCCCACCAGGCTCCTCTGTCCATGGGATTCTCCAGGAAAAGAGTACTGGAGTGGGGTGACATGCCCTCCTCCAGAGGATTTTCCTGACCCAGGGATGGAACCCAGGTCTCCCACATTGCAGACAGTTTCTTTACCACCTGAGCCACCAGGGAAGCATTGTAGATTTTCTCCTGGCTCTGGAAGAACTGAGAGAGACTAGGGGTGGGAAGGAACACAGACAGACGTTCGCTCAGGCCCTCTCCGGCTCCAGAAAATATTTCTCATTTTGGTTCCCCCAAAATATTTCCTATTTGGGGGAATCCCAAGATAAAAAGGAATAGCTTTACCTCTAAAGCCATGCAGTAGAGGAGAAGGGAAGCAGTTCCTCCCTCTCCCCACCTGCCAGCCCATAGGGTGGACATGTGACCTGAGTATGGCCAATCAGGTGCTACCACCAGGCCTTGGCTCCTGCATGATGCAGGACCCAGGATCGAGTAGCTGGTTTCCATGGTGGCAGAGGTGGGATGAAGTTCAGCAGTCTTGGAGCAGCAATGCCCACGGCCAAGGTGAATAGGGCTCAGCTGTCTGCTGTCTGTGTCTCGTGGCACCCTGCCCTCTCTGAAGCTGAGATGGCACAGAAACACCCACTGAGAACTAATTTCTCCCCAGAAGTGAGGACAGTGGGAGGAGAAAGGGTCCGTTCTGAATTCAGTTGAATACTTAACCAAATGTACAATGTCTTAAACCAGAAGAAACTGCACTACCAAGGTTAAAGTTGGTTGGTTGATACATAGTGAGAGGGATGGTCCTGCCTTCAGTGAAAATGAGGTCTCGTAAGCATGTTCAGTTAAGTGATTCAAACAATGAGCTTGTTTTCTGTCTGATGTAGATAGTGGGATTCAGTGCAAAGAGTCTCCAAGCAGGGATCTAGAAGTTGTTGCATATCTGAGCACAGTGCATGGCCATGAGTGGGTTCAGGAGGAAGAAGGAACTCAGCCGTGGCTGCGGAGTGGCCCCCAGGCCTGGAGCCCTCCCTACTGCTGATGGGAAACAGTTTCCCCTGAGCACTTGGGGCTGGAGCTGGAAAACACCTTTATCTTTTCTTAAATTTCTTGTCTTTTACAAAACCCCTGGAGTCTTCCCTTTCGCTCAGAATCCCACTGTCTTCCCTGCCATTTATGATGCTGCCTTTAGACCACACTCCTTGGTGCCCTGCACCACACCATTGCTGTCCCCACCACCAACCCGGGAGCCCAGCACCTGCCCTGACATGTGGGCTCAGCCTGCTGGAGAGTGGTCAGCAAGGGGACACCATCTCAGAGGAGCGATGGAGAAAAAAAATGGAGCTGATGAAGGAAAGACTACAGGATAATGGCAGGAGCCTCCATATAGCTAGGATGGTCAGCTTTGACTCAGGAATGAGTGTGGGCACTTGGAAGTAGGAGAAAAGAGGACCAAATGGCCTCCTGGGACCCTTGCCAGGCTCCCCATTCACCGGCAGACAGGAAATAAAGGAGGTGGGCTGTGAATCAGATCCCCTTCTACCTCAGAGGCACATTTCTTAATGGTTCAACAGAAAGTATGGCCCAAAAAGAAAGACAACTGGACTATCTAGCTAGAACTAGATGATTTCAATAGCTCTTAAATGACCTTACCACATCCCAGATGGACAGTACACGTCTGGGGACAGGAGAGAGAGCAGGCCAACACTGTTCTCCTCACTCACAAGCACACCAGTGGCCAGTTCCTCACTGGAGGGCACACACCAGCAGCTGAAGCTGACAGGTCCCTCTAACCACCCCACAGGAGCCCATCCCTGCCCTTCCATCACAAAGAAGCAAAACTTCCTGTTGAGGGACAGTCTCACCATTGCCTAAGAGTTAGCAGTTAGGTTTCCCACTAAACAATGTCCTAGGAACTTCCTTGGCAGTCCCGTGGTTAAGACTCCATGATCCCAATGCAGGGGACACAGATTCAGTGCCCCCTGGTTGGGGAACTAAAATCCCACATGCCACAAGGCAAGGCAAAAAAAAAAAAAGATGTCCTACATTCCAAGGAGGTGAGTTCAAATCAAGGTTGAGGTTGAAGGTGTAAATCGGGATTAAATTTAAATATCCAAAAGAGACTTGAAAGTTACAGAATCTCAACAAGATTTTGTCAAGGACACAAAAGAGATTCAGCAAGGTGTGGATAAGAGAAACAACTGGGGAAAAATAAAACTACTCCTGTTTACACTACTCTGGGCTGAGCATCCTCAACCAGCTAATGATGGGGCAGCCTCAGCGCAGTCACCCAGCCCTTAAAGCTCCAGACAGGCTGGTAGAGAGAATGTGCTCCCATGCCCTCGTTCCCTTAAGGAACTGAAACCATACACATCTTGCTGGTCTTTTCCCATCCTGTATAAAGGAGCAGGAGCTGGCAAGAGGTGAGAAGAGGAAGAAAAGCCACATGGTATTGGGCTTCGTGCTTCCCATCATTGTCTCCCCTAGCCAGGCAACCCCTTCAACAGAGAGCAAAATTGAGTCTCTTGGAAGTGAAGCAATGAGCCCTTCTTGCTCATTAATAAGCAATGAGTTCTTAAATTTATACCAAGCGTGTATACTCTTTCCTCTATGTGACAACAGCATGAGATAACATGGCGTGCGTGCATGCTAAGTCACATCAGTCCTGTCCGACTCTGCGACCCTGTGAACTGTAGCCCATCAGGCTCCTCTGTCCATGGGATTCTTCAGGCAAGAATACTGAAGTGAGTTGCCATGTCCTCCTCCAGGGGATCTTCCCGACCCAGGAACCGAACCCATGTCCCTGCATCTCCTGCATTGCAGGTGGATTCTTTACCACTGAGCCACCTGGGAAGCCCATGAAATGACACTATCCTTGCCTAAAAATAAATCATTCTCATCTTTCTCTTATTTTCCCAAATCCACACCACTCTGCACAGGTCTCTTGCCCCTGTCCCCTCCCCCAAGACCTGGCTTTGTCATCATCAGCAATGCATTTCCTGATATTTTCCTGGATGCTAAGAATCACGCCAAACATCCCTGAGTCTGAGCCCCCTTCCTCAGCCCTCATGAGAAAGTGGCCATGAAGACAGATCTTTTTTATGAACCACAATCCCAACCTCACTGGATGGTGCCTTTCTCACTTGAAAATATGCCAACTAAGAAGGTTAAGTTTCTTCTCTATAAAATGCCACTCTGTTTGTTTTTACAGGTTCAAGTCCCCATATTTGGTCAAGCAGCCTAGAAATGGGATTCCAGAGGGAACTTCTGCCAGAATTACTAGGCCAGACTTAAATCATTTCCCTCCCTAAGCTGCCTCCCGCCCAGTCTCCCAGGGCTCAGCTGACCAAGGACCAGAGTTCCTTCGCTCATTCATCCCCTTAGCCACCCATAGGACTGGTCTTGGCTGAGCACTGGAAGAGGTGGTGAGCCCCAGAGCTCAGGTAGGGGAGATGTTGATGAGAATCAGGGAGCAGCCCACAGGGGCCACGGGGAGCTCCTGCGGCAGCACAGCAGGAGGAGTCCAGACTCAAATTCAGGAGGCCAGGAAGGGCCTGAGGAGGAGACACATGGACCGACATTTGCTGGACTGACGTCTGCTGGCTCAGAAGCAGTCTGTTTCTGCCTGAGGCTTGAGGGTGGTGGGGTGAAGCATGCACTGGAGTGGACTGGGTCCAAGTTCAAACATGATTTCTCCTGCTTCCGGAAAAGATGGAGTAACAGGGACTGGATTTCCCCGCCTCCGTTGAAACAACAACAAACACATTAGATGTACAAAATAATGGTTTTCAAGACCCTGGATATCTGGCCATGAAGAATGGTGACCCATGAGAGATGGGAAACAGATATGGTGAGCTTCCTGCTTTGAGGGAGCTTCAAGGGAGGAAGCGGGGTGGGGTCCATGCGGGGCCCTGGTTCTACGAGGTGAGGAGACAGCAGTGAGAGTCCAGAGGGACAAAGGTGATCAGAGTCCCCAGGACAGAGTCGGAAGGAGGACAGAGGGGCACAGGAATGGAAATCTAGAGATGTGCAGCCCATCCCCATGAGTACTTAGCAAGTTGTGTGTGTGTGTGTGTGTGTGAAACCACGGGAAGCTTGCATGGGAGGCACCTTCAAGAATTAGGGGGATCAGCATTCAACAAGGCCAGAAATAGCATCCATTCCCACAGGCCAGACTGAAAAACCAAAATCATGAAATGTGGGTCCCAGTCACAAGAGTCTTTGACTTCAGCCCCAGGTATGAAATCCGCATGAGCCCCTCAGACAAGGACCTACCTCTCGGTGCCCTGGGGTGCTTCTGGGTGGCTGGGTGTCACGCTCTTGTCTTCACTGTCCCTGTGCACGCTGCCTCTCCCGGGTGGTCCTGGGCTCGTGGCCATGAAGCAGACCTCACCCTTCATGGATGAAGCTGAAGCTCCTGTTGCCACCCCGGTGCAGACCTGTGACACTTTCATTTCATTTCTAATCTCTGCACTCAGTGTCATGTCTGGACATGCCAGCTTTGGGTGTTCTCTTCCCCAGTCGGGGAGAACCAGTGTCTTTTCTTACAGCTCTTTCATTTGACTCAGTTTTAGATGATTGGATACCTCCTCTCCTTAGTAACTTGGAGAATTTTCTGGTGACTGGCCAGGAAACAATAGATGTAATACTGATTGGCCACACTCAAGACTGTTGCTCCACACTGTCCCTATATAGAGTTCCTGAGCAGTGGAGACTGCTGTCAAGATGACCCTCTTGCCCAGAGGGCACATTTCCCAAAAGGCCACCGGGAGGAGGACGAGGAAAAGTGGAGGGGGATGTGTCAGGCCCCGCCCACTCCAGAAGGAAACCAGCAGTCCAGCCGCCCGCGTGGGCGGCCTGGAAGACCACGGACAAGAGCAAGCCTTGCAGCTGCCAAAGCTTTCAGAGGTACAACTATTGTGAGTTTGCCTGAAAGGAAACATGAAAATGCACAAAAGTCCAGTTCACCAAGTCTTCAGAAACCACCAGCGATTTCTACTCATATTGCAGCTCTACCCTCAAATTTCCATTAATTTTTTTTCCCCAACTGAAGCCAAGGAGAGTGTTCCGGCCATTGTCACTGAAGAACAAGCTCACAGACAATGGCTTAAAGTATCTTCTGTTACATGGATCACTTAAAGGACATAAAACATTAACTGTAGGGAATGAAACGAGGAAAGTGTGCACAGGGGCGGGGGAGGGCAGAGAAGTAACTAACCATTGCTGACCACTTTCTCTCCAGACCTCTCATTATCTAAGTAGATGCACCGAGTGTCGCTTGTACAGTTCCCCTAGATCTCAGTGGTTATTCATAAGATCGTTCTCCAGGTACTGCATGTGTCTGGCTCTGGTCTCCAGCACCAAGCATTGCCAAGCTCCCAGTTACACATGTATTCCCCTGGTTACCCTTCTCTGCTCCTTCCAGCTTGCTAACAACTGCAGCCCCATGATTTTTACTGGATGGCTCCTAAGGGACTCCTCACACTTCTCTTCCCAAGTATACTTCTCTTTATTCAATGTGCTCTGCCCAACATCATGGCTCCAGCACTTCATTTAAGTGTCTGAGTTTATTTTATCTCATCTCTAATACTTCATTTTCATTTCTTCCAGAGTTTCTCAGAATTCTTACCTGTAAGAAAAGGAGGTTTTTTTTACCTTTTGAATTAATTAAGCCCCTGGGTAAGGAAAACATTCTCAAAAGACCTAATATTATTTGATTAAACTCTTAGAAAGATAGCATTAATATACATCTTCAATTTTTTTTTAAGTAGAAGAAATTTCTTAGTAACTAATAAATTAGTTTCCATTATTGTTGACATAATCACAGGCTACCTCCACCTCATATCTTTAAGTGTGTGTGTGCACATACATATATTATGACATTTGCAGTTGTTCAGTCGCTCAATCCTGTCAGACTCTTTGCGACCACATGGACTGCAGCACACCAGGCTTCCCTGTCCTTCTCCATCTCCCAGAGTTTGCTCAAACTCATATCCACTGAGTTGGTGATGCCATCCAACCAATTCATCCTCTGTCACCCCCTTCTCCTCCTGCCTTCAATCTTTCCCAGCATCAGGGTCTTTTCCAATAAGTCAGCTCTTCACATCAGGGGCCCAAAGTATTGGAGTTTCAGCATCAGTCCTTCTAATGAATATTCAGGGTTGATTTCCTTTAGGATGGACTGGTTGGATCTCCTTGCAGTCCAAAGGACTCTCAAGAGTCTTCTCCAACACCACAGTTCAAAAGCATCAATTCTTTGGCTCTCAGCCTTCTATCTGGTCCAGCTCTCACATCCATACATGACTACTGGAAAAACCATAGCTTTAGGCGGACCTTTGTCGGCAAAGTAATGTCTCTGCTTTTAATATGCTATCTAAGTTTGTCATAGCTTTTCTTCTAAGGAAAGTGTCTTTTAATTTCATGGCCACAGTCACCATCTGCAGTGACTTTGGAGCCCAAGAAAATAAAGTCTTTCACTGTTTCCATTGTTTCCCCATCTATTTGCCATGAAGTGATGGGACTAGATGCCGTGATCTTAGTTTTTCAAATGTTGAGTTTTAAGCCAGATATATTATGACACATATCAGCTTAATTGAGATATAATCCACATTGCATAATATCAGTCCCTTTAAAGTGTACTATTCACTGGGTTTTAGTATATTCACAGAGTTGTGAGACCATTACTACTAATATTAGAATACTTTCATTATCCCCAAAAAGAAACCCAACACTCATTAGCAGTCACTCTTCTGAATATTCATGCAAATATAATCATACAATATATGATCTTTGGTGGTGGTTTAGTCGCTAAGTCCGACTCTTGTGACCTCATGGGCTGTAGCCTGCCAGGCTCCTCTGTCCATGGGATTTTCCAGGCAAGGATACTGAAGTGGATTGCCATTTCCTTCTCCAGGGCATCTTCCCAACCCAGGAATCGAACCCAGGTCTCCTGCATTGCAGGCAGATTCTTTATCAAATGAGCTATGAGGGAAGCCATATGATCTTTAGTGACCATATTCCATTGCTTAGAATACTGTTTTCAAAGTCCATCTATCAATAGTTGTAGCATGTATCCATATTTCATTCTTTTTTTATTGTGAATAATTACTCTGTTTTAATGGCTATACTACATTTTGTTTACCCATTCACTAATTGATGGACATTAGGTTGTTTCTGCTTTTTTGGACATTATGCATAAGGCTGTTATGAACATTCATGTACAAGGGTTTGTGCAGACACGTTTTCATTGCTTTTGAGTATATTCAGTTGGCTCTCCATATCCATGGGTTCTGTGTCTGTGAACCCATGGATCCAGAAAACAAACTGTTTAGTTCCAGAAAGCTTCTAAGGGCAGAACTTGAATTTGCAGTGCACCAACACACAACGAAGCAACTTTCACTCTCAGCAACTATTTAAACGACACTGACATCATATTCGGTATTACAAGTAATCTAGAGATGATGAAGAGTGTACAGGAAGATGTGCATAGGTAATACGCAAATACAGTTTTATAAAAACGACTTGAATGTCCAAGAAGTTTGGTATCAGCAGGGTTCTGGAACTGATCCCTCATGAATACGGAGGGACAACTGTACATAGAACAATTATATATAGGAACTTGTGGGGTCATATGGTATCTTCCGGAGAAGGCAATGGCACCCCACTCCAGTACTCTTACCTGGAAAATCCCATGGATGGAGGAGCCCGGTAGGCTGCAGTCCATGGGGTCGCAAAGAGTCAGACATGACTGAGTGCCTTCCCTTTCACTTTTCACTTTCTTGCATTGGAGAAGGAAATGGCAACCCACTCCAGTGTTCTTGCCTGGAGAATCCCAGGGATGGGGGAGCCTGGTGGGCTGCCGTCTATGGGGTCACACAGAGTCAGACATGACTGAAGTGACTTAGCAGCAGCATGGTATCTTCATGTTTAACTTCTTGAGAAATTTTCAGTGTTTTCCAAAATGACTTACCATTTTACATCCTCACCAGGAGTATATGAGGGTTCCAAATTTCTCCATATCCTCATGAATACTTGTTATTACTGTTCCTCTTGATTACAGCCATTCCAATAAGTGTGAAGTAGCATTTCATTTTGTTTTTGATGTGTATTCCCATAATTAATGTGTTTATTGGTCATCTGCATATTTTCTTTGGAGAAATATCTATTAAAATATTTTGCCCATTTTTAATTGGGTAGTCTTTTAATTATTATTATTTTTTTGGCACATGAAAATTTATTACTATCACACTTTCACCATCAAAACTTATAATCTTGGGAAAAAAACTTATGGTCTTAGATTTTCCTTCCTGCCTTTGTACAAAGCTGAAAGAGAGACACTGGCTACTTTGACAATCTTAAAGCAGACTCCAGGAATGCCACTAACAGCATGACCTTTTTACCAAACCTAGCAACCAAAACTTCACATTTTCCTCAATAAAATTTAAACAACCATCACTGGGTACAAAGGCTGTGATGTTTTTGCCATTCTTGATTAGCTGAACCCTGACACACCACCTAATGACAGAATTTGGTTGTTTGGCTCCAAACTCCACATTTTTTAGTGCAGCTCCTTTTACATGAGAAGTGACTTCACAAGGGTTGGCCTTCACAGCTTTGCCCAAATGGGCTTTCTTGTGCTGTTTATCACGCTCTGGTCTCATCGGTGACTACAGAGCCTCCTGGCAGTACAAAGATCAAGACACCTGTCCAAACTGCTGGCACCACTATCTTTGAATTATTAAGTTGTACAAGAGCTTCCCACACGGCACTAGTGGTAAAGAACATGCCTGCCGATGCAGGAGGTATAAGAGATGTGGGTTCAATCCCTGGATCGGGAAGATCCCCTGGAGGAGAGCATGGCAACCCACTCCAGTATTCTTGCCTGGAGAATCCCATGGACAGAGGAGCCTGGCTGGCTACAGTCCATGGGGTCGCAGAGTCAGACACGACTAAAGCAACTTAGCACACACACATGCCATAATTACTTATATATTCTGAATACAAGACCCTTATCAGATATACGATTTGCATGTGCTTTCTCCTATTCTGTGGACTGCCTTTTCACTTTCTGGATAATGTGCTTTGAAGCCTAACAGTTTTTAATTTTGATGAAGTCCAATTTATCTGTTTTTCTTTTGTTGCTTGAGCCCTATATCTAATAAACCACTGCCTAACCCACGTTCATGTAGATTTAGCCCTATGTTTTAATCTAAGAGTTGTGCAATTTCTTTTACATTTAGGTCTGTGATCTAATTTAAATGTATATGGTGTGAGGTAGGGGGTTCAACTTCATTCTTTTGCATGTGGCTATCTAGTTTTCCCAGAAATATTTATTGAAAAGACTATTCTTGCCCCTACTGAATTGTTTAAAAAATACCTCCCTTAGAGAGTTCTTAAATGGAATCAATGATATAATTTGTCTTGTCAGGTATAAAGCGGGTACTTGAAAAATGTTAGCTCATATTATTAGTTGCCAGGCTCCGTGACGAAAATACATAAGTAAACAGGATGATCTGCTTTTAAAGAGTTCTCAGTCTAGTAGAAAAGACAGATATGGACACAGATAAACTGCAAAACATAACATGATCCATGACAGAGGTTTATAGGTGAAAACTGCTGTAGGAACATCGGAAACTAGATCTTGGCAAAGTCAAGGAAGATATCACAGAAAGACAGTCCAGCTGGAGAGGTCATGCTATGCAGAGTCACAGAGCCATGGAATAACAGCAGTGTTTTAGGAAAAGGAAAGATGTACAGTGTGGTTCCAGTTTTAGATCTAAAGAGAAGGATAGTGAAAGATGAGGATGAAGGGGGAAGTAAAGGACAGTATATGGAGGATCTTGTGACAAGTTAGAACATAACTCTGTTTGCAATGAATAGCTTTCAAGAGAGAACCATGATCAGTATTGTGTTTGAGGAAGACAGCTTGGAACTCTGGCAGCCATGTGAAAGGTCCACGGAGGAGAACTTAGTATAGGGAAGGGGAAAGAAAGAAGGGAAGTGCTCCCATGTTTGGGTGAGTCCTCTACTAAGGTGGAAGAGAAATGCTGGGAAGTGACATCTCAGCCCTCAGTCTCTCTTCTTCCAGAATCCTCAGCCACTAGGGCTCCAAGTGAGATGCTATTCTTTTGCATAGGTCCCTGCTAGCCTTGGGGAGAAAGGCAATAGTGAAAAATTACTTACTGAGCACCTTCTACATCTTAAGTACTCACTCTCAGAGGCTTCACTTGGCTTATAAGGAAAAGAATCCAGCTGAGCTAACCCTGGCAAAGTGGAGAATCAGTGCAAAACTTGAGGTAAAGCTCACAGAATTAAAGAGGAGAAGAGGCACCCTGGACAGAGTACCAATATTATAAACTTTGACAATTAAATTAATAAAAGGATAGAAAATCAGCACTGGAACACCACAGTAACAGCTACTCACAAGCAAGACCCACTGATGCATGCTGAGAATTAGTGGGCCAGTTTTTTAGGAGAAACAAAGATATTTGCCCAGCCTCAAAGCATCTCCACCAATCATTGCTATGGTGATTTTAGCATATGTCCAGAAATTCTTTGGTACTCCTCTCTCCTGGGTGTGAGCTGGATATACTGAGTCAATTTCAAAGAACAGGCTATGAAAGGGCAAAAATAATAATAATAATAATAATAACTTTACAGTAGAGAAAACTGACAGATATCACTTTAACCCAGCAGCCAAGGTTAAGGAACCAGTAATAAGTTGAATTGCTGTCATGTGCCCCTGATGTGATATGACAGAAAGGGCACTGCCTCCTTCATCCTCTATTATTCATAACCCCAGACCATTCATGAGAAAATATCAGGCAAACCCAGGTTCAGGAACATTCTATAAAATACTGACCAGGGACTTGCCTGGTGGTCCAGTGGTTAACGATCTGCCTTTCAATGCAGGGGAAGTGGATTCGAATGCTGGTCAGGGAGCTAAGATCCCACATGCCTCTGTGCAGCTCAAGCCCATGCACCGGCACCACTGAAGCCTGTGAGCCACAACCAGAAAGAAGCCTGTGCACCCCGTGGGGGCCCACATGCTGCAACTGAGACACGACCCAGCCAAAAATAAAAAATAAGTAATTTTTTAAAGCTACCATTAAAATACTTGACCAGTACTGCTTAAAAGTGTCTCCTAAGAAGACAAATTTCTCCAAAGAAGACATACAGATGGCTAATAAACACATGAGAAGATGCTCAGCATAGTTCATTATTGGAGAAATACAGATCAAAACCACAATGAGGTATCATCTCACACTGGTCCAAGTGGTCCTCATCAAAGGGTCTGCAAACGATAAATGCTGGGGAAGGTGTGGAGAAGAGGGAGCCCTCTTGCAGTATCGGCAGGAATGCAAACTGGAACAGCCACTATGGAGAACAGTGTGGAAATTCCTTTAAAAACTGGGAATAGAACTGCCACGTGATCCAGCAATCCCCACTGCTGAGCATACACCCTGAGGGAACCAGAACTGAAAGAGACACATACCCCAGTGTTCACTGCAGCACTGTTTACAATGGCCAGGACATGGGGGTAACCTGGATGTCCACCGGCAGATGAATGGGTAAGGAAGCCGTGGTACAATATATGCAATGGAATATTACTCAGCTGTAAAAGGAATGCATTTGAGTCAGTTCTAATGAGGTGGATGAAAGTGGAGCCTATTATACAGAGTGAAGTAAGTCAGAAAGAGAAACCCAAATACTGTATATTAATGCATATATATGGAATTTAGAAAGACAATAGCAACAATCCTACACACAGGGCAGCAAGACACACAGAAGTAAAGAACAGACTTTTGGGCTCTGTGGGAGGAGAGGGCGGGACGATATGAGTGAATAGCTTTGAAACCTGTGTATTACCATACGTAAAATAGATGACCAGTGTGAATTCAATGCACAAAGCAAGGCACCCAAAGCCAGTGCTCTATGACAACCCAGAGGGGTAGGGTGGGAAGGGAGGCGGCGGGGGGTGGTATTTCAGTATGGGGGGACACGTGTATACCTGTGGTTGATTCATGTCGAAGTATAGCAAAAACTATCACAATATTATAAAGTAATTATCTCCCATTAAAATAGATTAATCAATTTTTTAAAGTGTTAAGGCCATGTAAATCAAGGAAAGACTGAAAATAGTTACAAATCAGAGGAGACTAAGGAGACAGGACAACTAAGTGCAAAGTGATCTCTTGTACTGGATCCCAGAAGAGGAAAAGGACAAAAGTGGAAAAACTGGGGAGATCCAAAGGAAGCCTGGACATTAGGTAACAGAGTGACCAACCATCCTGGTTTGCCAGGACTGAAGGGATCTCTTAGGCATGGGACTTCCAGTTTTAAAATTCAGGATAGCCCTGGTTTGTCTGGAACTGGGGGCTTCCTGGTGCAGGAGGCTTTCAGTGCTAAAACCAGGTCAGTCTCAGAAAAACCTGGATGAGTGGGTTACCAAGTTCATGTCTTACTTTTGACTAAAGTATATCCTGGTGATGTGAACTGTGACATTAGCGGTAGCTGATGAAGGGCATACAAGAACACTGTACCACCCTTCCAGTTCTTTGGGAAATCTAAAATTATTTCCAGGTAAAAAGGTTAAAACAAAACAAAACAAAAACTGAACTAATCAAAATACCAAACAGGAGGAGGGGCTTCCTTGGCAGTCCAGCAGTTAAGACTCTGGGCTTCCAATGCAGGAGGCACAGGTTTGACCCCTGATTGGGGAACTAAGATCCCACTAGCAAAGAGATGCAGCTAAAAAAAAAAAAAATCTTTTAAATAGTGGAGAGGAGGCAGGAGGTAAGAGGAAGTATAAATACACTAATAGCCTGTGGTTTTATGGCAAAAAAAAAAGTTGATGGATACAGTCAAGGCTCAGGAGGGAGTCAGAGATGGAAAAGTCTGGAACGAGATTCCCCTATCCATCCAGGCTCCACAGACAGGTCCCCTTTCTCTCTCAGCCCTTCATCCCCTAGAAGCCCAACCTCAGCTTTCTTTCTCCCCAGCTTTCTCTTCCTCAGCACATGGCCATCTCAGCTCTTCATGAGGCCAACACCAGTAAGCACTACGGAAGCAGAGTCTCTGAGTTACTATTGCAAATTCCATGATGAACAAATCTGGGTCTTGTGTCCACCACTGACTCACTCAGTTACAGGCAGGGGTAGAGGGGACATAGCCCACCACCCATCAGCACATGTGAGAAGGTGGGCAACAGGCAAGCAAAGGGGTCCCCAGATCACTAGTGCTTCTGGTGGTGTGAAGTGACAAAAAATCCAAATAACACTGAAGAATAAATACTATCATTGAGCACCTTAGTGTTGCCTCTAGATAAATAAACAAAGCTGTTTTGTTTAAAAAAGAAATAGTGTCCATATTCATTCTGGATCAAGCAAAGACCAAAGGCTGTCACGGTCCCTGCCAGGGTCACGTAGAGACAGACTCACTGTTACCCTTCTCCTCTCCAGCCTGAGCTACCTTCTCTCTGCTCCCAGCTGGCATAAGAGGGGTAGCCTGCTCCTTCCTTTTTTTATTCTCCTTGTTACTTCTCTCCAAGTCTTTTCTTGTGATATAAATTCTGTCCCTTGTCTCACTTGGGTTTGCCCCTTTGAAACTTAAAAGCCCTTTTGGGGAAACAAATAGTTGAAATTTGACTATTTCCTGCTCTTTTTATTCCTATTTATCTTACCCATCCTGAAGACCAGATGAGGGTCTTACCTGACCAGAGGTGAGGATCAGGACATGTGTACAGAGAAACGCCAGGAAAAAGCAGTAAAAGCATAAATTATTATTGTACACATCCAATGTATACTTGAAAAAAAGTGTAATTATGAGAATAACCTGCAATGACCTATCAGTTTTAAGTGTGTTTAGAGGTGGTTCCATCTTGGAGAGAAAAAAATATATCATGTAACCCCAAATTACTTGCCTCAAAAGATATAAGACCTTTGCCTCTTTTCCTTAATTTTATTCTTTTCTTTCACAACCAAACTCACCATCAACTATTTCAAGTCCAGTGAGTATCTGATTCAGGCAAGAGATTTATTACTTTTAGCACATCTAACGATTTCCATCTTGGAGTCTATTGTTTTAAATTTATGAAACCTACACTTCTTATCTGCACTTTCATTTTTTCCCATCTTCCCCTCATTTTTATAAAAGAGGGACAAAACACTGAAGGAGCTACATAAAGGTACACTGCTGTGTAGACAAAAAGGTACGCTGTGGCCAAAACTGGACTGGTGGCCAGGGGGCACAGCCGCCAGCACCAGCTGAAAGGATCATGTGTCAGCTGAGCTGACGGGTGGACGTGTAAGTTCAACAATGCAAGTTTTCCTCCCTTTCTTAAGTGTTGTATTAGAAATGTTTAAATGTTTAGTGAAAACTTACATGAGGTCACTGTAAAAAGATGAACAATAGAGATGTATGAAAAAAAGTTAATTTACTCCCCCACGTCCAATGTTAATTGCTCTGTGTATATCTTTACACATATTTCTCTACACAAATGGAAATATATAAAAACATATGCAGGCAAATGTTACTTTATGCTTTGTTGTATTATTTTGCATCTCAATGGATTCATATTATGGACATTATCTTGCAATCTATTTATTCAATAGTACACAAGAGACCACCTTATAGACCCCTGCATAGAGATCTAGTTAATATTACTTTATGCATAATAGTTCATATCATGAATTTATCAAAATTTATTTAACCACTACCCAAGAGGAAACTTCAGATTAGTTCTAGCTTTCTGACACCAAATTTTCTTTTACATTACAGAAAAAAAATTGGCCTATTATTTCTGTAAAAGAAAGATGGCCGAAATTGGATTCATTTACTAAGTCAAGAGATTTGTGTGTTGGGGCTTTCCTGGGGGTCCAGTGGTTAAGAATCCACCTTGCAATGCAAGGGACGCCGGTTCAGTCGCTGGTCCTGGAAGATTTCACATGCCTGGGGGCAGCTAAGCCCGTGGGCCACAACTACTACACCCAGCCTCTAGAGCCCATGCTCTGCAACAGGAAAAGCTGCTGCAGTGAGGACCATGCACCGCAGCTGGAGAGTAGCCCTCGCTCTCTGCAACTAGAGAAAGCTCTTGAGAAACAACACAGATCCAACACAGTCAAAAATAATCTGAAAAATGCATAAATATATATAAGAAAACCAGGAGGGACTATGAGTTCCAGGTAAAGAGTGTGTGATTAGTTGCTCAGTCATGTCTGACTCATTGCGACCCCATGGACTGTAGCCCTCCAGGCTCCTCTGTCCATGGAATTCTCCAGGCAAGAATACTGGAGTGGGTTGCCATTCCCTTCTTCAGGGGATCTTCCTAACCCAGGGATTGAACCCAGGTCTCCTGCATTACACGCTGATTCTTTACCATCTGAGCCACCAGGGAAGGCCATAGATAAAGAGGGAAGATCTTTTTAAAAGGAAAATTTGTATGTTATTTATATTATTAGATATCACCATATTACTTTCCCCAAAGTTACAGAAATTCAGCTCCCACCAGCAATGTTTAAAAGTACTTATTTCTCACTATTAGGGTGTATTATCAATTGCTTTAACATTTGCCAATTTGATGAGTGAAGAATGGTATCTTATTTCTGTTTGCATTTACTTGCTTCATTAGTAAGATTAAGCATCTCTCCAAATGTTAATTGGCTATTTCTGTGAATTATCTCTTCATATTCTCTGCCTATTTTCCTGTTGAGTTATTTGTCTTTTTCTCACTGTATTAGTTTTCTATTGCTGCCATAACAAATTACCACAAACTTGGTAGCTTAAACAACACAAACTTATCTTCCAGTTATAAACGTCAGAAGTGAGAAACGGACCTCACTGGGCTAAAATCAAGTTGCTGGCTAGATTATGTTACTATCTAAAGGTTCTAGGGGAGAATTTGTTTCTTTTCTTCCTTCACCTTCTAGAGGAAACCCACATTTCTTGGCTTATGGCCCCTTCACCCATCTTAAAACCAACAGTAGCTATTTAAGTCCTTCTGACTCTGTCATCTTTCTGGTTCCCTGCAGCCAGGACAGATTCTTCCCTTTTAATGATGCACTGGATTGAGCCCTTCTAGATGGTCCAGGCATAGCTTTTCATCTCGAGGTCCATTAAAGACATCTGCAAAGTCCTTCTATCACATAAAACAAACTGTTTTACATTTGAATAGGTTTGAGGGATTAGGTGTGGGTATCTTTACGGGCCATGATTCTTCCTACTAAAAAGGTATGGAAGTATTTTTTTGAAAAGGATTTCCACCCATTGCCAGCACAAATGTGGCACACATTCTTTAATCCTACTATTTGTTTACATTGTTTATGACTCTGCTCTCTTCAGACTTGGAAATAACTTTCTGCTTCATGCAACCTACGGTTTTGTAATTACTGTGAGGTAAGCAGGAGAAGACTTCTTGACAGTCCCTTGAACTGCAAGGAGATCCAACCAGTCCATTCTGAAGGAGATCAGCCCTGGGATTTCTTTGGAGGGAATGATGCTAAAGCTGAAACCAGTACTTTGGCCACCTCATGTGAAGAGTTGACTCATTGGAAAAGACTCGGATGCTGGGAGGGATTGGGGGCAGGAGGAGAAGGGGACGACAGAGGATGAGATGGCTGGATGGCATCACTGACTCAATGGCATCACTCGGAGTCTGAGTGAACTCCAGGAGTTGATGATGGACAGGGAGGCCTGGCGTGCTGCGATTCATGGGGTTGCAAAGAGTCAGACACGACTGAGCGACTGAACTGAACTGAAGCAGGAGTCTCCTGCAGTGTTCCCAGTGAAAGGATAAACAGCTTGAGAAAAAGAATTACACTCTCACCAGATTTCTCATGATAAAGATAGGATGATTGGGTTGGACCCTGAGAATGGGGTCATTTGGGGAGACATGGATGAAACCCAAAACCTCAAATTCCCAGATCCTTTTGAGTCATCGTTTGCCTGGCATCAAGAGGATTAATTGCAAAAGGAGACTCAGTCTTAAGATCCACACCCCTACCACCGCTACCACTCCTTCTTGCCTGAAGACCCACTTCCAGGATAAGATCACAGCATGACTCAGAGCCCATATACGGCACAAAATGGAGCTCTGCTGGCTGCAAGCTCATAATTACAAAGTGAAAGTGAAGTCGCTCAGTCGTGTCTGACTCTTTGCGACCCCATGGACTGTAGCCTATCAGGCTCCTCTGTCCATGGGATTTTCCAGGCAAGAGCACTGGAGTGCATTGCCATTTCCTTCTCCAGGGGATCTTCCCGATCCAGGAATCGAGCCCGGATCTTCCGCATTTCAGGCAGACGCTTTACCGTCTGAGCCACCAGGGAAGCACAAAGGGAGAGATTATTCTTCCAGAGACACTAGGAGCTGAGATTGCCACATGGCAATTTTGAGCTTCACATGCCATTAAACCAGTAAGCAACAAGGGGGCCTAACTACACAGACTGCGTTACATGATCCTGATGATCAAGCGGAAATAAGACTGCTGCTTCCCACTGGAGACAAGGAGGACAATGTCTGAAACAGTGGTAGGATATATTCAAAGTGCTAACCGACAACTAAGAGTGTTACACCAGCAAAAGAATTCTTTATGTCCTTCAAAATAAAGACAAAATACAGACATTTTTTCACGAAAGATACCCGCATTACACAAAACACTAGTTATTTAAGCAGAAGAGAAATAATTCTAAATGGAAGCATGGACTTCCAAGAAAAGACAAAAAGAATTAGGAAGGGTATACATACAGCCAGACTGAAAGATGGGTAGATCTAAATGACTGTATGAAACAACAGTAATAATGACGTCATGCACTGCCGGAAGCAGGAGCTCCGCCCATGGCAAAGGTCATGAGGAAGGAGGCTCCGCAAACGCAAAGGCAGGATCGAGCCTCAGGAATCTCCTGGAAATTCTCGAGCATCTACCCCCAAAACCAGAGTCTGCCTACTTTCTGCTTTGTGCTGTCACCTACACCTCTGACTTTACGGAGGGGGCTGTCCCCCACTACGTCTCTCTGAAAAAAGAGTTAGCTTACAGCTCCAGTTAATAAAGTTCCTGGGTGTGATAGTGTTTCAACCTACAAACTCCTTTGGAAGTCCTCTAGCCTGCCTGAATAGGTTTTTCTGGCCACATGTGATTGCTCAGAGCCTCCCAACTGTGAGAGGCATGAGATGTTCTGAACTGTCTAAATACAGATTCCTTTGAGCAGTTAAAAGATTGATTAGAAATTGTATTGGTGAAGGGATTTTCACTTGTTGGGCCAATGTTTGCTGCTAAGTCTCCATATCCCTTACCTGCTGTGTCCCTGGCAGTGTATTGATTAATATAATTGGTGTAAGTAGTAGCTTTAATGTTTGTAACCTTGGACCCTTGAGTTAATTCTTTTACTTATTATAGCCCACCACACCTTTGCTCTGTAGGAATGCAACTTTATCTAATGCTTTTGGAGGGTGGTGCTTGACTAATCACTTTTAGAGAAAAATAAGTTTTCTGAAGAAAGGGTCTTAAAATGTTAACAGGCCTCCGGGCCAGAAGATGATGCAAATCACCTAAACTTTTGCATATGATAAGTTTGCAGGAAGAAAGCCCGGCTTACTGCATGACTCTACCCCTTCCCCCATTATCCTCTATGCATAACTTAAGGTATAAAAACTACTTTGGAAAATAAAGTGCGGGCCTTGTTCACCGGAACTTGGTCTCCCCATGTCGTTCTTTCTCTCATCTTCTGGCTGAATTATTCAGCCTCTTTTCTCCACTAAACTTTCTCACTGAGCTATCCTTATTCTATTACTCTTTATATCCTTAATTAACATTTAATTAAGCAATTGTTTCCTGATCCTCGCTGACGCGGTCCCCGCTTCAAATTCCCTGAATCCACCAGGGCTGGACCCTGGCAATGCACGGTTTAAAATTTTACACAATTAAGATACATGAGGTAAGCAGTACAAAAGGCAACAAATACATCAAGTTAAAGTATCTCAAACTCTTTGAATTACTGAG
Source organism: Bos mutus (assembly GCF_027580195.1). Taxonomy (NCBI): domain Eukaryota; kingdom Metazoa; phylum Chordata; class Mammalia; order Artiodactyla; family Bovidae; genus Bos; species Bos mutus. The sequence continues at coordinate 3,861,469 of NC_091644.1, read as the reverse complement.
ATGTGAAGGATAATTTATTAGAGCTTAAAAAATCAAGGACACTTACTGTAAAATCTAAGGTAACCATTTAAAAAACAGTAAAGGAATATAAAAGCCATCAAACTTATAGAGAAGGGGATAAAAACTACTTGATGAATCTATAAGAAAGCAAGAAAACATAGGGAAAGGAACACAGAACTGCCAGAATCAATAGAAGAAAAAAAAAAAAATCAGGATGACAGATTTAAACCCAAACATATCAAGAAATACATTAAAAATAAATAAGTTAAATATTCCAATTAAAAGGTAAAGGTTATCATAGGGATTAAAAATAAATTACTATATGCTTCTTATAAGAGACATACCCCAAATATATGGATATAGAAAGGATGAAAGTAAAAAACTAGAAAAGGTACCAAATAATATCAGAAAGCTGACAGCTGTGGTAATATCAGACAAAATAAACTTTAGGGACAACATATTACAAATGGGAATGTGGGATATTTCATAATGATAAAAGAGTGAACAACAGTAAAATTGGAAAAAAATCTAAAATTATATGTACCTAATTGATGCTTTTGAACTGTGGTGTTGGAGAAGACTCTTGAGAGTCCCTTGGACTGCAAGGAGATCCAACCAGTCTATTCTGAAGGAGATCAGCCCCGGGATTTCTTTGGAAGGAATGATGCTAAAGCTGAAACTCCAGTACTCTGGCCACCTCATGCCAAGAGTTGACTCATTGGAAAAGACTCTGATGCTGGGAGGAATTGGGGGCAGGAGGAGAAGGGAACGACAGAGGATGAGATGGCTGGATGGCATCACTGACTCGATGGCATCATTCGGAGTCTGAGTGAACTCCGGGAGTTGGTGATGGACAGGGAGGCCTGGCGTGCTGCGATTCATGGGGTTGCAAAGAGTCAGACACGACTGAGCGACTGAACTGAACTGAATAGCATAGATTCAAAATTCATAACACCAGGAATTGACAAATATAAAAGGAAAAAAAGTAAATGAATCCACAATTTTAGCGTGAAAATTTTTCATATACACCTTTTTATAACTGAAAAGGTAAGTAGACAAAACTCCAGATAGAGTATTTAAACTTATTTAAGACATTTTAGCTAATTGACATAGATACAACACTATATCTCAAACTGCAACATATACAATTATTTTCAAAGGGCACACAGAAAATTTACCAGTACCAACCATATATTGTTCATAAACCAAATATCAACACATGTAAAGAGATTAAACTTTCAGAGTATAACCTTTAACTATAATGGAAGTAAACTAGAAATGAGTAACAAAGTAACTCAAATATTTAGAAATTAAGCCGTATACTTCTAAATAGTACATAGTGAAAGAAAAACTTACAATGGAAATTAGAAAATATCTGGAGCTGAATGGAGAAGGCAATGGCACCCCACTCCAGTACTCTTGCCTGGAAAATCCCATGGATGCAGGAGCCTGGTAGGCTGTAGTCCATGAGGTCCCAAAGAGTCGGACACGACTGAGCGACTTCACTTTCACTTTTCACTCTCATGCATTGGAGAAGGAAATGGCAACCCACTCCAGTGTTCTTGCCTGGAGAATCCCAGGGACGGGGGAGCCTGGTGGGCTGCAGTCCATGGGGTCGTGAAGAGTCGGACACGACTGAAGTGATTTAGCAGCAGCAGCAGGCAGTGACTCGTGGCATGTCAAAATGTATGGAATTCAGTTAAAACTATAAATAGAAGAAAGTGTTTATCATTAAATGTACTCATGAGAAAGGATGAAATGCCAAAAGATAAGGATCTAAAACATCCATCTTAAGTCAGCAAAAGAGCAGCAAATCAAGCTCAGAGTCAGAGAAGATAATAAAGAACAGAAATTAATAAAAGAGGAAACAAATGTAGAACAGAGGAAAATCAAGAGAGCCAAAGTTCTAAAGTAAAGTTTGCTCCTGGAAAGCTTTAATAAAATTTATAAATCCCTAGGAAGACTAAGTATGGGGTGGATGGGCACAAGAATCAATATCAAGAATGAAAAAACTGATATGACTTCATACCTGCCAGGCATGAAAAAGAAATAAGTGAAAATAATAAGCAACCTTTAACCAATATATTTAAATGTTAGATGAAAAGGATAAATATATAAGAAAATACTCCCAAAATAGGAAATATAAAGTGTTCTATGGCATTTTAAAGAAATTAAATCCATAACAAAAATATTTCCTCAAACAAAACTTCAGGCCCAGACAGCTGCACTGGTGAATTATTCAAAATATTTAAAGAAGAAATAATGTCAGACACACCTAAACTCTTCCAGAAACAACCAAATAGAAAATGCTTCCCCATGTGCTCTATGTAGCAAGCACAACTTTTGATTCCAAAATCTGACAGTGATTACAAGAAAAGAAAATCAAAAGTTAATCTCTGTTATAAACACAGAATCAAAAATCATACAAATCTAGTGACATAAAAATAATAATATGCCACAATGAAGATGTTTTTGTTCTGCTGACAGGAATTTACTACTAGAGAATCAATGAATTTAATTTACTACATAAACAATACAGCAGAAAACTCACATGATCATTTTAATAAAGAAATCATTTGATAAATTCAACACCCACTCATGATTTTTTAAAAATCTTAGCAAATTGGGACTAAAATGAAATTTTCATAATCTATTAATTTACAGGTACACAAAAATCTACAAACAACATTACTTGTAACCATGAAATTCTAAACACTTTCCCCCTGAAGTTGGAAATGAGACAAGAATTCTTGTTGTCACAGCATCTACTTAACATTATGCTAGAGATACTACAGTGCAATATGCCATAACCAAAAATGAAATATTTAAAATTTGGAAAAGAAAATATCAGATCAGATCAGATCAGTCGCTCAGTCATGTCCGACTCTTTGCGACCCCATGAATCACAGCACGCCAGGCCTCCCTGTCCATCACCAACTCCCGGAGTTCACTCAGACTCACGTCCATCGAGTCAGCGATGCCATCCAGCCATCTCATCCTCTGTCGTCCCCTTCTCCTCTTGCCCCCAATCCCTCCCAGCATCAGAGTATTCTCCAATGAGTCAACTCTTCCCATGAGGTGGCCAAAGGACTGGACTTTCAGCTTCAGCATCATTCCTTCCAAAGAAATCCCAGGGCTGATCTCCTTCAGAATGGACTGATTGGATCTCCTTGCAGTCCAAGGGACTCTCAAGAGTCTTCTCCAACACCACAGTTCAAAAGCACCAATTCTTCAGTCGGTGCTCAGCCCTCTTCACAGTCCAACTCTCACATCCATACATGACCACAGCAAAAACCATAGCCTTGACTAGACGAACCTTTGTTGGCAAAATAATGTCTCTGGTTTTGAATATGCTATCTAGGTTGGTCATAACTTTCCTTTCAAGGAGTAAGCGTCTTTTAATTTCATGGCTGTAATCACCATCTGCAGTGATTTTGGAGCCCAGAAAAATAAAGTCTGACACTGTTTCCACTGTTTCCCCATGTATTTCCCATGAAGTGATGGGACCGGATGCCATGATCTTCGTTTTCTGAATGTTCAGCTTTAAGCCAACTTTTTCACTCTCCACTTTCACTTTCATCAATAGGCTTTTTAGTTCCTCTTCACTTTCTGCCATAAGGGTGGTGTCATCTGCATATCTGAGGTGATTGATATTTCTCCCGGCAATCTTGATTCCAGCTTGTGTTTCTTCCAGTTCAGCGTTTCTCATGATGTACTCTGCATATAAGTTAAATAAACAGGGTGACAATATACAGCCTTGACATACTCCTTTTCCTATTTGGAACCAGTCTGTTGTTCCATGTCCAGTTCTAACGGTTGCTTCCTGACCTGCATACAAATTTCTCAAGAGGCAGGTCAGGTGGTCTGGTATTCCCATCTCTTTCAGAATTTCCCACAGTTTATTGTGATCCACACAGTCAAAGGCTTTGGCATAGTCAATAAAGCAGAAATAGATGTTTTTCTGGAACTCTCTTGCTTTTTTGATGATCCAGCGGATGTTGGCAATTTGATTTCTGGTTCCTCTGCCTTTTCTAAAACCAGCTTGAACATTAGGAAGTTCACAGTTCACATATTGCTGAAGCCTGGCTTGGAGAATTTTGAGCATTACTTTACTAGCATGTGAGATGAGTGCAATTGTGTGGTAGTTTGAGCATTCTTTGGCATTGCCTTTCTTTGGGATTGGAATGAAAACTGACCTCTTCCAGTCCTGTGGCCACTGCTGAGGTTCCCAAATTTGCTGGCATATTGAGTGCAGCACTTTCACAGCATCATCTTTCAGGATTTGGAATAGCTCAACTGGGATTCCATCACCTCCACTAGCTTTGTTTGTAGTGATGTTTTCTAAGGCCCACTTGACTTCACATTCCAGGATGTCTGGCTCTAGGTCAGTGATCACACCATCGTGATTATCTGGGTCGTGAAGATCTTTTTTGTACAGTTCTTCTGTGTATTCTTGCCATCTCTTCTTAATATCTTCTGCTTCTATTCGGTCCATACCATTTCTGTCCTTTATCGAGCTCATCTTTGCATAAAATATTCCTTTGGTATCTCTGATTTTCTTGAAGAGATCCCTAGTCTTTCCCATTCTGTTGTTTTCCTCTATTTCTTTGCATTGATCACTGAAGAAGGCTTTCTTATCTCTTCTTGCTATTCTTTGGAACTCTGCATTCAGATGTGTATATCTTTCCTTTTCTCCTTTGCTTTTCGCGTCTCTTCTTTTCGCAGCTATTTGTAAGGCCTTCCCAGACAGCCATTTTGCTTTTTTGCATTTCTTTTCCATGGGGATGGTCTTGATCCCTGTCTCCTGTACAATGTCACGGACCTCAGTCCATAGTTCATCAGGCACTCCATCTATCAGATCTAGGCCCTTAAATCTATTTCTCACTTCCACTGTATAATCATAAGGGATTTGATTTAGGTCATACCTGAATGGTCTAGTGGTTTTCCATACTTTCTTCAATTTAAGTCTGAATTTGGCAATAAGGAGTTCATGGTCTGAGCCACAGTCAGCTCCTGGTCTTGCTTTTGCTGACTGTATAGAGCTTCTCCATCTTTGCTGGAAAGAATATAATCAACCTGATTTTGGTGTTGACCATCTGGTGATGTCCATGTATAGAGTCTTATCTTGTGTTGTTGGAACAAGGTGTGTGTTATGACCAGTGCATTTTCTTGGCAAAACTCTGTTAGTCTTTGCCCTGCTTCATTCCGTATTCCAAGACCAAATTTGCCTGTTACTCCAGGTGTTTCTTGACTTCCTACTTTTGCATTCCAGTCCCCTATAATGAAAAGGACATCTTTTTTGGGTGTTAGTTCTAAAAGGTCTTGTAGTTCTTCATAGAACCGTTCAACTTCAGCTTCTTCAGCGTTACAGGTTGGGGCATAGACTTGGATTACTGTGATATTGAAAATATAAGGGTCATAAATTAACATATAGACTGCATTAAAGACAGTATGAGAGAAAATACACAAAAATCTATAGACAAACTTCTAGGATTAATATATTTAGCAAAGTCAGTGGTACAAACTCAACCCACAAAAAGTAATTGTAGCTTTATAATAAAGTCCAATGAACAAGTAGAAAATGAAACTTTAAAATACTCCAATTATAGTATGGTAAGAAAAATAAATAAATGTGAGAATAAATTTAACAAAGAAGGTACAATAATTCTAGTTTCTGCAGAAAACTACAAAATACTGTGAGAAATTGAAGATCACTTAAATAAAGGAGGGATACACCTCATCATGAACTCCTATCAAAATTCCAGCATGGAAGTTGACAAGACAATTTTAAAATTTATACAGAAATACGAAGGGCCAAGAAAAACGAAGAATCTCTTGAAGAACCAGATGGAATAGTAGGAGCTACTGATTATAAAGATTTAGAAAGCCAAAATAATTAAGTCAGTAATTAAACAATGAAACAGAATATGAGTCCAGAAACAGTCAATCCAATCCTTATAATCCCTCGTTTACAACAAAGGTAAAAACAATGGCCCTTTAATCAATCTGGCATTAGGTTAATCTGATAAACAGAGAAGGAGGGAGGACAAGAAGGCAGAGGAGTGGGCTGACGTGGAGCACATCTCTCTCCATGGATACATCAGCAATTTGATAAACATTTGGGAAAAAAGTGGAATCTGGACCTCTATGTCATCAACAAAAATTAAACATGTGGATTGTACATATAAATAAAAACATAAAGCAATAAAACGTATAGAAGATAATATGGGGAAATATCTTCATTATCTTGGAATAAAGAATCACGTTTAAACAGTACCCAGAGGACACCAGCTTTAAAGGAAGTAACTGCTAGGTTGAACCTGATTAAAACTGAGAATTCTCGGAATTTGCTGGTAATCAGTATTTGGCACCCCCACTGGGGGTGGAGGGTTGAAGGGGCCTAGGTTCAATCCCTTGGAGAAGGCAATGGCACCCCACTCCAGTACTCTTGCCTGGAAAATCCCATGGACAGAGGAGCCTGGTGGGCTGCAGCCCATGGGGTCACTAAGAGTCAGACGCGACTGAGCAACTTCACTTTCACTTTTCATTTTCATGCATTGGAGAAGGAAATGGCAACCCACTCCAGTGTTCTTGCCTGGAGAATCCCAGGGATGGCGGAGCCTTGTGGGCTGCCATCTATGGGGTCGCACAGAGTCGCACACGACTGACACAACTTGGCAGCAGCAGCAGCAGGATCAATCCCTAGTCAGGAACTAAGATCCCACAACCCACCTTGTGGCATAGCCAAAAAAGAAACACAAAAAGAACCACAAACAAACCAACGAATGAAAACCCTCTTATTTCCAAAAGATACTATTCCAAGAATCAAAAACAAGTCAGAGGATGCAAGAACTTCTGCAATATACACATGTAAGTAACAAAAGACCTGAATCCAGAATATACAAAGATTTACTACAAGTAAAGAAGGGAATGGCAATCCACTCCAGTGTTCTTGCCTGGAGAATTCCATGGACAGAGAAGCCTGGCAGGCTACAGTCTGTGAGGTCACAAAGAGTCGGGCACGACTGAGTGACTAACACACACACAAACAAAAATAAGACACTGCAATAGAAAAATAGGAAAGACTCTTGAGCAGGCACAGAAAAGTAGAAAAATGCCCAATAGATATATGAAAATGTACTCAATTCCAATAGTCATCACAAAATTGTACACTAAAACCACAATGAGGACCCTGGAGGTACAATGGATAAGAATCCACCTGCCAATGCAGAGGTCATGGGTTCAATCCCCAGTCTGGGAAGATTCCACTTGCTGCAAAGCAATTAAGCCCCTGCACCACAACAGCTAAACCCAAGCTCTAGAGCCCGCAAGCCACAACTGCTGAGTCCATATGCTGCAGCTACTGAAGCCTGTACCCCGAGAGTCCGTGCTCTGCAACAAGAGCAGCCACCACGATGGGAAACCCATGCAAGGAAGAGTAGCCCCCACTTGCCGCCCCTAGAGAAAGCCCTCATACAACAGAGACTCAGCACAACCGAAAATAAATAAACAAAATTTAAAAATAAAACCACAATTAAACATGATTTCACACCCACCAGAATGGCTAAACTTAAAAGTATGAGTAATACCGAGAACTGTCAAATATAGCAATCGGAACCTCATACTTGTTTAAATAAATAATGATTCAACAGCTCTACACAATGGAATACTACCCAGTTTTTTAAAAAGAATGAAGTATGTATATGTGCTGACATAGAAAGAATTTCAATTCATGTACTTAAATGAAAAGAGTAAATAGAACAGTATATTATCTCACATGTATTTTAAAAATAAAGGCTATAACATGCATATATGTTTACATATAATTACATATGAGCCTTCCCCGGGGGCTCAGCAGTCAAGAATCCACCTGCAATGCAGGAGTCGAGGACACACAGGCTCAATCCTTGGGTTGGGAAGATCCCCTAGAGAAGGAAATGGCAACTCATTCCAGTATTCTTGCCTGGAGAATCCCATGAATAGAGGAGCCTGGCAAGCTACAGTCCATAAGGTTGCAAAGAGTCATACACAACTGAAGCAACTTAGCACACTGATAATTATATAAACTTTTTTGAGTCAAGGGCATAGATCTGCAACCAGACAGAGCTCGTTGTAAAGCCACTCCCTGACTCTTGTTAGTTCTGTGATCTTATGTACAAGTGCTTAGCATGGGTCTAGGACATAGTAAATGCTCAATATATTCAGGGGCTTCCCTGGTGGCTCAGACGGTAAAGAATCTGCCTGCAATGCAGGAGACTTGGGTTCAATCCCTGGGTCAGGGAGATCCCCTGGAGAAGGGAATGGCAACCCACTCCAGTATTCTTGCATGGAAAATGCCATGGACAGAAGGGCCTGGTGGGTTACGGTCCATAGCGCTGCAAAGAGTCGGACATGACTGAGAACATATTCAGCTAATATTATTTCTTTTTGACTGTTATGAGCACGTGATGGTTTTTTTTTTTTTTTTTACTTGATAAGTGAGCCTACATTCAGGGAACCTGGGGTCTCCACCTTAACCTGGTGTGCTGGGGCTGTCCCCAGGCCCCTGCCAATTCTGCTTTGCTCCTCACAGAAGGCCTGGGGCTGGAGGGCACCTCCCCAGAGCCCTGCCTATTGCCTTGGGCCCAGGTCACTTCTGAGCTTCTGCCTGTCCCGTTCTTAGCAGTGTCTGGGTCTGGCATCCTTCTAAGCATGCCCCAGAACTAAGAACCACTGCTGGCTTAATCCTCAATCCTACTGGCACCCAGAGGCACAGGCTGCTTGACCTGCTCCCCACCCCAGTTCCCCTGTCCCAGCCCCGGCTGAGATGCAGATGTGGACCAGGGGCCACCATCAGCCTCTTGTTCTCTATGGATGGATGACTGGCCTCTCTCAGTTGGCCATTCTCACTGATCCACTGAAAATCAGTTTGCCAAAGCCAGTCTGTAAGTGATTTAGTCATACATACTTGAGAATGAATTTTTGTTACTGTTTCATCATCGCTTGCTTGCAGCCACTGAACCACAGAGCAGCCCAGGTCAACTACGTGTATAGTTTCAACACTCAAAGGCAGAGCACTTTTTAAACAGAAGGTATTTCACTGGAAGCAGAGGGGCTTTCCCTTTAATTCCAGTTCCTAACTCCTTTATTTTTAAGGATCTTTGCCTCTGAGTCTTTTCCACATGTGCTTCTGGTTCTGACCACAAAACATCTACAGCTACCACTCCCAAACAGGGTGGAGGGTTTGACAGTTTTCAGTGAACTGATCATTCAGTGCTTTAATGATTCAGCAAACTTATTTTCAGCAAATTAACTTCTGGTGAATTGGCTTTTGGCAAATTAGCCATTCAATAAATTAGCTCTCATCAAATTGACCTAGTTCCATCGGCAATCTAAGTTCCCAAGTGATATTTTAGAGTAAAATGCCAACTGGTAGCAAAGAAAGAGTCACATTTTTTTTTTTTTTTATTACAAAAGAACTAGGACTCACTGACACTTAATCAGTCTGCGGGCCCTTGTGCAAGTACACACACACACACGGACATGCAAATACACTCTTTAACAAAGCGTGCCATGCCGTTGCCACACACAGCAGCCAGAGTCTATCTGAACCAATCCAGCAGTCCTCAAGAGAAAGGAGGTGAAGAGGATGGAATAAGGCCATTTGGCATGCTGCCATCCATTTAAAAAAGGATTGTGGAAGCTTGAATACACTCAAGAGTTGGTTACTGAATAAGAGAATCAAGTTCAATGGTTTCACTCTAGACGACTGGGTCTGATGACTTCAACAGCCAATGTTCACTGAACACTTGAGAGCACAGGCTTCATCTTAAGTCATTCCATCAACTCTAGAAGATAAGCATCGTCAATTATTCCTGCAACACAGAGGAGAAAACCAAATAACAGAGGAGGGAAGTAACTGGCTCAGTGTCACATAGCTAATGAGTGGCGGAACCAGCATTTAAACCAAGCCACTGTGTTTCTCTGCTGGTTGTCAACCTGGGTCTCATCTCAGACGGAGCACTGGGAATGATGGCAATCAGGCCACAGTGCAACAGAATGGAACAAAGCCATAGCCCAGGAGTAGGACTTGGAGACCAGAAGGGAAAGTGGAGAGAGAGAAAGAGGAACTAAAATGTATTGAGTTCCTCCTCTGTGCTAGAAATTTGCCTGACATTTTTCTGCCAATGGTCTTGATACTGAGGCAATGTCCCTCTGGCAGTGAGAAGGAAAATGAGGTCCAGAGAAGTCAACTACACTTGTTCAGGGCTCACAGCTTTGAAGAGGTGGATCCAGGCTTAGCATTCAAATAGGTATGGCTGTAAAGAAACTGGACTCACACTGGGGCAAGCAGGCTGAGAAGGAAAGACAGAAAATGGGAAGATGATCTGCATCTGAGGCAGGTGAAACCTGGTTCCATCAGGAGGACCATCTCTTTTCCCAGAGGCAACATTTGAAGAAAACTCAAGACCAGGAAGCAATCACTCGGCTCTTGGAAGTGTTTCTGAATGAGGGGAAGGGCGCCCCAGAGGCAGCCTGTGCCTCCTGGAGGCCGCCAGGCACTTGCAACCCTTAGATAAGCCCCCTCCCAGCAGTCAAGCACAGTCCACCGAGCCATTTAATTTGGCAGAGCAAACATTGCTTACCAGTCAAAATGCTTATCAAATGTCAATTAGCGCTCTGCCGTAATTGACATCTAATTAACATACCATCGCCTGTTGTTGGATGCCAATTAAGTGCCTAAACATTCCTTCCTATTTTATTCTACCAACAAGACAGTAATTGTCCACTTTTCAGTTCAGTAACTTTGGAGTTGATTTTATTGTGAGCCTTTTAGAAGATGGAAACCCAGAAAGGACTCTTAGGCAGATATTTAATTGATATGCTGCTTTGATATAGCTAAAGTCTATCTGATGCTCACCACCTTCCCCGGAAAATCAAATCATTCCTTTCTGTAAAGGTCAAACTCCACTCGAGGACACATGTTACAGGAAGGAGCTGGGCAGGCAAGGAGGGAAGAGAGATGAGCACAGGTGGGCTCGGCACCCCTCTTTCCTTGCCCAGCCCACACGTCTCAGGGAAGAGTCTCGCAAACTGCCAGGGACCCAGTGGAATACCGGCTCAGGAGCAGCCAGGAGAGCAGATGTGTGCAAGGCTGAGTCCTAGGCCCTGCACACAGAGCACAGACTATGCACTCTTCTCAGGTCAGTCTGGAGAGGGACCTTGGCACTCAGCCTTCTGCACCCCACAGAACAGTACAGTGGCTACGTGAGAATCTGAGATCAGATTCTGAATCTGTGCAGCAATGAGAGAGCTGAGGGGAGCCCACCTCAGTGGGAAAGGGGCACGTCCTGAGCTATGAGAGACAAGGCCTCAATCGGGGCCGCTGGAAGACGTGCCAGTAATCCCAGTACCTTTCAGCTGGAAAGTCACCTTTCTATCTCAGCTCTACAGGCCAAGAGAGAGCTCTGTCAGACACCACAGAAGGAGTGGGCGGTAAATGGACATGACTGCTACAGGTAATCCCAGGTCTGGGCAGTGTCACTGCCAGTCAAGGAAAAATCCTGGCAAAGCCTGAGTGACATGAAGAAGAGAACAGGAGGGAGTGGAAGGCTGGGTGGCATGGTTTCCTGTCTGAAATGATGCAAGGACACAGGAAATGATCAAGTACCTGCGTGTGTGCTCAGTCGTGTCCGACTCTTCGCAACCCCACTGTAGCCCACCAGGCTCCTCTGTCCACAGGATTTCCCAAGCAAGAATACTGGAAAGGGTTGCCATTTCCTACTCCAGGGGATCTTCCCAACCCAGGGATCAAACCCGCAACTCCTGAGTCTGTTGCACTGGCAGGCAGATTCTTTTGCCACTGAGCCACCTGGGAAGCCCCAGGCAGCCACTAACTGGACACTCTCACTCCCTGTCCATGTGGGCATTGAGGCCCTCCTGGCAGATGCTACTGCCCTTCTCACCTTCACCCCCATAGTCTAATAGGCAGCTAGGTCTGAGGACCATGACCTTATGTCGGTGGTTTCCAGTGAAGCCTAAAACGGTAGAATCACATGGGGAGCTTAAAAAAAAATCCTGGCTTCTGGACCCTACTCAGAGGATCTGCTCATACACGGCTTCTCTGGTAAGAGAGGGGGGCCCACCAGTCACCTCCACTGAAGCTGCAGACAGGGACTTGCTATAGAAATGAGCCAAAGATGGCCTCTGCGTACTGGTCTCCATGGTGCTTTATTTCTTCACTGCAGACCGAGACCCCTGCACTCAAAAGCTTGCCATTGCTAAATTCAAATTTTTACACATCCAATTATTTTTAATATAGTCCAAACAAGTACATTTTTAGCCATTTAGAGAATGCCTGCTTTGCAAACCACCTCACCCAGCAGCTGCTATCTATTGATAAGATGGGCTTTGCAGTCATAAGGCCCCAAGCTGCTACGGCCTATGCTGCTGAGAGACCTCAGATACATAAGCTGCCCCCCTCGATTCCTTTCTCTTCTGGAGATGTCCCTTGCCCTCCTCCCCTCTGAGCAGCAACCCTGAGCTGCCAGGCCTTCTATCCAGGCTCCTGCTACGACTCTTCTCCCCCACATGCAAACCTGTCCAAGCATCACCCAATAAAGTTTGCTGTGTGTTGCTGCCTCTTATGGTCATATCTTTTACCGTCATCAGCCCCTCAAATCCTCACACTCCTACAGGACGGCAACCTCCTGAGAAGAAAGGGCAAGAGGACCAAGGACCCACATCCAGCAAGAGCAGTGGCCCCTCATGACAGGCCAAGGAAGTGGGACTGGGCCCAAGCCCCCTCTGTTGAGAGGGGTTAGGGGTAAGGAACAAGGCAGCCTGGTCCAACGGAAACTGGAAATGCACTCTAGAAAACTTCCCCCAGCACCTGGATCTTAATTTTGTGCATGGTGTGAAGCCAAGATTTAACTCTTCTGGTTTTCCAAATATTCTGGCAGAGGTTGCAACACCATCAATTAAATAATCATCTTTCCACTGTTTTGATATGCCATTTTTATTATGACCAAAATTCCAATATTACTTGCATACATTTCTGCATTTTAATATTTTCCATTAATATGTCCATTTCTGGACCAGTACCATATCCTTTCAATTACTGTCCTTTTATGACAGGTTTTATTATAGGAAAGAAATTTAATTTGTGGAAATTTTTCATCTCAGGATTTTCTTGGCTATTTTATGTTCATGATTTCAGATGAACTTTAAGAATAATTTGATTAAGTATTTAAAAAATAAAGTAAGACCCTGATGATATTTTACTTGAATTGGAATTCTATGTATAGACAAACTCGGGGAGAGTTGCCGTCTTTGAAGTGTTGGGTGTTCTGATCTTTTCATTCATGTATTGAAAAAACTCATTAGTGCAGCCTCCTATGTGCTAGCTGTATCGAAGGTGCTGGCATACTGTCAGCCATGACCCCTGTCCTCTCAAAGCTTATTCTGAACTTTATTTAAAAAATCACTTATGCATAGATGAGAACTGAACTGTGGCCACAGAGTGGCTGCAAGTGGATCTTCGCTAATAAAGACATGATGAGGACTTGAGACTCCAGTGCCCACTTCTCCCAGTGAGTGCTGGAGCCCAGGACCATCCTCTACCATCTCTGCAAAGCCCCCAGGGGCTGCCCTCCCTCGAGTGTGTGTCCAAGTGGAGACATTCTGGGGGCCTGATGAATGACTCAGTACAGGAGGAATTGGAAATAAAACGTCTAGACACAAGTCCTGAAGATTGTTGCTAACAGGTTCATCTGGAGAGAGGACTGACAGCCCCATGGCTCACTTCTTACTGCCCCCAAGGAGCTTAGTGAGGCGTCAGAGGAACTGTTGTCAACAGAGTCAGGAAGACTCGGAGACTCTTCGCTCTGGAAGGTGTAGCTGAGAAGGGTCACCAGACCCGGCAGTCTCCCTGACTCCCACCCCTGGCCTTCAGGCAGCTGTGACGTCCTCACTCCTCATGGGCGAGTCGACCACTCCTGCTGAGATGCTTCCCCAGCTTCTCCTCCCCACCACACTCCTCAGGAGGCTTTCTTTAAAGCACAGCCTTGGACCCTTCGCTCACATCCCTTCTCAGGGCCTCAACATCCATCCTCCTGCGCTGTCGGCCATCGCTTCCTTTCTGTTCACTCAGATTCTAGCCCCCAGCACCTCGCTTCCCAGCAGACCCATCTCCTCCATCCTGTACAGTCGCACGGTCGGGCCAGCTTCTCTGCTTCCCACGGTTCACCTCCTCCATTCTCTGGCAAACGTCCACCAGGGGCCACTGGGGAGGGATGCGGGGCCTCACCAACAGACAAGACACGATGTGTCCAGCAGAAAAAGGAGTCCACTCCAGGACGCAGAGCGACAAGCAAGCTGCTAGGAAAACCGACAACTCACAACAATCACATGAAAAGACGTTCAGCCTCATCAGTCGTGGCGCAAGGCGAGTGAAACAAAACTTCATTTCCTTCTGCTCCGAATAACATTTAAAAGGCTCGTGATAGTCAGTGTTGGGGAGGTTTGAGATCAGCCCAGAGCTGAAATCCCTCAGGGGCATGTAAGCAGGCACACTTGGTGAGAACACCCTGGTGAGAACTCAGGCAAAGTTTATCAAAGGCAAGGATGCATGGACTCCACATACGTGTGAACCAACAATTCCACCACTGGGTTATCTGCTGATGGCTCCCTGCCTGTGATCTCAGGAGACACGCACAAGAACCTTCCCTGTGGTACATTTAGAACATTGAAAAAGCAAAAACAAGGCCATTCACTGGGAGGAGAAAAAGGATAAATAAACTACAGTTTATTCTTAAAATCAAAAGCCCTCCATTGTGGTACAAATGAGCCAAACATATTTACACAAATCAACATGGATGATTCTCAGGAGTGTAGTGTTGAATAGAGATTCATTCCAATTTCAGGAGCTTAGGAGCGAGGGGAAAGAGAATGGGGAATTGGGGCTTTGGTGATATTTTTTAATATTTATTTCTTCAAAGAGAAATCTAAAACAAATGTGGCAAGCCGTTGTTATCTATGAAATCTGGGTTGTGAATACATATTTGTTATTTTCTGTAGTTTTCCAATGTTTGAAATGTTTCATAATAAAAAATTTAAAAGAATAGTTTATAGCACAGTCCTAAAGGAACTTCCAGGCTTCTGGGGACATGAGACAAGGAGGCAGCTGTTAAAACTGATAAAGAAAAAGCAGACACAGGGAGCCTGCGCACAGACAGACAGATGTCTGGGAGAACGTGGGGAGGCGCCACGGAACAGGCAATGTGATCTGGGTCCTGAGGGACACACAGGAGTTTTTAGCTGCAGGCAGGGGTGTCTGGGCACCTCAGGAGATGCATGTGCAAAACACAAGCATGTCTGGGGGCCCTGGATTGGTCCGAGGAGGCTGGAAGGAAGGGATAGAGGCCTAGGCAGGAAGGCTCCGATACCACACTAAGGACTCTGGCCTCATCCTGGCATGGATGTGGCATACTCAGGTTTTGTGTTTCACAAAAAGGTCTCAGACCATAATGATTTGGGAGGGAAAAAAGAAAAATGGGGGTCTCAAAATAAAGCAGCAGCAATGCAGGCAGAAAGAGGGGATGGGCCTAAGAGTTACATGGAAGAAACTCCCATACATGTGGGACCCAGGCTGATTTGCCTCCCTAAAACCCCTGGTGGGCTCAGGGCTGGATCCTGCTTCACCCAACCTGTCCCCTTATCAGCATTGTTGGGGAGCATGAAATCCCCAGACACGGGCAAGGACTCACAGAGGACCATCATTTGGGGACCATGGGATTCAGGTGGAGTCCATGGCGCAGGCCTGACCAGAGTACCGCATTTCAACTGGCATGGGGGGGTTTCAGGGATGGGCACAGGGGCCAATCAGAGTCAAGGTAGGCAATGACATGCTCCTAGCTGCCCTAGAAAAGGATTCTTCCTCTTTCCCCAGAGCCTGCCAGGACGTGACTGCACTGCTAGGGGTAGAGGCCTGACCATGATGGGAAGCCTGAGACAAGACAAGACATGGAAGACAATGGAGCGCAAAGCAGGAAAAAAGAAATGGCACTCTTATGGCGTCCTTCAAGCCCAAATCAAGCCACATCTGAATCCCTTCTGCTTAAGCCAATTTGTACCTGGTTTCTCATTAGCTGCTTGAGTCAATTCCATGGCTTCATCCCCAGCCCAGCTTGGAGTCAGTTGCCCTGTCTTCAATGTCAGGTTCCTTCCTTGGCCCCTTAGACCATGATCTGTCTCCTCCCAGGCCTGCTGGTGCCCAGCTTGACCACCTGAGGTCTGTATCCCATAGAATCTGTGGGGTCATCCCCCAAACCCCTGCACTAAAGGGTCAAATGTCTGGTGTGAGAAGACCAGAGTAACTGATGGAAAGACTCTGGGGAGGGGGCTCAAAGGGCCACAAACACCCTCTTCTCCAGGAAACACACAAGTCATACAGTACTTGCTCATCCTCCTTATTGAAATGGGGCCTTCCACCTTGGCTGCATTACAACAGACATATTTAACATCACCCCTTTCAATCTGTGACAGCCGTTTCTGCATTCTCTTCCCATCGCCATTAACATAGAAATAGCTCTATAATGACACCAAGCCTTACTGAGCATCCTTTCCGTTTATCTCATTATAAATGAAACTATCTAGTTATTTGGGTAAACTAGAAACAGAAACGTTTTGTGTCAGATGTCATAGGGCAATTGCTTCTCATTATTTCATCATATCGAAAGGAGTTGGAGCGGTTGCTAAAACTCTGCTTCGATTTTTGAGTTTTAGAAGCAACATTTCAGAAAAGAAGCTCGGATATCAAAGCCAGTGGGTCCTATGAGACCCCTGCATTTTCTGACAACTCCCTGGTATTTTCTTTCTTTGCACAAAACAATGTCCAGGGAAGATGTGGTGGTGAAGGATGAAAAGGGGCTGGAGCTAGGGAAGGGGTCCAAAGCTGGCCAGAAAATCCCCCAAGCATACACCATGTCCAAGTGGGTAGCAAGGGAGGAAGGGCAGCCCACAATGATGGCTAAAGGCCAGCTGTTAATGCCCAACGGGAAGCCCCCAGAGGTTTCTACCTACCCTATCAAACCAGAGGGTAAATGCTACGGTGGCTGTTTTAATTCTTCTTTTCATAATCATACTTCCTTGTATTGTCAGGATTCTTCGGCAGAGCATTCAGAGGCTCGTGACTGAGCTACATCTGGCTGTTTTAAGAAATAAAAAAGGGGGAGATGCCGAGAGCCGGTGAGGCATTCCACTCGTGACAAAGGTCATGAGGAAGGAGGCTCGGCATACGCAAAGGCGGGATCGAGCCTCAGGAGTCCCCCCGGATATTCTCGAGCATCTTCCCCCAAAAAACCAGAGTCTGCCTACTTTATTGCTTTGTGCTCTCACCTCTGACTTTACTGGGGGCTGTCCCCCACCACCATCTCACTCTCTCTGTCAAAAGCGTTAACTTACAGCTCCAATTAATAAAGTTCCTGGGCAATTAGGAGTGTTTAAATCCAAACCCCTCAGATGGCTCTCTAACTCGCCTGACAAGTTTACCCGGACTCCTACAGCTATGCATATGATTGTTTACAGTCTCCCAGCCTCAAGAGGCACGGGAAGCTTAAGATATTCAAATAGCTTAGAACCTCTCAGAGAGTTAGAAACTGTCAGAATAAACTAGTAAAGGATTTCATTGATGAGCCAATGCTTGTTGCCAAGTTTTCACATCTCCTGAATTGTATCCTTGAATATGTATTAATTAATAGTTGGTATGTAGAAAAAAATAAGTAGTGGCCTTGGTGTTAGTAACTTTAGACCCTTAAGGTAATAAATTCTTTCCTTTGTTGTAAACCCATTATACATCCGCCCTATAGGAATGCAATTTTATCTTTGGAAGATGGCGCCAAACCTTAAAATAATTACTCTTAGAGAAAATAAGTCTTTGTTGATAAGTCCTTGTCAAGAGTCATAAAATGTTAATAGGCCTTCTGGCCAGAAGATGATGTAAATCACCTAAACCATTTGTATACGATAAATTTGCAGGAAAGAAACCCTGGTTTTTGATAAGGCTCAAAAACTGCTGACTTTGCATCCCCTATTATCCTCTATGTGTAACTTAGGGTATATAAGCCCCTGTTGATAATAAAGCTACGGGCCTTGCTCACCAATGCTTGGTCTCCCCATGTCATTCTTCCCTTTAACTTCTGGCTGAAGTCTCCATCTGGAGCGCGGAGGTCCTCTGCGACCATTTATTTGCCTGGGCTTCTAAGACCCACTCGAGAAGGTGTCTAAGGTGGGGCACCTTCTGCTATTCGAGAGGGCGCCTGCGGCCTCCGTGGTCCGAGCTAACCTGGTGTCACGGGTTATATTGATTTTCCGCGTAAACCAAGCTACTCAGCCTCTTTTCTCCACTGAAATTTTCCTACTGAGCTATCCTCATTCTATTACTATTTATATCTCCAATTAGCATATAAATAGTCGCCTAGGCCGTCTCTCCTTCGAATACCCTGGATCAGCCGGGGCTGGACCTCGGCAGGTAAACCCTGGAGAACCTGCCTCAATGAGACGCAGCCTACTGGCTGGTGGCTGACTACCATGGACACCTCTGCAGGGTGCTCAGGCCTCCATCTGCAGTGCTTTTTGGTTCTGGGGAAGGATACCTCTTTCTGGTATGGAAACTCGAGGCAAATCAGGATCTTCAGACCATGATGCTGTACTTAAATTCCAGGAGGACCAGGAAATCTGTAATGCTTGGAAACAACTGACTTCACTGGTGGCAGTACCTGCTATAGCATCAGAATGGAGACAGGACCTTGCCTCCACCCAACAGGAAAAAAGGAAACAAAATCGGACTCTACCCACAGGTATCAACAGCTCCTTAAGAAAAAGGCTTACAGGACCGGGAGACGACTAATAATGAGGTTGCGGTGTCAAGCCAACTCGAGGAGGAATTCCATCCAGGGTGATGCTAGGTGGGAACCTGGCCCCTCACCTTGGACAGCTGTGCAGGTCATTTGCCAGAGCTCCACAGGAGAGCATGTCCTCTACCCCTGCCAAACACACACACATCACACACACCTTACATACTCACACACACTACACAATGCAAAAAAGCAAAATGGCTGTCTGAGGAGCTTTACAAATAGCTGTGAAAAGCAGAGAAGCAAAAAGAAAAGGAGAAAAGGAAAGATATTCCGATTTGAATGCAGAGTTCCAAAGAATAGCAAGGAGAGATAAGAAAGCCTTCCTCAGCAATCAATGCAAAGCAATAGAGGAAAACAACAGAATGGGAAAGACTAGAGATCTCTTCAAGAAAACTGGAGATTCCAAGGGAACATTTCATGCAAAGATGGGCTCAATAAAGGACAGAAATGGTATGGACCTAACAGAAGCAGAAGACATTAAGAAGAGGTGGCAAGAATACACAGAAGAACTGTACAAAAAAGATCTTCACGACCCAGATAATCACGATGGTGTGATCACTCACCTAGAGCCAGACATCCTGGAATACTAAGTCAAGTGGGCCTTAAGAAGTACCACTATGAACAAAGCTAGTGGAGGTGATGGAATTCCAGGTGAGCTATTTCAAATCCTAAAAGATGATGCTGTGGAAGTGCTGCACTCAATCTGTCAGCAAATTTGGAAAACTCAGCAGTGGCCGCAGGACTGGAAAAGGTCAGTTTTCATTCCAATCCCAAAGAAAGGCAATGCCAAAGAATGCTCAAACTACTGCACAATTGCATTCATCTCACACACCAGTAAAGGAAGGCTCAAAATTCTCCAAGCCAGCCTTCACAATACGTGAACCGTGAACTTCCAGATGTTCAAGCTGGTTTTAGAAAAGGCAGAGGAACCAGAGATCAAATTGCCAACATTTGCTGGATCATTGAGAAAGCAAGAGAGTTCCAGAAAAACATCAATTTCTGCTTTATTGACTATGCCAAAGCCTTTGACTATGTGGATTACAATAAACTGTGGAAAATTCTGAAAGAGATGTGAATACCAGACCACCTGACCTGCCTCTTGAGAAACCTGTATGTAGGTCAGGAAGCAACAGTTAGAACGGGACATGGAACAACAGACTGGTTCCAAATAGGAAAAGGAGTATGTCAAGGCTGTATATTGTCACCCTGCTTATTTAACTTATATGCAGAGTCCATCATGAGAAATGCTGGGCTGGAGGAAGCACAAGCTGGAATCAAGATTGCCAGGAGAAATGACAATAACCTCAGATATGTAGATGACACCACCCTTATGATAGGCAGAAAGTGAAGAAGAACTAAAGAGCCTCTTGCTGAAAGTAAAAGAGGAGAGTGATACACTTGGCTTAAAGCTCAACATTCAGCAACTGAGATCATGGCATCTGGTCCCACCACTTCATGGGAAATAGATGGGGAAACAGTGGAAACAGTGGCTGACTTTACTTTTTTGGGCTCCAAAATCACTGTAGATGATGATTGCAGCCATGAAATTAAAAGACGCTTACTCCTTGAAAGGAAAGTTATGACCAACCTAGATAGCATATTAAAAAGCAGAGACATTACTTTGCCAACAAAGGTCCATCTAGTCAAGGCTATGATTTTTCCAGTGGTCATGTATGGATGTGAGAGTTGGACTATAAAGAAAGCTAAGTGCTGAAGAATTGATGCTTTTGAATTGTGGTGTTGGAGAAGACTCTTGAGAGTCCCTTGGACTTCAAGGAGATCCAACCAGTCCATCCTAAAATGAGATCAGTCCTGGGTGTTCATTGGAAGGACTGATGTTGAAGCTGAAACTCCAATACTTTGGCCACCTGATGTGAAGAGCTGACTCATTTGAAATGACCCTGATGCTAGGAAAGATTTAGGGCAGGAGGAGAAGGGGACAACAGAGGATGAGATGGCTGGATGGCATCACTGACTCGATGGACGTGAGTCTGGGTGAACTCCAGGAGTTGGTGATGGACAGGGAGGCCCACGTGCTGCAGTTCATGGGTCACAAAGAGTTGGACATGACTGAGCGACTGAACTGAACTGAACACATACACACGACACACATCACATATACACACCACTTAAACACACACCACACACACACATTCTCACCATACACATGTACCATACACATACACCATATATACCTCACACATATAACACACACACCACATATGCATACATTACACACTATATGTATACCATACATATACACACATCACATACACATACCACAGACATACACATATCACACACTTACTACATACATACTCCATGCAACACACACACAAAAATCCCCTTGCCCCCAAGAAACCAACAGCAGTCTGGCTTGTACAGTCTTCAGAATATTAGTGTCACCATGAAGTCATGGCGCAGTGATAAAGAATCCACCTGCCAACGTGGTGGATGCAAGAGACTCAAGTTTGATCTCCTGGAGAAGGAAATGGCAATCCGTTCCAGTATTCTTGCCTGGAAAATACCACAGACAGAGGAACCACACGGGCTACAGGCCATGGGGTCCCAAAGAGTCAGACACGACTACACATGCAGGCACCACTGTGAAGTCATTTACATCGTGGAATCGGGCTGGAACTCTGACCCCACAATCGCACTAACTGTTCAGCTTCGCTGGACAGCCAGCACAAACCCTCAGCCGCCTGTGGCAGTCTGCACGTCTCCTGCTGGTGCGTGTGGCCCGTGAAGACCACTGGTGGAGGCTGGGCACACAGGCCCGCTCTGCTTCTGCCGTGCTCTCCCCACTGTGAGTTGGCGCCTGTTCTGCACGTGCTTGTCCTGGAGCCCAGCATGAAAGGGCAGCAGATACAGGAGAAACGAGCCTCGTGTTTCATCTTCGGACGGCAGGAGACAAAGGTAATCTGCCAAGCACATCACGAAGCCTCTGCTAACCTCACGTCTGCTAGCATTCCATTGGCCAAAGTTATATAGCCAAGGCCAAAGCCAGGGACCAGGAAGAACACCCCACACAGCATGAGGCCAGGTGAGGGTGGATGTAGGATCCTATTACCAATACTTCAATCTACCTCGGGAGCCTTCTCGGGGATATTAGGGGTGAGATCCTCAGATTTCTAAGCAGTCAATTGGCAACTAGCTTCTTTCACAAGAACACAGGAGTTTAAAATTGAGGATAATGGAGAAAATCAAGTCTTTAACCAGGGTCCCTGTTGCAGGACTTGAGCTCAAGAACTCAGAGTCAGGGGAATGTTATCACCATGGGTCATGGCCGTGGGGATGGAGGGTGGCATGGACAGCCCAGGTTGTAAATTAAGACGAGGAGGGCAACAGACAACCCCATAACCAGCCCTGGGACCCTGTATACATACATACCCTCCTGGCTCAAACTAATGGAAAAAAGGGGACTCAGCTGGGTCGAGCTGCCCCAGAGGTGAGCTGTGGATGGTGTGGGTGTCTGTGTGTGCAATGGAGGAGGGCAGGGGCAGAGCTGAGTCTAGACTTGGGAAGCATGGAAAAGCCTATTGGGCCAGTCAAGGATAAAGGAAGGAATGTAAGGGGTTCATCTGGACCTGCCAGATCCACCCAAACTGACTGCAGACATTACTCAAGGCTGCAACTTAAACCCCCAGGGATAAACCTAAGCCTGGAGCGGAGGAAAAGAGCATCCCCAGGCAACCCCTCACAGATGGGCAGGGGATGAGTCCCAGCTCTGTTGCTGTTTTAGGCCACATGAATTTTAACTGGCTGAATTGCTGGTGTCCCCCAAAAATTTAATACGTATGTACGTGTGCATGTGCACATGTGTGTGATTAATCATGCCCGACTCTTTTGCGAGCACATGGACTGTAGCCCAAGAGACTCCTCTGTCCATGGAATTTTCCAGGCAAGAATACCGGAGTGGATTGCCATACCTTCCTCCAGGGGATCTTCCCAAGCCAGGGATCCAACCCGTGTCTCCGGCATTGGAAGGTGCCTTCTTTACCACTAGCGCCATCTAGGAAGTCTCAAACTTTCATATACTGAATTCCTAATCCCCAATGTGATGGTATTTAGAAGAGGGCCTCTGGCAGGTGACTAAGCCGTGCAGGTGGAACTCTTGTGAATGGGATTAACGCCTTTAAAGCAGAGACCCCGGAGAGCTCCCCCACCCCTTCTGCCAAGTGAGGTTACAGTGAGAAGACAGAATTCAAATTAGGAAGCCACAGAACCCGACTATGCTGGCACCTTCATCCCAGGCTTTCAGCCTCCAAAACCGTGAGAAATCAACTTCCGATGTTTCTACACCTGTTCTGTTGTAGCAGCCCAAATAGACAGTCACCCTGTGTTAAGTCCCCTCCTCCACAAAGAAAAACATGACTGAACCGCCCTCAGAGGGAGGAAGTATGATCTCTTTGGGTCCTTTTACTTCTTCCCCCAAGTTTTGCTCACTTTCTCTTTTCTACACCCCCCCGAGTCTGTGAAGGCCAGGGACTGTGGCCGAGAGGACAGAGCACCCGTGGGGGCCCACTCTGTGCTCCTCCTTCTTGTAACACTGGTACAGTTTCCTGCTGGAGTTCTCTCTGATCTGCTCCCCTCCGTGCAGCCCTGTGGGGATGGGAAAAACCTGGACTTGGACCCACGTGGGTCTGGGTTTGACCATAAGCTGCTGGCCCCGCTTGGCAGGGGCAACAATGCTCACAGTACTGGCCTCGCTGAGCTGCTGAGAATTAGGTGCGTGTGGACGGAGCACCAGGAAGGCATAACTTAATGTTGCTGGTGTCCTGAGTTTGGGTTTGTTACATGAGAGACGATGGCTAGCAGTTTGGGTTTTTACTAGTTGAAAAGTCAAACAGTGGAGGAGAAGGGCTTTCTTTGTTTCGGACCCAGCCCAAAGCCTTGGGGACACCCGTCCAGAATACCTGTGTACCCCTCCTCAGGACCCAGGCAGTGGGAGAGGCCCTGTGGCTGGGATGAAGGGACAGCAAAGTGGAGATGGAGGTGGGGCCAGTGACAGCGGGGGGCACAGGGCCCACCTGACCCTGGCTGGACTCACTGGACCCCTCAGGTGAGGTGGAGGAGGACCAAAGATGCCCTGAGACCCAATGCCTCTCTACCCCAGCTTCCCCCAGCAAAGTCACCCCCAGACCCTGGAGGGAACAGGAGAGGAGACAAGCTTCCCCAGCCAACCAACAGCAGCGTCCACCCAAAGTGAAAAGTCACAGACTTACCTTAGGTTGTCAACGCGTCGCTCTCGGGTGGAAACCGGAGTCTCTGGGCAAGCAGAACTAACTTCGTTAAGAAACAACACAACTATTTCGCTACACCCTCCTCCCGGACGGTCCAATTCATGACTGCCGCATGCCGGGAAGGAACTCAGGCAGCAGTCTCGATCGCTGGCCGTGCCGGGACTGCACAGAGGGTGGTCTTGCGCCCCGCTGATGGGGCCTACTGGCAGAGACCCGAATGTCCAGGGCTCCTCCGGCCCCCGGGGGCAGGCGCAGCGGGGTCAACAGGGAGAGCTGAACGGTCTGCAGAGGACCCAGAGCCCCAGCATACCGATAAGTGGGGATCTGTTCATCATTGGAGCTGTCCCATCAGAGACCGGCTAGTGTGCCTGAAGGATCTACCTGTAGGAGCGGGGGTGGGAGGGGAGGGGAGATGGGGGAGAGGGGAGGGGAGGAATGGGGGGGGGTCGGCCTTTCTGCTCAGAGGAGGGGCTGGGGGGCCCACGGGGAGACCATGGCCCCACCCACTCCTCCCACCCTCCCAGTCGCCCAGATGCGCAGCCTACCGGGGTGCGGACAGCGGTTAGGACCTCAGGAGCCTGTGGGAGGGAGACCCAGGCCCTGTACTTGGTGGGGTCCAGCCCAGTTTGCTGACTTTGTTGGCCAATTCAGGGAACCGCATTCAGACTGGACGTTGGAGGCGGGCGACACCTAGAGGCCCAGACAGAAATGACACCTGGAAAGCCAGGACCTGAAGCCAAGGGCACAAAAGGGGGCCCAATCTCCTTTGTCCGAGAAGGAAATGGCAACCCACTCCAGTATTCTTGCCTAGAGAATCCTGTGGACAGAGGAGTCTGGTGGGCTGCCGTCTATGGGGTCGTACAGAGTCGGACACGACTGAAGTCACTTAGCATGCATGCATGCATTGGAGAAGGAAATGGCAACCCACTCCAGAATTCTTGCCTGGAGAATCCCAAGGATAGAGGAGCCTGGTGGGCTAGGGGTCTTGAAGAGTCGGACGTGACTGAAGTGACTTAGCAGCAGCAGCAGCAGCCTCCTTTGTCCTAAGGTGTCAGTCAAGAGCCCAGGGACTCCTCACGTGGCTCCCCACAAAACAGGCCTGGAATATGGAGGGGCAAGCTGCTCTTAGGAGTCATTTGGACTTGAGGTCAAATCTCAGCCCACTGCTTCCAGCCATATGATGCAGATTATTTCCTCCCTGAGCCTCAATGTCCTCCTCTGTAAAATGGGGATAGTAACGCCAGTCTGTAAATATGGTCTCTACCATAGAAGTCACTCTGTGACATTCCCTTGCACCCCTTCTCCCAGAAGCAGCCCTCTCCTGGCTGGTCACAGTCCTCAGATCTAGATGGCCCAATCAGAGCCCTCCCTTGGGAGTCCCACACTGAGGCTAGGAAGCCACCATGCCCAAGGGCCAGGGAAAAAGCCCGGAAGTAGCTGCGTGAAATTGAGCTGTCCAAGTGCCTGGCTGCATCTGTCCGATTTCAGGGCCCTAGCAGGAACATAGCATTAATCGGCAGGTCCTTATAAATCATCTACAGGCTACAGAAGGAGGAAGGGGCAGGCAGAGACCCAGGGAAGGTGCCTGGCCCTCCAGCAGATGAACAGCCTTCCAGGCTTTCCTGGGACTGAAGGGACCTCTCTGGTGGTGAGACTTTCAGTCCAAGAGCCAGACCAAATCACAAGATGGCCAACCTCTGGGCAGTCAGCACAGGACTGTGCTGATACCTGGGCTCTGGAATCTCATCACACAGAGCCGGGCACTTGTGCCCACAGGGCTGAGGCATCCACCGGCCAAGCAGATAATGAGCACTGTGCTGGCCAGGAGCCCAACTTCCAGGGCTGCAGCCTGACCCCTAGCAGGCCCACCCATAGGAGACCTAATGAGTTCCCGAAGCAGGACCTGGGGGATACGCATGCATTTGGAAGCCTTTTTGCTGCCTCCTCAGCACATTAACTGGCAGAACATCTAATGATTTTAAATAAAACACTTTATGAAGGTCAAATTCAGCATTTCTGCCTGCTGCTACCCAAAGGTTTAAATTCCACATTATCATATATTCAAATGTATTACAACTGTAACCAGTTACTCGTCTAGAGGACATTCACCTTTTCGTCGATTTTCTTGTCTCCGTGTCCCTGGCCTTGTTTTAACAGGAATTGCTGTCCCTTAGGCCTTTGAGAATATGGCCAGTCATTTTCCTACAGATGCCAGTGCTGAGGACTCTGGGGGGCCCTCCATATGTACCCCATCTGCTCCAAGTCTTGTAAACTTGCTTCTCTAGTCCCTGCAGCTTCAGGTCAGAGGGTGGGGTCACCTGGTTTCCTCAGGGAGCAAGTGAAATGGCATCTTCTCAGGAAGTCCTACCCTGACCTCCCAATCAAATACAAAATTACACACTCACACACGTTCCTTGTCTCCTGTCCTTTTTTTTTTTTTTTTTTGTCTAGCACAGATCACCATTTAAAGGTCTATTTATCTTCTGTCTTTCCCACCAGAATGTAAGTTTCATGAAGGTAGGGATTTGTGTCTTTTTTTCTTCACACTGGTACATCCCTAACACCTTGAACTGGGGCAGACAGAGGGCAAACACTTTAAAAATATTTGTGAAAAAAGCACTCCATACTTTCACATAAAACACAGAAGAATCCCCCAGGAGTTATGAGACACTTTCCTGGTCCTTAACAATGGGAATTCTGTACACTGGGTCAGCCACCTGTGGGCTCCCTGGGAAAGTTACTTCCTGAACCTTTACTCTAGGCCTGGACCTGCCCCAGGTGTCTCACAAGACACTCATTTCACCCCAGCAGTGCTGAAAGGCCTAGATGTGTTAGACAAGGATGCTCAGCTCAGATGTGAGTACGTACCAGCTAAGTCGCTTCAGTCATGTCCGACTCTTTGTGACTCTACAGACTGGAGCCTGCCACACTTCTCTGTCCATGGGATTCTCCAGGTAAGAATACTGAAGTGGGTTGCGATGCCCTCTTCCAGGGGAATCTTCCTGATTCAGGGATCGAACCTGTGTCTCTTATGCGTTGGAAGGAGGGTTCTTTACCACTAGTGCCATGGGATTGCAGTGGTTAAGATCAGCCTCACAGCCCTGTAACCCTCTACAGGTGGGTAGAGCTGTGGGCAAGTTCCTTAAGCGGACTGTGCTTCCTTTTTCTCATCTGTCAAACCAGGACCATGAGCACCTATGTCCCTGAGTGGCAGTGGGACTAAGTGAGGTACCATCTGAGACGTGGAGGGCCCGGCCTGGAGTGAGCGCCAGATGCTGGAACTGCTGCTACATAGGCCCCAGCCCCTCTGTTGCCAGGTCTCTGGGCCGGGCTGGTCACCCCAGCCCCTCCTGTCAGAGTCTGGAGGCTGGTTCCCTTTATGACTCAGGACTGGACTGAAGGTCAGGAACCCTTTCTTCAGTGGTCAAGTTTGTGGGCCAGCCCATTTCTCTCACAGTGGAGGCTCCCAGCTGGGGGCAAACGCTGCGGCCCTGCGAACCACGGACAGACAAACAGACCCATGCTCAGAGGCGGGAGGAGGAGACAGGCGAGGACCGCAGAGGGTTCCTGAGGGAGCCCCCAGCCTGCCTGTGCCTCCCCGGCCTCCGTGGCACCGTCTCCGCCTCTCCTACACCCCCCTCAGCCCCGCCGCAGGCAGAAGAGACCCGCATCCATCTCCCCTGCACCTGAAAAGGACTAACTGGCCCCTGTTAACGTTTTCCATCTCTCAACAACCCTGCAGGAAAAAACTGCTGTCACTGTGTACCAGGCGATAGGCTGGAACCCAGGCCGCACCAGCGGTCCCCGCGGGATCGTCCTTGGAAACGAAGTCGGAGGACACCTCCAGGCTCAACGGCGTCGCCTCTTAGACGCTCAAAGGAAATGCTGCCCTAAGACAGGAGTACGAGGAGGGGGCCAGGGCTCCTGAGACCCTAAGAAGTAGTCGTCCTCGGCCCCACGCCGGTCTGCCTTTCTCCTTCCCAGACGCAGACGCTGCTTCGGAACGGGAACCGCGCGCCCCCGTGTGGCCATTTCCGGGAACGCAGGTCCTGAAACCTGGCCACCCGACTCAAAACCGGCAGGGAAAGGCCCTGGGGAGAAAGCACCGCCCGTGGGCAGGCGGGGAAAGAAGAGGGGAGGTGCCTGGAGCCCTTCGACGGGCCTTACTCAAACTGGAAGACACTTCATAGAACCGGACCTCCTATGATAGGCACTCCCCCTGAGGAGCAGCCTCTCCCCTTCCTTTTGGGGACTCAGGAAGCACATACTGGCCCAGGGTCTTAGGCCTCCCATGAGAGTTTCAGGTGGACTGGGTGCAGGGCCCCTTCAGGGCTGCCCTGAAGAGTTGGGGCAGCACAAAAGCGGCCCAGAGTAACAGGCAGCAAGACCAGCACAGCTCACTCAACTTTACTCTTGCATTCATTCAGCGGGGCTGATGGGAGTCCCGCCAAGAGCCAGTCACCTTCCTGGCTTCGATGCTGTGTCCTCTATGCTTAGAGGCTTTCAGATCTAGCCCCCAAAATTCAGATTTACCAAGGAGCAAGCCCCCATAATGAATCCTGTGCACCTCAGCAGGAGGTTTCTCACTGATCCCTCCCCAAATTCAAGCCCCAGGAAAAGGCTTCATGCACCTCTGGCTTCCTTGATATAGAGACTCACACTTGAGGAGTTACTGTGTGGGAGGCACTCTCACCTGTCCAATAACTCAGGTGGGCATTCATCCTACCTAATCCTACTTAAGAGTTGGAGGGTACCCTTAAATGCCTTAGGAGTAGACTGGAAAATCTGAAGAAACCCATCCAGCCATCCAGGCCATCACATTTGGGCCAGGCTGCCCAGGGCACATGGAGGAGCTTGATGCCATCTCTTGGATTTTGCCAAAAATTCCTGTTGTCCCCCAAAAACTCTCTAAAGAAATTTGGCTTCATGTAGTCATTATGCAGAGCACAGCACACTGGGATCTGTTGACATTCACTTGATGTGACTGTGAGGGTTCGTTATTGATATAACTGGCACAGTCAGAGCAAAGCCATTGAAACTTCTGGGAAATTGACTCTTAATATTGTAACACACCACGTTAGGAAAAAATGGAATCACAGTGATGATGAGCTGTTATCTGATTGGGGACTTGTGGTTCCTGCGAAAATGTGGGCACATGTTTATTCTTGGGATTTTGATAATGGACAAAACCTTTATGCTGCCTCCAAAGGAAATCTGCAGAGATTGGCCTTTGAAAGCTATGACCAATGCAAAAACAAATCAGTGTGTGCCTTAGTGGGTGGAGTCCAAACCCTGGCCCTAGACCCTGCAGAAGACTGAGTAATATACACCTGGAGACTGGAGGACATTTTACCAAAGACAGACCTCCTTTAGGTACAGGGGGTTGTTCACTCTGGGCTCCAAAAAAAGACCTGCTTTCTGCTTCCTCCTCTCCCGCTGCTGGCAGTACTCCCACCCCACCCCCCCACCCCCCATCCTAGAATTGTTTCTAGAGAACAAGATGTCCCAAACAGCAAAGTTATTTGGGACTATTGGACATGTTAGTCAAATTCTCCATCGCTAACCCAGCTTTGGTATAGTTAGTATTAGGGTCTTGAAAATCCCCTCTGGAGTCAGCCTGTATTTGGAAGACGGGAACAGGGTTTCTCCTCTTGATGGCACAGAAGGCTGAAGGGTCCTGTACATCACAGGGCAACCACAGTGCCAAGTACACCTGCTCCCTGGTAGAAGCCAGGAAGAGGATGGCAAATGGTCTGGACTGGCTCTAAGAGAAATACAACACAAGCCTCATATGTTATTTTAAAATTTTTAAGACACATTTAAAGATTGTAGAAGAAATAAATGAACTTAATTTTAATGGCATGTTTTATTTAACCCAATATGAAATACTTTACTTCAGAAAGTAATGAGGGTGAAAATTATTAATAAGATTTTACCCTTTTTATATGGAATCTGGATTCTATACTTACAGGATATCTCAATTCAGACTAGCCACATTTCAACTGCTCAGCAGCCACGAGTGGCTCACAGCTACTTTACTGGACTCTCAGGTCTAGAGTTCATCTCTGTGGACTCCCACACAACTGAGCACCATCATCGTCATCCTCCAAAGTCCAAACCAGGATGGCAGGTGCTCAGTGCTGCTTCTGAAATATAGCTGGGCCGGAAGTACCATACATGTGGGTACCTGGGCCTGAAAAATCTAGTGGGTAATTTGCTGAAGACTTCAGAAGGCAGTCCCATCCCAGGAGAGGCTGTCTGGGGAGAGGAAGAGGCTAAGCCAGGGCTCCTACATAAACAGGCACACCTGCTCTATTGAGACTCTAGGCTGGCCTTTCCAGTAAATGAATGTCCACACGGAGGGCACCTCCAGTGTTTTCAGCGCTATTGTTGAATTACTAAAGAAACCCAAGACCGAGAAAACTCTGCTGGTGTATTACTTTTTTATTTCTATTTTTGGCAGTGAGAAAAATGGACACTTCTCCCTGTGGTCTCAGGTGGTAAAGAAATCTGCCTGCAATGTGGGAGTTCAGTTCAGTTCACTCGCTCAGTCATGTCCGACTCTTTGCGACCCCATGAACTGCAGCACACCAGGCCACCCTGTCCATCACCAACTCCAGGAGTGTACCCAAAACCATGTCCATTGTGTCGGTGACGCCATCAAACCATCTCATCCTGTCATCCCCTTCTCCTCCTGTTCTCAATCTTTCCTAGAATCAGGGTCTTTTCAAATGAGTCAGCTCTCCACATCAGGTGGCCAAAGTATTGGAGTTTCAGCTTCAACATCAGTCCCTCCAATGGACACTCAGGACTGATCTTCTTTAGGATGGACTGGTATGATCTCCTTGCAGTCCAAGAGACTCTCAAGAGTCTTCTCCAATACCACAGTTCAAAAGCATCAATTCTTCGGTGCTCAGCTTTCTTTACAGTCCAACTCTCACATCCATACATGACTACTGGAAAAACCATAGCCTTGACTAGACAGACCTTTGTTGGCAAAGTAGTGTCTCTGCTTTTTAATATGCTGTCTAGGTTGGTCATAACTTTCCTTCAAGGAGCAAGCGTCTTTTAATTTCATGGCTGCAATCACCATCCACAGTGATTTTGGAGGCCAAAAAAATAAAAGTCAGCCACTGTTTCCCCATCTATTTGCCATGAAGTGATGGGACCAGATGCCATGATCTTAGTTTTCTGAATGTTGAGCTTTAAGCCAACTTTTTCACTCTCCTCTTTCATCAAGAGGCTCTTTAGTTCTTCTTCACTTTCTGCCATAAGGGTGGGAGACCCAGGTTCAATCCCTGGGTCAGGAAGATCCTCTGGAGTAGGAAATGGCAACCTACTCCATTATCCTTGCCTAGAGAATTACGTGGACAGAGGAACCTGGTGGGCTACAGTCTGTGGAGTTGCAGAGTTGGGACACAAATGAGCAAGTAACATTTTCACTAAAATTTTCTCTCTGCCTTGGCTACCAGGAAACTCAGAACCATGTCGGCTCTCAGTTTAAAGATACTGTCTCCTTCATACCCCCATTGTTGTCTAGTTGTTGT
Source organism: Bos mutus (assembly GCF_027580195.1). Classification (NCBI taxonomy): domain Eukaryota; kingdom Metazoa; phylum Chordata; class Mammalia; order Artiodactyla; family Bovidae; genus Bos; species Bos mutus. The sequence goes on along the minus strand of NC_091644.1, from coordinate 3,829,780 downwards.
CCCTTCACTCTTAATTTAATGCTTTAGGGATTTTGCAGGGTTTCTCTCTTCTGAAATGTTACACAACTCTGAAGGCTCTTGGAAACGGGCAAGGTAACATATGTAAAAGGAAGTTCTCTTCTGATGATTTACCACTAGATGGCAGCACAGCTCAATAAAATATATTCTCTTCAACTCCCCACCCCCACCAGAACCAGTTCTGCTATTTAATAACTGTGACTTGGGCAAGTGACTTTTAACTCACCCTGAGTCTATCATGTGAAAAAGAAACAGGTGAAATATATCTTAGGAAATGATAATGGCCTTGTGATTAACTGCATGGACTCTGAAACAGATGGTCTGGTTTCAAATTCTGTTGTGCCATTTCAATAGGTGTTGAGATTTTAGGCAGCTTATTTAATTTCTCTGAGCTTTGCCTTCCTCTCTGTAAAATGGAGATATTAGTGCTTGCTTCATAGGATTGTTGCTAGAATTAAAAAGTAGTGTATAAAGTGCTTAGAATGATGACTGGTATTTTAAGAGAATACTTGCTAACACCACTAAGGGCCTTAAAGCTGATACCGGTGTCTTACCATGTGGTAAATGCCACTGTCCTATTTATTACTACTAAAATTTCATTCACTCTTTTTCTGGCATTTATGTAACCATTTTGGGTTAACAACATGACATATCCCTGCAGCAACTTCTAATATCCTATATATAATGTCTATCACATAAAGTTAACTTGGAAAATGAAATAAATTATTAATTTATTATTTATTTATTGCTTTTACTCAGTGAGGGCTGGGAGTGTGATGTATATGTCATCACACAGGGCGTGTGTGAAATAATACAGAGTTTGAAAAAAAAAAAAAAAATCAACCAAACGAACATTTTAGATTTTTGTGGGAAAAAAGGTATAAGAAAAAGTACATTGTGGACATCAATGTTGAGAAAGACAAGGAAATTTTTATAATTATGAATTTTATTTTATTTACTATGCCAACATTTTCAGGAAAGAGACTTTACATCCAGTTTTTATAATTCATTTTACAAGCAAATTCTAATATACAGTATTTACTCTGAACTGGTTTTTAAGTCAATGGGAAAAACAATACTGCAGATAGTAAAGATTGTGGTGTTTTTAGTCAGCAATGATTAAGAGATTTTAAATTCTTAGGGTCAGTTTTACTTTGTTGTGGTGATGCTTTACCAAGGAGCAAGTGGGTAGCTTTCCCCCAATAGGGTTAAAACATACAATGTATTTTTACTTAACAGCATAGTTGTAGATTGGTGCTCACCATCATAATCATGTATCCAAACACACTCTTTCAAATTGCTGCAGCAGAAAAATCGAAGGGAGGTGTGAAAAGAAAATTTTAAAATATAATTCAGGCATCAGACTTAAGAAAAATAGCAAGGCCATCATCCCCAAGGAAAAACGCCAGGTATTTGTACTATAGCTATAATTAATGTTCAAATGTATGGATAAGCATGCAAACATAACCACCCCAACTGATTCAAAAGCACGAAACTTAAGGCTGAGAGTAAACCGAAACTGTGCTGCAGTCTCACTGCTCTCCACTGCAAGCGTGTCTGGTGATTCCAAATCACGTCCTCAGTGCCCAGAGACCAGGAAACCATCGTGACGATTCCGCTCAGAAATGCAGAGTGCGTCTGTGTCTGTTGTACCGTCTATGCTACAGGAAGATCTAGAAGTGACAGCTATAGGGGGACTGTGTTCTCTTTGATGGGTCTGAGTAAAATACTTATGGGACAATGAGACATTCAAAGAACTTAGTGCTTTAATGGAAAAAGTGACATGCTTAGAATACAACTGTGAAAGGCTGTACTTCGAACAGCAACAATTATAGAGAAATTCATTTCAACAAAGGAAGCCACACCCAATAGGAGGCATTTCGATATTTCAGGCACAACTCCAAGCAATTAAGCTCATTTAAAGTGCAAATCTGATAGTTTCTCTCATATTCAGATTTTTACTTGTTAAAATACTTAGTAAGGTTCTCTAATATCTATATAAATACAATGAACAGTAGTTGTATGCCTGAAAATATTGCACAAATTAAAATGAGACTCCTAAAGAAAAAAGCTAGAGGGTCTCAGTTATCAGAAACATTCTAAATGATATTAACTACATAATTCTTTAAGCGCCTTCAAAATCATCTGCATCTGTACTGATTAACTCCTTAGGCCAAGCTGTCTTTAAGGAATTTGATATGCATCCCATTAACAGCCAAATATATAATTCCACATACTCTATTTTCTCTTCCACAAATGTGATTAACACCAATAAAAACTTCTTCCTCAGGATTAAAAATTCATACACTGCAACCATCTTCACCAAAATCACAAGAACCAAGGAAAAAAGTGATCTGAGTTCCTACGGAAAGGGATTTGGCACAGAGTTGACTGACAGAAGCACTACAGAGAGATCAAGCCAAATCTGAGACAGTAATTTCTGATTACTCAGGTGAGCTGCTGCCCCACCTCATTTCTGACTTAACATTTACTAAGGAGCAGACAGACTAGCATAATATTCTTGCAGTTTTTAAAGAAAACTGCAGGCAAATACTCTGTTATTTCACGCAAGCATCATAGATTTTTTTTCTCTTATATATAATAGTATGCTTCATAATTATATTGATGAGCCTTTTGCCAAGATTAAGGCTCAACAAAGGTACACAGAAATTGAACTGATGGATTAATATTTCTGCAATTTCATCAGGAATAAAAAACAGACCAGGAAAAGGATTCTAATAAACATACTGCAGGAGTCAACATTTTAATACACAGACATTGCCCTCAGACGAGGGGGTTAAAGTAAATATCTAAAAATTTTTTCCCTAAAGATAAAGGTAACATTTCTTGAGAGTTTGGTTCAATGTCCAAATAAACCAAAACCTATTAATCAGTATGTTCTACTTTAGGGAAACACCTCATTTGCACTATCTGAGAACAGTTTTCTTTCCTCCTCAAAATGAAAGACCACACGTACCCACTTACAGCTTCAGCTATGACTGCCTGTAAAAAAAGAGCCTTCCTGATATACCTCATCACTTAGCATAGTAACAATACCTGCATTATGTGAACACTTTCTAAACTCTAGTGCTTCTCTGGCAGAGTGCTGTCGGATGACAGCCTGATTCGAGACTTGGGCTGCTCACCTATCACCAAGTCCAAGAAGGGCCGCTATCTGGTGAAGTGGCAGACCCACTAGAATGGTCCCCTGGCAGGAAGGGGTGACTGTGTCACATGGCAGGAAACACCTCTTTTCAGATTTCCACTAGAGCCCTTGCTGTGCTGTTTCTCTAAAATGGGGCAATGTATATTTTGTAAAGGGACCACTAGAAATTTGAGTGACTGACTTTTTTGGCCATGATCCCTTTTGATAAATTTTTGGTCAACTGATCACAACAAAAATTGACTTAGTAAATATTGTCTGTCTGAAAGACATCAATCCTAATGAAAGCAACAGCAGATGAACAGCCTAGAGACACCATGATTTGGGAGAACAGGAGGGCACATTGACTGAACCACCTGACGAGCGGTCAGCAGCATGATTAGGTTAACGCGTATGGTCCCTTGGCAGTTCCACAGCTGCCTTCCTAGCACATTAAAATAAATAAGCATATTGCCATTGAAATATCTTTTAATACATTTTAATAAAACACAATTTCCCCTTTCCAATTTTATTTTTCTTCCCAAATCTACTTTTCAAATACACACCAACATAAAAGGAAAACCTGGAAAACCCAGAAGAACACAACTATTATGAATTCTGGTTTTCTCAAGATAGTCTTACTTAAATTTATAATTATACTCAAAATATTTTAACTCATTTTGCTATAGAAAATAGTTTTAAATCCCCACGTGTGAGACATTTATATCCCATCAAAGTTCTGTGCAAACATTTCAAGTCCATTATTCCAGTCTTCGGATATTAGCAGAAAGTCAATAAATATAAATATTACAATAAAGACTTAATTTAAAATATATACTGTGGAACCTCAAAACAGCTAGCATGGATTCATAAGCCTATAGGATTTAAAACGGAATTACCAGCAAAACTCTAGCACCAACATATGTTACAAATGAATATATCTTTAGGTCAGGTTTCAGGTGTATCTTCACTCAAGCCTTCCAAAATTTAACCAGTAACAAAAACAAATACAAATTATGTGCGAATCTGGGTGTGTGTGTTTAACAAGATGTTAAAGCAACATATAATTGGTTTATATATATATATAATATGAAGAATTTTAGCCAGGGGAATTTGGTAAATAAATAAATACTGAGACTATAACAAGGAAAAATAAAACTTATATTAACTTCCCATTAAAAGCCTGAATTCATTCTCCTTTATTCATCACAGAGCTTTTGCATAGACCTTTAAAATATACAAATCACTGGCCAGAACTCTGCTTACAGACTATCATCTTTCATTATCACCAAATCTTCAGTTAAAATAATAACCATATTCACGGAGGGACAAATGGAAAAGGGTGAGGCTCTGAGAACCACAATTAATACAGACCTTAAAGGGACTACGTCAGCAAGCACATTTGCTGCCTGCTAAGCAGAATGTTATGAAGTTTGTGATGTGCAGAGGAATGGATGACATGATCAGAGCCTTCTGTAGACCTCTGAATGAGTAAGCAAACTTTCGTGTTTACCTGAGACAAATATGCTCAAATGGTATATACTTCAACCAGGATATAAAACAGAAGAGCCAAACCAGTAGAAGCTTCCATGTTTTAATTTTAGGATTTGCAAGCTTTCAATGGAACCTCCATCGTGGTAGCAAACTGCACACATAAAGCTATTACGGAACAGATTGTTTTTTAAAAAAAACAAATTGGCAGGTGATGGCTATGCACTTAATGTATCTTTGGTTTAGGAAGACGAGAGTATTGATTAGAAGCCAAACAATCCCCAGAATTCAAATTGTCATTAGGAGTCTGCATGATTTCTTTTCTTCTTATTAGTGGCCTTGGGATGCTTGTCTTGGCCTGGAAGTTTTGAGGCTCTAGTCGGGGGCTGCTTATGTGTTTTTGTTTGAAAGAGCCAGAAGGGGGGCGGAGCTTAGACACTTTTGGATTTGGATTACTTGCAAGATTTGTTTGACTAGATGTTGGCTGGAGTTTTGCGGAATTACACTGTGTGATTATTGGTGACTTCTTATAAGTGGGAGTCCTATTTGGAGATGTTTCAGGAACTGAAGGAGATACCAAAGAATTCAAGATGGGTGGCTTAAAAAGCTGCGAGGACGTGGGCTGAGATGTGTAGCCCTCTGGAGAAGACTGATTTCTTCCAACTCTCTTAGCCTGGTCATCTGTACTTGACTGGGGAAGTGTCTGAAGAGAAGTGGGCACAAACTGCATGTCACCGATTTGATTATTTGCCAGATGATAAGGCTCTTGAGCATTCAAGGTCGTGTTCAAGTTTGCTTCAGAAGGCATACTCTTCACCACATCCTTAGTGAATTCCGGGCTTGAAGAAAAAGGCTGGTCTTCCAGACCGTTGCTGCTTTCTTGTTGCGAGCCGTGTGTAAAGCTTTCATCTGGAGGTACAACACCCTGATGTGTGCCCTGGACTGTGCACTCACTGTGGGCCTCGGTATGTTGTGGCTTTACTAGTTTTCCCTGGGTGTGGTCTGTGGGTCTGGGAAGGCTGCCGGAAGGCTGTAGTACTTGAGGCTATTAAAATTAAAAACAACATTAGCAACAATTCATTTTAGAAACACCACCCAGAATTAATATGTTCCAATTAGGCTGTGCTGGCACTTATTATGTTTTAATATGAGAAGCATGTGGGTTTTTTTTTAATTAAAAAATAAGCTGCAATATTCAAGTAATTTATGAGACACATATGAGTGATGATGCAAACAAAAAATGGTACAAGCAGTAAACACTAAACAAGATCCAAAATCAAACAGGATAAAAGAAAAATATTAAAGCACTGGTTTATTGAAGAAAGAAGATTCCTATCTTGATTCATTAATTATTTAAAACTTTATATAAAGAGAGCTTGACAGAATGATTTCTATATAGTCATTTGGTTTAATCTCCATAAAACATTCAGACAGTCACTAAGAATTTCAGAATATTACCCATTTTAAAGTTTTTTTAAAGGAAAGCTGTATTCCACTTCAAAACACTTTATTAGAAGAAGTATTAATTTAAGTGTCAGGTGCTGTACCTCTAAATTTTAATTGAGAATTAAAATTACCAGCAGATAAACACAATTTAGAATGAAGATTATATTCTAAGTTGATGTGAAATTCTAATCACTTACACAGAAATAGGTCAACGTCTTAAGCTAATGTTAAGTTTCTTTTAACATTCTTACTGAAAAGTTTCGGAATGAAAGGCCTTCACGGTTTATTTGTTCTGTCTCATTGCCATTTGAGGGATCAACTAAGGCTCTATTATGGCCGATAAGTGAAAAATGGATTCACCCTCCCCAGGAATAAATGTCTGTTAATAAAATTAAAAATAGCCAGCTTTTTTGAATGATGTCAGAGAGTAAAACAGATTTCAAGTTGCCTGTAACCTTAACTAAAGCTCAGAAGCCTACAATAGAAAAGTTCTTAAGGCTGACATGCCTTGCACACACTTCTCTGGAGCCCACTGCGTGGTTATATTCTATACAAATCAAGGGAAATATACGATTTCTATTACTTTTGGGCAGTCGGTAAAGAAAATATGACTTTTAAAGTTATCTTTCTATGGCCCAAATAGTTACAGTATATGGGGCAAAGCCTACTGGTCCTATTGTGATACAGGGATGGTTGCTATAGATGTTTTAAATGCACACACATACATACACACTCCCACACATTCTTTTTTTAAAATGTCTGACACGTCACACACTGTAGTAGGTACAGGAAAATATGAACCTGAACACAATGCTGTTCCTGTGGTTGAGAGGCCTGACGAGAGAGTCAGATAAACAAAAGATGAGACCATGTCTCAAGCATAACAACAGGTAGAAGCAAAACATACGCCTGATTAGAGAGGTCACAGACGGCATCCAAGAAATACCAACATCGGAACTGAGTTTTAAGAACAGCAGGAGTTTGCCAAGAAGACAGGAAGGGAAAAACAGTCAGGGTAGAGGGCCACAACATGCGAAATACAAAGGCAAAAAAAAGACATGATATGTTCCAGCAACTTCCAATTGTTAGACTGATTGGCAAGCACAGTGCTGGTGAGAAGGTGTGGGCAAGGGCCAGCTCAGAAAGGAACTCACATCAGGCTGAGCAGTCTTGACTCTGTACAGTAGGTCAGGGGAGACGATGAGGAATTTTAAGCAGAGGAATCCCAAGACCCAATGTCATTACAATGTCATTCTGGTGGAATCAGTGAGGAAGGTGACAGAAGGGGAGGAGACTGTCAAGCAGAACACCCAGACAGTATGCCACTGCCAACACCCAGGTGAATTATTAATATATGGGTTTTAAATTAGGATATTAGTTAAAAAAAAAAATAGGAAAGGATTGAAAAAGATTTTGAAGGTGAAACAGAGAAGTTTAAGGTGAGTTCTAGGTTTCTGGCTTTGAAGATGAAAGATGGGATACTGCCCTGTATCCAGAAACAAAAGACCTCTAGGTAAGCTGCCCACCAGTCCTTTCTTTGCACAACCTCAGCAGCCCACAAGACTCAGAGGGCAGGACAAATTCCCCCTACGCCTAGGGGATCTCAGGAAACTCCCTGTAGTCACAAATAAGTAGAGCTTTAGTACTCCTTATAATTTATAGAAAAGTTGGTTACTAAAGTTTAAAAATGGAGACCCATTCCTAGACTGAAAGAGCTCAGTGCTTCTAACTGGACTCAGCTACTTCAAGTCTTACTTCAAGAGTTGAATACATACACTTCAACGCACTATTCTGAGAATTCTCAAATGCAGTGGCTACAGAGGTTAAGGTCAAAAGTGCCAGCAATACGCACTACCAAGTAATTATGCAAGGGGCTGACAGGCATCTTCAATGATAATCTTAAAAGTCTATTCTGTGCTGCTTACAAAGATAACCAAAGACTATGAGCTCCTTAAGGCATGCACCATGCTTTCTTTATTCATATTTTCTTTATTCATATTTTTTTTGTTGCTGTAGTTGGTATCCTCAGTATTTTGCACATGTATGTGTGTGCATGCATGTGTGCAAGTCGCTTCAGTCACATCCAACTTGTTGCGACTCTATGGACTACAGCCGGCCAGGCTCCTCCGTCCATGGGATTCTCCAGGCCAGAGTACTGGGGTGGGTTGCCATTTCCTCCTCCAGGGGATCCACCTGACCCAGGGATCGAACCCACATCTATTGTGTCTCCTGCACTGGCAGGCAGTTCTTTATAAGCGCCACCTGGGAAGCCCACATAATGGGAATTAAATATATATTTATAGGATAAATGAATAACTATTAATAAATAGTACATTCCAAAATTGCCTCTTTGGTAATAAATTACCATAGGTCACTGATACAGCACTAATTTAAACAAATTTTTTAAAAAACACTGATGGACAAGAAATTTTATAATTTAAAAAATGTGTTCTCTAAGTTTGGGGTCAGCTTAATGATTCAAGTTTAGAAGCACAGCCTGAAGGATTCATTACATGTTAACTTGAACACCGCACCTCCCATATGACCTGCACCCCCCCATACTGACTTACCAGCTACGCCAGAGGTGCTTTTTAGTTGGAGACTAGACATTTCTCGATGAAATGTGTTAGGGAAACTATCTTAACAAGCATTCAACTATTTTCCATTTCTAATAATTAAAAATGACTATAACATGTAAAACACTTAGGATAGAACCTCCCAGAGCACATCAAAATTGCTCAATAAATGTCACTTATGATTGTTAAAAGGTGTGAAAATGATTAATTCAAGCTATGGCCCTTTAGTAGCTAGGTCTGGAGGGGGGAAAAGCAAATTCTGTAATAGTATTATAATAAACTAGTTGTTACAGATTACAAGGTTTCTAGAATCCAAATACATATTTCAATAATGGTCATATTTAAATATTTTAAATTCACAGGAGGCATATCTGATACGACACATATCCTCAAGTGCCCTCCTGGAGATAAACCAAAGCTAGGAAATAAATGCAAGGCAATTTAACATTTAGAGAGAATTTACATGTGGCTATATGAAGGAGCCAGTACAACACAGTACTGAACCACTTAGTGTTGGAAGACAGACTGATCTGGGTTTAAATTCTGGCTTCTCAGTCTATCAATGAGATGCTGGGTAAATTATCTTACTCCTCTGAGATGGAATTTCATAACTTGTAAAATGAGGATAATATCAGTACCTACACCTCAGTGAACTGCTGTTAATCACAATGAAATGGTAACATGCACACAACCTACTCAGTATCAATGTAACACCTGACACATTCCAAATACTTGAGAAATATACTTCAGACTGTAAAAGAAGGGTTTCCCTTCTTCCCAGTGGTAGACAGCTAAACTCTACATAGCATGCATGATCTCGGATTATCATAAGATACTAGGTGGAAGGTATGATCTTTTTGTAAATGAGTAAACTGAGGTTAAATGAAATTAAGTAGTTATTCAAATTCACACACTTTAACAAACAGCAAAGTCAGAATTTGAACTGACAGAGAATTTAAAATGCAGCACTAAAACTTGACTCTTCTGTGTGAGCGCATGATCAGTCACTCAGTCATGTCAGACTCTTTGCAACCCCCTGGACTGTAGCCCGCCAGGCTCCTCTGTCCATGGGATTTTCTAAGCAAGAATCCTGGAATGGTTGCCATTTCCTCCTCCAGGGGATCTTCCCAACCCAGAGACTGAGCCCACGTCTCCTGCTTGACAGGCGGACTCTGTACCAGTGAGCCACCTGGGAAGCTCCACTGTTCCATGTATACTGAGTTAAGTCCAACGAGCTCACAGATTCTCAGAATATGCAATATAGCCAGCTGACTATTTTAAAAACTCAAAAGGCAGATTCAATACCAACATTCAGGTATTAACTCTTTTAGATGATGCCCTATTGCCTTCTTAGCTGATCTGTCCTACACAGGAAAATGCTCAGATACCAAACTCAAGCCACACTGTGAAACAGTATTTCCAGGAAAAGGTGGTTCCAAGTGATCCACTGGAGGAAATACACTGAACACAAGGAAATGCAAATCAGCACACATCACTAAGAAAAACTTTTCACCTCTGTTTCATATCACTTCAAAGATATCAAGCATTTTAACATAAGGAAAAAGTCATATCAGTTTCTGTAAACATTCATGTTCTGAAGTCGCCAGTAGTAAGAGGGCAGCTAGAAATATCAAGTCCTGATGGAAAAAAAGTATGTCAATATAGGTAAGGTAGAAAGAAGAAAATGTCCTAAAGCATAATAATGCTACTGCATAACAGACACAGGAATTACCTAATATTATTTTTCCTTGGTACATATAACTTTATTATCAATATTGAATACATTTTAAAGAATAAAAGGAAGATGGTAATGGAGCCACTTGTAACATGCCTGTAATTTCATGCAGGCTCTGACATGCATCATGCAAACTGGGGGAGAAAAAAGTGACAATGAGGAAGGTGGTAGGAAAAAATCTGAAATTGTACTGTACCACGCTTTGTCAGAGAAGTAATGGACTAACTTCTCAACTCCTTGCCAATAGCATAATGGGAGAGCAGAGACAAGAAAAAGACAGGACAATGGTGTCAGAGACCACATACAACACCAAGGAACTGCCGTGACTGGGTAGCAGCCAACAGTATTTGCTTTTGTTGTATTTTTTCAGGCATTATTTCAATATATTTCTATAAAATGAAAACATATCTCAATAGATTTATACTTGCTAAAGTGGTTTATAAGTTAATACAAATATTCCTATCCACAGCACAGTGTATATAAACTTCTTACCCTTAAAAGGAATCACGTAAAGAATCTTACACAAATAAAATACTGAAAAGAATTTTGACACAATTAATATTCATACTCCAAAGACCTAAAATGGTTTAACTGCATGTAATCCCTTATAAAGGAAGTAGAAATTATTTTTAATAACTTCAGAGTCTTGCATATTGCAATCACAACTCAGTTTACTACTGCTGCATTAAAGGGCAATAAAAGACTAATCTGATCTTCATGTATGTCTTAAATATGATGTCCCACATTATAAGTAAGGCTCCATACATCACTAGAGAGATGGAAGACAGGACTGGATCCCTAGCATAACTGGGTCCAATGAATTCTGCTCTATAATTCACATGAACCCAATCAAAGTTTTCAGGGATTTGGGGAGACCAGGAATGTCTTATTCCCTAGATGTCAGAGTAATGTCCCCAAATCTCAAGAGAACTTAAGGAAGATACCTGACTGATAAATAGAAATTAAAAATAAGCAATTTCTGAAATAAGGAGTTCAATGGCTTTTCTAAGTTAATCAGTTAACAGCTTTTAAAAATTAACAACATGAATAATAGTGCCTTAAGCAATTTACCACACAGGCATAATCAGTATGAGATGCCTAAATTTCATGAGTTTACATCTCTGAGATGTAAAACCCATCAGAATTTACTTTTGGGATGCAGAATACTTCAGAAAAAAAGAAAAAACTAAACATCATAATAGAACAATTCCACTGGTGACCAATATGCATGGTATACTTATCCAGAGTAGGGGGCTGCAGGCACTATGACAAGGCAACAAACACAGCTAATAAAACAACTGCAGAATCTGCGGAGCATTATGAATGGCTTATGCAGACAACGGCAACTGCTTTGTTTCTCATAATCGCAAGCTTTTGAGAAAGAAACTAACCCATGCTGATGTTTACAGGGCAGCTTCCAGGACCATGTTTGATGCACATTTCTAGTCAATTAACCAATGACTAATATGCACTTGAACTAGCTGCAAAATGGACACAGTGGACACATATTCTATATTAACTACATTTAAAAAAATGGCCTACTGTAAAATCAAATTGTTCTGTTTTTACTGACTTACTACCCTTTTCTACTTCACTGAAAAATATTTTATTTTTATGAAAAGTCACTCTCCGAGCTAATTTCTCATTAAAGCACTGACATGCTATCTTTACATATAAAATTGATTACAGTCACATGGTGAAGCCAATCGGATTGAGCCACGTTAAGGTGTACCTTATGAACATGTTTGTCAGTTCAGCAACACACATCAAGCATTCTAAAAAGCACACGCCCTTTAACAACCATCCTTCTAGCGCGAACACTGATCTATACACAAGAATAAACTGCACTACAATAATATCTCCAGTATCTCTATTTAATAAGGGGAAATGGAAACAACAGGAAAACAATAAAGCATATCATAGTCACATGATAACATATTACCATGTAATCATTAAAATGTTTTCAAGAAATATCTACTGTATGAAAAATGCTCAGATAATACTATATGGAAAAAAGCAAAACAAAAACTGAAAATATGAGCGTATCAAATGTCCTAAGAGAAAGTAATATTTTATGAATCTTTTATCTGAATTTTAAATATACACAGATGCATATATTGGGTTGTATAGTTTCATTCAATAAATACATACCGGGTTATGATGTAAAATGAATTTATGTCAGTTGTCAAAAAAGGTTTGTAAAACAACCATTGAAGGTTATAAGAGGAGGAGGAAAATATAAGACAATATAATTGTTATTCTTAACATAACTCTGGTGAGTATAATTAATTATAATTATTATATAAATTTACAAGCCAGGTAACACCGTATCAAGAAACTATTGGTCTGGATTGGGAATTTGGAATTAGCAGATGCAAACTATTATATATAAAATGGATAAACAACAAGGTCCTACTGTATAGCTCAGGGAATTATATTTAATATCCTGTGATAAGTCATAATCAAAGAAAATATGAAAATATATATATTTATAACTGAGTCACTCTGTTGTACAGCAGAAACTAAACACACACTGTAAACCAACTGTACTTCAATAAAATTTTTTAAAAAAGAGACTTTGGGCTTAAATGGGCTTTTAATATGTAAACATTATTAATGACTTCTGTTGCTTAAAAGTATCTTTTTTCTTCCAATTTAAGTTACTGCACATGGAAGCTAAAGGTAGCAAGATTTCTAAATTCTTCCGAGAAAGGTGTTAAAGAGCAAATTTTAAAAGTCTCTTTAGGCATGATAAGAAATAGGCAGTATTAATACACTTTTTAAAGTCAAGTATTTCTAGAAGCAGTATGCTCTGGCAAGAACTGTTACTTAAGATTACCATTAAGACTTTTACTTGCCAAAAGTTATTATTTTTATTAAGTTTTCATACTGTGAAGTAGGTTTTACATATATATATAAACTTTTATACATATACACATAAAACTATCATTCCTACTTTTACACAGGTGGAAATTAGAAATACTAAACTAATGCCAGCTGGTAAGTCAATCTGGATAAAAGCTGAAGTGCCTACTAACAACAGGAAGATCTTCGAATGTCTAAATGTAGATATTTTCTAACCTAGGGAAAAGTTAATTCGAAACTGGAAGACAAGCATCATCAAGTTAAGATCAGTAATATACCTGAGAAAAGAAATATAGGTCAAAATTTCCTGAGGGCGGGGGGGAAAGACACTTAAAAAAGAACAGGATTTTCCTTTTATCTCCTTTATCTTCCGTTTATCTCCTTTATCTTTTTTAGAGATATTCTTAAATTAACCAAGAACATCCTTAGCCACTGCAGCTTTCTAGAGTTATCAGAGCTAAACAGTCCCATAAACATCAGTTATTTCACGCTCTGCAATATCTACAAGCTATCTCTTTATGCCTGTGTTAGGTCCACTGCTCTTACACATTTTAAAATACAAAACCAAACACAGACTATCTTACTGAAAACTAATAAGCCAAGCTTACCTGGCTTCTGCATTTACCAAAAAAGGCAGTTCGCTTAAGTTGATGTTCAGGAGGGCATCAGAAAGAACTTACTACTGAAATACAATAATGTAAGAGAACTCTTTCAACTACATGCCATCACTTGCAGAATTAACCTCTCCAAAAGTCAGTGCTGGAAGTTACATACTGATTAAATGTGGAGACAAATATTGTATCACTGACTACATAATCAGTTTAGTGTAGGAAAAGGGGAGACCTATTCCCAAACTCTCTGGAAAACCACTGGATTTACCCATTGTTTCACAACCTTCTCCTCTATTATTTTGTCATTACATAATAATAATGTTATTATTTTACACTTATTATTTTTATATTCCTGTCAGCTGTTCTCAGGGTAAATTCAAATAATGTAGCAGTTAATACATATTTCCTTTAAAGGAACCTTCAAAGCTCAAGAAGAGCTGTCAAAAAACTGTGAACAAGTCCTCTATCACTTTCCACAAACAAAGTCCTAAAGGTCTCAATGATCAAGAAAAAGACTCAATGTATATTGAGGCCAACACATTCAAATGCTGGAGAACCAAACTTTCTTTTTGCTAACTTGGAGATGCAGAGAAAGGAGGTTTCATCTTCAGAAAAGCTAGAAAGACAGATCTTGATAGTAGTATGGAAGAACAGACAGTGTTGCTTCACAGAAATTTAAAAAGTAGTTCTAAATCCAAAGGAGAAAGAAGCATTTGGAAATGGAGGGCCAATGACTCAGGTGAGGGACAAGAAATTTCTAAAGGTATGCAGATAAGAAACTAGTGAAATGGGTGCTTCTGGGAAACATGTTTTAAAAAATAAATCTAAAACTATCTGTAATACTGAAGAGTTAACTGTCAACTCCAATTACATAATGCATCTAGATAAGAGGAAGGAGAATAGAAGAGATAAACAGTGGGGAAAAGATCGGGGACTAAAAGGGGGCTTCAGAAAATCCAAGGTAGGCACGTCCTTCTGAGGTAAATGCAGTATGGCTACAGCCTAAGAATACATGATCAAAACTGCCCTTTGGAATTCAGATTGGTTCACCAGCAATTCAGTATAATTCTTTATGTGCTAGCAATCTTTAGAGGAGAAAAGAATGCAACTTAATTGAAGCAAGGGAAGTAAAAAGGAGGATTTACAAAGGTGGTGGGAGATGGGAAAGAAGGAGGGAGGAATGCTTTGAACAAATTAACTTGCTACTAAATAACTTGATATAAAAGCCTATGCAAACTCTATCCCACTATTCTTTAAAAAGTGCAAAAGGGAAGGAAAGGCATAATGACCAAAACATACATTTCAAACCTTGTCTCAAATTCATGTTGATACTTCCTATTGACTAATTCAAGAAATAAAATTTTATTTGAATAAATCACATTTAAAAATTTTAACTGCTTAAAATTTCCCCCTTTTAGATCTTTGATACTTCACATTATTTAGGTAAGGATAATTTATGAAAAAATTGATATGAATTAAAAATTAGGGCAAATCCATGGAGAAGGCATAAAAGTGACTGTGACTGACAATATTTAAATATCTTTTTCATTAATATTAGCTTTTCTGGGTGACTTTTCAAAAAAGATAAAATATAATCAACTTACCAGGGAAGTATATAACACAAATAAACACTGTTTTGGAAAGCAGATTCAATGAAACAAAGATTTTTTTTTGAAGTCAAACAGTTACTAAATCATTAGAAATGTTAGTAAACCATGCATATTCAAAAGTCATTTCTTCTGTACTGTAAAGCGGCTGATAAATTATAAAGACATATTAGTTATTTAAAAACACCCTTGAAATGACTTAAAAGATTTCTGTATTAGAAAACAGTGAAATGCAACCAAAGCCTTTCGATTAGGAAATATTTAAAGAAATGTGCAATGGTCTAGTAAGCCTGCTCCCTAAACAATATGCATCTGTCCATTATACCACTGCATTTAGAGTGTACATTTTTAACATGACTATATTTAAAAACAAGCTTTATTCATATTATCTCAAGGTCATGAAAAGAGAAAACACATTAAAGACAGATGCATGTCGGTAGGTACAGTATCACTGGCAACAGGTTTAAATGGCATTAGAATGACATTAACTTCAGACAGCTTTCCTGAGGCTCTACATGGAAAAGTCTGTTCACATGCAGATGTAGGAAATATTAATTAAGAGAGGAGAGCCCAGGGGGTGCTGGTTTAGCACGTGCCTGCAGATCACTCTGGACAGAGAGGAGGTGCTGGGGAGGGTGGTCATGCAGAAGGGGATACGTGAACGGGAAGCAGAGCAGGATAGGAGTGAGAGACACAGACTCACTCTGTCTGCGATGCGACGGGACAGTCCGTGGGATCCCTTGGAAGGAGCCCTGCCAAGGAGAGAAGGAGGGAGCAGAATACCCACCCTGTGCAGAGAGAGACGGGGGTGGGAGGCATAATAAAAAAGGGAACCAAAACACAGAGACACCACAGTCATACTTTAAAAAAAAACAACAGTGTTAATGAAAAGACGGATTCCATTTTTTAAAATACAGGTAGCCCAAATTACTAAAATTATATCTTAATCCAACCTAGTTATTTTTCGTATATGAAGAAAAAATTATTTCCTCTAACATTTATGGTTAATGCATATGAAGTAATATTTTTTTTGGTAAACATCTATCAGCTTGTAACTCTTTTTAAAGTAGTACATTACAGTTTTTTGCAAAAATGAAAGCATTTAAAAGGGAAGACAGACTTTAGGTGTTAAACACACAGAAATTGCATCAATAATAAATCAGGGAATTAAAAATTACCATTCAAAAATTTATTTCTTTTTTAAATCGTAGTTTTCAAAGGATTAGCAAGAAAAATAAAGAACATTAGTGAAGACAGCAGAACCACCAGAGCACTCAAAAGACTCAGAAAGTTCTAAGAGTGAGTACTATATCAAGAATGTGACATACAGGCCACGGGTAACACATGCAAACCTTTTAACAACTTGTGGCTTCTTAGCTTTACTTATTTTTATCAGCTTATAAGAACTGGAATACAACTGAAATGTCATTTACTTCAATTTCCTCACGTTCCAGGTAAAACTGGGTCTTCTAGAGGGAATTTGTTCACACAAATAGAACCAGATTAGGTCTCATGTCTCTCTGTTCCTTGCCTCCTCATTGATGAGACACATTAAACTATAGAAACACTCGTGATAACATCAAGAAAAATGAGCCCATAAACACCACCATACCTAGCTCAATGTGTAAAAAGAAAGTATGCATAATTTTTCACACCAATTAATCTGATATTAAAATGAAGTACTAAAGGATTGCAAGTGTATTTTACTGATGTTTAGAGATTTCAGGAACATTCAGGTCCAAACAGAAAACTTATTTCCACCCCTGTACCATCAATTCCTTGGCTATGGTTCAGTAAAATCAAACACTTATTTAGATTTATGAGTAATTCTACATTGCTCACCATAAAGCAAAAACCAAAAGAGAAGATTCATTTTCTATGTTGATTAAGGTAACAAATAGCCATAAGAACCTAAATACAATTAACAATCTTTAGAGTATCCTAGTAAACAGAGATCCTGTCTTTTGAAGTTATTGTAATTTCTCCACTAATTTAGCAATGGATATTTTTGGAAATAGATTAGAAAATATTTAATAGGGTGATGACCTCAGGCACTCTCCATAGATGTTACTTGAGAACTCCATTTTGCTGCTTAAGAGATGTTCTGACCCAAAACATTTACACAAAGCAAGTCCACAGCTAAGAAGGAGCATGCCCTTCCCTCCCTATGGGTTTCAGCAGGGTCAGTTTCTACTCACTGCACTGGCTAAAGAAACTTTCAGATAAGGATTTTGTATACAAGCTAAACCAGCAGTCAAGAGATTCCCTCTCCAAGAAGTTCTCTCTGGAGCTTTATGGAAATAGTATCCACTGGGAATCAGGGAACTGTGTTGTTCCCCGTGTCTTCTAAGAGCCCTGTAACCTTGAGAAAGCCACTGATCTCTAAATCTCAGTTTTCATTTGTAAGATGCAGGGCTGGAATTTGTGTCCCTATCCCCAAGTTTCACATGTTGAAACCTATTGCCCCAGTGTGATGGTTTGGAGGTGGGCTTTTGGGTGGTAATTAGGTCACAAGAGTGGAACCCTCATGAGCCAGATTAGTACCCTGTAAAATAAATCACAGAGAACTCCCTCGTCCCTTTCCATTGTGAGGACACAGGGAAAAGATAGCTGTCTACGATCTGGAAGCAGGCAGGTACCTTCATCTTGGAACTACCAGCCTCCAAAACTGCAAGAAATAAATTTCTATTGTTTATAAGCCAGTTAGTCTATGGTATTCTAACTGCCTAAACACTTTTAGTTGTTGTAATTCAGTTGCTCCATATCCCCACTCCACAGTCATTGTGATTCTTTAACCTCATAACTCTATTTATATGGCACTTAAAACAATCAACTTTGTATTAAATTGTCTCTCTTAAAAAAACAAACACAATGATACCCATTCTTAATTCCCCCAAGACCAATAAATCATGTTCTCTGGGATGGACCTGAGCATGAGAAGGAGAAAGAGAGAATCTTGTGAATAATACATAAAAACATTTCTGCCTGTGACTGCCAAGGGGCACTTCTCTATTAAGCTGACTGAATAGCTGTCAAACATTTGACTTTCTACCTAAAAAGGCAAAGAACATTACTTGTTCTATTTTTGCCACTTAAAAATGCTTCCTTTCACTTCCAAAACCCTAGGTATCATAATCCTATCCAGCCATTTCAAACCATTTTGTAAAAGCTTTTTCTGATCCTACCTAAATAAATTACAATCATTTTGTTTATAAGCATCCATATCTCTTGGTGGATACCTGTCTCACAGAATTTTTCTTCCTCTTTTCATTATGTTGATTTGAGTATTTTCCTTATTCTTCTACTAAAGATAACCACCCTGATAATAATAGCTTACTTACTTTTCTTGGTGTCAACTATATCTTCTTGACTTTCACAGAATCAAAGTAATACACTATGATTAAAATTTAATAGAAGAAAAAATTCTAGTTCCACACA
This sequence comes from Bos mutus, assembly GCF_027580195.1. Classification (NCBI taxonomy): domain Eukaryota; kingdom Metazoa; phylum Chordata; class Mammalia; order Artiodactyla; family Bovidae; genus Bos; species Bos mutus. The sequence continues at coordinate 3,810,851 of NC_091644.1, read as the reverse complement.
AGATGCAACAGATACACTCTCCTTTTTCTTCTGCAAAGTACAGCTAAAAACTCTAGACATTAAATCTAAAACAAAGAACTCTGAAAGGTATAGTTGAGAAGACAGACCAGCTAGGGTCCTGGAAATTCAACCCCCCCAAAAAAAAACATCATAGAAAATTCCCTGTTTCCCGCCCCTCCACCAAATGTATCCCAGACTAGGTGATGAAGAAGCCAGCATCTGGAAATGCCAATGGGCACACACATAAACAAAATCAACAAAGTCTCAAGGAAAAGCTGCACCCTGCCAAAGGACCAGGAAAGAGGTGGCCTGGCGACACACAGCACTTGTGCTCAGTAAACTGCTAACACACGGGACGCAGTGTGGCTCTAGCACGCCTGTTCCCATTAGGAGAGGCCAGCTGGGAAACGCAGGCTCCCACTCTCACTAGCTCTACCACCAATGTCTTACGGAGTTTTTGAAATGAGCTATGTCAGGTTTGATGGCAATGTAAGCTGAGGACTTCTAATCTGTTTCCTGCACATGCTGGACTCCTGCTGCAGATCCTAAATTAAAACTGCTGAATAGTTGCTAAAAGAGAAGAATGATGCTGAGAACTCGACATCTTCTGAACTAAAGAAAACTTACTTTTCCCTTATAATGAATGAGATGCGTTCCATAACCCTATTGTATGTATAGAATAATTTTACCTTCCAGTACAAACTCTCGGTAAATAACTTGTGCATTAACTTCCATCTTTTTCCTATAAAACCCTCTGCCCATTTTTCTCCAGTGGGATAATATTCTCGTTTCCTCTAGAAATCTGTGACCACCAAGTTGCAATTCTGAAGACCGCCCCCCTCCCCAATAAACTGTCTTTTTGCCTCTGTACAGTTTGTGGTCCTTTCAGTTAGCAAGTTCCTAAGTACAGGAAATAATTAAAACATGTATATTACAAATGGGGAGAAGAAGAGACCTAATGAAAGTAAGATTTCTATGCTTAGTAAGTAAACCACACAAAGTTATACATATAACATAATACCAAGAGCAACCATGATATTTCTCTATAAGCAGATACACTCAAAACACTACATATAAATCAAAATGGCATTCTAAAAGAACTAAAAGTAACACAGAGAAAGGCAGGAAAACAGAAAATAAAAGAAAGGAAAAAAGATGAAACCAAAGAAATGGTAGACTTAAGCCCTAACGTTATCAATAATCCCATTACTACAAAGGGTGCTCAGACACAAATGAAAAGACAGACTGGCAGATAGTTCATGACCGAACTATATGCTGCACACAGGAAATCCACCTTATATATAAAAGTGTAAGTATTTTTAAGTAAAATAGTAGAAGTATATACCAGAAAAAACATTCAAAAAAAAAGCAAGAGTGGCTATATTAATATCAGATAAAGGAGGATTCAGAGCAAATTATCAAATAGAGAAGGACCTTATAAAATGATAAAAGAATCAACCCACCAAGAAGACAAAACAAGCCTAAATGTGTACACACCAACTGTTCATGAAACAAAACTGACACAACTGAAACGAGAATAACCAAATTCAAAATTACAGGTACAGAGTCCAACACTTCTCTCTCAACAACTGATACAACAAGTAGACAATAAAATCAGCAATGATATGGAAGAACTCAAGGACACCAGCAACAAATAGGATCTACTCAACATTTGTAGAATGCTCCGTCTAACAACAACAAAATACATATTATTTTCAAGAGTCCACAGGACATTTACCAAAACAGACCACAGCCTAGGCCATGAAATAAACCACCACAAACCTAAAAGAACTGAAATTACACAGAATGTGTTCTCTGAGCATAAAGGAATCAAAGGAGAAACCAGTAACAGAAAGATGACAGGAAAATTTCCAAACACTCAGATACTAAACAATGTAATTCATGGGTCAATAGGTCCTCTCAAGGAAAATTTTAAAAAACACACATATGAATACAAAAGTAAATACATATTATTGAAAGCTGTAGGACACAGCTGAAGCAGTGACACAATATCAGAAGCTGCAGGACTCAGTGTCACGGAAATTAACTGAATAGTCTTGCTTAGGCTTCAGAGACAGAGCAGAGCAGGCCTCTGACCCTGCTTCTGACCTTCCCGGACTCTGCCCTGACTGGGAGACTGTGGGTGACTGCCTGCTGTGAGTGCAAGACCTGCAGCACCGCAGTTAAGATGGGGGAGAAATCTTGAGATTGTTGAGCCCCTGGAGGGGGCCTGGCCAACCAAGCCCCAGGCTTAACTACACTGCAAGTTTTACACAACAAAACAGCATTAATATGAAACGAGCTCCAATTTGGTCACAGATTGATGATGATATCAGTTTGCATCCTGGGATTATAAACAGGAACCCTGAACTGCAATCTTAAATCTCACCCACAGAGCAGATGTGCTGCCCGGGACCTTTTCCCAAATGGGACTCCAAATGTGCTGTGACACAGGACTTCACAGCACTGTTTAAGTCTGGATGTTGGTCAAAACCCAGTTTGGTGATGTATCCTCTGCTGTTTCTATTTCTCTTTTCTTTAAATGTTAGTATATTGAAGGTAAACTAGAGAACTCTCTAATAAATATTTATATTATGTATCTGTATATAAGGAGTGGCTTATTTTGTTAACAAATCCTTTGAGACAGAAGTGAAAACATTTGGCAAAATACACAGCTAACACAAAATTTCAAAAGTTGCAGAAAAAACAGAAAAAATAAATGTCAAATCAATAAGCTAAAACTTCATACCTGAAGAAACTTGGGAAGGGGTAAAGATCAAAATAAACCAAAAGGAGGTAGAAAGAAGAATATAACAAAGAAGAGAAACTACTGAAACTGAACAAATAAAATTAAGAAAACAAGAAAGTCAATAAAATCAACACACCAAAGTCTGACAAAGAAAAACAGAGAAGACACAAATTAACAAAATCAGGTGAGATATCAATATAGGTCTCCCAGCCATTAAAAAGACAAGGGAATACTATGAACAACTTTTTAGTCATAAATTTGAGAAGAAATGGACTAACTCCTCAAAACCACCAACTATCAAAACTCATCTGAGATGAAAGACATCATTTGAATAGGTCTATAACTTTAAAAACTGCCAAAAAAGAAATTGTCAGGCCCAGATGGTTTCACTGACAAATGCTATCGAATATTTCAAAGAATTAACAACAATTCTACACAATCTCTTCCAGAAAGTAGAAGAAAGAATGCTTTCCCACTCATTTACGAGGACAGAATTACCTAATAACACAAAACCAGACAAAAATAGCATCAAAAAAAGAAAAAAATACAGACCATTATCCGTCATGAATATAGATGTAAACTATCTTTAACAAAAGACTAGTGTATATAATTAAGAAACAGTGTATATAAAAGAATTTTACACCATGACCAAGTAGGATTTAGGTTAACCAGACTGATCCACTATTCAAAAATCAATCAATGCAATCAACAGGCTAAACTGAAAAAATCACACGCTCATATTATACTAGTATAGCAAAAGCATTTAACAATCAGCACACATTTCACGATTAAACCTCTCAGCAAACTAGGAATAGAAGAAAATTTCCTCAGCCTTCCCACTATGATACACCTACAGCTAAAATTTACTTATTAGAGAAAGACTGAGTGCTCCCCCCTTAGATCAAGAATAAGGCAAGAATGCCCACTCTCACCATTCTTATTCAACACAGTATTGGAAGTTCTAGCCAATGCAAGAAAAGGAAATAAAGATATGTAGATCAAAAAGAAAGAAAGCATTCCTATTTGCAGATGGCATGATGGTCTACAAAGAAAATCCCAATCTAAAGAAAAACTCCCAGAAATAATAAGCGAGTTCAGTAAGTTCACAGGATATAAGATAAATACACAAAAATCAACTGTGCTTCTGAATACCAACAGTGACACACGGACACTGGAATTTAAAATATAATATCATCATCTATGATCACTCAGAAAATGAAATAATACATCTAAGAACATATACAGGAACTTGTATTCTGAAAACTAAAATGCTGATGAAAGAAATCAAAAGAAGTCTTAAACTAATGGAGAGATACATCTTAGTTATGGATTGGAAGACCCAACATACTAAAGATGCTACTTCTCCCCAAAATGATATTTAGTTATTAACACATTTCCTTCAAAATCCACGATTTGTTTTTTCAGATATAGACAATCTTATTCTAAAATTACATCAAAAGGTAACATTTTTAAAAAATAATAAAGTAGGATGAATCACTATATTCAATTTAAGACATTATATAGTGTGAGAGTGAAAGTCACTCAGTCATGTCTGACTCTTTGCAAGCCCATGGACTATATAAGTCCATGGAATTCTCCAGGCCAAAATACTGGAGTGAGTAGCCTTTCCCTTTTCCAAGGGATCTTCCCAACCCAGGGATCGAACCCAGGTCTCTCGCATTGTAGACAGATTCTTTACCAGCTGAGCCACCATGGAAGCCCATAGTGTGAGAGTTAGGCCATAAAGAAGGGTGAGTGTTGAAGAATTGATGCTTTTGAACTGTGGTGTTGAAGAAGACTCTTGAGAGTCCCTTAGAGAGTAAGGAGATCCAACCAGTCAATCCTAAAGGAAATCAGTCCTTCACTGGAAGGACTGAGGCTAAAGCTGAAACTCCAATACTTTGGCCACCTGATGTGAAGAACTGACTCACTGGAAAAGACCCTGATGCTGGGAAAGACTGAAGGCAGGAGGAGAAGGGATGACAGAGGACAAGATGGTTGGATGGCATCACTGATTCAATTGACGTGAGTCTGAGCAAGTTCTGGGATATGGTGAAGGACAGGGAAGCTTGATATGCTGCAGTCCTTGCAACGAGTCAGACACAACTGAGAGACTGAACAACAGCAAATATAGTTACAGCAATCAAGACAATATGGTATTGGTGAAGGAGTAAACACACAGATTAGTGGAACAGAGAACCCTGAAGCAGATCCACACAAGTACAGTCAACTGATTTTTGACAATGGCACAAAAGCAGTTCAACAAGGAGAGTCTTTAAACATATGGTGCAGAGCAACTAGATATTCACAGAAAAATAATGCACCTTGATCTAAATCTCATATTCTACCAAAAAAAAGAGCTCAAATAGATCATAGATTTAAATATAAAATATTAAACTATCAATATTTTAATATTTTATAAGAAAAAAATTTCAGTGTCTTAAGCGTCAAGAAGAGTTTATACATAACACAAAGAGCACAATCTGTAAAAGAAAAACACATTAATAAATTGGACTTCATCAAAATTAAAATTTTATGCTCCATGAAAGACTGTCAATAGGATGAAAAAACAAGCTATTGAGGGTAAAAACTCACAAGCCACATACCTGAAAAAGAACTCATATCAAGAATATAAAAAGTGTATATATTTAATAGTAGAAAAATCCAATCCAATTAGAAATCCAATTAAAAAAACTATATAAAAGATCTGAAGAAACATTTTAATGATGATGGCTAATAACCACACAAAAAGACAAACACTATTAGCCATTAGGAAAATATAAATTAAAATCACAATGAGATATCAACTACATACCTACTAGAATGGCTAAAATTAAAATAAAACCAACACTAAATGCTAATGAGGCTACAGAGAAACCAGATCACTCAATCAGTACTGATGAGAATCTAAAACAGCACAGATGCTCTGATAAACAGCCACTTTCTTTGAAAACTAAATATACAGATACAATATTACCCAGAAATCACACTACTGGGTATTTATCCTAGAGAAATGAAAAATTTTACACCAACACAAATATTTGCTTTATCTGTAATAGCAAAAAACTGGGAACTACCAAAATGTCTATCAATAGATGAATGGTGAAACAAACTGGAACATCCCTACTATGGAATACTACTTGGCAATAAAGAGCAAATTACTGATAGACACAACTACTTGGATGGGTCCCCTGGGTATTATGCTGGATGAAATAAGCCAGTCTCAAAAGCTCACACACTATATACCATTTATATAAAATTCTTGAAATGACAAGATTAGAGATACGGAAAACATTGTGGTTTTCAGGGGTTAGGAAAGGCAGGGAAGAAATGGCTATGACTATTAAAAGGCAGCACACAAGGGAGAACTTTGTAGTGGTGCAATAATTCCGTGCCTTAAATATGGTAGTCATTGTAGGAATCTACACAAGTGATAAAATGCAATAGTACATACTCTAAATGTCAATTTCCTGGTTTTGATACTCTACTATAGTTATATAAAATGTAACTACTGTGAGATACTGGGTGAAAGAAATAAGAGATCTATTTTTGCAACTTCCTATGAATTTTAAGAATTTAAAATAAAAAGTAAAAGCATAAATAGAGACGTAAAAGCAATGCACTGTAGAGTAACATAGAGGAAAATTATTTGAAATGCTAATTATATTAATAGGATCATATTTTCTTGGGGAGAGAAGGGAAATATGTTTAAGGACCTTCTCAACTCTATAAACTAATTTCCACAATAATAAGAAAGTTATATATTCCTTTCAGTAGTTAAAAACAACTGAAATAGCTATAAAATACGACTAACTAAATGAGACCAGGCAAGTTGAGATACAGCAGACATGTGAGCAACTCCAAGCCACAGCACTAAGAAACAGTATGTGCTGGCTCCCATGATTCCATGTCTACTGGAAGTGTTTCTAGAACTTGTAGGGAAGAGTTTAACTTAGAAACTTAGAGAATGTATGATTTAATAAGCAAAGGGAGGGAAACTTAATTTTGAGCAAAAAGACAGCATTACCAAAGAAAGAAAAAGTTCCCAGATGAATAGGTCTGTTCTGGCAGTGAGTGCTAGAATACACTGTACTCCTGAACTGAAAACTGCAGAAGTCATGGCAGCATGAAGGCAGGTTTGAGGGTCAGAAGGTCTAGTCCCCATATCCGGAAGACATGTCCACCATCCTCTGGTCCAGAAACAAGGCCTATCATCATATTTACATCTTGCTGTCTGTCCATGAGTAGCACAAGCCAAAATTCAGGCAACCTTTTATTTAGTATCCAAAGACCTTAGTGCTGGGATTGAAATACAGAAAAAACTAGTCAAAGTTCCCTGAATGAATGAATAAATGGATCTATGGTTTTTTCTACTTTGTTTTTTGGTCAATTCCTGTTACTTAGTTCAGGTTTAAAGCCAAACCCAGTGACCTCCATACAGAGCTGGCCCTGTCCAATATGGTTGTTAGCAACTACACGGGGCCAAGCAGACACGTTTCTGAATTGAAACGTGTTATAAATGTAAAATACACACAAGATGTCACAGACTTAGTACAAAAACAAAAATCGGAATGCAATCTATCTCAATCTCTTTATTTTGATTACATGTTCAAATGGTACTACTGGGTTAAACAGAATATTTTATTAAAATTAATTTTGCATGTTTCTCCTTTAATTTGGATACTAAAGCATTTATATATATAGTTCACATTATATTTATATTGGAGCACTAATTAGAGGGCAGGAAAGCATATAATTCTTTCTTAGTTGGTGCTTTCTTAGTTAAGCTCTGACCAGGAAAGAGCCTTTTGCTCATCTGAGTCTACCTTAAATCTTCTGATGACTTTTAAGATGAAATGGTTGGCATGAGATGCTTTCTGCTAGAGAAATCACAGTAGACATGTATAAAAACAAAAAGCAGTAGGGATGCATATGGATATATTACATCCAAGGGAAAAAATAAAGTACTTGTAGGAAAACATAGGATATCTGACATACAGCTTAACCATATGCGTAACACTCAAGGTACACTTTAAACTGGTGGGACAACACACACACACACAGACACAAACACGAACAAAGGAATGTGGAAACATAAAATACAAAGAGTATCTGGACTCAGGGTTTGCGAGAAAATTTCATTTCTCTCAAAATAAAGCCTAAAGAGACCAAGTAAAAACATTCTTCCATGAACTCTAACCCTGTGGAACAAGATACGGAACTGTGGGCCAAATCCTTCAGAACACCTGCCACGCTTTCCTCAGCAGCTGCTTTTTCCTGAAGCAGAGATGAGCACAGATGAGAGTCACCATGAGCTTAGAGGATGGCAGACTTTTAATTTTAACACTGAAGAGAAAACTTTTTCTGATTCATGAAGATTAGTTTGCTTGTGTCTCCCTCTTCTGGGAGAGCTTAGGAAGTCTCCTGGAATGGTCTTCCTTGCTTCAGAAGGGGTGTGGGCACTTAGCACTGAAGCACTGAGCTTTCTTGTGGATGAAACTGTCTTCCATACACTCATGCATGCACCCCCCACACACACACACAACCTGCCCCATTTTGAATCTATACCTGTATCTTAATTTCTCTGGCACCTTTCAAGTTCCAATCCTACATATTCAAATTCCTCTACCCTTCTGTCCTGCAGAATCCAAGTTGAAGTGATTAAAAAATATATGGAACCTTTTGCAGTCTTCCTTCCCTAATAAAATTTTTTCTCTCAGTTCTCCCATTTTCTTAACTGACATGCCATCCACCCTGTCATCCACATTTGATAACTTAGTCATCTTCTTTTCATTCTTCACACCTTTTTCATCTAATCACCTATCAAGACAACAGATTCTGCTTCAGTGATCTTCTCTCCATTCCATGAGAGATCAAAAATCTTAAGTTAGCCCTCATCTCCTCATGCCTGGGCTGTTATAATAATCATCTAATAAGTTTTCCTTACCTTCATTACATTCTCACTGGGACTGGTTCAGTCCTTCTGAGCCCTGCACTAAGACACTAAGCACACAGGAGGGAATGAGACACAGCCCCTGCCTCAAGATGTTCAGTTCCTCCTCTCATATTACTCTTCCTATAGCAAAATATAGTAAGTTTGGTCCCTGCTAGAAACTTCCGGTTACAGAATTAAGTTGAATGTTCTCAGTCTAACATCTTAAGTCTCTCCATAATTCCATCCAAGTGTAATTCTCCAAACTTCTCTCTCCCTCATAATATTCTAAATGTAATCATTACTACTACCATCACCAATAACTACACTAAAACATGACAAAGTACAGTAACTGATTTTTAAAAACAGAGAGGTAACAATCCACAAGTTACAGTTTTAACAATAAATTTCATCTGCTTGGTAAACTTTTATTTAATCCATGCCCAGGTAATGCGTCTGAGAAAGATAACAAGCAGCCTGTGGTGCTCAATGATCTCATAAACAATCTCACCGAGTACCAGTTATTCCAGGCCCATGGTAACATGAAACAAAATACGGTCACTTCATAATCGTGCCTAAGTACAGATAAAAGCAAGGTTATACTGTGTCCTACAGGAAATACTCCAGACTTTTCTACCTTCTGTTAGTATTTAATCTCAGCAAACTCCTGCTTCCTTAGATCAAACCATCCAAGAAAAGCTGAAATATTGTAAAAGATTCTTTCTGGCACATGCTTGAGATCATTCTTCATGAAGTGTGTTCTTCCTGGCCACAAGAAGTAATCCACCCACCCTGTTTCACAGGCATATAACAGGTGGGCTTTGGCTGAAGGTCACTGGCGCTTTACTGCTCTAAATCATCAGGGTAGCTACATTTGTTGAGAAATTTTAGGACTAGGTATTATTTTCTGCTATGTCAGGAATGTCAACGTCATTTTCCAAAAGAAGCTTCCAAGCATAATACTAAAGAGACATTCTCTAGGAAAAAAATTTTAGTTACGTATGACATTTTTTAAAAAAGGAATTTTCTAAAACATCTGGAAAAGTGTTTTTATAATTACCTAAGAAAAAGAAAAGCTAGAATTTTCCAACAAATGAAGCCCTAATAAATTAGCACTCTGCTAACACAAACTAAAAGAGGAGCAGCTTCTATCATCTCTCTTATTATCTCTTATGTAAGCTGATTAATTTCTTCTAAAAGACAGATTTAATCATGCTGCTTCTTAGAAAGTTAGCAAGATCATGCATTTCTCACTACCTCACATTAATTCTTTAAAAAAAAAAGGAAAAAAAAAAACCTTTGTTTATTTGGCTGTATAAGTTGTGGTCTTAGCTGTGGCACATGGGATCTTTCATTGCAGCACACAGACTTTTTAACTGTATCACTCAGCCGGCCTCTATAGCACACAGGCTTAGCTGCTCCTCGGCATGTGGGATCTTAGTTCCCCTATCAGGGATTAACCCCCGTCCTCTGCATGGCAAGGTGGATTTTTAACCACTGGACCACCCAGGAAGTTCCTAACATGAAATTCTAAGAATAAAATCCATGTCCTGCCCTCACTGTATGAAATATTTCCCAGCAATGGAAAACACTGGTGCTGCCCTTTGTTTTCTACCTGCTGTGACACAAATTTTTCTTCTTTCAGTGGATATTTCTAAACAAAGTTACTATTTTAGTTCTGGAATTTGGTATTAGAGAACATGAATTTAAATATCCTTAAATTTATGATCAGATAAGTCACTCAACTGCTGTAATATATAAATTTCATTTGTCCCTAGCCTTGAGTGTAAAAGGCATATATAATAGAATTCTTGGTGTACTGTCATGCACAAATACATGCCAGAATGCTGTCTTGGTACAAAGATGGTTCCTATCAACATTTAGCTCACTGAAACATAGGTCATATTTCATGTTCAATGTCTAGTACTGACTAAACATTACTGCACGACTACATAATAAATACCACATGTTTATACACCAAAGTATGTATGTGTATATACACATAATGCAATATATTTTTTTCACTTAAAATACTTTTTCCAGTGGCATATTTTAAATATAAACAATAGTGAATATAAATAAAGAATTTGGCAAAGAAATAAATCCCTGAATTCCCTTTGGAAATATATACTAACACTAATGGAACATCTCTCCAACAGAAGAAAATGGCACATCTATATTTAAAATCAGGACATTAACCTTACATAAAAATAAACATAATGCTGCCCACTTCCAAATCAAAAAGGCATTTAAGAAAAAGGACTTAGGAAAACTAAGTCCTTAGGAAAACTAAGTCCTCAAGACAAATCTTTCAGCTACATTAATCCTCACATTTAACATTTTACCTTATATCCTGGGCAAGACAAAAAAAGGATGGGAGTTCTTTACTAGCACATATATCATGACTGTAAGAGCTAGGTAAATTCTGTCTCCTTTTGGAATTATGAACAATTGATAAGGTTTTTTTGTGGTATGTGTGTTATAAACTTTCCTATTGTCTATTTTATAAAGAGCTAAAGTAGGAACTTAGTTGACAATGACATTTTAAAATATATGAATGATCCAATAAATCTGAGGCATAAGCACAAAGGACTGTAGATGATGTTGACCATATTCCAATATTAAATTTATATAAACTTTATTCATATCTATTAAATATGCTATAAGGTGGATTAATTCAGTACTAGAAACGAAGTCCAACAGACCATTTAAAATTTATAGTAGAAGCATCTTTTTTCATTCCTTTGCTACATGTAATTGTTCAGTCGCTCTGCTGCTGCTGCTGCTAAGTCACTTCAGTCATGTCCGACTCTGTGTGACCCCAGAGACGGCAGCCCAACAGGCTCCCCTGTCCCTGGGATTCTCCAGGCAAGAACACTGGAGTGGGTTGCCATTTCCTTCTCCAATGCATGAAAGTGAAAAGTGAAAGTGAAGTCGCTCAGTCATGTCCGACTCTTGGCGACCCCATGGACTGCAGCCCACCAGCCTCCTCCATCCATGGGATTTTCCAGGCAAGAGTACTGGAGTCGAGTGCCATAGCCTTCTCCGGTTCAGTTGCTCAGTCGTGTCCAAATCTTTGCAACCCCTTGGGCTGCATGCAGCATGCCTGGCTTCCCTATCTTTCACCATCTGGTGGAACCTGCTCAAAACCATGTCCATTGATTCAGTGATGCCATCCAACCTTCTTGTCCTCTGTCATTTCCTTCTCCTCCTGCCTTCAATCCTTCCCAGCATCAGGGTATTTTTCATTTAGTCAGCTCTTCGCCTCAGGTAGCCAAAATTCTGGAGTTTTAGCTTCAGCATCAGTCCTTCCAATGAATATTCATGGTTGACTTCCTGTAGGATGGACTGGTTTGATCTCCTTGCAGTCCAAGGGACCCTCAAGAGTCTTCTTCAACACCACAGTTCAAAAGCATCAATTCTTCAGCACTCAGCCTTCATTATGGTCCAACTCTCACATCCATACATAACTACTGGAAAAACCATAGCTTTGACTAGACAGACCTTTAATGGCAAAGTAATATCTCTGCTTTTTAATACGCTGTCTGGGTTGGTCATAGCTTTTCTTCCAAGGAGCAAGCATCCTTTAATTTCATGGCTGTGGTCACCATCTGCAGTGATTTTGGAGCCCCCAGAAACAATGTCTGTCACTGTTTCCATTGTTTCCCCATCCATTTGCCATGAAGTGATGTGACCAGACGCCATGATCTCAGTTTTTTTAATGTTAAGCCTTAAGCCAGCTTTCACTCTCCTCTTTTACCTTCATCAAGAGGCCCTTTAGTTCCTCTTCGTTTTCTGCCATAAGGGTGGTGTCATCTGCATATCTGAGGTTATTGATATTTCTCCCAGAAGTCTTGATTCCAGCTTGTGCTTCATCCAACCCAGCATTTCACATGATATACTCTGCATATTAAGTTGAATAAGCAGGGTGACAATACACAGCCTTGACGTACTCCTTTTCCAATTCTGAACCAGTCTGTTGTTTCATGTCCAGTTCTAACTATAGATTCTTGACCTGCATACAGATTTCTTAGGAGGCAGGTAAGGTGATCCAGTATTCCCATGTCATGAAGAATTTTCCACAGTTTGTCGTGATCCACACAGTCAAAGGCATGAGCGTAATCAACGAAGCGGTAGCTATCTTTCTGTAATTTTCTTGCTTTTTCTATAACCCAACAGATTTTGGCAATTTGATCTCTGATTCCTCTGCCTTTTCTAAATCCAGCTTGTACATCTGTAAGTTCTTGGTTCACATACTGTTTAAGCCTAGCTTTTTTTTTTAGTAAGAATTTTTTAAATATGAGAGAAAACTAGTATCAGGTCAAACTGTGCATGATCTAAGTTTCAACTGATAGGTACCTTTACCACTGATACTGATAAAACACTACACTCAATTTTCAGGGTAATCCAGATTGGGTCATTATATGAATCCTTTGGGTCCATCTTGTAATCCCTTCTTTGAGATTAAAGGGCAAAATATTAAGTTCTGATGTGTGAGTCTAGAAATGTATTCTGGTATTGTGGCTTCTATAGTTAAGATGTTTGAACAAATACTTTATAAAAGTATGTATCATGAAAATTTAGAATTTACTTAATGTGCAAACTAACTGAGAATCTTCAAACACTGCTGCTACATGCTTTTAAAATGATACTGAGGACTTCCCTGTTGGTCCAGTGTTATCTGCCTGCCGACGCAGGTGACGTGGGTTCAATCCCTAGTGCGGGAAGATTTCACATGCCTCAGGGCAACTAAGCCCACGGGCCACAGCTGCCGAGCCCAGGCTCCAGAACCCATGTTCCGCAACAAGAGAAGCTGTGACAGTGAGAAGGCCACATACTGCGACTAGAGAGTAGCCCTCACTCACTCACAACTAAAGAAAGCTTGCTTGCAGCAACAAAGGCCCAGTGCAGTCATAACAAACAGAGCAGCATTTAAACAGTGACACTGAAATACATTAAAAACTTACAATCCAGTCCAAGAAATGTCCTTATAAATGCTATCTAAGAACATGCTCGCACATGGATAGTAATATTTAAAAGTAAGTTTCATTAAGTTTTTATGTCTAAAGTGAATCCTTCTTTCTCACATAATCACCACTTTCCTGCATATTCCTCGTCTTCCAAGTGTTTTGTGTGAATGATTAGGTCTCGCCACATTATCCATTTCACCATTTTATCTGAGTATTCCGTCCCTCAGATGAGAACATTTGGTCGGAAACTGACTTATCCACTCTTCTGAAGGTACCATCTTCTCCTACAACTCATTCTTACCTCTTTCTCTCTTTTTTCCCACTACCTAAATATGAACTCCCTTTTTTTTAACTGTCTTCCATTTCTTACAAAAATTGCCTTCACTGACTTCCCTGTTACTTATTGCTCCAGGCAACCCACTCCAGTATTCTTGCCTGGAGAATCCCCACGGACAGAGGAGCCTAGAAGGCTGAAGTCCATGGTGTCACAACGAGTCGGACACAACTGAGCAACGATGCACAGAACAGTTTTCCCATATACATCTACGTCTACTTCATCATTAACTCTAGAGATGTTCTGTCCAATATCTACTAGCCATTTGTGGCTATTTATATTTAAATTAATTACAATTAAATAGTTCTTAAAATTCTCTTCTGCATCACACTGGCCACATTTTCAAGTATTCAACAGTCACATTCAGCTAGTGGCAACTGCATTAGACAGCAAGGAAATTCTATGGAAGGGTGCTAATGTAGAAGAGCCTCTCATTCTCAATTCTAGAACTCATCTCTATCTACTGATCTTGTGCTTTCTATGGTTCAACCACCACATTTACTCTTTTCACTAAGTTCGATTCTTTTATCTAGACTTTCCCAATCCTTTGAACCTTACAGCACTTTCTACACTTTAATTGTATCACCTTGCCAATTCCTTTAATAAGCACTTTAAGAAGAATGGAAGATGGAAGAATCTTTCTTTGTCTGTGTGTCTTCTTCCCCAATTCTACACTTCAAGAGGCTAATAACTGAGATAGGAAGGGCTCAGCAAACCTTTGCTGAAATTACTAGCATCATACTTTATACAGAGCACACAAAAAATAACTACTTATTAAATGAAAAGAAGTATTTTATAAACTTTAAAGGCCTATAACTAAGCTTAAAAAATCAGACTGTTGATTAATTAACCATTATAATTCCCTGTTCATTTGTGTTACTAGGGTTCCACAGATCAAAATAAGGCAAAAGCAGGGTCAAGGCTGGCTTATCAGGCATTCTCTTACCAAGAAGTATTTATTAGTTGGCACCATACCATAGGATAACAATGACTGATAGCCATGACAGCTCTCTGGCTCAGGCATATCCTGAACTGACTTCAGAAAGTATATTTTAGCACATAATATGTTTTTAAATGTAATATTTTTGAAAAACAATGAAGAAGCACAGAATGCATGATTATTTTCTACCATTTAGAAGAAACTATTCCTTACTCTATGCCTAAAACATAACCTCTATTGTCTGTATCTTAATGCATTTATGCTTCCTAACAGCCTCAACATTTGGGTAATCGTAATAAGAGAATATATTTGAAAAATCTCAACAAATAAAAAGAATATGCTACATAATATATTTTCAGAGTCACATGCCATTGAAGAAGACTGTATTTTGGACTTCTTTTTCTTGTAGGCATGGGGAAACACCACTCTCATAAATACATGCAATGAGTGGGAGACTAGACACTCAAATAAAATGACCTACAGTATGCAGAATGGAAAAGCTATTAAAGCACATTCATTCATATAAGACACAGAATAGAAACTTTAGAAAGCACAGAAACAACTGGGAGACAAGAAAAATCCACTTACCTTAAAAAAATATTTTGACAGTCATGGCAGATGCAAAATTATTAGAGTAAAAACAGTAGACCAAAACATCAAAATAGAAAATGACAAGAGGAGAAGAGCATGTGTTACTTACAGGAATTCTTCTCCAGGGTGTTTGGGTATATTTATCAGCATATGTACATTTTTCCTCTTTAGATTTTTGATGGCAGTTACACCGAGTTGCCTAAACAAAAACACAAATTTTTACATTAAAATTTTGTATATGTTAGTGTAATTTTACATATACACATACATACAAACAAAGCAATTAGGGTCTCTCTTAGGAGGTTAAAATGGGGCTTCCCTGGTGGCTCAGAGGATAAAGCATCTGCCTGCAATGCAGGAGACCCAGGTTCAATCCCTGGGTTGGAAAGATCCCCAGGAGAAGGAAATGGCAACCCACTCCAGTATTCTTGCCTGGAGAATCCCATGGACAGAGGAGTCTGGCGGGCTACAGTCCACGGGGTCACAAAGAGTCGGACACGACTGATCGACTTCACTTTAGGAGGTTAAAATAAAAGAAAAACATGAAAATCTACTCAGTAGTCTCCCATCTTATCCACAGACTAGGTTTTAGGTTCACCCACCAAGGCAAAATTTTAAATAGTCGAAACTACCCTTGGCAATCTCATACCATGAAACACACTACCTATGGTTTTATGTATATAAATATACATGTATACAGATATAGAATATATACAGCAATATATAAGCATATAAAGAATATAACTGCAAAACTAAATATTTCCCTAAAATGGTACTACAATCACTGTACGCAGTCTCTTAAACTCATTTTTGATGGGACTCAGATATTAAATACTACAGGTCCTCCAGAAAAGTTGTTTCTTCACTCCTGCAATGCATTTAAAAGGCTCTTTAAAGACGTGTTAACTTTATTGGACTGGAGTATTTTAAAGGATTTCTGTCCTTTAACAAAATCCATCTGACCATCTCAGTTCGTAAATAAATTCTCTTCTCCTAACTTCACTCACAACATATTCATTCAGTCATTTACACAACACAAAGTAACATGCCCATTGTGTAAACTATGGTCTCTCAAATAAACATCAAACTTTTTTAAAAAATGAAAAGACTGATAATGAGAATTTCTCCTCAGTGTGAAGCTGCAATACAGCTGTATTATTTATCAAACAACCTCACTGGAGGTAAATATACTTTTTTATAGGAAAACCTCTATAACAAATTCTTGACTATTTCATCAAGCTAAAATGATGTTTCTACTTTTAAAATATTTACCAATATTCAAATTTTTTCTTAATTGCAATCAAATCATTACAATTTCCACAATCAAAATCTAGTCAAAACAAAAACCTCTGTAATACAGACATGTTTCCTATTCTTTGTAGTATGTACGTATTTTCCATTCCAAAACATGGGACAGTCATTGAAATGAAATTCAATATATAAACAGGTCAACTTAGATCTCTTGGAATTCAGTAGGACTTAACTTTTAACATATATGGGAGGTATGAAAGCAGAAAAAAGATAAAACATTTATCTTAATGCAAGCACATTACTTATTTTATCTTGACTACTGCAATTCCAGGAACAATTTCCTTTCTGCAGCCTATGTGCTAACTAACATATGTAGGACAATAACTGGCAAATATTTGAATTTTCTATAATTCGAAAAATGTAGCTTTTAGGGACATTTCAATAGACAGACAACAGCTACTCATATCATTCCCTCTCCATCTGCGTTCTTTACTGCTGACAGATTCTTTCAGATGCTCACCTTCTGTGTGGTCCCATATTTCAGGAAGTATGTATCCTCTCTTGACTCGATAGACTTTGATTAGTCTGAACCAATGCGATTAATTCTACTCCTCAATGCTTAAGGGACAAAGAACCTAAATCTAGCCAATAAAACATGAGGCCCTTCTGGGTTCTTTCTAAGAAAGTGTTCTTAATTTTAAAAATGGATATGCTAAAGAAAAACAGGTGCTTTTCCTATTTGGGGACCACAGCATGAGTATATGACACAGAGTCACCACAAACATCTTGTGACCATGGAAGGACAGGCAAGAGTCCAAGAGGACTTCAGAAAAGCCAGAGAGAACTTTACCATTACCCATATGACCAATTAGGAAACCATGAAAACAGATGGGCTGATACACTTTCTTGTTATTTAAGTTTATAAACATTCTTATTTTCAAGTCACTTTAGTCAGACTTTTACTTAAAACTTAAAACATCACTAGACAGGCACTGATTCACTAGATGGTGATTTGGAGCAAATTATCAAGTAAGTTATTATTTATCATGTACCCATGGGCCAATTATAGCATTAAGGACTTTACATACATAGTTCATTTAATTTATAATACAACACTATACTGTCACGGTCGGTATTATTTCACTATCCCCACACACAGAAGAGGTTAAAAAAATTAAGTAACTTCCCTAAGAGAGTATGGCTACTAAGTTTCAGAGCCAGGATTTGAACCTAGGTCTATGCAGCTTCAGTCTGGTCATGGGTTCTCAAATACTCAATTACACAGCTAGCCTACTTAAGCTGAATTCCACCTTCTATGTCTCCACAAAGAAAATTCTACACCAGTACTTTCATAGGATTACTCTGAGGACTCAAAGAACAAATATGTCTAAATTAATTATTATTTAACTACAGTATACTGAGGTGAAAATATACAGACATTCTAAGCATTTGGAATAAGGTTTAAATAGTCAAGCTTCTATACTTTTTGGCCTAATTTTTGAAGCACTGCAATCTGATTTTATATGTGCATATTTCTCATAAAATAAGAATTTAACACATTATATTGTCAATGTATTTTTTTAAGTTTACATATAAACAGAGGTTAGAGCTGAGTGTCTATTTCTGAAAAAAAATAAAAAGTATAGCAAGCTAAAAATGAAACAGGACTTTGAATCACCTAGAAAAACCTCCACATTTTTGATAAAGAAAGCACTAGAGTGATAGAAACTGCCAATGTCATTCAGCTAATTAATACGCCAAGGAAACATCTCTAATTCCTATTCCATGGCTCCTCTGATGACATTTTGCTATTTTTAAGAAAACTAATTAAGGGATATAAAGAAAGAAAAAGACTATAAAAAGGAAAATTTTAATTTTGGTAATCTGAAAAATGCAATTGCATATCTCTGCTTTCAATAGTTTATATCCTTTGAAATTCTTGATTTGAACAAGAGACTTTCTAGACCATAACTAAAGATAGGTGATGGGCTCTTTTGAAATAAATAATGTCTAAATTTAATATATCAAATACAGAGAATTTCACATATTTATTAATATGTGAATAAAGAGTAATGTTTTTGCTTGTGTTTTTCTTTCTTTCTTTAGGATTTTCTTAGATATTTCTAAAACCTTTCTAAATGTTATTTGTAAGGTGAGATATTCTTCAGGATAACTGACCCAGTCTCTTTAATAAGGGAGTACAATGAAAAAAAAAAAAAATTCTAAAGTAAAAGAGACTTAAGGGATATAACTTGATGCAATGTATAAACATACGAGATATTTTCAGAACTAGAGAAATCAGAATATGGACTGAATGTTAGAAAATATTTAAAAATTACTGTTAACTGGTTAAAGGTAATACTATAAATGAGAAAAGTATTTTTTAAAGGGCATACTGAAGTTAAAATAATTAAAACTTCTCAGCATAAAAAGCTGTTATCTTTCATTATTAATCATGTATCAATATAAAGTGACTTTTTTATAATTATTTCAGTCTTAGATTTATTTTTTTAATTTTAATATTGAAACTCCCAACCTTTTATATTCAGTATTACTATGCCATTTTACTTTACCTAAATTTCCTTTATGTGAAGAAATGAATGGATTTTGCTTTAAATCCTCAACAAAGCTCTCTACATGAGATAATGCCATCTCCATTTTTATTATATTAATATTTATTACATTCGGTTGAATTTCTGTCACCTTAGTTTTGCTATTTTTAGATATCCTTGGTATTTCTCTACGTCCTCTTTTATCTTTTGCAAGATACATTATTCTAACCTACGAATAGTTACCTTAGAGCAGTCCACAAACATTTTATCTAAGTATATAATAAGAATAATTTTAGATACTTATTTGTAGATAAATAATTCAGTACTTCTTCAGTATACCCTTTATCTCTTTCCTGAAACCTATTTTATCTAAATATTTACAAAAATAGAAATTTAAATTTTTAGTTAAAAATAATTATTTCAGAAATGTTTTAATCTATAAATTAAACAAATTTAACATTCAAATGATATACAATGACATATGATTAATGAGCCTCAAGTTTTCTTCCGTTAGTAGTTGGGAAGATTATCCCATCGAGTCTCTCTAAAGATGGGTTTCCATTTCACCATTCATTCATTTTAATCTTTACTTCCTTACTCCTGAGTTATTTTAAGATTTCTCTCTCAAGTATTTGGGATGCATCATTAAATAATTTTACAAAGATAAATATATAGCATATTTTTCAATACATTAAAGGTCAGAGAATGTACCTTTGTATATAAATAAAAATGTGTTTAGGTACAGAATATGAGGGTCATAATCTCTTTTTCTAAAGTCACTAGATACAATTTTTGTGCTCTATAATACATTTCTGTAAAATGTGATGCTTAATTTCCTAAAGCTACCTTTTCTTTTCCCTGAAAATTGGCTACATTGGTTGGGTTTGTCTTTAGTCGTTTTTAATTGAAGGATAATTGCTTTGCAGAATATTGTTGTTTTCTGTCAAACCTCACCATAAATCAGCCATAGGTATACATATACCCCCTCCCTTTTGAACCTTCCTCCCATCTCCCGCCACATCTCACCCCTCTAGATTGATACTGATACAGAGCACCCATTTGAGTTTCCTGAGCCATACAGCCATACAGCAAATTCCTGTTGGCTATCTTATTTTACATATGGTAATATAAGTTTCCATGTTACTCTTCCATACATCTCACCCCCTCCTCCCCTCTCCCCATGTCCATATCTATTCCCTATGTTTGTTTCTCCACTGCTGACCTGTGAATAAATTCTTCAGTACCATTTTTCTAGATTCTGTATATATGCATTAGAATATGATATTTATATCTTTCTTTCTGACTCACTTCACTCTGTATAATAGGTTCTAGCTTCATCCACCTCATCAAAGCTGACTCAAGTGCATTCCTTTTTATGGCTGAGTAATATTCCATTGTGTATATGTACCACCACTTCTTTATCCATTCATCTGTCGATGGACATCTAGGTTGCTTCCATGTTCTAGCTATTGTAGACAGTGCTGCAACGAGCAATGGAATACATGTGCCTTTTTCAATTTTGGTTTCCTCAGAGTATATGCCTAGGAGTTAGATTGCTTGGTCATATGGTGGTTTTATTCCTACTTTTTTAAGGAATCTCCATATGGTCTTCCAAAGTGGCTGTATCAATTTACATTTCCACCAACAGTACAAGAGCATTTCCTTTTCTCCACACCCTCTCCAGCATTTACTGTTTCTAGATTTTTTGATGATGGCCATTCTGACTGCTGTGAAGTAATACCTCGTTGTAGTTTTGATTTGCAATTCTCTAATAATGAGTGATGTTGAGCATCTTTTCATGTGTTTGTTAGCCATCTGTATGTCTTCTTTGGAGAAATGTCTGTTTAGGTCTTTTTCCCACTTTTTGATTGGGTTGTTTGTTTTTCTGGTATTGAGTTGTGTGAGCTGCTTGCACATTTTGGAAATAAATCCTTTGTCAGTTGTCTCATTTGCTATTATTTTCTCCCATTCAGAGGGTTGTCCTTTCACCTTGCTTACAGTTTCCTTTGCTGTGCAAAAGCTTTTAAGTTTAATCAGGTCCCACTTGTTTACTTTTGTTTTTATTTCCATTACTCTAGGAGGTGGGTCATAGAGGATCTTGCTTTGATTTATGTCATTAGTGTTGTGCCTATACTTTCCTCTAAGAGTTTTATAGTTTCTGGTTTTACATTTAGGTTTTTAATCCATTTTGAATTTATCTTTGTGTATAGTGTTAGGAAGTGTTCTAATTTCATGCTTTTACATGTAGCTGTCCAGTTTTCCCAGCACCATTTATTAAAGAGGCTGTCTTTGCCCCATTGTATATTCTTGCCTACTTTGTCAAAAATAACATACCCATAGGTGCATGGGTTTATTTCTGGGCTTTCCATCTTGTTCCATTGGTCTATATTTCTGTTTTTGTGCCAGTACCATACTGTCTTGATGACTGTAGCTTTGTAGTATAATCTGAAGTCAGGAAGGGTGAGTCCTCCAGCTAAGGACTCAGACCCTGAGTCCTTTGGCTATTCAGGGTCTTTTGAATTTCCATATGAAGTGTGAAATTTTTTGTTGTAGTTCTGTGAAAAATACCACTAGTGATTTGATAGAGATCGCACTGAATCTGTAGACTGCATTTGGTAGTATAGTCATTTTCACAATATTGATTCTTCCTACCCAGGAACATGGAATATCCCTCCATCTGTTTATGTTGTCTTTGATTTCTTTCATTAGTGTCTTATAATTTTCTGTGTACAGTTCCTTTGTCTCCTTAGGTAAGTTTATTCCCAGATATTTAATTCTTTTTGTTGCAATGGTGAATGAGATTGATTTCTTAATTTCTCTTTTTGATTTTTCATTGTTAGTATATAGACATGCAAGTGATTTCTGTGTACTGATTTTGTATCCTGCAACTCTGCTAAATTCAGTGATTAGTGCCAGTAATTTTCTGATACTATCTTTAGGGTTTTCTATATACAGTATCACATTATCTGCAAACAGTGAGAGCTTTACTTCTTTTCCGATCCGGATTCCTTTCTTTTTCTTCTCTGATTGCTGTAGGTAGGACCTCCAGAATTATGTTGAATAATAGTAGTTAAAGTGGACACCCTTGTCTTGTTCCTGATCTTAGGGGGAATGCTTTCAGTTTTTCATCATTGAGAATAATGTTTGCTGTAGGCTTATCATATGTGGCCTTTATTAAGTTCCTTCTATGCCCATTTTTTGAAGAGTTTTATTCATAAATGGGTGCTGAATTTTGTCAAAGGCTTTTCCTGCATCTACTGAGATTATCATATGGTTTTATCTTTCAATTTGTTAATATGGTGTATTGCACTGATTGATTTGCATATATTGAATCATTGCATTCCTGGAATAAACCCAACTTATTCATGATGTATGAGCTTTTTGATGTGTTGCTATAATCTGTTTGCTAAAATTTTGTTGAGGATTTTTGCATCTATGTTCATCAGTGATGAGTTCCCTGGTGGCTCAGACGGTAAAGCATCTGCCTACAATGTGGGAGACCTGGGTTTGATCCCTGGGTCAGGAAGATCATCTGGAGAAGGAAATGGCAACCCACTCCAGTACCCCTGCCTGGAAAATCCCATGGATAGAGGAGTGTGGTAGACTACAGTCCATGGGGTCGCAAAGAGTCAGACACAACCGAGCGACTTCACTTTCTTTCACTTTCATCAGTGATATTGGCCTGTAGTTTTCTTTTTTTGTGTTGTCTTTGTCTGGTTTTGGTATCAGGGTGATGGTGGCCTCGTAGAATTAGTTTGCAATTTTTTGAAAGAGTTTTAGAAGGATAGGCATTAGCTCTTCTCTAAATGTTTGATAGAATTCTCCTTTGAAGCCATCTGGTCCTGGGCTTTTGTTTTCTGGAAGATTTTTTTTATCACAGCTTCAATTTTCAGTGCTTGTAATTGGGTTGTTCATAATTTCTATTTCTTCCTGGTTCAGTCTTGGAAGATTGAACTTTTCTAAGAATCTGTCCATTTCTTCCAGGTTATCCATTTTATTGCCATATAGTTGTTAATAGTCTCATAATCCTTTGTATTTCTGCACTGTCTGTTATAACCTCTCCTTTTTTGTTTCTAATTTTGTTGCATTTTTCTTTTTTTCTTGATGAGTCTGGCTAAAGGCCTGTCAATTCTGTTTATCTTCTAAAAAAATCACCTTTTAGTTTTATTAATCTTTATTATTGTTTCTTTCATTTCTTTTTCATTTATTTCTGCTCGGGTCTTTACGATTTCTTTCTTTCCACTAATTTTGTGGGTTTTTTGTTCTTCTTTTTCCAGTTTTATTAGGTGTAAAGTTAGATTGTCTATTTGATGTTTTTCTTGTTTCTTGAGGTAGGACTGTATTGCTATAAACTTCCCTCTTAGAACTGCTTTGGTTGCATACCATAGGTTTTGAGTTGTCATGTTTTCATTTGCACTTGTTTCTAGAAATTTTTTCATTTCCCATTTGATTTCCTCAGTAACCTATTGGTTATTTAGAAACATGTTGTTTAATCTCCATGTCTTTGCATTTCTTGCAGTTTTTTTCTTGTAATTAATATCTAGGCTCATAGTGCTGTTGTCGGAGAAGATGCTTGATTCGATTTCAATCTTCTTAAATTTTCTGAGGTTTGATTTGTGACCCAAGATGTGGTCTACCATGGAAAATGTTCCATGTACACTTGAGAAGAAGGTGTATTCTTCTGCATTTGGATGGAACGTCTTGAAGATATCAATGAGATCCATCTCATCTAATGTGTCATTGTTTCCTTATTAATTTTCTGTTTTGATGATCTGTCCATTTGTGTGACTGGGGTGTTAAAGTCTCCTACTATTATTATGTTATCATCAATTTCACCTTTTATGTCTGTTAGTATTTGTCTTATGTATGGAGGTGCTCCTATGTTGGATGCACAGATATTACAATTGTTATATCTTCCTCTTAAGATTAGTCCCATGATCATTATGTAGTGTCCTTCCATATCTCTTGTAATACTCTTTATTTTAAGGTCTATTATATCTGATATGGCAATGGCACCCCACTCCAGTACTCTTGCCTGGAAAATCCCATGGATGGAGGAGGCTGGTGGGCTGCAGTCCATGGGATTGCTAAGAGTCGGACACAACTGAGTGACTTCACTTTCACGCATTGGAGAAGGAAATGGCAACCCACTTCAGTGTTCTTGCCTAGAGAATCCCAGGGATGGGGAAGCCTGGTGGGCTGCCGTCTCTGGGGTCGCACAGAGTTGGACACAACTGAAGCGACTTAGCAGCAGCAGCAGCATATCTGATATGAGGATTCCTACTCGTTTTCTTTTGCTTCCCATTTGCATGGAATATATTTTTCCATCCTCTCACTTTTGAGTTTCTTGTAGACAGCATTTATTTGGGTCTTGTTTTTGTGTCCAATCAGCCAGTCTGTGTCTTTTGGTTGGAGTATTTAATCAATTTACATTTAAAGTAATTATCAATATATATGTTCCTATTGCCATTTTCTTAATTATTTGGGGTTGATTTTGGAGATCATTTTTCTTCTCTTGTATTTCTTGACTATATATATCCCTTTAATATTTGTTGTAAAGCTGGTTTGGTGGTACTGAATTCTCTTAACTTTTGCCTGTCTGAAAAGCTTTGTATTTCTCCATCAATTCTGAATGAGATTCTTGCCGGGTACAGTAATCTTCGCTGCAGATTTTTCCCTTTCAGTACTTTAAATATATCCTGCCATTCCCTTCTGACCTGCAGAGTTTCTGCTGAAAGATCAGCTGTTAAGCATATGGGGTTTCCCTTGTATGTTACTTGTTACTTCTCCCTTGCTGCTTTTAATATTCTTTCTTTGTGTTTAATCCTTGTCAGCTTGACTAGTATGTGTCTTGGTGTGTTTCTCCTTCGGTTTATCCTGTGTGGGACTCTGTACCTCTTAGACTTGAATGACTATTTCCTTTTCCATGTTGGGAAAATTTTCAACTATAATCTCTTCAAAAATTTTCTCATACCCTTTCTTTTCCTCCTCTTCTTCTGGGATCCCTATAATTCAAATGTTGATGCATTTGATACTGTCCCAGAGGTCTCTGAGACTATCCTCAGTTCTTTTCATTCTTTTTACTTTATTTTGCTATTCAGAAGTTATTTCCACCATTTTATCTTCCAGCTCACTGAGTCGTTCTTCTGCTTCAGATATTCTGCTGTTGATTCCTTCTAGAGTATTTTTAATTTCAGTAACTGTGTTGTTGTCTCTGTATGTTTATTCTTTCGTTCTTCTAGGTCTTTGTTAATTGATTCTTGCATTTTCTCCATTTTATTTTCAAGGTTTATCATCATCTTTATTATCATTATTCTGAATTCTTTTCCAGGTAGTTTGCCTATTTCCTCTTCATTTATTTGGACTTCTCTGTTTCTAGTTTATTACTTCATTTGTTAATTGATTTCTATGCCTTTTCATTATTTTGTTTTTAACTTATTGTGTTTGAAGTCTCCTTTTCTGAGGCTTCAAGGTTGAATTCTTTCTTCCTTTTGGTTTCTGCCCTCCTAAATTTGGTCCAGTAGTTTCTGTAAGCTTCATATACGGTGAGATTTGTGCTGAGTTTTTGTTTGCTTTTCCTCTGATGGGCAAGGTTGAGTGAGGTGGTAATCCTGTCTGCTGGTGATTGGGTTTGTATTTTTGTTTTGTTTGTTGTTTAGATGAGGAGTCCTGTACAGGGTGCTACTGGTGGTTGGGTGATGCTGGGTCTTGTATTCAAGTGGTTTCCTTTGTGTGAGTTCTCACTATTTGATACTTCCTAGGGTTAGTTCTCTGGTAGTCTAGGGTCTTGGAGTCAGTACTCCCACTCCAAAGGCTCAGGGCTTGATCTCTGGTCAGGAATGAGGATTCCAAAGTGGTTTGTTATGGTATTAAGTGAGATTAGAACAAATATCCAAAAACGAGAAACCAAAGATGAACCCCAGACAAATGGCAGTTACAAAATCAGGCAAATAATAATTAAAATAATAGAATATACACATATACATATAACCCATGAGCAAAGTCAGAACAGTCCAACAAAAATAAAGTACAGTAGACTGACCCGGCAAACAAAGGAAATCAAAAATTATATTAACCAGTTAAGAACCAAACTAACTAAAGTACAAACTGGAAAACAAAACTAAAGCAAGGTGCCAAGTGGGGAATAAAGCAATGAAAATAAAACTAACAAATATGTTGAGAGCAAAGGAAAGAAAGAATAGATCGCAAAGTTAAACAGAGGTAGATGAAGATTTATATATGTTTTAAAGATTGACTGCAAGGGGAAAAGAACAGTAGGAAAAGTAAACAAAGGAATAAATGTAAAAAAATAATAGGTTTAAAAAATTAAAATTAAAAAAAAAAAAAAAAAAAAAAACCACCACAGAACTGCAAAAGCCCAAACAACAAAGAGGCAGAGGTTTATAACAATAATAAAAAAAGTGAGGAAAAAAAAAGCTCAAAAGCTTAATTGGATTTCATAGTGCCAATAAAATCAATAACTACAATGGAGAGGGAAAGAGAGGAACAAAAAAGAAAAACAATCCAAAAGAATCTACAGGACAAGTCAAAACATAAGAAAAATAAACATTTTTCTTGAGTCACTGCTGTCAGAGTCCTTTCCCTCGCTGGGAGTCACAGTCCACCTCACCTCCCTAGGATGCCCTCCAACACTGTGCTGATCTCTAGACCTGCTGTGGGGGCAGCTCAGATTCTAATCTGGTCCTACTCCTATGTATTCTTGCTTCCAATGTCCACAGCTATCAGAACTAGTGCGTTTCCTTTTGTGGGAGCTCTCAATGACCTTTTATATATTCCATAGACACAGTTGATCATGTGGATTTACTCTGCAGCTTGTACAGCTAGTCGGAAGGTTTTGGATCTTCTTCCTTAGCCATACTGCCCCTGGGTTTCAATTGTTTTATTTCCACCTCTGGATAAGGGTCGTCCACTGGGGTTTGCTCCTGAGGCTGCCCTGGAGGACTTGGGTTTGCCCCTGTGAGGGCCAGGTGTGGAGGTGGTCCAGCTGCTTGGGTGGCAGAGGTTCTGGCAGCACCAGGTATTCAGAGGAGTTGGTGGCTAGGGCAGCAGGAAATAGAGTGCCCTAAAAGGGTATGGCAACCAGTATTGGCCAATACGCTCCAGTAATCTTGCCTGGAGAACCCCTCTCCCTGAGAAAGAAGCCTGGAAGGCCACGGTCTACAGGGTCGCAAAGAGCTGGACACTAGCAAAGCGACCCTGCGTGCATAAATGCAAGCCTTTTCTTTCCTGTGGCAGTTCTGCCCCAGTGACAGTTGAGCATGAAGGTGGCGCAGCTGCTTGGCTTGTGGGGACTCTGATGGTACCAAGCATACAGGGACACAGACTGCCTCAACTGCTATCAGAGTCTTTTTTCGAGCCTCTTGTAGCTGGCAATCAGAAGGCCTCTTTGGGCAGTCTTTCTCCATAGCTCCACTCATTCAGGCACTTCGAGGGCTCCCTTGCCTGAGGTCCTTCTCTGTTGTTCCATGGGTCAGGGACATAGAGGGGTCCCCTTGGCTGGGGTCCTAGTTTGTAGATCGGCACATCAGGCACTTCAAGGGGCACCCTGGGTGGGGTCTTGCTCTGTAGTTCAGTGCATCAGGCATTTGATGGGCCAGTCTCTCTACTGTTCAGCTGCCAATGCTGGCTTGTGGGGAGAGAGGGGCTATGGTGATGGCTCCATCCCCTATGCGTGACTCAGCAGAATCGCCTTGCTTCCATGGCTGCCTGGATTTCCTCCACAGGCATTTCCCACCACAATCTCCTCCCTCACATCCCCTCAATTCAACTCTCTGCAGTCAACAGCAGCCCTTGCCCTGGGATTGCTTCACAATCCCTAAACTCCAGCTCCCAGCCACTGCGCCTTCCAGGGAACCTGAGTCCCTGTCTGAGGTATGTACAGCTCTGGCAAGATCTGATTCTCATTCCATTTAGGCTGCCACAGATCAGCTGTTTCACTCTCAGCCTTATATGTTTCTCCTCCGACTCAGACAATTGCCCCGATGTGGGGATCTGGTCTCTGTTTCACTTCCCCCACCCGCCAAGGGCAGGTCCAGTCCTAACGCTTCTGCTTTTTCCCCTAGTTCCTTTGTCCTACAAAGTTTTGCGTGGTTCTGTATGTTCTTTTCCTCTTGTCAGCTACTTCTGTCCATTCTCAGCTGGTGTTCTGCATGCACTTCTGTTTCTGAATGTGTATTCCTGATGTATCCATGGAGAGAGATGTACTCCACATCCACCTACTCCTCCATCATCTTGTTCTCTGTCTTTAGTTTTGAAATACAAAAACTACTCTAACTCTTGTCCTTCTTAATTTTATATTTGGTAGGCCCTCAATTTGCACTATTGGGTTATTTTTTTTTCAGGTTCATTACATCCTCTGATACCCTTAATCATAATATCTGATCCACCTATCCTTACTATTTATTCATAAGCTGGATCTCTGATTTGACCCCAGTGGCTCAGAGCTCAGTATGTTTGATATTTTATATTCTGAGTGAAATTACTATTTCATATTGCCAAATTACTTTGCTTGGCCAATATAAGTTTTTAACTTCCAAGAAAGCTTTGGCCTACTATGGTTGTTATGCCATTACGTTCTTGTTATCCTGGTCTTTTATTATTACAAACTAAATTTAATTAAATTCAACACATAGCACATACAGCTTTCATATGGAACTAATATTTGACATTGTAACAATTATAAAATTATAAAGAATCATATGGCTCTAAGAAATCACGGAACATCATCTATGGGGAAATATTTTTTTAGAATAACCTTCTTCTAACAAGACAGCCACTCAGATTTCTAAGACTAAATACCCAGTTTCATTCCTCAGTAACATGAAGGTAAGTTGGTGTATTTCAAATCTCCAAAACAGACGCAACTGAAAATGGATTGAGTTTTTCACTCTGAAAAATTATTTAGACTGAAAGTTAAACCACATACTTTTATAGACTGCATACAGCCTAAAAACAATGTAATAGCGCAATTTTAAAGCCAAAAAATAAAGTATAATTTCAATTCTGGCTAGTTTTATAAAAAACATATATATATTGCCCAGTTTGAAAAGGCTTCACTTTACATACCACACTATAATACTTACAAGCTGATGTTCTAATAGTTGGATTTTTTCATCTTTTTTCTTTAGTTCCTCTTTAAGTTGTTTTATTTCATTTAGTAAATCTTCATTCTGAAATATTTTAAAAGATTCAATGTGAAGTATTTAATTGTATTTTAAAACACTAATGAAAAATATTAAATTAATGATGCAGACTGAGCAATGAACTGTTTGTTTATTTAACATGAAGTTTCTTCTTAAATATCCTAGCTATTTATCCATTAAAAAAAACTCAGTTTGGTCTTCTAGGAACTCATAGTTTAATGGAGTCTGACACATAAACAATGAACAATAAGAGCAGCAACAGCTAACATTCACTGAGTACTAATCAGGCGCCAAGAGCTAAGTAATTTGGGGTATCTAAGTAATTGATTCTGACTGCAACTCTGAGGTAGATACTATTATCCCCATTTCAGAGATATGAGGAACTAAGCCACATAAGTAAAATAAATTATACATAAAATAATAACTTCAGCTAGATTTCAAGGAATATATGAGTGCTTGTCAGAGGAAACGAAGGCCACAAGTAGAGGAAACTGCATCATTAAATGCACAGAGTCATTTTCATGACTGGTGCAGAAATCAGTAGCAAGGTAAATGTGCCTGAAAAGGTATCAAGGAAGATTCTTTTTCTTTGAGCTACTTTCATGAGAACTGCCTGAATCAAAAAATAAATACCCTGTCAACTTAGTTTATAAGAAATTTCTATTAAGGCCAATCCCTTTCCCAAAATTAAAAAAAAAAAAGAAAGAAAGAAATTCCTGAATGTATTAACAGGTATTAACAAACCTCATCTAGTCAAGGCCATGGTTTTTCCAGTAGTCATGTATGGATGTGAGAGTTGGACTATAAAAAAAGCTGAGCACTGAAGAATTGATGCTTTTGAACTGTGGTGTTGGAGAAGACTCTTGACAGTCCCTTGGACTGCAAGGAGATCCAACCAGTCCATCCTAAAAGAGATCAGTCTTGGGTGTTCATTGGAAGGACTGATGTTGAAGCTAAAACTCCAATACTTTGGCCACCTGATGCGAAGAGCTGACTCAGTTAAAAAGACCCTGATGTTGGGAAAGATTGAGGTCAGGAGAAGAAGGGGACGACAGAGGATGAGATGGCTGGATGGCATCACTGACTCAATGGACATGAGTTTGGGTGAACTCCGGGAGTTGGTGATAGACAGGGAGGTCTGGCGTGCCGTGGTTCATGGGGTCACAAAGAGTCGGACACGACTGAGCGACTGAACTGAACTGAACACAAACCTATTGTCAAGGTAAGCAGGAATTCGGTTATATTGTCACATGTAAGGTATCATTATCTTATACTTAGATCATTTTGTTTACTGCTATTTAATTATCCAGAAATATATACTGATGAAATAGTGCTGCCAAGGGAAACTAAAGTTAACCCTTGAACAACACAGGGGTTGGGGTGCCCACCCTATGCAAAGTAAAAAGATCTGGGTATAACTTTTGGTCGGTGCTCCACATCCACAGTTCCTCCAAAACCAAAAGGTACACATCCTTGTATTCAACCAACTGCAGATCGATGTAGTATAGTATTTTTTAAAAAAATCCAAGTGGACCTATGCAGTTTAAAACTTGTTCAAGGGTCATCTGTAGAATATACATATAAATGATACATCTTTCCAGAAAGAATAATAAGTAAGCAAATATAATGTGTTGGTAATGAGCAAAGTATACCATCTTCTTCAGATAGGTTGGGAACAAAAGATATTTCAGTCTCATTAACAAGAGATCAAAAACAAAAATTTTATGAAGGCTCTGATGTATCAAATAAGCATCAAAATGGGAAAGAAACAATACAGAAGAAAATATTTTTTTTAATTTTGCAGTTGTTATTCACACAGCAATGGCGAAGAACTATTATGTATGAAAAAATGACTTTCAGGGACTTAAAAAAATCACAAATCAAGATCAAAAAAAGATGGATTGCAAATCATGAGTTAAATTAGTGGGAGAAGTACTCAATGTGATTAATAAGACTGCAGAAAAAATGGTACATTATCAGACATAAAAACTGATCTTTTTGTACAAACATATGACTGTATATACAACAGTCATAAAAATTACTTGCACTCCAGTTTCAGTTATGCAACTCATATGCCAAAGAAATGATCCTAAGTACAAGAAAACCCATAAGATCTTCAAGTTCACAAACTCAGAACTGCCTTATAAGAGGATAACTGAAATGCAATGTAAGCAACTTGACGGAATACTGTATAGCAATACTATATATCAATTCAGGCATTGCTAGGATCTGCTGATGTTAGAGAAAATGAACCCAAAAGTGAAATCAAAATATGAGTATGGTAAAACATTTAGAGCCAACATGCTTATAGCATTATTTATATGATAAGCACTGCTCTAAGGATTTTACACATAAAGACAGGAAAAGGAAAACATATCAGGAAATGGTTAACCCCAATCGAGTTTTAAAGGGTAAGTTCTAACAACACAAAGTGTGGCAAACTTTTGACGTTAGGTTTAGGGATTCTGTAAGACAATACAGAGATGGGGACAAGGACAGCATATTTGGAGAATTATAAGCAATAATGGTCACCCTGCTTATTTAACTTCTATGCAGAGTACATCATGAGAAACGCTGGGCTGGAAGAAGCACAAGCGGGAATCAAGATTGCCGGGAGAAATATCAATAACTTCAGATACGCAGATGACACCACCCTTATGGCAGAAAGTGAAGAGGAACTAAAAAGCCTCTTGATGAAAGTGAAAGTGGAGAGTGAAAAACTTGGCTTAAAGCTCAACATTCAGAAAATGAAGATCATGGCATCTGGTCCCATCACTTCATGGGAAATAGATGGGGAAACAGTGGAAACAGTGTCAGACTTTATTTTTGAGGGGCTCCAAAATCACTGCAGATGGTGACTGCAGTCATGAAATTAAAAGACACTTACTCCTTGGAAGGAAAGTTATAACCAACCTGGATAGCATATTCAAAAGCAGAGACATTACTTTGCCAACAAAGGTCCATCTAGTCAAGGCTATGGTATTTCCAATGGTCATGTACGGATATGAAAGTTGGACTGTGAAGAAAGCTGAGCGCCGAAGAATTGATGCTTTTGAACTGTGGTGTTGGAGAAGACTCTTGAGAGTCCCCTGGACTGCAAGGAGATCCAACCAGTCTATTCTGAAGGAGATCCGTCCTGGGTGTTCTTTGGAAGGAATGATGCTAAAGCTGAAACACTGGAAAAGACTCTGATGCTGGGAGGGATTGGGGGCAGGAGGAAAACGGGACAACAGAGGATGAGATAGTTGGATGGTATCACCGACTCGATGGACGTGAGTTTGAGTGAACTCCGGGAGTTAGTGATGGACAGGGCAGCCTGGCGTGCTGCGATTCATGGGGTCGCAAAGAGTCGGACACGACTGAGCGACTGAACTGAACTGAAGCAGTAATGCTGCACACGAAGGCTGTGGTGCACAGTGGGGAGCAATGCAGTTAGTAATCTAGGCAAGGGACAGATCACAGAGGGCCTGAACATCAAGCATGCTTCAGCCAGGGAGTAACAGATAGATCTACATTGGAGATGGCTTGGACAGCTGTTTGGAGGATATATTGACAATGATTATACTGATACATATAAAAATCACTCTCTCTCATACTTGGTAATCTCGTCCACAGGACATTTCCAATGTGTCCCACTCACAATGGGAAACCCGTGTTGGGGCTTCCCTGGTGGATCAGATGGTAAAGACTCTGCCTGCAATGAAGACCTGGGTTCAATCCCTGGGTTGGGAAGATCCCCTGGAGAAGGGAATGGCTACCCACTGCAGTATTCTTGCCTGGAAAATTCCATAGACAGAGGAGCCTGGCAGGCTACAGTCCATGGGGTTGCAAAGAACTGGGCACGACTGAGTGACTAACAACACAACATGTTACATGTGAAATCATGAGAGTAGAAAGTTCAATGAACACTGGACTAAAGATACAAACCTACATTCTAAAAAAGAAAAGAATCCAAGAAAAGCAAGCAGGCAGGTGGTGTGGAGGAGGAGAGGGGATGTTAAGGGGTAAGGGAATTCCAAAAGAACTGACACAAAAACCAAGGGATAAAGCTTTTATGACAAAGGCCATGTCAAATGTGTATTTTTCCAGGTTTCCAGAACAACTAGAAAGACAGTCAAGGAAAGGTTTATCTGATTTACTGAATTTAGGATAGGTAAGACACAGAAATTTATAAAGTGAGGATGAAGAGGAAGTAAAGAAAGCACACTAATGAGACATGAGAGAGGACGCAGACGTAGTTTGGTCTTTAACTGCAGCAGAAGATAGAGTCGAGAACAATAAAGGGTAGTCTTCCACAGCACAGTGGTCACTTTTCCCTGTAACTGGAATAAAGTAAATCAGAATGACAGACACAGATAAGTTGGGAGGCAGAAAGGCAAAGAAGATCTTCCTTGATGAACACAAGGCAAATGCAGCAGCTGAGAAGAGTGGCTGAGAAAGGGGATGAGACAAGTGGTCAATGTCTGAAATAGCTCATCAGGGACATGGCAGAGGGAACTGTCCTGGGATAAAGGAGAGACTGGTGACATGGCAGGTCCAATGGAGAGTTTAGGCCCTAAAGTTGTAATGGTGTAAGTCACAACATTTGTATCATTTGAAATTGAACTGCAAAACCATCCTCAATGAGCAGATTCGGGGATTTGCTGATGAAAGTGAAGGACTGTCTAGTGTACTAGAAAGAGTAAGTATGAGCTATTGCACGCTTGCATGCTCAGTTGTGTCTGACTATTTGTGACCCGGGAGCCAGGCTCACTCTGTCTCTGGAATTTTCCAAGCAAGAATATTGTAATGGATTGCCATTTCCTACTCACAGATCTTCATGATCCAGGGATTGAACCCCCGTCTCTCTTATCTCCTACACTGGAAGACAGATTCTGGACTATTGGCACCACCTGGGAAGCCCGGTGAGAAACTGCATCTGACCTCAAAAAGAAGAAGAAAGGCTAGGGACGATCTGCCTGAAAGGAAAGGCACTGAGGACAGGAGAGAGACACACGCTGTGTCTATCCTACAACACTAAATGTACGGACAAACTTTAGAGGAGGGTGGAAAAAACAAAGACACGAGTTCTGCAAAAAAAGTTGGAATTAACTTTTTTCTTTAAAAAGAATTTACTTATACATAAAAAAGTTTCACAAAAATTTAGAAAAAAGTCAGTTTTTACTTTTAAAGTAGCAATCACAAAACAAACAAAAAACAACTGAGAGACAACCAGAAATCATCTAAATCAATGGCTCTCAAGGGAGTATGTAAGTAAGTTTTTCAAGAAGAGATGTTCTCCTGCAAACCTATTATTATACTCACAACAGGATGGAAACATGGAGATGGGAAGAAATTTATATTAAAGAATAGGTAGGTAACACGCTGAAAAGCCAATATCAGATAACCAGATGTGACTATTATCTGATATTTTTTTTATTTTGTGTTTTACACATAAATTTGTTCCCCAAAAGTCACTCCATATCCTATGAAAAAACTGTGCTTCCCTGACGCTTAATATCAAGACTGGTCAGTTGACCTGTTTTGGAAGCAACATATGTTACATTCAACCAATGTATTCTGCCAATGCTACTTTCCCTCAGGTACAAAAAGCATGACCTTCATCCAGAATCCCAGAAAGAAGAAAAAACATGAAGTCTCACTAATCTACAACCAAAATGCAACATAATGAGAAATAATAAGTAAGAAATAAACTTCTGTTAAAAACAAATAAAAAAAAGAAATAAACTTTTGTTATTGTAAGCCACCAATATTTTGAGGCTGTTACTACAGACAAGTAGAACACACTGACTAGAATACTTTGAAAACAGAATGTGAAAGGAAACAATAATTTTACCTGGAAATAGGAAAGACAAGAATACTTGTATGTCCTTAAGAAATAAATATGTGATTCAGGAAGATTAAAAAAAAAATCTTTCTTCAACTAAAACTAGACCTAAAGATGAGAACTATAAAAAAATATACCTTCAAGTACAAAATGCATCTGCATTCTATATATCTTTCAACATAAAAAAATGTAATTTTCAGCTAAAAGTTCTTCAATATTGTGATTATATATATATATATACACACACATATATATATGAGAAGTACCTATTAACAGTTTTAATTTTTATTGGTAGTCATATTTTAAATTGTTATTCATATAATTCTAAAAAAAGATTTAATTAATTTTAAAAAGAATCCTGCACCAATATTAATATTGGGACAGATTACTATACAACTGATAAAACAAACTCAAATTAAAGTACCACAGGGATATCAATTTAACTTAAAAAGTTAGTAAAAGTGAAAAGCAAATCTGACCAAAACCCAAGACAACAAAGTTGCAGGTTTAAATATATTTATTATTAGAAGTTTTATTATTGCTTTATAATTTTAGTAATAAAAATTTTTTTTTTTTAATTCAGCATGACTACCTAGTCATCATACCTTGCATATTTGATCACCATCTTCTGGTTCTGGACTAGATGGCAATGAGAGTTGAACATCATGCAATGAACCACTTCCATCATGCTGTCAGAAAGAAGAAAAGGAAAACGCAAGAGTAATACAATTAACTGCAGATATTCTGCTCAACCTGAACTCACCCCAGACCAAATGCTAGAATGGTAATCAATTAAGATTTTAGAAATCTCCTTTTTACCTCCATGCACTGGTAGAAACAAACGTAGAAGAGCAAACAACAGAGTTCAAGAAAGAATATTTTGTGGAACATTCACTATGTAAGCTGACGGTGAGAAAGCCACTGAAAGTTTTAGAATGGGAAAAGAAATATAGGACAATTCCTTAAAAATGTTAAGAGTACTCCACCTATGAAAAATGTAAAATAAAAGTCAAATTAAATCTGATTTGAATCAGATCTAGCGCTTTGAGTACAAAGGAGTCAGAAACAATAATATTAAATGACTCAAAAAGAGCTGACCACAGAAAACATTTGAATAGAAGACACATGAGTATACATACTGCATGACTCTATCAAGTTTGAGAAGAGGTAGAATTAATTTATGGTGCTAAAAATCAGAACAGTGGCTGACTTAGGAGAAAGGAGTTATTGGCAGTAAAGTGCATTATAACCCATAAACATGCTGGAAATGTTTTGTGTCCTCTCTGTATGGCAGTTACATGGGTACATACAAGTGAAAAGTACAAGCTTTACACTTAAGACTGGTACACCTTTAAGCACTTTACTTGATATATGCTATACCTCAATTTAAAAAATTGAAAAAATTAAAGTTTTTGTCCTTAAACACAATTTTTAAAAAAAATAACAGGGTATCATTAAGTCCTACCTCTTGCTGAAATAGTTTAGGAATAATCAGATAAAACATGGCATGTCCAATGATTCACAGACAACCTTAAAAAAGATGAACTAAGAATATGCCTGGGATGATGGTGAGGGACCTAGACCCTGACCAATGCAGTACAATTGCAACTCAATACCTTATTTGTTCAGATGGCACCTGGCTGCCTTGTGATACCCACTGAATCAACAGCCTTCAAGGAGCACTACCATAGCACCTCTCTCTCCTGAAGGAAATCCCCCAAACATGGCAATCTCCTACACTGGAACAGAAGTGTTAAAAGGTTATGGTACTATATATACCTATTGAATCAGAAACTCTAGTGATGGGGCCTAGGAATGAGTATTTAGAAAAACTCAACAAGTAAGAGTGACTGACAGTGAAGTATTAGCCTTTGTCAAATCTCCAGCAGAGATAAATTACATTTTTATTGGTGATGCCACAGACATTAAGGATTCGACCTGAGAAAGAATCCAACATCCTAATGAATAACAAATGTTCACAGAACACATTAAAAATGTTTTTTAAAGAAGTAAGGAATTTACAAGACTCATTTTAGTAAAGTTTATCTCTGCCTTGAACTATAAAAACAGAGCCAGTCCTATAAACCAGACAGCTACACACACAAAAAAAAAAGAAGAAAAGAAATTAGATCATTCTTTAACACCACACACAAAAATAAGCTCAAAGTGGATTATAGACCTAAATGTGAGACCAGACACTATTAAACTCCTAGAGGAAAACACAGGCAGAACACTCTGACATAAATCGCAGCAATATCCTTTTTGAGCCAACTCCCAGAATAATGGAAATAAAAACAAAAATAAACAAAGAGGACCTAATTAAACTCTAAAGCTTTTGCACAGCAAAGGAAACAAAAAACAAAATGAAAAGACAATCCACAGATTGGGAGAAAATATTTGCAAATGATGTGACCAACAAGGGGTTAGTCTCCAAAATTTACAAACAGCTCACAAGGCTTAACAATATCAAAACAAACAACTCAGTTGACAAATGGGCAGAAAAACTAAACAGAAATTTCTCCAAAGACATACAGATGATCAAGAGGCACGTTAAAAGATGTTCAACATAGCTAATTATTAGAGAACTGCAAATCAAAACTACAATGATATATCACCTCACACCAGCCAGAATGACTATCATCAAAAAAATCCACTAACAATAAATGTTGGAGAGGATGTGGAGAAAAGGAAACCCTCTTACACTGTTGGTGGAATGTAAATTGGTACAGCCACTAAAGAGTACAGAGTTCCTTAAACAATTAAAAATAGATCTGCCATATGACCCTGCAATCCAGTCCTCAGCATATATTTGGAGAAAAACATGATCTGAAAAGATACATGCACCTCAGTGTTCACTGCAGCACTGTTTACAATAGCAAAGACATGTAATCAACTTAAATGTCCACTGACAGAGAAATGGATAAAGAAGTTGTGGTACATATACAGTGGAATATTAGTCATTAAAAAGAATGAAATAACGCTATTTGCAGCAATATGGACTGACCTAAAGACTGTCATAATGAGTGATGTAAGTCAGACAGAGAAGGAAAAATGTCATACAACAGTCACTTGTATGTAGGATCTAAAAAAAAAAAAACTATACAAATGAACTTACCTACAAAACAGAAAGAGACTCACAGACTTAGAGAATGAACCTATGGTTGCCTGTACACACTGCTACATTTAAAATGCATAACCAACTATATACAATGGATAACCTACTGCACAGCACGTGGAACTCTGGTTATGTGGCAGCCTGGATGGGAGAGGAGTCTGGGGGAGAATGGATACATGTATATGGATGGCTGAGTCCCTCCACTGTTCATCTCAAACTACCACAACAATATAAATCAGCTATACCCCAATACAAAATGTTTTAAAAGTTAAAAAAAAAACAAGGCCAATCCTATATATAAGTATATATTTGAGAAAAGAGGAACTATAAAACGATTTATTTTCCAACATCTACAATACCTTCCTGGCCACTGCAAAGCAGGAACCACAAGGAATAGGAGACAACACAAGCTCACACTGCTTTGCCTTGGACATGGATTTAGTTGTGGGAAGTGTGCAGTAGAACAGGAACTTTCACTGTAGAGGAATAAAAAGGCAAGCCCATAGAAACAGAAAATACCAGGATGTCATGAAGAAAGTAACTCTAGAAAATTGTATATAAACTTCTAGGTTCACCACTCTTGAGTATCACACTTGCTTGGATCTGATCCTAAGAAGCATTTCAAAGACTCTGAGAAATAAACCAAGACCACACTGCCCAGGTCCCAAGCTGCCCACTGGAAGGTGTACACTCAAAACAGACCTGGCAGGCATGGCAAAGGCTTTGGAAACAACTGACATTACAACCACAACCCAAAGGTGGCTAATCAGAACTTGCTGTGTGATCCCAACCAAATAATCTATCTGCTTAAAAGGAAAAAAAAAACAACATTCTCCATAAACTTTAAACAATATTAACTGTCTCATAATACAACATTTAAGTGTCTAAGATTTACTCCAAAACTACTCAATGTACAAAGAAAGAAAACCTCAAGACACACAGAAAAAGACAATTAACATCAATGACAAAATTAAAAAGTTAAATAACAAAAAAATTTAAAATTAACTACAAGAGATTTTAATAGAGCTATTATAAAAATTCTCCAAAAGGGTGAACTCTTAAAGGGAACAGAAAGAGAAAGTCTCAGCAAAGACGTAACACACAAAGTGGAAAATGACAGTGTCAGAACTGCAAAGACTCAACACCCAAAAATGTTTAATGCACTAGATGCATTAAATACTAGATGCACTAAACACTACGGTACTTAGATGGACTAAATACAGTACCAGCATTTGAGTTACACATTGAACATAAAGATAGATCAACAGAAATCCAATCTGAACAATAAAGACAAAAAAAGATGGGGGAGGGGTAAAAAAGAGCTTGGTGCAGGAGTTATAGGACAACAACAAGAGATCTAATATTTATATCACTCAAGTCATAGAAGGTAGGGCTCGGGGCAAAAATTTTTGAAGAAATAATGGATAAATACACTTCATATCTGGTGAAAGACATGAACCTACATATTTGAATAGTTCAATTTAAAAGAATAGAAAATAGAATGTGCTCTCTGAACATAATGGAATGTTAACTAGAAAATCAAAACCAGAAAAACTGTCTTCAAACAGAAAGTAACAAGATACTTCCTTGATCCATGGGTCAAAAGAAGTACCAAGGTAAATAAGAAAATATTTTGAGTTGAAAGGAAAATGAAACCACGTATCAAAATCTGTGGAACGCAATTAAAGCAGTGCTTAGAAGGAAAAATTATTGTACCAGATACTTATATTAAAGCAAAGTTGTCAAATCCATAACTGGAGCGAAATAAAGCCAGCACAAACAGAAAGATGAAAATAATAGAGTATGGAAATTAATGAAATTGAAAATCAAGAAACATAAATCAGTGAAGCCAATTTAAAACATGCAGGGGGAAAAAAGAAATCAATGAAGCCAAAGCAGGTTTTTTGACAACTGCAAACCATCACCAAAACAGGCAAAAGGCATTTATAAAGTGACTGCTTTTAACAAGAGCCAACAACAAAAATAATGATGATGTGAGAATCTAGGGTTTTTAACTGACTTCATTAACTCAAATTTTAAATACTTGCCCAAAAAGTACATTCAATTTTTCAATATCCATTTATCTCATCATTTACATAACTGATAAAAAACATATATAAAGAACTATTAATAATCAAAAATAAAACAAACAAAAATTTTGTTAGAAAAAAAATAGACACTTCACAAAAGAAGATATACGATTGGAAAATAAGCATAAGAAAAGATGCTAAATGTCATTAGTCATTAGGCAAATGCAAATTAAAACCAGAGTGAGATACCAATGCATAACTATGGGAAGGGCTTTTGAAAAATATTGACAATATCAAGTGTGGACCAAGATGCAGAACACTTGGAACTCTCATTAATCGTGGTAGGAATACAAAATCAAATAACCACTTTGGAAAACAGCTTGCTGATTTCTCAAGAAGTTAGATATATACTTATCAACCAGCATTCCCATGCCCAGGTAAGAAATTAAAACATCCTCACATGAAAATCTGTGCACGAATGTTTATAGTAGCTTTATTCATAATTGCCAAAAACTGGGAAAAGACACAAATATCCTTCAACTGCTAAACAGATAAACAGACTATGACATATGTATACAGTGTAATACTACTAAGAAGGGCAATGCCAAAGATTCTTCAAACTACCATACAACTCACAGGCTCACTTCACACACACACACACTGCTAGGCTTCAACAGTACATAAACCTAGAACTTCCAGATGTACAAGCTGGATTTAGAAAAGGCAGAGGAACCAGAGATCAAATTGCCAACATCTGCTGGATAACAGAAAAAGCAAGAGAATTCCAGAAAAAAAATCTACTTCTGTTTCATTGACTACACTCAAGCCTTTGACTGTGTGGATCACAATAAACCGTGGAAAATTCTTAAAGAGATGGGACTAGCAGACCACCTTACTTGCTTGCTGAGAAGTCTGTATGCAGGTCAAGAAGCCACAGTTAGAACCGGACATGGAACAACGGACTGGTTCAAAATGGGAAAGGAGTACATCAAGGCTATATGTTGATGCCTTGCTTATTTAACTTATATGCAGAGTACATCATGTGAAACATTGGGCTGGATGAACCACAAGCTGGAATCAAGACTGCCGGGAGAAATATCAATAACCTCAGATATGCAGATGACACCACCCTTATGGCACGCAGTGAAGAGGAACTAAAGAGCCTCTTGATGAAAGTTGAAAGAGGAGAGTGAAAAAACTGGCTTAAAACTCAACATTCCAAAAACTAAGATCATGGCATACAGTCCCATCACTTCATGGCAAATAGATGGGGAAGAAAATGGAAACAGTGACAGACTTTGTTTTCTCGAGCTCTAACATCACTGCAGACAGTGACTGCAGCCATGAAATTAGAAGATGCTCGCTCCTTGGAAGAAAAGCTATGACAAGTCCAGATAGTGTATTAAGAAGCAGAGACATCACTTTATCAACAAAGGCCCATATAGTCACAGTTATGATTTCTCCAGTAGTCATGTAAGGATGTGAGAGTTGGACCATAAAGAAGGCTGACTGCCAAAGAATGCTTTCCAAGTGTGGTGTTTGAAAGAGAAGACTCTTGAGGGTCCCTTGGACTGCAGGAGATCAATCCAGTCAACCTTAAAGAAAATCAACCCTGAATATTCACTGAATGGTGTTGAAGCTGAAGCTCCAATTCTTTGGCCACTTGATACAAACAGCTGAGTCAGTGAGTAAGACCCTGATGCTGGGAAAGATTAAGGGCATGAAGAGTGGGGGCGACAGAAGCCGGAGATAATGGAGGATAGGGAAGCTAGGCGAGCTGCAATCCACAGGGTCGGAAAGAGTCGGACACGACTGAGTGACTGAACAGCAAATATAACATCAATTTTGCCTCTTATCTAAAAGGGTTAAAACATATTTACTATATGGCCAAAGGAAAAGTTTTCAAAAGTTTCCAAAGTTTTGCTTTAGGACACAAAGGAAATATCAATACCTTCCAAAGAATTTATATCCTATAGACATTATTCTTTACTATTAATGTTTTAAGATTTGTTGTTGTTTAATTGCTAAGTCGTGTCTGTCTCTTTGCAACCCCAGAGACTGTAGCCCGCCAAGCTCCTCTGTCCATGTGATTTCCCAGGCAAGAATACTAGAGTGGGTTGCCATTTCCTTCTCCAAGGGATATTCCCAGCCCAGGGATTGATCCCATTAGCTCCTGCATTGCAGGCATGTTTTTTTTTTTACTGCTGAGCCACCAGATTAGAAATTAATTAGAAAAGAAGTCCTGTATACCAAACCTGCATTTTTGAAAATTAAAAAAAATTCTTCTAAATAAAATAAATTTATAGCACGGCCCAAGACAACTAGGATTCATTAATGTTTAAAGTTACCGGTATATCGCTAAGAGATGGGCACAACTGAGCAACTGAACAACCACATGTCTCAAACGCATGTCTCAGAGCCTTCCAATTTTTATCAGGCTAATGTTATAGATTCAAGAGATCAAAGAAGGAAAGGCTATTATTTCCATCAAAGCACAAGAGTTTAAAGATCATGAACATAATCTCCAATTCTATCTATAATAAAACCACATACCCTCCAAATAACTTTGACACTAAATAATAGTAGTACTGTCTATAAAACCTTGACTTAGATGAAAAGTATTCAGGCCAAAATTAGGAAACATTTTGAGACAAGTCTTTTTAAGCTTTGGGGATGGGGGGAGGGAATCATAAAATGTACAGAAAACATTCTCTTTTTAAAAATCACTGAATAACAACCATGGATGCAATGTTCATGCTTCATATTATACATACTAGGGCCGTGCTCAGTCACTTCAGTCACGTCTGACTCTTTGTGACCCCATGGACTATAACCCTCCAGGCTCCCCTGTCAATAGGATTTCAGGCAAAAATACTGGCGTGGGTTGCCATTTTCTCCTCCAGGGGATCTTCCTGACCCAGGGATCAAACCCGTGTCTCTTATGTCTCCTGAACTGGCAGGCAGGTTCTTTACCACTAGCACCACCTAAGGAGCTAGCGTTTCTTGACCAGTGTTGGGCACTGTTCTAAGCATTTTGAATAAACATATTTAATAAATGCATAGATGCAAAAACATAAAAACTGTAACACATCACTGCACAAAAGTAAACAATTCATAGTTAACTGATTATCCAAGTATTCTGGCTGCTTTACTAAGTGAAGTGTTTCAGCAGTTTCTGTGGGTTCTAGTTAGGATTTTTTTTAAGTCTTAATTGACTTTGTTACAATATTGCTTGCACTTTATATTTTGGGGTTTTGGCCATGAGGCATGTGAGATCTTAGTTCCCTAACCAAGAATGGAACCCATGACCCCTACATTGGAAGACAAAGTCTTAACCACTAGACCACCAAGGAAGTCCTAGTTAGGATTTCTGAGCTCTGAATGCAATTAACCTTAAGTTGATTAACTCTTATGTCATTAGTATTTTACTGAAGATTCAAAAAGACAGGTACACCTTCCTCTGTTCTAAGAGGAAGACTTCCACCGTCTTCCATTTTTCTTTTTCAACAAAGCATAAAGGAAAACTTTGGTTCTAATATTTAAACTCTTCACATATTAACATGTAGGAAACCCTGTAACAAATTCCATCTTACCCAGGTGGGTCTTCCATTAGTTTCCAAAAATTGTGATCTTCCTATCAGTTCCAAGGCGGTTGCAATGGACATGGACACTTGAAATGAACTAACCAAAAGCCTGGCAGCACTGACCAGTCTCTGCTGACAAGCAGCATTAGTGATGTCAACAAAGCTCCCTTGTGTTTCTGATATGCTACAACACAATCACAAGAGGCATCCTAGGAAAAGGAGTGGAGGAAGAGGAGAGATTTTTTTCATTTTCTTTTCATAAGTCACTTTTTTAAATAGCAGAGGTAAATGGATGGACATCGTATCATATCACACAAACTGTAGAATGTGTGCTAAGATAAATTTTTGAGTAATACTGTAATTCACCTATGGGATTTAAAATCTAATGATTCAAACTATATTTGGAAAGATTATAAAAATATAATCATAAAGCCTGATTTTCAATAAGAGTTTAAGAAATGAGTTGATCCTCACAGGTACTTGAGGCAAAGACATTTTCAAAACAAAAATTTTACTGACATTTAAATTGACTAGAACATTGTTATATATGGCTAAAATCTGTAATAT
Source organism: Bos mutus (assembly GCF_027580195.1). NCBI lineage: Eukaryota > Metazoa > Chordata > Mammalia > Artiodactyla > Bovidae > Bos > Bos mutus. The sequence continues at coordinate 3,766,246 of NC_091644.1, read as the reverse complement.
TCTAAGCAAACCTTATTTATAAATTTCATTATAAATTTCAATAATAAACCTTTTTATTAAACCTAAGTGTTTAACTTGTACATATAGATATCTTTTTCTATAGGTTTATTTTGCCATTTAAAAATACTAGTTGTAGATTTCTTCTAATTTTTCTACATTTAAAAAAATATTTAACTCTTCAAACCATCTGAGTTTGCTGGCTTCCCTGGTAGCTCACCTGGTAAAGAATCTGCCTGCAAAGCAAGAGACCCCAGCTCAATTCATGGGTTGGGATGATTCCCTGGAGAAGGGATAGGTTACCCACTCCAGCGTTCTTGGGCTTCCCTGGTAGCTCAGACTATAAAGAATATGCCTACAATGTGGGAGACCTGGGTTCGATGCCTGGGTTAGGAAGATCCCCTGGAGGTGGGCATGGCAACCCATTCCAGTATTCTTGCCTGGAGAATTCGCATGGACAGAGGAGCCTGGTGGGCTTCAGTCCACAAGGTCGCAAAGATTTGGATGCAAATGAGCGACTAAGCACAGCATAGTTTCTATACTATTCTACTTTATTAGGAAAAATAATTACAATGAACAAAATTTATTTCTAAGCAGAGTGGCGTGGAGTGGGCACACTCCCCCAGGAGGGTCTTTAGAGAGCTACAAGAGCTCAAGTCTCATGAAGAGGGCATCTCTGCAGGAAAAGGCCCAGTGTCAGGTGTCAGACCCAAGTAGGGTTAAGAAGGCACCCAAGTGCAGGCATCAACTGACAACTGTAGTGTCAAGCCCAAGCAGAGTGAGGTGGCATCCACAGGAAGAGGAGACTGGTGTGGTGTGTCAGAATCCATGAGACTGACAAGGAGTCAGAGCCCAAGTAGGGTGAGGAAGGTATACAAAGGAGAGCAGCCAGGCACGGAGATTCAGAATCTTAGACAGGTGAGGAGGTCAAGTGTACAGGAGAGGCAGTGAGAAGCTGATTATAGTCAGGAGAATTGGTTAAAAGAGTAAATATATTATGGTCATCAAAGTGAAAAGAAAACTGAGGAAGTACCACAGTTTGAAGAAATCTACAAAAACATGATCAGAGAAGGCAATGGCACCCCACTCCAGTACTCTTGCCTGGAAAATCCCATGGACAGAGGAGCCTGGTGGGCTGCAGTCTATGGGGTCGCTAAGAGTCGGGCAGACTGAGCGACTTCACTTTCCCTTTTCACTTTCATGCACTGGAAAAGGAAATGGCAACCCATTCCAGTGTTCTTGCCTGGAGAATCCCAGGGATGGAGGAGCCTGGTGGGCTACCATCTATGGGGTTGCACAGAGTCGGACACGACTGAAGCGACTTAGCAGCACAAAAACATGATAATTTTTAAAAGCAACGTATGATGGTAAACCAGATCTTTCTGTTATAAAGAATACTACATCAAGACAGATAGGGAAACAGTGGCTGACTTTATTTTTATGGGCTCCAAAATCACTGCAGATGGTGACTGCCGCCATGAAATTAAAAGACGCTTACTCCTTGGAAGGAAAGTTATGACCAACCTAGACAGCATATTAAAAAGCAGATACATTATTTTGTCAACAGTGGTCATGTATGGATGTGAGAGTTGGACTATAAAGAAAGCTGAGCGCTGAAAAATTGATGCTTTTGAACTGTGGTGGTGTTGGAGAAGACTCCTGAGAGTCCCTTGGACTGCAAGGAGATCCAACCAGTCCATCCTAAAGGAGATCAGTCCTGGGTGTTCATTGATAGGACTGATGTGGAAGCCAAAACTCCAATACTTTGGCCATCTGATGCGAAGAGCTGACTCAGTTGAAAAGACCCTGATGCTGGGAAAGATTTAAGGTGGGAGGAGAAGGGGACGACAGAGGATGAGATGGTTTGATGGCATCACTGACACAATGGACATGGGTTTGGGTGGTCTCCGGGAGTTGGTGATGGACAGGGAGGCCTGGCATGCTAAAGTTCATGGGGTCACAAAGAGTCAGACACGACTGAGCGACTGAACTGAACTGAACCCCAAGACACATGGCAAAATCTGAACAGGCTCTGAGTATTAAATGGTAGTAATGTGTCAATACTTCAAAATTTCCTGATTTTGAAATGCAGAATAAAGCCACAATTAAACACCACTAGAGTCCCATCACGTGACAAAAATTAAGAAGTCTGATAATACCAAGTGCTGCTCAGATGTAGAACAATGCAAAAAAAGTATTTACTACTTGAAAAGAATGAAACAGATTGAACAATTTGGGGTAATAGCTTCATATTTCTAGAATATTTCTATGCTCAAACAGATTGAACAATTTGGGGAAACAGCTTCATATTTCTGGAATATTTCTATGCCCCATGACAGAGAAATTCCACTCCTAGTTAGTTATTCCAGACGAATTTTCACACATGTATACCAGGAATACTTCATATCATTTGTCATAGCAAAAAAAAAAAAAAAACCTGAAAAGAACCAAAATGGACATCAATAGTAAAATGGAGAAAGAAACTGTTTAGAATTGGAGACTAAAAAATGAAAATTAATGAAGCAGAACTAAATATAAATATCAAAGAACCTTAAATAAAATGCTGAATGGAAGAAGCAATTCACAGAGTAATACTTACAGTATAATTTCATTTATACAAAGTTCTAAAAGACAAAAGTAGTATATTTACAGGGACACAGACAGTGAAAGTGTTAGTCACTCAGTCATGTCGGACTCTGTGACCCCAGGAACTGTAGCCTGCCAGGTTCCTCTGTCCATAATTCTCCAGGCCAACAATACTGGAGTGAGCTGCCATTCCCTTCTCTATGGGATCTTCCCGACCCAGAAAACGAACCTGGGTCTCCTGCATTGCAGGCAGATGCTTTACCATCTGAGCCAACAAAGATGGTCAAAAATCAACAGAAAAAGAAACAAGGGAAGTACTAGATTCTGGAAAGGGAAGATACTGCAATGAAGAATGAACACTTCTTACTGTCTCATTCCTTAACCTGGATGGTGAGTATACAACCGTGTCATTTTATTCATTAAAGGGTACCCTTATGCTGTATACGCTCCTTTCATGTATATTTCATGAACTTAGTTTTCCTGTTATGATGAAAAAAGTCTGGGGATAGAGAAGCTTGAGTTCCCTGACTTTTCTGTGGTTCTCTGCCACCACGTGGCAATCATTCAGCAGCTCCTCAACTCTTAGTGCACTCACAGAGGAAGCTGCTGCTGTAAACAGTCCATCCACCTGGCACTGCATCCATGTATCCATTCCCCCCACACAGAGACAGAGAGAGAGAGAGGAACAAAGAGAGAGACAAAGACCGACAGACAAGAGAATTATGTGAGAGACACACTACTGGCTTTATTCTCAACACTGGAGCTGAGAGGAAACAACAAAACAAAACATTTGTATGGCATACCTGATAGTTCATAAAACACTCAGGCTCATGCCAGGGAGACGGTATGAATCATCAGGATCAAATAGCTAGACAGGTATGAATCATCAGGATCAAATATTTTGTAATCCCAAAGAAAAATATCAAAGAGATACCATCATGTACTTTTCACTACTCCACATTTTTCATTTCTCACTCCAAGGTCAAAACAGATGCTGAATGTGATAATATGATAAAAGCAAACAGGGAAAATAATGAACTAAGAGTGAAGAAAACGGATGAGCAAAACCACTCATGCTCATGTGGGTTAGAAATATGAGAATTAACTGGAAGTCTGCATAAGGCAAGAGTAGATTCTCAGTCTTCTACCTCTATTCCAAGAAGGGAAAAAAGCAGAAGTTTCTTCTCTGGAGAAACAGTAACAACCTGAGAAGGCAAAACACACCGCTTAGCTGAGCACTGAGGCCCCACACCGCTTAGCTGAGCACTGAGGCCCACTGATATCCACGTGTCACTGTAAGGTGGAGCCACCAGCTGGCAAGGCCAACCCATGTGTGAAGAGTCCTGATCAACTTGTTACCCTTTAATCTTAAATAGTAATAAACAACAGACTCATTAGATATCTGAAGAAATATTCCAAAAGAAAGAGAAACTAAAACATAAAAAACAAAATGACCATTTATAAAGAGATAATAATGTAGGGAACTTGAGAAATCTTAACAAAACACAACAGAAACAAGCTACTTAATATATTTACTAACAAAATAAGACAAAATAAGAACTGAATCATATGAAAAATGAAAGACTACAATAAAGAGCTCTTAGAAACTGAAAATACAACTGCCAAGATAAGTAATTCAACAGAAATAGGGGGCTGGAATATGAAGGTGAGGAAATACACCAGAAAACGTAGTCAAACTCAAAGAAAAGGAAAATACGAAAGAAAAAAAGACTGAAAACTTAACTCATAAGTTCTAGTTTGGATTACCAAGAATTCCAGAAAGATACACTCAGACACCCAGAGAAAACAGAATAAATAAAATATCATAGAAATGACTTAAGGAAATTTCACACTACATGAATCTTCATAAAACTCAGTGATTACCCATCATTAAGTGGAATATGAACAAGTACAACAAAATCTCAATCCCAGGACATCACTGAGACTGCAGAATGCCAGGAATAAAGGACTAAAAATCTCCCAGAGAGACTAAAAACAGACAAAACACAAAGTAAGATGGATTAGAATGTAGTATACTTTTCTCAGTGGCTAAACTGGATGCTAGAAAAGTGACTTCAAATTTCTAAGGAAAAACTCACTTCTATACCAGCCAAAGTATCCCTGCCAAAGTATTACTATAAACTAAATATGAGAGTAGATAAGAGATTTCAATGACATATCAGCTAGAAAAAAAGTACCATCCATTTGCCCTCTCTTAGGAAGTAAATTAAGGATATATTCCTGCTAAATATGAGAGCAAACTAAGAAAAAAGAAGATAAATTATCCAAGAAATAACAATCTCAATCCCAGAAGATGATGAAAGAAATCTGTGTATGATAATTTTAAAGACACTTAGTAACCTGTTCAGATTACAAAAGGCTGGCTCAAGTGGGGAGAAGGACAGAAATATTGCTTTTTTCATTAAGCTTCTGGATACTATGTGATTTTTTTTAAAACCATGTACACGTATCACACTGAAGTTTTTATAATTACTAAAAGGGACAAATTAACAGGCTGTTATACAAAATACTGGACTAATTCAGCTTTTTAACTTCTATCAGCATTTTGGGAAATGTTAAAGATATCCTAAACAGATTCTGCAATTTTCTTCTCATAATTTTGTTTTCACTACATAAACAAAGGATGAAGTCAATTTGAAATCTTTAGAAGATTTTTTGATCAGGAGCTTCAGAGACATTGGAAAGAAAAGGTAGAAGAGGTGAGAAGTAGCTGAAATGTGTTAAATATGTATTTGGAGTTAGCTAGCTTTACCCTGTTTTGTGTCTGGGTGTATCTCGTAGTTACAGTTCGGAGAAGGCAATGGCAACCCACTCCAGTACTCTTGCCTGGAAAATCCCATGGACAGAGGAGCCTGGTGGGCTGCAGTCCATGGGGTCGCTAGGAGTCGGACACGACTGAGCGACTTCACTTTCACTTTTCACTTTCATGCACTGGAGAAGGAAATGGCAACCAACTCCAGTGTTCTTGCCTGGAGAATCCCAGGGATGGAGGAGCCTGGTGGGCTGCTGTCTGTGGGGTTGCACAGAGTCAGACACGACTGAAGTGACTTAGCAGTAGCAGTTACAGTCATACTAAGGTATAAACTCTGTGTCTGGGTATTTGAATCACTGAATCTCTTTCTGCCTCGAGAGAAATCTAAGAATCTCAGATCCGAAAAGGATTCTCCACTTTCTTGCTCCTGGCCTTATACAGACAGGTGTCTTTTAAGACGGCAGTCAAATATCAGGGCTTCCCTAGTGGTCCAGTGGTTAAGAATCCTCCTGCCAAAGCAGGGGACATGGTTTCGATCCCTGCTGCAGGGAGATCTCACAGGTGGCAGAGCAACTAAGCCTGTGCACCACAACTACTGAGCCAGTGCTCTTGACCCTGTGAGCCTAGAGCCTGCGCTCCACAGCAAGAGGAGCCACCGCAACGAGAAGCCCGTGCACCACAATGGAGAGGAGCGCCCCCCCCTTGCCACAACTACAGAAAGTCCATGCATAGCAACGAAAAGCCGAAAATACATGAATAAATCTTTTTTAAAAGGGGGACTATTCAAAATACTCAAATATCTACAAGAATAGAGAAGAGCAGTCCAGCAAAGCCATAACTGAGTAATATAAAACCATTCACAGTAGTTGTAGTTACTAACAGAGGAGCCACATTTCATTTCAAATAGCCTTTACTGAGCGTTTATCTCAACGGCCTCCAAATGGTTTGGATGGCCACCAGAAATTCTAAGATGTGGTCCCTGCTCATAACAAGCTAGTACATACAATCCTGAGGACAGTAACTCAAAAAGTAAGTTATGCAGAGAATCCAGACTGTTCTTCCTCAACCATAATTTTAAGTTAAACTTGCCCAGTCTACAAAACACAAATATAGATTTAAAACTAAAGATATTCCTGACTTAAAGTTAGTATTTTATTCCTTAGTTTTTTTATTTACATTGGAAATGTATATGTTAACTGTTCAAATCAAGAAAATACTACTGAATCAGAAGTCAGCTTCTACTATCAGCTCACCATGTGGACAAGCACATCACTGCTCTGAGTCCACGTTTTCTCCAAAAAAATGAGAAGACTGGGAAAGTTTAAACTTGAAGGTTTCAAACCAAAGTGGGGTTATGTGACTATGATTATACAAAATGCTGTTTCTTATTTCTCACTTAGCTGAAATCATAGTTGCAGCCGCTGATGACTGAACACCTACTATGTTTCAGGTATTAAATCACTCAATTTGTAACCATGAACTCTAGCTCTCTTAAGAACCTTACAACATAGGTACTATGAAAATGAGGAAACAGAAGCAGAGAGCTCACCAAATATTATATAGCTCATAAATGTTGATGACTTTACAGAGACCATCATGCAAAACCTCAAGTGTTTTTGCTCTCAGAAGAGTTACTGTTAGGTACTGTTTACGACCATTATTTCTCCACAAATCTAAATAGTCATTAGAAACTCAACTTTACTTTAAAAACAAAGTAAAGTCAATCTATTTACCATTGAAAATGTCAAGCACTGGAAATGTTCCCTACGTACTAACCTGGCGCAGCAGCCGCTTCAGCCTGAGTAACTGAGTTTTCACAGCAGTGCAATCCTGAACCATATGCCGAAGGGTCATCTCGTCCAGTATCACCGTATTTTCTGGTACATCTACAAACATCTTCTGAGCCTGGAAAAAGGGGGTCCCTCCATAGCTTTCAAAATGACCCAAAGGAGATTCTCTATAGGGAGAGCCTCTGGAAGGGCAGGGGAAGAAGTTGGAAGGAAAAGATATACAATATAATTTCAGAAAGTAATAAAGATTATGAAATTATTACAGTGATTATTACAAATCATTTATTATCACAGAGCCTTTTGACTTTTACTCATCTCAGATAGTGAATTTGTTTTCACTGAAAATTTCAATCAATTCTAGTTGTCATTAACACAGTTATCATCTGCACTCCCTCCTTTTGTGTATTTTACACATTGATTAAGTAAAGCTTATTCCTTAGGAACTAGAGTAGAAAACCTCTGGGGAAAGGCCTTGCCTGGAAAAAACTATATTTATTTTACTTTTCTGCACTGATTGATCTTTAGCTTTTAATTTTAGTTACTCTCTTAAATGTCATATCTTTTTTTAGCTATTACCCTCATTAATTCCCAGTTTAGATGTACCTATTTCTGGGAAGTTCCAGCAGATAGTTAAGACAAATATAGTGTTATTCTTCTCTTGTTTTTACATTGCTGATAAACCATCTTTTCCAGTAAAGATTAAACAAGGTTTTACAAAAGTCTTAAACACACCACATATTTCCTAATCTTAAACTATCTTAAAAAATACCTGCTCTTTTTTAAAAATTTTTTTAAAAAATTTTAAAGTTTCCTTTGTTCCACACAATAACACACATGTTGAAAAAGAGGAAATAAAAACTAGAGGTAATGTGTTTCATGGACATGAAAAACACAATGTTTTAACCAGCAGTCAAAGCTATAGCAATCTAAAAATTACTACATTCACATTACACATAATCCCAGTTAGTTTTTAATATAAGAACTTGTGATATATGTAAAATTTCAATATTTAAATAGTACACTAAAAAAGTATTCTCTCCAATATAACATCTACATTAACATATCAGGATTAAAGTTAAATTCATGGATGCATTAAATTTCAAAAGTAGAAATACATTTTCTAATAAATTTTCTAGGTTTTAACAAATATTCCCAAATCTCTAAATTCTGAAATATTCAATATGAGCTTGGTTTTCATAAGGTAATTATTCTTCTCTGAAGCCACTTCTCATACTTGATTTCAGGCCTGATTTTTCTTTCAACCCAAGAAAGAGATTTTTAAGAACATTTAAATAGCTGATCCACAGATAAGACCCTAATTTGTTCACATTTAACTATTTTATCTTTGTTGATTCAAAATATAGTTGAATTATTAAATTTTAAATACTGATAATTATTACTATGACTTTACCATCCGTAACTGAATAGACAAGATATATACAGAGTGATGAAAAATTTTTCAAGTAGTAAGACAAAAAGAATCACCTGGCAAATGAATAGTAGAGACAAGAGTTATGTTTTTGGAGAAAAAGCTGACATAATTTGGGAAATTTTTTTGAATAGGAAAGAACTTGGGATGAACTATAAAGTACAAGGTTTGAGTTGGGCAGAAATGCAAGGTGAAAGCTTTCTAGAAAAAGAAAATAAAAAGAAATGGCACAAAAGTGCGTGTTTTTCAGGGACAAGGAGACTCTCATAAATGGCTTAGGGGACCACACACAGCCTGAATCCAATTCATTCTTCTACTTCATCCCTCAGTAAACCTGCCTCCCTCAGACCAACTTTTTAATCCATAGCCAATTACCAGAGACTGCCAAAGCATGAATCAGGAATGGAATAATGGCTTATATTAGATTTAGGCATAAATATGAACCACATGTAAGGAACTGATGAATTAAAAACATTTCGAAGGAAGGGTCAAAAGGTCTTGATCACTAACTGAATATGGGGACAAAGAACTGGCACCTAGAGAAGCCAAAATACTGTAAAAGACACAGCTTCAGCCTAGAACTTAAGTTGTTATGTTGGCTGATAGTAACTAGCTATTGAAAATACTCAATATCTTTGGGCCATAGAGTCTCTCAGTGCTGTCCAGCGCCTACCAAATAAAGTTCATATGCCTTAAGTTGCATTTCTAATACTTCCACCATGAGACCAAAAACTAAACTTATATCTCATCCAAGTCTTAATGCCCTTCAACTAGATAAAACTGTTTTATGATCCATAACTTATTTTATAGCATAAATGAAAGAAACCTACATACATGTCACCTCTGATTATAAGCCCTTTGAAAACAAGGATTTATTCATTTTTACATTAGCCAATTAATGCAGATTATCTGAGTTCAAATCTCAGCTCTGTCACTCACTAGCTATATAACACAAAGGGCAAGTTACTTTATGCTTCATTTTCCTGACTTATAAAATGAGAATAAGAGTATCTCACTTGATTGGTAAAAGGATTAAATGAGGCAATAATATATGCTAAAGTGCTTGGAATGGTGCTTGACATATAATAATTGTTAGGCAAAAACCAATTACTGATGTATTACTACTATTATTACTATCAATAATTTCTAACTTCTTTATATTGAATATTTTTTCTAACACAAATGTCAAAAGAACACTATAATGCCATATACCCTTCTCCTAGATTACCCAATTGATAAATCCTGACACAATGCTCTATTAATATGGGTGTAAACTGTTACTAAACCGTATGACAGTAAGCTGGAAATAACATAACATCTCAATGAGGGCCATTTGAAGGTTGCTGGGGGAAAAAATGAATATAATTGAGAAGGTACAAAGACAGAAGAAGAAAAAACTGAAACAGAAAGCAAATATATGAGAGGCTATTTTCAGAAAATAAAAAGAGACTGTTTAAAACAGAAGGAAAAAACAAGATAATGAAGATTTTGAGATTTCACATTCTGAGAAGACGATGCAGTCCACAAAGGAAAATCTCAATCTTTAAAAAAGAATGAGAGGTAAAAACATGAGCCAAAGAGGACTGAACAAAATACCTACGTTAGCTTGACAGTCATAGATTTGTACTTCTGTACAAATTTTAACAATCACTGACTTCTAGAAGAGAAATTAGGTCATGAAAGCAGCAGAAGACTTCAAGCTACTTTGGAGAAAACACTGGAAGGTGAGCAGTGTGTTTGCAAAGGCAGAACCTATGTGGTCAATCCCAGGCCAAACAGGCTGGTGGATATGAAGAACTGAACCAATACAGGTATGGATAAAGGTAAAAATTACCTCAGTGGTTAAGAAGCATAAGAATGAAATGCTCACTATCATCAGTATCATTCTATAAGTACAGCCAATAAAATCAACAACAACCAAAAAAAAGGATCACAATAACTATAAAAAGGAATCTGCAAGAAATAAGCTTTTTCAAAACCAATTTAAATTTAAACCATATACAAGAGCAGCACCTGATATTCAATCCACACATCAAATAATCCCTTGGCTGCATAATCACTTATTGCAATTTCAAAGTAATCTCCCCAAATTATATGGCTCTATCCATACATTTACATTCTTCTCCACTTCTATCAGAGCTTCTTTATGACTAAGATATGTGATTTTTATGTGAAACTGAAGATTTGTGATTCATAGGTTAGAATGGTGAGTGGAGATACTCTGTGTGAGAGAGAGAGAGAGAGAGAAAGAAAGAGAGAGATTTGGGGATTTTGCTTTCTCACTTATCTCCTAATCTCAATCACAGTTTGACTTCACAAAACCTTTAGCTTTTTTTTCACTATTAATAAAAATGGTATATTAAAAGTTAAACACATATATTTTTAACATCATGGTTATCTATTCTTTAATGCTAGATTCAATATAATCTCAATTAAAATGCAAATAAGATATTATGTGGATATTAACAGAGTGATTTTCAAGTTTATATGAACAGGCAAAGACCCAGAATAACCAATACAATACTGAAGAAGAAGAAAGTCAGAACACTGATACTGTCTTACAGACTTTCTGTATCACCTGACAGTAATCAAGACTGTGGTAGAGATGAAAAAATTAATGGAACAGAAGAGAGGGTCCAAAAATTCACCCATACATACAGTCAACTGATCCGTGGTAAGCAACAGAGTTCCAGAAAAACATCTACTTCTGCTTTATTGACTACACCAAAGCCTTTGACTGTGTGGATCACAATAAACTGTGGAAAGTTCTGAAAGAGATGGGAATACCAGACCACCTGACTTGCCTACTGAGAAATCTGTTATGTTGTCAAGAAGCAACAGTTAGAACTGGCCATGGAACAACGGACTGGTTCCAAATTGGGGAAGGAATACATCAAGGCTATATTTTGTCACCCTACTTATTTAACTTATATGCAGAGTACATCATGTGAAATGCCAGGCTGGACGAAGCACAGCATATCAAGACTGGCATATCAAGATTGCTGGGAGAAATATCAATAACTTCAGATATGCAGATGACACCACCCTTATGGCAGAAAACAAAGAACTAAAGAGCCCCTTGATGAAGGTGAAAGAGGAGAGGGGAAAAGTTGGCCTAAAGCTCAACATTCAGAAAACTATGATCATGGCATCTGGTCCCATCACTTCATGGCAAATAGATGGGAAAACAATGGAAACAGTGAGAGACTTTATTTTGGGGGATTCCTAAATCACTGCAGATGGTGACTGCAGCCATGAAATTAAAAGATATTTGCTCCTTGGGAAAAAAGCTACGACCAACCTAAATAGAACATTAAAAAGCAGAGACATTACATTGAAAAAGCAGAGACATTACGTTGCTGACAAAGGTTCATATAGTCAGTTATGGTTTTTCCAGTAGTCGTGTATAGATGTGAGAGCTGGACTATAAAGAAAGCTGAGCACCGAAGAAATGATACTTTTGAACTGTGATGTTGGAGAAGACTCTTGAGAGTCCCTTCGGCTGCAAGGAGATTAAACCAGTTAATCCTAAAGGAAATTAGTCCTGAATAATCATTGGAAGGACTGATGTTGAAGCTGAAGCTCCAATACTTTGGCCACCTGATGTGAAGAACTGACTCACTGGAAAAGACCCTGATGCTGGGAAAGACTGAAGGCAGAAGAAGAAGGGGACGACAGAGGATGAGATGGTTGGATGGCATCACCAACATGATGGACATGAGTTTGAGCAGGCTCTGGGAGTTGGTGATGGACAAGGAAGCCTGGTGTGCTGCAGTCCATAGGGTCACAAAGAGTCGGACATGACTGAGCAACTGAATTGAACTGAACTGATCCTTGGTAAAGGAGCAATGGCAATTCAAAGGAGAGAGGACAGTCTTTTCAACAAATAGTACTGAAACAATTAGACATTTATACACCAAAAAAAACACCTTGCACACCTTTCACAAAAATTAACTGAACACTGACTGGTCAATGATCTAAATGTAAAATGCAAAACTACAAAGTAACAATGAAAATTTAGGTGACTTTGGCAATATGTTTTTGGCTATGATACAAAAAGTACAACCCATGAAAGAAAAAACTGACAAGTTGTCCTGCATAAAATTAAAAATATATGCTCTGTGAAAAATATTATGAAAATGAAAATTCAAAACACAGACTGGAGAAAATATTTGTAATAAATGTATCTGACAAAGGATTGGTATCTAAAATACATAAAGAACTCCTAAAGGTCAACAAGAAAACAGATAACCCAATTTTAAGAATAAGCAAAAGACCTAAACAGACATCTCACTAAGACAAAACACAGATATAGCCAATAAGGATATGAAAAAAGGCCCAAAATCATACCATTAGAGAAGTGCAAATTAAAACAACAATGACATGCCACTGAACACATATCAGAATGATCAAAATCCACAACACCACATGCTGACAAGGGTATGAATCCATAGGCGCTCCTGCTCATTGCTGGAAGAAAAGTAAATGTGCAGCCGTGGCAATTTCTTACCAAACTAAACATGTATCCATGTGTGCATTCATGCTAAGTTGCTTCAGTTGAGTCCAACTCAGTGGGACCCTACAGACTGCAGCCTGCCAGGCTCCTCTGTCTGTGGGATTCTCCAGGCCAGAATACTGGAGTGGACTGCCATGCCCTCCCCTCCAGGGCATGTAAACCTACAACTGCTCTAAAAAATAAAGGCCATTAATTTTTTTTTTTGAACAGTCATGACAAAAGGAAAAGAATGAAGTACTTACAGAATGGCAGAATCAAAGATCTCCAAAAATCCACTCCTACATAAAAACTCTAAGAGTGTGTGTGTTAGTCGGTCAGTCGTGTACAACTCTCTGTGAGTCCATGGACTGTAGCCCTCCAGGCTTCTCTGTCCATGGAATTATCCAGGCAAGACTACTGGAGTGAGTCGACATGCCCTTCTCCAGGGGATCTTCCCAACCCAGGGATCGAGCACAGGTCTCCCACATTGCAGGCAGATTCTTTACCATTTGAGCTATCCAGAATACTGGCAAATTTGGCAAAATCAACTCTTTAACAACTCTGCTGCTGCTGCTAAGTCGCTTTCCATCATGTCCGACTCTGTGCAACCCCATAGACAGCAGCCCACCAGGCTCGCCTGTCCCTGGGATTCTCCAGGCAAGAACACTGAAGTGGGTTGCCATTTCTTTCTCCAATGCATGAAAGTGAAAGTGAAGTCGCTTAGTCCTGTCTGACTCTTAGCGACCCCATGGACTGCAGCCTACCAGGCTCCTCCATCCATGGGATTTTCCAGGCAAGAGTACTGGAGTAGGGTGCCATTGCCTTCTCCGAACTCTAGAAACAACCAAATCAACTCTGGAATTAACAACTAAAAAGCATTTACTGAAGAAAACCAACTGACTTTCATGAGAACAAACTCTGTGACATTTAATTTATTCTATTTCCTTGTCTATCTTCCTAGCTCTGTGGCAGCTTGAAAAACAACAGCTTTACAAGTGCAGTAGCTGTGATATTCAGCAATCTCTAAGGGTGAGATGGGAGGTAAACTCGGATTGGAACTCTCCAAGCAACACCATTTCCAGAGAAGTGTTACTATTTGACCTAAACGGCACCTCCCTAGAAAAGGTCCATTCTCAGCAGTTAAGTTTTATTTGACCTGATTCAGAGCTCCCTCAGTGGGAACAGCCTTAACTCCAATATGTTTTAAGAGAAAAGAGAAGAAAATTAGTGACAATGGTTTAAAAATCTCAGCTACCTGAGATGGCAATACCAATTGGGACAAAGAAGAAAGTGAAAAATTTAAAAGGAAAACCTGAGGAATCACATGTCCACAGGAAGCTTTGGAAAGCCCTAGCATACTCCTGGGCACAGAGAAGGCCATACACGTGTGGAAGTCAAGGAAATACCTACGAAGGTCTTACTCCCTCACCTTTGGCTGATGTTGAGCCTCTGAGCAAACAGGATGAGAGCTAAGGCAGTACTGCAAACTGCTTATCATGTTGTTGAAGGTATCCCTGAATATACACACACACACACAGACACACACACAGCCCCTTGGAAAAGGCTGGGAAACTTACTGGTGCAAGACATTTAAGGAAACTTCTTTCTAATCATTAGTTCCCAAATGTGATAAACTAAAAGACACATGATATTCAAACCAACAAAAGCCAAATAAAAAGTAAGAATCCTGAACACAACAAGAAAAAAAGTCCTTTTATTGTGTTAGAAGACATGCTCAATAAGATTAACAGCTGATTTTTCAACAGAAAGCATAGGAGTTATAAAAGAGAGACTGTTAACCAAGAATCCTATATGCAGCAAAACTATCCTTTAAAATTAAAGACAAACTAAAACATCCCCAGATAACAACCTAAGAGAATTTGTTGCCATCAAACCTTCCCTACATGATATACTTCAGCTGGAGACTTTAATGTTTCCTCCTCATTAACAGATAAAACAACTAAGAAGGTCACCAAAGAAACAGAAGACGTGAACAACACTACAAACTAAGAAAAACAGACATCCACAGAACATCTAAGAGATTAAATCAGTAATCAAAACACTCACTGCAAAAAAAAGTCCCAGGCCCAAATAACCTCAACAGCTAATTCTACAAAACATTAAATGAAGAGTTAACAAAACTCCTTCACAAACTCTTCCAAAAATAGAAATGAGAGAAACACTTCCCAATTCAATCTGTGTGATAATATCAAAAACCCAAAAAAATCTCAAGAAAACTACGAATATTTGTTATGAATGTATATAGAAAATCTTCAACAAAATACTTAGCAAGCTGAATCTAGCAACATCTAAAAGGATATCATGACCAAGTAAGATTTACTTGAGAAATGTTAATAAGTTAGTACATCTGAAAAATCAATCAAAGGCATATATCACATTAACAGCATGAAAGGAAAAATAATTTTATCAATAGACACAGCAGTAGCATATGACAAAATCGAATACCCTTTCATGATTTAAAAAACCCTCAACAAAATATGAACAGAAGGGAACTTCCTCAATCTGATAAGGACCATCTATGAAAACCCACAGTGAACATCATATTTAACAGTAAAAGATTAAACGCTTTGATCCTACGATCAGAAACAAGACAAAGATGACTGCTCTTATCACTCAACTTGTACTAGAGGTTCCAGCCACAGCAATCATGTGGGGCCAGGGAAGGGAGTATCCAGACTGGAAAGAAAAACGTAAAACTATCTGTATTCTCAGATGACAGATTTTTACACATTAATTTAAGAGGAACTAGGGAGCCAGAAGTTTAAATGAATCACGTACAGGAAAGCTACATTTAGAGCTGTAGCAAAACTTACAATGCAGGGGGAAGTGAGCCTGGGGCCAAGATTTTTGTGAGCCAGGGAATGGGACCCTTAAGGAGAAGCTGATCAAGACAAATGCCCTCCCTGAGGAATGAAGACAAAACCTCACCCCTAAAGAGAACAGTTCTAGAGTGACTGAAAAATAAGAATCCTTCATCTAAGAATGCTACTGAGGAATGCTACACTCAGGGAAAAGTTACAATCAGGAAAATGTAGGGGAAGAGGTCAAGGATGTTAAGATGTAAGAGAATTTCACTTGGCTAGTAACGCTGTAGGGGAAAGGGGAGGTCTGGAAAGAAAAAAAGGACTAACAGGTTAGGTTAGGTGAAAAGAGAATGCAGTACTGACAAAAACACAGAGAAGGTAGATGAGTGATTCTGAACCACCAGTCCCCTGAGTTACAGATACGACATAATCCTATAATTAATTATGACAACAATGTGAATTAAAGGACAGACAAGAAAGGGAACCAGCAACATTTAAGAAGTCAAAGAATGGGAAGAGGAACTTTTATACATGTTATATATTAAAAGGCCCTGGGGTTAGCACATCCAAATCTTTTAAAATCAAGGTATAGAAAGAAAATAATAGTTCTAACGTTGGCTGGAGTAAGGCTTATCTTGGATGAGGTTTTTCTCTCTACCACCCACACCATAACTGGCTCTAGGAAATCTAAGAGTCCTAAACCTCACACAGCTACCCAAAAGCCTGAGGGAATCAATAAATCAGCTGGTTAACTTATAACTAGTCACAAGAAACCAGTGTGTGTCAGTTCATTTGTTGGGAAGTTCTGCCCTGAGTCAAATCAGCAACCATCAACAGCATTATGCATTTCTCTCTCTTCATTCAGACTCACGAGTGTGGATGACCCACAAATCACTAGTACCTCAAAGTTCACTGCATAGGAGGGATCTGTTGTCGTGTGTTTTGGGAAATGGCTACATATTTTTCTTCACCGCTTTTTGCAACATCACAGAATTATCATTATATATTAAACGTGCTGGAGTCTACTATTAAAAAAAAAATCTTCATTTAACTTGTCCTTCCTATAGTCATCTGATCAAAGGTTTTCTTTTCTACACCTATTGACATCCAGGAATACAGTTTCTGAAAAATGTTTAACTTTTCTGACAGATAAATAATCAGTCACAGCTTGATCATTCCCAAGGACAGAGATTGCTATATCCAGGTAATTCATTCCATTTTGGACATTCTTATTAACAGTCTCACAAAGTTGAAACTTGTCACCCTTTATCTTAAAATGCATGGATAGTTTTTGCTATCTATAGTTAGAGATCACATTTATTGACGCCTCCAAATGACCTACCAATTCAGCTATGAACCTAAGAGTAACTCTCTGAAAACGCCATAGTGTTTCATACATGGCTTTGTACACACTATTTTTTCCATCTGAATACTCATCCTTATATAGAAACTGCATGCGTGCATGTAAGTCGCTTCAGTCGTGTCTGACTCTTTGCAATCCTATGGACGGCAGCCCACCAGGCTCCCCTGTCCCTGGGATTCTCCAGGCAGGAACATGGGAGTGGGTTGCCATTTCCTTCTCCAATGCATGAAAGTAAAAAGGGAAAGTGAAGTCACTCAGTTGTGTCCGACTCTTATCGACCTCATGGACTGCAGCCTACCAGGCTCCGCCGTCCATGGGATTTTCCAGGCAACAGTACTGGAGTAGGGTGTCATTGCCTTCTCCGAGCACCACCTGGGAAGCCCCTATATAGAAACTCATCCTCTGCAATTGCTACAGTCAAGTTATCAGTTCAACAGTAACTTTCTTGATACACCACTATCCTAAGCAAAAAATTGCATGCTCCTGGAATCCTGTACACATCACTTCAAGGCACTTATCATCATTACACTGTACTACCGCATTATAACTATCTACACACCTCTCTCTCCCATACTCTAAACACCCTGGCAGCAGGAAATATTTACTACTCATCTTTTTATGGGATGGAAAAGGCACAAAAATCTTCTACCAACCTGATAACTGCAATGACTCCAACTAAGCTCACACACTGCACAATTTGTTTTATCCTTCTCAAAACAATGCTCCAAGAAGCCATTACCAATCTACAGCTTTCACCTCTCACACCATCTCCAAATTCATTCCAGCTTAAGAGTTTAGAACTCAACATACAGGTTCTCAATAAATACCTGTTAAATGGTTGAATAAATCTTACCTTGTACACAAGGTTCACATTTTAGGTAGGCTTCTAAATTTTCGTAAGTTAGCCTTAAATTGACCTTCTTACAAACCAACCATCAAAGATGAAGGAAGCATCATCATCATTATTAGCAATGAAGACTATCTTTACATCAGATGCTTGTGTGATAGTACCAACTCTCAGATGTCCATTACTTATCAAAAGTCCAGATATAAGGAACAGAACAGCCAAAATAATGTCTGGGAGGATATGTCCTACGTATATTCTTTCAGACACTCTATAAATTTCATCCTGGCATCAGACTTTATCAACAGAAGGAACTTTAGTTGTAGAACTCCAATGATTCACTTGTAGAACTACTTTTTCTCAGACTAGAGTTCTTTGTAGCATGAACTGAAGAACACAAATAAAAAAGGATTTTTTATTTATGGAATTTATCATTAATTTAAGGAATTAAAAATTTAAGGAATTTGTCATTAATTCTACTTTGGGATTCTGTCTGAGGCCTCTCCACTACATCACAAGGTGTTCTCCTTATAAGAACTCATGCAAAGCAATCCTTTACAGGTTTCTGTCTCATAAAAGCAAATCAACTGAGAAACATATGCTTTATTCATGAACATTATAAATCTTGTAATGGATCAAGTTTTGTTCTTTGCTTTTTGTTCTTTTCTTTTTGTTCTTTTCTTTTGCTATAAGGAATCTTAGAGACAAATTTCTTTCTTTCTTCAAGAACTCTACAGCACCTCGTATTTCCCCCTTTCCACTATTTCTTTATCCCAATTTTACTATTTGTACTAATAATGTGCTCCAAAAGGACTTTAAATCCCTAGGGGAATGAGATGAGAGAATAAAAAGGAAAAAAATTAATAACTGCCACTGGGTGCCTACAGTAAGTCAAACACTGCTCCAGGCACATTTATCCCTGATCCTTGGGCCTGAGAGAAAGGTATTATTAAGCATGCTTTACAGATGGTAAACTGAAGCAGAGAGAGGTTAAAAAATTATCTAAGCTAAGAAAGCTACACTGTACCAGGCCAGAGTGTGATCCCAGCTTTGAATGACTACATAGCCACATTATACATAAGGTCTGACCAAATTAAAGACTACGTTACACTTCAAAAGAAAAAGAATTCTAACATCATACTTGAGGAATTTTTAAATTTCAATTTATTATATGAACAAAAGAAGACAAATCACTTGGCACTAATTTCACACATTAATATCTGAAACATAATAAACTTTAACAAAGTAAACACCTGATCATTTCCAAATGAGAACTAGACAATAACATCAAACTTTAAAGTTCAAACAGCAGACATAAATACTTATATTCATGACAAAGCTAAGAAAAAAAGATTTAGGACAAAACAAAAGAATTAGACATATTATTCCAATTAATACCACAGATAACTTGAAATGTTTTTCGGTGCCTCTAAACATAAAGGCAAAAAACAGTTTTGAGGGGTTGGGGGGAAATACGGTTCAAAACTAGTTAAGAGAGAAAACATATTTTAAATTAGACTCACCTGCTCAAGTCACTTTTTCCATGGTGATGATAGTGGTCAGGATGGCTAAGGTGGTAATGTTCCTGTCCACTCCACCTCTGGGGTGGCCTTTTCCAAAATCCTTCTTGAGACTGTCGAACATTTCTGTCTGATCGGTCAAAGCGGTTCATATTGTCACACTCCACTAGACAAATCCAAAAGCAAAACACTAGAAACATGTACATATACTCTATAAAAGTTAACTACTTATAGCTTGATAATTAAAGGCTGCTGAAAATATAAAAGCGGTATTCTAAAATAACAGCCATTATGTTAGCTGAACACAAAAAAAATCAGGATTTCCATAAGAAAAATGACTAGTTCTTTTGTTGAAAACTGAACTTTATATTATTCAAACTGAAGTAAATTTAAAAAACTTTTTCATCACAGTCACTGAAGTAACAACAGCCCCCTGTTTTAAAACAAGCAAATTATCCTTGAAATCGACATTATACATTTTAAACACCAGTAATCAGCTTTAAGTGGTTTTCATCATTATCAGTCCTTGGCTCAGACTTCAGAATGAAAATGACAATAAAAAGTAGAAGATTTTAAGTCTGGGAAAGAACTCCTTCCTAAAAATGAATGTCACAGTTAATTTTTTACTGATTTCAAGAAGTACAAACTAACTTTTCATCACAAACAAATCGTATTTTTTAAATTAAGCTCACAGTTTTAGAAAGTAAAACGTTCCAAACTGCCGATAGTAGAGCTTGTTCAAAAATTCTAAAATGCCACGGAAAACAAAGCCAGTACTTTGCTGCAACAAACAGTACACTCCCTGAAATCCAAATGCCACAAAAACATGAAAGGAATCTCTTTGAGACACCCCAAGCTTCTCCTTCACTTACCCAAACACTTCTTCCTCACATATCTGAGCACTCGCTAAGAGAGTTACTTTGTACAAGGGAGACATTGTGTCGCCTGCTGCCTACTCAGACATAGTTGCTCTGACAAACAGGCCTTCCTTCCTGCTCAACTCCCAGCCCTCCCTGTGGGAAGCAAGCCCAGTTTACCCTGTGACTCCATCTTCTCAGTGCGTACATAGCCTCTGAGTTAGGACTGTTACTAAAAATACAGCTAAACACTAACCCAAGCCAGGAACAGGAAAGGGCTTTCTAGTAGAACAATTATTACTCGAGAAAGTTCAAATCCTGCATGTTCAGAATTCCTTGCAATAAGAAGCTTCAGAAATCAATGTAATCCTCCCCAATGGAAAAAAACAAACAAGCAAACTCATTATTTAAATGATTTGTTTTCACATAATTCAAACCTGAATTTGATATATGGAAGCATAGGATACCACATAAAAACAAACTTCCCCACTCCAAAAAAGAAAGGCTGATGCAGTTAAAGTGCATATGTTCAATTCTTATATACACTGAACTCACTGTGAACATATTACTTGTAGATGAGTAACAATTTAAATAAAGTTTCAAAAGATACTGAAATTTTGTTTATTAGAAAATTTCCATTAGCAGAACTAATTTTGGGAAAAAATTTTAGGTTTTATAGTTTAAAAAAATTTTTAAAGAAGTCTTACATTTGAAATGATTTCTTATCATCTTATTGGGATAAATTAAGAGATATATATATATTTTAAAGATCAATAATGAAAACCTGACTATTAGGTAAATAAAGGTATGGTGACCATTATGCCAAAAAAAAAAATCAGGAGTAGAAAATATGACTGCAAAACAAAAGTAAATTGAAAAATAACCCATACAAAAGTTTAAAAATGTTTTCAGTTCACATTTGCATTATACTCATATACACAGTTAAGTTCCTCAAGTATTTCTACACGGCATTAAAATCTTACTTTAGTTTAAGCAACTCTATGTAGCTGAGGGATAATCTATATCTACTTTACATTCTTAATCCACGCAGGTAAAGCCTTCAGGTCTTTCTGGCTGCTCCATGCAGCATCTTACCTCCCCAACTAGGGATCAAACCTGCACCCCCTGCAGTAGAAGCGTGGAGTCTTAACCACTGGACAACTAGGAAAGCTCCTATTCACTTAGGTAAAATTCCACTCCCCAAAGAAGAAATATTGTAATAAGAATCTGAAATATGATACCATCAACACAGAGTACACAGAGTATTAAAAAGCAAAATAACGAGGCCAGGAGATGGGGTTAAATACTTTGGGAAATTATACTGCAGAGATCAATGTGCTGCTCTTATTAAATTGATATGCTGTGTTTACTCAGGATTGCTAGTACTACACACAGGCTCCAAATCGAGCACTTTTACTGAAACGTGAATTCAACCGTCAGCATAATGGCAAATAAGAACGGGAAACAAGAATTTTCCAGGACCACAGAGGACTATTGTTAAAACTGGGATGGAGGAGGCTTAAACTCAGAAAAATGACTGCTCTGAGACTCTGAATGTCCTGCTTATACTACTTACCTACAGCATCCATCAATCATGTTTTGATATACTATAAAATGTTACTGAGACAAAAATACTTAATAACATTAGTTGAGGCTTCTTAGAAAAAGCTAAGGGTTCTGTTACAGAGGGAAAGAAATAACATAGAAATAAAATGCAGAGCCAATAAAATTACAAGATGGAGTTAATTTAAAGCAAGTTTTCAGAGTCAATGAAGGAACAGGACAAACAAGACTAAGAAAGGGAATAAATCCTTTTGAATGCGTAATATCATAGGGCAGGATGGGGCAGCCCTAAAGGTATTCCAGTTCAAAAAATGTTTAACCAATATACTGATCAAAACTATCTACACACCAGATTTTACCCTGTGAGTTTAGGGATAGAGAATAAATAAAGGCCTTCTGAAGGGGCTTTCTAGCTACACAAGTAAAAGGCAGCAGATTTTAGTAGTTCTTTTACTATGAGTAAGAGACAAATAATACTAGGACGTGCACCCTCTGAAGAGGAAAAGAGAATCTAATATAGCTAATTGAAAGGCATAGGATATGGAGATGTCTACATCTAACATTCATCATACCCATTTCTTCTAATTTGATAAGGGATAAAATGTGATGCCAAAAGTAACCTAGATTCTTCCTCTGATAACTTAAACTTCTAAGAAAATAATGACCAATAACACATAGTATTTCTATGTATGACTAACAACTAGCTCTGAAGATAGCAGGAAGAAATTATATACATCACAAAGTCTGGGAAAAATGTATTGTGCAGGAGGTTTTACAATCTGAACAGGAAAGCTTTTAGATGAAATTTGGCTTGAAAGAAGAAAAGCTCATGTTAAAAAAAAAAACCATGAACCTGTTATTACTAAACACCATTAGTACTGAAAAAGAAAATTTCCAGAAAAAAATATAGTAACTAAAAAGTGATCAAAAACAGTACTACTGACCTCCTATGATTATTACCCCAATAAAATGTTTAACAAAAACGTGGCCTTAGGAAACAACATGAAATATGTATAACTTAATAGACACCATAACTCAGTGGGATAGGATTCAGGAAGCAATGAAAGACATCTTTTTCAACAGAAAAAAGTTTAAAACAGAACACATAAAGAGTACATCTAACAAAACATACACTGTGAAAATTTCATAAATAAACCTTAAGATGACACTACGAATGTGCCAAATGTCAGGCACTGATCTGCAGGCACTGAGCGAGCATCAGAAGAGCCTGAGCAAGAAAATAAAGTGATACACATACATAACACAACTGCTCATTCGAGTGACCCTTTAGAGCAAAAAGGAAGCAAACCTCAAATACCCACTGGTTTGCTAAAAGAAATTCAGATTCTAGAACTATCTCCTTAAGAGATTCCTTGACCAAGGTAAAAGAAAAATGTAGAAGAGAACGATCTCTCTCTTTAGATTCTCCTAAATCACAGCTCAAATCTAAAGTCCTTTTGCCTTTTACTCCTCCTTCCCTCATTCTGTGTTTGATTTCCTTCTGCCCCCTCTCTCCCTCTGCCCTCCTTTCCCTACCCCCTCAAGCTGGCCAGAAGCCTCAGAAGCTCTATACCTCTTAAAGTTAATCTTCCTGCAGAAGAGGGGAAAACTCCTTAAGGTGAATTTTTAGATCTGGTCTCATTCTGAGCTGAGAGCCATGGCTATATACTTTCTAAGGTCTAAACAAGTTTAGGAGATATATGCAGAGGAATTTAAACAGTTTTAGGAAGTGATAATCCAGGGCCCCTATGTCTATACCAATTAATTCCTACATAAGAGGGAACTTTAGGAACAAAAAAAAAAAAAGAATGGAAAAGGCAGTGTGAAAAACCTAAAGTGGACTTACAAACCCATGATTGTATACAGGAGGGAAGTTTTTCTCAACTCTCTTTGGGTCTGAAAATAAAACAGACAAGATATATTAACGGGAAAAAAAGCATACAGACTTATCTAATACGTGACATGCGAGCCTTCTTGAGGAAAAAGACAAGACCCAAAGAAACAGTTAGACCTGTGTATTTTTATGCTAGGCTCAAAGAAGAGTGGAGAAGGAATATGGCAGGAAGTATGAATAAGCATGGTAGACTGGAGAAGCTTAGCAAAGGTTTGTTTGTTAGGATCTTAATCTGTCTTCAGAGATAAGGATGGTCTTTTCCTATAGGTATGGGGAGGGCACCTCTTACATGAGGATTTTATGACCTGTTTCAGGGACGATGGACAATAGGAGGAGAAAATCAGAATCACGTTCCTATTTCTGCCACTTTCTCAAACTCTTTCAGCTTAAAATATCCAGTATGCCAAGGTGCCATATTTAGGGATCGTGTGTCATAAACTACAACAACTGCAGCTGAAATCAGAAGAAGTTGGAAAAGGACTTTCAGAAGCTGCCAAAAAAGAATTTTCTGTGAACACAAAAAGGGCTCTTATTTAGTTCTATAAGCAAAGAAAGAATAAAATCCACTGCAGATTTCAAAATCCACTAGATTTAGACTGACCACCCTTAGAGAACATTCAGAAGTAGATTCTGAAAGTGATATGATCTTGTCTCCCTCTTCACTTTCTGTAAAAGATTTTAAGGCAGCAATTGGGTAAACAGCCTCATTGCCAGACTTCCAATGGTTAGAAAGAGCCTTAGAAAGAAGCAGAATAAGGCTCAGAATAAATTATGTCTTTCACATATAAAAACTAGATGCCTCCACTCCTATAAATTAAGCACTGGAGAAAGAGGTCTCTTAATATACTTATAGATACCATTAATATAAATAGCAGGGCACTAAAGAAAAAAATGAAGAGTCTTGCACTGCCTAGGAAATAAAAGAGAAAAAGTAAGCGAGTGACTAACCAGAGTATTCTGAGGGGGAAATCAAGCCCCCAATTTCTGGCTTTACCCTTAAATTCAAAGATAAATTTTTCTAAACCGTAAAGGACAACCTTGCAAATATATTATTGCTATATTTATATAGTATATTGGTATACTATAATACCAACTTTTAACCCTATGACTGTTATATATCCTCCCCTTCAGTGTCACTAAACCACCCAGTGTAGCTATCTCCAATACTCAGACAGTTCTCAAATCCTAGCTCAAAACTGTCCAAGGAACATTTGACCACAAATCTTCCTTCCTTGTCTGTGCTACCACATATGCTACCTTAATATGTACAGAAATGCAACTGCCAGAGAAATATTCTCCTCATGGCCTCTTCCTTAAAATCCCAGAAGATTCTCCTTTTCATAATGAAGTCACAGCAAACTTGTGTCCAAATCAAACCCAAAGTGCAGATCTCAACAAGGTGCCAGTCTTCTTATTGACAAAAATACCACTGATATTGGCAGAATGAGAGAGGCTGAACCCATCAAATCCAGAGTGATCCATCCCTAATTCTACTCATATCTGCACAACAGCTTCAAAAACCAGAAGCTCAAGGGAACTAAAACCCGAAGACTCCTTAAATTTTGTACTAATCCGTATAACATTCCTATCCTCCCAACAGAAAACCTCAAGGGCAGTGGGTATAGTCATTCAGGACTTCAGAGCTATAAAGAGAAAAGTCATTCCCTCCTTCCCAGTAATACCAAACCTAAATACTGTTTTATCTTTGATGCCTCTTAAGGCTACCTAATACAGTGGAAGTGAGAAATAGATTTAAGGGCCTAGATCTGATAGACAGAGTGCCTGATGAACTATGGACGGAGGTTCATGACACTGTACAGGAGGCAGGGATCAAGAACAGCCCCAAGAAAAAGAAATGCAAAAAGGCAAAATGGCTGTCTGAGGAGGGCTTACAAATAGCTGTGAATAGAAGAGAAGTGAAAGCAAAGAAGAAAAGGAAAGATATATCCATTTGAATGCAGAGTTCCAAAGAATAGCAAGGAGAGATAAGAAAGTCTTCCTCAAAAAAAAAAAAAAAGAAAGTCTTCCTCAGTAATCAGTGCAAAGAAATAGAAGAAAACAATACAATGGGAAAGTCTAGAGATCTCTTCAACAAAATCAAACATATCAAGGGAACATTTCATGCAAAGACGGGCTTAAAAAAGGACAAAAATGGTATGGACCTAACAAAAGCAAAAGATATTAAGAAGAGGTGGCAAAAATACACAGAAGAACTGTACAAAAAAGATATTCACGACCCAGATAATCACGATGGTGTGATCACTCACCTAGAGCCAGACATCCTGGAATGTGAAGTCAAGTGGGCCTTAGGAAGCATCACTACGAACAAAGCTAATGGAGGTGATGGAATTCCAGTTGAGCTATTTCAAATCCTAAAAGATGGTGCCGTGAAGGTGCTACACTCAAATATGCCAGCAAATTGGGAAAGTTCAGCAGTGGCCACAGGACTGGAAAAGGTCAGTTTTCAATCCCAAGAAAGGCAATGCCAAAGAATGTGCAAACTACCGCACAATTGCACTCATCTCACACGCTAGCAGAATAATGCTAAAAATTCTCCAAGCCAGGCTTCAGCAATACATGAACCGTGAACTTCCAGATGTTCAAGCTGGTTTTAGAAAAGGCAGAGGAACCAGAAATTAAATTGCCAACATCCGCTGGATCATTGAAAAAGCAAGAGAGTTCCAGAAAAACATCTACTTCTGCTTTATTGACTATGCCAAAGCCTTTGACTGTGTGGATCATCACAAACTGTGGAAAATTCTTAAAAGAGATGGGAATACCAGACCACCTGACCTGCCTCTTGAGAAATCTGTATGCAGGTCAGGAAGCAACAGTTTGAACTGGACGTGGAACAGACTGGTTCCAAATAGGAAAAGGAGTATGTCAAGGCTGTATCTTGTCACCCTGCTTATTTATCTGATATGCAGAGTACATCATGAGAAACGCTGGGCTGGAAGAAGCACTAGCTGGAATCAAGATTGCCGGGAGAAATATCAATAACCTCAGACATGCAGATGACACCACCCTTATGGCAGAAAGTGAAGAGGAATTAAAAAGCCTTGATGAAAGTAAAAGAGGAGAGTGAAAAAGTTGGCTTAAAGCTCAACATTCAGAAAACTAAGATCATGGCATCTGGTCCCATCACTTCATGGCAAATAGATGGCGAAACAGTGGAAACAGTGGCAGACTTTATTTTGGGGGGGCTCAAAAATCACTGCAGATGGTGACTGCAGCCATGAAATTAAAAGACACTTGCTCCTTGGAAAAAAAGTTATGACCAACCTAGACAGCATATTAAAAAGCAGAGACATTACTTTCCCAACAAAGGCCCATCTAGTCAAGGCTATGGTTTTTCCAGTAGTCATGTACGGATGTGAGAGCTGGACTATAAAGAAAGCTGAGCACTGAAGAACTGATGCTTTTGAACTGTGGTGTTGGAGAAGACTCTTGAGAGTCCCTTGGACTGTAAGGAGCTCCAACCAGTCCATCCTAAAGGAGATCAGTCCTGAGTATTCATTGGAAGGACTGATGTTGAAGCTGAAGCGCCAATACTTTGGCCACCTGATGTGAAGAACTGACTCATTTGAAAAGATCCTGATGCTGGGAAAGATTGAAGGTGGGAGGAGAAGGGTGACAGAGGATGAGGTGGTTGGATGCCATCACCGACTCAATGGAGATGAGCCTGAGTAGTCTCCTGGAGTCAGTGATGAACAGGAAGGCCTGGCGTGCTGCAGTCCCTGGGGTCGCAAAGAGTCAGACATGACTGAGCGACTGAACTGAACTGAACTGAAAGATGAGGCAGGCTCTAAGATCAACACCATCTCTCTGCTTCCTGATTTAGCTCAGGCTTCCAGAGAGAAGTTGTTATAGCTCTGTCAAAGTAAAATCCATTATCAAGGATGTAATGTATTTCATGGAGGTAAATCCTTCCTTTCTCACTGTGTGTGTGTGTGTGTGTGTATGTGTGTGTGTGTGTGCGCGCCTAGTTGCTGAGTCATGTCCAAATCTTTGCAACCCCATGGACTGAAGCCCACCGGGCTCCTCTGTCCATGAGGATTCTCCAGACAAGCATACTGGAGTTGGTTCCATGCCCTCCTCCAGGAGGTCTTCGCAACCCAGGGATCGAACCCAGGTCTCCGCAGTACAGGCATATTCTTTACCATCTGAACCACCAGGAAAGCCCAAGAACACTGGAGTGGTTAACTTATTCCTTCTCCAGGGGATCTTCCAACCCAGGAATCAAACTGGGGTCTCTGGCATTGCAAGAGGATTCTTTACCAGCTGAGCCACCCTCAATACCAGCCCTAAAATCTTCACATTAAATCTTTTAGATGACAAAGTCTCATTAACTTTTCTCCTATAATTGTTAATGGTTTATGCTTTTCCTCTGTATTCTACAATATTTTTTCCATTTGATCTTCCAGGACACTAATTTAGATTTCAAAAGTGGCTAAGCTTTCTGTCATCTATTGTTCTATTGGGAAATCTTTTATAAGCTCCAGAAAGCACTGCCCTGCAGTGGAATCTAAATGCCCTTGTTATTATCTCTTTGGGCCACTCTAATCCCATTCTGCTGTCTTCCCTGTTCCTCTTCCCGGGTATTGGCTGTGACCTTTCTTTCTCAGTTGGCTAGAACTCAGCACTGACTGCTGGAGTATCCCAAGTGACAGCAGAACCATAAGAAGATGCAACAGTCTCTGTCCCTGTGGAAGAAGAATAGATAGTGTTCTCAGCTCCACACTGTCCTTCAATAGACTTACATATCCAACGTCCTCCACCACAGAGATTCACACAGTGAGCAGAGTACACTTCCCAGTCCCCAGGTGTTAGGTGTTAGGGTTACTGACACTGTAACCTGTCAGTGGACTGGTTCTAAGTGATTAGTTTTAAGAGATATTATACGCATATTTCTGCTCTCCCTGTTGTCCTTCTGCTTGCTATTTACCATGAGCATGTCCTGCTCCAAGGAGTCCTGGTTTCAAAATGAAGAAGATATGAGTAGACCTAAACTCAGTCCCGCAGACTGAACTGTCCCAGCTAATCCACAGATTCAAGAAAACAAAAAATTAGTGTTTATTTTGAAAGCCACTGAGATTCTGAGAGTGATTATTATGCAGCATCCTAGAAGTAAGGGAGAAAAAATAAGCCTGACTAGTATGACCAAAGCAAGCAGCAAGCAGGCTCCTAGAACCTCAGTAAAGCACTAGAACCACCAACCAGCCTCTCTGAAAACTACCCTTGTATTCTTCTAGCACTGGGTATAAAAGGGCTCTACTACCCTTTTTAGTTCTACTACCCCTGCCGCAGAAAGTCAAGAAACCTGGCAAGTGCGGACTGACAAAGAAGCCACAGCTCTCTGAGATACTTCTTACCAGGAGGATCCCATTTCAATCTTTGCCCCAGGGGCTTCCCAGGCTACTCTCTGGTTCTTAACCAGTCTTCAAGATAGAAAATCCTACAAATGCTACATCAGTAGAGGCAAGAGCATCCAGGCCCGTCTTTTACACGGATTATCTAAAGCCCCACTTCAGAAGTTACTGGGATCCAAAGACAAAGACAGACTGAATTTGCGAGTAAAAAGAATAAAATGATTAACTCAGGTCACCATCGTGGTTTTTTTTTAATATTTATTAACTTAATGATCTTTACTACTGTTTCATAAGACAAAAGGTATTTCTTTTTCTCTAAATTTATTTCTCCTTAAAATCCAAATGAGACAAAGGGAAGAAAAAGTGAGTAGGCACAAAGGGAATAAAAGGACAAATACTATCTACCAGTTACTTTATGATACAGGTACACAATGGATCACATAGAGTATATACCTAAGACCTACAAAGTCAGGTCTTAAACATTTAAACAAGTGTGCAAATGAACCTATTTAATGTCACTTAAGACTGATTCTTAGTCTGAAAAGGCTACTTCCAGAGATTAGGAAGTCTGTAGATATTAAATACCAAACTGGGTATTGTCAAGTAGCTCTGGAGCTTCAATATTATCCACACTCACCATTTTCAAGAGGTGTATCCTCAGGCAGATCCACATCAAGCATAAGGTCATCATCCTCAAGGTCACATGATTCAAGATTATTCAGAATATCCTGGCAACAAAAGCAAAAAAAATAATGCTATAACCTAGCTCAGTATAATCATTATTTCTGAACACTGATATATGAGAACTTGATTTTACTCAATGTTTGTATGGTTAAGAAAAGATTTTAAAGACACAATCTTTAAATGAAAAACATAAATTCAACTGGTTTGCTTGGTTAAGCTATTTTAACATCCTTTCCCTAGTCTTCTTCCCCACCAGTTGGTTTTTATTTGCATTTTAAAAACTTACACAGTGTTCATTACCTGTAGGATATTGTTCTAAGCACTTTACAGGTATTAATTAATTTTAGTCTTCACTTTGATTTTCTGACTAATATAATCTCCATATTATAGATGAGGAAACTAATGCACAGAAAATCACATTAACATTCATCAATAATAAATCATTATATTTGATGCTTCAGAAATTTATCTAGACACATGGAAAGACGTTCTGTAAAATGGTGGGGGGAAGCAATTACATCTGTACAATATGACTTCATCTTTAATGCTGAAAAGCACATTTAAATGTCCAAATGGTGATATACCAAAGAATTGTTATTATTTTCTACTACATGAGACAACATGTGCTTATGCTCTTTGTATTCCTTTTGACTGTGACTTTTTACACTTTATTTCATAATAAGGACATACTGCTTTTATAATAAGCAAAATTTCACACTGAAAAATGTCAACCTCTTCTAGCAAGATCAGGGAAGTTCAAAGCACGCATATCTAGCCTCCACGTGGGAATCCTCAGTTCAGCCCATCCACTAACCACAGTAATAACCACAACCACCTGCCTCTTCCCTCTTCACTCAAGCCAATCTGGAGTAGTTTGGGTGCCTGCCCTAGTGTTCCCAGAAAGTCTCACTGTGTGAGTACGTCTTTCCACATTCTCTTGCTACATGTATAGCACCATCTGTCCTCACACCAAAACAAACTTGGGTGGAGGGGAGTTATCCCGCCTCCATGAGGCAACACAAAACACACCTTCAAAAATTCAACACATATAAAAACCAATATACACAAGGCACAACCCTGGGTAAAAGACAATCCCTATCTTAGTTGAGTTTAGCTAAAACACTCCATGATATTGCTGCCGTGGCATCCATTTTTGTTTGGCCAAGCAGCCTGCAGGGGTCTTGGACTGAAAGTGGTCCCTTCCCCAACCTCATCCCCGATAACAGCCAGAGTCACAAGCAAATGTAAGTTCCTAACAGGGCTTCTCCAGCAGCCCTTCTGAGCAATGGTCTCCCCTGTCTCCCAGGTACTGCCCCTTATGCGACCTTAGATGAGACCACCACAGAGATTATGAAAACCCTGCGCTTTCTGGTTTGAACTGACCAAGCCAGCCACAACCCTGGAACCTTCAAAGCACTCCAGCCATGGACCCTGATGATAAAAGCGCATGCCCCAGGCTCCTGCCACTCTGTCTGCCCTTGCACGGCTCCTCAACACATGCCATGTCCTTGCTCCAGGACCTGTGAGCAATAAACTTTTATACTTCAAGTTCCCATGTGATCATTTCTTGAATTGGGGTTCACCAGCCAACACCTTGGGGCTCTAGTTAACAAATGTTAATTTAACAAAGGCACAACAGCCCTCCAAGGTTACCTGTCTTCCCTCAAACACACAGTTCTTCATAGTATGGTAATGTCCAAGTGTCACGAGGGTTCATCAGATGGATATAAGTTTTAGCAAATTAGAGTCAACGTAAAACAAATTCAAGTCGAGACCACCTAAGGAACAACAAATTTGGCCTCGAAAACATGGAAGAGGAGACTACCTTCTGCAATAACAGTATAGTAAGGGCAAGGAAGCAAAACACATCATCACTCTAAATGTTGGCAAAAAATTTTTTTAAAGATGAAAAGTAAGTATTACAGATTTTACAAGCTTACAGACAGAATCAAGTATATTATGCAGGTATTTATAAAACCATTTAAACTATAACCTCTGAAGGTGTAAAAAACATTCTTAGTTTTCAGGCTGTGAAAAATCAGGTGATTGGTCAAATCTGGCATACAGGACAGTCTGCTGACCTGTTTTATTCAAATAACCTCAAGTAGACCATTAAAACTAGTTACAGACTGGATGTTTGTGTGTGCATTCCCCAAAATTCATATGTTGAAGTTCTAAACCCCAATATGAGGATATTTGGAAATAGGGCCTTTGGGAGATAATTATTAATAGGTTTAGACAAAGTCATGATGGTCGGGACCCGATAATGGCTTAGTGTCCTTCAGTTCAGTCGCTCAGTCATGTCCAAGGCCTTGCAACCGCATGGACTGCAGCACTCCAGGCTTCCCTGTCCATCACCAACTCCCGGAGCTTTCTCAAACTCATGTCCATCACATCGGTGATGCCATCCAACCACCTCATCTTCTGTCGTCGCTTTCTCCTGTCGCCTTCAATCTTTGCCAGCATCAGGGTCTTTTCCGAAGAGTTGATTCTTCACATCAGGTGGTCAAAGTATTGGAGTTTCAGCTTCAGCATCAGTCCTTCCAATGAGTATTCAGGACTGATTTCCTTCAGGATTGACTAGTTGGATTTCTTTGCAGTCCAAGGGACTCTCAAGAGTCTTCTCCAACACTACAGTTCAAAAGCATCAGTACTCTAGCACTCAGCTTTCTTTATAGTCCAACTCTCAAATCCGTACATGACCACTGGAAAAACCATAGCTTTGACTAGACGGACCTTTTTTGGCAACACAATATGCTTTTTAATATGCTGTCTAGGTTGGTCATAGCTTTTCTTCTAAGGAGCAAGCATTTTTTAATTTCATGGCTGCAGTCACCATCTGCAGTGATTTTGGAGCCCCCCCAAAATAAAGACTGCCACTGTTTCCATTGTTTCCCCATCTATTTGCCATGAAGTGATGGGACCAGATGCCATGATCTTAGTTTTCTGAATGTTGAACATTAAGCCAAACTTTTCACTCTCCTCTTTTACTTTCATCAAGAGGCTCTTTTGTTCTTCACTTTCTGCCATAAGGGTGGTGTCATCTGCATACCTGAGGTTATTGATATTTCTCCCAGCAATTTTGATTTCAGCTTAGGCTTCATCCAGCCCTGCATTTCATATGATATATTCTGCATATAAGTTAAATAAGCAGCGTGACAATATACAGCCTTGACATACTCCTTTCCCAATTTGGAACCAGTCTGTTGTTTCATGTCCAGTTCGAACTGTTGCTTCTTGACCTACATACAGATTTCTCAGGAGGCAGGTCAGGTGGTCTGGTATTTCCATCTCTTGAAGAATTTTCCAGTTTGTTGTGATCCACGCAGTCAAAGGCTTTGGTGTAGTCAATAAAGTAAAAGTAGATGTTTTTCTGGAACTCTCTTGCTTTTTCAATGATCCAATGGATGTTGGCAATTTTGCCTTTTCTAAATCCAGCCTGAACATATGACAGTTCACACTTCACATATTGTTGAAGCCTGGCTTGGAGAATTTTGAGCAGTACTTTGCTAGCATGTAAGATGAGTGCAATTGTGTGGTAGTGTGAACATTCTTTGGCATTGCCTTTCTTTGGAATTGGAATGAAAACTGACCTTTTCCAGTCCTACGGCCACTGCTGAGTTTTGCAGATTTGCTGACATATTGAGTGCAGTACTTATACGAAGTTAAAGAGACAGGAGCACACATTCTCTCTACCCACCATATGAGGATTCTGTTAAAAGGTTAAGAGACCTTCACTAGGAACTCAATCTGCCAATACCTTCATCTAGAATTTGCAGGTTCCAAAACTGTACAAAATAATTGTCTGTCGATTGAGCCACTCAGTCTATGGTATTTTGTTATAGTAACTGGAACTAAGACAACATTCAAACACAAAGTGTAAGGGGAAGGGCCAGAAGTACATCTACATCATGAACCACTATTTAAGCCATCTTAAGGAATCTGGACTGTATTTCAATGACAGGGTATGACTGTTGAGCTTTATTTTATGAAGTGACAAATTGAGATCTGCACTAAAGAAACATTATTCTATTTGCAGTATAGACAATGGATTTAAATGGGGGGAAAACAGTTTAGCAGTTATTGCAGAATCCATGTAACATATGACACAGCCTGATGATAATCAACGTCAATGACAATGAAAGAATAAACAATTACAAGACATACAGAAGAGTCAGGATCTAAAGGACCAAAGTTCACCAAGAAGTAAAAAAAGAGCCATGAATGACTCCTTGGTTCCTAGATTTAGAAACAGATGAGTGACTTCCATTCACTGAAATAAAGTATTAGAAAAGGATAACCAGATCTGATAAGAGATAAAAAATTAATATACACTATCAGAACCTGACAATTTTGACATCCTGCTGCACCTTCAAGAAGAGATGTCCACCAGACAACTAAATATACAGGGGAGTGGAGTTGAGCAAAAAAATCTGAGGTGTGCGAGTCACTCACATAACTGACAACTGAAAGCTATCAAATAATGAGTCTGACAAGAGAGACAATGCTGACTGAGAAGACAGGATTCTAAGATCTGTCTTAGACAGTCTTTCCCATATTCATTTTTACAGAAGGTCTCTGCTTCTCCAATATCAAATTTTGAGAACTGTATCAGAGATATTATTATTAGACCTTTCAGAAAGGATTCAAGCAAAGAGATAAGGGAAAAAATTTATTGTAATTTTTCTTCACTGGGTTGGAAATCTGTCATCTGTACATCCCAGGAAATGCATTATTATAGGAAGAAAGGAAGCCATACAAGCATGGAGACTGCTTAACATGGGAAAGAGTTCCTGTCCCATGTTTGTGATGGCAGGCTCTTCCTCTCACTGGCAAGCTTGCATTTGTTGGGAGCCAACATCCACATACACCTGTTTTAGTTGAGAGACCACTTAGCACAACCATCAACTGAGAGTATGATAATGAAAAGCTAAATTTGTATACTCTCTGGCTTCCAGAGGCTTCCCACAAGTTCCACTGGAATTAAAACCCTGACTGAACACATATTAGCAGAAGTGTACAGAACTTCCTTGGTCTCTGAGAATGCTTTTCCATTCAAGAAGAGTGAACTAACAGATGGTGGGCCAGGGCTTCCTTCTATGAATTTCTCCTTCACTAATAAATTGGAGAAAGCCTAAATGATTTTGACAAATGAAGGACACCATCACCAGTTTCTATTAATCACCACCCGGTAAAATTAATTTTTTCTTTTGTTATATAGTTTATGAATTTTAAAACACATATAAGTTTGTGTAAACACCAATGTAATCAAGACACATAATCTCTTCACCCAAAGATACTTCCTTGTACTATCCAGCTATAATTACACCCTCTTCCACCCATCACCCCTAGCAGACAGTGATCTATTCTCCATCACTAGTTTTGTCTTTTAAGGATATCATATAAATGGAATCATACAGTATGTAACCTTTTGGAGCTGGCTTATTTCACTCAGCAGAATGCCTTTATGATTAATCTAAATTGACTGAATATATCACTAACTCGTTACTTTTTTACTGAGGAGTAGGGCTTCCCTGGTGGTTCAGTGGTAAAGAATCTGCCTGCCAATGTTGGAGACGCAGGAGACACAGGTTCAATCCTTGGGTCGGGAAGATCCCTTGGAGGAGGAAATGGCAACCCACTCCAGTATTCTTGCCTGGGAAATTCCATGGACAGAGGAGCCTGGCGGGCTACAGTCCATGAGGTTGCAAAGAGTTGGACATAACTCAGCAACTAAACAAAACTAAGTGTTCCACTGCATGAACATACCAGTTTGTCTATCCATTTACTCACTGAAGGATGCTTTGGTTTTTCATGTTTTCAGTTATTATAAATAAAGCTACTATGAACATTCACATACAGGTTTCTGTGTGAACATAAGCTTTCATTTCTCTAGCATAAATAAATACCCAGGTGAGTAGGACTGTTGGGTGATATAGTGCGTCTGTGTTTAACTTCATAAGGAACTGCTAAACCATTTCCCAGAACTGCTGTAATGATTTGCATTCCAATCACTATTGAGATCGGCCTTTCCAACATGCTCCTTCCCAGCTTGACTGCAGACTTAAAGCAGATCTTTCTAGTGTGGGATTCTGCTACCGGTTCCAAAGAGCACGGGTGGCAACTTTATTCATGAAATAGTGTATCTGTCTGCTCTAACCTGTCTGAGGTTACCTGAATGACTAATACAAAGTGCTTATCATTGCTTTGCCCAACTTGGAATTCACTCAGGCAGAGAAGCTGTGAGCACTAGTCAAAAACATTTTAAGTCAAATAAATAATCCATATCACCCTGGGACAAAAGATTATAGTTGAAACATAGAATACTAAAAGACTGAGAAAAAAAGGCTAGGGAGAGAATTTCTTTGGGAAATTAGGTAATTCAAAAGCACCATGTTGTGAATTTCAGAAGCCACAAAAAATGCCCAGGGCAGAATGTATTCTCAGTAAAGACCTAAGTAAGAAAACCCAAAGCTGTCACTTCTGGCTGATCTCTAGCCCAGAAAAAAACGAGCAAATGAAGGCGAAGGTAGAACTGTAAATGGTCAGGCTAAGTATTGAAGGACTGTCTCAACACTGAGCCAATGTGCAGACAGAGTCACTGGGAGGATTTTTTTTTTTTTTCAATTTGACTGTAAGGTCTTTTAATTCACTTTCAATTCTTTTTTCTTTCTCTGCCTCCTTATCTTCTTTTTTCCCTTAATCCCTTTCTCTTACTCTCTCTCCCCCTCTCTCCCTCTTTTTTCTTTCTTTTTATTTGCCATTTGGTATTCAAGGAAATCTCTGCATAAAACACTCAATAAACATAAACTAAAGTAACACACTTCATAGACCATACATGACAAGAAGAGAAGAAATTCACACTCTCTTCTCTATTTTAGAAAAGTCACTAAAATAAACACTATACTATAGCCTATAAAAACGTAACAAAAACAAACCCTAAAGACGAAGGATATGATTTCCAGTATTGCTAAATTAAAATATTTAAAATGATTAGTTTTCAACAAAAACCTTTTTAGAGACATGCAAAGAAAGCAGCATCTATCCAGAAGGGAAAAAGAAAAAACTAACCAAAATGATCCCTGAGAAGTGCAAGCACTGAACTTAATAGACAAAGGCTTTAAATCAACCATCTTAAATATGCTCAAATCTCAGTATGGGATATCAGTGAAGATATAGAACATAAGGGAATAAAAATAAAAATTCTGAAGGTGAAAGTATAACAATTTAAGTGAAAAACTCCTAAATATTGGAAATAATTATTAACAAACACAAAAGGAGAAACTGACAGTAATACAGTAATAGTAGAGGACTTTAACGGAGAAGGCGATGGCACCCACTCCAGTACTCTTGCCTGGAAAATCCCATGGGTGCAGGAGCCTGGTAGGCTGCAGTCCAAGTTGGATATGACTGAGAGACTTCACTTTCCCTTTTCACCTTCATGCATTGGAGAAGGAAATGGCAACCCACTCCAGTGTTCCTGCCTGGAGAATCCCAGGGACGGGAAAGCCTGGTGGGCTGCCGTCTATGGGGTCGCACAGAGTTGGACACGACTGAAGTGACTTAGCAGTAGCAGCAGAGGACTTTAAAACCCCATGTACATCAACAGACAGATCATCCAGGTAGAAAATTAGTAAGGAAACACTGGCTTTAAAGAATGCATTAGTCTCTGAACTTAATAATTATCTACAGGACATGCCATTCAAAAGAGCAAGATACACAATCCCTTTCCAGTGCACATAAAACATTCTCCAGGTTAGATCATATCATAGGTCACAAAACTAGTATCAATAAATTTAAGAAAACTGAAATCACATAAAGTATTTTTTTCCTATCATAACACTATGACACTAGAAATCAACTACAAGAAAGAAAAAAAAGAAAACTACAACATATGGAAGTTAAAGAATATGCTACTGAACAAACACTGGGTCACAGAAGAAATCAAGGGAAAAAAAAACAAAAACCTGGAGACAAATAAAAATGGAAACACAATGTTCCAATATCTATGAGATGCAGCAAAAGCAGCTCTAGAAAGGAAATTTATAGCAATACAAGAAAAAATCCTCAACAAAACACTAGCAAACCAAATTCAACAACACATTAAAAGAATCATACACTTTGATCAAGTGGGATTTATCCCAGAGATACAAAGATGGCTTAATATATGCAAATCAATGTGATATAATACATTAACAAATAGATGGATAAAAACCATATGGTCATCTCAACAGACGCAGAAAAAGCTTTTAACAAAATTCATCCATTTACAATTAAAAACTCTCCAGAAAGTGGGTATAGAGAGAAAACACCTCAACATAATAAAAACTATATATGATAAGCCTAAAGCTTATATCATACTCAGTAGTGAAAACTTAAAAGCATTTTCTCTAAGATCAGGAACAAGACAAAGATGCCCACACTTGCCACTTTTATTTAACATAGTATTAAAAGTCCAAGACACAGCAATCAGACAAGGAAGAAATAATAAATGGAAATCAAATTGGAAAGTAAAAAGTAAAACTGTCACTGTTTATAGATGACATGATA
Source organism: Bos mutus (assembly GCF_027580195.1). Classification (NCBI taxonomy): domain Eukaryota; kingdom Metazoa; phylum Chordata; class Mammalia; order Artiodactyla; family Bovidae; genus Bos; species Bos mutus. Next base: position 3,727,707 of record NC_091644.1, on the reverse strand, counting down.
CTATATATAAAAAATTCTAAGGAAACCACCAAAAAACTGAGAATAAATGAATTCACTGAAGTGTCAGGATATAAAATTAATATACAGAAACCTGTTGCATTTCTGTACACAAACAGCAAACTATCCAAAAGAGAAATTAAGAAAACAGTCCCATTTACAATTGCATCAAAAAGAATAAAATATATAGGAATATGACTTTTACTCTGAAAACTATAAGACAGTGAAGAAACTGAAGATGACATAGACAAATGGAGAGATGTATGTGTTCAGGGACTGGAAGAATTAACATTGTTAACATAATCATACTACCCAAGGCAATCTACAGATTGAATGCAATCACTATCAAAATACTAACACCATTTTTCATAGAACTAGAACAAATAATTATAAAATGTGTGTGGTAACATGAAAGAACCTGAATCTTTATGACTTTGCATTGGGCAATAAATTCTTAGGTACAATATCAAAAGTGGAAGCAATAAAAGAAAAAATAAATTGGATTCATCAAAATTACAAACTTTTGTGAAAAAAATAAAAACTTTTGTGCATCAAAGGACATTATCAATAAAGTGAAAAGACAACCTATAAGATCAAAAAAAAAACTTGCAAATCGTATCAAGTAAGAGTCTAGTATCCAGGATATATAAAACCACAAATAACTCAGTTTTTAAATGAGCAAAGGGCTCAAATAGACTTTAACTGAAAAGGATATACAAATATCCAATAAGCACACAAAAAGATGTTCAACATTATTATTTATTTAGGAAATGTAAATAAATCAAAACCACAATGGAATGCCACTTAATATCCAGTAGGTTGACTATAATAAAAAAACAAGAACAAAAAACAGTAAGCAAGTACCATCAAGTATGTAGAAAAACTAGAAGACTTAGACTTTGCTGGTGGGAATGTAATGATTCAGCTACAGTTAAAAAAAAATAAAAACACACAGTTCAGCAGTTCCTCAGAAAGTTAAACACAGAATTACTACATAGTCTAGCAATCTCACTCAAAGATATATATATATATATATCTTAAAAATTTGAAGCAGATACTTAAGCTAACACATGTACATACATGTTCACAGCAGTATTATTCACAACGAAATAGCAGAAACAGCCCATATGTACTATGTCCATCAATGGATGAATGGCATGTACATATGATGGAATATTATTCAACTTTAAAAAGGAATGGACTCTTAATACATGCTACAAAAATACAGAAGAACCTCAAAAACATTCTGGTAAGTAAATGATCTGGGCACGAAAGATCACATGTTGTATGATTCTATATATGAAATATCCAAAACAGGTAAATTAATACAAAAAGCAGATTGATGGTTTTCAGAGGCTGGGAAAGGGTGAATGGGGAGTAACTACTTAATAAATGAGTACAAAGTTTACTGAGGGCTGATGAAGTGTTTTGGAACTAAAGAGAGGTAGTGGTTACACAAACTGCCACTGAAATGTTCACTTTCAGTTTAGTTCATTCGCTCAGTTGTGTCAACCCTTTGCGACCCATGGATTGCAGCACACCAGGCCTCCCTGCCCATCACCAACTCCCAGAGCTTTCTCAAACTCAAGTCCATTGAGTCAGTGATGCCATCCAACCATCTCATCCTCTGTCGTCCCCTTCTCCTCCTGTCTTCAATCTTTCCCAGCATCAGAGTCTTTTCCAGTGAGTCGGTTCTCCATCATATCAGGTGGCCAAAGTATTGGAGTTTCAGCTTCAGCATCAGTCCTTCCAATGAATAATCAGGACTGATTTTCTTTAGGATTGACTGGTTGGATCTCCCTGCAGTCCAAAGGACTCTCAAGTGTCTTCTCCAACACCACAGTTGAAAAGCATCAATTCTTCAGTGCTCAGCTTTCTTTATAGTCCAACTCTCACATCCATACATGACTACTGGAAAAACCATAGCCTTGACTAGACGGACCTTTGTTGGCAAAGCAATGTCTTTGCTTTTTAATATGCTATCTAGGTTGGTCATAGCTTCCAAGGAGCAAGCATCTTTTGATTTCATGGCTGCAGTCATCATTGGCAGTGATTTTGGAGCCCAAAAAAATAGTCTCTCACTGTTTTCCATTGTTGCCCAATCTATTTGCCATGAAGTGATGGGACTGGATGCCATGATCTTACTGTTCTGAATGCTGAGTTTTAAGCCAACTTTTTCACTCTCCTCTTTCACTTTCAAGAGACTCTTTAGTTCTTCTTCACTTTCTGCCATAGGGGTGATCTGAGGTTATTGATATTTCTCCCGGCAATCTTGATTCCAGCTTATGCTTCATCCAGCCCAGCATTTCGCATGATGTACTCTGCATATAAGTTAAACAAGCAGGGTGACAATATGCAGTCTTGACGTACTCCTTTCCTGATTTGGAACCAGTCTGTTGTTCCATGTCCAGTTCTAACTGTTGCTTCTTGACCAGCATACAGATTTCTCAGGAGGCAGGTCAGATGGTCTGGTATTCCCATCTCTTCAAGAATTTTTCCACAGTTTGTTGTGATCCACAGAATCAAAGGCTTTGGTGTAGTCAATAAAGCAGAAATAGATGTTTTCTGGAACTCCCCTGCTTTTCTTGATGATCCAAAGGATGTTGGCAGTTTGATCTCTGGTTCCTCTGTGTTTTCTAAATCCATTTCTAATGAAATTTCATTCAACATAAAATTAACCATTCACGTTGAAAGAAATTTCATTCAAGAATAAAAAAGAGCTTTTGAAAATTTAAAAATATTACTCAAATATCTAAGAAAATTGCTTGTACATTTAACCTTTAATACAGTATCACAATTCTATATATCTATCCCCAAAATACAAAAAGACAAGGCTATTTATTAAAGAACTAATTGTAACAGCAAAAGCATAATGTATATGCTTAGAAGTTGAAGGGCGGTAAATATATTCATATTTGCTTACTTTTTCTAAAAATTAAGTAATAAATTATTAATTTGAAATAAATTGTTGATCGTAAATTAAAATTAAACTATTCATCATTGTTAAGATTTATTGATTTAAAATAGAGTATTAATTTAACTAAAATTACCAATATAAAATTAAATAATTAAGTAATTAATAAATTACTGATTTAAAATTACTTATTTTTAACTTATTTTTAAAATAAATTTAATACACAAAATTACAATTAAATTATTTTTAAATAAATTTAGTTTTAATTTAATTAAAAATAAAATTTTGAAACTTTTAAACAAGTATCTATATTATCATACTGTTTCGCCTACTTAGCCTCTATAATATGCTATTCCTATGTATTACGAATGTTATTTGGGGGGTTATGCTGTCTTCAATATTCTACTATTGCAAATAATGCTTAAACGAATCCCTAAAAATCAAAAGTAAAATAATATACACAAGTCTAACTTGTGCATCAAATTCATAGAATAACCATTCAGAGAGAAACTATTTCAAATAGATAAAGATAAAAATCCTCAAGCTGTTTTTAAGAATTGTATTTTTGGTGGTGGAATTATTACTCTCAGACCTTCATAGGACCATCAACTATGCATTCCTAACAGTAGCCTCTATTAAAATTTTATCAAACCTTTGGCTTCACAATACTACCAAGGGCATAATATCCTTTTCCATAAAACATTCAGTTAACAGGACCAATTACTTTACATAAAACCTGCTTAAACTTTCACTTGGTACTTTCACCTTAATCCATCAACCCAAGCATTACTATTTTCTCTCAATCTAAAAGGGGTCCCAGTTTAGGACTTGTTCATCAACATGTTTTGATACCAAAGTACATGGGTATCTGTGTCAAGGACTACAGAAAGGTCTCTTCTACAGCTGGTGACTCTTTCACCCACTCACTTTTCCCCAGAGGGTAAGAGCCAAGGGACTCTGTCCCTTTTGTCCATCTATCTTCATTTTGTCTAATCTACCAGATTACTGTCCCAGGTGATTCCAGGTCAGAGTCCTCATTTTCATCTTTGTCAGCTTTTAAAATTCCTTCAAACTGAGATAAATAGAATGGTGTAGCTGAGATCCCTTTGGGGTTGTAGAACCAGCATCAGCTCCTCTTGGGACACTCAACATTCAACAGTGCGGCATTAACATCTTCATCTTAACCTCATCAGTGTCCCATATATTCACCCCACTTCTCATAAACATCAACCCCTACTGGGACAAATCCCTTGGCTCTCCCCTTCTGTTTTCCTCCTTTTTCTTGTTAATGACTTTTTTTTTTTACCTTTAATATCAATAAGGCAAATCTATTAAGGTTTCTTAGACAGATGCTTGGTTTTACAACTGTATGATTTCATGAGGTGCCCATGTAAAAAGAGTCCTCTTAATCACAAGAGTTGATACGACCTGACTATGGGGCATACTCAGTAGAAAAATAATACAATCATCATAAAGTCAATCCAGCATGGCTTGCTACAGAGGGCACAGCCCCGTCATCTGTGATGTTCCACTTGGCATTTATGGAAGAAACACAGTCTCTCTTCTCAGGTACACAGACTACAGTCGGTTTTATCCAGTCCACCAGGCTACCCACTCCCCCAGGTAACCTACTATGAACAGCCATCTGTGATGGTTCTAAAGTGAGTTGTGGGTCCTACCTATATCAACCCAATACTCTCTTCCACTCTGAAACACTTAAAACCAAAGATACTACTCCTAAATTAGTCACTCTCACAATCCATTTAATAAAAGTTCTTCAGGAAGTTGATGGCACAGCCCACAATATAAGACTACTCCCTGGCACTATAACCCCTGGTTTCAGTAGTTTTACGGTTTCATAACTTTACTACCTTCCTGGTAACCAGTGTTCATAAGAGTACTGCCTTTTGTCCTAGAATAACCGTTCCCATTAGGGTTGGCTTTAAAAGCTATTGGTAGTAGATCAGACTGAAATCTAAGCTTGGCCCAGCATCACGATCAGCCCCAGCACTCTGTATTACTTTCATTTTAGCTATTACAAGTAACAATAGCCAACGGATAATATATTCAGTTTGTTTCTTATTATTCTGCATTTTCTTCTGTATCCAGTGAGTCACCTCATTAGGGATTATAGCTACCACCATTTCTAAATTCTGTTCCAAAACTTTTGCCTTTAGTAATAGATCACAGCACAGCTGCAGTTTCATATGATCACTGACTACACAGCCATCCAAGAATCAAAATTTCTTCATTCCCAGTCCTTTAATCCTTTTGCTTCCCACATGTTTCTTTCAGTCAGTCAAATTAGATGTAGCATATTTCATTTTTTTCTGACACCAGCTACAATGACTTTCGACATTAGCTATCCAGAGTTAGCACAAACTTCACAGGTTAATGGGACAGTCTTACATAAGACTAACATTTAATTCAGACACCATTGGCCAAAAAATCTCAGGGGTTCCCAGGCCCTGTACTTCCTAACTGACTACAAACTTGGAGGTTCCCAATACTCCCTCAAGGCTTCCCTGGTAGCTGAGCAGTAAAGAATCTGCCCACAAAAACTCAGGAGACGCTGGTTTGATCCCTGGGTCAGGAAGATCCCCTGGAGGAGGAAATGGAAACCCATTCCAGCGTTCTTACCTGGGAAATCCCACAGACAGAGGAGACTGGTGGGCTATGGTCCATGGGGTCGCAAAAGAGTTGGGCATGACTTAGCAACTAAACAACAAACTATTCCATCAGGTTGTTCACCAGAACAACTTACGACACTCAGCAAAGGATTATACTTTATGATTACACTTGTATTATAGTCCACATGGTATAAATCATGACCAGCCAAAAGAAGAGACACACGGGGCAAAGCCTAGGGTGGTCCCAAACGTGAAGCTTCCATGTTCCCTCTCCATGGAGTCAGAATAGGTCACCTCCTTGGCAAACTGATGAATAACAATAGGCAGAAAGTATGGCTAACCAGGGACATGCACCTGGGATTCGGTATCCAGACTTTTCACTGGAGTTTCGTTGCAAAGACACGCGAGCTTGAATCATGGGCCGCATGACCAAAGCAATCTCCAGCCCAGTTCCCTCGCTCCCTGGAGGTCAAACTATCAGAGGGCTCAACACCCCAACTTTCTAACTGCATGTTTGGTTTTTCTCACATGCCCTACCCCCAGCCTGAGTCACCTTGTAAGCATAAACTATCAGGACCCACCATGAACAAAAGCACCCCTATCACTTGGGAATTTCCAAAGATGTAGAGGCTCCCACACAAAAACTGAGAACAAAAGTCAGCTGAATTCTTTATTATACAACACAAGACTTAGTATAAGACATAACAAGGCAATAATTAACACAGTATGTTACTGGCGAAAGAACAGACACACAGATCAACAAAACAGAACAGTGAGCTCAAAGGAGGCCCACACACATACATACACTCAACTGGTTCTGACAAAAGAGCAACGGAACTCAATTCGGAAAGTACAGTCTTCTCAACAAACAGTGCTCAAACTCTTAGACAAAACTTCTTGAAAAAAATTAACCCAAACATGGGTGTTACACAAAAACTAACTCAATATGGCTCACAGACGAAAATGCAAAACATAAGACTATAAAACTTACTGAAGTAAACAAAGTAGAAAAACTACATGACCTTGCATTTGGTGATGATTTTTAACAATACAACCTACAGCATGATCTGTGAAAGAAAAAAAATTAAGTGGGAATTTATTAAAACTTTGCTCTGTGAAAGACACTTTAAAGAGGATGAAAAGACAAGACATATGCTGGGAGAGACACATGCAAATCACACATCTAATAAAAGACACATCCGAAGCATACAAAGAACTCTTAAAATTCAATAACAAGAAATCAATTTAAAAATGGGCAAAAGATATTAAACTGACACTTAAAGATATACAGATGACAAACACATGATAAACGTTCTGCTGTTAGGGAATTTCCAAATTTAAAACAATAACAGAATACTACTGTATACCTATTAGAATGCCTAAAAACAAAACACTGATGATAGCAATTGCTGGTGAGAACAGAGAACTAGAACTCTCACACACTGTCAGTGGGAATGCAATTTGGTACAGCCACTTTGCAAAACAGATTGGTAATTTCTTATAAGGCTAAACAGTCTTACCACATGATTAAGCAATTGCACTCTGGTATTTTCCCAAATGAAATGAAAACACCTGTCCACATAAATACCTGCAGGTCAATTACAGCAGCTTTATTCATAATGGCCAAAAATGAAGCAACCAAAATGTCCTTTATAGCTGTGGTAATCCATACAATGTAATATTATTCATCAATAAAAAGAAATGAAGTACCAAGCCATAAAAAGATATGGATCAGTCTTAAACACATATTGCTAAATCAAAGAAGCCAATATGAAAAAGCTATATGGTGTATGATTTTAATTATATGGCATTCTTTAAAAGGCAAAATTACAGAGATTTTCTATATACATTAGTGTTTGCAAGGGGTTCGTTGCAGGGAGGGATAAATACATGAAATGTAGGGACATTTTAGGATGGTGAAACTATTCTTTATGAAATAAGACATTAAGCATTTGTCAAAATTCAGTGATCTTTACAGCACACAGAGTAAATCTTAATGCATATGATTTTTTTTTAAGTTTATGAAACCACCCCATTGAAGGAGGTGAGGGGAATAAATCACTATCCTAAGTAACTGTGGAAATGAATGGAGTCCAAAAGGCTAAAGGCAAAGGAATTCTACGTAAGCACCATACTCTAATTGATAAAGGTATGTCCTGTGAGGGTACAAATTAACAATTCTGAAGTGACTACTCATTTAGGTTAGAACAGCAACTTCAATAACTCCTGTGTTAGTTGCTCAGTTGTATCCAACTCTTTCTGACCCCATGGACTGTAGCCCAACAAGCTCCTCTGTCCATGGAGTTCTCCAGGCAAGAATACTGGAGTGGGTAGCCATTTCCTTCTCCAGGGGATCTTCCGGACCCAGGGATTGAACCCGGGTCTCCTACATTGCAGGCAGACTCTTTACCATCTGAGCCACCAGGGAAGCCCAAATTTCATTTAATTAGTAAACGCATTTAACTACTCAGCCTCAGCATCCTCATTAACTATAACTAGTTCATAAAGTCTATCTGATCCAACTCATGGAATTCAGTATTTTATTCATGCTGCCGCTGCTGCTAAGTCGCTTCAGTCGTGTCCGACTCTGTGCAACCCCATAGACGGCAGCCCACCAGGCTCCCCCGTCCCTGGGATTCTCCAGGCAAGAACACTGGAGTGGGTTGCCATTTACTTCTCCAATGCATGAAAGTGAAAAGTGAAAGTGAAGTCGCTCAGTCGTGTCCAACTCTTAGTGACCCCATGGACTGCAGCCCACCGGGCTCCTCCGTCCATGGGATTTTCCAAGCAAGAGTACTGGAGTGGGGTGCCATTGCCTTCTCCGATATTACTAATTATGCATCTACTGTATGCCAGGTTCTCTGCTAGGCAAAAAGGACTTCGTAGTGAACTACTTATTCTTTTTATTTTTCTTTAACAAACTACTTTTAAATTCACTTTTTCTCTGAAATGGGGGCTTTGACCCAGAAGTTTTAGATAGTCCAATAATTCCATGTTTGTGAAAACTGAAAAACTGTGCAGAAAAAAACATTCTACTCATGGTCTTAATATACAGACTGGAAGTATGTATAAAGATCTGAAATATAGATGTTGATATAAAATTTAAATTATATCTGCCTTATTCTAAAACCCGATTTGTAAACATTTGTCTTTCTGATTTGAGATACAAGATTCTTCTTCCTTTTCACTTTCTTAATTTCATAGCTTCATCTCTAACCACTCTCTACTTCACACATCATATTCTTAGCAATGCAGATATTCCTCTCATACATCATGATTTTGTGGTCCCTCCAGGTACATGCTATTCCTTATGCCCAAAACACTCACCTTCCCTTTTCTTTGACCAACTGGTCAACTTTGTATCCATTCTTCAAAACTCAACTCAGCTGTCACTTCCTCATAGCATATCATACATATGCTAACACAGCATGCATGATATCACTTAAAAACTACACTATGACTGTATATTTATAATCACTTTTCATACTAGATTTTAAAGCCATAAAGAATAAAGACAGCCTTGCATATATTCAGTAACTTTAGCACTGAACAGTATGCCTGAGACATACCAGAAGCTCAATAAATAATTACTGAATTGAACTTCATATTAAACAGTTTTAATTTATGAGAAGTAATAATAATACAGAATGAAGAAAAATATTATGTTTAAAGGGTCACAACAACTATATAAAATAAACTTAACCTTTGTTTTTAAACCTAAAAGCTACATTAACAGGCCAAGAAGCTATGTTAGTAATTAAATGGGCATGGCAGATTCACTAGTCCAGCCAATAAAAAGGAAATTAAGAAAAATTTAGTTTCCTCAACTCATTCTGTCCCCTTATTTGTAACAGATCCCTTCCATGAGTTCAAGTTCTGCATTCTGTATCAGAGCATACTGAAAGTATGTATCAGAGCGTACTGAAAGTATCACTGTCAGTTTGACATGTTCATTTACCTATATTAGGTCGGTCTCAACTTTCTGTAAGCTGTCCCTCCACTATCAGTCTATGCTAATGTCACATTTTTAGCTATTTGCAGCTTGCTATTATGACACGTGGTACCTTAGAAACTTACTCTGTAAATAGGTTATGTCACAATGTGTATGGAAAAACTATTGAATATTAAACATTATATTTAGTTTTAAGTGTTTCTATTTATTTTGAATTAAATGGCACATCATCATGACACTATTTCAACAAGTATATATTGAGTTCTTATTTAGTGCCAGAAACCTAGAACAGTGATGAGAGAGAGATGTCATCACTATATTCAAGACACGTAGTAGGACCTGGAGATCAAAAGCAATGAGATAGACCCGTATAAAGTAGAGCAGGCCATGGAGAGCCACTCAAGCAGTTCAGGTTTGACATTATAAGGTTTGGGAAAACCATCAGGAAAATAAGTCAAACTGGCAATTTAGGATGATTTTGGCAGAATGAATGAGAACAGCAGTACCAATCCTAACTTTTAAAAGTGAGGAGGTAACACTTTTCTCCCTTACAGTCAATGAGTAATGGAATTTAATCACTTGTACCCTCTAAACCCACTTTCAAAATTGCAGATTCCTCGAAGCTGCCCTCTGCCACCACTTTAGTCCAAGCCACTACCACCCCTCACATGAATGACAGCTTCCAGCCACTGTTTGCCTCTCTTCTAGTTCAATCTTTATATAAAGTATTCTGAAAATGTAAATCAAGTTATGCCCCTTTGTTGGGGGCCAGAGTGAGGTACTCCGCCTGTGACAAAGGTCATGAGGAAGGAGGCTCGACATACGCAAAGGCGGGATCGAGCCTCAGGAGTCCCCCTGGAACTCCTCGAGCATCTACCCCCATAACCAGAGCCTGCCTACTTTACTACTTTGTGCTCACCTACACCTCTGACTTTACGGGGGGCTGTCCCCCACCACCTCTTTTGGAGAAGGAGTTAACTTAGAGCTCCAGTTTATAATAATTCCTGGGCATGATAAGAGTGTTTTAACCTATAAACTCCTCTGAAGGTTCTCTAGCCTGCCTGACAGGCTCCTCCGGCCACATGTGATTGCTCACAGCCTCCCAACCGTGAGAGGCACAAGATGCTTTAAACCCTCTAAAAACAGGTTCTTTAGAGAAGTTAGAAAACTATAAGTATAGTGGGCTAATTAGAAATTGTGTTGGTGAAGGGTTTTTCATTTGTTGAGCCAATGTTTGTTGCTACGTCTCCACATCCCCTGCCCTTACACACATTAATGAATATATAGAAGAAATAAGTATTAACCTTTGATATTAATCACGTTAGACCTTAGGCTAAGTAAATTCTTTCCTTAACTAAAACCCACTACACCCTCACCCTGTAGGAATGTAACTTTACTTGGGTGGCATCTGTTTTGAGAATAATCAGCCCTGGAGAAATAAGTGTCCTGATTGACTGACCGCTGTCACAAGGAGAGGGTCGTAAATTGTCAGCAGGCCCCCCTGGCCAGAAGATGATGTAACACCCCTAAGACCTCTGTATACCTTTGTATGAAGCACCTGACTTTGATAAAAGTCAGGACTGCTGACCCCGCGTGACTTTTGCATAACATCTCAGTGTATAAAAGTAGACCATGGAAAATAAAGAATTGGGATCAGTTTCTCGAAATACTGGTCTCCCCATGTCGCTCTCTCTCCCACTCTGGCTGAGTCTCCATCTGGAGCGCGGAACCCACCATGCTTACTAATTATGCCTGGGCTTCTAAGATCCGACCGGGGAGGCCTCAGTGTCTCCTCTCCTTCGGGAGAACGGAAGGACGCCTGCGGCCTACGTAAGTGGTGCAAACTTCTTATCTTGAAGTTTTATTGGTCTCCCGCGTAAACCAAGCTACTCAGCCTCTTTTCTCCACTGAATTTTCCTACTGAGCTATCCTCATCCTATTACTCTTTATATCTTTGATAAAATACTTAAATAAATAGGTCGCCGACGCCGTCCCCGCTTCGAATACCCTGGATCAGCCGGGGCAGGACCCCGGCACCCCTTTCCAGCTTAAAACCAACATTCTTCCAATCACATATATCCTTTTCACCAACTTACTGTATTCCCTGGGCCAACTAAGCCTAACCATCATTTTCCAAAAAAGCCTTATTTAGCACCCACACCAGACCAGGTGTTCCAGCAATATACTTTCACTTGGTAATTTTCCTTTGCAGCACTTTCCTCACTTATCAATTGAAGAAAATGAATGACTTAGCTAAATGCTTCAACTACATGTGCCTCAACAGAATGTAAGCACTAAAACAGAACCTGCAGCGGTCTTGATCACTGTATCCTCAGTACTCTGCCCATGACAGTCACTCAAATATGTTAAATATATCGACAGCTGCCTCCCATTGGGAGCCAGAGGATGACAGCTTAGCAAGGACAACACAGAGAAAACTGAATGCCTAAGAAAAGTTAATCTCTGAATCTTTAAAATGTATTTTCAGTGTTCTAATATGAGGGTCAGCAAACTATTTCTTAAAGCTCAGAGAGTAAATATTTTATGTTTGTGTGCAATACAGTCTCTGTTGTAACTACTCAGCACTGCCAGAGTAGCACAAAAGCAGCCAGACTACATGTAAATTTATTGCAAAAATTTATCTACATATATAAATATACATAAGTTTATTCACAAAAATATTCATTGGAAGGACTGATGCTGAAGCTGAAACTCCAATACTCTGGCCACCTGATGCGAAGAACTGACTCACCGGAAAAGACCTTGCTGGGGAGACTGAAGGCAGGAAGAGAAGGGGACAACAGCGGATGAGATGATTGGATGGCATCACCGACTCGATGGGAGTTGGTGATGGACAAGGACGCCTGGCATGCTGCAGTCCATGGGGTCGCAAAGAGTCAGACACAACTGAGAACTGAACTGAACTGATTTACAAATGAGTGGACAGCCTCAAGGCTGTAGCCTGCTGACTCCTGTTAATACACCCCAAAGAAACAGTAGACAGAAATTAAACCAAGCACAGTAAAACTAAATATGACAAATACAAACCAAATTGATATTCTGGTATTCCTCTGCTACATTTCTAGACCACAGGTAATTTCAAAATTCAGTGCAAAATAAACCTAGGGAAGTCCTATTCCCACATAAGTTACTGCAAGGAATATTATGACATTTAGCATACATTTAAGTTTGAATAAAGTCTAGCAACATCAGTCACCAAGGTAGCAACCCAAACCCAGCCAGCTGTTCCCTTACAAATGCACAGGTAAACGTGCAATGAAAGGTGTGGGCATCTACTCACTGACTGTCAAAAGCTCCCAAGCTAGAGTTTGAATCTACATTTTAAAATGAGAAAGGTTCTATCTAAATGATAAGGACGTTAAACCTGCCTACTATATGAAGATAAGTCAAGGCTGATAGAACAAAAAAAGAAAGCCAGGAACATCTGGTTCAACCACTTCTTTAGTCTTCCATAAAAATCCTCCCCAAAATAAAAGCAGTCCATGTGATGATTTAAAATTATCAATCCCTAAATATTTAAGGGTCAGGAAATCAGTCATTGTGACATTTGAATTCAATTCCCCTGCAATGGGAGCGCTTATATTGGTCACAGCACCTCAGCAAAGATGGTTCTGAGTACGGTTCGCTGTACTTTTAACAGCGGAAAATGCTTCCGCTTAAAGCTGTGCACATACAGTATGATTCTGACAATATTTACTAGCAAAATAAAAAAAATGCTGTATTTCCTGTTCAAAAAGGTTAAATATCAACTAAAAGTTTACTGAGTTTTAAAATGCTCAGTTATCCTGAGTAGATAGAAGGCTTGAAAATCAAGAATACCAGACTGAGAGTAAGCTAGTTCCCAACCTATCAATATCAATTTACTCAATCCACCTAAATTCAACCAAATCTGAAGAAAGAGTTACTAACTGGTCCGTAGCTACTTCAAAGGATTCTTATAGAAATATGGAAAGATGATAAACAAAAAGGACACTGCAGTGAACAAAGGTGTTTGAATCAAAGGCACTTTGAATCAGTGCCTATGTCAGAGCCCTCGAGACCATCCCCAACGTTAGATGGTCTAACGGAAGGACTCACAGGGCTCAGCAGTCATATATACTCATTTTGTTTCATGTCCATGTGTGTTCCGGCACAAGGACATGAAACAAAAAGAGAAAAGGAAAAATCAGATGGGGCAGAATTGAAGAAACGAAGCATTAGCTTTGAGTCCCCTCCCAGTAGAATCAATGTACATGCTCAATTCCTCCAACAAGTTGCAACAACACATGAAAACTGTTGTCTATTACACATGTCCCTAAGAAACTCAGTTGTTTTTGAGGGCTGGTGACATGGGCACCCTCTGACTAGGATATACGAAAACGTCAGGACCCCAGAAGGAACGCAGGTACACAGCATAAACCAGAGTACAGCTGAGGCACAGTGAACCACTCTTACCACTTAGGGGAAGTTCTGTATCAGAGTAATGGAACTGTTTACCAGCAAAGGGTCAGCCTTTCTAAGGACAGGCAATCTCAGCTGCTATGTTAATTCTTTTTTTTCCACACAGCACCCCAAGTATATTATGAAAGAATATTAATGAAGGTAAATTATTATGCCTCATACCAACTTCAGATGGAAGTCTCAAATGTAAAAAAAAATGAAAACAACAGCATAATAATAAATAGCTAACATTTTCTGAGCTCTTACTATTTCCCTGGCATTAATTATTTTTTATATATGACCTTATTTAAGGTTCACAACAATCCTATGGGGTAGTCTGAGATGATACTGAAAATACTCAACAACCACTATCACATGGCTGCTAAAACATTCAGGCATGTACTTCCCAATATCAGCCCTAGAGATACGTGCTGTTATTATCCCCATTCCATTACAAAAATAAAGGAACAGAGAATCCAAAGGTATACAATTAGTATATAACAGTAATGGGATTTTTAATCTAATTTGCTTCATAGCCCTGGTTCTTAATCATTTGCTATATTGCCTCTCAACATACTCGGAGAAGGCAATGGCACCCCACTCCAGCATTCTTGCCTGGAGAATCCCATGGATGGAGGGCCTGGTAGGCTGCGGTCCATGGGGTCGCTAAGAGTCGGACACGACTGAGCGACTTCACTTTCACTTTCACTTTTCACTTTCATGCATTGAAGAAGGAAATGGCAACCCACTCCAGGGTTCTTGCCTGGAGAATCCCATGGACGGGGGAGCCTGGTGGGCTGCCGTCTATGCGGTCCCACAGAGTTGGACATTACTGAAGCAACTTAGCAGCCACAGCAGCAGCAGCTCTCAACATACTAAGTATTTTGTATGGCCCCAGGACTAGAAAATGATGTCTTATACACACACACATAGTAAAAACTGTAAAGAAAAACAATACTAAACTTATTTACACGAAAATTTAAAACCATACATGATAAAGGCAACAAAAATGTATAAATAAAACTGGTAAAATATACTAATTCTGAAAAAAAAAGGCCTTAAGACAAAAGGCATAATGAGGGTTAGAGAAGATCACTACATGATGACTGGAAATCCAATTTACCAAGGAAACAACTCTAAACAAGTACACACCTAATAAAACTAATTTAAAGTAGAAAAAACAAAATGTTTGTAGAATTTTAGAGAAAAATGGTAAACCCACTATCACACTCTGTTTTCAACTTAATTCTCCATCCTTTCTCAAATTGTCTTCCTCTTAGATCCAAAGAGAATGACACACAGACACCATTCCATTCCAAAGCACAGAATGAATATTTTTGTTTACCATCTCATATACACAGGCGAAATAACCAAGAAGGAAATTCGTGAACTGTAGAGACTAATGGTCAATTCAGATATGCACTGAACTCTTCCAGAGGCTATCTCATCATTTAAGTAATAAGAACAATGAACCATCTGAAAAATGCCCGGTACCAGGTGGCTGACTGCTGCCATCTGCTGGACTCAATGCTCATTTCAATTCCAATCATATTCACTTAAAAAGTTCTATCTAGTAAGACAGCACGTAACGCTCTTAAACTGTAATCTTTTCTGAACTTCCTTTATCTAAAGAAATAAGAGATGATGCCTCTAAATTAAGTATGTGTCCTCTCCATGTCTGTGCAATTTAACAAGTTTCTGGTAATGACCTTTATTTTTTTTCCAAATCACAGGTTTACATGGAGACAGAAAATTCCATCACCTAAAATCTTCCTGGAATTTAATATATCCACAAGGACTACCAGTTTTCCTTGCAACTACTGGAAAATTGTATTTTATATATTAAGTAATGATAGAGAACAGTTTTACTCACACCAATTATGCTTTATTCACATTGCATATAATCCACATTACTAGCAATTTTTCTTAAAATATGCATGTATAAATATATGGTAGGTCTTCCAGTGCTCACCAATGTCCGGTTCCCTTGCCTACCAGGCACACAGGAAAATTACACTTCCTGCCCACTCAATACATAAGATTAACTCAGTTTAGTAAATTGTGAGTAAAAGTTCCATATGCCATCTCCAGGCCAAAGCAGTAACTGCATGTGTAAATCCTCTGTCAGTAAACTGCTTGTGTGACATCCTCATTACCATAGGGACAAAGGGTCTCAGAAGGCCACAATGAAGCCCCAAGATCAAAGTGGCTTAGAACACTGAAGACAGCTGCCCTACAGAGATGTCCCGACCTACAGTAGACTTTGTAAGAGTAAAAAATAAACTTTCATTTCGTTATGTCACTGCAAATTGGCATTGAGAATGCTACCACAGCACAGCCTAGCCCAGGGTTTCTCAACAGCAGCACTACTGACATCTTGGGCTGGATAATTTTTTGTTGTGGGTGTTATCCTGTGTATTACAGGATGTTAAACAGTATCCCAGTGTCTACCCATTAGTTACCAGCAGCATTCCTCAATGTGACAAAAACATCTCTAGACTGCCTTCTCCTACCTTGAGAAACTGAAAAAGACAATATGCCTATGTGAATATATGCATTTATTTATGTAGAGCTGACCTTTGAACAACGCAAGGTTAGAGGTGCTGGCCCTCTGCACAGTTGAAAATCCATGGTTAGCTTACAGCTGGCACCCCATCTATGCGGTTCTCCACATCTGCAGCTTCGCATACACAAACCCAACCAACCACAGGCTGTGTAGTGCTGAAGTGTTTCTACTACTGAAACAAATTTACAGATAAGTAGACCCTCAAAAGTCAAACCCATGTTGTTTAAAGGTCAACTGCATCATGAATGTATATGAGACCATAATTAACTCAATCTTTATATGACACAAATATATGCTTCATTATGTATTTAAGACCAGATATTTTGTAGTCTCTTAAGAAATATGAATTCCCATTTCTCAGACGAGGAGAGTTAATTCATAAACTTACAAAAATCCAAACATCCCAAGTCTCTCTAATAGCAAAGTAAACAAAATGTTCCCAAATGGTACATAAATCCATACATACTATGCTGTTCATTTCGGAGGACTCATAGCTCCCAACTGGGTGGACATTTCCAATGGGCTCCAAGCCCTCTTCATCCCACATGTACGTTCCATCAGAGCTATCAGATGGAGAGAGTTCAAATGAAGAACCAGCTCTGTAATCTGTGTCTGGTGAAATCAAGTTATTTCCAGAAGCATGTTTTGAACATTCACTCCTGTCTTCAATTGAATTTTTAAAAGAGAGGGGGAAAAAGTTATTAGTTCACAAAATATAATTATTTGTTTCAAAAATACAAGCTTTAATAAATTGATATAGCAAAAGAGTTGGCAAAAAAGTATTCATAATTAGTATTCTAAATCTAAACAATAAAAAAATCAAGATGTAAAATCTTAAAAATAACCTACTGAAATATTTCCCAATAAATTTCATTGAGCCATCTTTCACTTCTGCAGTATTTCTGGAAATGTAAATAAAGCCTCATATTCTTTGAATATCTCCTAGGGTATTTATTTTTAAGCACTGCCCAGGAAACTCCTTACTCTGTGTTTATCATTTATTCTTGCAGTTGCTTCTTAATAGGGAAATAAATTGCTCCAGCAGTCATTCCTAACTAGAAGACCCTCAAGACAGTCAAGAGTTTATACATATCTCAGTGATAGCCTACTCCCTCGATCGGACTACATGCCTCACCCAAACCCTCAGTTTGTTCTCAGTCCAGATGGGCAAAGAGATATATTTTCTCCAGTATTCAGCACCAAGATTACCAAGTATAAGAAGAAATGTCAAACAGGTGCTACCCCTCTTCTCTCATTAAAAAAAAAAAAAAGCTCCTGAAAAAGTATAGCCATTGGATTTGCTAAGCAAGAAAATCCAAGTCTTCCTTGAAAAAAATGAAAATTGTCTAGGTTAAAAAATCCATTAGACTGGACATTACATCTATTAGTCCATTTACGCTTTGGTGAAGCTTTACTCAACACAAAGCAGTGATCTAGTTTCTAAGGGAAGAGATAGTTTAGAATAGGATGCCACTGATTGGAGGAAGCAGGGAAAAAAAATAATTTTGAAACAAGCAGGAATAAGCCTGTGTGTGACAAAGAACAAAGGTAAGATACTGGATGTTTTATGGATGTTGTTTTAGCATGAAAAATACGACAAGGAACAAAAGTCACAAGGACATTAAATGTTGCTCCATTCCAGTTTTGTCCAGATCCATCCCTCCATGAAATTGTTACTATTTTGAAATTAATCAGAAGATAATCCTAAGTATAAATTCAGCTATATATCAAGAAAAAAGCAAAAAAATTAAGGACATTAATATTTACCAGAGACACTTATATCTATCCATTCATCAGTTTTACTGAAGGATTTTTCATTTTCCTTGGGGGAATCAAATATATCTTTTGGTGGTACATTTTCACACTTTTCTTCTTTGAGAGAAATTTCCTCTGGAGTTATTCTAGTTCTGTTGGAGTCTTCTATATCTATAAAATCATCACTGAAGTCTTCACTTAAATCATTCTTATCAGAAGATGACAAAGAAGACAAGGAAATATCATCCACATCATCACTCAGGTACCTAATTTTAGCATCACGCTTCATGGTCTGGTCATTTTCTATTCTATAACTATCATTTTCAATTAGTTCTTGGTCCTTATCCACAGCTCTGTCTTTAGCCACAAGTGCAGCGTCTTCCTCTATACATGTGTTAGCAGGTGAATTTTTATTACCATCAACTGTGAGAGTCCCAGAAAACGGAGGTCGGCTAGATTTCAGAAGAGAGGGATGAACCATCCTATAACCGAAAGTGGAAGTTACACCCTGGCCATTTGGTAAAGCCAACTTCTTTCCACCAGCAGCATAAGGCCTATTAAATCCAAATCCTAAATGTTCATTCCCATTGAGGACTTCTGACTGCCGGGAATTTCTTGTTAGCATACTTGACCTCAGAGGCACTCTAATGGGTAGCTGTTGGTTCTGATAAGGCTTTGTAAGATCTGCAGCTCTATTGAAGGAATGTGATCTGGTTATAGATGAAGGTGGAAGGAATGAATTCTGAATGGAATGTGAAAAACTCTGTGACCTTACCATTTTTTCACAAGCAAGCGATTTGATATTATCTAGAGATTGTGCTAAGCTTTCTCCAGAACTGCCTCTGGTGGCACAGGAGTTTGCTCTAGGCCTTTGTATGCTACCAGCTGATCGGTTTCCATAAAATCCATTCAACTGAGATTTTGGAGCACTGACTGAAGCATAGGAAGTCCTTGCTAACAATGTGCCTTTGGTGAATTTACCCAAATTAGATGGTCCGGACAAAGACTTTTGGTTTAACTCCTCTGTCGATGACACAAACATAGTGGATGGCTTTGATAACTTTGATGTGAGTAGAGAAATATTTTTCAAACCTCCCTTCATCCCATTTTTATCAAACACTCCTTGAGTAGGTGTAATTTTTTCAGGATCAATTACTTTAGCATGTGAACTCTGAGTATTATTAGGCTCTTCAGAACTTTGTGCATTAAACTCATATTTATTTGCTGTTCTCCAGTTAAATGAATGGGACGATGAACAATCAGACCCATTATTTTTGATGTAACTTTTGACGCTGCTACTCTTGGAAGTTCCCAACAAATTAACAGGTTTCCCATTTGGCATTGGCTGCAGTGTACTTCTTACAGATTTTGTTCCATACTTTGGCAACTTGGAACCCAAAAAAGTCTTGATTTGTGTTTTCTCTTCCATGAGCTATACGGTGCATTTGTTCTTAAAATTTGACAGAATCTGAGGAGACAAAAGAATAGATTAAACATTCCTAAATAAAGATAATAACATGGATTATCACATAATATGAATGCATATTTTTAAATAATTATATGCAGAAAAGCCCAAAAGCTACTCATGATTCCTACTGAACTCTTAATAAATACTGAATGCACTAATTAATAACTTAATACTATAAGAAAATAAAGAATAATCAAGTCTGTTAAATACTTTTTACATTTTAAAGCAATCATTAGGCTTATTTGTAAATTCTAATTCCTTTTAATTTTTGCTTTACTTTTTAAAAATGGAGATTAAAATGAAATTTTTTTCTTTTTCAGAAAAAAAAAGAAAATAAAGAATATCTTTATATGCACTTGTATAAACTTGGGCTATGGATGATGACAGCAAAATCCAGAAATAATAAAATTAAACTACAAATCTGTACAGAAAATAACACTTCTATAGCACAACTTCCAATTTCTAATCCAAATTATTTTTCTGTTTAGGAAGACTTTATTTTCTTGGGCTCCAAATCACTGTGGACAGTGACTGCAGCCATGAAATGAAAAGATGCTTGCTTCTTGGAAGAAAAGCTATGATACATCTAGACAGCACATTAAAGGAGAAACATCACTTTGCCAGCAAAGGGCCATAGCATCAAAGCTATGGTTTTTCCAGTAGTCATGTACAGACGTGAGAGTTGGACCATAAAGAAGGCTGAGCGCTGAAGAACTGATGCTTTCAAACTGTGGTGCTGGAGAAGACTCTTCAGAGTCCCTTGGACAGCAAGATCAAACCAGTCAATCCTGAAGGAAATCAACCCTAAATACTCATTGGAAAGACTGATGCTGAAGCTGAAACTCTAATATTTTGGCCATCTGATGCAAAGAGCCAACTCACTGAAAAAGACCCTGATGCTGGGAAAGACAGGGCAAGAGGAGAAGGAGGCAACAGAGGATGAGATGATTGGATGGCATCATCAACTCAATGGACATGAGTTCGAGCAAACTCCGGGAGATGGTGAAGGACAGGGAAGCCTGCAGTCCATGGGGTTGTAAAGAGTGACTAATATCTCCTTTAAAAATGTGTGAGTTTGTTGTTGTTGTTTTTAAGCACACATGCTCTTACAAAAACTTTAAACTTTAAACTTCCATTATTAAAGTTTATGGGAAGGATGCAGATAAAGAATCCAACAGCAGCAAAAAAATTATTCTGGCATTAAGGAATAAAATGTCAGCTGTCATTTTAAACATATATCTCAAAAGTATATCTATCCAGGAATATAAACATACATTACAGTTAGTGCCAGAGTGAGAGGCAAAATGATTTATTAACATTGATTAATCCATGAATGTCAACTTCTCAAGATTTATTTTAAAGGTAATTAAAAAAACAATAAAAAGGTTCAAAGTACACACAAGAGCATAAAATGAGAAACAGAGTCCTCTATGTGAGTAACTATTTACTATAATACACTATGTCATGTGATGACATTACAATTGAGATTAATATTAAATATTAAAAATATTAAGATGTCCCAACAGTAACAAAAATATAATATGGCCACTATATGATCTCTGTGGTTATATAGAAATGTTATAAGACCACGAACAAGAGCAAAATTCAAATAAAAGCAAAATGCATGCCTTAGGGTCACTGATTCTTTTTAACTATGTATCTTAAGACATTGTCTTTAATTTGTTGGTTTTATTTTTTCAATTAAAAAAAATTGATTCTAATTTCTGATCTTAAGAATTAGAGAGTTTCTAAAGTATGTACATGTTAGTTATTATTCATGTCAAATGCACATACAAAATCATACAAACATTTAAGTAAAAATAAATAAATAAAAGATAGTGGGGTGAAACAGAATTACAGAACTTCCTATCCTCAATAATAAATAAAAGGGACAGAGTATACAAAATGTGTGTTTATGTGTGTGTAATTTTTCAGCCAAAAACTCACCAGCTACAATCAAACAAGAAAATGTTCAAACAAAAAAATCTCTAAATTTTAAAAAGTAGTGGCCAGAAAAAGATTCCATACAGTGTGGTCGCTCCTAGCCTGACTGCACTGCCTAGAAGGAGTAATAAGAGAAAACTAGCGAGTTAATAAAACTTGGAAACTAATAAATATCCTCTAGTTTGGATGGAAAGACCTGCTTAGGCATGCCCTAGAAAAGTCCAGGAAAACATCTTCAGCACAGCTTTGAAACCTAAGCTGAAGCAGGCAGAGTGACTATCACATTAGAACAACTTTCTAAAACGTATACAGGCTTACTGATCAAATAAGTCAATATTATGCATATGCAATGTTTGAGATTATGAAAATGTAAAACTGTTTAAATTGAATGACTATTCTAACAAACATTTTATTTCAACAATAATTATGTTTATAGAAAATATATACTTAAACATCAGCTTACAGATAATTTCCAAGAAACTTAAGGTAAGAAAAGCTTAGACAAACTAAATTAATTAATGGATAATCATTGGCTTGAAACATCATTTCTAAGTAAGAATACTAAACTCTGATTACTAAGAATAATTTCAAGTTTGCATATTTTGCTTTTTGTTATTGTATGCTACAGAAAGACTCTATCTTTGGGACATGTAAATGAACATGTTCATTTCTGTTACTTACAGAATCTGTACAGTGAATCCCATTTTTATAAAAGTAACATGATAAACAGATAAAGATACCACATAGAGATATGTGTACACCTGTATATTTAAACACAAAAAATTGTTAACAGTGATTACCATTAGTGAAGTGAGAATTTGGTGAAAAGAAGGCTTCTTTTACTTTTAATCATTATTGCTTATATACTTTAAATATGCCCATATATTTGCCACTTAAAATGTTTTAACCAAAAAACTGCATTAAAAAAAATTTTTTAATGTGTTTAGTATCAAACAAGTTCTTAAAAATTATAATAGTACATGAATATACTTAAAAAGACATAAAATAGAAGTCTGAATTAAAAAGCAGAAAAGGTTCTTTTAGTCAACAGATACCATTTCGATCTCTCCAAACTTCAACCTCAATTTAATGTGTCACATCGATTTTATCTTTAAAATTTTATACAGAATTCAGCATTTCCGTTTCACAATTCTAGGTCTCACCCTCACCTCTTTCTGCATGACTACAAAGGCTTCCTCCATTATCAAGATTTCCACTTCACTTCTATACAGACTGTCAACAGTTATTCTCTCAAAGCACAGATCTGATCATATCATTCTACAGATTAAAAACCACATGTGGCCCAGGAACAATAAAATAAAACTCAAACCCACTGTGCAGAGATTAAGCTTCTCTGTGAGGTTCTACCCTATCGCTGCAAATACTGTACATTCAAGCCAAGATACATTTCTGTCATTCCTCAAAATCTATCCTCTACTTTCTACCTTCTATGCCCTTGCTAAAGTTGTAAAAACCACTTGGAAGACCCCACCCTCCAAGTAAAACAGCACTACACTCACAAACTTTTCCAGTTAAAACTAATCCTTCATCCTTCGCTATTCCCTTCACACCACTAATAGAGCTGAGTCTGTCTTATAATTGCATGCGTGTCTGTCTGGCCCAAAGGAAGGTATGAGGGCATACTTGGTGCCTACTATAGGAGCACAAATATGACAGAGCCTCACCTTTTAAGTAAACTCATAATCTCAGTGTAAATTAACTTAATAAATAGTAAGTCAAGACTGAAAAGTAATAATTTCATTTTGTGGTAATGGCCCTGAGCAATCCATTCAGAAGGATTCTGAGGTGAAATCTAGACTCTGCAGTAAAGAATTGTGATCAAACAGCAATATCTGCCATGAGCAGGAAAAGAGACAGCATACCTGTGCCAGATGACTGCCATCCCTATTTTCTGATAATAACCTTTACCACAAAACACACTCCACATGTACAAATCCTTTCAGGATGACCATAAGAACACTGGTCATGATAGCAGATATCAGGGCCATCCTACAAATCACTAGAGAACCCACATTAATGATTCTGTCCTCTGGTGAGTCATCTGGGAGTCAGAAGGGCTTTAATATTCCCCAGCCAGTCACGAGTAGACAAGGAACAGAACATTCCTTCACTTCTCTATACTTCTACTCAACAGTCTGAAGTAAGGGTAATATATGTTATCTCCCAAGAACATCTTAAGTATTAATAACTGAGAGGCCCAAGTCCACAAGAAAGACACTGTTACTAACAAAATGCTTAGGGTGCTATCACTTGGGGAAAAAAAAAAAGGATTAGAACCTGAATGCACTATTTCCTACCAAGAATATTTATTGATTTCTTTTTTTTTTTTTTTTAACACACTTTATTTAGGAACCAAACAAGGCAGCATTTGGACAAGTAAGAAAGGCACCTCATTGAAAATAATACATCACAGTGTTGTAGAGTGATCCCAGTCATAGGATTTAAGGATGGAAAGGAAAGTCTTTGGATAATGTTGCTTAGGACACTTGCTCATTCATTAAAAAGAGTCCTTTCACACGATGTGGGTGGAGGAAGGCAAGAGCGCAGGACTGTGGCGTATGCTGGGTGGCTGCCGAGGGCTCACCGTGAGGGCAGGTGGGCTGGTAAATCAGTGGTGAGTATGGAAGGGAGGGACACCAGCCTGCCCCATGACTCCAGTAAGCTGGATTTGTTGAGACACCGCCCCCAGGAACACACTCCATGTCTCTTTCACGTGGGGAGATGACGTTCTGATTTCATGGTATGGGTAATCAGGATTAGTAATCAACTCCTGTCCTGTTCCAAGCTAAGGGACAACAGTGTGATTTCCTGCATTCCTGGGCTGGCATGAGGTTCTGATAAAAGCTGAGGTCTCAGGGCACTGAGACCTGTCCAGTTGTCACCAGACCAAAGTAAATGAAAACATGATTCCTTAGAAATAACATTACATCTCCTTGTTTCTATTTATAGCCTCCAATCAAGTGTTTTAAAAACTTAATTTTCCGCTTTGCTTATACTTTTAAGAGTTCTACTCCACGTAAAAGAAACTGCTTCAGGGCAACACAGCTCCTCTCCCCTTCTTGGGCCCTCACGGCAACTCTGCCCCCATCCTTACCCTGACCGGCCCTCCCTCTGCCCAGCACCTAAGAGCAGGGATCATGCCGTGGGGTGATGAGTAGTGGTGCAGTCTCGCCTGGCCTTCTGTTACTAGGATGTGGCTTTGGAGAATGCTGCTAGGATGCTTGCAAACACGATGTCAGGGGTCTGGGATGCATCAATGGCAGAGTGGATCCCCCGTTTACTGTAGTGCTCCACCAGCAGGGTGGTTTGAGTGTGGTAGGCCTCCAGGCGGATTTTCAAGGCCTTCTCATTATCGTCTGATCGGCAGATCAAGCCCAGTGATATCATCTTTCATGGGTTCCTTTGGGGGGTTGAACTCCTCGTGGTAGTAGCGGCCACTCTGGGGGTGAATCAGTCTTCCTGTGATTCTCCGGATGAGGAGAGAGTCTGGGATGCTGAATTCAATCACATAATCAAGCTTCTCTTTCCTCTTCTCCATGAGGTCATCAAACATTTCTGCCTGCCTCACAGTCTGACAGAAGCCATCTAGAAGAAAACCATTTTTGCATGGAGGGGTCTCCAAATTCTTTTCAATGAGCTCCAAAACCATTTCATCACTCACCAGCTTCCCGGCATCCATAGTCACCTTCAGCTTCTTTCCCAGCTCTGAGCTGGAAGCCACCATGGCCCTCAGCATGTCTCCGGTAGCCAAATGGCAGACACAGAAGTTTTCAGCCAATTTGGGTGCCTGGGTACCCTTGCCAGCTCCAGGTGGCCCTAAGAGCACGGCCTGAATGCCTTTAGGAGACTCCGGGACCGGTTCGGCTGCAGGCACGTTGGGAGCCATGGCCGCCAAAACCTCGCACTCTTATTGATTTCTAAATACACAAATAATTGCAACATAAATAATATCAATCATCTTGAACTGTGGTCTTTCTTGAGACAAAGCCAATCTGACACCTCAGCTATAAAGTTTCCTTATTTGCTTGCATTATGAATGCCATCACTTCACTTGTTGATAAGCTAACTTCTGGTCTTCAAATATTCATGAAACTTTCTCCTATATTTGTTTATAACTTTGAAGCAGACATTGTGAGTGGGCTTCATTTTAGGAGCTGTGACACATAGTCCCCATTAAGCAATTAAACAAGGCAGTCATAACGATCTGAAAAAGTACATGTTGACTACACAATCTAATGATATAATCTTCTCTGAAATACTTTACAATTGTCTTTGAGTTTTAATTTAATGTTGAACTAAGAATAATTCATGGTACAGGATTTGGAAATGTCTGAGATTTTCTGAGTTACTTTCTATAAGAGTAATCTTTTTTTAAGTATAGTACATTTAAAGTATGGTAATTCTGTATGGCAGAAACCTGTATGTGGATCAAGAAGCAACAGTTAGAATCCTGTATGGAACAACTAATTGGTTCAAGACTGAAAAGCAGTACGACAGGGCTCTCTGCTGTCACCCTGTTTGTTCAATCTATATGTTGAACACATCATGAGAAATGCCAGGCTGGATGAGTTACAAGCTGGAATCAAGGTAAGTGGGATTCATGTTGATATCTGGCAGAAAACAACAAAATTCTATTAAGCAATTATCCTTCAATTATAAAATAAATAAATGAAAAATAAAATGCACTAAAGAAAAAAAAAGATAAGTGGGAGAAAGATCAACAACCTCACATACATGGATGATACCACTCTAATGGCAGAAAGCAAAGAGGAACTAAAGAGTCTCTTAAGATGAGGATGAAGGAGGAGAGTGAAAAAGCTGGCTTAAAACCAAACATTAAAAAAACTAAGATCATGGCATCCAGACCCATTCAGTTCAGTTCAGTCGTGTCCGACCTTTTACGACCCCATGAATCTCAGCCCACCAGGCCTCCCTGTACATCACCAACTCCCGGAGCTCACTCAGACTCATGTCCATCGAGTCGGTGATGCCATCCAGCCATCTCATCCTCTGTCGTCCCCTTCTCCTCCTGCCCTCAATCCCTCCCAGCATCAGAGTCTTTTCCAATGAGTCAACTCTTGGCATGAGGTGGCCAAAGTACTGGAGTTTCAGCTTTAGCATCATTCCTTCCAAAGAAATCCCAGGGCTGATCTCCTTCAGAATGGACTGGTTGGATCTCCTTGCAGTCCAAGGGACTCTCAAGAGTCTTCTCCAACACCACAGTTCAAAAGCATCAATTCTTCGGCGCTCAGCTTTCTTCACAGTCCAACTCTCACATCCATACATGACCACTGGAAAAACCACAGCCTTGACTAGATGGACCTTTGTTGGCAAAGTAATGTCTCTGCTTTTCAATATACTATCTAGGTTGGTCATAACTTTCCTTCCAAGGAATAAGCATCTTTTAATTTCATGGCTGCAGTCACCATCTGCAGTGATTTTGGAGCCCCAAAAAATAAAGTCTGACACTGTTTCCACTGTTTCCCCATCGATTTCCCATGAAGTGATGGGACCAGATGCCATGATCTTCGTTTTCTGAATGTTGAGCTTTAAGCCCAGTTTTTCACTTTCCACTTTCACTTTCATCAAGAGGCTTTTGAGTTCCTCTTCACTTTCTGCCATAAGGGTCGTGTCATCTGCATATCTGAGGTTATTGATATTTCTCTCAGCAATCTTGATTCCAGCTTGTGCTTCTTCCAGCCCAGTGTTTCTCATGATGTACTCAGCATATAAGTTAAATAACCAGGGTGACAATATACAGCCTTGACATACTCCTTTCCCTATTTGGAACCAGTCTGTTGTTCCATGTCCAGTTCTAACTGTTGCTTCCTGACCTGCATACAGGTTTCTCAAGAGGCAGGTCAGGTGGTCTGGTATTCCCATCTCTTTCAGAATTTTCCACAGTTTATTGTTATCTACACAGTCAAAGGCTTTGGCATAGTCAATAAAGCAGAAATAGATGTTTTTCTGGAACTCTCTTGCTTTTTCGATGATCCACCGGATGTTGGCAATTTGATCTCTGGTTCCTCTGCCTTTTCTAAAACCAGCTTGAACATCTGGAAGTTCACGGTTCACGTATTGCTGAACCCATTACTTCAAGGCAAATAGAGGGAGAAAAGGTGGAAGTAGTAACAGATTTCCTCTTCTTCGGCTCTAAAACCACTGTGGATGGTGACTGCAGCCGTGAAATCAGAGAGGTCTGCTTCTTGGCAGGAAAGCTATGACAAACCTGGACTCTGTGTTGAAAAGCAGAGACATTACTCTGCCGACAAAGGTCCGTACAGTCAAGGCTATGGTCTTCCCAGTGGTCACATGTGGTTGTGAGAACTGGACTGTAAAGAAGGCGGAGCACCAAAGAATTGATGCCTTCAAACTGTGGTGCTGGAGAAGACCCCTGAGAGTCCCCTGGATAGCAAGGAGATCAAACTAGTCAGTCTTAAGAGAAATCAACCCTGAATACTCGTTGGAAGGACTGATGCTGAAATTGAAACTGCAGTATTTTGGTCATCTTATGCAAACACCCAACTCAATGGAAAAGTTTCCTGATGCTGGGAAAGATTGAGGGCAGAAAGAGAATGAAATGGCTGGATGGCATCACCAATGAAATGGACATGAACTTGAACAAACTTTGGGAGATGGTGAAAAACAGAGAGGCCTGGCATGCTGTAGTCCACGGTGTCACTAACAGTCAGACACAACTGGGCAACTGAACAACAAATTCACATTTAAAAGAATTTCGAAAACTACTTATAAATTCCTTATTTAAAAAATTGTAAATCAAAGTTTTTTGCTTTCATAAGGAATCCACAACTGGATGAGAGGGGAAAAGCAGGAGCCAATATCCCTGAGCACTTATACGACAGGTACCATCCTGATCACTTTGTCCCTGTTAACTGCTTGATTGCCCTAATATTATAAGGTGGTAGAGTTCATCCTATTTTAAATAGATAAACCAAGTTTCAGAAAAGCTAAAACACTTGTCCAAAGTCACAAGTTCAGAAATTACTGAAGAGAATCCAGGCTCAAGTCCACTTGACTTCAGGATCCACGCAGACTGCCTTCCAGACAAAGGAATGAAATATTCTGAGTTTACTGACAGCTTGGGACAAGAGTGAAGGAACTGGACAGCAGAGATTAGAGGAGAAGCATGAAGACCGCAAAGAATGCAGGTAATGATTAAAGAAGTTTTTGCAGAGAAACAAGTAAGAGCTTTCAGTTTTTCAAATTCCTTTCATATCCATTACCCTATCATCAGAGGAACCACCTACTCAAATTCTTTTTTTAGTTTTTCAAGTAGCTTTTTAGAAGGTATGAATTTGAATGCATTTCAGGGCTTTTACATAGGCATAAATTCATTCCAGAGTCCAAGAGCAATTAACTGAACAACAATGCTGATGACTACATGCCCCGACCAGTTAATTCTGGAAACTTGCTTTCACATTCAGATAACTACATCTTAATTTTTAAAAAGAATTTTTTTTTTTTTTACTTTGTGTCACTCAACCAAATCCCCTTCTCCCTTGTTTTTTTCTGGCCGTCATCTATGTCAAGTTGATTCAAAGACTTGATTACAGCAATTAAATAAGCAAAAATGGCATCCTCAAAAATAAAGGTTTAAAACAATACAACTTCATTCCAGCTTCTTCATGGCTTTAAAGAGTGCACACCAAGCTCAACACAAAACTCCATAGTTTTTTTAAGTCAAGCTGAACTTTTTGTCCTCAAGCTACAACTTTTTCTCAGGCAGATGGGGACCAAAGCAACTTGGGATTCAAAGTCTCAAAATGAATTTGTGGTTTAGGAACATTAAATGATGTTATTAAATGTAGATTCTAAGTACATTACTTCCTGAAACTTAAATTTAAGGAACAAAGAGAATACTAGTAGGTAAAGAATAACTAACTGCAAGCTCCTTTGGCCAAACCACAGAAGCTCTCTCTCCAAATTTTACTATTCAGTTCAGATACAACTCGGTAACTGCACAGGGTATCCAAATGAAGGTGGACTCCTACTTCTTATCAAGAAGTATTCCTGCCAAGAAGCATTCCTCAGACCACGCCAGGTTTATGTTCCCCTCACTGGAGACCAAGTTCTTTGAGATACAAACTATGCCTTTCGCTCATTTGTTTCCTCACTGTGGTCTTAGTCAAGAAATTAAGTGGCTGGCATGTAACTGGCATTTTATAAATGCAGGTTGAAAGCAAGAAAAGCATATTCCTTAACCATGACTTTCTGAGAACTTTGTTAGTTTTACCTCAAATCAACAATATAAACATCTATGTGCATAAAACATAACACAACGCAGCACAAATATAAGCTTCTATTTATAAACTCCTACTTTCCGAGGTAGAACAAGTGCCCAAATTCATGACACTAGCTTTTTTCTCCACCCCTCCTCAAACCACACTTCGTTATTAAACGCAGTAAAGAAGCCAATCTCTTCCTTGATAGCTTTCTTCTTAAGAATTTATTCCAGTTTGGAATCTCATTCCCTATTCATACCCATGCACACCTAACTCTTTGTTTTTTTCCAAGGAACCTAAAACTTTTGGCCTAAAACTTCTAAAAAAATAAATTACAAAAGAAATGGGATGACACAATCAGTCTTAGTCTGATTGTGCTCTTTAAATGCTGACTCTTTGTGTGACTTAATTACAAAGTATTTGAGATAATTACAACTTTTAATAGAACTAGGATAGTCATATTTTAACTATTTTTTTTTTCTTTTGGCCACACAGCTTGTTGGATCTTAGTTCTCCAACCAGGGATCGAGCCCACAATCCCTGCAGTGGAAGTGCAGAGTCCTGATCACTGGACTAGCAGGGAACTCCTTTAACATTTTTAAAAAGTAAAAATCCTCAAGCTAGTTAATAGCATTTAATCAATCCCCTGAGGTATTGGCACTCCAAATTTTCTTGATTTGGCAAAAATCAGAATGATTAAGGTTAGGTACAGTATTTGCATAATATAAGAGCAATCTTATTGTGCTTAGGACTAACACAATTCAACTTCTTCCTCTGCAGGGAAGCCCCACTTATATCACTGCATACCTCCACCTCAGATTACTACAACACATTTTTATTAAGCATCAATGAGACAAGATAAGGAATATAGATTAAGATACAATGCCGGCCAGGAGGAACTTAAGCTCTGGCAAAGGAAGGAAAGTTTTCATCATGGCAACAACTTAGAACACTCAGTCATCAAACATGTACAGAAAGCCTTTTTAAAGACTTCCCTGGTGGCTCAGATGGTAAGGCGTCTGCCTGAAATGCGAAGACCCGCGTTCAATCCCTGGGTCGGGAAGATCTCCAGTGGCAACCACTCCAGTATTCTTGCCTGGAAAATCCCATGGACAGAGGAGTTTGGTGGGCTACAGTCCATGGGGTCACAAAGAGTAGGACACAATTGAGCGACTTCACTTTCACTGAAACACTGACTACAAATCAGGCTGTGCTAGAGGCTGTAGATACAACAGACACTGCAATACAGAGAAAAGACATACAAACAAGAAAAAGGCAACAAAGTACTATAAATGCTATAGGAGAGCATACCATGGGGGCACGAGAAGAAAAGCACTTAATTGGCAGAAGGGGTTTTCACAAATGGTGTCACAAAGCAAGTCAATGCTTGAGTTGAATCTCAAATGATACATAGAAAATAATAATAAAGACACTTAATATGAGAACCAATACAGCCTAAGAGCATAAAGAAAAGCAAAGAACCAGCATGGCACATTCAGGAAACTTATTAAACAAGGGTAGTGAACAGGGTTCAAAGATGCAACAGGAAAAAAGAGAAGGTGAATGGGGAAAATACAGTCTGTGAAAGGCTTTAAATGCCATATTAAGAATTTGAACTCTACTATGGGCAGTTAGGAAGTCAAAGGGTTTTAAGCCAGAAAACAACAATGATCTGATCTGAATTTTGAAAACTGACTCTGATTTCAGTATGAAGTTTGGATCAAAGGAAGGAAGACAGAATAAGAGGTTTTAACATGAGAAAGATGGCAAGGATTGTAGCAAAAAGGTTAGGGGGAAAGGTACAAATAAAAAAAGATATTAGCAATACTGAATTTTGAGAACTTTATCACAACTGTAGACACAAAATGAGAGCACAATACTTAATGAATAATTGACTGACTGATTAGGTACAGGAGATGGAAATGGATGAATAACTGACTGACTGATTAGATGTAGAGAGGGAAGGATTCAGGATTCAGGGTTTGTCTGCCTGAGCAGAGGGTGGTACCTTTAACTGAAGGCAAATATTATACATGAGGAAACAGACCATGAACTTAGCATGCCAAGCTGACCTTGAGGGACCTACAGAGGGTGCTAGTGGGGGTGTTTACTAGCCATGGAAAGGAGTCTGAAATGCAAGGTCCGAATGAGAGATGATGATTTGGGATTTGTGACTATAGAGATAATTGTCAAATGTTCCACCAGAAACAGGTGAGGTCACCTGGGGAAAATGTAGAAAAAGGAAAAAAGACCGAGGGCACTGTCCAGGGTATCACCAACATTTAAGAAATGAAGAAGAAAACAACAACAACAACAAAAAGGGAGCTGAGAATGCCTAATCCAAAGGAAAGAAAAAAGAACTGGAAGAGAATTTGAAAATGATAGTAGGCAGTAGTGTCAAATTCCACAGATAAGCAAAGAAAAAGTAAATACTAAAAAGAATGATCACCCCTTGCAGTTTGCAAATTTGGTCATCTTTGCCAGAGGAGTTTCAGGGAATAAGATGAGGCACAGAAAACTAACTATAGCAATCTCAAGAGTAAATAAAAGATAAAGAAATGGAGTCAGGAAATGTGACCCATTCTTTCAAAGACTGGAAAGAAAAAAGCAATAACTTGAGAGGATATAAAGATAATAGTTCTGGTTTTTTTCTAGTTTTGGACAAAGGTTCATCTAGTCAAAGCTATGGTTTTTCCAGTGCTCATGTATGGATATGAGAGTTGGACTATAAAGAAAGATGAGCACCAAAGAATTGATGCTTTTGAACTGTGGTGTTAGAGAAGACTCTTGAGAGTCCCTTGGACTGCAAGGAGATCAAACCAGTCCATCCTAAAAGAAATCAGTTCTAAATATTCACTGGAAGGACTAAAGATGAAGCTCCAATAATTTGGCCACCTGATGCGAAGAACTGATTCATTACAAAAGCTCCTGATGCTGGGAAAGACTGAAGGCAGGAGGAGAAGAGGACGACAGAGGATGAGATGGTTGGATGGCATCACCAACTCAACAGACATGAGTTTGAGCAAGCTCTGGGAGTTGGTGATGGACAGGGAAGCCTGGCGTGCTGTAGTACATGGGGTCACAAAGAGTCAGACACAACTGAGAGGCTGAACTCAACATTTGTACTAAAGTCTAAGAAGATACTTCTCACCACCTAAAGGTATCAGAGATGGCTAAGAAATCAAGAGAGGAAAATGAAAAACAATTCTCTATACAGGAAGATGCCATAACAGCACTGGAAGTTGAACTGTCTGATTCAAACGATGGAGAGAGAAATTCTAAAAGCAGTTTGGGGAAGAAATCTTAAGTAAAAGGAGAGATAATGAACTGGAAGCCAGTCACCTTCATCAGTAAAAGGAAATTAAAGAACAAATAAAGAAAAATGAAGCTATAAAAGGACAACTGGGAAATTTTAAGTGAGACAAGACAGATGAAAGAAGACATGTTT
The DNA here is from genome assembly GCF_027580195.1 of Bos mutus. Lineage (NCBI taxonomy): Eukaryota > Metazoa > Chordata > Mammalia > Artiodactyla > Bovidae > Bos > Bos mutus. The sequence continues at coordinate 3,694,329 of NC_091644.1, read as the reverse complement.
TTGCCAATAAGTAGTGGTGAACTTCAGGGAAATCTAAAACTTATTACAGAATAAATAAAAGGCAAAGAGATGTTGGAAGAGAATACAAATACAAGTAGGCAATGATTATTAAAGGAGAAAAACAGCAAGTAGAAATTCACACTGATATAACTGAGAAGTAAAAATCAAAACTGTCTGAAGGTAAAAAACAATTATTATTTGGGATGAATTACAAAATCCATGGGGTCGCAAAGAGTCTGACACGACTTAGCAACTCAACAACAATAGCAAAATAATACTGGAATAGACCACCATGAGGGAAAATGCCAGTAAAGGAAGACAGAAGTTGCAGATAACCTCAAAAGGATTTATCTGAATTCTATAATCAAGCTGCTGATGAAAGACTAAGGTAGAAAAAGATTGTAAAATGGTGACAGACTCTTCCTATGGAGTGATACCATTTGTGGGTAGTAATGGTCTTATTTGTCAGGTCAAAGAAATGAGGCATGTCACATTCAGTGGACTCAGAGCAAGAAACATGCCTGCAATGTTTTTAACACCTGAAATAGTACTATAAAATGTAATTATTTTATGTAAACATTTTTATTTTGTAAGTGTCTCATATAAGGAAAATCAATGTAGAATCTAAGATAGTTACAGCTTCAGCAGTTTTTATAAAGCTCAGCTGGATTTTTTTTTAATTAATTTTGCAACATTTCAGAGTCATCTTTATATTAAATTTTAGAAATTATAGATTTATTGTAGTCTTAAGGCAGTTTTTTTCTACTTAATCAATGCCCCTGCTACATATACAACAGTAAGAATGGAACAGAAAATAGCAGAAGGCATCATGCATAGTGCAAGTATTTCATGACACTGTAGTTTCAGTTATGCGTGTCTGTGTGAGTATGCAGCATGTAAAATGTTCTGAACAGTATATGTTAAAATACACAAGGATAAAACATTCTATTGCAACGTCTTAGAAACTTTTAAAATGTAAAGACCCTACCAACAAACTTTTGCATATACATAAAACCTTGCATACTGGCTGTCAGTCATCCAGAGAATTGCTCCCCTCATTCTTCCCCTTTCCCCAGACCTGAGTAGACATTGTCACACGATGGCCAGTGTAAAGAACTATACTGGGTTGGTCAAAAAGTTCTTTACCCATTCATCTGTGGATGGACATCTAGGTTGCTTCCATGTCCTAGCTGTTGTAAGCAGAGCTGCAATGAACACTGAGGTACATGTGTCTTTTTCAGTTTTGGTTTCCTCAAGAGTGTTTGCCTAGAAGTGGTATTGCTGGGCCATATGGTAGTTTTATTCCTAGCTCCTTAAGGAATCTCCATACTGCCTTCCACAGTGGCTGTATCAATTTACATTCCTACCAGCAGTGCAAGAGGGCTCCCTTTTCTCCACACCCTCTCCAGCATTTGTTGTTTGTGGATTTTTTGATGACAGCCATTCTGACTGGTGTGAGGTGATATCTCATTGCGGTTTTGATTTGCATTTCTCTAATAATGAGCAGTGTTGAGCATCTTTTTGTGTGTTTGTTAGCCATCCGTGTATCTTCTTTGGAGAAATGTCTGTTTAGGTCTTTTGCCCACTTTTTGACCAAGTTTTTTTTTTCTGGTATTGAGTTGTATAAGCTGCTTGTGTATTTTGGAAATTAATCCTTTGTCAGTTCCCTCATTCTTTTTAAATGTTCTTAATGCTCATCTAATAAAATGTGATTCTTTTCACATATCAATTCAAAAGAATAATTTTATTTTCTAAATTTAACTACTAATATCCAATGGTGTTATTGTCTATTATTTTGGATTGTACAAACATAAAATAATGTTTTCTAAGAAAACAGCTTTCCAAGTATTCAAATAAACATCCTGAAGTTTGGACATTACTATAATTCAATTCTAAAGACATGTCTCTGTAAAAACAAAGTATGGATTCATTTTTAAGTCTACTTTTAAATACGTTAGTTACAGTAAGATTTTTCTCAGAAAAATCCTTTCTAAACTTCAGTTATAATTACCATTTAATTATTAGTTTTAACTGAAAGTAATATCAAAATAGTATCCTATTTCAGGAAAGTAGGGATCACAGTATTGATAGAAAAAAGTCAAATAATGTACTAGCAGTCTGCCTTGGTACCTTCAAGAAATAATTTAGACAGGAAAGAATACGCACCAATCTCTCATTCAAATTATCTCAGGTCTCTAAGCTAATTTAATACATTACTGCAGAAAAATTAAAATGTGTTTAAATCTCAAGGAAATAAATGTTGGGCCTTAGTTTAACTTTAGCAAATTGGAAGTGGTCAAACAGGAGACGGTGAGAGTGAACATGGACATTTTAGGAATCAGTGAACTAAAATGGGCTGGAATAGGTGAATTTAACTCAGATGGCCATTATTTGTATTACTGTGGGCAGGAATCCCTTAGAAGAAATGGAGTAGCCATCATAGTCAACAAGACTCCGAAATGCAGTACTTGGATGCAATCTCAAAAATCACAGAATGATTTCTGTTCGTTCCCAAGGCAAACCATTCAACATCACAGTAATCCACATCTATGCCCTGACCAGTAATGCTAAAGAAGCTGAAGTTGAACACCTATGAAGACCTACAATTCCTTCTAGAATTAACACCCGAAAAAGATGTCCTTTTCATTATAGGGGACTGAAATGCCAAAATATGTAGTCAAGAAACACCCGGAATAACAGGCAAATTTGGCCTTGGAGTACAAAATGAAGCACGGCAAAGGCAAACAGAGTTTTGCCAAGAGAACGCACTGGTCGTAGCAAACACCATCTTCCAACAACACAATAGAAGACTCTACACATGGACATCACAAGACGGTCAATACCGAAATCAGACTGACTATATTCCTTGCAGCCAAAGATGGAGAAGCTCTATACAGTCAGCAAATACAAGACCAGGAACTGACTGCGGCTCAGACCATCAACTCCTTATTGACAAATTCAGACTTAAATTGAAGAAAGTAGGGAAAACCACTAGACCATTCAGGTATGACCTAAATAAAATCCTTTACAATTATACAGTGGAAGTGAGAAATAGATTCAAGGGATTAGATTTGATAGAGTGCATGAAGAACTATGGACGGAGGTTCATGCCATTGTAGAGGAGGCAGGGATCAAGATGACCCCCAAGAAAAAGAAATACAAAACAGCAAAATGGTTGTCTGAGGAGGTCTTACAAATAGCTGAGAAAAGAAGAGAAGCTAAAGAAAAAGGAAAAAAGGAAAGATTGAATCCATCCATTTGAATGAAGAATTCCAAAGAATAGCAAAGAGAGATAAGAAAGGCCTCCTCAGTGATCACTGCAAAGAAATAGAGGAAAACAACAGAATGGGAAAGACTAGATACCTCTTCAAGAAAATCAGACATACCAAGGGAACACTTCATGCAAAGATGGGCACAATAAAGGATAGAAATGGTAGGGACCAAAAAAAAGAAAAAGAAATGGTAGGGACCTAACAGAAGCAGAAGATATTAAGAAGAGGTGGCAAGAATACACAGAAGAACTAAGCAAAAAAGATCTTCAGGACCCAGATAACCACCATGGTGTGATCACTCACCTAGAGCCAGACGTCCTGGAATGTGAGTCAAGTGGGCCTTAGAAAGCATCACTACGAACAAAGCTAGTGGAGGTGATGTAATTCCAGTTGAACTATTTCAAATACTAAAAGACAATACTGTAAAAATGCACTCAATACGCCAGGAAAGTTGGAAAACTCAACAGTGGCCACAGGACTGGAAAAGGTCAGTTTTCATTCCAATCCCAAAGAAAAGCAATGCCAAAGAATGCTCAAACTGCCGCACAATTGCACTCATCTCACACACTAGCAAAGTAATGCTCAAAATTCTCCAAGCCAGGCTTCAACAGTATGTGAACCGTGAACTTCCAGATGTTCAAGCTGGATTTAGAACAGGCAGAGAAACCAGAGATCAAATTGCCAACATATGCTGGACCATCGATAAAGCAAGAGAGTTCCAGAAAAACACCTACTTCTGCTTTATTGACTACGCCAAAAGCCTTTGACTATGTAAATCATAACAAAGTGTAGAAAATTCTTCAAGAGATGGAAATACCAGACCATCTGACCTGCCTCCTAAGAAATCTGTATGCTGGTCAAGAAGCAACAGTTAGAACTGGACATGGAACAGCAGACTGGTTCCAAATCGGGAAAGGAGTATGTCAAGGCTGCATACTGTCACCCTACTTATTTAACTTATATGCAGAGTACATCATGCAAAATGCCAGGCTGGATGAAGCACAAGCTGGAATCAAGATTGCCGGGAGAAATATCAATAACCTCAGATATGCAGATGACACCACCCTTATGGCAGAAAGCAAAGAACTAAAAAGCCTCTTAAAGAGGAGAGTGAAAAAGTTGGCTTAAAACTCAACATTCAGAAAACTAAGATCATGGCATCCAGTCCCATGACTTCATGGCAAATAGATGGGTAAACAATGGAAACAGTGAGAGACTATATTTTGAGGGGCTCCAAAAATCACTGCAGATGGTGACTGCAGCCATGAAATTAAAAGATGCTTGCTCCTTGGAGGAAAAACTATGACCAAAATAATGAAAACTTTTCAAACTGTCAGAATTTACTCAACAAGTTAATGCATTCAGAAACAAGACAGATAGTCACTTGCCAGAGACAGTGCAGACTCTTACACTGAGCGGGCAGCAGACCTAGAAAGCCCCCCAGGTCTCCTTTTACTAGAGTATTCACATATTTATTAATGACTTGCTAAGCGCCTAGCAATACACTAAGTGCCAGGTATACAGAAGCTGACAGAATAGATATGACTGCTATGGTTTTTGCAATTAGTCTGGCATAGGAGATAGAAAAAAAGAAAAAGAAATACAAGTAAACAAGTATGAATCATAAATCCTATGCAGGAAAACAGTGAAATGCTAGGAGAAAAGAGCATCCTGGACATCAAGGAAAGCATCTTAGAGGGATAATATTTAAGTGTTATCTAAAAGGACCTAGCAGTCTGATGCAATGAAAAACCAATCAAGGCTATAAGCAAGAGAGTGACACAATTCAATTTTCATTTCTAAAAGATTATTCCGGCTGTTATGTGGAGAATGAATTGTAAGAGAGAAAAGATGAAAGCAGGGAAATCAGTTTAGAAGCTAGGCAGGAAGGATTCAGATGAGAAATATGGAGAGGCAGGGTGAAGTTGATGGACAGAAAGGAGTTCAAGGTGACTGGGGAGATAGGAGCCATAGCATTTGGTGATAGATTAAATGGAACAACTTATGGTTGTTCTAATGGTGCTGCCATTTTCTGAGATGGAAAGACTGGGGGATAGACAAGATGCAGAATAAAAGGGGAATCCAACTTGAGTCTCCATGATTTCCTTTAGACTTTTAATAGAAAACTGCTACCAAAAATCTCTCAAGATTGATTCTCTGCTCTTTAAAAGGCAGTCTGTGGAAGAGGGTTAAAGCTATAAAAGAGACCCAGTCAATTTTTTTAAATTGGAATACAAATGGTAGATTAAATTACTGTATCAATGTAAAATTTAGTGAAGTAGTTTGTATTCACTACTCTTGCCCACTCCAGTATTCTTGCCTGAAAAAGCCCACGGACAGAGGACCCTGCTGGGTTACAGTCCACGGTGTCGCACAAAGTCTGACACGACTGAAGCAACTTAGCACACACACGTCATGACATATACAACTTACTCCCAAATGCTTGGCACATGTGGGCACGTGCAAGAACACAGACACATATACAGACATATGTATACATATGCGTATTTATGTACATACGTGAGAGAGCAAATGATAAGCAAACGGCATAAAATATTAACAAAAGGTGAACCTGGATAAACACTACTCAGTCTCTGTATTACTCTCATTCTTGTAACTTTTCTGAATATGAAATAATTTCCAAATTTAAAAGAAAAAAGAGTTTTAAGCAGTCAGTCCTAAATTTCTCTTACCCATGCTAAATAATCAACCCATCTCATATGTATTTCCCCTCAACAAACCAACTTGTCTCTTCTACTACCCAGAGCAGTGTCCCCGCCAGGGAGACAAGAAGTATACACAACAGCTCTACAAAGAGATGGCATGACAAGAGGTGAAGGACCAGAACAGGTTTTTTGCAATTTGCAACCTCGCACGAAGTACAATATCTATACTTCTGCTCTCTGGAATGTCCTATGCCTTATGTTCTGATCTATATCAGGCTACTAGATGACAGCTCTGTGCTTCTGTATTTTCTCTTTTCATGTAACATAAACAATAAACCTCACTGTAGAATTAGCATGTCCATGTGATCTCTACCCGGATCAAGTGTTCCTCCTAAACACTCCTATGCCTCTCTAAGTATAGCAAGTATCACACCATTTTATCTTTAAAATCATGTCTACATGTGTTCTACTTTCTCTACTAGACTGCAAGCTCCTTGAAAACAAGGACCACAACATATCTGAATAATTTTCCTTCTTAAAGATGTAGAAAAAACAGTAAAAGCTACTGAGTGAAGAAATGAAAGTTACTGAAGAAAATAAATGTTATGACTACAATTTTAGTATAAGGGTGTTTTGGGTTTGTTTGTTTTACCTTGGACATAGCAATATGTAGGAAAGAGTCTTATTCTAATTCCATAGCAAAAGAAACATAACAACTAGGGGTTGCTGATAAAGAAATGAAAATACTAATATCACTATGAACAATCCCAAAATCATGTTTACCTTAAAGACACAAACAATAGATAATTTCATAAACTACGACTGAAAAAAGTTAAAGGCTGAAGTCTGAGTATTAAAACCACAGAAGTCTGAAGTCTTAAAACCACACCTTAAAATCAAAGTACATTTATATTTAACCTATACTGGCAACTGGTCAATACAACGCATAGAACACTTCAGTAACAAGAAAATACATGTCATAAGATTCTAGATGGAACTTTGTTCTCTGTTATGAAAGAATGTTTAAGTAAAATTATGTCAGATAAGAATAGTCAACTCAGTAATAAACAAAAACTAATCATTTTACTGTGAAAGGTAGTTTTTCAAATGCTACAATTAAACTTGCCAGACACAACACAATTAAATGAAAATACACAAACATAAAGGGTATAAAATATTTCAAGAAAAACACAACTAAAAAACAGAAATACATCTTTACCCAAATGACTATAAAGTAATACTTCAAAAGGTCTCACTATCAAATGTTAAAATAGCAAATGTCTGAAGGATACTTCTGGGCTTGTAAAATTAACAAAACTACCTTAGGTGAGTCTCTAGTAGGGCTTGATCCTCTTTTAGTAATTAGAAAATCTAAATAATAATACGGCACAACACCGTCAGTTAGTCATTCCAACTCCTCGGGATTAGCTCTTTTTCTATCTCATACCTGGTACTGCTTAGGTCTATATACACTAAGTTGCTTCAGTTGTGTCTGACTCTGCAATCCTATGGACTGCAGCCTGGCAGACTTCTCTGTCCACGGGTTTCTCCAGGCAAGACTACTGGAGTGGGTTGTCATTTCCTCCTCCAAGGGATCTTCCTGACCCAGGAATCAAACTCATGTCTCTTATGTCTCCTGCACTGGCAGGCAGGTTCTTTACCACCTGGGAAGCCCCACTACACTTAGGTCTACTTGTGGTCTCTGTCATTCTTCTTCTCCACCTAGGAGAGTTTCCTGACAGTAGGCACATTATCCCATCCCATTATCTCATCTCAGTGAGCTGCCCAGAGTCACTGCTCTGGACTCATCCAGACTTGCCCAAATATTCCTGCCCCACTGAGGAAAAGTAGGCAACCCAGCTCAGTCACTGGCTCCTTGGCAATGACAAGTACTGGCTTCTAACCACCCTCTCTGCACTCTCTTATGAGTAGGAGAATACAGTGCTTCCTACCTAGCTGGGTACTCCATGATGGCTGTCTGCTCTCCTAGTTTCCTTTCAGTTCAGTTCAGTTTCAGTTCAGTCGCTCAGTCGTGTCCGACTCTTTGCAACCCCATGAATCGTTTCCTTTAGATCTCTCCAACTCATGGAATACAATGTCATGTCAATTTGTAATAATTCTCAACTCCATTCTGTCTTCTCCAACACTACCTCATTTCCTAATCTAGAATCTTACCATCTCTAGCTAGTATTCTAGCATAATTTTTCTTAATTCCTACCTTCAGTTTATTCCCCTTCATTTCATCCCTATAGCTTTCCCAGAGTTGATATTTAAAATCACAAATCTGATCATTTCCCTCTTCAACTCAAACTCTTTCAGTGGCCCTCCAAAGAACAAATGCTTTAAAACAGTACTAACAGCAGCAGGTGACATCAACGAGGACTTGTATCCCAGGTACCTACAATACCTCATTTAAACCTCACAACTATCCTACAATGTAGATATTTTCATTATTCTCATGTTGTAAATTTAAGCAAAATGAAACTGGAGAAACCACACGACCTATCCATAGACACACAGACTGTAAGAAAATGCAACTGAACACAAAACAGGGAGCTCGGCTTGGTGCTCTGAGACGACCTGGGGGTGCGGTGGAAGGAGGGGCTGGGAGGAGGCTCAGGAAGGAGGGGGAACGTGTACACCTCTGGCTGATTCACGCTGTTAGACAGCGGAATCCAACACAACACTGTAGAGCAATTATCCTCCAACTAAAAATAAAAATTAAAAGAAAATGCAGTTAAGACAAAAAAACCTTCAAAATCTGGCTTTCATTCCCTTGCAGCAGCTCTCTCTCATCACTGCACAATAAACCCTGTCTTCCACTTACACCAAACCACCCAAGGATCTGTGACCATACCATGATCTTTTGGGACTTCTTAACAGTCTTGGAGCCATACTACCCGCCTTGGCTCAAAATGCCCACCCATGGACCTTGGTCCACCTTATTCTCTCTGAAGACTTTTTACCTTTCTTTCTTACCTCCTCTAGGGTGCTCCCCAGGCAGAACAATGTAAGCCAAAATGATTCACACACCCCACCCTAAATGTCAAAATGCTACATTACAGATGCTCAAAGATTTTCCAACATAATTTCCAAGTGAGAATCTACTGCCAGCCTCACAAACCCTAAATTTATCCAAAATGTAAATAAAGATCAACAATGTAGCAACAGCAAAGGCTAATAAAAATACACTTAGTATTTCTGCAAAATATTCACCAACATGTAAAATTCAATTATTTTGAAATATGTGCTAAATCATCCAGAATATAAAGGATTCAAATCTTAAAATACTTTCTTCTGCAAATGTAGAATTCTTTAAATGTTACAAGCAAGACAAATTCCACAAAATTTTACAAAATCTGTTAGCAAATCAAGAAAAAGTTCAGGAAACTAAAGAGCTCTTCTATGGCTATATCTGGGTTCAGAAAATGATGATTCAATACTAAACAACTTGTGCTGGTGAATCATATTAAAGGATGTAGAGGTACAGTGATTATGTTATCCTATCTGCAGCATCAGCATATTAGGCCAGCATCTTCCAGGAACATGCAACAATGATATCAGGAGTCTCTTCTGGGTATTAACTGACAGTTAAACAGCATCTCTTCAAAGTACTACTCAAATATATTAGCTTACAGTTCTCCACACTAAAGCTCCTATTTTCATTTATTCACAGCCTCAAGATCTTCCTAAACTCAGTTGTTCTTTAACTGGCATTTGGACACAGAACAGCAAGTATTACTTTCAAACCTTTAATCTCTTTTCCTACCTCATTAAGAAAATGTGCTGTAAGGTTGTATCTGGCACTTATCCATGTATCTTTTCTTGCTTTTTCCCATTATCCTTACAGATTATGTTATTAACCCTTAAGCAAATTTCTTGTAAAAAGCATATACCAATGTCACCTAACAGAGATATTTAGGAAATAGACCTTTAATGGATACACAACGTTTAGTCCTTGGTTCAAGTGCTATTCTAGGATGGCAGATTCAAAATTATTTTGCCTTTGACATTCCTGCTGGATACAACCAACATGCATTTCCTGTAGAATATCCAGGACACAAGGAGAAGAATCACTTTCAAAAGGGCTTTTTACAATGGTCTACTCAGAATATTAGAGCCTGGCCCAAGGAAACAGTAAGGAGAATGGGGAAGGAAAAGCTCCATCAGCAGAACTTGACCGCCAAAGGAAAACGAACAGAAGTCAAGATGATTCTCAGGTTTACAACTTGGGTAACTGAGTGACTGGCAACATCACTAGCCAAGTCAGGAAATGAAGTAAATACGTGAGTCCAGAGAAGACCATGTACAAATATTTGATGTTTTAAGTTTCAGATTTTCTGTTAAACAATCAGGTGGACATTCTAAACAGCAAACTTAAGGACTGGGGTGCTCAAGAGAGAAACTAGGGTGAATAAATGAACACGTAATAAAAAATAACGTGTGTTCAAGAAAGCATAACAATGAAGAAAAAAAGAGGTCAGGCTGAAACCTTAGAAAATATGAACATTAAGGGACAGCAGTTAGTAATGACAGTTGAGAAGGAAGAGGTAATAAAGAGAAACAGGAGAGAGTGATATCACGGAAGCCAAGAAAAAGAGGGTGTCAAGAAATGGGCATGATTATCTAAACAGTTCACACAGGATTTAACAATTAGAAATTATGTCCAAGGATAGATACAATCTCAATGAGTAGAAGGAGCAAGAGAAAAAAAAAAAACATTGCTGGGAGGAGGAAACAAAAAAGGAAGAGTGCAAAGTGTATTGGGAACAGAAAGTGGGAGAGTTTTGCTGGAATGAAAGGTTCATGTAGCAGAAGACAAGAAAGGAGGTCTGGGCCAAAGACTTGCATTCCAGATTTTATTCTATTTTAGATTTTATTCTGTGAGAAAAAAGAAAGGCAAGTAGCTTTCTTCTTTCCTTTTTGAAACAACTAGCCTGGTGACAAATTTCATGATGAACTGGAATGACAAGAGAGTTACAAGCTATTAAGCAGTCTTAAAATTCTTGCCTGGAGAATCCAAGGGACGAGAGAGCCTGGTGGGCTGCCGTCTATGGGGTCGCACAGAGTCAGACACGACTGAAGCGACTTAGCAGCAAAATTATCTAAACGTTAATAACAAGGGCCTGAAAGATGCTGGCAGTAGACAAAATAAGAATTAAACAGATACATGAAAGAGAGATATTCTCTAATCCCAGGGTGCCCTAGATATTCCACTATTACTAAATTATACCCATCACATTGCATCGTAATCATTTGTGGACTGGGACCCGCTCTTATTAGACCTCTCACCATTAGAACAAAACAGGAACACAGGAAGTGGCCAAAAACATTTTGTTGAATTACAAAAGAACTCAGTAATGACAAGATATAGAAGGAAGACTCAAAGTTACCACAGAGAAACCTAAGTGACTACAAGATGGTAATATAGAAAACACTAATGGAGAAGTCAAGATAAAGTTTAGGGAAGATATGGTTTAGTTTAAGATATGGTTAGGATGAGAGATGTCTAAGGACAATATCCAAACAGAAACATCAAAGAGAAAAAAAATGAAACCACAGGAGCTAAGCGTGCCAACTCTCCATGCAGCTGAAAATCAAGTACAACTTACAGTCAGCCTTGCCTATAGGTGGTCCCTCTGCATCTGCAGATGTCAGCAACCAAGATGGTACAGTACTAAGTATCTACTTTTGAAAAAATTCCACACGTAAGTGGACATGCAGTTCAAACATGTATTGCTCAAATCAGCTACTTTCAGATATTCAGACAAAAAGAGAAATTTGAGCTATATAATGAATCATCAACAAATATTATTATTTGCTCATAAGAACAAATATTTAACAAAATGTCAATTTCCTAAGACACTATGAGGGTGAGTCTTTGGCTTTAAGAATGCTGTCTGAATTGTTTATTTGCACATCCTGTAAAAATTAAACTGATGTCCAATCCCAAAGAAAGGTAATGCCAAAGAATGCTCAAACTACCACACAATTGCACTCATCTCACATGCTAGTAAAGTAATGCTCAAAATTCTCCAAGCCAGGCTTCAGCAATACGAGAACCGTGAACTTCCAGTTGTTCAAGCTGGTTTTAGAAAAGGCAGAGGAACCAGAGACCAAATTGCCAACATCCGCTGGATCATCGAAAAAGCAAGAGAGTTCCAGAAAAACATCTACTTCTGCTTTATTGACTATGCCAAAGCCTTTGACTGTGTGGATCACAATAAACTGTGGAAAATTCTGAAAAAGATGGGAATACCAGACCACCTGACCTGCCTCTTGAGAAACCTGTATGCAGGTCAGGAAGCAACAGCTAGAACTGGCCATGGAACAACAGACTGGTTCCAAATAGGAAAAGGAGTACGTCAAGGCTGTATATTGTCACCCTGCTTATTTAACTTATATGCAGAGGACATCATGAGAAATGCTGGGCTGGAAGAAGCACAAGCTGGAATCAAGATTGCTGAGAGAAATATCAATAACCTCAGATATGCAGATGACACGACCCTTATGGCAGAAAGTGAAGAGGAACTCAAAAGCCTCTTGATGAAAGTGAAAGTGGAAAGTGAAAAAGTTGGCTTAAAGCTCAACATTCAGAAAACAAAGATCATGGCATCTGGTCCCATCACTTCAAGGGAAATACATGGGGAAACAGTGGAAACAGTGTCAGACTTTATTTTTTTGGGCTCCAAAATCACTGCAGATGGTGACTGCAGCCATGAAATTAAAAGACGCTTACTCCTTGGAAGAAAACTTATGACCGACCTAGATAGTATATTGAAAAGCAGAGACATTACTTTGCCAACAAAGGTCCATCTAGTCAAGGCTATGGTTTTTCCAGTGGTCATGTATGGATGTGAGAGTTGGACTGTGAAGAAAGCTGAGCGCCGAAGAACTGATGCTTTTGAACTGTGGTGTTGGAGAAGACTCTTGAGAGTCCCTTGGACTGCAAGGAGATCCAACCAGTCCATTCTGAAGGAGATCAGCCCTGGGATTTCTTTGGAAGGAATGATGCTAAAGCTGAAACTCCAGTACTTTGGCCACCTCATGCCAAGAGTTGACTCATTGGAAAAGACTCTGATGCTGGGAGAGATTGGGGGCAGGAGGAGAAGGGGACGACAGAGGATGAGATGGCTGGATGGCATCACTGACTCAATGGATGTGAGTCTGAGTGAACTCCGGGAGTTGGTGATGGACAGGGAGTGCTGCGATTCATGGGGTCACAGAAAGTCGGACACGACTGAACTGAACTGAATAATTAATTGCTTTATTCAATCATTCATTCAACAAAAATTTATTGAGGGACTATCAGTTTGCAATGGAACAAAGGAGACCAGACAAAAAGCAAACAAAGTAACATACAGCAAATACTACAACAAATAACTGCAAAATGTAAAGGGACACAGGTAACAGGACAGAGAAGATAATGGAGGATGGGGAGAGGAGACCTGATAAAAATGGACCCAGAAGCCACCCTGGAAAAGGAGATGTCTATGCTGAGCTTTTCAAAAGACGAAGTCACTTAACAAGATAGAGCTAAGAAGTTGAATAGTATTCTGTAAAAATAAGAAACAGTATGTGCAAAAGCACGGGGATGTCAAAGAGTTTCTCATCTTCATGGAACCATGACAGAGGTGAGGGCCACAGCTCATGAAGGACTTTCTGTACACTGATAAGGAATCTGACCCTTCCCCTGTCGTCCAGTGGTAAGAAACCTCAAATGTGCCCTAGTATTCCCTACGGAGCACTCTACATCCCTAAAGCAGAGCACAACTGCAGGTAGGAGGAGGGAAAGAAGACAGACACAGGGCAGGGACACAGAAGGTTCTTAAGCAATAACAAAGCTTGTTTCAGAAATCCAAGTCAGCAGCATGGATCAGTGGCTAAGGAAAGAAAAGCTGGAAGAAAACTAAAGAAGTCGAAGAAACGGCTGCAATAATGCTCCAGCACTAAATATTGACAACTACTTACTCAACCATAAGTAAACCACAGAAAGAGGCACATAAAGTGCTGTAACTGTAATATGGGCTTTCAACGTGAGTTTCCAAACTCATCTCAGATAACTCAATAATCAGAAATAATTACAGTACAAGTGCAACCAGAGACGTTAGAAAAAAAGGAGAAAGAGTGGCCGCTGAGTTTTTCCCTTAAAAGTATTTTGCTTATACTTTAAAAGGTTTTTATTACTTTAAAAAAATTTAAGGTACTTCATAATAAAACTACAAGAGCAGACAGAGAAAACCAAATCAAAATTCAGAACCTACCACACAGCTAAGGGCTTCCTTGGTGGCTCAGACGATAAAGAATCTACCTGCAATGCAGGAGACTTTGGTTCGATTCCTGGATTGGGAAGATCCCCCTGGAGAAGGGAATGGCAACCCAATCCAGTATTCTTGCCTGGAAAATTCCACAGACAGAGAAGCCTGCTGAGTTACACTCCATGGAGTTGCAAAGAGTCAGACATGACTGAGCAACTAACACACAAACCACATGGCTAGCAGTGCGCAAAACTACTGAGAATGATAATTAGTAAAAATTACCAAAGAAAAACTGGTCAAAATAACAACAACCAAAAAAAAAAACTTGATAGATTCCTAATAACTCATTAAACATTTTGCTACCCACATATAAAAATTACAGTTTTTTGAACTGAAGAAAACTCACCAAAGTGGAGGGAAGAGATGCTCTTTTATATCTCTCTCCAGGAGCCACTGTCTTCATTTGGGAAAAAATAGGTCAATACATAAAGACACATATATGATAATGACAGACCTTAGGGTCACAGATTAGGATAAAATTGATGTGTGTGTGCGTGTGTGCGCGCGCGCCTCCTCAATCTTTAGTCGTGTCTGACTCTTTGTGATCCACTCTCCTTTTTTAACTCTAGTACTAACTCTCGCTCTCCAGGTCCCTCTCTCTCCAACAGCATTATAGGACCCCAAGGCAAAGTCTCTTGACTTCTCCAGTGGAGAAGTCTCTCACTCCCTAGATTATCTCAATCAGTTTTAATAGTATTAAATACTACCTCTATGCCAATGACAGGAAACTTATATCCCCAGCCATTTGTCTGACCTGAACTGCAGACTCATGTATACCTAGCTGTCTAGACAGTGTCTCTACTTGGAGTGCTAACAAATCCAAAACTGAACTCATTATTACTTACCCCTAAAACCTGCTTCTCCTGAAGTTTTCCCCCATGCCAGTAAACGGCAATGCCATTCTTTCAGGTTTTCACGTCAAAACCTACAACCCACATCCAATCCACCACCAAATTCTGGTGGCTCTACCTTCAAAATGTACTGTATACAGAACATGCGCACTTCTCCCAACCCTGCCTAAAATCACCATCATCTCCCATCGGGGGTTATTGCAGAAGCCTGCTGAATTATCTGATTATGCCTCACCTTTGACATTCTCTACACAGCAGTTGAAGAGGTCTATTTAAAACAAGTCAAAATCAACCAATAGCTTCCCATTTCAAGGGTAAAAACTGAAAAGATCTACTGGCCTAAAACGTCATATATGATCTATTTTGCACACCCACTGCCATCCCTGCAGCCCCTCCCACACCTCTCTGACCTCGTCTTCCACCTTCATGTCATTTCCCTCAGCGCCTCCAACGATCTACTTGTGGTGGTTGTTCAGTCGCTAAGTCACGTCTGACTCTTTGCAACCCCATGAACTGCAGCACACCAGGCATCCCTGTCCCTCACCAAAGTACAAAAAAAAAAGGATCTACTTACAACTCTTCAAATAGTACAAGCATGCTTCAGACAAAAGACTGCGCTCTTATTTCATCTTCCTCAAATTCCCTCCCCTAATATCAGCACAAATTAATCACAACCTCACTTCTTCCACATCTCCATTTACCACTCATCACTGCAGCCTCCTCTAGCTGCCTTATATAAATCAGAAGCATCCCCCCTGCATGTTTCTCCCACCTTATTTTGCTTTGCTTTTTTCCACAGCAATATAGTAGCTGATGGGCTTCCCTGGTGGCTCAGGGGTAAAGAATCCACCTGCCAATGCAGGAGACTCAGGTTCGACCCCTAGGTCAGGAAGATCCCCTGGAGAAGGAAAAGGCAATCCACTCCAGTATTCTTGTCTAGAAAATCCCATGCACAGAGGAGCTTGATAGGCTACAGTTCATGGGGTCACAAAAAAGAGTCAAACATGACTGAGCAACTAAACAATAACAACAAAAATAATTAACATATTACATATATACTTGTTTACTTCCCGTATCTTGTTACTTGAATATAAGTTCCTACAAGATCAGAAAATATGTTTTCTTCACTGCATCATTACTAGCAAGTGCCCAGCAGTATTTGTTGAATGGCTAGATGGCATAGACAAAGAAAATCCAGATCCAGGAACTGGTCTCAAAGTCTGGGCTGAGGAAACTTACCATGAAGAAATCCTCAAGTCATTTAAAAAAAAAGTCAACGGCAGAACTGGCCATAAAAATGACCAAATCTACATCTCTGCTGCTGCTGCTAAGTTGCTTCAGTCGTGTCCGACTCTGTGCAACCCCATAGACGGCAGTCCACCAGACTCCCCCGTCCCTGCGATTCTCCAAGCAAGAACACTGGAGTGAGTTGCCATTTCCTTCTCCAATGCATGAAAGTGAAAAGTGAAAGTGAAGTCACTCAGTCGTGCCTGACTCTTAGTGACCCCATGGACTGCAGCCTACCAGGCTCCTCCGTCCATGGAATTTTCCAGGCAAGAGTACTGGAGTGGGGTGCCACTGCCTTTTCCGGCTCTAGCTGATGCCAATTACAAATAAGGGCTGACAAGTCCAGACTATCTTAAAATAAAATAAGCTTGAGATAAAATTTTTAAATAAACGAGGAAGAAACGGCCATCCCTGCCTCCCTGTAAAGAAACACCACCTGGATATGTTTCCTGTAGGCTAGCCTACCAATTCAGATCAAAATATCACCAGATCCATTCTGTACACTTTAACAGCTCTTATGAATAGTCCCAGCTTTTCTGAGCTATGGTCTTCTGAGAAAATTGTAACTCCCAACCCTAACACTGCCTGCCAAGACATAATGGTCAGAGAAAGCTCTCAAATTTCCCCAAAGCACTCAGGCTGCAACCAAATCTCATTAATATAATGACAACAACAATTCAAAGTAGCTTCTGGTGACTGCCTATCTTCATTGTCTCTAGGGTATCCACTAGGGGCTCCATCATCAAAAGATTGTGGTATCTTGATATGGGAGGACGGGGTCGGGGGTGGGGTGGTGTTGGGGGTGGGGGGAGGGAGGCAGGAGGGAGTCAAAGAAACAGGATTTGCATTTATTTTTTTCCATTCTAAAGAGAAGTAGATTGCCAGGGAATCAAAACATCTGTTAAGATATAAGATGTCATCTAGGCTCTTCAACATGACATCAAAACAGAGACCACAGAAGAACAAAACCCTAAGAAATCCAGCATTCCTCAATTAAAGAGCTGTCTTGCATCTCCCTCCCATTACCACACACAGAATTGAAGAGATGGGGCAGATCATGCCAAAATGGACAGCTGGGAGCAGTAATAGGGAGGGAAAAGAGTAACAACTGGAAAGGCGGGAGAGAGGAATAATTACCCATATTTTTTCTCTTTTCCACTTCCTATTCTACTTACCAAGTACAGAAACTGGGCATAAGGGTAAGAGAAAGGACAACGCAGACAGTGAAGGAAAGGATGCTCTGAAGCAAATGGCAGCAGACGATATCATGCACAAATTCCTTTTCTAAGTGACTCCTCGAAAAACAGACAAATGAAGTAAGTTAGGAACTGATCACAGAAATTTAAAACAAGTTCCCACACCTTAGATAATGACAGAACTATACAAAGAGAACACAGATTCTTAATTATTTGGAATGATGGTCAACAATCCTCAAAAACAATCTAAATATTTTCAAATTAACTTTCTGACTGACATGGAAAATGTGAAAATGTTTCATGGATGCAGGCTTTAAGAATCCTCTGGCTTCCAAATGACTCCAAATCTCAACCAACCAGAGGTAGTAACCAAGTCAGAGAGGTAATTCTGGAAGCATTCAAGGCAACCAACTCAGGAGAAAAGAACTGAAAACTCAAGCGACTACACCTATCATGCTCTTGCTTGGTCAATTCACTTAAAAAGAAAGGATCATTCTGATTGGTTGCTCTCCATAGGCTGAGTCAGGCCCCAGCATCAGCACCTGCAGCAAGCAGATGGCAAAAGCTATAAAGAGGACACAGCATAGTCTGAAAAAGGTCCTGAGGAGGGGAAAAGGTCAGAAACGAAGGAAAGACTATTTAATTCCACAGAGCCACTGCCCACCAGCAAATCACACAAACCAAAGCCATTTGCAGCCGGCGGTGGCATTCTGTATTCTCTTCAGTGCTAACACTCCCCTCTCCTTAGCACACCCAATCCTGCACTGATGGCTTTTCCCCTTCTCCCGGACAGCTGCCACTCTCTAGAGCTTCTCTTCCTCCAGCCACTTTTTGATTTTGGTGATTTCATGTTTCCTACCCCCAGTTCAGTTTCTTGCCATCTGCCTGTATTAGCTCATGCTTTCTACTCAGTTCCTGGCCTTGGCAAGCACATAACCCAATAGGGGAGGTAAATGTGTCACTAAGTTTTAGGTACAATAAATCACAGTCAGTGCTATGAGCAAAACAGAACAAAGTGCTGTGAGCACATAGTCATTTGTCATTATCCAACTCGATAATGTCCAAATCAACACTCCAGCTTCCCACTCTCTTATCAGTTACTAGGCTCCATATATTTCCATAATATCCCCTGATCTCTACTTCCAACTTGCAGTTTAGGCTTCATTTCTCCTTAGACCTATTTCAACTACTTCCTATCAGAAACACAATTCAACATATATCCACAATATGTCAATATACATATGTCAATACGTATCCAATGACACAGCAGCCATCTCCCTAAAAGATATAACATCCTATATCATTCTTTTGCTTTGAAACACCTAATATGCTTCCAGGACCTGAAGATAAAGTTCAAATCCTTAGCAGGGAAAATAATATATTTTTCAAATAGAGAACTTCAAAAGCAGGCAGACTGTTTGAGTTCTAGTTCCAATGCTTACTAGCTGTGTTACCTTTGGCAGGTCACCTTACCTCTCTTTCTCATTTCCAAAATGAAAATATGAAAAGAATCCACATCTTAGGATCATTATGAAGATTAAGTAAGAAGTTCTATTCAAAGTGCCAGCAAAGTACCGACAATCAATGTTAACTATTATGCCAAGATTGTCTCATCTATCTAGACTATCTTACTCCCCAAGGAAGAAGATAACCAAATTTTATTTTCATATATTTTAGAATGATTAACAATAAAAGTTAAATCAGAATTGATCTTCTAGTTAATCCTGAACCAACAAATATTTCAATTAACCAAAATATTGCTTTCATGAAATTTTTGGTCTAAATTTATTTTTTTTTAAATCCATTTATTAAAAAAAAAAATCCATTCATCTGCTGATGGACATCTAGGTTGCTTCCATGTCCTGGCTATTATAAACAGTGCTGCGATGAACATTGGGGTACACGTGTCTCTTTCCCTTCTGGTTTCCTCAGTGTGTATGCCCAGCAGTGGGATTGCTGGATCATTAGGCAGTTCTATTTCCAGTTTTTTAAGGAATCTCCACACTGTTCTCCATAGTGGCTGTACTAGTTTGCATTCCCACCAACAGTGTAAGAGGGTTCCCTTTTCTCCACACCCTCTCCAGCATTTATTATTTGTAGACTTTTGGATCGCAGCCATTCTGACTGGCGTGAAATGGTACCTCATAGTGGTTTTGATTTGCATTTCTCTGATAAGGAGTGATGTTGAGCATCTTTTCATGTGTTTGTTAGCCATCTGTATGTCTTCTTTGGAGAAATGTCCATCAGCAGATGAATGGATAAGAAAGCTGTGGTACATATACACAATGGAGTATTACTCAGCCATTAAAAAGAATACATTTGAATCAGTTCTAATGAGGTGGATGAAACTGGAGCCTATTATACAGAGTGAAGTAAGCCAGAAGGAAAAACAATAAATACAGTATACTACCGATATATATGGAATTTAGAAAGATGGTAACGATAACCCTGTATACGAGACAGCAAAAGAGACACTGATGTATAGAACAGTCTTATGGACTCTGTGGGAGAGGGAGAGGGTGGGAAGATTTGGGAGAATGGCATTGAAACATGTGAAATGTCATGTATGAAACGAGATGCCAGTCCAGGTTCAGTGCGATGCTGCTGGATGCTTGGGGCTGGTGCGCTGGGACGGCCCAGGGGATGGTATGGGGGGGGAGGAGGAGGAGGTTCAGATGGGGAGCACGTGTATACCTGAAATTTTTTAATTAAAAAAAAAAAAAAAAAAAAACACACACAGCACCAAAAAAAAAAAAAATAAAATAAAATACTAAAAAAAAAAAAAAGAAGAAGAAGGATGGTCATCCGATGGCATTAATTCAGCAAATATTTATTGAATACTTCGATGTAAGGACACCTCAGGTGGATACTGGAGACACTGAGAAAACCAGCCCCAAGTCCTTACTCTTGAAGAGTTTGTGTTTTCTTGGGGCAAAGCTTTGTAATGCAGCCCTCTTAAATGAAATGTTTTTCTTGAGCTCATCTAGCCAAGGAAGATGAAAAGTTTGCCTAAAAATGTTCAAGTCTGGAATGCTCCAGACTTCTTGTTAGTTGTGCTTTTGAACACTGGTTCATAAAAATA
The DNA here is from genome assembly GCF_027580195.1 of Bos mutus. NCBI lineage: Eukaryota > Metazoa > Chordata > Mammalia > Artiodactyla > Bovidae > Bos > Bos mutus. Next base: position 3,673,657 of record NC_091644.1, on the reverse strand, counting down.
GATACTAAATACTCTGTGGAAAAAAAAGAAAAAAAAAAAAACTATATTAGCTTCATTTTGTTTCCTATCCAAGTTCAAGAACAAAAAAGACAGTAGTTTAGCAACGGAAATTCAGATATTCATAAGAATGTGATTCTCTTTAGTATAAAAGCCACATAACTTAAATGCAATTACAACTGCATATACATATATATATATATATATACACACACACACACACACACATATATACACACATATATAAAACAAACTCTACAAGCTTAAGAAAATAAAAATATGGTGGAAGGACATTTTTCTCAGACCTCATAATCAAAAGATGAAATCTCACACAAAAAATTTTAAGTCAATGATTTTAATAATTTTAAAATTGAAAGTCTACAGCAATAAAAATAACAAAAATAAAACATCACAAACGTATTTCAAGAGAATAATATATTTATGAGGCTAAGTGCTAATGAAAATTAGTAAGAAGATTCCAGTAAATTTATAGGCAAAAGACAATCCTACAAAGAAGAAAATACAATGAGAAAAATACTGCACTTCCTTTTCTGTTGTGAACAATGATCTTAGACACCAGATACTCTTATACTCATTTGGGGAAAAAAAGTTAAAAACAAAAGCCTGTAAAAGTAAAAAATAAAACTGGTCAACAAAGCTGCTGGAAGCAGTGTAAATAAATACTACCATCAGAAATAAATCTGGCAATATTTTTCAAAGATGACAAAAACCTTCACACCCTTTGACCTTATAAGCCTCTCTCTGGAACTTTAGCCTAAAGGTAAGAAACAAAACAAAGGACCTCGACAAGTTAACTAACTGCATCCTGTGAAAAATGGGAAGCAGCTTAGATATCCAATTATTATAAATAAATTCACTGTAACACTGTATAATAATTTAAATGCATAAAAACCATAACAAAAATAAAACATTAAATATGAAAGCAAATATTGAACACTATATCTATGCTTTGATTACAGTACAAAATCGTGTATATATTACAAATAAATGAGAAAAAACTTTTAAGTTTAATTTTTTTTCATTTCTTTGACCATTAAGTAGCGTGCTGATATTGATCAGGCCTATTATACTAAGTATACATTCCAAAACTAAGTTTTCAAAGGCATAAAACCAATTTTTCTTTCCTAAAAAACCTATCATGTAGGTGTAATCAGATAGCTCGTCTCACATACAGCTAGCCATACATGTAATTTTAACCATGCTATCAGCCAGCTGTTGGAGAAGGCAATGGCACCCCACTCCAGTACTGTTGCCCGGAAAATCCCATGGATGGAGGAGCCTGGTAGGCTTCAGTCCATGGGGTCGCTAAGAGTCAGACACGACTGAGTGACTTCACTTTCACTTTCCACTTTCATGCACTGGAGAAGGAAATGGCAACCCACTCCAGTGTTCTTGCCTGGAGAATCCCATGAACTGAGAAGCCTGGTAGGCTGCAGTCCATGGGGTTGCACAGAGTCGGACACAACTGAATCGACTTAGCAGTAGCAGTGGCCAGCTACAACCTTATTTTATTAAATCTTATTTTACCATCAAAATGTAACTTTATGTGGGGTCTCCATATGGTGAGCAGAAGCCACTTATTATAGGACACTCTGTCGAGCAATGAGATCCAAATCTCTCTAGACAAATGGAATAGTGAGATTAGGTTTCTCCTATATTCCCAAATGAATCATCATGTTTCTTAGCCTCAAGAGTTCTAAGACCCTAAGAGTGGCAGGCAGCTAAGCAGTCAAGGAGGCTGAAGCTGATTTGCTCTCCCTCTGAAAATTGGTAACTTCCTCATTTTCCCCTAGAGCACCATGGAATAATGAAAAATACACAAGCATGACGTCAGGAGATACGGGATACAAGTAACTCTAAGTGACCTCAAGTAAGGTTCTTGCCCTTTGGGTCTTTAGTTGCTTAATGAGTGAAAATTTTAAAGTTGAACCAAATAATCTATTAATTCTTTCAAGTTCGATATTCCACTAATAGACTCCCTTAACTAAATACGTCCAAACCTCTCAAAATCTCCTACTCTGATTGTTAAAAAGAGTTAGAAATAAGAAACTGGGGGCAAGGACACAGATGGTCAAAAGACCTGGATTGTATCCCAGTTCTGTCCCTTTCTACCTGCATGACCTTGGCCAAATTTGTCTTAAAGGCCTAAATTTAAAAAGCAGAAATCCTTACTGGTCATACTCTTTGTCATTCTTGTGTCATAAAACATATTGGCTTTTTTTTTTTATAAAGGGTTTCATAATAGGGTTTCTGAATAGGGTTTCATAAATAGGGTTTCATTCCTAACTAGCTACAGTAAGTTTGACTTTATTCTTAGAAATTTTAAAGTACCTTGTGCAGTCATTTCTTCTAAGTTTTCTAACATGGCAAGAGGTAGCTAACGTGCTTTGCCTAGAAACTATATTCAAGATTAGGAGCATTCCTCAAAAATTCATTCAATGAACAGTTTGTGAGCACCTGTGCCATACAACAGCATGTGTTAGGAGTTGCAAATGTCTCTTCCCTTAAGCCCAAAAGTCTAGTAGACACAGACGTATTAAGTAATCATTAACTACCAACTGACAAGTACTAACTGCAGAATGTACAATGTACTAATGCACCAGTGGAGACAAGTGGGATAAGATGTCTGGACAAGATTCAGAGGTGATAATTTGGTCAGGCCTGGAAGGGCAAGTTGTTTACTAGAGAAGAATTATCAATAGAGGCAACAGGTAAACTCTCAATAGAGGTAAAAGCACAAAGCAAGAGGACATCTTCAGAAAACTCTAAGTACTCTTTGTACAGACAGGGCAGGCAAAATGGCAGAAGATGAAATCAGAAATACAGACAAGTACCAGAAACTGTGAAGGACTCTGACTTTTATCGAATACAAATTATGAAGAGTCACTGATGGATTTTTAAACATGAAATTTAAACGTCTCCCCTTCTTTCCCATTCAAAGTTGAGTCAAACAGAAAATGTAGGTCTGAGTGAGGAAAGGTAGAATAAACTGTCTTATGTTTTTGTTAAATGGAGAGCTCCTGCTGTTCAGGATGGCTTCCAGCAGTTTGTTACTATGGCATATTAATACAACGCTGAAGTAAAAGAGTATGAATTACAGCTAAAAGGTTCAAGGAAGTGTGTGTTGTGTGTGTTACCTAAAGATTATTTGACGTCATGTTGATGAACCACCAAAGAAAACAAGCAAGAAACTACTAAAGATACGAAGTAGTAAATAAACAGGTAAACAATAATAATGTCTGACTTCAGGCAAAACAGGGAGGAATGCTTAAATTCTTGTAATATATAAATCAATTACAGATAAACCATGTTTTTTGTGACTATCTTCTTCAGAAAGCAAGTATCTTAAATTCCTTTAGGTTAAAGAAGTGCAACAACCAAACTCTCTTTAAACTAGTTTAAAAGGTTACACTTAAGAAATTCTTTTTAATGGCAAAATTAATAGGTTCGATTAATATTTCAATGCTGAGGGGGTGAAAAGGAATGTCTTTCAAAATATTATTTTGAAAAGGCTACCTTCCAGTTATTTTACCAGTGAGAGTGAAACATACACACTTCAGTCTGGGACTGCAGAGAGTCCCTGCATCGGTAATTTCCACGCTGCTCAGGCCTAGTCTAGAAACAGCAAGCCTAATTGGCTGGGTAGCCTACAAAGATGAATTTGCAATTATTGAAATTCAAACTCAAGCTTGGCCATCAAACGCTCCCCCAAAGGATTCATTCTCCCTTTGCCTGACAAAAAAAAAAGTAAGGTGCATTAAAAATATATATGTAGAGAAACGGCAGATGCATAAAAAGAAAAGAAGAATCTGAACCTATGCAACGGTGTGGGCCACCAAAGTTTTTCCTCAAGATGTGTTTTTAGGGTGTGTCTTTGTTTGGGCCCAGTAATTTTAAAAAGGAAAAAAAAAAAAAAAAACCCACAGTCATTCGGGGCACCCCGGTACTTTCCCCTATCAACCCTCACAAGCATCCTGACTCTGAAATCACTGGGTATCTCAGCTTGCCTCTGATTTCTCCTGAGAGAAGGGCCGCAGCCCCAGGGGCCCAAGGCCCCCGATGCGCCTGTCACAGCCCCAGGGGCGAGGGGCGTCTGGCCTCCCCGCTCCACAGCTGCCCGGCCTCGGGCGGCTCGCGGGGGCTCCAGAGGGTCCTCCGGAAGGCAGGAGGCCGGAAGACGCCACAGCCCTATCCCAAGAGCCCAGGTCTGGGCCCAGGACCGCGAACCCTGCTCAGCGCTGCCGTGGGGGCTCGCCACCCCTCGTCTCCCGCCCCCGACTTCGCTCCCCGGCTCTCGCCCCGACCCCGGCTCTCACCGTGCGGAGGTCGCGCTGCCTCCTCAGCCGCGGCCCGGCTATGGGTCGCACAGCGACCTACAGGCCCAAGGACGGTAGGTGAAGCGAGGGGCCGCCCATCACATCCACGCCGGTCCCGCCGCCTGCCCCGCAGCAGCCACCATTGCGTCCACGGCCTGAGGGAGCGCAGGACTCCAAAGCCACCGCGCCCCCTCCCTCTGCCGGCGCCTGCCTGGACTCCGCCCTCCGGAGCCCGCACACCGCGCGCGCGCAGCCCCGCCCCCCGGTACCCTTATGCGCAGGCGCGAACCGTCTGGGGCTAGGCCCCGCCTCTGGGCCCGCCCCCGCCGTCTGACTCCAGCCTCGGCCCACCTCTGGCACCGCCCCCGCCCACACGCCAGCCTTTCCCAGGCTACGCCCCCACTCGGGACCCGCCCCCTTCCACTGACCTTGCCTCTCTGCCCCCTGACTCAGGCCTTTGCTGCATGCAAACCTGTGATGCCTCTAACAGGCTGACCCACCTATAGCCGGCCTCCTGAACCAACATTTGTCGCCTGACCGTGGTCAAACCTGGCAATTCAACCTCCTGACCCTGAGAAGTTAAGAGTAGTCTGAGCTTTGGGTCTGACATGGGCTCCTCTCCCACCTTTGGATAGAGAAGACATCTCTAACAGTTTGTATTTCTAAGTCCATCTGTGTTCTCTGCCCTCCCGTGCTTGCTCTGGTAGTGTCAGAACCACACACTCTGGCAGATCTTGCTGAGATTGAGGGGAAGGAAGAGGCACACCGGAGTGCTGAGAATGGAAACAAATTCACAACACTATCAGTCTGGGTTTCCTTTGCCTGGGACCAGGTCCTCCTTCCCTTTGGGACTTAAATCACCCATAGGTCTTCTCTTCTCCTTTCTTACTTGATGGCTGGGCCTCTTAGTGTTCTTGCACCCGGAGGCCTCTGCCCTGGATATTACTGGATATAAAAGCCCTGAAGCTGCCCTTGTGTAGCAATAGCTAGCTTTACCTGAAATTCTTGGGGGCCAGCCTTATCAACATCTCCACTGCAGTAAATAATATTTAAGGAGAATTTCTTGAAAAATACTTATTTTTTCCATCCTCCAGATCAGTGATACTTCAAGGGGAAAGGGAATGAAATTTTCCAGACTGATACCAGCGAGCATGCCTAACTTGTAGAACCACATTTCTCTTAATATGACCTAATACTTTTATATTTGGAAAATAAAGTGTCATTTTTAATATCAACCCCTAAAGTTAAAGATTGTATTTATTGGATGATAAGATGTATGTTTAAAATGTTGAGAAAGACTAGATCTAAACACTCTGTAATTTATCTTTGGATTAAGTCAGATAATTAGACAAACACCAGACTGAACCCTTGAACACAACCCTCAAGAACATCCTCAAGAGATGCACTTAACTAACGTGCTTCGGGAGTTATGCCATCAGCTAAACTGAGAGGTGGTACAAAAAATGGCTCCTCATGGCTTGTATACATAGGAACTAGGGAAAATGCTACATACTCGATAGTATGCATACAAGGGCCGAGGAAAGGAACATCTCTGTTTTAAAAACCAGAAAGAGCTATGTTTCTCAAAACTGCTAGGTTGCTCTCTTGTGATGCTCTAAAGACAAGATCATCTTGTTTTCTCTTTTCTTTGGCAGCTCTTAAGTACTGTCCCCTTTCCCTTCCTCCTCTACAAAGGTTATTGAGTGCTTGCTATGTACGAATATCTCCCAGTTTCATCTAATTTTCCTTATTCGGAAAAGTGCTGTTTACTCTTAATCCCAATTTCATTTACTTGGTTGTTACGATTCATTCTATCAGGCACATAAGCTGTGTATAGAAAAGCTTTTAATATTAAATACAAATATATTGTGTATACTTATTATATATATCCATGGAAGTCTGACCTCTGAGACTCTAAAGCCAGTTTATGACAGAGGTTAAAGGTGAGAGGGCAGATGGAGATGAGCAGTGGTTCACAAATTTTAGCATGCACCAGAATCACTTGGGGAGCTTAGTAAACCATGGATGGCTGGTCACCACCCCGTGTTTCTGATTCAGAAGGCTTGGGTGGTACCCAAGAATTTGTATTTCTAATAAGTTCCTGGAAGGAATAATGTCTACACCTTTTGAACCATTGTTACTAACAGCAATCTATGCAACTATCATCCTAGTCAGGTAGGAGATGACCATCTCCCAGGATCCCATGAATCACTGATGAGAGACAAAGGTTTAAGTGTCATGTGTTACCATGTGGATAAATATCATAACTGTGACAGCCTTCAACATAGGCAGCAGAGCACAGATGAGAAGTCCAGGGTATGAGCCCAGTCCCAGTAGCAGGAGGAATAGAACAGAAGGTGAAGAGTCAGGGGCAGGTGCGTAAAATGCTGAGGCAGGGCTGCTGGTGTTGTGACAAACCTTCCTTGTTTTGTGGGATGGACCCAGTGCTATCAGGGCACAGAAACAGGGAATTGTAAGATCTTTCCAATTGCAGTCTGGACTTGCTTATAAAGAAAAATGGTATGACAGCACAGAATGTCTGGGAGGTGAGGTTTCTGACTTATGGATGTTTGTATGGGAATGAATCTAAAGAAGAGTCAGCAAGCATATTTATATATTTTTACCATGCATGTTTATTAGATTAAAAAGTATCTATAGTAGAATCATAATAGATAAAGCAAAGACTTTTCTCACAATTCTCAAACACACTTCATACAATAATATTACACAATAATGAACACACTTAATACAATCATAATATTTCAGTGTATTTTCTTAATTTTATAGATATCTTAATATGTTTTACTAGTTTGGAGTCAGTATTCCTAGGGACTTTCTGTATTAATTTATTGCTCAAAGACTATAATACACATCTATTATCTTTGAAAACATACTCAACATCACTAATCATCAGTGAAATGTACTTCAAAACCACAATAAGATATCACCTCATACCACTTAAAATGGCTATTATCAACAACAACAAAAAAAATCAGATTAAAAAGTTGCTGGCAAAGATTTAGAGAATAGAAAATACTTGTGTAGTATTGGTGGGAGTGTAACTTGGTACAGCCAGTATGGAAAAAACTACAGAGTTTCCTCAAAAAATGAAACATAGAACTACCGCGTGACCCAGAAATCCCACTTCCGGGTACATATGTGAAGGACACTGAAGCACTATCCTGAAGCTCCATCTGCACCTCAGTGTTAGTCACAACATAATTCACAATAACCAACACATGGATGAATAGATAAGGAAACTCTTAAGTGAAAATGGTGTATGGTTTCCTTTTATTGGACTAAAAATCTTTGGAATTTATTCCAAATAAATTGAAATGTACTGAAATAAAAATCAGGCAGTCTTCATCAGGCTTGGAGATTATATGTGCTTCCTAAAAAGAAACGCTCTGAAGTAATTTAAGTAACAATGATATTATTTGGCCTTTAAAGATTATGTGGAATCTCTTTATGAAACCATTTGACTTACTGATTCTTTGTGTGTTAGTTTTTATGCAATAACTCTTTAACCTTTTCATTTCTTTTATAATAATTCGCTTGTTTAGACTTTCTGTCTCTATTAGGATCAATTTTAGAAGCTTCTCTTTGCCTGAAAACATACCCATTTCTTCTAAGTTTTCATGTTTACCTGCATAGAGTTGCACAAAGTGCTTTTTTCTTAAAAATTGTTTTCTCTGTTTTTATGTGATTTTCCTCTTATTTTTGTTATTTCTCTTTTTAAATCGTAACTTAGCTAATGGTTTATCCCCTTTAATGCAATTTCTCTCTTGTATTTGTGTGTGCTTGCATGCTCAGTCTCTTCGGTTGTATCTGACTCTTTGCAAATCTGGACTGTAACCTGCCAGGCTCCATGGTCCATGGGATTGTCCCAGGACGGGTTGCCATTTCCTCCCCAGGGTATCTTCCCAACCCAGGGATTGAAACTGTGTTTCCTGCATGCTCCTGCATTGGCTGGCAGATTCTTTACCACTTGAGACGTTTCTCCTTTTTTAAAGCTTAAGTTAGCTAATGGTTAATGTATTTTGTTGTGTTTTCCAAATAACCTGCTTTTGGATTTATTGTGCTACTCACTCAGTCGTGTTCAACTCTTTGCGATACCATGGACTGCAGCCCACCAGGCTCCTCTGTCCATGTCTTGCTCCTCTTGTCTCCAGGCAAGAATACTAGAGTGCGTTGCCATGCCCTCCTCCAGGGGATCTTCCCAACCTAGGGATCGAACCCCGGTCTCCCGCATTGCAGGCAGTTTCTTTACCGTCTGAGCCTCAAGGGAAGCCCTTGGATCTATTAGTTCTACTCTTTTCTGTTTTCCAAATCATTATTTTTGTAATTTTATCTTTATTCATTTCTTTCTCCTTTCTTTTAGCTTACTTCCCTAGTTTCCCATTTGGGATGTTATATTGATGTTTTTATTTCAGTTACAATCAGGGTGCTTGAAAGCTCTTAAGTTTTCCTGTAATAACTGCCTTAGTGGTATCACAGAGATTCTATGTCATGTTTTCATTATTATTTTCAAGAAATTTTGCAGTATTATTTATTATTTTCTCTTCAATCCAATATTTAATTAATGGATTAAAGGAAATTTTTTATTTTTCAGAAATTGTCATTAATTTCTCAAAGTTTTACAGCACTATGATCAGAGAATGTTATTTATATAGTTCTATTATTTGGGATAGCTTGAGATTTTCTTGGTGAGCCTAATATTTGGATAATTTTCATGAATTTTCCATTGTGCACTTCAAAAAAGTCATATTTTCTATAGGTACAGAATTTTGTATCATTTTATAGGATTCCTTAGTTCCCCCTTCCTACTTAACAATGAACAGGAAACCAAAATTTCAGGACACTAGAAGATAACCTCTAACACAGAAAACAGAGACTCAAACAAATAGACCTGAAAGGAACCAGAAACTCTGCAGAAGAAGAAAACTATCCCCCATTCACTTGCCTCATTTTAAAAAAGTATCAATAATATATTTAAGGAATTAGGAAAGAAATAAGAAGTATCCTTGCATCCATGAAACAAGAATACATGTCATAAAGAAAGAAATGTTCTGAAAAAAACTGTTCAAAAGCCATTGGAAATGAAAAAGATATAGCAGCAAGGAAAAAAACACAATAAAAGGGATAGAAAATAAAGTTGAGGAAATCGCTCAGAAATTGATGAAAGAACAAAAAAGACTGAAGACATGAGATTAAATAATTGAATGAAATCTCCTGAAGGCATACCAGATTCCTAGAGTATGAAGAGGAAATCCTCACTGGCAGATGATTCACTGGGGAATGTGGGTTTCATAGGCTCTCCCAGGAGGCTGGGCAGGCAGCACTTTAGCACCAGGACAGGACAAACACCCTCTTCCCACTGTGTGGCCCACCCTGGCTTTTTGCCTCTGTTGCAAAATAGCACACCTCTAATCTGACATCCACCCTGGCTACTCCAGTAGAACCTATTAGAGTCCTCTGACCCTATTCACATTAGACCTAACTCTCTCCACACTATATGCATAGATAGGACCATACAAGTATGGGCCCAAGACCTTTCAGAGGACTTCTTCCTATCCCCTGATCCCAGGCATTTCTCAAGGTGCCAGACAAATCCATCTAGTACTTCTCCTACAAATCTTTATTTTGCTTCTTTTTTGTCATAATATGGTTTAAATTCCTTTCAAGCACAGCTTCTCAAAAAGGAGCCCTGCAAAGTGAAGGTGCTTGCATGCTCTGTCGCTTCAGTCGTGTCCAAGCCTTTGCCATCCCATGAACTGTAGCCCGCCAGGCTCCTCTGTCCATGGCATTCTCCAGGCAAGAATACTGGAGTGGGTTGCCATGCTCTTGTCCCGTCGATCTTCCTGACCCAGATACCATCCGGAGCTCCTGAACTGCAGGTGGATTCTTTACTGCTGAGGCAGCGGGGAAGCCAGGGTCCAGCAATTTTTAGCAGCACTATAGCCACCCTGCTCATTCAGGGTGAGAGGAAATACCTAATTCTTTCCAGATGAATCACTATTCCTGAGACTGGACAAAAGACTTCTTGTTAAGGCAGCAAAAACACTAATGCAGGTTTAGTTTCCCTACCCTAAAACAAACTATGATTTCATGTGGCTCTTTAAATAAACGCAATAGGTATGCATGTACTGACATGGGAAACTACCAGGAAGTATTATGTTTCAGTGAAAAACCAAGTTTCCCCATGCTGATGGAGCATGTAGCTCTGGAGCCTAACTGTCTAGCTTGGAATCCTGGCTCTGTCACACACCGCAGATGCTTTGTGGGGCTTTAGAAGCTACATTTTTGGTTCTTCGGTGTTCCTATCTGTAAACAGAGATCAAATGAGGTTATTCTTATAAGAATAAAATGAACCTTTTGCTCTATGACAACCTAGAGGGATGAGATGAGGTGGGGAGTGGGAAGGAGGTTCAAGAGGGAGGGAACATGTGTATACTTATGGCTGATTCACATTGTTATATGGCAGAAACTAATACAATATTGTAAAGCAATTATCCTCTAATTACAAACAAATTTTTAAAAAAGAATAAAATGAATATATCTAAGCCCTTAGAACAAAGCCCGACACAGAAGAAGTGTTAAATAATTAGATATTATTATAGCACACTTCAATTTATATAAAAATTAAGGTTGTTATGGGAATATAAATTTATTTACACTGTTACTCAGATGTGCAGATATATTAGTTTTCTAGGGCTGCATAACAAAGTACTAAAGACTGTGTGGCTTAAACAATAAAACTTTTTTTTCTCATCTTCTGGAGGCTGGAAGTCCAAGGTCAAGGTGTCTGCATTGTTGGTTTCTTCTAAGGCCCCGCTGCTTGGCTTGTAGAGCATCTGCTCCCTGTGTCCCTCTGTGTCTACATCCTATTCTCCTCTTCTTAAAAGCACACCAGCATGTTGAATTAGGGCCCACACTAATGATTTCATTTTACCTTAACTGAAATCATTTTACTTTAAATATACTACCACTTTAAATACAGATTAATGCTTAATTACCATTCCAAACACACTCAGTACTGTGGTGAGGACTTCAGCATATGAATTTTAGGGGAGCACAATTTAACCCATAATAGCAGAGAAATTTAAACTCCTTTATTTGATTATAACTAATCTGACGTTTCCCCTGACTCCTTATTTACTGGTTTTGCGGGGGGCAGAATTTATCAATCTGCTTAAAACTTGGACATAGCTGATCTTTTAAATAATACCTTGATTATTTCTCGGTTAAAAGGCCCAATATCCATTCCCTGCTTCTCTCTGTAAGAAAGTATCTGAATTTATGGGGGATGACAGAGGCAGGGGCTATAGCTTTTAAGACCTTGTGGTCATGGGGAAGAATTGGGGTCTTCAAAGATGCTGTCTCCTGCCTTCTCAAGTCACTGGAGCTGTGTCCCTTGTTTAATCTTCCAGGTGGAGACTCCAGATTAGGTAGCAGGAGATACGGTCCTCTTGGCTTGTTCTGGCTCAGTAGCTCTTTCTGGATGACTTGGCTTCACCTCAGCTCCTGCAAACACCACAGAGCTTCTGAAATCTGTCTGTGATCCCGGGCAATTGGATCAACAATGGACCAGGAAGAAAAGGGATGATGAGTAATCCCAAGGCTCAGGTCAGTGAGGACATTGTAGAGAGGACTTCCAACACAGGGAGCAATGATTCCAAATCATCATACATAGTACATAGCAAATATGAGTTACATTATGAGCTAGCATCCATCCCAGTCTGATATAGTGATGAAGCCCAAAAGCAGCTTCTCTAAACAATATGGACACTATAAGCCCGTTGGCAGCATCTGAGCACTTCCAAGTGACCCATCTGGTTTAGAGCTGGGCAGAGAGCAGGCACCAGGCACCAACAACCCATAGAGGCTTCTGTCAGAAGCTATACAAATTAGCCTGGACTTTCCAGCTGGGTAAATGGGCCCATGAACCTCCAGCCAATAATGTGCCACTGATAGGAAACCATCTGCTTAGTGACCCATGGGCTGCCTTCTTCCTTTCCTCCCAACTGGCTCCCGTGTCAATTCTGTTTCCCGTTTCCCTGGTACTCAGGGAGTACCATGGAAAGGATTCCATGGACAGGATTCCCATCCGAGGGCACTGACCGATAGCTGGTTCTTACAACAGACAGGAAAGAGGATGTGCACCCTTGAGGAGTAAGTGACTTGCTCATGATGGAAAAGCAAAACACCAAGGGTCAGGCAGGCTCTGGACCGAGAACACGGCGTTCAGAGTATCACCTGAGTAACCTGGGCAGATTGGAATCCAAGCTGCTGAAAGAGACAATTCCAAACCCCTCTGTACCCCCTGCCCCGCTCCACAGGCACACTCCATACCCCGCTCTCAGGCTCACCCACACTGGGTAAGACTGAGGTTAGGCCTGAGGTTTCAAGCTGAAGAATTTACTGAATAGGTTGGAAAGGCAGCCGGCTGAGAATTGCTGATAGCTTTTATTTGTTTATTTATTTATTTTTATTATTTATCTGGCTGTGTTGGGTCTTAGTTTCAGCACGCAGGATCTTTAGTTGTAGAATGTGAGATCTGCTTCCCTGACCAGGGCCCCCTGCCTTGGGAGTGTGGAGTCTTAGCCACTGAACCACCAGGGAAGTCCCAAGCTGATAGCTTTTAAATCAACATTTATAAATTAACCCTTGCCATTAGTAATAGCAGAGATTTTAAAATAAACCTGAAAATACATTTCTTGAGAATTTTGAGTGGATGGCAGTTCATGATATAGAATACAGTAGGGACAGGAAAAAGAAATCAGCAAAATTCAACCGGACAGAGGTTACAACTACACGAAAATTTCTTTCTCCTTCAAGGAAAAGTCAAGGTGTATGTAGCCCAGTATCAGCTGGTATGGGGGCTTGGCACTATCAGTTTCCCTGGAAGTTCCTCTACCATCCCTAGGGTGTGGCTCCCATCTTCAAGATCTAAGTCAATGACTGTGTTCTAAACAGTAGGATGGAGAAAGAAATGAAGACAGGGCAAATTCATGCTCCAGCAGTCTCTTAAAGAAGATTCCCGAAAGTGGACAGGACATTTCCTCTTGTATTTCCTCAGCCAAACTTTAGATCCTGGCCACACCTAGTTGTAGGGAGGCTGCCAAATGCATTCATTCCTCTCTATAGTTTTGTGTTCAGGTAAAAAATCTATGCCTACGAAGGAAAGGAGAACGTGTATTAGAGGCAATCTCTGCCACAGACGACTTCAGTGAAGTGTCTGATTGCTTCTCCCTTCAGCTTCCTCCTCTGCATGATCCAGAGCACCAAGGCAGTAAACCAAGAAAACCAGGAGATTTTGCTTGAAAAACCTGATCCAAGGACATGTCTGGAAGAAGGCATAGGAACTAAGAGCAAGCAGGAAATTGAACAGAGTTTTTTAATCCTTGCCACGAAATTACTCTCCAATGAACATATTATGATAGCTCAGTTGGTAAAGGATCTGCCTGCAATGCAGAAGACCTGTGTTTGATCCCTGCGTCTGATCCCTAGGTCCGGACAATCCCCTGGAGAAGGGAATGGCAACCCACTCCGGTATTCTTGCCTGGTGAACTCCATGGATATACCATGGGGTTGCAAAGAGTGGGACATGACGAGCAACTAACACTTCATTTCACCTCATGAACATATCATACAAGAAGTGGCCAACAGGTTTTAGAGTATGTAAGAGAGAAGACTGGAGAATTTAAAAATAAGGAAACTAGACTGAAAGCAAAGACCTTCCTGTATGGGTATGTTCTTGGTGCCTAGAATACAATAGTGTGTATTCAAAAATATTTGTTGAATTAGGAAGAAAAAGGCTGATTTTTAGGAAGTGAGAACACAATAACCTGTATGATCAAGGAGTCAGGAAATTGAGATATTCTGCAGCTCTGGGCCCTGAGAAGGATGCTGACAGGTCCTTGTGGAGAGTGACCCTTTGTTTTTTCTTACAGGATAAACACGCAGATAAAGCAGAAAGGATTGCTGATTTGATATTACTGAGGCTTGCCCTTCCCGTATAAACACTATTTGCCTGCTATGACTGGGGAGGATTTGTGACTCTGGGCTCCTTGCCAGGCGTCAGCATGTCATTGTTGAAGGTCCACAAACTCCCTTCCAGAAAAAGCCATTTCCCTTTTCAGCTGGTCTGTTCTGTGGGAGAAATAGAGCGCTGTGGCTAGAACTGGCTCGTTCCTTTCCACCAGTGGCAGGAGGAGCCAGGGAGAGCCAGTCCCTGAGGGCAGGAGGACTGCACACGGTATCTCTTACTGGAAGCCTCAGTGTGGGGAGCAGAAGGCAGCTTTGGGGGTTCCCAAGAATGACCCAAGATGTTTTTCCCAAAGTTAAGGCTAAAGAAACGTAATGGTCTTAATAGCAATGAGCAAGTCTCCATGTGTTGGAATGGGGCATCCTTTAAGTCACAATGTCAAGGGGAAAAAGCCAGGTGCAAAGTGTACTTATAATGTGCTACAATTTGTTTAGGGAAAAACAAACAGGTTTTTGTTGTTGCTCAGTCGCTAAGTCCTGTTTGACTCTGCGATCCCTTGGACTGCAGCACACCAGGTTCCTCTGTCCTTCACTATCTCCAGGAGTTCACTCAAATTCATATCCATTGAGTCAGTGATGCTATGATACATACACAAACATTTGTATTTTTTAAAGGACATCTCTCAGAAGATGCTCAAGAAACTTCTAACAGTGGTTGCTTTCACAAAGAGGAGTTCTATTACCCCTATTACTAAGAGATGTGGAAGAAAGGAGACTTTATTTTCACTGTATACTCTTGTGTAGTTTTTCAGTGCTGTACTGTATGCAGAAAATACCTATACAATATAGGAAATAAATATTACTACTGCTAATAATAATAGTAATAATAATAATTTTAAAATATAGTCAAAAGAAAAGTACCAGAACCACTGGTTGAAGCAGAAGGCTTGAGGGAGGAAATGGCAGACAGGAATAGGACTGAAGGCTACAAAATGCAGAAAAGCCTGGTACCAGGACAACAGTTGAGATGAGCCGAAGGAGGGTGGTGGCTAAGAGGACACCAGGGGCAGGAGCCATTCTCTGGAGCTGCGCATTCATGGTGTTGTGGGTAGGAACAGACTCAAGTATAATTCATCTCTCAACTTAAACAAAAAACACAATATAAGAGTGGCGAGTTTAAGTTTTATTCAGGGTCTTACTGAGGACTATAGCCATGGAGATGGCCACTTAGTTAGCAATGAGGTAGGAGAGTAGCCAGTGTTTTGTTTTTGGCTAGGAAATACATACAGTCAAGCATACATCAAGGTAAAAGATTACTGCTAATCACAAATAAAAAACATCTCAAGTGAATGCTTTTAGTGTTTTGTTATATATATGGGGAGATGTGAGAGTCATTGAAATGACTTCCTTCTCAAATGGGGGGCAGCTAGAATTCTTATCTTCTGCAGAGGAAGGAGGATGTTAGAAGATGTGAGACTGGACAATGAAATGAATTTATCTTCCTGAGATAGGCATCTAACTCCCTAGGAATACCGGAGCCCATTTATCCAAAGCACAGAGTACCTCTTCCTGTTTTTCATCCTGAACTTCTCTCGGGTATACTGTCGGTGGGCAACCGCAGTGAGTCTCAGCTTAACCCTTGTATCAATATAAGTGGGTGATGATCGATGCTCATTATTCTTTGTTGACACATTCTACAGTAAAACCCCACCATAATCCATTTAGAAGGGTCCAAAATATTCAGTTTTGTAAAATGTACAGGTTTATGTTACTAGAAGTTTAATGAAATGAAAAGATGAGGGTCAAGTCTTTGTAGCTGGGATTTGCCCAAATCATCCAGGTCCTGGCTGCATTTGGTCCTGCCTGCTGGCAGATGGCTGCCCCAACCTAACTATTCACAGGGGTGCATCTGACTTCTGTGGCTGGTTCCATCCAGGACATAAGCAACAGTCCCAGGATCGCTTAGTGATTGTCTTCCAACTGACCTGGGTCCAGTGGGCCAGGAGAATCCCAGGAAGTTGTCAGCTAAATTCATTTCATTGCCCAGTCTCACATCTCCTAACATCCTCCTTCCTCTGCAGAAGATAAGAATTCTATACTAAGTCACTTCAGTCATGTCTGACTCTGTGTGACCCCATAGATGGCAGCCCACCAGGCTCCCCCATCCCTGGGATTCTCCAGGCAAGAACACTGGAGTGGGTTGCCATTTCCTTCTCCAGTGCATGAAAGTGAAAAGTGAAAGTGAAGTCGCTCAGTCATGTCCGACCCTCAGCGATCCCATGGATTGCAGCCCTCCAGGCTCCTCCATCCATGGGATTTTCCAGGCAAGAGTACTGGAGTGGGGTGCCATTGCCTTCTCCGATAAGAGTTCTAGCTGCCCCCTATTTGAGAAGGAAAAAGAGGGCTCAGAGGAAAGGAGGGGCAAAGCACCATTTCAATAGATCTAAATTTGCATTATGTTCAAATTCACATTATTTATGTGGCAACCTACAGCCAGAGTTTAATGCCTATAGAAATTAAAGACAGTGAGAATGCTATATGTTGAACTAATAGGATACAACCAAAACTATTTAAAGGGATAAACTTCTAGCCTCAAATGCTCTATAAGAAGAAAAAGGCAAAGGGATGCAGTACTGATGCAAAGGTATGATGTAACTGAGGGTAGCAGAGAAGGTGTCCATATGTGACATGATCCCATCTATGTAAAATTGCCTATTATACCAAATGTGACTATGAATATATTTTTAAAGTTCAAGATGATAAAAACTGGAAAACTAAGCTTTCTATTCAAGACATTAGAAAAAAATAAGTAAAAATATAAAATGGAAGGATGTCATAAAGGTAAAAATATTGGGAATTTCCTGTGGTCCATTGGTTAGGACACTGAGACTCAAATACAGGCGGCACAGGTTCAATCCTTGATCAGAGAACTAAGATCCCACAAACTGCGCAGAGCAACCAAAAAAAAAAAAAGTAACAGTATTATTGAATTTTAAAATAGGAAAAAAAAGTAGAATTAATAAATAAAGAAGCATAAACAAATAGATAAATGTCTGGCAAATGTAATAAAGAAAAAAGATAACACAATTACTGCATGTATCAGAGACAACCTTTTGAAAACATTAAACTGTATATATTTTAATATTCTCTTATTCATGTTTCCCAGAAGCCACTCTGCCATTATGGCCCCAGGGAAGGCAGTCAAATGTCCACCATAGGAAGAAGGAGGCATTAAAAATGGGAAAGCGATTTTCAGACAAAGGGGGAAATGAAAAAAAGCCTTTTTGGTTCTTTCCAAAAGAGGAGGAAAGGAGAGGACCGAGAGAGATACAAACAATGCCAGGGTCCCTGTGGTACCCCTCCCTACATTCATTTGATCTTAAGTTAAAATGGGGGAAGATCATAGAGATAAACTGCCTCTTCTGGCCAAAAGCCTAAAGCACAGGGAGATTGTGTTTCTCTTCCCAACTAGTACTTTGTAAGGATGCTTCTCAGAGGGAGCTCCCCACCTCATTTTAGGGGAGAAGAGGCAGCATGGAATGCTCATCCAGGGGGAGCTAGAGGAAGCACGTCCCCAGCCCCAACTCCTGCTTCTCTTGTAGAATGCAAGGAATCCGGAAATCCTCTGAAGTTCCCAGTAACACATGGGGTGGATTTCCCCAGTGGCACAGTGGTAGAGACTCCTCCTGCCAATGCAGGAGATGTGGGTTTGATCCCCAGATCAAGAAGATCCCCTAGAGGAGGAAATGGTAGCCCACTCCAGTATTCCTAGCTGGAGAATCCATGGACAGAGGAGCCTGGCAGGCTACAGTCCATAGGGTTGCAAAGAGTTCAGACAAGACTGAAGCAACTGAGCACGCATGTATGCATGGTAGCTCTATTTTTAGTTTTTTAAGGAACCTCCATACTGTTTTCTGGGTTCCCCTGGTGGCTCAGATGATAAAGAATCTACCTACAATTCAGGAGACCTGGGTGTGATTCCTGGGTCAGGAAGATCCCGTGGGGGAGGAAATGGCAACCCATTCCAGTATCCTTGTCTGGAAAATTCCACTGGACAGAGAAGCCTGGTGGGCTACAGTCCATGGGGTCGGAAAGACTAGGACATGACTGAGCAGGCATTCATTGACACATGGGGTAGGCAGCTGAGCTGGAAACCAATGAGCCAGCCATAAGACCACCTCGTGAGAGCAAAGTGACGCCAAAGCAGAGGTTGTGATGGAGACGTGGACCAGGGCTATGCAAATTACGGCCTTTGGACCTGCCTTACCTGGGAGTTTGTTAGAAATGCAAACTCTCGGCCCCAGATCAGACCTATAATCAGAACCTCTGGGTGTGATACCAGGAATCTATTTTGACAAGCTCTCCAGTTAATTGCTCTATGTACTGAAGATTGATAAATACTGGTGAAGACAGACTGTCCAAGAGACTAATGGAGAAAGTGGCTAGACAGAGGGTTTGCAGGAGTCGGGGGTCAAGGGCTCAGGTGGTAGAGAGGGACCCCCAGAGTCTTGATGCTAGACAGAGCTCCAAGTTCTGCCTCAGAACTAGCCTCCTCCTTCCTATACACACCATGCTCTTATCAACCCAGATCCCCATTTCAGAAGAAGACTAAATATCAACAGGAATTTATTAATATCTCTAATAAGAGATACAGACCAGAAGAGATACCAAAACTTTTTAAATGGCAGGTCTAAATTCTTGTCATTGCTCCACTTGATAGAGACTACTTTGTGCTAATTATAGAGAAAATTTAAAGCTGTATTCTTCTGCACCTGAGGAGACTGTGCTGATCTTTTTATCCCACCATATATACACAATTTGAATAATAAAATGTTGTTTGTAATTGGCAGTGGGTGCTAATAAAGAATGATATACAAGGGAATACTAGACAGCTAATAAAAACTAGGTCATTGCCTTTTTTTCCTGACAAGTGGTCATGATTATTCTTAACTGGTAAATAGAAAATCATAAAACAGTATCACAAGATTCATTTTGTGAAGAGTTTGTGTGTGTGTGTGTGTATACACATATACAGGAAAAACATTTGAAATATATACACCAAATATATTTCGGTTGTCTTTGAGGGGTAATGTTACAAGCAGCTTTTCTTCTTTTCTTTTTCCTATTTTTTGTTCATCTGCATTGTTGATTTTTTTCTCTAATAAATACATTTAAATAAATTAAATTAAATTAATATAAATATAAATTCTATAATAAATATAATTGTGTTGTTTCACAAAAAAAATTGTACAAGGATGTTTATCAAAGTGAGCTTTAGGGGAAAAAAACTAAATTTAAAAATGAGGATAGTTAAATATTATTTAAGTGATAGCTATGATTTATTGAGTGCTTGCTATGGAACAGATGCTATATTAAGCACTTTGCATGTATCTGTTTATTTAAATCTCACAACTGCCCTGTGAAGTAGGTCACTTTACAGAGGCGGGAACTGAAGCTGTGTGTCCCCAAAGTCACACGTCTAGAAAGTGGTAGAGCCAGGACTCCAGCCCAGAAGATGGGACTGGTACACCTGCCCTCTTACTCAGCGGTGCTGCTTTGGGTTCTGCCGTGAACATGGAATAGTCACAGCATGAGATATCACTTCAGTCAAATGTCCAAAGGGAAATTTGAAAATATAAGTGGACATATATATATATAATGAAAAAATGCCTATAAGACAAGTGAAAAAAGCAAGTCATAGAGCTATGTGAAGCATCAGGGTCAGCCTCAACTTCCCCATCCAAGACCAGCTTCCTCTCACTTACACAAGTCGGGAGAAGGTCTGACCGTGTATCTCAGGAGGGGTCCTTGCTGGACGTCCTCAGCTTTCGAGCTGTTCCTGGATTCTATCGACTAGGTGGCTGCTTGTTGCTCGTCCTCCAAGACAGCACACACGTCAGGGCTGGCAGGCTGGGAGTCATGCAGGAAGCCCCCTCTTCTACCACTCTCCTGTAGCCCCCAAGACTTTCTCTCCATGTACCAGCTGTATAAACAAGCACATTTCCATTTCCCAAATGATTTCCTAGATTGTAATTGTTTGGTAAAAGTTATGCACAAACATGGCTAAGAGGATTAAGAGGAGAAGGAGAAGGAAGGGGAGGATGATAAAGCAGTATCTTGCACCACTGACCACAGCCCAGCTCTCCCTGGAAGAGCACTTCTAATCATAATTTATTAATTTTAGACATTCTTTCTTTACTTCCTTCGGACCATGATTTAGCTTTCTTGCGTCATCTTTCCCTCCTTCCATTCTCCCAATATAGTTCCATTACTATTTTGGTTAAATCAATAAACAGAGGCTACCTGATTATGTCCACGTTGACAATGTTGTGAGTGGGAGTATGTTATCAGTAGATTTCCTTTCTTTGTGTCTTTCTTTCCTGAAGCCCTCACATTCTTTCTTTTCTTCTTTTAAACAGTAACCACAAAAGCAAGGCTTCTGTGGTACAAGTATGCGGTTATCTCCTTTTTTTTCCAGGAGGCAGAGCCTTCCCCTTGCAGTGGCATCTGTCTACTCTGACCTGGGCCTCCTGACCCCTGATGTCATTCAAGGCCTTTGATTAGGACATAAAAGAAGAGGATTTGTCTCATGGAAGGTGGTAATTAGCATTTCTCCCCAGAATCCAAAGAAACAGTACCAAAGAGATGAGCCACTCACAGAGGGGCCCCTCAGAGCATGACCCAGGTCCTAATTTAGCTCTAGATCCCCTTCTTGCAACAGCTCCACTGTGGTGATGCCTCCTTCTTTAAACCTCCACTCAACTTTTGAGCAACACAGCCCCTCTGAGGAACAGTATATCATTCCCCACATGCTCACGCATGCTCAGTCATGTTTAACTCTTTGCAATCCTATGGACTGTAGCCTACCAGGCTCCTCTGTCCATAGGATTCTCCAGGCAAGAGTAGTGGAGTGGATTGCCATTCCCTCCTCCAGGGGGTCTTCCCTACCCAAGGATCGAACCCGAGTCTCCTGCATCTCCAGCATTGCAGGCAGATTCTTTACTGCTGAGCCGCTGAGGAAGCCCTCTCACTCCCCACACCCATGCCTTTATAAGGTCCCAGTGCTTTTCCCCAGGCCCAAGTCTGTCATCCGCTGGGCTTTGCAAGGATGATTGGGAGCTCCTACCCCATAATCTAGTCCCCTGCACATCCTGGGCCGGGGGAGGGGGTGGTTTCTCCCTCAGATGTCAAGGGTTGAGGTGGATGCCGTCATTGGGTCAGCTTTCTTTGCCACATTCCTACCAGGGATGCACCTGTTACATCCAGCTTCCTCAAATGATGCAGCTGTTAAAGCCAGCATCAACACCCTTACGTCCCAAGGACAAACAGCACTGCTAGTAGTCAGAGACAGTGTCCAAACCCACTCGGGAGTTCTTCCCCGAGCAGCTCCATAATTAGAAGTGCACCTCCCTGTTTCCTGGGAGTCTGTACGCCACATTGCCAGGCTGTGTTGTGCTTGGATTATTTCCTGCCTCTCCTTGGGCCTGGCCTGAAAACTAAAGGAGCCACATTATGCCCCAGAGGAAGCTCCCTTGGTTACTCTGAGAGGATCTGTGAAATGATGCTTCTAACAATACCTTCTCTTCATCCTCAGCCAAGGGCCTTTGATCCTCCAAGTCCTTCTGGAGGAAATGGAGATAATAGCCAATTCTTCCCATTACAAAGATGGGTAGAATGTTTTCAATTTTATACATATTGGTGAAAAATTGGAAGGAAATATACTGATATACTAATGTTAATAGTTGTTATCTCTGGGTATGGATGTATCAGTGGAAAGGACTACTTTTCTTTTTTATATTATTCTGTATTTTCCTATTTTAAAGATCTCTATCTACCATGAAGTGCTATTTGACAAATCTTTCCATATATTCTTTAAAATATGCAGGGAATTCCCTGATGCTCCAGTGATTAAGACCCCAAGCATCCGCTGCAGGGGGCACAGATTCCATTCCTGGTGGGGAAGTTTTCTCATGCTTCGCAGCATGGCTCAAACATAGGTAGGGTGAGAGAGCCCATCTTGAGTCTGGACTGAAAGCAGGCCAATTTGGACACATCTGACCCCTGGGGTCATGAGAGCAGAGGTCTTCTCTACGAGACAGGACAGTTCAGGATAGTGGAGGCTGTGTGGTCTCTGCTGATTCCCTAGCACCCAGAGCAGTGCCTGGAGCGTAATAAGCATTCAAAATACATTTTTAAGGTGCATTTGTGAGTGAATGAGAGGGGAGGAATTCCCACAGGTTGAGCCTCATCCAATCAGGCTTGGTTGTCAAGAAGGAGCCAGACCTGGAGTCTTGCAGCTTTGTCCTTCAGCGCAGCCTTTAATGTCTAAGTTCCTGGAGAACAGGATGTAGTAAGTAAAGCCAAGGGAGCTGTGTTTCTAAAGACAAACATCCTGCTTTATAATAACACCAAGAAAATCCATCACAGAATTGAGGAAAACTATATTCACTCCCTTGCTTATTTGAAGACCAACTCAGTCTTCGACTAGAGGAACTCCCCGCAAAATAAGGTCAAGCCCGTCCTGGTGGAACTGAGGTGCCTGGGGAAGCAGCAGCAGCAGCAGCCGCCACAGGAAATTGGTCCTGAGCAGCTTAGCTTTCACTCTGTGGGTTATTGTTATGAAGATTCAGCAGACCAGTGAGATGCTCCAAGCCAATTTCGTATTTGGGGAAGGACGGTGGCCATTTTTATCTGTGTGTTTTTTCCCACCCTGCCCAGTCTAGAAGCTCATTTTTGAGTCAGGAAACAATAGCATTTATGAGAAGTGAGATTTTTCATTTCAGTCATCCCTGAGCATTAGGCATTAGGGCTATGGCCTAATCCTTCCTTGCTCTTACCTCTAAATAACACTGTGATGCCTGTATCAGTGTTCTTAGCATTTTTGCCAAACCTCAATGTCTCCGGGACTGAGGTCTTGCTTTTAGGTTCAAGTGACTATTCTTTCCCTTTCCTTGGCAGTGCGTCTGTATGAAACAGCTCAAAACACCTTTGCTGAGTGAGGCAGATGTTCCCAGAACAGTGGGTGCCTGAACAAAAGATGTCCACTTGTGTAAAGGCACAAGTATTTTCTACCTCATTTTAATCTCTGGGCTATAAAAAGGACCATTGTAGAGAGGGGTCCTCTGTATTATCTTCTGTAAAACTGGGATCAGGAGGTTGGTGCGCACCCCTCAGATGTCCAAGGGGACTGGACATACCCACTGGCTTTCCACATAGTGTACTTTCTTTGAACCTTGTGATTTTATGTCAAGGTGGTTCAAAGAGGGTGCCAGTCTTCCAGTCAAATCACTAGTCTAGATGTTGCTACAAATGTGACTTATAGATAATGATTGACAGGTCAATCAATTGACTTGGAAAAAAAAAGGCAGATCACAAAAATATAGCGGGGATGAAGCGAGGACTTCCCTAGACGTCCACTGCTTAAGACTATACACTTCCAAAGTAGGGTGTGCAGATTTGATCCCTGTTCTGGGAACTAAGATCCCACATGCTGAGTGGTGCTGTCAAAAAAAAATCAGAAATACACAAACAGATTACCCTCCATAATGTGGGTGGTTTTCAACCTATCCATGAAAGGCCTAAGGAGTAAATAACTGAGGTTTCCCAGAGAAGACATTCTGCCTCCAGACTGTAACACAGAAATTCAGCCTGGGTTTTCCAGACGGCTGGCCTGCTTTATGGATTTCAAACTGGCCAGTCTCCATAATTACATGAGTCAATGCCTTAAAATAAATCTCTTTCTCTTTTTTTTCCTTCTTGCTCTCCCTCCTTCTCATCCCACATCCCCTCTCCATATACATATATCCTGTTGGTTCTGTTTCTCTACAGATTCTGACTGATACTGACAAAGACTCCCTCCTTGATCTTCTTGACTAGAGTGCATCCTTGGCCTGCTAAGTCTAGTTTCACCAAATAATCCTTCTAAGACAGTTTATGAAGAATTTTCCCCCATCACGCTTTGATTTCCAATCAAACTCCTTTTGCTCCACTTTTATCAGTTCAGTTCAGTCGCTGTCATGTCCGACTCTTTGCGACCCCATGAATTGCAGCACGCCAGCCCTCCCTGTCCATCACCAACTCCCGGAGTTCACTCAGACTTACATCCATCGAGTCGGTGATGCCATTCAGCCATCTCATCCTCTGTCATCCCTTTTTCCTCCTGCCCCCAATCCCTCCCAGCATCAGAGTCTTTTCCAATGACTCAACTCTTCGCATGAGGTGGCCAAAGTACTGGAGTTTCAGCTTCAGCATCATTCCTTTCAAAGAACACCCAGGGCCAATCAAATTCCTCTTCTTCCCAACTCTTGATACCTCTTCAAGTTCCTCCTAGTGTCTCCTTCATCCTGCCTTGTTTATAAATCCCCTCCTAATCTCCATTTATATTCAAAGTTGAGGTTAGTCTCTCTTCTGTTGCAATAGTCTTGAATAAACTCTGTCTTGCTGTTTTTTAACAAGCATCCATGAATCATTTCCTTTAATAATACAGACCCAAGCTCAAGACCATTTATTATAAATGTGGATTCTATAATATTCCAGAGTCAAGCTCAGTTTCTCAGTTCAGTTAGTTCAGTTGCTCAGTCGTATCTGACTCTTTGCTACCCCAGGAACTGCAGCACGCCAGGCCTCCCTGTCCATCACCAACTCCCTCCTACAGTTTACTCAAACTCATGTCCATTGAGTTGGTGATGCCATCCAACCATCTCATCCTCTGTCATCCCCTTCTCTTCCCACCTTCAATCTTTCCCAGCATCAGGGTCTTTTCAAATGAGTCAGTTCTTCCCATCAGGTAGCCAAAGCACTGGAGTTTCAGCTTCAGCATCAGTCCTTCCAATGAATATTCAGGACTGATCTCCTTTAGGATGGACTGGTTGGATCTCCTTGCAGTCCAAGAGACTCTCAAGAGTCTTCTCCAACATCTCAATTGAAAAGCATCAATTCTTCAGTGCTCAGCTTTCTTTTTTTTTTTAAATTCTTTTCTTTATTCATGTGTTCCCCATCCTGAACCCTCCTCCCTCCTCCCTCCCCATACCATCCCTCTGGGTCGTCCCAGTGCACCAGCCCCAAGCATCCAGCATCGTGCATTGAACCTGGACTGGCATCTCGTTTCATACATGACATTTCACATGTTTCAATACCATTCTCCCAAATCTTCCCACCCTCTCCCTCTCCCACAGAGTCCATAAGCCTGTTCTATACATCAGTGTCTCTTTTGCTGTCTCGTATACAGGGTTATCGTTACCATCTTTCTAAATTCCATATATATGCGTTAGTATACTGTATTGGTGTTTTTCCTTCTGGCTTACTTCACTCTGTATAATAGGCTCCAGTTTCATCCACCTCATTAGAACTGATTCAAATGTATTCTTTTTAATGGCTGAGTAATACTCCATTGTGTATATGTACCACAGGTTTCTTATCCATTCATCTGCAGATGGACATCTAGGTTGCTTCCATGTCCTGGCTATTATAAACAGTGCTGCGATGAACATTGGGGTACACATGTCTCTTTCCCTTCTGGTTTCCTCAGTGTGTATGCCCAGCAGTGGGATTGCTGGATCATAAGGCAGTTCTATTTCCAGTTTTTTAAGGAATCTCCACACTGTTCTCCATAGTGGCTGTACTAGTTTGCATTCCCACCAACAGTGTAAGAGGGTTCCCTTTTCTCCACATCCTCTCCAGCATTTATTATTTGTAGACTTTTGGATCGCAGCCATTCTGACTGGTGTGAAATGGTACCTCATAGTGGTTTTGATTTGCATTTCTCTGATAATGAGTGATGTTGAGCATCTTTTCATGTGTTTGTTAGCCATCTGTATGTCTTCTTTGGAGAAATGTCTATTTAGATCTTTAGAGCTTTCTTTATAGTCCAACTCTCACATCCATACATGACTACTGGAAAAACAATAGCTTTGACTAGACAGACCTTTGTTGGCAAAGTAATGTCTCTGCTTTTTAATATGCTGTCTAGGTTGGTCATAATTTTCCTTCCAAGGAGCAAGCATCTTTTAATTTCATGGCTGCAGTCACCATCTGCAGTGATTTTGGAGCCCCAAAAATAAAGTCTGACACTGTTTCCACTGTTTCCCCATCTATTTGCCATGAAGTGATAGGACCAGATGCCATGATATTCGTTTTCTGAATGCTGAGTTTTAAGTCAACTTTTTCACTCTCCTCTTTCACTTTCATCAAGAGACTCTTTAGTTCTTCTTTGCTTTCTGCCATAAGGGTGGTGTCATCTGCATATCTGAGGTTATTGATATTTCTCTCAGTAATCTTGATTCCAGCTTGTGCTTCATTCAGCCCAGCGTTTCTCATGATGTACTCTGCATATAAGTTAAGCAGGGTGACAATATACAGCCTTGAAGTACTCCTTTCCCAATTTGAAACCAGTCTTTTTTTTTCATGTCCAATTCTAACTGTTGCTTCCTGACCTGCACACAGATTTCTCAGGAGGCAGGTCAGATGGTCTGATATTCCCATGTCTTGAAGAATTTTCCACAGTTGGTTGTGATCCCCACAGTCAAAGGCTTTGGCATAGTCAATAAACAGAAGTAGATGTTTTTCTGGAACTCTCTTGCTTTTTCAATGATCCAGCCGATGTTGGCAATTTGATCTCTGGTTCCTCTCCACCTTTTCTAAATCCAGCTTGAACATATGGAGGTTCATAGTTCACATACTGTTGAAGCCTGGCTTGGAGAATTTTGAGCATTACTTTACTAGCATGTGAGGTGAGTGCAATTGTGCGGTAGTTTGAGCGTTCTCAGTTTCTCATGTGGTTACTATTTCCCATGTTCCTATAGCAATCAGTGATAGAAACTGAAATCAAGAACAGCCTGTGGGCTTGCCTGGGGTACACCAAGCAGGTGGAGCAGAGAGACTGGGTTTTAGTAGATCCACTAAGGGATGTTGTCTAGAATCGAAGGCGGCAGCTCTAATGAGTGGGAAAGCTTCTGAATCCCTTTTGTCTATGTGGCTAAGCCAGATGGCTGGCTGCCATCTGTCATGAAGTAGGGCCCAGGAACTGAAAAGCAAGTCTGTTTAATTATAAGCAGCTTGTCTTGTGTATAAAATGTCCTTTGTCAGTATATCTGCAAGACCCACAGGGACCTCGGCGGTATCATATTTTGGGGACGATAAGAAAGCCAGATTAGGTCATCACAGGACTGGAGAACCTTTCTACGAAACAGCTGGTGATCCACAGGGGCATGGCATGTGCTCATCGGGTGAGGGAGTCAGAGTGGCAGCTGCTCCAGTAAACAGAGAGCCATCATTCTTCTGACAGTCAGCACCCACAAGGGACTGAGCTCAGCTGTCATCTTAGCATGTGGGAGCCTCTTCCCCCAACCTCTGGGCAGGGGACCATGACATCCATGTTGGGGACACAGTCCCAGACAAGTGTTCAGCACAGAAAACCAGTCAGAAGCCAGGTCAGATGGACAAGGATAGGAGAAGGGGTGGCCTGGGATTCACTGGAAATCTGGCGAGAGGTTCAACTGTGATACAGCTGCTGGGTTGAGGCCATGACATCCTCCTGTCCTGGTTGGGAATGTTCAGGAGATGGGTGGGGCTGCTTCTGCAGAGGAATGACAATCCAACAGGGAGGGCCTAGGGCGGCAGGGAGGCCAAGTCCATCCTGTCTTTCCAGCTCTGCTTCAAGGAATCCGGATACACAGTGAGGACCATCTCCCTTTTATTGTTGAAACTCTGCTTCCTTCAGTGACCTGCATCACTGCACAGTAATGATGATTATAAAGATACGTAAAGATGAGTGAATACTTTCCATAAGTCAAGCATATGACATACATAATTGCATACAAGCAACCCTATTATCCCCATTTTACAGATGGGAAAGCTAAGGCTTATGGGATAAACCAGTGCAGCCCAGATTATGCAGCTAGTAGAAACAATGAGCATGCAAACACCCTGAACTGGCACTTAACCACCAGGCTATTATCTTCCTGTAAAAGGTTTATACCCAAGTGTGCTGTTTGCTGAACTGACCACACCTCAGGAATGGTTTCAAGATGGGCTTCAAGTCCTCGTGTGTGAAGCCCCTTCTGTTCACTGGCACATAACCACACACCAGGAAATCCTTAGGTTGCAGTCAAGCATTGGTGCTCTCTGGCTTAAGTCACTTTCCAGGGCATTGCCAGTCCAAGTTTTCAGGAATGGTCTCATTTTTTCCCCAAAAAAAGCTACTTTCAGGCTTTTTTTGGCATCTAGAGGTGCTTCCTTGAAGGCTGAAGATGTGGGTATGGAAAGAACCGTATCTCCTGACTTTAAGCAGAGCACTATAATAGTAAAGACTTCACAATATTTATGATCTAATCCAAACGCTCTTTAGTTCTTCTTAGATTAATCAAGGGTCTACTGTGGTTTTTTACTTTTTTGGAAATAGCAACATCCAGAGTGTAAGGAGCTGGAGCTCTGGACTGAGAGAGACCTGGAATGAATTTCTTTCCCCACCGCCAATTAGCTCATTGGTGACCTCCAGCAAGTCACTTAAATTCTCTGTGCCTTGGGTCCTTCATCAGGAGACTAATGCCAACATATCTGCCCACACACAGTGGTGAGAATCAACTAAAATAATTTTTATAAAGCACCTAGTCCAGTGATAACACAGAGTATATACATTGTAAGAGTATCGACTCTTTTCTTCCTCCTGGCTAAAAAGGTTATATGGGTCCAAAGGCAGCTCTCATCAGATCAGAGGGTCTCGGCTGATTCGGGTTTTGTTTCAAGAGATGTTTTATTCCTAGGGGTCCTCAGGTCTGCTGGCCAGTGTTCCCTGCCATTTCCACAACAGCCTGTTGTTGACACATCAGCCCTGTTCAGTGCAGGAGACAATTACACAAGCACAAGAAGACCAGGAGGTGACAGTCACCTGAGGATCCGAAGCTGCCTCCCAACATTTGTATAGAGAAATTCTCATTTGTTCATCTGTCAGGGCTGGTAGCAAATCATTCTTTCCTAAATCCCAGGGCCACCTGCCTGATACCTGGAACAAATAGTTCTTTTCTAGTCAATAAAGAAGGAGGGTGGCTATTGGGTAGGTAAACAATTAACAGTGTTTGCCATGACATTAGACACCCGCCAACAAGACACCCTTCTGCGCCCACCATACAGTTGACCTCTAAATGTCTGTTCCCGGCTTATTAACCAGAACAAATTGCTCCTGTGTCTTTTATGCCTGGTTTGCACAAGCCAACTATGTGTGTCTCTCTGATTGAATAAACAGCCTTTTAAGGGGTGGGGCTGGATCTCTGGGCAGAGAGCAAGAAAAAAAAAATGAGACTAATGTGCAATGCAGAGTTTGTTTGTTTGTTTGTTTTTCTGTCTGAGGAGATGGGCGTAAATAATGTTCCTACCACACTGGGCCTGATCACAGGTGCATAATTCCAAAGCTGTTGCTTGCTGGGTCAATAAGCAGGTTGAAGGAGAATGTTCTATGACTGCTCCCCGGGCAGTTGTCTTTGGAAGAATTTGAAACATTTTCAGAGCAGTGTGTAATGACGCCGAGAGGGGTGAAAGTGGTTTCTATCACAAAGTGTTTATGATTATTAACATTTGATTCCTTGGTAATATAAAGGGCACGCAGGAGTTCTGAGGCAGGAAGATGCTGTCACCTTGACACTCCAGACTGCTTTCCCCTCAAAAGTTTAATATGAATAGCTCGGAACAATAGGCCGGTAGTAAATCTTTACCTTGTACAGAGATTTGGATGAGTTTGTTGCTACAGTGTCCATTCTTTATACTCTCCAACCTCCAAATGGAAGACTTAAATCCAAGCTTTCTCGAACAGGAAATGTATTTTCCTTCTAATGGGGGTTACAGGGTCTCGGACAAAATGCTTTCTTTATTAATCAGATCATTTGTCTTATCCACCCATAATGAGTGTGCTGTGTAGAAAATCACACCAAGCACAGGGCGTGCCAGGCTCAGTTGAGCCATTTGTGACTGGATCACTAGAAAGGTAGATTAAAGAACTACTTTAGACAGTGGTATCTGGACTTTCACAACACACAGGATGAATACATTCTAATTACCCCAGAGATGGAAGTGAGGGGAGGGGCTGGATGCAATACCATGAGAGTGTCATAATTGGTTGTTTTGATAGGGATACAGTGAAGGGACAAAGGAAGTAATTACATAGCTAATCCCTACTGCTGCTGCTGCTGCTGCTGCTACTAAGTTGCTTCAGTCGTGTCCGACTCTGTGCAACCCCATAGACGGAAGCCCACCAGGCTCCTCCGTCCATGGGATTTTCCAGGCAAGAGTACTGGATTGGGGTGCCATTGCCTTCTCCTAGCTAATCCCACTAGAGGGCTGTAAGTAGAAAAAAATATGGGATACCCCTGTAAATTAATGATCACTCAAGAAGTCAGGTTTGCTTAACCACAAAACCAAGCAGGCTTGCTTAGCAACAAAACCATGCGACACGCCCCCAAACAACACAACAGTGGCGGCAGGAGACCCACATCCTGCCCAGGGAGCTCAGTAGGTTAGCCATCCATAGGACATGATCTCTGAACACATAAGAAAACAAAAATCTGTGGACCTAGCTTGACCACGTAGGGACAAAAAAACTGCACTGCCCAAGCTGCAGGAGGCCCTGATGACAATGGAGGCATGAAGTCTACTCGAGAAAGACAAAGAAGGTCTTCTCCCCCTCCCCATTTCTCCTCTGACTGTGAAACTATAGAGACATAGCTTAGATCCGTGGGTTGGGAAGATCCCTTGGAAGAGGGCATGGCAACCCACTCCAGTATTCTTGCCTAGGAGCCTGGTGGGTTATAGTCCACAGGGTCACAGAAGAGTCAAACACAGCAACTAAACTACAAACATATAGAAAGACACTCAATTCCTGAACTTAGGATATCTGGTTTTCTTTAACAGTAATCTTTGGATGTTCCTGACTACCTGCCCCTTGTTGCAAAATTCCTGTATACTCTAGCTCCTCCCTTTACACCTCCTCAGAGCAGTTCCTCAGAGCTATTTGAACCGCTGTTTCTGCTGCCGTCCTCATTTTGCCCCAAATAAAACTTAACTCGCAACTCTCTCATGCATTTTTTAAAAATCAACAAGTCCTATATAGGTCTTGATAGATTTACCACTGTTCCATTGTCTTTGAATAATTATAAATGGTATTGTATTTTAATTTCAGTTCCACATGTTAGTTGCTAGTATATAAACTATAGTTGATTTTATATGTTTTTCTTTTATTTTGTGACCTTGTTGAGCTCACTTATTAGCTCACTTATTAGGTGTTTATTTAGATATTTGTTGGTATTTTCTACATTGCCAATCTTTTCCTCTGCAAATAGAGGTAGTTTTATCTCTTCTTTTTCAATCTTTACACCATCCATTTCCTTTCCTTGCCTTGACTTTAAGGGCTACAAGTTTTAGCGTCATATTGAATAGGACATGTGATAGTGGACATCCTTGCTTTGCTCCTGATCTTAGGGAGAAAGTATTCAGTTTTCCACTTTTCAGTAGAATGTTAGTTGTAAGTTTTTGTAGATGTTCTTACCAAATTAAGAAACTGTATTTGTCTGGCCTAAAGAACTCTATTCTATTTTTCTGAGAATTTGTGTTATGAATGGGTGTTGAACTTTATCAAATGCTTTTTCTGCATCTGTTGGTATGATCATGTGATTTTTATTCTTTAGTCTGTTAATTCGGTGGATTATTTCAACTGAAGAAAAATGCTCAACCTAAAACTTCTGAGTTATGTTTCATTCAGGGACCCTACTGAGGACCAAAGCCTGAGAGAAGGCCTTTCAGAGAGCTCTGAGGAACTGCTCCGAAGAGGTAAGAGAGAAGCCAGAATAGATAGGAGTTTGTCATGAAAAACGACAACAGTGTGCAGTTGAAGGTCATAAAACTATTGCTAATCACACACACACACACACAAACCCAGACATCTCAAGTTGATGATTTTAATGCTTTTTCTATGAATGGGAAGACACAAGAGTTTGAGCCACACTGAAATTATTCCTTAAATGCATCTTAGCTATTTAGGGCCAGTATCCTGTTTTTCCCATCCTGAATTCCCCTCAGGGTGCACTGCAGGGAGGTGGCAGCTGCAGCGGCTGATGGCTTGATGGTAGGCAACATTTGCTGTTTATGGAATAGCAGTCAGCATTCTTTGTTTACTGAAATGGCAGATGACATTCTTGGTCCACAATAACATTGATAGATTTTCCCATATTGAACCAGGCTTCTGTCCCTGGGAATAAACTCTTCTTGATCATGTTTTTAGGTATAATTGTTTTTAAGTGTTGTTGATTTCTATTTGCTGATATTTTGTTAAGCACTTCTGTGTCTTATATTCATGAAGTATATTAATCTGTATGGACCATCTGGCGATGTCCATGTGTAGAGAGTCTTCTCTTGTGTTGTTGGAAGAGGGTGCTTGCTATGACCAGTGCATTCTCTTGGCAAAACTCTATTAGCCTTTGCCCTGCTTCATTCTGTACTCCAAGGCCAAATTTGCCTGTTACTCCAGGTATCTCTTGACTTCCTACTTTTGTATTCCAGTTCCCTATAACCAAAAGAGCATCTTTTTTGGGTGTTAGTTCTAGAAGGTCATGTAGGTCTTCATAGAACCGTTCAGCTTCTTCAGGATTACTGGTCAGGGCATAGACTTGGATTGCTGTGATAATGAATGGTTTGCCTTGGAAACGAACAGAGATCTTTCTGTCGTTTTTGAGATTGCATCCAAGTACTGCATTACGGACTCTGGTTGACTACGATGGCTACCCCATTTCTTCTAAGGGATTCTTGCCCACAGTAGTGGATATAATGGTCATCTGAGTTAAATTCACCCATTCCAGTCAATTTTAGTTCACTGATTCCTAAAATGTTGGCATTCACTCTCACCACCTCCTGTTTGACCACTTCCAGTTTGCCTTGATTCATGGACCTAACTTACCAGGTTTCTATGCAATATTGACCTTTACAGCATCAGACTTTGCTTCTGTCACCAGTCACATCCACAACTGGGTGTTGTTTTGCTTTGGCTCTGTCTCTTCAATCTTCCTGGAGTTATTTCTCCACTGATCTCCAATCATATTGAGTATATTCTTTGCAGCCAAAGATGGAGAAGCTCTATATGGTCAGCAAAAACAAGACTGGGAGCTGACTGTGGCCCAGATCATGAACTCTTTATTGCCAAATTCAGACTTAAATTGAAGAAAGTAGGGAAAAACCACTAGACCATTCAGGTATGACCTAAATTAAATCCCTTACAATTATACAGTGGAAGTGAGAAATAGATTAAAGGGATTAGATCTGATAGTGAGAGGGTAACAGGCAGGAAGGTCAGGGGTCTCCAAACAGAGGAAATAGCCTGCAAGTGTCAGGCATTTTTATCTCTCTTAAGCGGCAGGAGGAAACAAACTAGTGATATTTTTTCCTTCTTTATACAAATTTAGGCTTTGGGCTTTCCTGGTAGCTCAGACAGTAAAGCGCCTGCCTACAATGTGGGAGACCCAGGTTCGATCCCTAGTTGGAAAGATCCCCTGGACAAGGAAATGGCAACCCACTCCAGTATTCTTGCCTGGAAAATCCCATGGACCGAGGAGCCTGGTAGGCTACAGTCCATGGGGTAGCAGAGTCAGACCCGACTAAGCGACTTCACTTTCACATACAAATTTAAAAGGAGGTTTCTCTTAAAATACTGTGTTGCCATAATGACACCTGGTTTCGCCTGAAGTTAACTATTCTCAAACCTTGAGATAACCAACGCCTTTCTCTTACAGAAATGTTTGTCTTAAGCTATGCTAATGTGCTATGCATTTACCCCAGACTCTGTCTTGAAGTCAGTTCCGCCTCTTGGCTCAGAACCTACTTGACAAACTGGTATGTTATACTCAGATATTGTTCCCCTAATCTATGTAAATGAAACTATTTGTATGGTGGTCTGCCCTTCTTCAAGATTCAAGTTAATCATTTTATGGCCCAGGATAAACCACTTGGTGCCAAGATTATCCCAAAATGCATCTTATGGGTGAGGGGCCTGGTGCCATTCTGAATTTTAAGACATTCCTTTCTTTCATTAACAGACTGCTAGTGATATAACATCCAGCTGAAGACTAACAGGGGGGTACTCTTTCTGCCCCCTTCTGATGCCTATGTCAGAAGCTTTCTCTATCTCCTTTATACTTTAATAAAACTTTATTACACAAAAGCTCTGAGCGATCAAGCCTCGTCTCTGGCCCCGGACTGAATTCTTCTCCTCCAGGGCCAAGAATCCCAGTGTCTTTACATGATTCAACAACAACCTTTCAATAGAGTGTCTGAAGAACTATGGACGGAGGTTAGGGACATTGTACAGGAGACAGGGATAAAGACCATCCCCAAGAAAAAGAAATGTAAAAAAGCAAAATGGCTCTCTGAGGAGGCCTTACAAATAGCTGTGAAAAGAAGAGAAGCGAAAAGCAAAGGAAAAAAGGAAAGATATACCCATTTGAATGCAGAGGTCCAAAGATTAGCAAGGAGAGATAAGAAAGGCTTCCTCAGTGATCAGTGAAAAGAAATAGAGGAAAACAACAGGATGGGAAAGACTAGAGATCTCTTCAAGAAAATTAGAGATACCAAGGGAACATTTCATGAAAAGATGGGCTCGATAAAGGACAGAAATGGTATGGACCTAACAGAAGCAGAAGATATTAAGAAGAGGTGGCAAGAATACACAGAAGAACTAAGCAAAAAAGATCTTCATGACCCAGATAATTACGATGGTGTGATCCCTCACCTAGAGCCAGACATCCTGGAATGTGAAGTCAAGTGGGCCTTAGGAAGCATCACTATGAACAAAGCTAGTGGAGGTGATAGAATTCCAATTGAGCTATTTCAAATCCTAAAAGATGATGCTGTTCAAGTGCTGCAGTCAATATGCCAACAAGTTTGGAAAATGTACAGTGGCCACAGGAGTGGAAAAGGTCAGTTTTCATTCCAATCCCAAAGAAAGGCAATGCCAAAGAATGTGCAAACTACCGCACAATTGCACTCATTTCACACAGTAGTAAAGCAATGCTCAAAATTCTCCAAGCCAGGCTTCAACAGTACGTGAACCATGAACCTCCAGATGTTCAAGCTGGATTTAGAAAAGGTGGAGAGGAACCAGAGATCAAATTGCCAACATCGGCTGGATCATTGAAAAAGCAAGAGAGTTCCAGAAAAACATCTACTTCTGTTTATTGACTATGCCAAAGCCTTTGACTGTGGGGATCACAACCAACTGTGGAAAATTCTTCAAGACATGGGAATATCAGACCATCTGACCTGCCTCCTGAGAAATCTGTGTGCAGGTCAGGAAGCAACAGTTAGAATTGGACATGAAAAAAAAGACTGGTTTCAAATTGGGAAAGGAGTACTTCAAGGCTGTATATTGTCACCCTGCTTAACTTATATGCAGAGTACATCATGAGAAACGCTGGGCTGAATGAAGCACAAGCTGGAATCAAGATTGCTGAGAGAAATATCAATAACCTCAGATATGCAGATGACACCACCCTTATGGCAGAAAGCAAAGAAGAACTAAAGAGCCTCTTGATAAAAGTGAAAGAGGAGACTGAAAAAGTTGGCTTAAAGCTCAACATTCAGAAAACTAAGATCATGGCAACTGGTCCTATCACTTCATGGCAAATAGATAGAGAAACAGTGTCAGACTTTATTTTTTGGGGCTCCAAAATCACTGCAGATGGTGACTGCAGCCATGAAATTAAAAGATGCTTACTCCTTGAAAGAAAAGTTATGACCAACCTAGATAGCATATTAAAAAACAGAGACATTACTTTGCCAACAAAGGTCTGTCTAGTCAAAGCTATGGTTTTTCCAGTAGTCATGTATGGATGTGAGAGTTGGACTATAAAGAAAGCTGAGCACCAAAGAATTGATGCTTTTGAACTATTGGAAAAGACTCTTGAGAGTCCCTTGGACAGCAAGGAGATCCAACCAGTCAATCCTAAAGGAAATCAGTCCTGAGTATTCACTGGAAGGACTGATACTGAAGTATTGGACTGAAAGTCCAATACTTTGGCCACCTGATGGGAAGAACTGACTCATTTGAAAAGACCTTGATGCTGGGAAAGATTGAAGGTGGGAGGAGAAGGGGACGACAGAGGATGAGATGGTTGGATGGCATCACTGACTCAATGGACATGAGTTTGAGTAAACTGTAGGAGGGAGTTGGTGATGGACAGGGAGACCTGGCGTGCTGCAGTCCATGGGGTCACAAAGAGTCGGACATGACTGAGCAAATGAACTGAACTGAACTGAACTGATTAGTCTGTAGTTTCCTCGTCCTGTCTTTGTCTGGTTTTGAAATCAGGGTAATAATGACAGCTTCATAAAATGAATTGAGAAGCCTTCCCTTTTATTATATAAAAGGGATTGCATACAATTGGTGTTAATTCTTCTTTAAACATTTGGTAGAATACTCTGGGCCTGGAGATTTCTTTAATAGGAATTTTTAAGCTATAAATTAAATTTTCTTGAAAGTTACAGGGCTATTTAAATGATCTGTTCCATACCGAATACGTTGTGATAGTTTGCACTTTTTAAGGAATTGGTAAAATTTAAGTTGTGAAATTTATATGATTTCACATAATGTGAACACATAATGTGTTTAAATATAATTTTCCATAGTATTTAAGTAAATTGGGGTCGTTATTTTCTAAATGTTTTCTATCTCGCCAGGTTTCACCGTTCCTGTTGACTTGGCTAGGGAGAGCAAGGTTTCATTGGGGCTCTATTTTTTCCTCGCTAGTTGTCATGACTAGGCTGCTAGCTTCTTCAGCTTCAAATCTGTGATACAGGAGGAAAAAGAAAACCCAGGGAGGGCTTCCCTGGTGGTTCAGTGGTAAAGAATCCACCTGCCAATCAATGCAGGAGACATGGGTTCGATCCCTGATCCAGGAA
Organism: Bos mutus; assembly: GCF_027580195.1. Classification (NCBI taxonomy): domain Eukaryota; kingdom Metazoa; phylum Chordata; class Mammalia; order Artiodactyla; family Bovidae; genus Bos; species Bos mutus. The sequence continues at coordinate 3,636,410 of NC_091644.1, read as the reverse complement.
GACCCCACATGCCGTAGAGCAGCTAAGCCCATACACCACAACTATTGAGCCTGTGCCCTAAAGCCCGGGAACCACAAATACTGAGCCTGTATGCCCTACAGTCCACGCTCTGCAACAACAGAAGCCACCGAAATGAGAAGCCTGCGTGCTGTAACTAGAGACTAGCCCCTCCCTGCTCACAGCAGCTAGAGGAAAGCCCGCGCAGCAACAAAGACCCAGAGCAGTCACATACACACACACAAGAGACCCAGTCATGCACGGTCATTTCCTCCATATTTAAAAAAAAAGAAAGAAAACCCAGGGAACTTACGGCTGTGTCATTTCTTGGTCTTGAGGTCTCTGAGCAGTCTTCCTTCTCTCCCTCTTTTTGATGATTTCTTTTGTTTGTTTTATACATAATGTCTGGGGGTTTTAGCTATACTTGGCAAGACGAACAAGAAATCGTATGTCTATTCCAATTTCCTGGAAACAAGAATTCTCTCATGGGTTTTGAAGTGTTTTTTTTTTTGTCACTTCTCATGGTTTTAATTTGCATTTCCCTAATGCCTGATGATGTTAAACATCTTTTTGTGTGCTTATTTGTAATCCTCTTTGGTAAAATTCAACGTTTATTTTAAATCTTCTTCATTCTTATCATTTTTCCCAATCTTTCTACGTTCTTACTTCCTCCCTTGCTAGTAGCAGATTTCCTCTTTCACAAAGAAAATTGAAGCCATCCAATGGGAGCTTCCTTATAAATGTTGCCAGTATACCCACAAACACATCCAGGTCTCCCGTCACATTTAAGCTTGCTCAAGTCTCATCCTTATTTTTAAAAAATATTTATTTTATTTATTTGGCTGCTTCAGATCTTCGTTGCATCACGTGGGATCTTTCGAGGGGCACACAGGCTGGGTGCTTGCAGAGTGCAGGCTTAGTTGCTCTACAACAAGTGGGATCTTAATTCCCCTACCAAGGATCCAACCCGGGTCTCCTACATTGCATGGCAGATTCTTAACCACTGGACCACCAGAGAATTCACAAATCTCAATCTTCTTAAACAAGAGTTTACAGAGCTCCCTCTCTCCTCCACATTACCTTATTTCTCTCTCTCTCTCTTTTTTTTTTACCTCACAGTCAGAATTCTTGAAATAATCTCCTCTATTTCCAGTCTGGCTTCCATTTTCCCTTCATTGGGACAGTTTTTAACCAGATCAATGATCGCTACCATGTTACGAAATCCAACATGCGTTTTTCCATCCTTACTTGACTTCACACATTCCTTTTTGACACACTCACTTCTCTCTACTTCTGGACACTCCCACTCTAGGTTCTTTTTCCCCTGTTACTCTGGATATTCATTCTGTCTCCTTTCAAGACTTTTCCTCCTCCATAAGGCCATTAAATATCTTGGAGTTCCTGAAGGCTCAGTTGAGGCTCTTTCCTCTTCTCCATGTGTAATCGTTTCCTGGGAAATCTCATCTAGGACTACAGCTCAAGTTGTCAACTCTGTAGGCAAAGTGGGACACATCTGCATCCCTATCCTGACATCTCTGAGTTCCAAATCCTTATACTTAATCACCCTCTCTTCATCTCCGCTTGACCTCACATAGACATTTCACCACAACAATCTCAGGCTGAACGTGTAATCTTCCCCTGGAAACCCATCCACCCTCCAGTTCTTTCCTCCACTTGCACTGCTCTCGTTACAATCCAAGTTTTTACCATTTTTTCCCTGGATGTCCATAAATAGCCTTTAACTGATCCCCTGCGCCCACTCTTCCTAACAAAAACTCTTCTTTGTGGCAGAATGTCAAACTATAAATTGTATCATATTGGCCTATGCTTAACCCCCTTCTATGCTTTCCAGTTAGTGTGAAGTCCAAAATCTGTAAACAGACCTGGGTGGTCTGATCAGTGTGTCCTGCCTCAGCTTACAGGATTTCTTTCTTCCCATTTGTTAATTCAACCCTAATGGCCTTAGTGCAATGGCTCCTTTCACATCTCAAAAACACCCCAGTTAAAATAGTACGACTTTCTCAAATCTCAGTGATATTAAGGTCCAGAGAGTGGTGCAGGGCGGGAGGAGCATGGCAAGAGGGCAATTCTTGTTCTAAAGATGAATGCTCCTTCCTCCAGGACCTAGAGTTTGGACCTTGCTCCTCCAGCCCATCTCCAAATCTCTGCTCCGTCCATGGTACCCCGTGGTGTGTCCACCACTGTTTGTTGTTCTGAACCCACTCTGATCAATAACACAACCCAATGGATCCTGGCACTGGGCCATGGTTTCCTTATCAGCATCGCTTTTATAGCATGTGACTCTGGTGTAAGCACAGTGTGCTGCAAAACCATGCTACAAGTCACAGGATGATGCCCCGCGTGCCCTGACACTCAGCCCCTAGCCCACCTCTTCCTTTACATCCCCATGGACTGACCCTCCCCCACCCTGACCCAGCCTTTAACATGGGGAAGATGTGAAAATTCTCATGCAAGAAATCTATTACAGGACTTCCCTGACAGCCCAGTGGTTAACACTGTACTTCCACTATCTGGGGCCCAGGTTTCATCGGTGGTAGGGATGATTCTTTGTGCCACATGGTGTGGCAAAAAAAAAAAAAAAGATGTCTATTAAACAATGATTTTTAAAAGGTTACAAAAAATATATTTGGATGTAGAAGAAATTTCCACTGAAGAAAGGATGAACAAGTAGAGTTTGGAGAATTTTGTCAATGGGATGGAAAGCCTTTACAGAGGAAAGGAAGGCTTGAATCGGGACCTCAGTGCTCTTTGAACATGATTGCAAGCCAACTATATTTCAGAGACTTGAGAGGGAATAGAAAGGGAGCTTATTTTACCTCCTCAGGGAAGCCTTCCTGGATCTCCCTGTACCTTTTAACTTTCCTCTGAGATCCTGTAGCTTTTTTAATGTACATACTCTAAAACTGAACTATATGGTGAGATATATTGTTCCATCCTTCCTGATGACACCCCATAGCATTTTTAATCAACTTCACCTAAAGCACTTGTAACAAATAATAATGTATGACTTTATTTTCCTGCTAGATTATGAACTCCTAGAAGGAAAGGATTATGTCTTATTCATCTCCTTATCTCCACCTCCAGAATGAAGTCAGGAGCTTGGTAAATAGCAAGCTGTTATTAAGGGAATGAGTGACTGAATTCCAAAGAAGATAACCATTTCTTTTTTTTTTTGGCTGTTCCACGTGACATGCAGGATGTTAGTTTCCCTATCAGGGATGGAACCAGCACTCTCTGCATTGGAAGTCTTAACCACTGGAAAACCAGGGAAGTCCCAAGAAGGTAACCACTGAGGATAAGTTTATGTGTTTTCTTGTGATTCTCTGGCTTTATTCCTTAATTCCAGAGAATCTTAGAAAAACTATTTGTATCTAGATAGTTCTGGCAGTTTCTCTCCCAACCGTGTCACTTATTAACAGTGTCCTAAGGCAGTTTTTATAATCACTTAGAGTCTCAGTTTTCTCATATATGCGATGTGGATAGTAATACCTGAAATCGCAATATTATGATCGTAGTATGGTTCAGAGGATTATATGAGATGACACACGGCACAGTGTCAGGCAATGCTACTCATAATTATGAGTGTTTATTCTTTTTGCCTTTTCTAACTCCAGGGAGCTGTTTAATCATTTCCTGTTTAACTTAAGCAAGGATTGGGCAAATGTACCTGCCAACAGCAACTGATGAATTATAGTGTCTTTAGCTCTCTGATGCCTGAGCTTCTACAAAGGCTTTCTTTGAAACCCAGGGAGGCAGAACAACCAAGGCACTCCATCTGTGGGGCTCGTGCCCTGACAGACCTATGGACAGAGAGCACCCGCTGCCTCGTGGGGCTGCCAGGTGTGAAGGCAGGGACTGTGAGGCAGCATTCCTGGGCACAGGAGGCTTTAAAGCTGGGGTGGGTGGGCAGCCCCAGGACTTCCCTAGAAAGGGAAGCAACACACAGACTCCTAGAATGCAAAAAGAGGGTCGTCAGGCCTTCCGGGATGATGGTTCTCAGAGAAGAGGACTGGGACGAGTTAGCTGGGATCTCTCTGGTTTATTTACATCCTGGTATGGCTTTTCTCCAAAAACAGACAAACAAATACTTTCATTTTTTTTTTTAAACTTTGAAAACAAGCTATAAAATCCCAATCCCTTATTAGATGAAAATATAGACCAGGAAAATTCAGTGACCCACCCAAGGTCAGACAGGAAGGGAGGAGCAAAGCTGGGATTCCAAGGTTGGTGTTGTTTTGACTGGGAGCCCAGGGTTCTTGCCCTTTACCTGTTGCCACCCTGTTAAGTCACCGCTGAAAAAAACATCTGAGCACGTGTTGTCTTGAGTCATGGACACATTCTCCAAGAATAGTTTATCTGGTACTCGGATCTGCGGGGTTTGGAGGCTTAATTTAGAATCAAGAGGATGGGGTTTGTGCAGGCTCTGGTGTCATCAGTTAACCTGTGTGAATCTCAGTTTTTCACAAAAAAGGGGGCTCCAAATCTCCTTCCTGATTTCCTCTTTTGTTTGTTCTAAGAATCACAGAAAGAAAAGACTTGAAAAAGAGATGTGGGTTTTTGTGTTTTTTTGTATGTTTGTGATTTTTCTGGCCACATCATGCAGTATGTGGGATCTTAGTTCCCTGACCAGGGATTGAATCTGCATCCCCTGTAGTGGAAGTACCGAGTCTTAACCACCGAACCACTGGGCAGTCCCAAAAGGGGTTTTTAATTCTAAATTTTCCCAATCCATATATTCACTAAGATCCTCCACTTATCCCCCTAGTAGTAGAATACTAATACTGATGGCTTTAGTTGGTCTGGAGAATCACTGGCCCTAAATCTCTAATCAGAAGCTTAGGGCACTCCTATCCTCGTGCTAATTCCTGGGCTGTCAAGAGAGACCGTGCCAAGACTGGGAATTGGTCACTCTATCCCACACCTAGAGGATGGCATGCGATGTGGGTTACTCCACCCAGGACAACTCCCTTTAGCTTCTACTCATGTTTCCAAATGCTCACTGGACTCAGATACCTGAGCCTCTAAGAGGCATCTGTATTTATTCCCCTCCAAACCTGTGTATCTTCCCCCATCTTAGATATCACACCTCCAAAATACCTAGGAGTCATCCTTACGTTCTCCCATGCCTTCAAATCTCATATAGTTCCCACAGTGGAAATTGTAACCTTCTCCTCAACATCCATGCTGTTCTCGCCTACTATGTAGCACCTATGTCATTTGGGTAGGACAGACCACACCTATACCGTCATTGATCCAAGCCAACTAAGGTAATTTAATTCCATTTCACATGGTAATTCTTTCCAGTAACTTCATCAAAGTGAATCAGTCCACTGGCAAAGGAGGTATAGTAGGAGTATTAAGCCACCTATCTGATCCATGCTCTTGGCAATAAGGATTGGTTTAAATATGGGTCAGTCAATCCCAAGATCAAGATTCTTGTTTCATAATTGTCACAAATTATGCTTGTTCCTCCTCCAAGCAAATGGAGCCATCTTGCAAGCATGCATGTATCTTGCTCTTGAAGGCCTCTTGCAATTATGTATGAAGTCAGCCTAAGAATAAACCAACACAGAAAGAGCTGTGCAGAGACTGAAAATTATAGAAAAATAAGGTTAGAGCCTTGATCAAAGTTGCCTGAAGCCTATCTTCATCACACTTTCTATTTGTGTGAGTCTCTAAATTCACCTTATATTCTGAAGACAGTTGACTAACGTGTTTTCTGTTTCCTGAAATCAAAAGCATCCAAACTGATAAACTATTCAAACTACTGGCAAGTCCTGACCCATCTGCTTCCAAAACTGTGTGCTATATTTGTTTACTTCTCGCCAGTCCCACCCCACCAGCATCATCACCATTCCATGTCAAGGCGAGAGTGCCTCCAGCCTGAACGACTGTAACAACCCTATTGTACTTTCCTACCCCCTCCATCGGCCCCGCCACGGCAGCCTCTACACAGCAGTCAGCTCCATCAGTCAGAAATAGAAATCAGATCTTGTTATTTCCCTAAAACCTTTCAAAGGCTTTCATTTGCTCTTAAAATAACGTGTCCTCCGCTTCTTCCCCATCCTGCAGCCCTGCTGAGTGTGGCCCCTGAGTCCCCCCTTGCTTCTGACTTCATCTGCTCCAGCATCATGAACTTTTATGTTCTTTGAACAGTCAAGCCCATTCCCACTTGTTGTTCCCTCTGCCTGGACTGCTTTCTCCCCCCGCTCTCCACCTGACTGCCTTATTCTCATCCTCTAAATCTTAGCTCAAATATCACCACTTCGGTGCTGTCTTTACTCACCACCTCTTCTAGTCACTTTCTCTCTTATCTCCTTGCTTAGCACAGTTCATAACGATCTATTTTATACACTTGTTTATTTTCTTAGAATGTAAACTGCTCATGAGGACCTTGACTGTCTTGTTTAAATGGTATCCTGATATAATTAGGTTAAATAAATATTTGTTGAACCAACACCAAGGAGTTGCTCAACGTGAAATCCTGCAGGGAGGTGTTCCCAGAGCGCCACCCAGCGGTGGGTTGAGGTACAGCATGGCGATCAGCAGATGTCCATTGCCGGATGTCACACCTTGAAACTTTGGTAAGGATTGTCTGGCAGGTGAGGGAGGCTGAATGAACAACCGGCTCAGCTACTGGGAAAGGAAAGCCAGGCATCGGGACTAGGGATCATAGTGTGCTTCCCCGGGCAAATACACCACAGCTTCAACATCATCGGCCTCACTCAGGAGTTTGTTAGAAATGTAGAATCTTAGCCCCACCTCAGACTTACTGAATCAGAATGTGCCCTTAACAATGGTTCGTGTGCACCTTATGGCTTGAGAAGCCCAGCTCTCTACCAGCTGGCATCTGAACTGCCAGCTCTGATACCCCAGAATCTTTGGACTGGGACTCGGAAGCCAGGCTTCCCCACATACTATATGGCCTTAAGCAGTATGTTTAACCTCTTTATGACTGTCTCTCCATCGATTACAAGACCTGACCCTATTCTCTTGTAAATGATATCATGGTGATAAAAGCCTTACTTAGGCTGAAACACTGCTGCTGGGTTCATGATCTTTGGGATTTGGGGAATTAACACAAGATGAAAGATGAGAGCAAGCCATAGGGTAAGATGGGGTGAGTAACAAAGAAATAGATTTCTAGAGAGAAAAGTATATGCATATGTGTGTGTGTGGAGATACATATATGTGTGTGTGTATATAATGTATTTATATAGAACAGCAAAGAATGGCCTCAGAGCTGACTCAGAGTAAATCTCAGCTAAATCACTCTTCATAAAATGAGTGTCCATCACCCCTACCCCCACCCCTAATCAATGGTTCTTAATCCTGGCTGCACAACAGAATCATCTGGGAGCTTTTAAAAGCCTCCAGCCCAGCCAGCCCTTCAGACCAATTACATCAGTCTCCACGGGAGGAAACCAGACATCACCGTCTGTAAAACTCCACTGTGCTTCTCAATCTTTAAGATGCACACAGAGGTCCTGGGGGTTATTTCAAAAGCGTATTTGGATTTGGGAGGTCTGGGGTGGGGTATGGGAACCCGCATTTCTAACAAGCATTCAGATGTTTCTGGTCCAGGGACCACTTTGAATCGCCAGGTCTCAAGATGGTTCAAAGGTGCCAATGAGCTTGAGGATATGTTTTTGAGGATGTGGTGGGGGAACTAAATAAAGTTGTGGAGGGGACACATGTTGCATAAAACCATCACTCAATCATAATTCTCCTGTACACCTCTTTCTTTTTTTCGTATGCCCCCTTCTTGAGTGATAGTAAAAATCAGGGAGTTGTTGATAAGGTCGGACTCTAATATTTATTGAACACCCACTACATACTATGTGCTTTAAAATATGCCACCCCAACAAGGTCATTTTGGTGGAAGGGGAACAAAGTCAGAGATGAGAAACTTGCTCACACTCAGCCACACATTGAAAAAAGGCCCAACCTGGATTCATGCGAGGTCTTTTTGATACCCACACCTAAGTGCTTTCTAAGCTGCCATGCTGTCTCTCATCTAAACAGAGAAGGACTTGGAGGTGTCTTGACAGCTGCGAAAGGAAGGGCAGCTGGGTGGAGGAGGCCTCACAGGGAGACAATGGAGGCCATTGTGGCAACAGCTGCAGGGAGCAGGGGGGAGGGAACAGATGTGCAGTGTCCCGGCCAGTTCAGTTCAGTTCAGTTCAGTCGGTCAGTCATGTCTGACTCTTTGCAACCCATGGACTGCAGCATGCCAAGCTTTCCTGTCCTTCACCAACTCCCGGAGCTTGCTCAAACTCATGTCCATCAAGTCGGTGATGCCATCCAACCACTCATCCTCTGTCGTCCCCTTCTCTTCCTGCCCCCAATCTCTTTCCCAGCATTAAGGTCTTTCCCAACGAGTCCGTTCTTCCATCAGGTGGCCAAAGTATTGGAGTTTCAGCTTCAGCATCAGTCCTTCCAATAAATATTCAGAACTGATTTCCTTTAGGTCCCCGCCAGGAAGAAGTACTAAGAGGGGAGCAGCAAGTTACCTCAGCCAAGAGGACAGGGAAGACGTAAGGAGTGTGGTTTCGGCCTTCACCTGGGGCTTTTCCAGAGCTCTTTCCCATCACCCAGCGCCGCTCGCGGCAGCTCGGCGGGGCTTGAGCCACTTCTCCGCGCACAGTCCTTGCGGTGACTGCAGTTTACAGTGCGTTTCCACGTGTAATGTCGGCAGAAGATATATCACCTCTGCTTCTAGATAAGCAATCCAAGTAAGAAAAATTCAGGCACTGTCCCAACTTCTCACAATTTAGAGGCAGAAGCCAGACCAGACCTCCTAACCTCATCCCACGCACGGGAAGACCTGAGAGGTTGACATCTGGCTGCCCTGTCAATGACTGCTCTGCAGGCAGAGGGAAGGGGAGCCGGCTAGGGCCCTCTGGGGGTCCTGTGGACAGTGGGCGTGCAATTCCGTGCCCTTCAAGGAGAGATGTGGAATCATAACATTACTTGGAGGGGAAAGCAAGTAGACATCACGCTTCTATAACAAGAGCAGAAAAGAAAGCTTGTCTGGGATCTTGCAGAAATCTATGATTCACCGAAGCAGCCTCCTGAGACCTCCTGGCTCTTCAAGAGACATCTGCGCTGAAGGCCCAGGTTGAATTAATTGATCATTGAGTTAGCACTGCCACCCTGTGGCAGAAACTAGGTACTTCATCACCCTCATTTTTGAGGTAAGGACTTCTGCCCACACTGCTCTCCATCCTGACCCCCCCACCTTTTCTCTTCATTTAAGCTTATGACAGGACAGATATTAATGATATTTACTGAGATGTGAAAAACAATTCAGGAGACAGTGGGAGAGTGAGCTTGTATTTGAAAAAAACTGAACTAGAACTCTAACAGGGAAAACAGCAGAAATCCTTTCAATTTTGTGGCAAGGGGAAAGATGTAAATAAATCAGGCCAACTACCTGGCTGTCAAATTTATCCATGTGAAAAATGTGCAAAAGCCCTTTACTTTTAAGAGAAAATAGACATAGTTTAGGCCATAAGTAATTTGTTTCTTTTTCTTTCTTTTCTTTTTTTGCTAATTAATCAGGTACGAAGTCCTTCTCTCCCCAGGAACCTTGTTCCAATGGGGGATATTGGGGTGGAGGCCAGAGATTATATATTCCTTTACCTCAGAAACAACTTGCTACTGTATTTGCAACTTTAATTCAAGTCCACTTGTCAATAGGCAGAGTCATCTTTCCCAGCAAGAAGATGGGGCGAGATGAGGGCATGTTATTCCACTGTACTTATATTTATTTTTTTTAGAAATTTTAGTGCAGTATAGTTGCTTTGCAGTGTTGTGTTAGTTTCTAATACACAGCAAGGTGAATCGGCCATATGTGTACATATATTCCCTGTTTTTTTATTTCTTTCCCATTTAGATCACAGGAGAGCGCTGAGTAGAGGACCCTGTGCTAAACAGTGGGTTCTCACTGGTTATCTATTTCATGCCTAGTATCAATAGTGTCTATATGTCGATCCCAATCTCCCAATTTATATTTCTTTTAAAAAGAGCTTAAATAAACCCTGGAATCATGGATCTTTAGAATGGTCACTGTTAGGACACAAACTTTGTGGCTTTTAAGTTGGGCTTTATATAGTCCCAGGCGTGGCACCCAAAGGTGATGAGGCTCCCTAAACCCAGCCCATGAGTGAGATGCAGGGGTGTGGGTGGGCTTGGGGCTTCTGAGTTGATAGTTTCAGGGGGGGCTCTGGTCATTCCCCACCAGGTGCTGACAGTCCCTCGCATCTCTGGCCGACCCAGCTCAGCGTGGAGATGCCCCAAGCCCACCATCCCAGCTCTGGACAGTTACAACTTGGGGATATAGGGCTCAAGGTAACGCCTTCCTTGGCCATGCCCAGTCAACCTAACTTCCCCCCCTCCTCTCTGAGCACAGGCAGGGGTGTGATCTGCTTAGGGACATGGGCTACTCCTGCTGGAGTCTTCAGCCCCCCTTATCTTCCAGCCCTTCTCTCGTGGACTCTGGGGCACATCTCCCCTCTCTTCTCACTGTGGCCCCTCGTCCCTCCTTGGAGACTTTGTGCTTCTAAGACCCACAGGCTGGGGGGCAGTGTCAGCATCTCTGGGCCCCAGAACCCATTGCTTTGCTGCGTTTTCAGTGTGTGTACGAGCCTGGATCAAGCCCCAGGGTTTCCCCACCCTGGCCCCACTCCGGGGCCAAGGCAAGAACCCTGTGTGGGTGCTGGAGTGAGGCCAAGTGATATCTTGTCTTCACGGTGCCTGGAAACAGTGCTGCGCGAAGACTTGGTCCTGTCCTCACCCCACGAGGTTCTGCAAAATGACTGAACCAGCCTCTGTTTTGTGCAGACTTCTGGTCTCGTGTTTCTGTGGCCTGATTTTCTACATCTGCAAAGCCAAGAGGCAGACCCTGGTCTGCGGGGTTCTCAGATGCTCTTCTCATGCCCTTCCCCCACCCCCACCCCAGGGACTCGGCACCTCCTTCCCTCAGCTCCACGGGACTCGCTCTCAGACTTCCTGCCTAGGTGGTGCCTGAGGCAGCTGCCCCTCCATCGTCAGACCTTCTGCAGCGCCCTCAGCCGTCCTCCACCCATCTCCACTTCCCCCTAGAACCAGTCCTGGGTGCCATCGAGGCCCGTGCACCTCGATGCCTTGTCCCTAAGGGGCTGAGCCCATGGGAGGTGCAAAGGTGCACCCAGGAGTGGGGGCCCCAGCACGAGTGTCTCAGACTCAGATGCCACGGGCTCCGGAGGGAGCACACGAGCTGCAGCTGGCGGGCGAGCACATGCCCTGGGCGGAGGGCAGAGCCACTCTGTGCCCCAAACCGTCACCATGGAGCCTCCTCCAGGCTGGTGGGGCCTCACCTCCAGGTGCCTGAAGTTCTAAACAAATTGTCCTAATTTTTTTAATGTTGGCAACTAAGCAACGTGCAGCCAGCTGTCTTAACTGGAGGGTGGTGACGGCGACTCTTGATGAGCACTTCATATGTGCCTGGTAAGGTGCTGGGCCCTTCTGCATGGTCAAGTCACAATTCCTGTCGTCATGCCTCACAAATTGGAAACACACGCCCAAAAAGTGGAAGTCACCTGTACGAGATCACGATTTAATAAGAGGTGTTTGAACACTGGCAGCCTGGGCTGAGCTCCCACAACCAGACCTGGGGCTCTCACCCTTTCTATGTAGGTCTCTGAATCCTAAGAGCTGTACTAATGAGCAGCAGCTTCTATGTGTATATGAATATATGCTACCAAGTTCAAGCTTCACGACAGACCCAAAGTCCGTATTAACATCCTTACGTTAGGGGCCAGGAAGCTGAGTCAGAGAGTGTGACTTTTCCAAGGTCTCTCAGCCTCTATGTGGAGAGCTATGGCCAACACAGGTCCGTGTGGCTCCAGAGTCCGGGCTCATTCCATGTAGTCTGGTTTTTCTCTGAATCCCCTGTGTCCAGCCTTGGACCAGGCTCAAAGGGCCATCGGGGATGAAGGGTGAGTGTTTGGAGCTTGGCTCCTGAGGCTGCTGGACAGGATTCCCCAGGCAGGGGCTCAGTCCAGGAAGGCCAGGGTGGGCCTGGGTCTGGGAAGCCCCCCAGAGAGGCTCACTGCTCTCGGCTGTGCTCTCTCCTCTGTGGCGAGAGGCATTGCCAGATTCCCCTGTGCACCATTTCGCTGCCCAGGGCATAGTTCATGGCGTTGACTGTGGGTACTGCCTTGGCAATGAGAGCGGGCACCTGTTGTGATGGAGAAATCCAGGAAAGAAGTTTCAGAGCCGCTGCTCCTCTCCCTGGTCCCAGTGGGTGACCACCATCTCCCCCCCAACCCAACGTTCCCCCCACCCCGCCCTGCCTCAGCTGCCAAGCATCTGCCCTTGGCTTGACTCCACAGCCGCTAAGCCTTCTCTGACTAGTGGCCGGATGGTGCGTGGAATCTTGCTCCTCCCCAGACACCACTCTCAGTCCCTGGACCCAGAGTGCGTGCATCACCATCTGGCTGGCTGTCCCTGTCATCTCACGTGAGGCCTGGGCAATGTCAAGCAGTGGTCCCACGTGACCAGGGGGACAAGCAAATACCCGGTGAGTTACGAGCGTTCAGAGGAAAAGAGGAAGAGCAAGCCTATCATGGAGGCTATAAAGCCAGAGAGAGAGAGATGGGGAGAAACAGGGGTGCACAGATGGGGAGAGGGCACTGGAGTGCTGGAGGTGTCTGTACCATCTGCAGCTTGGGGGAGATGGAGGTTGCATCCGCGATGGTGGCATACAGATACAGGAGAGCGTAGGGGCCCCAGCCGAGCAGCAGCGTCCTGGCTGGCAGGACGGTGTTCACCTGCGGAGACATGGGTGAAGGAGGGTGGCATCACAGTTGGTGGGAATGTAAGCTGATACAGCCACTATGGAGAACAGGATGAAGATTTCTTTAAAAACTAGGGATAAAACCACCATGTGACCCACAATTCCACACCAGGGCACAAACCCCAAGGAAACTACAATTCTAAGAGACACATGTACCCCGGTGTTCACTGAAGCGCTATTTACAATTGCCAGGACACGGAAGCAACCTAGATGCTTAATGACAGATGAATGGATTAAGAAGTTGTGGTACATATATACAATGAAATATTACTCAGCCATAAAAAGGAGTGGATTTGAGTCAGTTCCAGTGAAGTAGATAAAGCCTGTTATGCAGAGTTAAGTAAGTCAGAAAAAGAAAAACAAATAACCTATATTAATGCATATATGTGGAGTCTAGAAAAATGGTACCAATGAATCTATGTGCAGGGCAGAAATAGACATGCAGACATAGGGAACAGCCTTGTGGGCGCAGCAGGGGAAGGAAAGGGTGGGAAGAGTGGAGAGAGTAGCATTGAAACATACACACTGCCATATGTACAACATAACTTGTGGGGGCGGGGGTTGCTATATAACACAGGGAGCTCAATCTGGAGCTCTGGGACAACTTAGAGGGGTGTGATGGGGTAGGGTGTGGGAGGGAGGTTCAAGAGGTGGGGACATGTGTATACTTATGGCTGATTCACGTTGTATGGCAGAAACCACACAACACTGTAAAGCAATTATTCTTTTTTTTTTTTTTTTTTTAAAGGAGGGCGGCATTGGCAGCCCTATGAGGTCCCAGGACCAGCTTGGCAGGGCTGTGGGAAGGTGCTGAGCCTGTGGAGGAAACTGGGACCGGCTGAATCTCTCTTCTGTTTAAGATGCTTGACCCTAGGCCTCTCATGCAAGCTTGATCTCAGTGACCTTGTCCAAAAAGTGGCCTGATAATGCCTGACTTGCCTGGAGGCAGCGACTGGAGTAGAGGATTCGCTTCCTTCTCCGTCTGTTCTCTAAGAAACCCGGGGCTGCGTGAGTGTAGCTGTGTGTATAAAGGTCCCCAGGCTGAGCTGCCCTCACAACTCTGTCCCAGAACTACCTTGCAACCAGCTCCTGCATTCACTGGTGGCTCAACCTGTCCTGGGGTCAAAGCGGCCGCTTTCCACCCTGTGAGAGACTCAACCAACCAGGCAGCGGGCGACGTGGTACCACAAGTGGCCACAGGAGGGCGCACGATTTCCGTACTATTTTCAGAATGGAATTTGCAAAATTACGATTCGCCACATACACTCAGCGGAGAAGGCAGTGGCACCCCACTCCAGTACTCTTGCCTGGAAAATCCCATGGATGGAGGAGCCTGGTAGGCTGTAATCCATGGGGTCGCTCGCTGAGAGTCGGACACGACTGAGCGACTTCCCTTTGACTTTTCACTTTCATGCATTGGAGAAGGAAATGGCAACCCACTCCAGTGTTCTTGCCTGGAGAATCCCAGGGACGGGGGAGCCTGGTGGGCTGCCGTCTATGGGGTCACACAGAGTTGGACACGACTGAAACGACTTAGCAGCAGCACATACACTCAGGTTAAAATTATGACGCTAAAAATCAGTGCCTATTCTCTAACCGACCATGTCGCCCTTTAACAAAGAAGGTAACTTAAGCTCGCATCTGAGGTCCCTGGGACAGTGCGTGGCGACCCCTGCTGATGCTAGTGAGACGGATGGTTTAAAGTCAACTGGGAAAAATGAGAAAATCCGTGTGGCCGCCTTGTCTGCTGGCCCATTGAACCTCCAATGAACGTGGCGGCTTTGAGCACCCAGGCAGGGGTAGGAGCGGGCGCCTCCTGGAGGCAGGCAACTGTGGAGGCGGTGATGAACAGGAAAACACCCGGACAGCCTTCGCCCTCCTTCTGTGACCAGGAAACCCTGGGTCCACAGCTACAATTAACTGGTACAGCGTTTTTCCAATTCACAAGGGGAAAAAATGTGGCAGATGAAGTGTTTCAACAAAGAGGGT